>NC_142656.1:53470833-54822500 GCF_055504915.1 Nelumbo nucifera | reverse complement strand
ACGGGCAGTTCTATGTTGGCTGGATGCCATCAAACAGAGGAGGCGAAGAGATGTTCTTAGCCTATTGTACGTTTGGTGGTCGGCTCAGGAGGCATTTGGAAGCCAGTGATGAAGTTACAGTTTCCGTAGAACTATTGAGCCTCCAAGCAGTCGTGAAGGAGTTTGGGATCCATTTCATATGCCGGTCAAACGAAGGCAGAGAAATGGGATTAGAAATTTTTCATGAATTGTTCCATGGATTACATTAGTTCCATGGACATAGGCGAATGACTCTGAATGAGACAACAATGCCCACGAGTTGTCCTTCTAACGATGAAACACAACCTAAATTGAGGACCATGGAGCTTCTTCCAACACCTGCACCGTATCTCTATCAAGGTGATGTAGCATATTATCTTTATAACTTGTCTCCTTTTCAATTAGTATTGGAATTTGAGATAATTAGTGCAACATTAAGCGCATTGTTTAATTTGTTACTTATAAATTGAGGGGAGGATGGTGATCAATTTAGAGAGTTTCACAACTCAACAACTACTGTTACTACTGTACTCTCTTCTCCATTTGATCAAATTGGCCATGCTCAGGAACGTCCTTTCCCTCCTCCTGAAGCCCAGTTAATTTCTACCTCTTCAAGGGAACAAGTTGCATCAGTTTGCCTTGGAAATGCAAGCTCAAGCTAGTCTTCCATCTTCCTTTGTTCCCAATTACCTTACATCGGAGTCTCAGTGGGGAGTCTTTGGAAATCTGGTGGGTTCTCAATTCACCGCAATGCCAACAGACTCGATTGCATTGTATCCAACTCTGCCTGACGGCCCTGCTACCTGGTGCTGATCTCCTCACGTCCTCATCAGAGAATGATCTATTCTCTCCATTTCAACTACCTGAACCTGATATGAACTCTACCATGCTTTCTTCTCCAGGACTGGACACGTTTCTTTCGCTAGAACGTTCCCAGCATCTACACAACGTACCAGGGTTCGTTCACAATTACAATTCAACCAATCTTGAATACTTACCTGTTACTTCAAGTCCAACACATTCATCTTCAGCAGTCGCCTCATCCATTCCTTTGATCCAGCCAACATCACATACTATGAAATCTAGTGGAACTTGGACGGATGAATCTCCTGTCCCTTGCCAAGCAGTTTGGATGCCACCTTTGAATGGATCTCATTATAACAGTTTGTAGGTTTCTTTTTCTCTATCTCATCATGGATCTAGATGTGTTGATGACACTATGTCTTCTTGGTTGGCAGCTGGTCAACAACCATCAGGCCCAAATGAAGCTTCTCTATTATTGGAGTTGCCAGTGGTTGGTGTCATTGATGGAGGTGGATCAATAGTAACAGGTGTAGGCACCAAGAGACTTTACAGTGAAGTTGAGGAGGAGCCTAGTAGTAGCCCATCGTCTAATGAGCAAAGAGACCGTAAGAGATCATACAAGGCTGAGCCTTTTCCGTTCGTTTGATCAAAATCTATCTGATAAAACTACACAAATTTGATAAAGTTTGTGATCATATGCGATATGGTGGTTATTGGTTGCCTCGGTATTCCAACAGGTGGTCTTTCTTCAGAGAAAACATAACGCTGCCTTAGATTATTGCATCAGATATTTCTGTTTCTTATTTGACATTACTCTTTATCTTCATGGTACCATCATTGCAGTTGCCCTACTCAAATTCTGATGTGTTTCTGCAACTACTATGCCCAATTTGCAGTACATCCATGCTGATTAGAGTACTTGATTCTAACTTAATTAGATCATTACCTGGTTCAAGTCTAATGCTAGTTCAGTTGCAAGTCAATTTCAGAACAACACTTTATAGAATAGATGACAAAAGAAAATTGAAAACTGAAAGGCCTTATATGATGAAGCTACGAACTTCTATAAAGGAGTTCAACGAAAGCCAATGCATAACTGAAGGCACCCATCTGGATCCATGAAAAATAGAACAGATTCACTGTATGATACTCTGCCCACAAAGCGAGAATACGCATACATCACTCTGAATATGTTATACACACATATATCTCAGGAAATGTGTTGGTGAATCCCCCATTTCTCGTGTGATTGTCATCATCCACAGGAGTTGATTTGTGGAAATGTTGAAGCTTATGAGGGAGAAGTAAGAGGTAATGACAATATCTGGAAGTTGGTATTCATTGATCGAGCCAAAGAGGCTGCCTAATAATACATAATGGATTAAGGGCTAAGGTAGGTTCTGATGGTGCGCAATCCGGCTGGTCCCAGTTTTCAATGACCTGGCCTCTGAACGGAGCTGCGGGGAACCTGAAACCAAGAGGGTGAGAACGCTCCGGGGGAGACCCGGTGTGGAGGCTCCGAAGTTCAAGTTAGAATCCTTCAAAGGCAAGGTGAAACCAGATAGCGCAGAGTTTGCATACCTTGTTCTCGGGGGGTCGGGAGCCTTTTATAACTACCTCGCGCACTCACTTCCAAGCTCTGTCAGATCGGGCATGATTATTTCTGAGCTCCTGCCAGTTCGGATGTCATCCCCTCTGGCTGGGCAGAACCGCCACTACTCCCTTTGTCGGAGCCGTCTCTGCGACTGGTGACGATGGTGGCAGGTGGCGGTGGCAGGAGGCCGTGTGAAGTGCGGTTGTCAAGCGTCAGATCCCAAATCAATCAGGTGCGCCGCCCTTGGATACGGACACCCTCGGTGTCAGGTGTGGTACGTTCGGTCAGCCTGGTGTTTGGGAGGCGAAGTGTAGGAGTGGCGAGGCGAGGTGAAGTCTTGAGTTCGGATAGGGGAGTGTCCCGAACTGCCATGAGGTGGGCCAGTTCGGGTCACTGCCTTGTGAGGCTCGAACTCTTTGTAAGGAGCTCGGGGCTCCTAGTAGGGAGCTTGGACTGCTGGTTCCTTTGACGCCCGTGCCTTGGGTGCCCTGTTTGGCCCGAGCTGTTTGATTTTGCCACGTGGAGTGATTGCGAGGTTGGACCAAATCTCCCTTCATCAATTGCCCCCCACTCCCTGCGCTAAGGGTCCTGCCTTGGCGCGGGGAGTTTGCAAGGTGGCAGGTGGATTTGCCCCGTACTTTGAATTTTGTTTGACTGATGGTGCGAGGTGCGTTGTCAGGGTTCCTGCCCGAACGTTGATAGACGTGACAGCGCGCGCTTTATTTTGAAATTTCAAAAAGCGCGCCGCTTGGGAGACGTGACAGCAGGCGTTTTTTCAAATTCGAGAGTCGTGTCGCTGCTGCCTTTATTGTGAGGAGACGTGCGCTGGCATCCCGCCAGTTTCGAAAAGACGTGCGTCGGCGCTGTCCGTTTCAGGAAGACGTGCGCCAATCACGTCTTGGTTTCAGAGGACGTGCGGTCAGCATGACTATGGGCCGTCGGATTGGCTTTGATCTGAGTCATCGCTTCTCGGTCACTGTGGATATAAATAGCGGAGGGGGGGGGGAGGGGACCCCAGTCGCTGTTACTTCTGTATCTCTCGAGCTTGCGTCCAGGCTTTTCAGTTCGCGCCCGGGTTTTTTCAGTTCGTTCGAGCTCCTGTGGTCTACTCCAACCTCTTTCCGGGTGAGTACCTTTCTTGGAATCCATCTTTTACTCCCCGATGTCTAGCTTGGATAGCTCAGACAGTTGCGTCCCCCGATAGTTCTAGCGAGACCGAGGTAGAGCTTGAGGAAGAGGTTGAACCCATAGGCCGAGGCACCTCGGGTAGTTTGGCGTCCACCTCTCGTCGGGGTCGGATGTTAGACAAGTTTGACCCTTCGACCATGACGCCTGAGGGACTCCAATCCCTCATAAACTACTATAACTTGCCCGGGGAGTATGCTTATTTCATACATTCGGGTAGCTTTCCTTGGGAACACGGTCCTGATTAGATCGTGATATTCCGGGAGCAGCTCGCCGCAGGGCTGCGATTGCCTTTCCATCCCCTCCTTGTCGAAGTTCTGAACCACTTCGGTGTGACGGTCGGCCAGCTCCACCCGAACTCCATTCGAAATTTGGTGGGGGCAATCTCTCTATTTTGCGAAGAGAGCTTTCCTTTAGACTTGGAGGTTTTTTCTTCCATCTTGATGCTTAAGAAGCAAGCGGGTCCCCTTCCCGGGCGTAGGCGGGCATACTACCTGTCTCCTTGTCCGGGCTTTAAACTTTTACACGAACTCCCCAACAAGGTCCCGGCGTGGAAGCGGGACTATTTCGGGGTGCGAAGTGTGCTGGGGTGGCCGTTTCAGACCGGGTGGGGGATGGCCGCTCTCGACTCCGGTGTCACGCTTGACAAAGAGACGGTGAAGGGCCTCCGGCAATGGGCGCGGTTTGGGTTGAAGTGTCAACAGTATTTGAAGGAGGCCAAGCTTATTGCGGCCGGCCTGAGTTCGGGTAGGTTCTTCACCTAGCGATTCTGTCTTGCTCTCTCTTGCTTTTCACTGATGCCGAACTTCTTTTTGCAGGTGTGATGGACTCTCGAGGGACCCGTGGCGGGCACTTGTTCCAACGCATGAAGAGGGGGAAGCGGGTTGCTAAGCAAACTCGTGCCGAGCTGCCCCGGGATGCGGAGCCTGAGGTGCCGGATTATCCGTCGGAAGATCTGCCTAGGGAGCCCGAGATGGTTCCTCCTATGCAGGAGCTGGCGGGGCCCCTTATGCTGAGACTACTTACATAGGGGCTCCCACCTACTCCGGTGCTCCTGCTTACTTTGGGTCTGCTCATACGCGAGCTGGGCCCTCAGGCTCGGGGGCCCCGGGAGATTTCAGGAGTGTGCTGTCGTCTACTCATGCTCTTCAAAAGAGTAAGGAGACCATTTTCCCCGAGGAGGTCGCGGCGTGGACCGATCTCCCTCTGCACCAAGTGGCCTGTCGTGCCGTTACCCATGCCATGGTGGTAAGTGATTTCCCTTTTTTAGAGCTCTTTGGTTTTCGTTCTGTTGGTTCTTTTAATCACTCGGTTCTTTTTGGTAGGTGAACTCTTCTATTCACACCTTGGCGGCCCAGGTGGAGAGGAGCTCGAGGCTGGCGCGAGCTGCCGAAGAGGCTCTTCGCGCTGCTGAGACGACTTCGCGAGCTACTGAAGTGGATGCTCGTGCGGCCGAGGAGGCTGCTCGTTTTGTGCGGATCAGGCAGGCGAGGTCTCAGAGAGATGCCGAGGCCATGAGAGTGGTGGTGAAGCACATGGCGGACTTGAGGCTGGATCTGCAACATCAGGTCGAGTACCTTTAGGAGGACATCAGGGAGAGGACGCAGATCTTTTCTCAAGGCATCGAATATGCCAAGAAGAAAGCTGTCGATGAGTACATTGCTTCGCCGAGCTTCGATGATCTGATGGTGGATTCGTATAGGAGGGGTTTTAAACTAAGCCGGTGGATGATCCGGAATACGTACCTCGAGCTCGATATCAGTGCTATATCCACTTCGCGCATCACTCAGGAGATGGCCAATGCTGCGGATGGTGAACCAGATTCTGAGGGCGAGGCGGGGCCTTCGGGTATCGTTGAAGTGCCTTCCGATAATGAAGAAGTAGCCCCGGGCCTGTAAAAATGAAATGGCTTCCCTTTTTTTTTTTTTTTTGAATGTACACTCCATCATTTGAAATGAAATGGCTTTTCTTTCGGTTAAGTGTTGGTTGTTCTATCTCCGAACTGAGCGTTTTTGCCGAACTGACCCTTCGTCCGGTCTTCCCTGCTAGCTCGTTTCTGTCTCTGCTTCGCCTTTGCCTTGTTAGCTCGGCATGTTCGGGGTACTCGCCTTGGTGGTCTATAGGTAGTACCGCCTTAAGTTGACAATGTTCCATGTTCGGGGTACTCGCTTACCCTCCAAGGTTTCGAGCTCGTATGCCCCCCCGAGTGCTCCCTTTACTCTGTAGGGCCCTTCCCAATTTGGTCCAAGTTTACCCACGCCGGGCTCGGGTATCATGATTTTACGGAGAACCAGGTCGCCAACGCGGATGCTCCGCTTCTTTACTCTGGCGTTGTAGTACCGAGCTACTTTTTGTTGGTAGGCCGCTGTCCGGATGTGCGCGAGGTCTCTTACCTCATCCAGTAGGTCGAGGTTGGTGCGTAATTCGTCTCCGTTTGCCTGATCGTCATACGCTTCTAGTCGTAATGTAGGTATTTTGATTTCCGCTGGGATTACCGCTTCGGTGCCGTAGGTGAGGTTGAAGGGGGTCTCTCCCGTGGCGGTTTTTTCCAAAGTTTGGTGAGCCCATAGAACGCTTGGTAGCTCGTCCGCCCACAACCCTTTAGCTCGGTCCAGTCGTGCTTTCAATCCGCGGGGGATGGCTCTGTTCATTACTTCTGTTTGACCGTTTGCTTGCAGGTGTGCGACCGATGTGAAGTTCTGACGAATTCCCATGTCTTGGCACTATTCTTGGAACTTAGTATCCTCGAATTGCTTGCCGTTGTCGGAGATCAGTACTCGAGGTAGCCCGAAGCGACATACTATGTTCCTCCAAAAGAAGTTCTGTATGTTTTGGGCTGTGACCGTTGTCAGAGGTTCAGCCTCTATCCACTTTGTGAAGTAATCTACTGCCACCACTGGGAACTTTCTTCCTCCTGTTGCTGGTGGAAAAGGCCCTAGGAGGTCGATGCCCCATTTCGCAAAGGGCCATGGACTGGTGAGGTACTTGAGGTCGGCAGCAGGCTGATGGTGTATATTGGCGTGCTTCTAACACTTGTCGCATTTCCTAACGAGCTCGATCGCCTCTGCCTTCATCGTTGGTCAGTAGTATCCTTGTCGGAGTGCTTTTTGGGCGAGGGCTCTGCCCCCCAGGTGTCCGCCGCACAGACCTTCATGGGTGTCACGTAGTACAAGTTCGGCTTCGGCAGGTCGCAAGCAACGCAGGTAGGGGAGCGTGTAAGATCGCCGGTACAATCGTTCGTCTATTATGACGTATTTGGCTGCTTGGCGCTGCACCCTCTTGGCTGCATTGCGATCTGCGGGGAGGGATCCATCTAGCAAGAAGCTCACGAGTGGGTCAATCCAGCTCGGTTATGCTTCAAGGACGGGAGCGACCTCCTCTGCCCCACCGAGAATGCTAGGCCGAGGTAAGTCTTCTATGTACACGGTTCTCATGGTGTTGTGACTCGTGCTGGCTAACCGTGACAGGGCATCGGCCTCAGTGTTCTCTGACCTCGGGATTTGTCTGATGACGTGTGACTGGAAATTGAGCAGAGCCTTCTTTACTTTTGTCATGTATGCGATCATAGTGAGCTCGCGTGCTTCGTATTTGCCCGTAACTTGGTTGACCACGAGCTGGGAATCACTACAGATAACTATGTGCTTTGCTCTTACCTTTTGCACTAGGTTCAGCCCGGCTATCAGTGCCTCGTACTCTGCCTCGTTGTTGGATGCCGCGAACTCAAAGCGTAGTGCGTATTCCAGTTTCGCGCCACCTGAGCCGCGTAGGACTATTCCAGCCCCACTGCCCTGCTGGTTCGAGGAGCCATCTACGTGAAGGATCCAGGGCTCCTCATCCCAGTTCGCGTTTGGCCTAACTAGGAGAGGTGCCACACTGGCTGCTACTTCACGGGGTTCAGACTCTATTGGCTTGGGAGCTTCGGCTTGCCCGAACTGGGGATCCCGGGCTCGACCAGCCCAGGGGCTTCGAGGCTGAAAGTGCATTCGGCGATAAAATCCGCTAAGGCTTGGGCCTTAATAGCAGTTCGTGGCTTATACTGGAGGTCGTACTCGCTGAGCTCGATGGCCCACTTCGTTAGTCGACTGGAAACCTCGAGCTTAAGTAAGACTTGCCTTAGGGGTTGGTCGGTCAAGACCACGACGGTGTGGGCCTGGAAATACGGGCGGAGTTTTCGAGCTGCAATTACCAGTGCATACACTAGCTTTTCTATTTGCGGGTACCTCGCCTCTGCCCTTGCAGGATTTTACTAACATAATAGACGGGTCGCTGGACCCGACCTGCTTCCTTTATAAGTACCGAACTGACCACCTCGTCGCTTGCCGAGAGGTACAGTTCTAAGACTTCGCCCTCCTCGGGCCTGGCCAGGGTTGGTACAATAGTGAGGTAATTTTTTAGCTGGTCGAATGCCAGCTGGCAGTCTTGGGTCCATTCGAACCCTTTGCCTTTGATTGCCTTAAAAAAAAGGTAGACAACGGTCTGCTGATTTGGACATGAAGTGGCTCAGGGCGGCTATGCGGCCGTTTAGCCTCTGAACTTCTTTTACTTTTCGAGGTGGTCTCATGTCTAGGATAGCCTTTACTTTGTCTGGGTTGGCCTCAATACCGCGTCAGTTGACAATGTACCCTAGGAACTTACCTGAGGTGGCACCGAAGACACTTGTTGGGGTTTAGTTTCATGCTAAATCGACGCAGAATTTGGAAAACGGAATCTAAGCCTTGTAATAACTTCCGTGAGAATTGCGTCTTGACGACCATGTTGTCTACATAACACTCTACTTTCGTGCCAATTAAGGGCCGGAATAGTTTATTTACAAGTCTTTGGAAGGTCGCCCCAGCGTTCTTCAGTCCGAAGGGCACGACCTTGTAACAGTATAGGCCGAACTCGGTTATGAAGCTGGTTTTTTCCTCATCGGACTGGTCCATCTTGATTTGGTTATAACCCGAGTAGGCGTCCAAGAAGCTTAGCAGCTCATGTCCCGAGGTCGCGTCCACCAGGCGGTCGATCTTAGGGAGGGGGAAGCAGTCTTTTGGGCAAGCTCGGTTCAGGTCGGTGTAGTCGACGCACATGCGCCACCTGCCGTTTGCCTTTTTCACCAGCACCGAGTTGGCCACCCAGCTCGGGTAATGAACTTCTCTTATGAAGTCTGTTGCGAGGAGCTTTTCGACCTCCTCGTCGATCGCCCTCCAGCGCTCTGGGGCTAAGTTGCGTTTCTTCTGTCTAACGGGTCTGACTACAGGGTCAGTGTTAAGTTTGTGAGTTATAAGGCCAGGGTCAATACCAGGCTTGTCGGCTGCGGACCATGCAAAAATATCTAAATTTTGGAGTAAGAAACTCACCAATTCAGTTCGTAGAGGTTCCTCGACGGAAGCACCGATCTGTATTGTTCGAGCCGGATCCGTAGCCGAGGTTGGTATTGCGACGGTCTCCTCTGTGGGCGAAACTCGCTCCTCGCCCTGCTCCGTAGGCCGCTCCAGTTCGAGGTCGCCGGCCGCCTTGGTCTTTCCCTTCAGGGCGGCAACATAACACTTGCGGGACTCAAGCTGGTCGCCCCGAGCTACCCCCACACCAAAGTCGATAGGGAACTTCATTGCCAGATAGTAGGTGGAGACCACTGCCCGTAGAATATGCGTAAATGGGCGTCTTATTATGGCATTGTATGGGGAGAGGGTCGCGACTACCAGGAAATCGTGGTTGAATCTGACCGCACAGGGCCATGTGCCGACTTCCACAGGTACTGTTATCTTCCCAAGGGGCCTGACTTCCTCTCCGCTGAAGCCTACTAGAGGGGTGATTGAGGGCTTCAGCTCGCGTCTCTGCAACTGTAGCTGCTCAAACGCTGACTTGAAGAGGATGTCTGCCGAGCTTCCCGAATCCACAAGCACGCGCTTGACTTCGAAGTCGCTGATCCTTAGTTTTATGACGAGCGCGTCATCGTGAGGGTAGTGGACACCTCGCGCATCGTCTTCCGTGAAGAAGATCGGCTCTTCCGTCTTCGGCCTCTTTGGAGGATTCTGTTCTTCTCGGGCTGCCTCGCGAACTGACGTCCGGGCTGCTGCCGAAGTACATCCTACCACCACCGAGCCTCCCACTATCACGTGGATGGTTCCTCGGACTGGCCTTTCTTCCGAAGGCTGTCGTAGCAGCGCTTCGGCTGGTTTGCTGCTGGATTCGGGGATATCCCTTCCGTGCTCCCCTTGTCGACCTGCCTTATTATTATTATCATACTGTACAAAATTTCTCAAGTATCTGCGGCGGATAAGTCCCTCTATCTCGTCCCGGAGATTATTACACTGTTCGGTACTATGACCGTGATCTTTGTGAAAACTACAATATAGATTTGTATTCCTCTCGTTTGGATTCCCCTTCAGGCGAGGTGACCACTTCACGTATGGGGCGTCCTTGATCATCATCAAGATCTCAGTCCGCCTCGTGTTTAACGACGTGTAATCCGTCCGAACTGCTGAGGGAGCTCGGGACGGCTGGCTCGGCTTCGCCTCTCGGGCTGGGTTTCTCCTGTCACTTGGGTTGGTGGGCTCACCTTCTCTTTTCCTTTTCTCGACCCCGGCTTCGGTTCTTTGGTTGATTTCTTCCTCTGTTCTCATGAACTTGTCCGCGAGTTTGAGGAATTCGGCCACGGTCGCGGGCTGGCTGGCTACCATGTGCCATTTGAATTCTTTGTGCATTACTCCTCTTTTGGCCGCGGCGAGCTGTACTGCGGGGTCTAATCGCGGTATCTGTAAGCATGCTTCGTTGAACCACTTGATGTAGCCCCGGATGGATTCTCCTTCTCTCTGGACTACCCCGAAGATGCTTTCCTCCGTTCTGGGGCACCGCTTGCTAGTAACGAAGTGTGCTGTGAAGACCTGCACGAACTGGGTCCAGCTTCTTATTGACCCTGGGGCTAGGTTCCTATACCAGGTGCGAGCCACCCCCTGAAGGTGGTGGTGAAGGCTACGCACATGCACGATTCACTGGCCCTAGCGAGGTGCATTTGGGACTGGAAAGCATCGACGTGGTTGTTGGGGTCAAAAGACCCATCATACTTGTCCAAGGGTGGGAGCTTAAAGTCTCTGGGCATGGGGACTGCTAGGAGTTCTGATGCGAGGGGAGAAGGAACTGAGAGAATCGGGGCAGCTCTTACCTCGTCCGAGCTCGTCTCTTCCTTTCCTCTGAGCTCGGGCAGGACACAGGTGGCAGTTCGGCGACTTCGCCGGCGCCTTCGTTGAGTGGGCCTGGTACTGGCGCTGCTGGCCTTTGTGTTGCCGAGCTCGATGGTCCCGGAATGCCGGTAGTCTGCTACTAGGGCACTGAACCGGTTCTCCGTGAGCGGGAACTCGGGCCTGGAGCGCCGAGGTGCTGACCTCGCGGGCGAGGTTCCTGTCCCGCCTGCGAGCTGCGAGGCGGGGGTGATTTTCCTTTCCCTTCGGCCTGGAGATGAGGCTTGACTGTTAGGGGGGTTCTGGAGCTGGGAGGTTTCCCCCCGGTGAGGGCGTCCACCCTGAGGGGAGGCCTTAACCTGCTTTGGGGCTGGGTGCCTAGGTGGAAGCAGTGACTGGTTCAAGGGTAGTTGGGGGAACTACTGTTGATAATGATGTTGGGAGAGGTGGTGTAGTACTTGGTGCTGTTGGAGTTGATGTTGCTGGAATTGCTGCATTTGGGCCTGCATCACCCGCATGCATTGCATTAGGTCGTCCAATTGGTTTGGGCGGGTCGCCAGGGGGACAGTGGTTGGTTCAGCAAAAGTTGTTTCGATAGGGAATGAAGGAGGGATGTCCATGGTAGGAGGGTTCACGGGCGCCATTGTTTGAGGCGCATCCAAGCTGGGGATCCCATCCACAGGAAGGGGGATGGTGAACTGTCTGATGCACACTACGGGGGCTTGGAGTCGTTCCCCGGTGGCGTTTGTCTTTGTGCCACGTCCGGCGTTGCTGGAGGAAGCCATGAGTGTTGGGGTTTTTGGAAGAAGAGGAGGTTATGAGAATTTTAAAGGGAGGCTTTTAGAAGCGATTTCCCACAGACGGCGTCAATTGATGGTGCGCAATCCGGCTGGTCCCAGTTGTCAATGACCTGGCCTCTGAACGGAGCTGCGGGGAACCTGAAACCAAGAGGGTGAGAACGCTCCGGGGGAGACCCGGTGTGGAGGCTTCGAAGCTCAAGTTAGAATCCTTCAAAGGCAAGGTGAAACCAGATAGCGCAGAGTTTGCATACCTTGTTCTCGGGGGGTCGGGAGCCTTTTATAACCACCTCGCACACTCACTTCCAAGCTCTGTCAGATCGGGCATGATTATTTCTGATCTCCTGCCAGTTCGGATGTCATCCCCTCTGGCTGGCAGAACCGCCACTGCTCCCTTTGTCGGAGCCGTCTTTGCGACTGGTGACGATGGTGGCAGGTGGCGGTGGCAGGAGTTTGAAGTGCGGTTGTCAAGCGTCAGATCCCAAATCAGTCAGGTGCGCCGCCCTTGGATACGGACACCCTCGGTATCAGGTGTGGTACGTTCGGTCAGCCTGGCGTTTGGGAGGCGAAGTGTAGGAGTGGCGAGGCGAGGTGAAGTCTTGAGTTCGGATAGGGGAGTGTCCTGAACTGCCATGAGGTGGGCCAGTTCGGGTCACTGCCTTGTGAGGCTCGAACTCTTTGTAAGGAGCTCGGGGCTCCTAGTAGGGAGCTTGGACTGCTGGTTCCTTTGACGCCCGTGCCTTGGGTGCGCTGTTTGTCCCGAGCTGTTTGATTTTGCCACGTGGAGTGATTGCGAGGTCGGGCTAAATCTCCCTTCATCACGTTCAATAGTGTATCTTTGGAAAGTATGGCAACATTTTGAAGTCTTAAGATTGATACCTCCGAAATTTAATTTACATGGTGTTTGGTTATGTGGCCAAAAAAATAGTGTCGGATCATCACCATGTAAGTTTTGGGAGAAACACCTTTATTTGATAAGACAACGTTTTTTTGGTTGAGGGTAAGACAAATTTTTAATGTTTCCCTCTGACACTCAAGCATTTATTTATTGTTGAGCTCATGTGGTGCCTAATAATGTTTAGTTGTCAAATAATATTAAATAAATATAATTAAAATAAATGGTCACCATACTAAACAGTGCTTTAGATGTTAGTTCACACTAGACATAGAATATCATATTGGCAGGGTTTGGAAACACCTATTTAAAAGTACTTTTAGGAATTCTTTTGTTTTATTTATTAAATGATATAAAATTATTATATAAATTAAAATAAAATTTTGAAAAAAAAAACAAAAAAACACACGTGGTTTAAAGCACCGATGATGGCATCATCATTTTTGGTATCATCATCGGTAGATGTTAGCAATACAGAGAAGAGATGTGCTGTCATTTTTGGTATCATCATCGGTAGATGTTCGCAATACAGAGAAGAGATGTGCTGTGGGACGTTGTGGGGGGTTGATCCATGTGGAAGCTTTGAAGTTTGAACCATTTTAGATAAGACGTACGTTTTTTTTCAATATATTGAATGATCTATTTTTCAAATCTAATTCGATTATCTTGTGAAGCTTATTGATCGTATCTATATATTACAATTTCTATTATTTGAACATGGATATATGGGGATATTATTGTCATTGTAAAACTGTAGACAGACAAAAATAATAAAGAAAACATTTATATATGGTTTATATATGGTAATATATGATAAATCTGATAATTGAACCCTTTCAATTTTCCTTGATTAATATATTTTCAAAATTTAATTTGTTGCTGACTATGAACAAAAACGTCTTTTTAATTTATTTCTTTCATATGTTGCTTATTTTTTTTCAGTAATATAGAATTGGCCCGGACCAGATTTTCTTTTAAATTTCTTAACCCCCCCTGAAGTTTCTGGTTGTTGCTGAAACCTTTTCGGAAGTTTGATAAATGTAATCATC
Source organism: Nelumbo nucifera (assembly GCF_055504915.1). NCBI lineage: Eukaryota > Viridiplantae > Streptophyta > Magnoliopsida > Proteales > Nelumbonaceae > Nelumbo > Nelumbo nucifera. Next base: position 54,809,001 of record NC_142656.1, on the reverse strand, counting down.
TCCCTGAACATTTTGACATGGTTGCAAGTAGACCCCTTTTGTAAGATTCCTCTAAATAGAGGTATGAAAATGTCCAAAATATCCATGCCAGTGCTTTTGACCAAAATGTTTGTCTTTCAAATTTTCTCTTCATGTGAATTGGTAGCCCAAACCCTTATAATCTCATATGAGAAATTGATTTATTTTTCAAATTTTTTCTTCATATCAATTGCTCAAAGGTAAAGCTGCATCTTTACATTTTCTCTTTTTTTTTATTGTTTGTAAAGTTTGTATTGTTTTTTTTTTTTCTATAGAAAACAGCGCCTATAGTGATTGTATGGGTATTTTGGACATTTTCATTCCTCTTGTAAGCAGATTCTAATTAAGGGGGTCTTGTAAATTCTATACCCCATTTCCATTTTTTCCCATTTCTACTGAAGGAGGAACACCTCTTTTGGGATGGCAGCGGGCAGGTTTGGGGGTCGAATTTTGTAAATTCTAGATACTATTTGTCCCATTAAACCTACCAACCCATACCTGGCTATTCGCCCCAAAACACATGGTGGCAAGGTTTAAAGTATCAGAAACACAAAGTGTATTGGAAAGACGATTTTAAGAGACGTATCGGGATATGTTTTGGATATGCATGGATACAGACGAAAAATCAAGATACTTATAAATACGTTAAGAAATTCAAATAAATCATAAAAAATATATTATTAACAATGCTTAAAAGTTTTATATGATTGTAAATAAATCATTTAAATGTAAAAAAAATAATTTAATTTTTATATAAAATGTGACATATCGACACATAATTAGTAGCCATTGAAAAATGATGGAATAACTAAAATGTGAAAAAAACAAAAAAAAACTAAAATATGAATGTATATACATCAACTTTCGAATAGCCGATATAATTATCTTAATATTTATTAACACATAAATTTTAATAATTAATTTCAGCATTTATTAATAAGCACCACTAAGAAAAGAAAAACAATTGACTTAAAACTAATAATGCATGTAATTATAGCAAGCAAATTGGATTGGTTTAGTGGTGAAATTATGTGCAGAGTAATTAACTAATTAATGAATAAGTTAAGACTTAAATAGATAAGTAACAAAAGAGTAAAAGACATTAATGAGAGAGATTCTGTATTAGATATAGATTAATTGAACAAGCGGAACTGAAATCGGTTGGTATCAGCCTATTTTGGGATTGTATCTGCCGATACATATCCAAAACGGCCCGATATGGGCCCATATCGGCTGATAAATACGAAAAGAAATGAAACACATGAATTTTACATATTCTAGGTATCGGTTTCTTATGGAAACGGTATGTATCGGCCGATACGGGCCAATATTTTAAACCTTGCATGGCGGGTTGGATTCTGAGAATCCAAACCCTCCCCAAACATGAAAATGAAAACCCTCTTGTTGAAGGATAGAGTGAGTTGGGCTTAGAACCCAATCTAATTTCCTATTGTTTCTTATTATATAAGCAATGAATAAGTAAAATAATACAAATAAACAACAAAATTTCCAATTATATGTTTAAAACATGTAAAAAAAATACATAAATTATCGATATCCTTCACATAAATTTTAAAATATTATTAAATTCAACATCTAATACATAAAGCCTATATTCTTTCCAACAATATGTGGGTTGGGGAGGATTAGGTTGAGTAATACCATACCTTACCTATACTGGTACGGGTTGTAGAATACCAAAATCTGTCCTTCAATCAAAATAAAAACTGCCCCAACATGGCGGGTATCCACCGGATAGGCTAGAAATTGCTATTTCTAGGTTGTAAATTAATTGGTGGGGTTGGACTATAACACTAGAAAGACATGATATCAGAAAAACTTACAATCAATCAACTAGTGGTGTCATAAAAGAGGTGATCAATCAGATGGAATTCATCAAGTTCACGGGGTGCTTTGATTGATATCTCTTCCGGTACCATGTCGTCATTGTATCATAGATGTTTCCTAATTTAGTGTTAGTAGAGACATTGAGTTAGGGAGGCTTCTTTCTCAGCACCTCACTTGTAAACACCTAAGCCATTCTCACCACAGCCCGAAAAAGGAGTGATTTACTAAGATACCCTATACTTTTGAATATTTACCAAGACCTTGCTTTGCTTGAACGATATTCCAGATGTGTGGCTGTGGTGCCTTTGAGCAGCATTGTGTTTGTGGGTAGTAGACTTGCAGACGTCTACATAGAAATTAGCTGGTTTGTGTAATATTAGGACATTCCTTTATGCTGATTTCAGATCTACTAACCACAACTAGAGGTGTAAAACGGGTCGTGCTAGGTTGGCACAGTATGGCCCATGCAAAGTGCGGGTTGTGTCGTGCCGGTTTGTGGGTTGAGTCGGGCCATACTTCCCTCCCCTAGTATACTTGGGTGGGGTGGGGGGGGGGGGGGGTCGGCCCGGCATGACTCGGCTTGAGCCCGTGTCGGGTTGTGGCATGACGCAGGCCTGGGCTATGGGTCGGGCCTTGGGCCTAGGCTGAAATGGGCCAAACTGTTTTTTTATATTTTGATTTTTTTATTTTTTTTCTAAGTAAACACTAAAACTAAAATACTTCACTTTCCTTAATTCCTTTAAGCTTTGGGAACAAATTGTAAAAATAAAAATTCTAACAAAGAAATGAAAAAAAATACTTAAATACTAACAAAATACAAAATGGACAACAAATTGAAAAAAAATAGGAATTTTATTTCTTGAATTTGAACAATACAATGGTCAATGGATGAATGAAATATAGAAAATGAATAAAATATAAAAAATATAATACAATTATAAATTAAAAATTAAAAATTACATTGTTGAAAAATAATGACTAATTTACATAAAATAAAAAACAGTAATTTTAAAAGTTGAAAAAAAATTATAATTATTAAAATATTGAGTATACGAAAAATAAAAAATATTGACTTCATCATTTTTCTTTAAGTTCACACCTCCACTTGCATTTTCACATCTGCTTTAAGTGAAACATCAGGTGTAATGTCATGCCCTCATTTTTCTTGTAATCTATCATCAGCACCCAACCAATCTTTAAGGTAGATGTGCATCTCTAGACTTCTATCATTCATGCAACTTCTCTTGTTGTACAACACCATAGTACTTGCACTAAGGCAAGACTCTAATGAAATTGTAGACACCGGAGATGTTAATAGATCACATACCATGGCGACAAGGACTAGATAGTTTTTTTCATGTCCTCTCCACCAAGCTAAAATATCAAAACCATTCCATTCCTCAAAGTCATAAGAATCAGCTAAAGTAGAAAACCTTGCTCGTAAAAAAATTAAGTTTAGTATATGAACTTGATGAAGAGGTAGTAGCTTTCTACCTCTTACTTATTAGAGACCAAACTTTGTCTTTTCCACTACTGGAACTAGTTGTTTTAGAAGTAGAACTTGCACCTGTACAAGATTTACTATGCCCTGCCACTTGTGATTCATATAAACTATACATTTCAAATAATAAACTATTAATTTCTTCTTTTTTATTTCCAATTTCAATATTCATATTTTCACAATATGATTCAAGTAAAACTTTTAAACCATCTTTCCTAATCATAGGATCTAATATTGTAGCTAAGCAATAAAGGGGAGCAATTTTCTTCCAATATTTTTTAAATTTAATTATTTTCTATTGTTTCAACAATACTTTGAACTAGTGGATTTTTCCTATATTTTACAAAACATTCACTAATCTCAAATAATTGTTTAACTAAAAGATATCTAGCTGAGTAATAAACACCTAAAAATTCATTAGTTGCATCATATAAAATTTGTAAAAATATTTTATACAAATTGTCATTTCTCAATCTTCCTCAAGTATCATATCATGTGGCAATTTTGCATTATAAAAATCGGTAAGAATTTATTTGTAAGCAATACAACTTTCTAACATAGAATAGGTAAAATTCCATCGATGTTGAACGTCTAATACAAAATGTTTATATTTTAAACCTTAATATTGACATGAATATTTAAATTCTTATTTTCTTGCTCTAGAACTTTTAATATATATTATACAATTTCTAATTTTAGAAATATGATGAGAAATAATATTTAAAGCATCTTGAATGCATAAATTTAAGATGTGACAAGCACATCTAATATGAAATAATTTACCATCTAAACATTGTTTAATTGACATTTTAAAATTTTTATTGTTGAATCATTATTACTAATAATAATTGGGCCAGTATGTGGCAATTCAAGCATAGTAAAACTTACAATTTTTTATGTAAAAAGCATTTTTCATCAATAAAATGGCCGATAATACAAATAAAATTTATGTTAAATCTAGATATTCAAATATCAAAAGTATTTGCAATTTTAGAATTAAAATCTGATAACATAGAAATTAAGTGTTGTTTATATGAATAAAAAATTTTTAAAGCATATGTTCTAATAGTATTTCTAGAAAATTTATTAAATTATGGATTTACATATCTATGTAAAATTTTTCAAGTTTAATATTTTCTGCTAATAAAAGTGGATGTTTAGTATGCACAATATATTTTGCTAACTCTTTCCTCATTATTTCTTGGGAATATTTAAAATTACGAGAAATCTCACTTCTTATTTGTACTCGTGATGTTTCTTTCCCTTCTTCTTCTTCTTTCATCATATGGCGTCTCAAATGTTTTCCCAAGTGGCCAGTACCACAATTACTACTGTAGTTAAAGTCACCCTTACATTTTTGACAAACGACTTTCTTTTCCTTCTCCTCAATCAACTCGTTTTCAAATATTGTCCAAATCCAGCTAATCAACTTAGTAATCTTCTTTTTCTTTGCCCAAGTGGCCAGTACCACAACTACTACTGTAGTTAAAGTCACCCCTACATTTTTGACAAACGACTTTCTTTTCCTTCTCCTCAATCAACTCGTTTTCAAATATTGTCCAAATCGAGCTAATCAACTTAGTATTCTTCTTTTTCTTTTCCCTACCACTAGTAGCAGTACTAGGGGTGGGAACATTGGAAATATCAACAACATGCATATCGATGCTAACACTATCTAGGACACTGACATCGTTGACATTAACCACGTTAGGGAATTGGTGAGTGAGAGGAGGAGGGAGCCTTTTTTAATTATAAACAAAATAAAAATTAATTTAATTGCATTTACTTGGATTTCCGGTTCGAAATTTCAACTTGATTTCAATGGTTAAAATCTTCAAGTCCCCCAAATTTCTAACTTAGATATCCAAGTAAACCTTCTTGTTGAAAATCGAATCAAGATGAGAATTGGAGAGTAGAGAGAATATGAGAGTATATGTGAGAGTATGAATGTATACTGTATGAGAGGTTGAGGTTTGAAAGAGTATAAGAGAGTATGACAATTGGTGTGATAAGAATGGTGGAGTATAAGGCTATTTATAAGAATTGAAAATAATTTAATTCCCCGAAATACCCTAAAAACTAGTAGATTTTTAGTTGTTGAGAGGGGTATTTTGGTTATTATAAAGATATTTATTATTTAACCTAAATATCCCCCTGAACTAGTTGTTATATAGTTGTTGGGCACATTATTGTTATTTTATCTCTCACAAAGCCAAAATACATAAATACTTGCCATATAGCTGTTTATAGTTGTTGAAGGATATTTCTATAAAAAAACACTTGAAAAAGTTGAAGTTAGCCATTGAGGGGGTCTCCAATGGCTAGTTCTTCAGGTGGGCCATGCTTGGCCCGCTACGGGCCACAAGTGATACGGCATGACAGTGCGGGTTGTGCCAGCTTGGCCTACAGACTTGAAACCCCAAGCCCAGTACAGCCCATGTAATTGTGTTGTGCCGCAGCATTGCTCGATTTACACCTCTAACCACAACACATTGTTAGCCATGTTCATTTGCATGTACATTGGGAACATCTCTTGTAGTTTATATTAGTGTTTTCAACCTACCGTTGACCTAGCTGGTTGAACTGTTCAAACTATTATCCAATCAAGATTCTAGGTCTGGTTCGTATGAAACACTCCATTTGGTCAAAAAGTGTTGACCCCTGGTAAACAACCTTCTGACCTAGGCAGGTGAACCATTTGTTTGACCTGATCACCAAGTTGCAAGTTGCACATTTAATGTATGTATAAACTTCTAGAGGTAGAAGTGCAAATATACCTGTTTTGGATTTTTGGATTAGATTGGATCAAATAATCGGATCTAATTAAAAATCTGATCGGATTTGGATCACCTCCTATCCGATTCAAAAGGACCGCTAATTTTAACCGTTTTTCTTATAGTGCATCATCCAACAAAGACGCGGTTACTAACCCCCTGGAGAGATTCGTCGCCTGGGTTAATAAAGGATTCCACTAAAACGATAATTAATTGAAGATAATGAATGAATCTATATCACTTGCCAACAAAACACATTCCACTCCTCTACCAATATGAGCTTACATTGTACATGTCCTCAACGGATTTTTCTCGTCAAGCAACTCTCATTAATTGATCCTGTGTTTCACCTATAAATTTTATCTTATAACCCTTTTTTTTCCCGTTGCAGTATACCGCTCGCCGCTGCTTGCTTCTGGGCTTGTCACTGCAATTCCAACCATCAGCGCTCACTTGCTTCTGCAACTTCAACTTTGCTGCATCAAATTGCCAGCGGTAAGTGCTCCTTCTCCGGCTACCCTTGGCTTCTTTTTTTTTTCTTTCTTTTGTATTCTTTTTCTGCAAACATATGTTGTGTTCGTATTCAACCTTGCTACATCGACCATCAGTGTTCTTTTTCAGAACTTTAGATTTGTGTTCGTTGGTGTTCTTTTTTGTTGGTGTTCTGCGTTTTTGTTTTACTTAACTTTTCCCGCCCCTCTGGACCAAAGATTGAGCCTCATGGAATAGTTATTACAATGAGCATGTTCCTGAATGAATATCTGTTTTCTAATATTTATTATAAAATAAATTTGGGTTGCTGACTTGGTAAAAAATTTGGGAATGAAAAACAATGAAAAAAACCAGCATGATCTTGATCGTGGTGTAATGGAATCTGTTGTTTGGATATATAATTAAAACATGCTTTATGATTCACCAGGATCCCAATTCCAGGATCCCAAGTTTTATGCAGTTGTTTTTCTTCAAACAAATAGTTGTTAATCTTCACAGAAGCATTAAGCAGAAATAGTAACTCTAGGAGTCAGGGGTCAATAGGGAATTCTTAGTTTGGGGATACAGGGGTTTTCATTGTAATATTATAGGATAAGATGTGACTGTACCGTCATCCTAATTATACTCCATGCCTTTCCCTACTGTTCAGTTTTGTGGAAAGTTGGGTTTATTGGAATTATTTTCTATCGAATATCAATAGAAAAAACAAAAACAAAAACTCTAAGAGTGGGTTTATATAAATGGCTAGTAGCTGGAGGGAAAAAACATTACAGAACATACATAAACAAACAAACAAAAATCATTTTAGCAACCAGATACGTTCCATAGAAAGAAAAACAGTTAGCCATATATACAAAGCACTAGGCTTAAAAGTCTCATACTGAAAGCTGGAAAGCCACCTAGAGAGAGAGAGAGAAGATGGAAAAATGATAAGAAATAGAAAGAAAAATGTGGGTCTCTTGGCATAAACCAACAAGATAATTTGGTAAAGACAAGAAGTTTATGCACATCAACCTTCAAAACATGGTGGACATCAATTTTACAAACTTTATAGATCCACTTACATCTTGGATTATGCTAAATACATCCTTGATGGCAAATGGTATAATACCTGGAGAATTTTGATCTCCTTGTCAAATAAATAGGCAAAAGAGTCAAAAATAAGATATAAGAGCTCTGACTTCTTTCTTTATCGGCAACAATTACACATCTGAGCCATTGACCCATACTTACAGGGATAAGAGAAAAGGAGTTTTTATCTATAACTTTTGCCCATCTATCCGGATAATAACCAGTAACCAGCCTTTTCTCCTTGTATTCTACCCAACCAAGGAGAAAAAGCCTTATTTTCGGGAGAGTCAAATGCAACCTTAGAAACATTACTCAAGTTTGTTTTTCTACTTATAAACATTATTATTCCAGTCAAAGTTCATAAAGAATGTTGCAAAAAACACTTGATCTGAGACAATGGAATATGGAAACAGGTTTCTAGTCAAGATGTTTAGGCTATGTCTAGTGTCATAAAAAGTAAGAGAGAGATAAAGAAGTTAAGAACTTCGAGTGCATATCAATACAGAGTGGAGTGCAAGGGTGATGCGATTAGAGGATTAAACATGTGGCAACTTTAGAGGGTGGAGAGTTTGGATGATCAACTGCACCATCCACCCACATTGCAGAAATAGAGTTGGTCGTGCAGGGAAGCTACTAGGAAACCTTTTCCCAGGAGTCATCACTATTTTGATAATCTAATTCATAAAGGTGATACAGGGGCCCACTTAATGGACGGTTCGAAGCAATAAAAGGACACCTGAAAAACCAGCATGAAGTGAAATCATTTGATACTGGCACTCTAGCATTCAAATTTACAGATTCATCATATAAAATTATCATGGGTAGAAAAGAAAACACTTAAATTTAGATCATTTCCTAAAGCCTTGAAGGTAGCTGTTTGGATAAGCTTTTGCCTTTATGTTGAGCATTGGGTAAAAATTAATTTAGAAAACATTATAATCTGAAGTCAAAACACAAGCCCCAAGCCACAAAGCCTAAAATTGGGTCTTTATCCTGATGCTCATCCAAGCACAGCCTAATCTGCATACAAGCCAACACTCAACAGGGTTGTGCAACTTCTGCGGGCTTGGATTGAAGATTTGATAAATGTGCTCAGCCGAAAGGCTAAAGCATGATCTTGTATTAGCAAAAAAGAAGAATTTTTGGGTACTAAGGATTTGGGTTTATGGACACAGAACCTTTTGTTCCTTACTCAGATTTTCTTGCATTTTCATGCATTTTTCTACAATTTTCTGCAAATTTCATGCATTTTTCTCCAATTTTCTGCAAATTTCATGCATTTTTCTGCAATTTTCCGCAAATTCTCATGCAATTTTCTGCATTTTTCTATTTTCTTGCAATTTTCTTATTTTCTTGTAATTTCTGCAAATTTCATGCATTTGCATGCATTTTTCTGCAATTTTCTGCAAATTTCATGCATCTTCATGTGATTTTCTGATTTTCATGTAATTTCTGCAATTTTCCGATTTTCATGCATTTTTTTTTGCAAATTTCATGCAATTTTTTCTATTTTTCTTGCATTTTCATGTATTTGACTTTGTATGTTTTACATTACACGATGTTGGCTTTTAAAACATGATGTTGGCATAGTTGACCTTCAGTTTGATGCTTAACTTTTAGTCGACTTAGATGAAATCGACAATTTTTTTTTTTTTTTGAATTGCATATATCATGCTATATGATTGTTGAGGGCCCAAGAATAGGATCTCGTTACGGGTCGGTCCACGAGGAAAACCTCCTGTTTTCCCTTGTTCCTTCCTGCTCGTGATGAACCTATCTTGGCGCCTTTGGTGATTTGTCCAAGAGATCACCAACTCTCCTAACTCACTCTTTGACTGAATAATTTGATGATTTCATTCAATAAGGGTGTCTCCTTAAATAGGAGATTACAAGAGTCCTAATCTGAGGAAGTCTCCTTGCTGAATAGGGAGACTTCCAATTCTATCTTTCTAAGGATAAGATAAGCTAATCCTAATCTAATAACTTACTAATAAGATAAGATAAGAGCAATAGAATAAGATAAGAACAAGAAGATAAGAACAAGCAAGATAAGCTAATCTAATCTGGATGAGATTGCTGCTGCCGAACTGGGTAGACTGACAATCACTGAATCATTACTGCTGCTGGCGGTGGGTCAGGTTCCTGCTGCTTCCGGCGGCGATGGTATGTCTTCCTGAAGAATGCGTCCATAACATTACTCCCCTCCTGGACTAAGAGCTTGTCCTCAAGCTCGAACTCTGGGTACGTGGCCTGGAACTCTGTCAATGGGATCCATGTGGCTTCGGCCGATGGTAAGTTACGCCATTCCACCAAGACTTCAAGAACTCCTCGATTGAAACGAGAGCGGATGAGAGCTTTAGGTTGGGGAACCAGTTTGCCATCTTTCAGGGGTGGTAGGGGGGGAACTTGGTCCGGAGGAACACCTGTAAATGGCTTCAGTAAGGAGATGTGGAAGACATCATGAATCCGGCTGGTCGCTGGCAGTTCCAGCTGGTAGACTACACTGCCAATCCGTCGTAGAACCTTGAAGGGCCCATAGAACTTAGGGGTCAGCTTCGGGGCAGCCCTATGGCGCAAGGAGCGTTGCCGGTAGGGCTGGAGCTTTAACCAAACAAATTGTCCTGGATCGAACGACAGTTCCCGGTGGTGCTTGTCATAGGTGAGCTTCATGCGGAGCTGGGCCTGCTGTAAGCGAAGGAGGACGTCGGCTAGGAGGGCGTCGCGTTCTTGTAAGGAGTGATCAATTGCGTCCAAACGAGTAGAACCTGGCTCATAGGACAGCAACAGGGGAGGATCCCGACCATAAATGACGCGAAAGGAAGTCATGCCGAGGGAAGAATGGTAGGCTGTGTTGTAACGGTACTCGGCCCAAGGGAGCCAATCCACCCACCGTCGCGGTTGATTGCTGATGAAACAATGGAGGTACATCTCGATGGTGCGGTTGACCACCTCTGTCTAACCGTCGGTCTGCGACCGGTAAGCTGAAGAGTAGGCCAGGGTGGTGCCGTGCAGCCGGAATAACTCCTTCCAAAAGGCACTGGTGAAAACCGGGTCCCTATCACTGACAATGGATTCTGGTAACCCATGTAAGCGAAAAACATGTGTAAAGAAGGCGAGGGCAACTGAAGTGGCACTGTACAGGTGTGATAGAGGAATGAAGTGGGCGTATTTAGAGAAGCGATCGACTACCACGAAGAGAACTGATTTGCCACCTACCTTGGGTAGTCCTTCAATGAAGTCCATGGAGATGTCGGCCTAGATTTATGACGGAATGGAAAGGGGCTGAAGGAAGCCTGTTGGGTGTAGGTTTTCCCATTTATGCTGTTGGCATGTGGAGCATTTCTGGACAAAATCTCGAATAGAAGTTTTCATACCTCGCCAATGAAAATTAGTCCGGACGCGGTGTAGCGTTTTTTGAATGCCTTCATGGGTGGAGTTATGGATGCTGGTGATGATGGTGGAAATCAACGGGGAGTCTGACGGAAGATGGACCCATCCCTTATATAGTACCAACCCGTCTTGAAGCGACCAATTGGGGTCGGCAGTGCCTGACTGGATCTTCTGGACCAAGGGTGACCATTCCTGAGACTGTGGTGCTGCCTTCTTAATGTCGTCAAACAGAGAGATCCGGGGTTGGGAAATGCCACACAGAGTCATCGCGTCTTCATCTCGCCTAGATAAGGCATCAGTTGCGCGATTGGAGGACCCCGCCTTGTACTCCACCCGGAAGTCGAACCCGAGCAGTTTGCTAACCCAATGCTGCTGAGGGGAAGTGGTGAGACGTTGATCTAACAGGTATTTGAGGCTGTAATGATCAGTTTTGACGACGAACGACCGCCCCCACAAATATGGTCTCCAGTGCTGGACGGCTCGGGCGATGCCGATCAGTTTGCGGCTGAAGAAAACAATTGGGTGCCCTTGCTGCTGTAATACGGCTCCGTTACCTACTCCGGAAGCATCGCACTCGACTGTAAACTCGAGGGCAAAATTAGGTAACTGCAGGATCGGGGTGGAGGACAGGGCAGTCCTTAGCGCCAGAAAAGCTTCATCGGCTGTGTCGTCCTAGCGGAAGGAATTTTTCTTTAACAGGTTGGTTAATGGTGCTGCCAACAATCCATAGTTCTGAACAAATTTGCGGTAGTAACCCGTTAATCCGAGGAATCCGCGTAAGGCCTTGGCTGATTGAGGTTTGGGCCATTCTTTGATAGCCTGAATCTTGGAACCATCAACTGTCACACCTTGCCCATGGATGACGTGGCCGAGATAAAGAACCTGTCGCTCCCCGAAGGAACACTTGGACCTTTTGAGGAATAATTTGTGTTGGTGCAGGAGCTCGAAAAACTGATCACAGATGATGCACATGCTCCACCCATGATTTGCTGTAAACGAGGATATCATCAAAGAAAACTAAAACAAATTTGCGCAGATGGGGCTGAAATACCTCATTCATTAATGACTGAAATGTGGATGGGGCGTTGGAGAGACCGAATGGCATGACCAAAAATTTGAAGTGGCCATGGTGGGTGCGGAAGGCAGTCTTCTTCACATCACCGGGAGCCATGCGAACCTGAAAATACCCTGATCTGAGGTCCAACTTAGAGAAATACTGCGCACCATGCAATTCGTCCAGCAGTTCATCCACAACGGGAATAGGGAACCTATCCTTGATCGTCCGGTCATTGAGTTCTCTATAGTCAACATAGAACCTCCACGTTCCATCCTGCTTTGCCACCAACAGAACCGGTGAAGAGAAGGGGGAGTGACTTTTGCGTATGATTCCTTGTTGCAGCATCGCTGTACACTGTCTTTCTATCTCATCCTTCTATAGGTGAGGGTAGCGATAAGTCCGAACAACGACTGGTGCTGACCCTACCACTAAAGGGATGCGATGGTCGCAAGCTCGGGGAGGAGGGAGTCCCTTGGGTTCCTGGAATAAATCTGAAAACTCGGCGATGAGTTTTTCCATAGCTGTCGGTTCTGTCTGAAGAGTATGGACCTGTGGTCTCTTTTCTTTAACCTTGCAACCGTGCCATGAAACTTGTTTCCCATTTAGGTGAAATGTCATTGTGAGTGCACTGAAGTCCCATAAAATCGGCCCTAGGGTGATTAACCATTTGACCCCAAGAACAATATCGAACCCATCCAATGAGAGTACAAATAAATCAACAAGAATTAGTTCAGAATCGACCTGTATCGGGACGTCCCTACAAATCCCTGGACTGTGAACTTTCTCACCATTTGCGACGGCTACCTGTAGTCGCGGCCGGAGTTCCATTGGTAGTTTTAACTGCAGGGCAGCATGTTCACTTATGAAGTTGTGTGTGCCCCCTGAATTGACGAGAATGCGCACCGGCTGACCTGCGATCTGTGCCTGTAACTGCATGGTCTGAGAGGTTTTAATACTGATGATCGCATGGAGAGAGATCTCTGGCTTGAATGTGACGGGTTCCCCTTCCTCCTCCTCCTGCTCATCGATGAGAAGGCAAAAAAGCCTCTTGCATCTATGTCCTGCCGAGTAGAGGTCATCACAGTTGAAACATTGACCTCTCGCTCGGCGTTCTGCCATTTCTGCTTTGGTCAAACGCTTGATGGGAGGAGTGGCCATGTTACTGCCTGTACTTATCACTGCTCTAGAGGTGGTGGTCGTGTGAGGTTTTAGTTCCCGGCTGGTAGCAGAAGAGGGGGTCGTTGCTGCTGATCTTGGGGGCACCCACGAGTTCGGTGGACGACCCACATTAAAAATTCCGCGGCTGAGCTGCAGCTTGCGCTCAAATGCGCGGGCTAGGTTCATGGCTGTGACCAAATTTGGGGGATTCTGCATCTCGACATCCACTCGCAGGGGTTCTGCTAACCCTGTTGTGAACATATCTACTTGCTGGTCGGGTTGCATGGAGGATGCCCTCGCGAGGAGGGTTTGGAACTGTCACTGGTATTCAACAACTGTGCCGGTCTGTTTAAGGTTAATTAGCTCGCCCAGTGGGTTGCTGGTCAGTGGGGGTCCGAACCAAAGAAGGCAATAGGATTTAAAATGGGGCCAACTGAGCCCGGGTTCTTCTTGCTCTAACCGATAAAACCAAAGTTGTGCTTCTTCTGTTAAATGAAAGGCGGCTAGGCTTACCTTATCCCAGTCATCTGTCCGTTGATTTCGAAAGAACTGCTCGCAGCGATACAGCCAGCCTAGAGGGTCTCCGTTGCCGTTGTACGACGGAAACTCCAGCCTGCTATACTTGGGGATGACGGCTGCTCCATGGCTAACGAACCGCTGTTCACCGGAAGACTCCGGCAGATCTGGTCGGCGGTCGTTAGCGGCTGTCTCTCCTTCAGAGTTCCGTTCCCTGCTAGAAAGGAACATCTCCATCAGACGTCGTAGTTCCCTCACTTCGCCTTTGATCTCACGAACTTCGGAGCTGGTCTCCACGAGTTGGTGCTCGAGGTCATGGACCTTGGATGGTAGCTGTTCCAGATCTCCCATGATGCCTTGCTCTGATACCAAGTTGTTGAGGGCCCGAGAATAGGATCTTGTCACGGGTCGGTCCACGGGGAAAACCTCCTGTTTTCCCTTGTTCCTTCCTGCTCGTGATGAACCTATCTTGGTGCCTTTGGTGATTTGTCCAAGAGATCACCAACTCTCCTAACTCACTCTTTGACTGAATAATTTGATGATTTCATTCAATAAGGGTGTCTCCTTAAATAGGAGATTACAAGAGTCCTAATCTGAGGAAGTCTCCTTGCTGAATAGGGAGACTTCCAGTTCTATCTTGCTAAGGATAAGATAAGCTAATCCTAATCTGATAACTTACTAACAAGATAAGATAAGAGCAATAGAATAAGATAAGAACAAGAAGATAAGAACAAGCAAGATAAGCTAATCTAATCTGGATGAGATTGCTGCTGCCGAACTGGGTAAACTGAGAATCACTGAATCATTACTGCTGCTGGCGGTGGGTCAGGTTCCTGCTGCTGCCGGCGGCGATGGTATGTCTTCCCGAAGAATGCATCCATAACAATGATCTTGCATGAAAGTTTTAATTACATTTAATCAAATAAATGTATATTTTATTAATAATTAAATTTTATATATTATTTTATTAATAAAAATATTATTTTATTTTATTAATAAAATATTAAGTTTCAAATATTATTTTATTAATTATTAAATTTTGAATATTATTTTTGTTAATATTAATAATTGTTCAATCATCATTACAAATATTATTTATTCTTAAATAATATTAATTAATGTTAATATTATTATATAATTATCAAGTTTTGAATATTACTTTTGTTAATATCAATAATTAATAGTAATTATTAAATGTTATTAATATTGTTGTTAATATTATAAAATATCATTAATTTTACTATTTATTTATTTTTAATATTAATGTTATTATGTATTATTTAATATTATTAATTATTGTTAATATTAATTTTATTAATAATTAAAATTCTTAGCAATTTACTATTATTATATTATGTATATTACTAAAAAATAAAATATTATTTTTCAATGATTAATGGAATAGGTTATCTTAAATGTTGTAGTTGAAAAGCATGGAATCAAACACATGGTGTGGACTGAAATGCACCATACCTTGTAGAATGCCCATAGACGTGTGGTGTGGATTGGTCCACACGTTTTTGCCCAAAGTGTAGAACAACTACCCTGTTGGGGTGTGGTGTGGGTGAAAACACATTTCCCAATTTCTCATCTACGTTACAGAACACCCCCTTAAATTGGTGTTAAAAGATATATATACGCTATCAAGCTCTACATGCATCAACATCTTCTTATCCATTTTCAACAAAGATAGAGATTCTTATACAAGGTTAGTTATTTATTTATCATTTTTTTATGGGAGTGGGGGGCAGCCTGGACGAAGCCCTATACATATACAATAGTTTCTTGGAATTTATCTTATTTTTTGTATGAGATTTTATAGTCGCTATAACAAGTTGGAATTAAAAGTTTGGAAAGAAAATGCTAAGGTAATTGCTATCTTTGTCCTTTTGTTTAGGAATGGCAAGGGGGGAGGGTTTTGCCTGCCCCGTACCTGACCCTGAATTCAAATTCCTTGCCCCCAACTCTGGTGGGGCTAAAAATCTTAACTCCATCTACATCCTAAAGGGAACGGTCGGGGATCCCCAACTTTGCTCCACCCCGTTTTGGTTATTTTACTTGTATATTTATTAATTTATTTTTTCATTTTTTTAAATTTACCCAAAATTATTTTATATAGTATAATATAATATAATACAATATAACATATATAAAATAATTTTATATATATTATTTTATATAACTCTGTCCCTAACCACAGAGTTTTGAGTTATCCTCCAACCCTAATCAATGGTAAAGAATCTCACCCCGATCGGGGTGGGCCCCCCAGAGACAGGTGAAATTGTCATCTCTACTTTTGCCGATGCATCTATCGATAGGACAATACATGCCCCCTCGTGGTCAAAAGGATTTAAAAAAATTAAGAAACAAAAAAGTTAGTGAAAATGCTTTCAGTTTGGCAACTTGACAGAATCAATCACATAATTGAAAGGCAATTGTTGATGCTATTCGTTGCATTTGATTCCCCTCAGGGTTCTGACAATCATAAAAATTTTCCCTTGAAGTTTCACTTGAACAAACTTCTCCTGTATTTTTTAAAAAACACTTGCAATTTCCATCCTTTTGTCATTATTTTAGTAATGGAGACTTGAAAGTTGCAAAATTGCACTTAACTATTAATTAGGGCATGTTGCAACAATTCAAAATGTGAGATCTGTCCTTCTAGACTTCACTTGGCTTGATGAGTCTACAAAGTTTCCTTACTCATTAGGAGTCATGGCCTCTTCTTTGGTAACCCACGAAGGTCCTCCTATTCCACCTCTAGGCAGAACTATGGTATCCTTTTATGTCTCGTTCATTTTTCAAAATGCTATTTACTTGTGTTCTTTTGATTCTTAATTAAATTATATAATCTCAAAGAACCATTCGACCTAAAAGCTTAAGCTGTTAAGTGAGGTCTTTGAATAAGTTGATATTCTTTAACATGCCCCCTCACACGAAAGCCCATTGGGCTTGAAGTGTGAACAAGCACAGGCCCATCCATACCTTGTGTTGAAACTTATTTAATTACTAACAGGAACCCGTGTGATGCATGAGATTTATTAAGCGAAAGCTAAATAATAGAAGGTCATTTACTAAAATACCCCCTATAGTTTTATTGATTTACTAAAATCTACCCTATAGTTAGCATTTTACTAAAGCACCACTTATAAGTTGCAACGGATTTAATCAATCTTCTATTAGATGACATTGGAAAATGATAGTGTTTGTTTAAATCTTTTGAACCGACTGGCCAAACTAAAAAAATCGACCTAAACTGATACAACTTAAGTGGGTCAGTTTTCACAAAAGGTCAATCGGTTTCAACTAACCAACTCCCTAACTTGACCAAGTTAGTTTGGTTGGCCAAATAGCATACGATCAAAATGAACCAACTCATGAACACTCATAATTTCTACTAAATTAATAGTCTTATCTGTGATAAACAACAATAGTTTAATCTCCAATAATTATTGAAAATTTAGAGCAAAAATACACAATTATTAAAAATATATTGATAATGAAAAAAATACAATAAGTACCAAAAATATATTAATTTAGTTAATAAATAGTATAATCTCACATAATATTTAAATTTTTAATAAATATTAATCAATAATTTATAACAAAAATACAATCATTTAAATTTAAAAATTTCAATAGTAGTAGTTTAATCTCCAATAATTATTGAAAGTTTCCTGTTAAATAACCAAACAAAATAAATTTATACATAATCATTGAAAATACATTTATCACAAAAAATAATAAATAATTCCTAAAATACGATAAATATGAAATTTAGTATATATAATTATATAATAAATACAGATTAAGAGTTTAAAATTAATATTAATAAATATTAATTTTTGAAAGCCTTTTTCTTGAATTATTACCTGATATAAGTGAAATTCGTTATTTACAATAATATGTAAAAATATTAAATTATTATAAATTTCAATATTATGTTATAATTATTTTTCTACTTTTCAGATTTTTTAATTTATTACGTAATTTCTTTATTTTAACTTTTAATAATCTAGTTATGTTAAATATTTTGTCCTTTAAAAAATTACTTATTTAAATACTTAAATAATATGTAAAATATTTAAGTTTTAAATATTACTTTTAATTGAATTGAATTATCCATAAAATCATAAATTATATTAATATTACATAATTTCATTATTAATTTTGTAATATATTAAATTATTCTTAATGTCAATATTATGTTATAATTATTTTTCTACTTTGAAGAATTTTTTAAATTATTATATAATTTCGTTATATTAACTATTTAAAATGTAATTATGATAAATATTTAATTATTTAAATATTTAAATAATCTATAAAATATTTAAACTTTTGACATTTGAATTTTATTTATTTAAAGTTATTACATGTTATTAAATATTTGAAAAACATTTAAATTAGTAATTTGGAAAAACATAATTTAAATTGTTAGTACATAATTTTGTGATATATTTGTAAAAATATAAAAGTATTTTTATATTTTTAATAAATATTTTATAGTTATTATATAATTATGTTAGAATATTTAAATAATTCTTAAATTTTTTAATCCAAATTCTTTAGATAGATATAGATAAAAAGTTGGGGGCGGTGAGGATAAATTGGAATTAGAGATAATTTAGGTGAGAAACTCTCTACTAAATTAGAGATAATTTTGGAGAAAGTGGGGGAGGTAGTTTAGGAGAAATTTTAGGAGAAGAAATTATTAATAGGTTACTAGGAAAGTGCACCTCATTGGTTGTTTCAAAAATGACATGGAATTAAAATATATATAGATTAATTAATATTATTTTTTTGAATGTTATTTTACAAGAATTATTAAGTCATGTAAGTGAAATTGGTTATTTAAAATGTTGCTTATTTATTTAAATAATACCCTTATTTAAATTCTATAACTTTAATTATTTATTGAATTTAACAATCTATAAAATTATAATTTATTCTATTATTACATAATCTCATTATTACTTTTTTAAAAATACTAAATTAATATTAATTTGAATATTATGTTTTATTCTTTCTATTTTATGATTTTTTATTTTATTTTAAGATAATTGGTTATTAAAATATTTATATAAAATTTTTAAAATACTTATTATTTGAATTTAAGAAATTTAGTTATTGAAATATTCAAGTAATTAAATATCTTTTAGTATTCTATAACTTTAATTATTTATTGAATTTAACAATCTATAAAATTATAATTTATTCTATTATTACATAATCTCATTATTACTTTTTAAAAATAATAAATTAATATTAATTTGAATATTATGTTTTATTCTTTCTATTTTATGATTTTTTATTTTATTTTAAGATAATTGGTTATTTAAATATTTATATAAAATTTTTAAAATACTTATTATTTGAATTTAAGAAATTTAGTTATTGAAATATTCAAATAATTAAATATCTTTTATGTAATTATTAAGATATTTTTAGTATTTTATTATTTAAGATATTTAGTTACTGTCATATTTAAATAATATTTTATTTTTTAATGTTAAATTTCCATTATTTGAGTAGCATTTAATTTGAATAATCTAGACAATCATAATTTATATTGTTAGTACATAATTTCATGATGAATTTTGTAAAAATTTAAAACTACTAATAATATGATACTATTAAATCTATTATAATTATTTTTGTGTTTTTAATTTAAAGTTTATACTATTATTACATAATTTAATTATTAATTTTGTGAAAATATTAAATTATTATTATATTGAATATTATGTTGTGATTTTTTATCTTAAGATTTTCTTTATTTTATTGATAATTTCGTTATTTTAATAATTTAAAATATAGTTACATTAAATATTTTGTTATTTAAATATTTAAATAATATATAAAATATTTAGGAATACTCATTATTTGAATTTAAGATATTTAGTTATTAAAATATTGAAATAATTGTTTAGTACAGAATTTTGTGATGAATTGTGTAGAAATATAAAAGTATTAATAATATGAATATTATTAAATCTATTATAATTATTTTTTAATAATTATTTTAAAGTTTATTAGAGATAATTTGGAGAAAATTTTATAATTTAAACTTTATTTAGATAGATATAGATAAAAATAGCAAAGAGGATAAATAGGAATTAGAGACAATTTGGAGAGAAATGCTCTAGTAAATTAAAGATAAGTTAGGATATAAATAGGAATTGGAGATGATTTAGATGAAAGTGGGGGAAGTAGTTTAGGATAAATTGTAGAAGAGGAGATTGTTGGGAACTTATGGGTAAGAGAGAGAGAGAGAGAGAGAGAGATATGCGAGCATTTCATTGGTTCTTTAAAAATGACATGGAATAAAAAATAAAAAAAATTAAAAAAAGGAGAAAATCTCTTGATCGCTTTGTTTTAATATATATACTAGCGGAGACCTATGCGATGCATGGGATTTGTTAAGGAAAGATAAACAATAAAATACGTAAGAGTATACAATTGTTTTATATTTCTAATTTTTTCAATAATGATTAATAATTTATATTTTAAAATACTTTTAATAACTTTTTACAATACAAAAATAACAATAATTTATTCCAACTAAGCTTGTTCATCAAACTGGTGAAACCACCAACTTGACTTGAATTGCTCAATTTCTAATATTTCCGATTGAAATTGGGATCAGTTTTGTTGTGGCTGTTTGTATATTGACCAAAATCGAATGACCCAACCAAAGATATATATATTAATATTTTTATATTTTAAATATAATTTTTTAATACAAAAAAGTGGGGAAATTTGCATATTTCTTAGTCTTAAATATTTTATATCATAAACTTATTTTTTAATAATATTCATGTAATTTTTAAAATTTAAAATTAAATTTTCAATGTAATGTTTTAAACCATGAACAAACCAAAAATCAACCCAAACCAATACAAACCAATTTATTTGGTTTTCACTAATGGTTAATAGATTTTGGGTAGCCAACTCCCTAACATGACCATGTCAATTTGGTTGGCCAAATAGCCTACAACCGAACTAAACTAGGTCGTGATCAATACTCCTAATTTGATTTAAATTAATATTTTAATCTCTAATAAACAAAAGTGGTATAATCTCCAATAATTATTAAAAATTTAGAGCTAAAATGAAAAATAATTGACAATATATTGATAATGAAAATAAACTAAATAAATAGTAAAAATAAAATATTTACAATAATTACAAAAATATTAAAAATACTAAAAAATATAATAATTTAGTTAACAAATATTGTAATCTCAAAAATACAATAAATACATTATGTATAATAAATTAAATTTAAAATGTTAAATAAAAGTAGTTTAATATCCAATCATTAATAAAAATTTTCTATTAAGTAACAAGAAAAATACAGATTTATACATAATTATTGAAAATATGTTTATAAAAATGCTATAAATAATTTCTGAAAATACAAGTGAAATTTTAAAGATTTTAAAATCATTATTAATGAATATTATTTTTTGAAAGTTATTTTTCTAGAACTATTAATTGATATAAGTGACATTGGGTATTTAAAATATTACTTAGCTATTTAAATAATATCCTAATTTAAATTTTATAATTTTAATTATTAATTGAATTTAATAATCTATAAAATTATATTTTATTTTATTATTACATAATTTCATTATTAATTTTATAAAAATCTTAAATTACTATTAATTTTAATATTTTGTTATGATTTTTTAATTTTAATTTCTTAATTTTTTGCATAATTTCGTTATTTAAGTATTTAAAATATAGTTATGTTAAATATTTCATCATCTAAATATTCAGTTATTTAAATATATAAATAATCTATAAAATATTTAAAAATACTCATTATTTGAATCTAATATATTCAGTTATTGATATATTTAAATAATATTTTTATTTTTTAATGTTAAATTTCTATTATTTGAATAACATTTAATCTGAAAAATCATAATTTATATTGTCAGCAAATAATTTGTGATGAATTGTGTAAAAATATAAAATTATTAATAATATGAAATATTATTAAATATATTATAACTACTTTTTGTGTTTTTACGAAATATTTTAAAGTTTATACTAGTATTACATAAATTCATTATTAATTTTGTAAAAATTTTAAATTATTATTAATTTGAATATTATGTTATAATATTCTTATTTTAAGATTTTTCACTTTATTGCAAAACTTCGTTTTTTTAACTATTTAAAAGTACTCGTTATTTCAATTTAAGATTTGGTTATTGGAATATTTAAATAATTAAACATTTTTCGTTGTAATTATTTAGCTATATTTAATATTTTGTTATTGAAATGTTCGAATAATATTTTATTTTTTAGTGTTAATTATTTATTATTTGAATAATCTATAAAATCATAATTTATATTGTTAGTACATAATTTCATGATGAAATTTGTAAAAATATAAAACTATTAATAATATGAATATTATTAAAACTATTACAATTATTTTTTTGTGCTTTTTAATAATTATTTTAAAGTTTATATTATTATTGTGTAATTTCATTATTAATTTTGTGAAAATATTAAATTAATATTTATTTGAATATTATGTTATGATTCTTTTTTCACTGCATAATTTCTTTACTTTAACTATTTAAGGTATAGTTTTGTTAAATGATTTATTATTTAAAATATATAGTTATTTTAATATATAAATAATATATAAAATATTTAAATATATCGATTATTTGAATTGTAGATATTTATTTATTAAAATATTTAATTAATTAAGTATTTTCTATGTAATAATTTAGCTATTTTAATATTTTTTTATTTAATATATTTAGTTATTGAAATATTGAAAATACATTTTATTTTTTAATGTTAAATTTCTATTATTTGAATCACATTTAATTTGAATAATCTGAAAAATCATAGTTTATATTGTTAGTACATAATTTTGTGATGAATTTTGTAGATATATAAAACTATTAATAATATGAATACTATTAAATATATTATAATTATTTTTTATGTTTTTACTAAATATTTTAAAGTTATTATATAATTTGTTAAAATATTTAAATAATTTTTGAAATTTTAATTTAAACTTTCTTTAGATAGAAAGAGATAAAAAGTGGTAAAGATGATAAATAGGAATTAGAGATAATTTGGACAGAAATTCTCTAGTAAATTAGAGATAAGTAAGAGATAAATAGGAATTGGAGATGATTTAGGAGAAAGTGGCAGAGGTAGTTTAGGATAAATTTTAGCCGAAGAGATTGTTGGGGAAGGAGAGCATCTCATTGGTTCTTTAAAAAATTGTATAGAATAAAAAATAAAAATTCAAAAAAAGGAGAAAATTTCTTGACCGCTTTGTTTTAATATATATTGGGGGTAACGAGGATCGAACACTAGACCACTTGATCTAAATGGTTTTGATACCATCTCAAAGAACCATTCAACCTAAAAGCTTAAGCTATTAAGTGAGGTCCTTAAATAGGTAGATATTCTTTAACATATAATGATTCTTTTATCTATAAAACAATGTTAGAATATGTAAAATTGTCCCATCACATTTTGTAAACTTTCCCCCAAGTAGTAAAGCTATTTCCTCACCTAGGAAATGTGCATTATTTATATGTGTAAGTGATATTTAGGAAATTGACTTTCTTGTAAGTTCCACATGAACTCGAGAAATGAACATGGAAAACAGTCAACAGAAACCATAATCACATTGTCTGGATTACCCTCCTTCAAAATTTGGAAACAAATGGGTAGGGGTGATGAAGACACCTATAAAATCTCTACTGATTACTTTTTACACAACTTTGGATTATGTGGCTATTTAAATAGGTGTGGCCACGAGTCAAACTTTTCACGAGCTATTTGAACTTGGCTCGTGAGACTTGCAAATACACACACACATATACACACACACACACACACACACACACACACACACACACACACACACACTAGTAATTAAGTACATGCATTGCACGTGAGAAAATTTTCTTCATATTAATTACTTGAATTTTTGATATATCATAGTTAACATAGAAATTGAAAATTAACAAAAGTGATAATGTGATTAAAAATAAACTTAAATATTTGTTATTCAATTATGGCATCATGGGTTTCTTAGAAAAAGTTGGACCATTGACCCACCATCTAGCTGTTTTTTTGGGGAGGCATTTTACCCAAGTTAAACAGACACCAGTCAGAGATAATAAGGTTAAAACGTGGGAGGCAGTCATCTCAAAAGCCGTAAATTGTCTAGTAGGCATTTACCAAATGTTGCCAAAGAGAAACTTCTTGAAGCTTACATCGTAAGAAAAGAATGAAGAGGACAAGGTGAAAGGGAAGTGCACATGAGGCCTCCAATTCTCTTCCGTTAAGTTTCAAAATCCTATTCTCTCTTGCTTCCATACCCCTTAGAATTTTGTCGTCTTTTATTTAAAAAATTAAAAAGGAAAAAACATGGGCTACTCACAATCGATTAAGTTTCCTTTCTATTAGAAAATCTATAATCACTCCCCTCATCTTTTAACAGAACCAAGGTTTAAAACTTTACAATGTATTGGCTGATAAAAACCTAATAAGAGTATTTTCACAAAAAAAAAAAACAAAATTAATTATCATTTTTTTCCCGTGTTCGAAAGCACTTACATTGTTTCTAACCCCATTTGAAACAAGTGTTTTTTCACCAAACATTAATAATGTGCTTATTTAATAAGTACTTATTTGAAAAGTCTGTTTAAAATAATAAAGCACTCCCAAACACCACCTAAGACATGGAGCGAAGGACTCCGGATCAGCTGCCTACATCTACCCATAACACACTACCTCCTTGAATTGGGAACATCTCCCCTTGCATAATACTATGTAAGAGGATGAGATATTCTCCATGTGTGACTGTGATATGTGGGTAGACGTGAACAGCGTTTGTGTGGACAGATGATCTGGACTCAGAGCGAAGCAGCAAGTTGACACAAAGATATGATACTTTACCATATCCATAATTAGTTGTTTTAGGCTGATTAGATGATGAAATCCAGTAAGGGTTGGATATGGGTTTGGGCCTATGACCTATATTCATTGGGTGATCGTTTTCAGCCTGACCTAACCTAAACTATGCATATATCTATACTATTATAAAGCCGATAGTTGCCTTGTTTTGGTGCAAGTCATAAATGTTAACTTTGATTGTAAAATGTCGATTTGTATTTTTACCATTTACTTAAATATATGCATGATATATACATATATAATGCATACTGTTATATATATGCATGTACATATACATATAAATATTATAATAAAATATATAAATGCATATTATGTATAATATATTATGTTATGCTAAGTACAACACACATACACATATATCTGTACATTATATAAAGTATGTTTGACCCAATCCAACAGGTTATTTCTAGTATATGGATGGACATCCAACTCTGTATATGAATATCATCCTGCCAAGATAACAATGCTAATATTATGTACCTTGTCACGTTGGCCTCACATATCCGCCTCATCCTTATTCACGTGATTCATCTAGTGAATAGTAAGAGAATTTCCTTAATCAATTAGAATATTTTGGAACATTTTGGACTGATCCAATTCAATGTTTGAACCATCGAATCTATTGAAATTGGCTTTAATTTAGATTAGTTCCAATCCAAATTTGGTCCACTGACATCCATATTCATATCTTTTATTAATGGACTGGATATTGATTTAATCCAGCCCAATCCAACATAAATTCATTAAGGATGGGCCAGAAGGAGTCCAATCCAATAAATACTTTCGACTATTAAGTCTAGACTGGTCCAATTCAATTCATTTTATTGGTTTGCCC
Source organism: Nelumbo nucifera (assembly GCF_055504915.1). Taxonomy (NCBI): domain Eukaryota; kingdom Viridiplantae; phylum Streptophyta; class Magnoliopsida; order Proteales; family Nelumbonaceae; genus Nelumbo; species Nelumbo nucifera. The sequence goes on along the minus strand of NC_142656.1, from coordinate 54,783,361 downwards.
AATACGTCCAAATTGATTTTGATTTAGACAAAATCCAACCCAAAACCGATCCGGTGACACCCTTGGCTCCGCCCATGGCCTAAGCCTATACTTATTTATTTATTTATCTTTTATTTATTGTATTTTGCAGCAAATGTGCCTTGGAGAACTGTTGATATAAAGCATTTAAGAGAATGTCCAATCTTAGATTGCTCAAACTTAAAAATATAATCCTTACTAGCGGGGACTGGTGCGATGCACCGGATTTGTTAAGTGAAAGCTAAATAATAGAAAGGGTCATTTACTAAAGCACCCCTTATAGTTCCATCGAGTTACTGAAATTTAACCTATAGTTTGTAATTTACTAAAACACTACTTATAATTTTCTATTGATTTAATCAATCTTCTATTAGATGACAGTGGAAAATGACAGTGTCGACCCTAATGTTCATTTAAATAAATTTTATCAAAAGAAAATAAAACTAAATACCATTTTTTCCCTAATAAGACACGAGCAACCTCTCTATTGGCTATATTTGGTCAATTTTGTTTTCTGTACAGAGAAGTGATAAGGGTATTTTTGGAATAAAAAACCATGGCCCTAATGGCAAAAAAAGAAACACTCCTTAGTGAAAGGTTGATTAATTAAATAAGTTGTAAAATATATGACATATTTTATTAAAATGAAAACTATAAGGTAGGTTTAAGTAAATATGCAAAACTCTAAGGTGTGTTATACTAAATGACCCTAATAGAAACACATAAGAGTATACAACTATCTTATATTTTCAAAATTTTTAAATAATTAATAATTATTCATATTTTATATACTACTTTTAATAAATTTTTATAATACAAAATAATAATAATTAATTTTAGTTAGTTTTATTCATTAAATTGATGAAACCGACCAACCCGATCAACATGACCTGGCCATACTGGATCAATTTCGCTTTGGCCATTTGTAAATCGACCAAAATCAGATGTATTGACCATTGATATATATTAATATTTTATATTTTAAATATAATTTCTAATATGAAAAATTGGGAAATTTCCCATACTTCTTAGTCTAAAATGTTTTATATCATAAATTTAATTTTTAAATTTAATATTTAACAATTACACTATAATTTTTAAAATTTAAATTTAATTTTCAAGCTTAAATCTTTTGAACCAACTGACCAAACCAAATAATCGACCCAAACTGGTACAACTTGAGTAGCTCGGTTTTCATAAATGGTCAGTCAATTTCAACTGATCAGGTCAATTTGGTTGGAAAAACAACCTAAAACCGAACCGAACCAACTCATAAACACTCATAATTTCAGATAAATTAATAGTCTCATTTGATAAAATACAATATTTTAATCTTCAATAGTTGTTGAAAATTTATAGAAAAAATACACAATTATTGAAAAAATATATTGATAATGAAAAATACAATAATTGCAAAAACATGATAAGTACTAAAAATATATTAAATTAGTAAATAAATAGCATAATTTCAAATAATAGTATAATCTCAGATAAATATTGATCTATAAGTTATATAAAAAATACAATAAGTACAATAAGCAAAATTTAAAAATTTCAATAATAGTAGTTTAATCTCCAATAATTATTGAAAATTTTCGATAAATAACAAAACAGAAATAAATTTATACATAATTATTGAAAATATATTTATGAAAAAACAATAAATAATTACTGAAATGCAGAATCTATAATTATATAATAAACATATATCAAGAGTTTAAAATTATTATTAATAAATATTAATTTTTTATGAAAGTTATTTTCTTGAATTATTAATTGATATAAGTGAAATTAGTTACTTTCAATATTATGTAAAAATATTACATTATTATTGAATTTATTTAATTATTAATTTTGTAAAATATTAAATTATTATTAATTTCAATCTTATGTTATAATTGTTTTTCTAATTTTCATATATTTTTTGATTTTATTACAAAACTTCTTTATTTTAACTAATTTAAAATCAAATTATGTTAAATATTTTGTTATTTAAAATATTTAGTTACTTAACTACTTAAATAATGTGTAAAATATTAACTATTTATTTAATTTAATAATCTTTAAAATTATAATATATACTATTATTGCATAATTTTATTATTAATTTTGTAAGATATTCAATTATTATTAATTTCAATATTATGCTACAATTATTTTTCTTCTTTTAAGAAGTTTTTAAAATTTATTACATAATTTCGTTATTTTAACAATATAAAATCTAGTTATGTTAAATATTTAGTTATTTAAATATTTAAATAATATTTAAAATATTTAAATTTTTTTTTATTTACTGAATGTAATAATCCATTAAATTATAATTTATACAATTAATACATAATTTCATTGTTAATATTGTAAGATATTAAATTATTATTATTTTCAATATTACGTTATAATTATTTTTCTACTTTTATGATTTTTTAAATTTATTACATATTTTCTTTATTTTAACTATTTAAAATCTAGTTATGTTAAATATTTATTTAAATATTTAAATAATATGTAAAATATTTAAATTTTTTGGTTACTTAAATTTTATTTATTTAAAGCTATTAAATTTATACTGTTTGTTATTCACAATATTTATTTGTTGAAATATTTAAACATGATTTTATTTTTTAATGTTAAGTTTTTATTGTTTGAATAACATTTAAATTAGTAATCCAGAAAAAACTGAATTTAAAATTTTAGTACATAATTTCGTGATATATTTTGTAAAAATATAAAATTAATTTTTGTGTTTTTAATAAATATTTTAGTTATCATAAAGCTATTACATATTACTAAATATTTTGTTACATATTTATTTATATATTTATAATATTTGTTATTTATGATATTTAATAATTGAAATATTTAAATAAGATTTTATTTTCTAATGTTAAGTTTTTATTATTTGAATAACATTTAAATTGATAATCGAGAAAAACATAATTTAAATTGTTATTAGTACATAATTTTGTGATATATTTTGTAAAAATATAAAATTATTTTTATGCGTTTTTAATAAATACTAGCGGGAACCCGTGCGATGCACGGGTTTTGTTAAGAGAAAGCTAAATAATAGAAAGGGTGATTTATTAAAACACTCCTTATAGTTTCATGGATTTACTAAAATTTACGCTCTAGCTTGTATTTTACTAAAACACTACTTATAAATTGCTATGGATTTAATCAATCTTCTGTTAAATGATAGTGGACAATGACAGTGTCCACCCTATTGTTCATTTAAATAAATTTTATCAAAAGAAAATAAAACAAAAAATACCATTTTTGGCCCTAATAAGACACGACCAACCACTCTATTGACTATATTTGGTCAATTTTGTTTTCTATACAAAGAAGTGATAAGGGTATTTTTGGAATAAAAAATCATGGCCCTAATGGCAAAACAAACACTCCTTAATGAAATGTTGATTAAGTAAATAAGTTATAAAATATATGACATATTTTATTAAAATGAAAACTATAAGGTAGGTTTAAGTAAATATGTAAACTCTAAGGTGAGTTCTACTAAATGACCCTAATAGAAACACATAAGAATATAAAACTATTTTATATTTTCAAAATTTTTAAATAAATAATAATTTGATGAAACCGACCAACCCGATCAACTTGACCCAACCATATTGGATCAGTTTCGCTTTGGCCATTTGTAAATTGACCAAAATTGGATGTCTGGACCATTGATAAATATTAATCAATAAGTTATATAAAAAATACAATAAGTACAATAAACAAAATTTAAAAATTTCAATAATAGTAGTTTAATCTCCAATAATTATTAAATTTTTTTGATAAATTACAAAATAAAAATAAATTCATACGTAATTATTGAAAATATATTTATACAAAAAACAATAAATAATTACTGAAATACAATAAATATTAAAATTAGAATATATAATTATATAATAAATATATATCAAGAGTTTAAAATTAATATTAATAAATATTATTTTTTATGAAAGTTATTTTCTCGAATTATTAATTGATATAAATGAAATTAGTTACTCATAATATTATGTAAAAATATTAAATTATTATTAAAGTTATTTAATTATTAATTTTGTAAAATATTAAATTATTATTAATTTCAATATTATGTTCTAAATATTTTTCTAATTTTCATATATTTTTTAAATTTATTACTTAACTTCTTTATTTTAACTAACTTAGAATCTAGTTATGTTAAATAATTTGTTATTTAAAATATTTAGTTACTTAACTAATAAAATAATATGTAAAATATTTAAATTTTTGTTATTTACTGAATTTAATAATCCATTAAATTATAATTTATACTATTAATACATAATTTCATTGTTAATTTATTAATTTTGCAATCATTGGTGAATTGAAGTATTTACAAGTGCTCGATTTACTTTCAACTGCAATGAAACATCTACCATCTTCAATAGGACTCTTGAAGTCTGTAAGTAGGTATGGCTCCAATAAAACAGCTACTGTCTTCAATTGGACTCCTGAAATCTCTTGAATATTTCTTTCTTGAGGAGTGTGTACAATTTGAGAAATTACCAGAGGAATTGGGAGACATGGAGTCTTAACGGAGCTTTACTTAAGAGATAGTTGAACAATAAATACAATATGCTTTACCTTTTGTCAAAATATAAAAAAATTACAAAATAAAAAACCGAGGCATATATAGAAATTCTGCTTGAAAGTAAAAGAAATTTTGGAAGCAAATGCCATGGTTCTTCAAATGACTGTTCAATAATGAACAATAGCTGTTTCAAATTTGTTCGATCGAATACCATCTGATGGATTTTCAAAGTTTGTTTCAATCTCCCTCTCTATTGTTCTATTCTTTTGTTATTATTTGTCATATTGGATTCTGGTTCAGATTTTTAGAATTCTATACTCTTGAATCAGAGTAGGGCGTACTTTGTCTTTCACTTCCGAACAACTTGATAATCTATCACTTACCTCAATTGGTTTTTTTTCAAAGCATTCAATGGTATAAGGAAATCTTCTCTCTCTCTCTAATTTCTTTTGTTTCTTTGGTGATGAGAATACAAACAACAGGTGTGTTTAAGTATTATGTTTCCATTATTTTCTTTCACTTTATACAGTGGAAAATCTTGGATGATCCAATTACTATGACATATTTATCTTTGGCAGAAAAAAATGGAAGAATGCAGAGTACCAGCATTATTGTCCCTTCTCAAAGCAGAAGAGTACAACAAAAACAAGGTGATTTAGAGAATGGAGCCTCTAATTTTGAGCAGATTGGAATGGAGAATGGGTTCTATCACTCCATTTGCTTATTTCCATTACTATGTCACCAGATTTTGTGATGAATATCGAGGAGTGGATAGTATCCAGAGCTGTGGAGTTCATCCTGGCTATAAAAAATTAAGAATAAGAAATCTTTATGGCTATAAAGAAAAACATTTACATAAAATTCAGTAGATACTTGACATGGACTGAAAGTTATTTGTCCATTTGTTTATTTCTTCCTTTACTTGTTTTGTTTCTACAGAGATTAATCCATTGGATCATCACCCATTTGCAATTGCATCTGCTGCAATCTTGACAGCATTTGGTCGGGGATTAACAAGGAAAACAGTGGAGCTGAGGATGTGATGGAGGACCATCTCATCATCTAGGCGACAACTCAAGATAGGAAGCACATGGAGGATAAGGATAATCCCAAGATTCAAGATAATTCAAGATTCAAGATAATTCCAAGAAGACAGGATAACCCATGCATGGATAGACCCAGGGAGATCGGACGGTGGAGATCAAGGCAACATCAAAGAAGACTTCGATCCTAGCTAGAAGATTAGATGTATAGATCAATTACAACTGTTCTTTCCTAGTTACTCTACAATTTTCCAGATGTATTATAAATACTGCTATTTCCCAGTTAATGGACACATTCAAGTTTTCGCCAACTTTTCTCTCTCCTCTAGAGATTCACGTCTAGCTTTGCTACGAAGCTTGTGTTCGCCCGGTGCTTGCATAGCCAGCCCGGTTTAGTGCTTCCACGCTGCGTCAGGTGGTATCAGAGCAGGGAGTTCGTCTAGTCAAATGGCCAACCAAGACGGTAGCAGTCGCAACCCACCCCGTGACGGAGATCAGGGGTTACAAGCTGTTTGGATAGCAATCGAAGAGCAGTGCACAACCACACGTAACATCGAGCAGCAGTTGACAGAGATCACTGGACAACTGCGAACTTTGTTGCGGGAGGATGTTCCAAGGAACCGGGAGAACCCGTACCCAATTGAAGGAGACGACCACGGTAGACCACTTGTCAATCCTGTACCCTGACATCCTGTTCTTGACGATGACAGTGACGATGAGCTAGAATTTGGTGTTGCTCCAGTTATTCCCGGCGACGGCAGAAACGACCGAAATTGGCGCAACCCCGGTAATTTCAATCCCCGTCGGAATAATGATGAATTCAAACTTAAGGTAGATATTCCTACTTTTAGTGGGGATCTAGATATAGAGGGCCTTCTAGATTGGATCACAGAGGTCGACCGTTTCTTCGAGTACATGGAGATCCCGGAAGAACGAAGGGTGAAACTAGTAGCTTTTCGATTAAAGGGAGGCGCATCTGTTTGGTGGGAACAGATGAGAGAGACCCGGATCAGAGAAGGAAGAGGTTCTGTTCGAACCTGGAGGCGCATGAAACAACTAATAAGAGGTAGATTTTTACCCCCTGATTATGAGCAATATATGTTTGAATCATATCAACGATGTGCGCAGGGTTCAAGAAGTGTCAATGAATATATATCTGAATTTCTAAGATTGGTTGAAAGAAATCAGCTATTTGAAAGTGATAACCAGCAGGCAGGCCGTTATCTGAGCGGTTTGAGACCGGCTATCAGAGATAAATTTGTCGTCCAGATGGTTCTTAGTGTGCAGGAAGCAAGGAACATAGCTTTAAAAGCTGAATTAGTGTTCCAAGAGAAGACCCATGGTGATAATTACCGCCGGTACAGTGGGAGCGACAACAGACCAACAACTGTCGACAAGAACAAATCATCCCCAGGAGTACAACCTTCTCACCCGGCAAGTACAGCTAACACCGGTAAGGCCATCATGGGAGGAAATACTCGAGGTAACCCTTCCAACCCTCCTAAACACAGTAATCCCTATGCAAAACCTGCTCCTTTTAAATGCTTTAAGTGCAATGAAGTTGGACATAGGTCCAGTGACTGCCCCAGAAGGAAGGCAATTAACATGGTAGAGAGGGAGGAGGAAAAAGATGTTGAAGAGGAAGTATATTGTGGACCTGATGGGGAGGACGAAGAAGGTCCATATGAACATGAAGAATATACATGTGTTGTAAGAAAATTAATGCTGTCCCAAAGAAGCAAAGATACCATTCAACGACACCAACTGTTTCACACTAGATGTACTATACAGGGTAAATTATTTGATTTAATTGTTGATAGTGGCAGTCAGGAAAATAATATTTGGAGGGATGTCATATAGAAATTGCAACTGCTTCCTGAAAAACATCCAAACCCATACACAATTGGGTGGATCAAGGAAGTCGGCGGCGTACAGGTGGAGGAACGCTGCAAGGTCCCATTCCCCATTGGTAAGTACTCTGATGAGGTATATTGTGATATTGTAGACATGGATGCTTGCCATATTTTGTTAGGAAGGCCTTCGTAGTTTGATACAGATGCAAAACACATGGGTAGGAAGAATATCTACCAACTTGAAAAATATGGTGTATGTTACACCCTATTACCCATGGCTGAAAAGAATTCCCCAAAGGCTCCAAAAACAGATGAGAAAAATTTCCTTACTATTACACATCACCATGCTGAATTTGTAAAAGAATGTAAGGATACCCGTGAGGTACACTTGTTGGTAGTAAAGGGAGAAAGTATGAATGAGACACTGTAGGAAAATAAAATTCCAGTGGAAGTGTAGGGACTACTTGATGAGTTCCATGATGTAGTTCCAGATGAGTTACCGAATGAACTCCCACCCATGCGAGATATACAACATCACATTGATTTTGTTCCTGGTGCTAGTCTCCCTAATCTCCCACATTACAGGATGAGTCCTAAAGAAAATGAAATTTTACGGGAAAAGGTAGAAGAATTGTTGAAAAAGGGGCATATTTAAGTCAGTATGAGTCCTTGTGTAGTATCAGCATTGTTAACACCAAAAAAGGATGGAAGTTGGAGGATGTGTGTCGACAGCAGGGATATTAATAAAATCACTATTGGCTACAAATTCCCCATTCCCAGGCTGGACGACATGCTAGATCAGCTTGATGGAGCTGTAGTATTCTCAAAAATCGATCTCAGGAGTGGATACCATCAGATCAGAATCCGTCCCGAAGACGAATGGAAGACAACCTTCAAGACTAGAGATGGACTGTTCGAATGGTTAGTCATGCCCTTTGGACTAACCAACGCACCCAGCACCTTCATGAGGCTAATGAATCAGGTACTGCGTCCCTTTATTGGTAAATTTGTTGTGGTATATTTTGATGACATTTTGATTTACAGCAAATCTGTCATTGAGCACATTGGACATATCAGGGAGGTATTAAAAGCATTAAGGGAAAACAAATTATATGCTAATTTAAAGAAATGCACTTTCATGAGCGACAATTTGTTGTTCCTGTGATTCATTGTAAGTAAGGATGGAATTAAGGTAGATGAAGAAAAAGTGAAAGCCATTAGGAAGTGGCCGACCCCATCAAACGTCACGGATGTAAGACACTTCCATGGGTTAGCAACTTTCTACAGGCGATTTATTAAACACTTTAGCAGTATTGTAGCTCCCATCACTGAATGTTTGAAAAAGGGAAAATTTCAATGGGGAAAAGAACAAGAGCAAAGTTTTTCTCTCATAAAAGAAAAATTATGCATTGCTCCTGTCCTTGCCTTACTAAGTTTTGATAAATTATTTGAAGTTGAATGTGATGCCAGTGGAGTTGGCATAGGGTATTGTCCCAAGAAAAGAGACCCATTGCCTTCTTTAGTGAAAAGTTATGTGAATCCCGGAGAAAGTGGTCCACTTTACACCGACCACCAAGCCCTAAAGTATCTCAGTAAGCAAAAATAGTTAAGGAGTGATCTGCATGCAAGATGGTCTGCTTTCCTTGATAAATTTCCATACAAAATTATGTATAAGGCTGGACAGCAAAACACAGTGACTGATGCTCTTAGTAGACGTGTAGCCCTCATCAAGACCCTCAGTATTGAGATTGTGGGTTTTGAGTGCTTAAAAGACCTATACGCCCAGGATGAGGACCCCCAAGAAATATGGACTCCGTCTTCGTAGTGGTTGACAGGTTCTCTAAGATGGCTCACTTCCTCCCATGCAAGAAGACAGCAGATGCACCAGCGACAACCAAGCTATTTTTCAAAGAAATTGTCCGTTTACATGGGGTACCTAAAACCATCACATCAGATCGAGATACGAGGTTCTTAAGTCACTTTTGGATGACCCTGTAGAGGCTATTTGACTCATCATTAAATTTCAGTAGCCCAGCCCATCCGCAGACGGACGAACAGATAGAAGTGGTGAATCGGACCCTTGGTAATTTGATTCGCAGCATCTGTAGGGAAAGACCGAAGCAGTGGGATTTTGCCATAGCACAAGTCGAGTTTGCATACAATAATGCAATCCATAGCTCTACAAGTAGATCTCCATTTTCCATTGTCTATATGAAGGTCCCTAATCATGCACTGGACTTAGTGAAGCTACCCAAAGTACCCGGTCTCAGTACCTCTACAGAACAGCTGGCAGACCAGATCTAGTCCGTCCAAGACGCCGTAAATCAGAAACTGGAGCAAACCAATGCAAAGTACAAGATGGCGACAGACAAGCATCGTCGGCACCAAGTGTTTGACGTCGGTGATGAAGTTATGGTGTTCTTGAGGAAGGAACGGATTCCCGTGGCAAAGTATAACAAGCTGTAGCCTCGGAAGTACGATCCATACAAGATCATAAAGAAAATCAATGACAATGCTTATGTCGTGGACTTACCAGATCATATGGGTATCTCTAAGACATTTAATGTTGCTGACCTTCATCGCTACCTACTAGAGATAACACTTGCATATCCTAGCCACGACTCGGGGTTGAGTTCTTTCCAAGTGGGGGAGAATGATGGAGGACCATCTCATCATCTAGGCGACAACTCATAAGATAGGAAGCACATGCAGGATAAGGATAATCCCAAGATTCAAGATAATTCAAGATTCAAGATAAATCCAAGAAGACAGGATAACCCATGCATGGATAGACCCAGGGAGATCAGACGGTGGAGATCAAGGCAACATCAAAGAAGACTTCGATCCTAGCTAGAAGATTAGATGTTTAGATCAATTACAACTCTTCTTTCCTAGTTACTCTACAATTTTCTAGATGTATTATAAATACTGCTATTTCCTAGTTGATGGACACATTCAAGTTTTCGCCAACTTTTCTCTCTCCTCTAGAGATTCACATCTAGCTTCGCTACGAAGCTTGTGTTCGCCCGATGCTTGCATAGCCAGCCCGGTTTAGTGCTTCCACGCTGCGTCAGGATGGGTTGTAATTTATCATGTAGATGTTTAAAAAAAATGAATCAGTTTCCATATCCCTGCTTCATTAGTTTTGTTACAATTAATAAAGAGAGAATTTTGATCAATGTTTCCTTACAAGAACATGTTATCTCCTGCTGATATTTTTCTGGAGGGTTATGGCCCCAGTACCGGAAAGCAGTTAAGCGGCAAGGATGCCACCCTGATTCTGTTGTTGACACTCAAAGGGGATCATGTGTTTAGAGCTTAGTAAGAGGGCAGAGCAGCATCGTTGGTGATTCCCCAGGCCATGATTTGGGCAACATGGTTTGTAATAAGTTGATAGGTTTTTTAGGAGAAAAAGAATTATGTAGATGTAATTAATCTTTCTGTTGGTTTGACCAGGGACTGGCTCTCTCACCATCATCCAAGCCTTATCCCAACTATTTGGGTCGGCTACATGAACTCCTATTTCGCCAGTCTGTTCTGTTCTGTCAGGAACTGGCTCTCTGCAAGCAGAACTTTTAGAGAAATCAGTCACACTTTTCTGTGTATAGGTTTTCTTGGTTCTTCCTGATCTTGCTGATGAATGTGCAAAAACTTTTTATACAAGGGGGTTCGTATTTTGAACAGTTAATACAATACTGTAGCCCTTTCAACAAATTATAGTAAGAAAAGCAATACTTGTGTCATTAGCTAAATGATTTGTATTGCACCAAAAGCTCACGGAGGCAAGAAGTTGGGACCCAAAAATGGTGGACTGATGGTCAACATTTAAGATTTTAAAGGGCTCTTTGGTAAAAAATTAATATGAGAACAATATAGGCCAATGTCTCTCAATCATGGGTCCAGTGGCCTCAAATTCAAAAGAGAAAAAACAAGGGTTGTGGTCTGTGGTGATGCCCTAAAAAACTTGTAGTAGGGTCTATTGGTCTCAAATTCAAAAAGTGGACAGTAAGTAGTGATCGATGGAAAGAGTTTCCTTTTGTTTTTCACTTTGTTGTTGTTTCCTTCCATCCAACATCCAACAGAGATCTTCATTCCAACCGTGAGATGACTGACTCCTGCTAATGAATCTGAAATCCTTCATTAATCCTGCAACGAAAATTGAAAATCAAAATAGAGAACTTTCTCATTACTTTCTGAGTCGACATGGGTTAGGACCATGGGACTTTGATCATAGAGCCAGATTGATAGAATCTCAGATAGACAGACAGTGTTCTAATTCAATTCCTGAGTGTGACCCCATTGTGTCAGTATTCTTCCTTGGGTGAAGCTTCTATACATAGCTTTTCGGAATTTATCTTGTTGTTACTGTGAGATTCTTCTTTGCGGGCACGGTTTTTTGTAATTCTTCTTACCTCCTTTACAACCTCCTCACAGTTTCTGTGTTGCTACCAGGGTCCCCAAATGGTCAAAGAAGGAAAGAAAGACAGAATATTTGGAAATTTCATGGAATCAACCAATGCACAAGCAGCCACTAATCAGTAATCACTGTATCTCATTTTTTTGCCTGTTTAGGAGAGCTGAAGTGTGGAAGCTTCTGGCTTTCCGAGGAGGGCCCCACACGGACATATCAAGCTACTCTTAAAGCCACAAAACAGTAATACCACAGAAGCTAGCTCCTCGCCATGGCCATGGCCAGGAGCAAGTCAACAATATATTTTTTTATCGATTGCTTCTACCGTGTCGGAATATTATAATCTTTTTTTTTTTTTTTTTGGCGCCAATGAGTGATGAATTAATAGATATGACAATTTGATGGGCCCAGATGCTAATAATTGCTTTTTGCCAGCCGCTTTATCTGTTTCAGATGAGCGACAACACTCGAGCTGTCTTCTCTTCAAGCCAACGACTTGACTCTGATGAGTGGTGACTTCCAGTTTTGAATTGATCTATTCAACGGCGGAAGCCAGAGGAATATACATATATATATAACAATGGAGATCCACGCAGCTTCTTGAGAGCAAGAACAAGAGAATAGAGGAAGGGCTTCCTGAAAGCATGAAAATAGAGAGACAGCTTTGTGAAGCAGCACTGCAGGGGAATGCAAAATCTTTGTCTGGTTTGCTTGAAAAAGACAGTCTAATTCTTGATAGAGTGATTGTGGGTTGTATCAGGGAGTCTCCTTTGCACACAGCAGCAACGCTCGGTCACGTTGATTTTGCTAAATTACTCTTGAGCTGCAAGCCTGAACTTGCTGGCCTCAAAGACCCACGAGGACATACTCCGCTTCACTTGGCATCAGAAAGAGGGCACCTTGAAATCGTGAAAGCTTTGCTAGATCAAGATTCTGGCCCTGGACTCTGCCTTGCTCGCGATGCAGATGGAATGATTCCTCTCTATCTAGCAGCAATTGAAGGCCAAGTGGATGTCATTAAAGAGCTGGTTAAGAAGAAACCTGGAACAGTTCTTGAACTTGTGAGTCGTGGTGAGACCATTCTACACCTCTGTGTTAAGCATGGGCGTTTGAATGTGTTGCAGCTGCTGCTGGGTTTAATGGGTAACTCCGATAAGTATGTAAACGTCGGGGATGCTGATGGCAATACTGTCCTGCATCTCGCCGTAGCAGACAAGCAGGTTGAGGTAAGATCTTATTCATGGCTTCTAATTATCACAGTTTTGTGTTTTGTATAGAGATTCCTGTAAGAGCAATTAGGAATAGAAGGGATTGATTCTGATTTTGGGAGGAGATGCAATTGGAATTGGTCTCAAATTTCCAATTCTAAGCCTGGAATTAAACAAGTCGTAGAACAAAATATAGGCCAAAACCAATGCTTGAGGAGAGGAACGTTTTTTTCCCCCAATTTCCGTTTTTGCTCCAGCATCTTTCCTTTCTTTTTTTTTTCAATTTCCCCTTTTGCTCCGGCATGTCCTTTGCCTGTTTTTCTTTTTTTTTTTTTTTCCAATTTCCCGTTTTACTCAGGCATGTCACTGCTACACACTTGTCGTCTGTAACTTTCTGTTTCTCTTTCTTGACCTGGTTCTTGTTCTGTGCAACTTCCGGCCATCTACAGCGCTGCATATCCATGTTGCCGACGATCTAACGTTTTTGGTCCTTTGGTTTCTTGGTGACGGTGGAAAATTCCTCTCGATTGTTCTTTACAATAGTTACAAAAATTTTTTTCACACCTCTGAACTATTTGACAAAATGCCGTTAAGAAGTCTATTCAATTGCAGTTCAACCTTGTAATTAATCCGAACAATAACATTTCGGGGTTCCTGTATCTAATTCATTCCAATTCCAAGCAAATCAGACAAAATAATATTTAGGTTTTCTTTTTTCGCGTCTAATGCCTAACCCAGCCTGGGCGGGCTCCTGTAGCGCCAGCTGTTTCCGGAATTCCGGGCATCAATGCTAAGCCCATCCTGGGCCCAACCCCATTCCGGCATCATAAAATAGGGCGATTGAACGAATGGGATTTCCACAACCCCAGCTTCTTCATCAGTGGCGTCCTCTTCCAAGATGCTAAGCCCATTTCGTCCCAGCCCATGATATATCACTACTAACAACTTAACACGTAAGCGCACATGACCGATTGCCTATGGTAAATGAATCACGGGCCTAGCCCATGATCATCCCCCAGTTACTGTGGCCTGTGGGTAGGGTCTTTGCACCAAGGAATGTAGAATGCCACCAATGTCTCAGTGATTCGGCTTAATTGGGTAGCCTGTCCCAACCCCTACCCTAAACGGGATAGGGTTTTAGCCCAATTGTACCAAATGTCAATTCTTTTTGTTCCAGACTCTGACGTATCATATAGTTTAATTTCTGGACTAAAACGTGTTGCTTTAACTGCGCAGATCATCAAATTTTTGCTTAACAACACAGAAATAAAAATTGATTCTGTGAATAAAAACTCCTTCACAGCGCATGATGTTTTAACACAAAGTCCAAAGGACAACTCCAAAGACGAGGACATCAAAAAGGCTCTGCAAAGTCGAGATGAAGACCCGGCACAGGCCGGCACAACCACACAAGTCCAAGCCCCCGCCCTAGCTGGGCAAGGTCGAGCCATCACAGAACCATCATCACCACCACCACCAGGCGGCTATATGATGACCATACAAGGCCAGCACAATCCCTTCCAAGTTGTACCAAATGGAACCATCTCAGAGCCCAGAGATACGGCCACCCTAGACCAAGTCCGCACGGTACAGGAAAAAGAGGACAGAAGGGACAAGAGAAACTGGATGGAGAAGAAGAGAGAAACGTTAATGGTGGTGGCAGTACTGATCGCCACCATGGCTTTTCAAGTGGCAGTAAATCCTCCAGGTGGTGTGTGGCAAGATGACAGTCCAGGGGATCCTCTCACCAATCCAAGTTGGCATAAAGCAGGCAAGGCCATACTAGCCTATAAGAACGGAACAAATTTCCGGCGACTATTCCGTTTCAACACAACAGGCTTTGTTGCCTCTCTGAGCATAATCCTATTGCTGGTAAGCGGGTTACCATGGAGGAATAGGCCGTTTATGTGGATTCTGATGGTGGCGTTGTGGGTGGCGATCACATCCATGGCCTTTACTTACCTGTTTTCGTTATTGGCCTTGACCCCGAAGCATGTGTTGCGAAAAATGGATAACCAACTGTCCGTGGCAATCGCTGCTTGGTCGATTGTGATGACATTGCTTCTCTTGGGCCACACTGTTCGGCTCATCCTTTTACGGTTTAATGTGGACATGGCTAAATTATCCAAGAAACTGATTCCAACACGGCTGAAAAATTTTGCAACGCCTCAGAAAAGGAATAGCAACGATGCTTCTGCTTGATAATGAAGCCTAAGAAAAGAAGAAAGGTTTATATATGTATTTTTGTATAATTGTTTATCTAGGAAGTTGATTGAGTGTATGTAGTTGAGTGGAGCTCTGGTTCAGATTTTTTTTTTTTTGGTTTTATTTTTGGGCTTCATGGGGGCTGATGTTTTATTAATTGGCTTGTCTTGAGGTCAAAACCACATCAAACATTAGCCATTCGGTTGTGCTTCCTCCCAAATGAAGAAATCCTTTTGCTTTTGTTCGTTTTCATGTTCTGAAATATAATCATAAGTAAGATTTTGGGGGTGTTCATTTTTTGGATTTTGAAAGGGGGAAAGTTAGTCAATATGATTTTGTTTTTATTAAGCAAGAATCCCATGTTTGTTTTCAGATTTATGTGGGAATTTTTTAGGTATTACCCATCTCCTAGGTAGGTAGATAACTTTATAAATAACTTTAACATATAGGGGAAGTTGCCAACATTTGAATGGGGCAAAAATGCCCTTTTTAATAATGAATTTTTATGATTAAAATGGTCATTGTCTTATTTACATGAGAAATAAAAGAACATGGATAAATACATGGAAAAACTTACCCAGATGCCTGCACTTACCAAAAAACCAAAAAACGAAGGTGGCCTTTATGCAGTCTAGTTTTTCATGAATTTTACTGCTGAACCAGTGCCGATGTCTTGAGGTTTTCTCATCATGCTCAAGTGATTAAGCTGAATAAGTAACTGTCCTGCCACGAACATCTAATACCATGTCCTTCTGATTTTCATTCATTTTTTGGTGGTGAATGAGCAAAAGTCTTTACTGTTTTGAATCCATGATCTTGATTTTTCATGTGTAAAATGGGTTCTAGGTTAATAAAAACAATTTCCGAGAAGCAAATCCCAACCGATTCCTGGTTATAATTCCATACATGTTCGTTCTTTTCGTTACAATCTTTTATATTAATACCCCATCAGATGAGAGCTGAGATTGATTATTGCAGTCTTTTATATTGTCCTTCATTTCCTTTCATGTGGATTGGGCTGCAGCGGTAGAGCTCCATGAAAGGGAAAGAAGAAGAAGGGTACTTTTGAACTTCAGCCCCAGTTACCGAAGCAATTTCCTTCCATAGGAGTAGGAACCATTTGCAAGAGAAAATCAAATTAATATATTATCTTTTGGTATTGATCATACGAGAGCGTGCCGCAGTCAACCATATCCTCAGCAAACTCTACCGTGTTCGTTTATCAGTAGCCTGAAATTTTGACTCCTGTATGTCGATATGCGTTTGATTTTCAGATTTTTGTAGTTGTAGTTGTAGAGAATCAGATCACGCCATATATTTTATTCAGAAGCAGTCAGTAAATGGGACTGAACTTTGGAGTGGAGGGAAATTAGAAATTTCGCTCAGCGTCCCGGAGACTAATTAGTAATTGCATATAATATTGGCAAAACCAGCCTGTTCAGTTGACCTGTTTCTATTAAAATATGCAAGTTTGATGTCAGCCGTTTTTCTATGTTTCAGGGCGAAGTACTTACTCTTGAGCTGGCATCTCTTTTTCTTTAACCATTGTCGCATGCGACTTCAGTTTTGGCCATCCTTTTCCATGACTTCACCCAATAATTTGACTGTGGTGATGAGCGGCTTAGCAGTTGACTTTTGAGTCTTGAATCGATTCACTTAACAGAGAGCAATTAATGGAGATACAGAGCTTCTTGAGAAAAAGAGCAAGAGAAAGAGCAACAGAATGGAGGAAGGGGTTCTTCAAAGCATGGAAATGGAGAGACAGCTTCGTGAAGCAGCATTGCAAGGGAATGCAGAGTCTTTGTCCGATTTACTTGTAAAAGACGATCTAGTTCTTGATAGTGGTTGTGGGTTGCATCAAAGAGTCTCCTTTGCACATAGCAGTAACGCTCGGTCACGTTGATTTTGCTAAACTGCTCTTGAGCCGCAAGCCTGAACTCGCTCGCCTCAAAGACCCACTTGGACATACTCCGCTTCACATTGCATCAGCAGCAGGGCACGTTGAAATCGTGAAAGCTTTGCTGGATCAAGATTCTGGCCCAGGCCTCTGCCTTGCTCGCGATGCAGATGGAATGATTCCCCTCCATCTAGCAGCAATTGAAGGCCAAGTGGAAGTAATTAAAGAGCTGGTCAAGAAGAAACCAGGAACGATTCATGAACTTGTGGGTCTTGGTGAGACCACTCTGCACCTCTGTGTCAAGCATGGGCGCTTGAATGTGTTGGAGCAGCTGCTGGATTTAATGAGTTTACCCCAATAATTTTGTAAACGTCCGGGATGCTGATGGCAATACTGCTGTCCTACATCTTGCTGTAGCCGACAAGCAGGTTGAGGTAAGATCTTATTCATTGCTTTCAATTATCACAGTTTTTGACTTTTGTATAGGTAAGATCAATTAGGAATAGAAGAAACTGATTTGGATTTTGGGGTGGGCTTACAATTGGTATTGCTCCCAAATTACCAATTCCAAGCCTGGAATTTGTATAGGTTGTTAGACAGTTTTGTATGCCCTTAGCTTCAATCGGAATGATGTACTTTATAAGTTTATTGTAAATGAATAAAGATACATATTTGATTCATGTTCCCTTGGTATGTTTCTGTGCAATACCCTTAAACTGGACACTTAATGAGACTCGTGTTAGTTTAGAATGTTCACAGCCAGTGGGTCGGTCTGGGGAGACCTATCCTGACAAGGCTGACATTGTGGTGCCACCAAGTCGGTTGGGGTGGCCTGTCTCAGCTGCCAGGGTGAGACCCTAGGCACATACAGTGTAGGATTAATTGAATCTATGAACTGGACCAGATTTCCAGTATTGCCCTGGACCTTGGAGATTGATGGGCAAAACTGGAAAGTTACACCCGACCCCTAGACTCGATTATGGTACTGCACTAGGTGTCGGATTGGGCTGTCTTTGATATACCAATCAGTGAGATCCTTAACGGGGGTCAAAACCTGGGTATGTTGGGACAGTTCGAGAATTCATCTGAGTGGGTGATCATAGTGACAGGATCAGCCCCTTTGTCGGACAAAGGTAATGATCGGGGATGCACTCTCACTGATGGAAACCAAGACTGCCGGCAGCCGATTTCAACCGTTGAGATTTGTTTTGCAAAATATATTTTATATAAGATATACTAGTATATATATGGTTTCTAAAATGTTTGCAAGAAGGTTTTAATTCCCGGGATCCATATAAGTGGAGAGTGCAACACTGTTCCTTGCAGCCGAGGGAGATGTCCTCTCTTGTCGGGCAGTGTATGATCATTATGGGCTAAGAGGTTAAGTGTAAGACCATTGAGGATAATACCTGATGGGCTAATCTTGCATCTGCCCACAGTCCCTGGGTGTTACAAGGTGGCTTGGCCCAGGGACCTCTTAGGGTAAGTGTTGGGCCCGTAGAGCCCATTTGATGGGTTTCAGGGGTGCACTGTCTTTAACAGTGTATTCGGCCAGGCCTTGTAACAAAGGCTGGGCCGAACCCATGTGGCTGATGTGTAGATCAATGCTTGGGTCCCACGCCATACAAGGAAGCCCAACTGGGCAGCAGTTAAGGGGGTTAAGTGAGCACATAAGCTTAATGGGCCTAAAGCCCATTTCGAACTGGGCTGTTTATTTAGTTAATAAAGGGGGCGACATCTGAAGTGGATCAGCTAATGGGATTGGGCTTAGTCCCTATCCACTTAGAGAGTCCAAGATCTAAATAAGATTTAGATCTGGAAACCTCCTAATTAGATTAGGAGATGGCTGATCTGATCTCCAGATAAGATAAGGATTATCCCTTATCACTTAAAGGGACTTCTAACCCAAATATGATTTGGATTAGCAACTCTTAATCTGATTAGGAGCTGATCCCTTTAGGATTATAAAAGAGGAAGGGGGCGGCAGCCTAAAACACAACATCACAGATTATCTGGTTCTCTTTAGTGCTGAAAAAGAAGAGAGAATTCTGCTCCCTGCAAATACTCTCTTGCCGCCTCCCTGTTCTTGTCGCCCTATTTGCCAGTTCAATCTCCAGCTGTGGGAGAAGTCAAGATTGGATCTTGACATCAGTTCTTTGAGAAAGGACTGAAAGGAAGTTGTGCTCACGTACCATCTTGCTGATTCTTGCGAAGGACAGAGTTTTTGGAGAAGAACACTGCTGATTCTGCTCCACCTGCACTGCGCCATCTTCAGTGGGAGCAGTCTTTGGACCCTTCCTTGGGCGTGAACACCTCCATTGGGAGACAGTATTTCTCCGTATCAGGTATAATCCTCTCCCCTTCTTTTTGGTTCAGATCTGGTTCAGTTTATGGTTCAAGATTGACCCTTGAAAATATGATTTTCTAAATAGGGAATACGATTCCCAGTTGAAGGGAGAGAAAAATTTTTGAAATTCGCCCCTTATTCCGCAATCTTTGGGCGTCCATATGATGGATCTCTCACCCCTTCATAGGTAAGATCAGAATCTCTCTCTCTCTCTCTCTCTCTCTCTCTCTCGCCCTGGTTCTTGTTCTATGCAAGTGCCGGCTATTCTACACCTATCCATGTTGCCTAGTGATTGGTCTTTGATTTCTTTCTCATAGTGAAGTTCCTCTTGATTGATATCACAAGTCAAAAAGAGAAATCTGCTCCTGAACCATTTGACAAAATGCCGGTAATACTCTATTTAAGAAATTTCATATTTTTATGTAAATTGCAATTCAACGTTGCAGTTCATCCGAAGCATAACATTTTGGTTTCTCGATCCGATCGTGTTCTAATTCGTTCCATTTATTTTCTTTTTGGTTGAAAGATGCTTCATTTCTCAGAACACAGGACAAGAAACAGGGACAGCCATCAATACTGAAAAGAGAAACAAACAACAGAACGAAACTGAACTGATCCAAAACTTAGAATAACACCACCTTCCTCTAACAGCCTTTCATCTTCATCCCCAACTCTCAACAACCAATCAGGAAAATTTGTGAAGAAAACACCAGTGTCTGTTAGGCCATGCTTTGCATCAATATGTGCAGCCTTGTTGCAGTCTCGAATCTCGATTAACTCTTCTAAAAACAACATTTTGATCGAAGTGCTGCAGTCACTTTGAAATTCTAAAATTCAATTCTAAGTGCATAAAACAAATAGACACGTATTTCTTTTACCAAGAATGTGCCTGTTATCGAAAATGGAGTCCTTTTAATAATTTAAAAAAAGGGATAATTCATCACAACCAATGAAAACATTATTCAATGATTCAGACGGGAATTTTTTCCCAGTTTCTACTTGCCGTGAACTGCAGCTACATCTCTCAATTCAAAATAGAGATGTGTGGTTGTAATTCACGGCGGGTAGAGAGTGAATAGGAAAAGCGGCTTCAATTTCTACCCACTTAATGATTTTGTGCAGCCTTTGTGTGTTTGGTTCCAATGGTTTTTATTAAAAAAATGTCATCACATTAGCATCACACAAGCGTTAGGGTTTATTGTATATGAAGTAACCATTTCTCAAATAAACTATACATTTGGAGAAACGCTAAAATCTTATTTCTCCCAACGCCCAGTGTTTCCTGAAATCAAATGTAACCCATGATCACCGTGTAGTGCGGTCAGGGACGTAAACTAGGCTTTAGGTTTTATTGGTGCAACTTGGGGTTTGGGACCAATAGCTCGTAATGTAACAGTAAAATTTTGTTCCATACTTGTGTCATGCATCTAGCTTTTCTAATTTTTTTTTACTACTAGAACGTGATGTTTAATTAAACTCTGCAGATCATCAAATATTTGCTTGATAAAACGGAAATAAAGGTTGATTCTTTGAATAAAAACTCCTTCACAGCGTATGATGTTTTAATGCAAGGCCCAAAGGATGATTCCAAAGACGAGGACAGCAGAAAGGCTCTACAAGAACAGCAGCCATATGGCCACAGCAGAGCCCTAGGCCAAGATCCCACGGAAGAGCAACGAGAGAACAAAAGGGACAGAAGAAACTGGATGGAGAAGAAGAGAGAAATGTTAATGGTGGTTGATGAGGGCAGATTTGGCCCTCCACTGAAATTGCGACACGTGGTACATCGTGACAATTAGGCAAACACTCAGGCAACAACTTACCAAATTGGTGTTCCACCCGGGCACCGGTTTGGCCGGCCTGGAGCGGCCTACGCGTGACCTGGCGCGGCCGGCACGCGACCTGGCGCGGCCTACACGCGACCTGCGCGCGGCCTGGTGCGGCCTGCGTGCGGCCTGGCGTGGCCTGCATGGCCTGCGCGACCTAGCCGGATCAGCCTAACACATGATCCGACCAGGCCGACCTGGCAACCCATAAGACGCCCACCGATGAACCATAACGGCATACCCCGCAAGCTTGGTAGCTCACCAAGGAGCTCGCCAAGGAGCTCGGAAGCTCACCAAAGAGCTCGCCAAGGAGCTAGGCAGCTCTCCAAGGATCTCGCCACCATGGAGCCAGGCAGCTCGGAAAAGCTTGCCACAAGCAGCTCGGCATAGCTCCCCCAAGTAGCTCGCCACTTGTAGGGTAGCTCGGTACAGAAGAGTAGTTTGGCGTATCGCAAGAAGATCTCCTGCCTGACAACCTGGCCCAGACATCGACCCGCCGACTAACACAGGCGCCGACCTGACAACCTGGCCCAGACACCGACCCGCCAACTGACACAGGCGCTGACCTGACAACCTGGCCCAGACACCGACCCGCCGACTGACATAGGCGCCGACCTGACAACCTGGCCCAGGCGCCGACCTGGCCGCCTAACACAAGCGCCAGCCTGACGACCTCGAGGAGTTCACCACCGTACCCCGGTTCTGACGGGATGTGATGAGTCTTACCGTTTGGAGGCTTTTCACCCACCTAACCCGCGAGGACTCCGGTATATAAAGACCTCACCCCCCAAAGGGGAGGGAAATGGAAAAAATAGAGGTAATCCCTACTCTCTAGCTCTCTCATTTCTCCAATATCATCTTCAATCTCTCTACAATCAGAGTGCTAATTTAAGTGTCGGAGAGTCCCCGCCGGGAAAATACCCCCGGGTCCTCTGATTCAGTTCTCGCAGGTCCCTCAACTCCCACTGCCTACAAAGGAAAGATCATCTCATGCAGAGGGCAGTCGGGTTGCGCTGCACCAGGGAGCTCCACCATTCTCTGAGTCACAGGCCGCCTAGGAGTAGGGAGCTCGCCACCAGGTAGCTCTCCACCACGCAGTTCACCACTAGGCAGCTTGCCACCAGGCAGTTCACCACCAGGGAGCTCACCACCAAGCAGTTCGCCACCAGGGAGCTCGCCACCGGGCAGTTCTCCACCAGGGAGTTTGCCACCAAGCAGTTCGTCATCAAGTAGCTCTCCACCAGGCAGATCGCCACCAGGCAGTTAGCCACCAGGCAGCTCACCACCAGGCAGTTCGCCACCAAGGAGCTTACCACCAAGCAGTTCGCCACCAGGGAGCTCGCCACCGGGGAGTTTGCCACCAAGCAGTTTGTCACCAAGTAGCTCTCCACCAGGGAGCTCGCCACCAGGCAGTTCTCCACCAGGGAGTTCGCCACCAAGTAGCTCATCACCAAGGCATGTCACCACCGGGTCAAATAACTAGGTACTTAGCCAAAAAAATTTATACATCACAAAAAATGGTACGTGACCAGAAACGGTTACATCAGTGGTGGCAGTACTGATCGCCACCATGGCTTTTCAAGTGGCAGTAAACCCTCCAGGTGGTGTGTGGCAAGATGACGTTCCAGGCGATCCTCTCAACACCAATCCAAACTCACATAAAGCAGGCATGGCCATACCTAGCCTACAAGAATGGAGCAAAATTCCGTAGGCTATTTCGTTGCAACACGACAAGCTTTGCTGCCTCCCTAAGCATAATCTTATTACTGGTAAGCGGATTGCCAAGGAGGAATAGGGCGTCTATGCGGCTCCTGATGGCGGCATTGTGGGTGGCGATCACAGCCATGGCCTTAACTTACCTGTTTATACTACTGGCCTTGACACCAAATCATGTTTTGCAGAAAATGGATCAGCAACTCATAACGGCAACCGCTTCCTGGTTGGGCGTGATAGCACTAATCGTCTTCGGCCACAGTATCCGGCTGATCCTAATATGGTTGCGTAATTTTGCAAGGCGTCAGAGAAGGAATCACAACGACGATGCTTGATAATATATAGTCTAATTAAAAAACAGAAATTAATTGTACCACTTCTGTCATTGTCTCTGTCTTTGTTTTTGCAATTTCTTATTGCTCTGTTTTATAATTAAGGTTCAAGTTTAGGTCTCCTCCATCCCCTGAACAACATGTTCATTAAAAGACAAAAGTAACAATTAATTAGGTTTTGTTCAAAAAGATAATTAGGTAGGAATCCTGGTCTATTGTAGTCTACCGGGCTGTTAATTAAACAAAAGATTTTAGATGTGAGGATTGATACTTGTTAATGTTTGGCTGCTTTGGGTTTCTTTAAGCTTTATTGGACATGGGTGTTTCCAGTTTCCCATTTTTTCATTGCTAAATGGCAAGATATTTAAAATAAATGGTCTAATGGTCTTTCAAAATCCCGGCCGAAAGAATTTCTGTAATAACTCTTACCAAAGATGCCGCCTATATATACATTTATCAAAATTTACAAGACAGTTGAATTTGAAAGAAAATAACAGAAATTAATACAAAAGTGAGGGAAAGTTGTTCAAAATTTCTGTTTGTACCTATCTTATTTTCCGTTAGACCAAACGCAGCCCAAGGTACCCATAATCCCTATCACCACATCTTATGAGGGACGATTAATTTATACTAGTAAGTACTAGTGTCTAGGAAGACCATCATCACTGTAGAAGACTACTTTCATCAAATAAAAATTTGTAGTATGAATTAATTGGATGAAGGGACGATTAATTTGTAGTATGAATTTATTGGATGTAGTTGACTTGTCCTTTCACGCTTCCACATTACTAGTTACTAAGGCTCAGTTTGGGGATTATAAATACAAATATCTACATTGTAAATACATATAAAATACAAGGTTTTATATTCTACATATTTATATTTGCATTTTTTCTAGGAGTATAACTATAAATATGTATTTAGGCTCAGTTTCAAAGAAGTACAAATACAAATATGTAGAGTGTTAAATAAAACCTTGTATTTTATATTATTTTGCTTGTGTTTGTAGTGTACATATTTGTATTTGTACTCTTTCTAAACTGAGTCAGGCTGTCTTTGATCGCAACATAAATAAATTTGCAGTGATGCAAAATTATGGAAATGCAAATGATTTGAGTGTAAATTCATACCTATTTGTATTTCAAATTTTAGCTTATTTTCTTTGATTGCAGTGCAAATAAAGTAAATCAAGATATGAAGTAGAACAAAGTAAAACCCAAAACAAAATTAAACCAGAGTTTGCATTTAACTGCATCCAATCACAGCCTAAAGAATAAATCAGTTTTGCACGTATTAATCAAAATAAAAAACCCACTTTTGAAAAGAGGGAAGAAATTTTTCCTTACATTCGGTGGACCTATTATACATTCATTGATGAAATTGCTTTACTAGAAGGCACTGATCTTATACTACTTCTACCTGCAACGTATCATTACTAACACAATTTTCTACAGTATAATTGAAATGAAGGAGATACAATATATGGCCGGCCAAGACCTCACCCCGGCCTATGACTTCGTCTATGGCAATGTGGTAGACAACAAATACACCATCGATCAACATCAAGTATATCGTCCAAGATTTCCCATATGTCCTCCCCGCCATGAAAAACATCCAGGGAGCAGTAGAGGAAGCTGGTTTACAAGACAGAGTGAAGGTGACTACAGCCACTTACACAGCAGCCCTTGCCATGCTAATACCTACCCTCCTTCGGCCTCTGTCTTCAGAGATGAAATCAGGCCATACCTGCAGCCCCTTAGTAGCTTCTTAGCACATAATAATTGGGTTGTGCTTACATTCACACTTACTTCAGTTAAATGCTCTACTCACATAATATTAGGCGTGATTATGCTGTGTTCACTGCACCATTCTTCGTGGAAGAAGATGGTAATCTCAAATACCAAAACCTTTTTGATGCCATGTTGGGTTCTGTGTATGCTGCTATTGAGAAGATCAGCGGGTCCTCTGTGAGGATTGTTGTGTCCGAAACAGGTTGGCCGAATGTGGCTGATTTTGTATCAACCACGGAAAATGCACAGGATTATTTGAATGGGTTGATCAAACATGTGAAAGGATCAGAAACTCCCAGAAAACCCAATTGGCCTATTGAGACTTACATATTTGCAATGTTCGATTGGAATGCCAAGGATGGACCAAAACTCGAGAGACACTAGGGGCTATTCTATCCAAATCAACAACCTAAGTACCAACTCAATTTTAAATTAGTGTGTCATGAGCTGATGTTTTGACTTGGATTGTGATGAATTTGTAATTCAATTGTAATGTGAAAATAAGTGCTAGTACTCTTTTTATAAACTTATGATATTCGACCCAAATCCTTACTGCAATGTTAGATTCAGTGTTTTCGAATCGTTGTAGACCTGGAGGGTGGGGCCATTCGGCCCAGGAGCCATCAAGTCAACCGGTTTCATTTCACTCTTAACCCGGTCTTTGTAAAAAACTAATGGTTCAATTAGGGATGGTCAAATTGTTGATCTCTTTGACCCATTCAATAATTTTGACCATTTTTTTGTTCTAATTATTTTTTAATATTTTTTTATAGCTTATAATGAGCTATCAATTCAAACCAAAGATCAAATCACTGACCCAAAAACTGGTGGTAGAACGATTCCAGTCCCTGATCGGTTTTGAAAACCTTGATTAGATCAGAAGACCCTAGAAATAGAGTCGCCCATTCACTAAATTCATGACCTACCAATTTAAAATATAAAAAAATAAAATAAAAATTAAAATAGTATTAGCTTTCTACTTTGTACTTCCATCGGTTCAACTTGGTTTTGCAACTGCAGGTCAAAGCTAGCCATTGCTGATTCGAATGAAGGTTGTGATGATATAATATGAAAATTCAGGAACTCTTGCTAAGTTTGGACATGGGGCCCAAACTTCTTCAACAGCCCAAAGTGGAGGCAATTTTCTACCACAACTAGAATTGCTAATAATCAAGAAAGATTAAGGCTATGTTTGGCTTGAAGGAGAGGTAGGGAAAGGAGTAATTCTAGTGTATTCCTCAATATTTTGGATTCTATTTATAGACTCTTTTATGACTGTTGAGTTTGTTCCAATCATGGTTTTTAAAACCGAACCAGTCAGGGGTCCGATTACCGATTCAAACGATTGGCCCATTCTGACAAAAAAATTAAAAAATATTAAATAAATTGAAAAACAGCCAAAACTGTTCAAATGGTTAACTAGCTGGTTCAGCAGTTTGCTGACCAAAATCAACGGTTTTGGGAAAAAAGCGGTTTTGGGGTAAAACGGAACCGGTTAGGTGACTAGTTCCCAATTTTTCCAGTCTGACCGTCCAGTCCGGTTCAGTTTTGAAAACCATGGTTCGAATGGATAAGAACTACCCACAAATCTCTCTAAACAGTTGGGATTAGCCTCCAATGGGATGAGACACTTGTCCCTGGTTGTTGAGACATGTTCTCAACCAACAACTACTATAGTGGACCAAACTTAAAAGAGATAAGTCAAAACAAATTTTATTTTATAGGAAAATAATAAATAATAATAATAATTGAAAAGAGGTATTGATTGTGTGTGCATGCTGGTCCACATAGAGCAAATACTCCACCGATTGTCTGATTCATGTTGGCCTACGGATAGTCCTACATGTCGAGGATGATATATATCAAGGGCCATAGGCCATTCAGTCCAACATCAAAGAGAATAGAGAGGACTCTGTAATTACATTACATCCTCAAAGGAAGCACCCGATTCATCTCTCTCTCCTATGATCAGTGGTTTTTGTAAAGCATCACCATTAAGGAATTCAACATAGCTTTTGAGTTAGAATTTTCAGATTTGTATTGCCACGGGTTAGCATTTCTTTGGCGATTTCTCTAGAAAAAAACAACGGCTATAGGGTATGGTTTTCAAAACCGGACTGGAAAAACCGTGAACTGGCTACCTAATCAGTTCTGTTTTCCCCCAAAATCGTTGATTTTGGTCAACAAACCATTGAACCAGCCAGTTAATTGTTCGAACCATTCAAATGGCTTTGACCGTTTTTTAATTTTTTAAATTTTTTGTCAAAACGGGCCGATCATTCGAGTCGAATAATCAGACCATTCGAACCGATAACCGAACCCCTGACTGGTTCGGTCACCAGTTCAGTTTTAAAAACCATGCTATAGGGTAAGGCTTGGATGTCTAGTTTGGTTTCATTACGGGAGTTTTGCTCTTTGAGTTTGTTCCTTTGTTGGAAGAAGAAGTTCCTCCTTGTTGGTGTTTCTAGAGTTCTTGTTGGTTTCATGTGTATTGTTTACACATGGTTTAGTGTTTTAAATACAAATAAAAATTTTAATCACAACAATTAAGTGGGAGAATATATATAAAGGATTTTAAGTTATTTCTATTAAACAGTTGAACTTAAAAGCTTCATTGAGATGGTTATTAGAACCAATTTGATCAAATGGTTTAGTGTTTAATTTTCGTTATCCCATGCTATAATTAATTAAATTTCAGCACAAGTTTAAATTGAAGAAACCTATACTTGTCCACCCTTAAAGTCTAATGGATTTTAGTGTGAGTGGGCATCTATATAAATATATATTTTCTTTATTGGAAAACAGACAAATATTCTTCTTTCCCAACTACCCTGATCATCAAGGGTGCTGATGTTCAAACTCGAACAAGAAGGCAACCAGAAAACCTGGTTAGAAAGGACTAGTTCATGCTCTTGACGTCGTCGTCGTCACTTATTGACTAGCAACAGCGTGGCCACGAGCTTGACCCCTGGCTACGTTCAGTAGTGCTTAAAATAGTCTTTGGTTTGTCAAGTGGGGAAGTGTTGCATTACCATAGAAACATGGCATTTTGGCAATTGGCATCCAACAAAATTGCACGCCCTCTATTTGAATGGACTACTACCACTTACAGTTAAGGTTTAAAATTTTGTATCGTATCATTAAAAAATACATATGGGATATCCATGAAAATCAGATGAATCGTATATGTATTGAATATCGGATTCATATCGAGAGTGTATCGGGGTGTATTGGGGGGTGTATTAAGGCGTATTGGGGCATATCGGGGCATATCAGTAGCGTATCAATAAAAAAAATACGGCTAAAAACTGAAATAAAAAATAAAGGGAAAAAACAAGTTTCTTTTCCTTGAAATAAGCCTTCTTTCACCTCCAAATCTATACTACCAATAAAAGAACGAATGCCCCATTTTCTGGAATTTTCATTAGACATTTTTTACCCATTATCTAAGTAGCATAAAGAGGGTATATATGTCCTTTACTCTCACTCCAAAAACTAGTCACTTTTAACAGTTAAGAAACTGTCCATTTATAATTGTTCTAAAATTGCCCATGAATTGTAAATAGTTTTGTCTTAGAGATACTGTTATGTGGAAATACACGTACACATTTACTAGTAACTCTAAAACTCCAAACCTCATTCCTAGAGTGATAGATTTGTAAAAAATTGCAAGAAACAAGTATTAATATCTTATGATTTTATTATTAAAAATGTTTAAATTTATGTTGATCTATATTTCTTACATTCAAAATTACAATTTTTTTTGTGTTATCAGTAGATGTATGGAAATTTCATGAAGATATTTGGGGAAAATATAAGTTAACAAAAAATTTGAAAATATAATTTTTTCCTTTGCCTATAAACACTGAATATGTTTTAGATATATGGATTTATCTATCATATCCATAGTGCATATGAAATTTCTTCTTCAAAATTTTTTATGTTTTTAGAATTAAAAAATAAATAATAAGTAATTATATTTTATCATTTAATCACAACAATTGAATATATTATAATTCTATGGATGATCTATCATATCCATAGACCAATTGAAATTTCTTCTTTAATATTTTTTATATTTTTAGAATTAAAAAATAAATAAATAAATCATTATATTTTATCATTTGATCACAACAATTGAATATATTATAATTCTATGGATGATCTATCATATCCACAAAGCAATTGACATTTCTTCTTTAATAATTATTTTTTGAATATATTTTATAATGCTTATTTGTTTTTATAATTTTTGGAAATAAATAATAAATAATAATTATTTAAATAATGAATAGTTATTAATTATATTTTCACTTAGAAGTTGTGACAATGCATATTTTATGGTTGGATAGGAGAGTTGGGTTTTTACCATCCCGTTAAACATTAAAACTTAAGAATTATAATTTATAAATTATAGTTAAGCATAAGATTTTTATTGATATTATAATTAACTACAATATATTTTTTCATAAAACCATTAGCATATATTAATTTAATGCTTTTGCATCTCATTGAGGTCTTATATTTAGTGTTGTTGATGTACTTTTATGATTTACTAAAGTATTTATAGTGTTTCTAAACGTATTTATGCGTATCTTAGTTTTTCCCCGATAAAAATGTATATCCAAGGCGTATCCCGATACATCTCTTAAAATTATCTTTCTAATACACTAGACATTTTTGATACTTTGAACCTTACTTATAGTTCAAAAAGTAAATCAAAACCACATTAATTAATCTTTTATATATAAAATATAGTTGATCCAAATCTTCTATAGGACACATGGAGATCCAAGAGAGAGCATCTCATTGTATTAACCCTATTTACATTTTGTTAGTAATATGTGCTAAAAGACGGCTTGATAGATGCAATATGGAACCTTAAAGGGGTGCCCGCTGCGATGGTTTGATAGATGCAATATTTGGGGATGGATGCACGTTGGGACATGGAGGTTGTGTAATATTTAACTCTTTTTACTTTCTGTTTTGTAACACTAGATATGTGTTTGGTTTCGTCGGCAATTATGAATAGGTCGTGATGCGTTACGATTCGGGCACTCCTAGTTGGCTACTGACTGGCTCCTTGTTGACAATGGATGGCACCTGAGAAGATGGAAAAGAAGGATTCTCGGGGATTTACCCGGTGGGAATACTCCAAAGCTTAAGTCAAAACGTTGGGGAAGGAGAAAAAAGAGTGTGAAAGCTAAGAGTGTTGGTCGCACTTTTTCACTGTGCTCGAGAGATTAGCTCACGAGCAAGTAAAGACTCAGGTTGAAAATATGAGAGTGCGGAAGTATTCAAAAGTCTGAAAAAATCTCTCTCTTCTCCTTTGCCTCAATGGCTTTTATAGGGGAGTCCTTGTCAAATTGGGCGTAACCGCCACTGGGCCTCTACTGCAGCCTTTACCTGCCAGGGCTGCGCAGGTGATCGTTGCAACGTACCTCTTGCTCGGATGAGTGACACGTCTTAAAGGGGCAGGCACACCTTCGCCTGCTAAGAGACGTGGGTGCAGACTGTCGAAAGGACAGGGACTGCGCCGTCAGTCAAGAGACGTGGCGCAGTCTGATAGATACGGTTTGTCAAGTAGAAGCTTCCTGAGAAACATCTGCACTGTTCATTCGGAGCTACTTTGTAGCAAGCTTAGGAATACTTCGGGGTTACCCTTACTAAGGTTCTCTGGGGTGACTTATCCGCTTAGGGGCTGGAGCTAGCTGGCTTCCCTAGCTCACGAGCTGAAGCAGTCTTGGAGTATCCCCTTCTGGGTAGCTTGGGGGACCCGAAGCTCGTGTTGTAGCGAGCTCCTCCTACAACGAACTATGATATAGCGAGCTTCTCTATGGGCTCGTCACTTAGCCGTGATCAGGCTATGATGCTGAGCTGTTGCCTGTGCTGAGTCAGGTCCACATGTCATCATTTCATAGGTCGGGTCAAATCATCCTCCATCAATTGCCCCCCACTCGTCGAGCTAAAAGTGTTGCTTAGCGCAAGGAGTTCATGAAGTATGATGGACTGATTTGATCGAAATTCAAACTTGATTGACTGCTCGCATTAAATACGTTCACGGGAATCGGGAGATTTTTTGACCTTTCGTATTCCGAAAACGTGATGAGGTGGCTCTTAACTCCGGATGTCGTGCAGTCCTCGTTACCTCAATCATGGGAGACGTGTAGCCAATCGCTTTTTGGTTTCAGAAGGCGTGCGGTCAGCACACCTGCGAACCGTTAAATCTGCCTTAATCTAGGCCGTTGATTCGGAGGCGCGGAGACTATAAATAGGAGGGCCCTCTAGGTCTCACTTTCTCTCACGCCATCTTGCTGTCTTTGGATTCTGAGGTCGTGCATCTGTCAAGTCTACTTGAGTTCCTCAGTTTACTTCGTCTCGTCTTTTCCGGTGAGTCTCGATCACTATCAATCATGTCTGGGTACCCGTACCATACTCACCACCGGGGTGGTGGTCAGGATGACGATGCTCCCTTGGGCTCGGGGGGAGCTTGGGAACATGTCTCAGGGGCTCGGGAGACCTCCGATGACGGAGCCTCCACTTCCCAGGGAAGGGAGCCTGATACCTTCGGCCCTTCCTCTATGACAGCGGGGAGACTTAGGTCTCTAATCAGCTATTTCCACCTTCCCGGGGACCTTGTCTACTGCCTTCCCACCGGTAACTTCTCGTGGGAGCACGACCCCAAAGAGATAGTCATCTACCAGGAGCAGCTCGAGGCTGGCCTGCGTCTCCCCCTGCACCCCTTGATAGTGGAGGTGCTAAACCATTTTAACGTCACTATCGATCAGCTTCATCCAAACACCATTCGGAACATGGTTGGGACTATATCATTGTGCTATGAATACTGTCTTCCTTTGGACCTTGACATCTTTTCTGCTATTCTCTGTATAAAGAATGCCACCCCCGGGGCTCCACCGGAGAGGTGTCTTTACTTCCTCTCCCCCCACCGTGGCTACAAGCTCTTACACGAGCTACCGAATAAAATTCCCGCCTGGAAGCGGGATTATTTTTTGGTCCACAACACCGAGGGGTGGCCCTTCCCTACTTCTTGGAGGGGCGCCGTCCAGGACTCCGGGGTCGAGCTGGATTCTGAAACTCAAAAAACGATGCTGTCCTGAGCATCAGTAGGCTTCCTCTGTTCGGACTACTTGACCGAGGAGAAGCTCATGCAGGCCGGCCTGAGCCTGGGTAGGTTGCCCCTTTAGGTTGCGTAGTACCTTGTCGCAACATTGTGTATATACATACTTTGTTCTTACCGAACTAATACCTTATGGTTTCTTCTTGGCAGCCATCATGTCTGGTGTTGACTCGCGCCATCTCCTTTCAAGCAACCAAAGGCGCAAAGTGAATAGGTCACGCCCCGACCAAACTCCCCCCTCTGGGGGTACCGAGTTTGGGTCTGCTGAGCCAGGCTTCACCTCACCGCCGCCCGAAGTTCTGCCACCCCCATCCAAAGGAGGTGCTGGCGGGGCCAGCCTCGAGGAGGGCGAGCTCCCGCAGCAAGGGGTGGTCTCCCCAAGTCCTTCTCAGCCGTTTCCCTACCCGCGGCTCCCAGTGGGAAACTGGGAGGGCGTAAATGACTTCATTGTGGTTTGTCAGAGGAGCAGGAGAGCGATATGCAACGAAGAGGTTGCTAAGTGGGGGGTGATGGAGCCTAGGGATCTTGCTGCGCTTGCCGCCTCTCACTGTATGGTGGTAAGTGGCCTTCTCTTCTCCTTCGTCTTTCCTTCCCTTTTGCTGTCCTTTGACTCCAGTCTCTTGTTGGCAGGTAAACACCGCCATACACGCCATGGCCCTCCAGATGCATGTCCACTCCAACAGTGCTCATAACTAGAAGGTCAACATTCAGAAGCTCCAGGGCAAGCTCCTTCACACTCGCAAGGGGAGCGAGTCCCAGGAGCTGCTCGTCTGAGACCAAGAGGCGCCGATTGCCAGGCTTTCTGAAGAGAGCGTGCGCTACAAGGAGGAGTCGTCGAGGGTGGCAGCGGAGAGGGAGCTCCTTCGCCAACAGGTTCGGGACTTGGAGTCCACTCTTCAGGACCGAACTCGGAACTTCGACAACATGGTGGAGGCCGAGCAAGAGAAGGCGGTCTGGGACTTTAAAGACTCCTAGGAATATCATGACCTTTAGGTAGAGTATGGCTCAAGTTCGTATTGCTCTGGGTTCAAACTCTGCCGGTGGTTGGTCCGGAAGAAATTCTCTGGGCTCAACCTTGATGGCATCTCCATGAAGGGCCTGTCTCCCGAGACGGCGGACCAGGCGGAGGAAGAGGAGCCTGACTCTCCGGAGGATGAGGACGAGAAGGCGGATCCCTGAGGCTTCGGCGGCATTTGATCATCTGCTTTGACTTCTGGTGGCTCCCGAGTGCCATAAACTCGGTCTTGAAAGGATCTTTTGCTGGGCGATTGTGTCCTTTTATTTTCTATCAGACTTTTTTGAGCTTTTTAGCTCGATTGTTGTTTTGTTGTTTTGTTTTTTTTTTTGGAGACAGTAATGAAATTTCCTTTTTTCTTCCAAGTAAGGTGTGCTCTTTTTATTTTTGCTAAAGCGATCTCATCACTTCGAGCTGTTAGGGCTACATGCCTAAAATAAGACCTTTCAGCAGTTATGTTTAAGGCATCTCTATAGTATACCGTGGAGTGGTCACCATGTATGCCTGAACTACACGTTTGTTGCCTATACTTTGGTTTAACCAATGTGTCGAGACAAGCTATGCTCCGTGGGGTTTAAACCCGAGCTGCCTATAACTCTGATATTCCATACTTTGCCTTCGCTACTGAAGCGGCTAAGTCTTTCCTGATGCCGAGGTCTCTGTTAGCTCGGTATTTTAGCCCTTAGGCTGAGGGGGTGACATAGTCTGCCCTTGAAATTTGCTTATGCCGCATAGGCGACTGGGTCTTATTGCTTCGGGATCATGTTAGCTCGGCATTTTTTCCCTTAGGCTCTGGGAGTGACTCGTGGTCTACTCAGTAGTTCGCCCGTGCCATATAGGCGACTGGGTCTTATCGCGCCGAGATCATGTTAGCTCGGCATTTTTGCCCTTAGGCTTTGGGAGTGACTCGTGGTCTACTCAGTTGTTACAGGTAATATTGTCTTAAGTTGATAATATTCCATGCCCGAGGTACTTGTTTCCCTTCGAGGGTCTCGAGCTCGTATGTTCCTTCCCCGAGAACTCGTTTGACTCGGTAAGGTCCTTCCCAATTCGGTCCGAGCTTGCCAACGCCGGGCTCAAGTACCATAACTTTCCAAAGGACCAGGTCGCCAACGCGGAGGTTCCGCTTCTTGACCCTGGCGTTATAGTACCGGGCTACTCTTTGTTGGTAAGCTGCAATCCTGATATATGCGAGGTCCCTTACTTCGTCGAGTAGGTCGAGGTTGGTACGTAGCTCGTCTTCATTTGCCTTAATGTCGCATGCTTCTAGTCATAACGAGGGAATCTCGATTTCAACTGGGATGACTGCTTCGGTGCCATAGGTGAGGTTGAAGGGAGTTTCTCCTGTGGCGGTCTTCTCTGTGGTTCGGTAGGCCCATAAAATGCTGGGTAGCTTGTCTGCCCACAGTCCTTTAGCTCGATCTAGGCGCGCTTTCAGTTCGCGAAGAATAGCTTTGGTCGTAACCTCTGCTTGACCGTTCGCTTGAGGGTGTGCGACCGAAGTGAAGTTCTGTCATATCCCCATGTCTTGGCACCAGTTCTGGAATTTTATGTCCTCGAACTGCTTGTCGTTGTTAGAGATTAGCACCTGAGGTAAACCAAAGCAGCACACTATGTTCTTTCAAAAGAAGTTCTGGACGTTTCGGGTTGTATATGTTACAAGAGGTTCAGCTTCTATCCACTTGGTGAAATAATCCACTACTACCACTAGGAAATTCTTCTGGCCTGTCGCTGGTGGGAACGACCCAAGTATGTCGATACCCCATTGTGCAAAAGGCCATGGGCTGGTGAGGTATTTGAGGTCGGCAGCGGGCTGATGATGGATGTTGGCGTGCTTCTGACACTTGTCGCATTTTCTGACGAGTTCGGTGGCGTCTGCTTTCATTGTTGGCCAGTAGTACCCTTGTCGTAGTGCTTTTTGGGCGAGGGCCCTGCCCCCCAAGTGTCCGCCGCACAGGCCTTCGTGAGTGTCGCGGAGTACAAGCTCGGCTTCGGAAGGTCGTAGGCAGCACAGGTAGGGGAGCGTGTAGGATTTTCGGTACAACCGTTCGTCTATTATGACGTATTTGGCTGCCTGACGCTCTACCCTTCTGGCGACGTTGCGGTCCACAGGGAGGGTCCCGTGTAGCAGGAAGCTCGCGAGCGGGTCGATCCAGCTTGGCTCTGCTTGAATGACGGGAGTGACCTCCTCTGCCCCCCCGAGAATGCTAGGCCGAGGCAGGTCCTCTATGTACACGGTCTTCATGGTGTTATCACTGGTGCTGGCCAACCGGGACAGGGCGTCGGCCTCAGGGTTCTCCGACCTTGGGATTTGCCTGATGAAGTATGACTGGAAGTTGAGCAGGGCCTCCTGTAGTTTGGCTAAGTAAGCAATCACAGTCAGTTCCCGAGCTTCGTATACTCCTGTGACCTGATTGACCACGAGCTGGGAGTTGCTGCAGATGATAATGTGCTTGGCTTCCATTTCTTTGGCTTGAGCTAGCCCAGCTATCAACGCTTCGTACTCTGCTTCATTGTTGGATGCTGCAAACTTGAAGCGTAGTGCGTACTCCAACTTTGTGCCACTTGGGCCATGCAGGACTATTCCGGCTCCGCTGCCCTACTGGTTCGAGGAGCCATCTACGTGAAGGATCCAGGGCTCCTCATCCCAGTTCGCGCTGAGCCTAACTAGGAGAGATTCCTTACTGGCTGCAACCTCACGATGCTCAGACTCGACCGGCCTAGGAACTTCGGGCTTGCCCGAGCTGGGGGCCTCATGCTCGACCGCCCTAGGGACTTCGGAGACAAAAGTGCATTCTGCAACAAAATCTGCTAAGGCTTGGGTTTTGATAGCAATTCATAGCTTATATTGGAGATCGTACTCGCTGAGCTCAACAGACCACTTCGTTAGTCGACCGAAGACCTTGGGCTTAAGTAAGACTTGCCTTAGAGGTTTGTTGGTGAGGACGACAACAGTATGAGCTTGGAAGTACGGGCGGAGCTTTCGGGCTGCGATAACCAGTGCGTAGGCTAATTTTTCTATCTCTGGATATCTGGTCTATGCTCCCTGCAATACTTTACTAACGTAGTAGATAGGTCGTTGGACCCGATCTACTTCCTTTATTAGTACCGAGCTGACCACTTCATCGCTGGCCGAGAGGTACAACTCTAAAATGTCGCCTTCTTCGGGCCGGTTTAAAACCAAAATACTGGCGAGGTACCTTTTGAGCTCGACAAACGCGAGTTGACAATCTTGGGTCCATTCGAACCCTTTGCTTTTCATTGCCTTAAAGAAAGGCAGGCAATGGTCTGTCGATTTGGACATGAAGCAGCTCAGAGAGGCTATCCTGCCGTTCAACCTCTGAACCTCCTTCACTTTCCGAGGTGGTCTCATATCTAAGATGGCCTTTATCTTGTCCAGGTTGGCCTCGGTGCCGCGCCGGTTCACAATATACCCTAAGAATTTACTCGAAGCGACTCCAAAGACATACTTATTCGGGTTCAACTTCATACTGAATTTACGCAGAATTTCAAAAACTAAGTTCAAGTCTCGTATTAAATCACAAGAAAGTTGGGTTTTGACGACCATGTCGTCTACATAACATTCCACTTTTTGGCCAATTAATGGCTCGAACACTTTATTTAGAAGTCTTTGGAAGGTCGCCCCAGCATTTTTTAATCCGAAGGGCATGACCTTGTAACAGTACAGGCCAAGCTCAGTTACGAAGGTAGTTTTTTCTTCATCGGCTGGGTCCATCCGGATCTGATTGTAGCCCGAGTAGGCGTCTAGAAAGCTCAGCAACTCATGCCCCGAGGTCACGTCCACTAGGCGGTCAATCCTGTGGAGTGGGAAGCAGTCATTTGGGCAAGCTCGGTTTAAGTCGGTGTAGTCGACACACTTGCGTCATTTACCGTTAGTCTTTTTTACCAGAACGGGGTTGGCCACCCAGCTCGGGTAATGGACTTCCCTGATAAAATTGGCTGCAAGGAGCTTCTCGACCTCCTCGTCGACTGCCCTCCATCGCTCTGGGGCTAGGTTGCGTTTCTTCTGTCTAACGGGCCTAACTACAGAATCAGTATTAAGCTTATGAGTTATGATGCTGGGGTCTATGCCGGGCATTTCCGCCACGGACCAAGCAAAAACATCTAAATTCTTAAGCAAAAAGTGTACTAGTTCGGACTGTAGGGGCTCCTTGATGGAAGCGTCGATCTGAAGCGTTCGGGTAGGGTCCTCTGCCGAGGTCGAAATGGAGACAGTCTCCTTCGTAGGCGTAGCTCGCTCCTCGCTCGGCTCTGCAGGTCACTCCAACTCGAGGTCGTCAACCACCTTGGCTTTTCCCTTGAGGGCGGCAACATAGCACTTGCGGGACTCAAGCTTGTCACCCCGCGCTACCCCGATACCGAAGTCCATGGGGAACTTCATGGCCAAGTAGTAGGTGGACACCACAGCCCATAAGGCATGGGTAATCGGCCGACCTACTATGGCGTTGTATGGGGAGGGGGTCGTGACCACCAAGAAGTCGTGGTTGAGCCTTATAATGCTAGGCTAGGTGCCGACTTCCATAGGTATTGTTACTCTTCCTAGGGGCCGAACTTCCTCTCCACTAAAGCTAACTAGGGGAGTGTTTGTGGGCTTTAGATCGCTCTCCTGAAGCTGGAGTTTGTTGAAGGCCGCTTTGATGAGGATATCCGTCAAACTGCCTGAATCAACAAGGACTCGCTTGACTTCGAAGTCGTTGACCCTCATCTTTATGATGAGCGCGTTGTCATGGGGGTAGTGGACCCCGTGTGCATCGTCCTCTATGAAGAAGATGGGGTCCTCTGTCCTTGGCCGTTTTGGAGGGTTCTGCTCTTCCCTGCTGGATTCATGAGCTGACGCACAAGCTGCTGCTAAAGTGCAACCCGCCACAATCGATCCTCCGACTTTGACGTGGATGATCCCCCGAACTGGTCTTTCTTCAGGGGGCTGCTTCTGTGGTTGCTCCGCTTGTCGTCTAGATTCGGGGGCGTCTCTACCTTGCTCTCCCTGTCGACCTGCTTTATTATTATTATTACTATTATTATTTTGTACAAAATTTCATAAATATCCGCGATGGATGAACTCTTCTATCTCATCGCGGAGGTTTTTACAACTCTCGGTACTATGACCGTGATCTTTATGAAAACTACAATACAAATTTTTATTCCGGGTGCTAGGGTCGGCCTTCAGCCGAGGTGGCCACTTCACATACGGAGCGTCCTTGATCGCCATGAGGATCTCAGCCCGTTTTGTATTGAGGGGCGTGTAGTCCCTTTCTGTTGCTGGGGCTCGGGAGGGCTGGACTGGCCTCGCCCCCCGAGCTATGTCCTTCTTCTTCCTGTTGTTGCCCTGAGATGGGGGTTCTGGTTCCCTCTTTCTTTTTTCTAGGGCCTATTCACCCTTCTGGTTGATCTTCTCCTCAGTCCCAATAAACCTATCCATGAGCTTAAGGAACTCGGTTACGGTTTTGGGTTGGTTGACAACTACGTGCCACTTGAACTCCTTATGGGTGATACCTCGCTTGGCTGCTATGAGGCATACTGT
Source organism: Nelumbo nucifera (assembly GCF_055504915.1). Lineage (NCBI taxonomy): Eukaryota > Viridiplantae > Streptophyta > Magnoliopsida > Proteales > Nelumbonaceae > Nelumbo > Nelumbo nucifera. The sequence continues at coordinate 54,744,456 of NC_142656.1, read as the reverse complement.
GGGATCCAGGTCGCGTATCTACAAGCAAGCGTCATTGAACCGCTTGATGTAGCTCCGGATGGACTCCCCTTCCTTCCGCACTATGCCGAGGAGGCTTTCCTGAGTTCGCGGGCATCTCTTGCTGGTGACGAAGTGGGAGGTGAAGACCTGCACGAACTGCGCCCAACTTCTTATCGATCCTGGCGCAAGGTTCCGGTACCAGGTGTGGGCCACTCCTTTGAAAGTAGTGGAAAAGGTCACGCACATGCAGGACTCGCTAGCCTGTGCCATGTGCATTTGGGATTGGAAGGCGTCCTCATGGTCATTTGGATTGAAAGACCTATCATACTTGTCTAGAGGAGGGAGCTTGAAATCATTTGGCATGGGGACAACAAGGAGTTCTGGAGATAATGGGGAAGAAACCGAGAGGAGGGAGGTAGCTTTCACTTCAGCCGAGCACACCTCCTCCTTTCCTTTGAGCTCAGGAGAGGCCCTGGAAGCAGTTCGGTGAGCTCGCCGGCGCCTTCACTACTGCTTTGCTGGTTCGGCGTTGGTGCTCGATGCCTCGGTGTTGCCGAGCTCGATAGGCTCGGACTGTTGGTGACAACTCTGGACCGAAGAGCCCTGTCTGTAGCCCGCTGGTAGGACCTCGAACGAGTTGTCTGCTAACGGGAGCTCGAACTACGAAGGTTGTGGTGACACGGGCTTTGTTGGGTGAGCAGGCTGCGAGGTGGGTGCCGAGATGGCAGCCGGCCTCTCTTTCTTGCCACGAGAAGAGGCGCGACTCTTGGCTGGATCTTGGACCTGGGAGACTTCTTCTCGACGAGGCCGCTCACTTCGGCGGGTCGGTTTGGCCTGCTTCGTGGGTGGGTGCCGAGGTGGAAGCGACATCTGCGCCTGAGGCAGAGAGGGAAACTGCTACTGGTACTGGTACTGGGAAACCTGGTGGAGCACTTGCTGTTGGTAGAGTTGAAACTGTTGGAACTGTTGCATTTGAGCCTGCATGGCCCGTATGCATTGCACTAAGTCCTCCAGTTGGTTCGGGTTGGTCGCTGGGGGCACAACCGAGGGTTCAATAGAGGTTGCTCCTAAAGTAGAAGGGAGCGGAGCAATGGCGGGTGCCACTGTATGAGGCGCATTCAGACTGGGGACTCCGTCCACGGTGAGGGGGACGGTAAACTATCCAATGCAGACAGTAGGAAGCTGGGGCTGCTCCCCACTAGCGTTCTGGTTGTTGCCATGCCCGGAATTGCTGGAATAAGCCATGAAGAATGCTACGTTCTTTTTTTTTTTTCTGGAAGAAGGAACTTGTGAAAGCTCAAAGGAAAGCTTTTAGAAGCGTTTCCCACAGACAACGCCAAATGATGCGGCACGATCCGGGCACTCCTAGCTGGTTGCTAACTGGCTCCTTGTTGACAATGAACAGCACCTGAGAAGATGGAAATGAAGGATTCCTGGGGATTTACTCGGTAGGAATACTCCCGAAGCTTAAGTCAGAATGTTGGGGAAGGAGAAAAAAGAGTGTGAAAGCTAAGAGTGTTGGTCGCACTTTATCACTGTGCTCAAGAGATTAGCTCGCGAGCAAGTAAAGACTCAGGTTGAGAATATGAGAGTGCGGAAGTATTCAAAAGTCTGAAAAAATCTCTCTTCTCCTTTGCCTCAAGGGCTTTTATAGGGGATTCCTTGTCAAATCGGACGTAGCCGCCACTGGGCCCCTGCTGCAGCCGTTACCTGCCAGGGCTGTGCAGGTGATCGTTGCAACGTACCTCTTGCTTGGATGAGTGACACGTCTTAAAGAGGCAGGCACGCCCCCGCCTGCTAAGAGACGTGGGTGCAGACTGTCGAAAGGACAGGGACTGCGCCGTCAGTCAAGAGACGTGGCACAGTCTGATCGGTACGGTTTGTCAGGTAGAAGCTTCCTGAGAAACGTTCGCGCTACTCATTTGCGAGCTACTTTGTAGCGAGCTTAGGAATGCTTCAGGGTTACCCTTACTAAGGTTCTCTAGGGTGACTTATCCGCTTAGGGGCTGGAGCGATCTGGTTTCCCTAGCTCACGAGTTGAAGCAGTCTTGGAGTATCCCCTTCTAGGTAGCTCGGGGGACCTAGAGCTTGTGTTGTACTGAGCTCCTCCTTCAGCAAAATATGATATAGCGAGCTGCTCTATGGGCTCGTTACTTAGCCGTGATTAGGCTATGATGCTAAGCTGTTGCCCGTGCTGAGTCAGGTCCACGTGTCATGATTTCATAGGTCGGGTCAAATCATCCTCCATTAGGTCGCTTTTTTGTATTTTTTTTACTTTAAATGTTTATTTATACTTTTTTGCTTTAGATGTTTCCTGTTTTTGTCATTTGGTTGGGCTTCACTTTAAACGTTTTTACTCTTTACCTCAGATTAATACCAATTAAAATGTGTCAAATCAGCATTTGGTTTCAAGAAACACTTGGACATTGGGAGTAGAGGTGAATTCGAGCCAAGCTGAGCCAAATACTACCAGGCTCGAGCTTAGCTCGGCTTGAGCTTGATTTTGAAAAAAATATTTTATAAAGATAAAAAATATATATATAAATATTTTCTATTTGATATTTAAAAAATAAGATTTATAATGTTTTTATTATATATATATATATATATATATATATTCGAGCCAGTCGCAAGCCGCACAAGCCGAGCTCTAGTAGGCTCGAGTTTGGCTCGTTTAATAATCGAGCTAGTGAATTGAGCTCGAACTCGAGCTTGAACTCGGTTGAAACTGAGCTGAGCCAAGTCTGAGCCAATCTCGAGCAGCTCGTGAATAGCTCAACTCATTGCCACCCCTAGTTCGGAAAAACAAGAACTTGACGTTTCCCCAAATGGCCCATGCACAATAATCAAAGCATTTCAATTTTCTATCATTTATTTGAAATAAGGTTAGTACACCCTTCTCCTTTTTTTTTCCTTCACATCAAACACAACCTACAATTTTATTAACCATTATTAAAGGTAATTAAGTAAATGAATACATGAAAGGGTTTAGCTTACCTTGCCCCAAACCCAAAGATACAAACCACTCGATCGATCCCTTTCACGTTCCAACACCCCAACAAACAAAATCAATACAAAACGAATAAAGAATGATTAAACATTTCGAATTTTGTGTTTTTTTTTTTGTTTTTGATAAAGAAACATTAATTAAGAAATCTAACCCTGGGGCTGCGAGTGGGAAGACCTGAAAGATGGTATAAAAGTAAAGCTTTAGTGGATTGATATGACTAAAAACAGTGCAAATTGAAAGCATCAGCGACTCTATTAGCTTCCCTGTAAGCAGGAGAGAAAGCAATGATTAATTTGTCACTGATGATGTTAATTAAGAGATTGCCACATTAAATCTCAATATAATTAAGATTCCAGTTGGCGCAGCATTCAACGCCATCCAACAACAGAGCGAGCATATATTTCAGTCTAGATCTCTTCTGCTTTCATGGCTATTTGCTACTCTCTCTCTCTCTCTACAAGTAGTGTCAGTGTTTTTAGCTGATTAATTAATTCTTAAACCCATGAGGCCATGACCATGCATGTCTCTTATTCTTTTCAGTTTCTCATTTTTCATTTAAGTTTTTGAGTGGTCCATTTTATATCTTCACATTTCTTTCGTATTTTTCAGTTCCATAATCATAACCATTTCATATTTCACACACGTCACATTTGGCATCGTTCTATGAAATGATATATTTTGTAGTATGTCACTGGAGAGACTATTTGAAGAGATATATGGTTTTACTCGTCGATTAATTAGTTATTTTAATAACCATGCACGTAAGTTCTGTTAAGTGATAGATTTCTGAACGGTGCTTTATTTTCTAACATTCCTTCTTCATAAAAAGCTTATTTAGTTTCTAATATGGTCAGGAAGTCAAGAACACGTCTATTTATTTCCTACGCTAAAATTTCATTTATTATAATGAGGATTGAACACTAAAAATTTAATCTGTAAATTGAGATTCGTAATTCATTAGTAGGTTATTGGTTATCGGGCATTAACCGTGATTTTACTGAAAATAAGGGCCTGTTTGGTGCGTTTTTTTAGAAAGATCTTCTCGTAGTCCGCTCTGAGGGTCAAAAGCGAGCTTTTGCACGAAGGTCTGAGCAGCCCGAATTATGTTTGGCAGACGTGTGTCTTTTGGCTGCTAGACCTGAGTATCTGAAATACATGAAGCCTATCATTGGCTTCTTAGCAGAAAATGGGTCACCACTCTGCGCTAATATTTATCCTTGCTTGAGTTATCATCACAACCAAAACAGTATGAGGCTTGACTATGCCTTGTTCACTGCACCAGGAAGTGTGGTAAATGATGGACGGTTCAGATACCACAGCCTTTTCGATGCCCTGTTGGATTCTGTCTATGCTGCTGTTGAGAAGGTGGGTGGTTCTTCTGTAAGGATTGTTGTATCAGAAACTGGCTGGCCAAGTGCTGGCGACCCTGTGGCAACCATTGCAAATGCACAGACTTATTTGAAAAGGTTGATCCAACATGTCAAAGGGGGTACTCCCATAAACCCCAATGGTCGTATTGAGACCTACATAATGTTCGATGAGAACACCATGCCTGGAGCAGAGACCCAGGGACACTTTGGGCCATTGGCCAAGCGCCAAATCAACACTTAAGAGCGCTTCTCATATAATATATACAAATAAAGGTTGCAGAGCCAGAGGTATATATATATCAAAAATTAAAGGAGCAACGACTCTAGTGATATAATGTGATATGTAATCATCAGTGGCTGCTCTCTCTGTGAATCCCACGTTAAAGCTTATTGTCACTGTAACCAAGTATTTACTACTGCAATAAAACCGTAATGTTATAGTTAAATTGCATTAGTGTTTGAACAATTAAAAAGAGCTTTTTAATTGATGATGATTTCTTATACTTGCTACAAACCTAGACCAGATTATATTTGTTACTACTTAGAAGATTTGCATGCTTCTAATCTAATAATAAAAAGAGAATGCCAACTAGGGATACAAATGGTATCTGTTTGTATGAAATCTGAATTTGATCCCTTTATTATGGTACCAAGTATGAATCCATGCACCCCTATGTATTCAATCCAAAAGATTTTATTCGCTCCATTTTATATTTTATGTTGTATCATCTATTTAGTAAACCTGGTTTGGATGCTCTACTACTGTTTTTACTAATTTCCATAGGTTTTCATGAAATACAATATCAAAGTTATAAGAGTCATATTTGGTCATTTTTAGTTTAACTTGTTAATAATATTCAATGTCAAATTGCAACCCGAATTAAATTTAATCTGTTTACAGCCTACTTTTTTCAAAATCAATTCTGGTATTGGTAGAAATGGCATCCCTAATTCAACCAACTTTCAAACCACTGAAGATTCAATTTTCTTATGTACTCAAATTCCATGTTATCTGTGAATTCCAACCAAATAACCATTAAAAAAAAAAAAACTCACATGTGTCAATAAACCAGCTGACACGTCCATCAAATAACAAAAAAGGGTTGTTAATAATTGATCATTTTGCTAAACTTGGTGGGAATTCCGAAGGATTCACAATCTTCAATAATCTATTTGTCACCCACAAAATGTTAGCTAGGCTAGATTATGCATTGTTAACTGCCCCATCCTTTTTGTGGGACAAGATGGTGATCTCAGAGCAGTTTCTGACTTTTTTTTGGCAACCTTCCCCTTCAAATTGGATTAAGAGCAATATAGATGGGAGCTTTTTGTCTATTGGTAAAGGAATAGCTATGTTGTGATTGTAGAGTCTAGAGACTGAACAGGTCTAGCAGTGGCTATGTGTAATGTCTCGTCAACCATTCAAGCCGAAGCTATAGCCATTTTGAAGGGCATACAATTGGGATCATCTCTTGCAACTTAACAGATTTGTGTTGAATTTGATAGTTGATTGCCTGAATCTAATTCAAGCTCAACAGATTGTTAGCTAAAGTTACTTTTTTTTTTTTTCTTATGTCAGGAACTCTTGGATAAGAAAAACTCTAAACATATTTGATTCTATTTTATCAATAAAGCTGCTTATAAAGTATAGCTAATGAATTTGCTAAATGAGGGCAGGTGGTGGAGGTAAGTTATGGCACTAGGGAGATCCACATGAAGGATGGAAGATGGCAGTGGTCATGGTGGCCATGTGTCATGAGGTTATTGGAGGGCCAAATCCGCCCTCATCAATTGCCCCCCACTCCTGAGCTAAGTGTAGCTCGGCGAAGGGAGCAGATTGTTCCTTTGGCCCAGAATGACTGTTTGATTAGCTCATAGTCGTTGGTGTCAATCCAATTTGCTCCTCAGGTCGGAAGAGTCCAAGTGTTTGCAGCCTTACGCAGGACCTCACAGTCTTGATTGTTAGGGCACAAGAGCAAATTCATCCGTTCGATAACAGGTACCCTGAGGACATCTACCTTATTAGGGATGCGACCATCAAGGGGTTCTGCAATCTGACTAAGTACCTCAAGAGAAAAGCTCATCATGCCGTCCTCAAGAAGGGGTTCTATGTGGCTGCTTTATCAGGTTGCTCCACCTAGGTAAACTTCGACGCAGTGTCCCTCAAGCTGGTTCTCAAAAGAGTAGCTAGCGAGTTCGATGCGGAGCCTGAAACCAAGGTGGAAGTCTACTATGAAGAGATTAGCCAAGTTTGTGTCTGTCATGGTCTAGTCTTTCCTTTGTTTCTCTTTCTTGTGTTGGATTAATCTTCATTCCTTTGCTTTTTTTTCTCTCTTTCTTTTTTTCTTTCTTCTTCTACACACCGATGAGGCTAAGGCGGAACGATATGTACCCGATCTGTCTGCACACCGATGGGGCTGAATGCGAACTACTTTTTTATTCCACCCATGCCGAAGAGGTGACTGGGTCTTATGTTGCTCATGCCGAAGGGGCGACTAGGTCTTATTCATGTTTAGTGCCGAGGTCACTATTTGTTCGGCATCATGACCCTTGGACTCTAGGAGCGACTCATAGTTCACTCCCCATAATATTATATAGCCGACATACGGCTTGACCTCTCCGCCTAAGCTGGTGGTCATTCTGTAAACTACAGTTTCATATTCTATCTAGTGGATTGTAACTCGGGGTTGCTATCAATTGTACTAGGCTGAAAAGTTGAAATTGAAGAATTTCTTAAAAATTTCGTGTTAAAGAGTTTGTCTTACAACCAATACACGGTCTTCCTTGCAAAGGATTAATTACATGTATTTAACAACCTACTTTATTGACAGTGACTAAATTGAACAAAAAAATTTTAATTTTTGTCTAACTTCTAGTAATAAAGGAGAGGCAATTGTTAAGACAGTAGAAAAGTGTTTTCTTGAATAGGGAATTGATAAAATTTTCTTCACTATAATTGATAATGCTAGTTCAAATGAATTGGGATATGCTCCTCACATAGGGCACCTCACACCGACCTCACATGCATATCTCACCATGCTTTGGGAACATCTCCCAGGAATAATAACGTATAAGTACATAAGATGTTTCTAATGCATGGTGAGATGTTCTTGTGAGGTCATTGTGAGGCACCCTATGTGAGGAGCAAATCTGGTCTCATTTCAAATGATGTTGTGAGTGTATTTTTAAGAAAGAAAATTGCTAATTACGGAACTAGTATTTTAGATGGAAAATTGCTTTACATGTGATGTAGTAGACATATAAATTTGATTTTGAATGATAGTTTGAAAGAGATGGGTAAATCTATTAATTGTATTTGGGGGTAGTAAGTTTTTTGGAGTAGTAGAGTAAGGTTGCAAAAATTTAAGGAGCTTGTTAAGATTAAAAAAATTCATAGTAAGAGTTTCTTGTGCTTAGATGTTTGCAATAAATGGAACTCAACTTATTTAATGTTGGAGGAAGATCAGAAGTTTGAAAGAACCTTTGAGAGGTTTGAAGATCATGATCCTTATTTTATAAGTAAAGTTGAGATGCGATTTTGCAGTACAGGTTTCAAGTTCCTTGTATGTCACATCTAACAACTTTTTTCAATAAATTTATTTAGAGGATTGCTTTTTACAAGAATGGGGACATATGGATAGGGAACTATTAGAAATGGTAAAAAGGATGAAATGGAAGTATGACAAGTATTAGAGCAACATTGACAAGATGAATAAATTGATTTATATTGTAGTTATTCTAGACCCTCGTTAGAAATTAGAGTATGTGGAATTTGCACTTATGATATATATGAAGGTGCGAAGGGTGAAGAACTTGTGAAAAACTTAAGAAAATTGTGTATGATTTATATAATGAATACAAGAATATGATTCCATCTGAAAATGAGTACATTAGTGATAAAACCCATGGTTTTCAAAACCAGACCGGACTGGAAAAACTGGGAACCGCTTTTTCCCCCAAAACCGTTGATTTTGGTTAGCAAACTGCTGAACTGGCTGGTTAACCGTTCAAACCGGTAACTAGACCCCCAAAACCCAAATTTCAACTTTAAGTGAGATAGAGGGTGAGAAACCAACACAACTAAATAAGATATTGTTAATGTCTTGATTTAAGAAGTACATGCCAAAAATGGAGGGTTTGAAAGTAAATTGGAGTTGGATTGGCACCTAAATGAAGATACTAAATATTCAAATTATGACTTTGGTATCCTAGGATGATATTAAGTTAATTGCCCCAGATAGAAAAACCACTTGTATGTGCTAAAAATTGGATCCAATTATCACAACATGCCATTAATGTTATAGAATATCTAAAAGAGCTTGACAAACTTGAAAATGGTAACAATTTTTTTTTTTAATTTAAGTTTCATATTATTTGCCATTTTTCTCATGATAATTATTTAACTTTTGTAATTTGTAAGTGTTTTTCTAATTTTCTTCCTCAATTTTCAAATTTATCAAATGTTGTATTTACATTAGATCCAATAGTGATTGGTATGTGATTATCCTTATTTATGCTTGTACTTGATACGTTTTTTAAATTTGATACTTGTATTGTATAACATATTAGACTTGTACTATAATTTTTAAGGTTCTTATATCTCTCTTATAGGCCACTAGGTTGAACCTGGAGAACATGGAAAACATTGAGAATATGATCCAAGACTTGTTATTGCAAGATTCTTCTTACTATGCTTTTGTTGGGTCTATGATGTTTGGTCATTGGTTTTATATTTGGACCTTTGATGTATGTTTCTGATGGATGATTGGATGATTTAATATATATATATATATATATATATTTCATATTTAGACTGTTGGACATGATTTATTCATGTTTAGGGTGCATTTTTTATGCCTTTTAGTTTTAGATGCTAATATAGTTTACTAATATTTTATTCTTTTCTCTCTAGATAATTTTTATTAATATTGTCATATAGATTTTCTATTGATGTTTCTTAAGGAGTGATTTTCTATCATCTTTGAAGTTTGAACATAAGGTATGCCACATTCTCTAGTTAAATTAGATTGTTCTCTAGCTTGGTGAATTTATGAACCATCAACCTTAGCTATCAATTAATAAATGGATTTATGAACCACTCAACTTTTTCTTCCTCTCTTCCTTGGCTTCTCTCTGCTTATTTCCACTCATCTCATCATAGAATCGAAGTGGAGCTCATTTGAATCAGGTTAGAGAATTGTATATGATGGAGGATGGTTTGACCCAATTTATGAAACGGTGACATGTGGACCTGATTCAGCATAGGTAATAGCTCAACATCTTGGCTTCGCACAAAAAAGTAACGAGCCCTCAGAGCAGCTCGCTACACCTAGCGAGCAAGAAAAGGGGTTCGCCACAATGCGACCTTCGGGTTCCCCGAGCTACCCCGAAAGGGATATTTCGAGGCAATTTTAGCTCGCGAGCTAGGGAAAGTAGCTCGCCCAAGCCCCCGAACAGATAAGTCATCCCGGGGACCAATTTTACTAAGGGTGATTCTGAAGCACCCCAAGCTCGCTATAAAGTAGCTCGGGAACGAGCCACATGAGCGCTTCTCAGGAAGCTTCTATCTGATAGGCCGTACCGATCAGACTGCGCCACTTTCCTTACTGACGGCGCAGTCCCTGTCCTTTCGACAGTCTGCATCCACGTCTCTCGGTAGGCGGAGGCGTGCCTGCCAATCTAGGGACGTGTCACTTACCCAGGCAAGAGGTACATCACAACGGCTACCTGTGCAGCCCTGACAGGTAACGGCTGTGGCAGGAGCCCAGTGGCGGTTGTGCCCGACCTGACACGAACACCCCTATAAAAGCCCTCGACGGGGGAGAAACTTCTTCTTGAACTGCTGATCTCTTGAATATAGTGGTAACGCGCTATCTGCACTCTTAGCCTTTCGCCTTTTCCTTGCTTCTACCGAGTACTAACTTAAGCATCGGAGTGTCCCCGAGGGATTCTTCTTATTCTTCCCCATTTCAAGTGTCTTCCAGGAGCCACGTGAGTGCCAGCTAGGAGTGACCGGATTGCGCTACATCATTTGGCGCCGTCTGTGGGAAACGCATCGAAAAGCCTTTCTCCAAACTTTCACGTCTCTTTACTCTCCAGAAACCCAACACTCATGGCTTCCTCCAGCAACATCGGACGAAGCACGTGAATGGATAACTCCAGGGAACAACCCCAGCTTCCTACTGTCTGCATTGGATAGTTTACCATCCCCCTCTCGGTGAACGGAATTCCCAGCTTGAATGTGCCTCTTAAAATGGCACCCATCATCGCGCCACTCCCCGCTACAGTCAGAGCGATGTTCACCGAACCTTCGGTCGTGCCCCCAGCGGCCAGCACGAACCAACTAGAGGACTTAACACAGTGCATCATGCGGGCCATGCAGACCCTAATGCAACAGTTCCAGCAACTTCAGCTCTATCAACAGCATGTGCAGCACCAGGTCTCCCAGTACCAGTATCAGCAGCAGTTTCCCCAGTTACCTCAACCTCAGCTTCAGCAATCACAGCTTCCCCCTCGACACCCGGTCTCGCAGCGAGCTAGGTCTCGCCGACAGGAGGAGCACCCGTCTCGCCAAGGAGAGTCCCCCTAGAACCCTCCAAGGAGCCAGGCCTCCACCTACGGCAGACAAGAAAGACCAGCTGCCCCGACCTCGCCACGGGCAATCAGGTCGGGAGGACCTCAGCTCGAAAGGCCCACGTCACCTCAACCCTCAAGGCCCGATACTCCATTCCTAGAAAACCGATTCGAAACCCTGGCCACAAGTTCCAAGCAGGAGCCCTCTGTTCGAAGCCATCACCAACAGCCCGAGCTATTTCCTGCACACACCATTCCTAACAGTACAGAAGTGAGCAGCACGAATGCCAAACCCGCCAGAAAGCAGAGACGCCACCGCCGAGCTCGCCGGTCTGCTACCCGCGACCTACCCGAGCTCGGAGGCAAAGCGCTATCTCCCGAGCTACTGGCAGTCTCTATGCCTAAAGATTTCAAGCTCCCCCCTCTTGATAAGTATGACAGGTCATTCGACCCAAATGATCACATAGACGCCTTCTAGTCACAGATGCACCTAGCAAGAGCATGTGAGTCGTGCATGTGCGTGGCCTTCTCCACCACCTTTAGGGGAGTAGCCCGCACATGGTACCAGAACCTGACGCCCGGATCAATAAGAAGTTGGGCGCAGTTCGCGCAGGCTTTCACGTCCCACTTTGTCACCAGTAAGCGGTGCCCACGAACTGAAGAGAGCCTCCTCAACATAGTGCAGAGAGAAGGAGAATCCATCCGGGGCTACGTCAAGCGGTTCAATGATGCTTGCATGCAGATACCGCGCTTGGACCCCGCCGTGCGCCTTGCAGCAACTAAGATAGGCGTGACGCACAAGGAGTTCAAATGGCACATGGTCGTTAACCAACCAGCGACTATAACTGAATTTCTTAAGCTCGCGGACAAGTTCATAGCCACCGAAGAGGAGATCAACCAAAAGGGCGAGAGTGCGCCCGAAAAGAGGAAGAGGGAAGGAGAGCCTTCTAGCTAAGGGGACAGCCGAAAGAAAAAGGATGTAGCTCGGGGGGCAAAGCCAGGACAGTTGTTCCGAGCTCCTACAGCAGACCGAACTGATTACACCCCACTGAACACGAAGTGGGCCGAAATCCTGATGGCGATCAAGGACGCTCCGTATGTGAAGTGGCCACCCCATTCGAGGGGAAACCCCAATGAAAGAAATAAGAATCTATATTGTACCTTTCACAAAGGTCACGGTCATAGCACCGAAAATTGTAAAAATCTCCGCGATGAGATTGAAGAACTCATCCATCGCGGATATTTAAGAAACTTTAAACAAAACAACAGTAATAATAATAAAGCAGGTCGGCAAGGGGAGCACGGTAAGGATGCTCCCGAGTACAGCAGTAGGCCGGCCAAACAGTCACAGAGACAGCCTCCGGAAGAAAGGCCGGTCTGGGGCACCATCCACGTTATAGTGGGAGGATCGATTGTCGCGGGCTGTACTTCAGCAACAGTTTAGACGTCAGTTCGCGAAGCCACCCAGGAAGAACAGAATCCTCTGAAGCGGCCGAGGACAGAAGAGTCGATTTTCTTCACAGAAGATGATGTGTGAGGGGTCCATTACCCCCACGACGACGCACTCGTGATAAAGCTAAGGATCAGCGATTTCGTGGTCAGGCGTATACTCGTTGACTCGGGCAGCTCGGCAGATATCCTCTTCAAGGCTGCGTTCGACCAGCTTCAGTTGAAGAAAAGTGACTTGAGGCCTGTGGACACTCCTTTGGTGGGCTTCAGCAGAGAAGAAGTCCGACCCCTTAGGAAAATAACAGTACCTGTGGAAGTCGGCACATGGCCCTGTGTAGTCAGACTTAACCATGACTTCTTGGTGGTTGCGATCCCCTCCCCGTATAATGCCATAATAGGTCGGTCGATCACCCATATCCTGCGGGCGGTGGTCTCCACCTACCATTTGGCTATGAAGTTCCCTACAGACTTTGGTGTGGGGGTAGCGCGGGGCGACCAGCTCGAGTACCGCAAGTGCTATGTCGCCGCCCTGAAGGGAAAAACTAAGGTGGCCAACGACCTCGAACTAGAGCGGCCAACGGAGCAAGGCGAAGAACGAACTGCGCCCACAGAAGAAACAGTTGCAGTCCCGACCTCAGTGGCAGACCCAACTCGGACACTTCAGATCAGTGCTTCCGTCCAGGAACCTCTACAATCTGAACTGGTAAGTTACAAGCTGAATACTGATCATGTAGTTAGGCCCGTTAGACAGAAAAAACACAACCTAGCCCCGGAGCGGTGGAAAGCGGTCGACGAGGAGGTCGAGAAGCTCCTCGCAGCTGACTTCATAAGAGAAGTCCATTACCCGAACTGGGTAGCCAACCCCGTCCTGGTAAAGAAGGCCAACGACAAGTGGCGCATGTGCGTCGACTACACCGACCTGAACCGGGCTTGCCCAAAAGACTACTTCCCGCTCCCCAGAATTGAAGGCTTGGTGGATGCGACCTCAGGGCATGAGTTGCTAAGTTTCTTGGATGCCTATTCGAGCTATAATCAAATCAGGATGGACCCGGCGGACGAAGAAAAGATTGCCTTCATCACGGAGTTCGGTCTATACTATTACAAGGTTATCGCCTTCGGGTTGAAAAACGCAGGGGCGACCTTCCAGAGGCTTGTAAATAAGTTGTTTGCGCCATTAATTGGCAGAAAAGTAGAATGCTATGTAGACGACATGGTCGTCAAAACTCAATTCTCACATGAATTAATACAAGATTTGTATTCAGTTTTTGAAATCTTGCATAAGTTTAATATGAGATTGAACCCAAATAAGTGTGTGTTCGGTATGACCTCGGGCAAGTTCCTAGGATACATCGTCAACCGGTGCGGCATTAAGGCCAACCCGGATAAAGTTAAGGCCATCTTAGATATGAGACCACCTCAGAAGTTGAAAGAGGTTCAGAGGTTGAATGGCCGCATAGCTGCCCTAAGCCGCCTCATGTCCAAATTGACAGACCGCTGTCTGCCATTCTTCAAGGTAATAAAGAGCAAAGGTTTTGAATGGACCCAAGATTGTCAGCTCGCGTTTGACGAGCTCAAGAAATACCTCGCTAGTATGTCGATCTTGATCCGAGCCGAAGAGGGCGATATTTTAGAATTGTACCTCTCGGCAATTGACGAAGTGGTCAGTTCGGTACTAATAAAAGAAGTAGGTCGGGTTCAACAACCCATCTATTATGTTAGTAAAGTATTGCAGGGGGCAGAGACGAGATACCCGGAGATAGAAAAACTAGCGTACGCACTGGTAATTGCAGCTCGGAATCTTCGCCCGTACTTCCAGGCTCACACTGTTATCGTCCTCACTAACAAACCTCTAAGGCAAGTCTTACTTAAGCCCGAGGTCTCTGGTCGATTGACGAAGTGGGCCATTGAGCTTAGCGAGTATGACCTCCAGTACAAGCCGCGAACTACCATTAAGGCCCAAGCCTTAGCAGATTTCACCGCCGAGTGCACATTCAACTCCGAAGTCCCCAGGCCGGTTGAGCACGAGGCCCCCAGCTCGGGTGAGCCCGAAGCTCCCAGGCCGGTCGAGTCTGAGCCCCATGATGTAGCAGCCAGTGTGTTATCTCTCCTAGTTCGGCCAAGCGCGAGCTGGGATGAGGAGCCCTGGATCCTTCACGTAGATGGCTCCTCGAACTAACAGGGCAGCGGAGCCGGAATAGTCCTGCACGACCCAAGTGGCATGAAACTGGAGTATGCACTACGCTTCGAGTTCGCGGCATCTAACAATGAAGCGAAGTACGAGGCATTGATGACTAGCTCTAGCCAGAGAATTAAAAGCCAAACACATCATTATTTGCAGTGACTCCCAGCTCGTGGTCAACCAGGTCATTGGCGAGTACAAAGCTCGCGAACCAACCATGATCGCCTAGTTGACCCAAGTCAGAGAGGCCCTGCTCAACTTCCAGTCACACTTCATCAGGAAAATCCCAAGGTCGGAGAATGCTGAGGCCGACGCCCTGTCCAGACTAGCCAGTGCCAGCGACATCACCATGAGAACCTTGTACATAGAGGACTTGCCCCGGCCTAGCATTCTCGGGGGGGCAGAGGAGGTCGCTCCCATCGTTCAAGCAGAGCCAAGCTGGATTGACCCACTCGCGAGCTTCCTACTACACGGGACCCTCCCTGCAGATCGCAATGCAGCCGGAAGGATGCGGCGCTAGGCAGCCAAATACATAATGATAGACGAACGGTTGTACAGGAGATCCTACACGCTCCCCTATCTGCGTTGCTTGCGGCCTGCCGAAGACGAGCTCGTACTCCGTGACACTCATGAGGGGTTGTGCGGCGGGCACTTGGGGGATAGGGCCTTTGCCCAAAAAGCACTTCGACAGGGGTATTATTGGCCAACAATGAAGGGAGATGCTATTGAGCTCATTAGAAAATGTGACAAATGCCAGAGACATGCCAATATTCACCACCAACCCGCTACCGACCTCAAGTATCTCACTAGCCCGTGGCCCTTTGCACAGTGGGGCATCGATTTACTCGGGTCATTCCCGCCAGCAATGGGTGGGAGGAAGTTTTTAGTAGTAGCAGTGGACTACTTCACCATGTGGGTAGAAGCCGAACCCCTTGTCACGATCACAGCCCAAAATGTCCGAAACTTCTTTTGGAAGAACATCGTGTGCCGCTTCGGACTACCTCGGGTATTGATTTCTGACAACGGCAAGCAGTTCGAGGATATCAAATTCCAAGACTGGTGCCAAGACATGGGAATCCAGCAGAAGTTTACTTCAATCGCACACCCTCAAGCAAATGGTCAAGCAGAAGTCACGAACAGAGCTATCCTCCGCGGGCTGAAGGCACGGTTGGACTGAGCTAAAGGACTATGGGCAGACGGACCACCCAGTGTTCTATGGGCTTACCGAACCACAATGAAGACCACCATAGAAGAGATTCCCTTCAACCTCACCTACGAGACCTAGGCAGTCATCCCAGCTGAAATTGAGGTTCCCTCGCTACGACTGGAAGCATATGACGACAAGGCGAATGAAGACGAGCTACATACCAACCTCGACCTGCTCGACGAAGTTAGGGACCTTGCATATATCAAGACCGCAACTTACCAACAAAGAGTAGCTCGGTACTATAATGCAAGGGTCAAGAAGCGGAACCTCCGCGTCGGCGACCTGGTCCTTCGTAAAGTTGTGGTATCTGAGCCCGACGTTGGCTAGCTCGGACCGAATTGGGAAGGTCCTTACCGAGTGAAATGGGTACTCGGGGAAGGAACGTACGAGCTCGAAACCCTTGAAGGGAAACAAGTACCTTGGGCATGGAATATTGTCAACTTAAGGCAGTATTACTTGTAACTATTAAGTAGACCATGAGTCACTCCCAAAGCCTAAGGATCGAAATGCCGAGCCAACATGATCTCGGTACAATGAGACCCAGTCGCCTCCACGGCATGGGCAAACTTTAAGAGCAGACTATAAGTCACCCCTCAGCCCAAGGGCTAAAACACCGAGCTAACCAGGACCTCGGTATGATGAAATACTTAACCGCTTCGCCAGCAAAGGCAAAGAATGAAGTATCAGAGGCGTAAGTAGTTTGGGCCTGAACCCTACGAAGCATAGCTCGTCTCAACACAACAGTTGGACCGGGTAAGGTACAACCTACAAACATACAGTTCGGGCATGCATGGTAATAACTTTGCGTTGTACTATAAAGATGCCTAAAACACTAAGGTATAGCTCGAGGTAACGATTACCAAAAGGTCCTATTTCGGGCATGTAGCTCTAATAGCTCGAGTGATGAAATCGCTTTGGCAAAAAATAAAAGAGCACACCATACTTGGAAGAAAAAGAAAACTTCATTACTACTTCAAAAAAAAAAAACTAAGCTAAACAGCTCGGGAAAGTTCAACAATAAGTAAAAAGGGGCACAACTGCCCAAGAAGAAGGTTTTTTGAAAACCGGGTTCTAGCACCCGGGAATAACCAGAAATCAGTTAGAGAATCAGAAAACTTGAGCCGCTAGCCTCAGGGGTCCACCTCCTCCACTTCATCCTCGTCCTCCGGAGAGTCAGGCTCTTCCTCCTCCGCCTGGTCCGCCGTTTCGGGGGTTAGGCCCTTCATGGTGATGCCGTCAAGGTTGAGCCCAGAGAACTTCTTCCAGACCAACTAGCGGCAGAGCTTGAATCCGGAGCGGTACGAGCTCGAGCCATACTCCACTTGGAGGTCGTGATACTCCTGGGAGTCCTTGAAGTCCTAGACTACCTTCTCCCGCTCGGCCTCCACCATGGAGTCGAAGTTCCGAGTTCGGTCCAGAAGTGTAGACTCCAAGTCCCAAACTTGTTGGCGAAGGAGCTCCCTCTCCGCTAACACCCTCGACGACTCCTCCCCGTAGCGCGCACTCTCTTCGGAAAGCCTGGTGATCTACGCCTCCTGGTCACGGATGAGCAGCTCTTGGGCCTCGCTTCCTTTGCGAGTGTGAAGGAGCTCGCCTCGGGCCTGGTCGAGCTCGCCTTGGAGCTTCTGAACGAGGGTCCTCTGATTACGAGCGTCGCCGGAGTGGATGTTAGTTTGGAGGGCCATGGCGTGGTTGGCGGTGTTCACCTGCCGAACGAGAGAGTAAGGTCAGAAGACAGTAAAAGGAAAGAAAGGATGGGAGGGAAAGAATGACCACTTACCACCATGCAGTGGAAGGCGGCAAAAGCGGCAAGCGCCTTGGGCTCCATCTCCCCCCACCTAGCAACCTCCTCGTGGTAGATCGCCCTTTGGCTCTTCCGCCCAGCCACAATATAGTCATTGACCCCCTCCCAGTTCCCTACCGGAAACAGCGGGTAGGGGAATGGGCGGAAAGGACCAGGAGGAGTCACCCCCTGACTCAGGAGCTCACCCCCTCGAGGCCACCTCTCTGGCGCCTCCTTCAAACGGTGCCGGTGGAACTTCAGGCGGTGGGGAAACAAGGTTTGGTCCAGCAGACTCGAACTTAGAGCCCTTAGAAGTGGGAGTCCGGTCGGGGCGCAACCACTTCACTTTGCGCCTCTGGTTGATAGAGAGAAGGTGGTGCGAGTCGACACCAGACATGATGGCTGCCAAGAAGAAATCAATGTTAGCTCGGTAAGAATGAATTATATGCATATGAACACAACCTAAAAGGATAACCTAGTCGGGCTTAGGCCGGCCTGCGCGATGCCCAGGACAGCATCGTTTTCCGGATTTTGGGGTCCAACTCGGCCCCAGGATCCTGGATGGCGCTCCTCCAAGAAGTTGGGAAGGGCCATCCCTCGGGATTACGGACTACGAAGTAATCCCGCTTCCAAGCAGGAATCTTATTCGGTAGCCCATACAAGAGCTTATAGCCGCGGCGGGGAGAGAGGTAGTAAAAGTGCCTCTCCGGTGGAACCCCGGTAGCGGCATTCTTTATACAGAGGATAGAAACAAAAATTTCAAGGTCCAAGGGAAGGCAATACTCATAGCACAAAGATATAGTCCCAACCATGTTCCGAATGGCGTTGTGATGAAGCTGATCGATGGTGACGTTAAAATTGTTTAGCACCTCCATTATCAAGGGGTGCAAGGTAGATGCAGGCCAGCCTTGAGCTGTTCTTGAAAGATGACTATTTCATTGGGACCATGCTCCCAAGGGAAGTTTCCAGTGGGGAGACTGTAGGCCAGGTCCCCAGAGAGGCGAAAGTAGCGAATTAGAGACCTATGTCTCTCCACCTTCATGGAGGAAGGGCCAAAAGTGTCAAGCTCCCTCCCCTGAGAGGTAGACGCTACATCACCGGAGGCCTTCCGAGGTTCCAGGACCTGTTCCCAACCTCCTCCCGAGCTCGAGGGAGCATCGTCGTCCTGGTTATCGCCTCGGTGGTAGGTGTGGTACGGATACCCAGACATGGTTGACAGTGATTAGGACTCACCAAAGGAGACAAAATGAAGTAAACTGAGGAACTTTGGATAGATTAAATGAGTGTGCGACCTCAGAATCCGAAGACAGCAAGATGGCGTTAAAGAAGGTGAGGCCCAGAGGGCCCTCCTATTCATGGTCTCCACACCCCTGAATCGATGGCCCAGATCAAAACGGATCCAACGGCTCGCAGGCGCACTGACTGCCCACCTTCTAAAAATCGAAAGTGATTGGCGGCACGTCTTTCGCGATTAAGGTAAAGACGGCCGCACAATGCCCAGAGTTAAGAGCCACTTCGGCACGTTTTCAAAATTTGAAAAGTCAAAAAATCTCCTGATTCCCGCTAATGCATTTAATGTGAGTGGTCAATCAAGTTTGAATTTCGGTCAAATCAGCCCATCGCTCTTTATGAACTCCTTGCACTAAGGTTACACTCTCACCCCGAGGAGTGGGGGACAACTAATGGAGGATGGTTTGACCCGACCTACGAAACAGTGACACATGGACCTGACTTAGCACAGGTAACAGCTCAACATCGTGGCTTCACACGAAAAAGTAACGAGCCCTCAGAGCAGCTCGCTACACCATAGCGAGCAAGAAAAGGGGCTCGCCACAATGCGAGCTCCGGATTCCCCGAGCTACCCCGAAAGGGATATTCCGAGGCAATTTTAGCTCACGAGCTAGGGAAACTAGATCTCCCGAGCCCCCGAACAGATAAGTGATCCCGGGGACCAATTTTACTAAGGGTGATCCTAAAGCACCCCGAGCTCGCTACAAAGTAGCTCGAGAACGAGCTGCATTAGCGCTTCTCAGAAAGCTTTTATCTGACAGGCCGTACCGATTAGACTGTGCCACTTTCCTTACTGACGGCGCAGTCCCTGTCCTTCTGACAGTCTGTATCCACGTCCCTCGGCAGGCGGAGGCGTGCCTGCCAATCCAGGGACGTGTCACTCACCCAGGCGAGAGGTACGTCACAACGGCTGCCTGTGCAGCCCTGACAGGTAACGGCTGTGGCAGGAGCCCAGTGGCGGTTGTGCCCGACCTGACATGAACACCCCTATAAAAGCCCTCACGGCGAGGGAGAAACTTCTTCTTGAACTGCTGATCTCTTGAATATAGTGGTAACGCGCTATCTGCACTCTTAGCCTTTCGCCTTTTCCTTGCTTCTACCGAGTACTGATTTAAGCATTGAAGTGTCCCCGCCGGGCAGACCCTCGAGGAATTCTTCTTATTCTTCCCCATTTCGGGTGTCTTCCAGGAGCCACGCGAGTGCCAGATAGGAGTGATTGGATTGCACTACATCAGTATATTTGTTCAATGGTATATTTGTTTTTTTCTTCAACGGTAAACTGTATAGATAAAATCGGGTTATATATGTATTTGAATCAGGTTATATCTGTATTTTTTTCTTCAATGGTAAATTTGTTTTCTTTCTTCAACGGTAAACCCTATAGATAAAATCGGTTGTAAGGTTCTTTGGTTCGAATCGTAAAGTTTTCTATACTCTTTTTTAATTTCTTCTTAGTTTCTCTTCTCTTTGGTCAAAAGTCGTTTGAAGTTCTTAGGGTTTTGTGTCCACTGTAAAGATGGGAATGCCAATCATGCACAGGAGGCCCTTCGTTTGCCAAGTTCAAGTTTCCTGATCACCAAAAGATCATTGTCAGCAAGAAGTGGGGTGGGGTTTCACCAAGCTTAGTCATATTGATTATCTTAAGTGGAAGCCAAAGAACCAGATTGTGCTAGATGGTGTTAATGCATGCCAAGCTTCTTGGTTGTCATGGACCCCTACGGAACGCCAACCTGGAAGAGCATTTTTGCCAGCAACTGCTTAGGACATTTTGTTTGCTCTAATTTTTTTCTGGTATATGTTTGCTCAATGGATTCATGGTTTTAAAAATTTAATATCTCCTAGGAATTTTCTTCATGAATTGGACTTGAATTTTCCCTTTATTAATACATCTTGTTTTATTTGACTGTAAAGTATCCATTGGATTTTCATTCACGATCATTATTAGCTCTTTATTTGGTCTTGTTTCTGTTAGAGAATTTCATTATATAAAAAAAGTTTTAGCCAACAATGTTAGCATTGAGTGCTTAGGGTTATGAGGTGGCACATTAGCCTTTACTTTAAAAATTAATGTGCTCAATAACTTTTTCTTTGGATTGGAATTCCCGTTTTGGGGAAGTTATTCTTTATATAATACATAGGTTTGGGTTTGATTTGCTTAGTATTTCAATTTCAAAACATATTTAAACATTCTTTGCATATTTGGCAAATAAAAATATTAAAATCAAATTCCTTTTTTTTGCTTTCTTATTAAGAGGTCTGATCCTGATTTTGTTTTGAGTAGAAATTCCTAGGTCATTATAGTAATTATGACACATCTCAAAAGTCTTCTTAAACTTCATGCTTTCATGATTTGGTAATCCAACTCAACGTTTTAATAGATGTGAGTTATTTTAATGTATAATGTCAAACATCTTATTGCTATGAATATATACTTTAATTATTGGGTAAAAGACTTCAACCTCCCCTGAGTTTTGTATTAAATACTAAGACCTTCCTTATTAAATGCTTAGTTGTTATATCTAACAGAACAGTTTGAAAAGAAAAATATGGTCCTTTCTAGTCCAAATAACATCAGTTAGCTTTTAACCCCTTCTTAACTTTGTAATGTCTGGTTAGTTATCGTTATTACTTGACATCAAAACCTTTTTGTAAAGAGGCCTCTACTTCTTCTCAATCAATGGGCTTCTCTCTAGTGAATGGTCTCTGATTTTTTTAATCTATAATTCAGAATTTTTTGATCCATTTTCAGACATGATAAAATTGAATTTTGAAAAGTTCATGCAGGACCATTACATGTATGTCAGTATGAATCTATAATATGTAATTCTCTGTAATTAGAAATTTCTCCTAACCAATATGCCAAAAAGAATGCTTGAATACCAATTCGGCTTAATTTTTGTGTAGGTATCACTTGTTCATGGATGAATACCAATAAAGGAAGTGATGTTATAAGGTTAACTCTAAGTTAGTTCTCTGCAACACTTTGAAGCAACAACCAAAAACATTCATTAAGACACCACAGAATTTTCCCTTTTTTAACGCATGCATCCTAGCTAGCAATTGTGGTTTATCCAGGTGATGCAACATCATCTTTTAACTGACTTGGATGTTTTCGTGTTATTGACCATAGATGCTGCTCCCAAAACTGTTTGAGAAGCCAAGCCTAATGCAAGATCTTGTGGTAAACCAGCAACTATTCCTCCATTCTACAAAACATCTATTTTAAGGTATGTATAAGCAATATCACTTCCACTCAAACTAGGAACTGCATCAAACAATTTCTCATCAGCACTCCATATCTTTCCAATTGTCCCAAGAAAAATTAGCTACCAGTTTGCCATCTTTTGAACAGCTTCTTCCAAATTTCTAATTAATCAGTGATTCAAAGAGTGTACCTTCTGATAACCAATCATTCATAATTCATAGTTGTATTGGAAATGTGCTTGAATCAACAATCATTTGGTCTAGTACAGGTGAAAGAATAAATGCAGCTAAGAGAAGCAGTTGGGTTACGTATACAAAGCTAATATGTTCTTAATCTATAATAGGAGTATACTGACTTGCTAATGCATCATGCTAAAACATCCTGTTAAAGTGAATTATGCTAAATCGACATAAAACTTCCTATAATCCTTTTTTCTACCCCACAGGTTTCCTTTCTTATTCTAGAAGATCTTCGAACCGAAGTTCCTCCTTACATCAAGGTCATAATTATTTGGTTTATTGGCTTCTGTGGATGGTTTTTATTTGCTATCCATCTAAAAATATGTAAAAGATTAAATGGTTAAGAACCATTCAATTGGATCAACTACAGAGGAGGATCTCCTAGATATGGTACATTGAAGACACCATCCATTGTCTTGCACATATACCCCATGTACAATTTCTTAATTATTTGGTTTATGGATTTAATGGATAGTTTTTATTTTTTCCATTATAAAAGAAGTGAAAGATTAAATTGTTGGAACCATTTGATTGGATAAATTCCAAGAGTGGAAATCTCCCAGATGTGGTAAACTAAAGATGCCATTCGTTGCCTAAAGCATGTGGCATATAATTAGCACCTCTAGGGAGCATGACCATCCTCTTGGTGAAATTGAGGTTTCTATATCTTAAGGAATAATATGGAGTTATAGAAATGTAGAAGCTAATAAGCATCAACTAACCATTCTTTTTGGCAACATGGAAGAGAAACTCAGCAATGAGATACTAGGTGGGATCACATTCAGACACATATTCCATGAACCATGCAACATGAGCAACTACCTCTTCATTGCTGAAGTATTGGTAAAGCCCATCTGAAGAGAGGTCCAAGAAGAAATCGCTTGAGGTAAGTTGATGGTGAACAACTAAAGGGATGCATCTAATCTAAGGAAAAGCCCCGCATAATCAATCTAAATCATCTTTAACAGAGCACAATTGCATCTTGGCTGCATCCAATAAAGAAGTGTGGTAAACTTTGATCAGTTCTGCAAGATTATGAACGTATGCTAATTGCATGAACATGGTTTACAGTCAAATAGAAGTGCCTACATAGAAAGGATATTCCAATCTCACTTTCCAACCCATAAGAAGAGAAAGGGTTGTCTATGGAGATCAAAAGATCAAAAGATTTGTTGCCCTTAGGAGTTTGGTGAGTTCCTAGTTGATGTGTCCAGAGGATGTCTGGAGTCCTATGTAGTTTCTTATGGACTATAGGAGAGATTTTTATAGTATTTAGGTCCTATTTGGTCAGCCAGGGGTGGAATGGATACGAGTGATCTTTATGGGGCCACAGTTTGATCTGGTCCTATTTGGTCATTTAAGTATGTCTGGAGTCCTTAGTACCTTGTTGTTTGACCTGTGATATTCAGTTTCTAGCTCTTGTCCATCAATTCTTTTAGTATTTCTTCTCCCTTTTTATACACTCTATATTTTCTTTTGGTAAGATTTTGTTATGTTGTTTTTTACAAATTCAATATCATAAATCATATCTTCCCCATTCAGTTTATTTATAAGAATGTTTAAGCTCAATATTTTTGTCATCCAACATCATGGTCCTTGGACTTCAGGTGGGTTACTCCTTGTTGAAGATGAATCCTTCCAAGTGAGCAAAACTACAGCTTTCTTTGGCCAATTATTTGCACATTTGAACTTTTCTTCACCACTAGCTAATTATGGTGATTCTTCATTGTTATTTTCATAGGAGGCTGGGTTATAGTTGATGTCTTCAATGAAGTTATTGCCATCTCTTCAAGGGCCTAGTTTTCGAAGATAGCTTGGGATCTAATACTTTTGTTCAAATGGAGAAAGCTGATGTTTCCATGAAGTAACCATCTCTAAATGCATAGATCATACAAGTTTAGCAATAATAAAAAACTAAGGCCCCATTTGGTTCGCGAGAATAGGAGTTTGGAATCGGAATCGAAATGGGCTATTCCAATTCCAACTGTTTAGTTGGGTGGAATTGGAATCCCATTCCCATTCCTGCTGGAATGGCATTCCCCCATTTGAGGGAATGGCCATTCCCTGCCCCTCCCTTGGGAATGAAATCACATTCCTACTGATTTTAATTCCCATTCCCATTCCTGTCTGAACCAAACAGACTATGGGAATGGACTATTCCAATTCTAATTCCAATTCCGGCTGCGAATTAAACGGACCCTAAAATATTTCTACTATGTATTCATTTTATTTCTCACAAACAAGCATGATAAGTTAAATCTAAAGCAAAAGCAAACCTAAATTTATACTGAGGCTTCATACATTTACACCATACATTTTGGATATGAGAGGACTTTTATTCATACCAGCTAAACTAAAATTCCTTTATTTTAATTAAGTTCATCCTAGATGTCAATTGGAAGCTTTATGAATTTTAGTTCAATTTGAACCCAGAAATTAGGAACCAATGTGAACCCACAAATTGGATTTATCTAATACTTGATGTATATCCTCATGCTTTTTGTCTTAGGTATGATAGGTAGGATGTTTCTCTTGGCTCTTTTAAAAGTTCTTATAGTTTCATTTCAATACATTTAATGAAGTAAAAGCAATTGTTTGGTACTATGTTAAAATCATGGGATAAAAAAGTGTGAGAATTCAGCTTTTAGTCTGAGAGTGGTCAATTTTGTCACTGATTGACAATTCTTCTCAATAGCAATTCTTTTTCTTTTTCATTTTTCTTAGGTTAGAATAGTTATGGTGGACTTGATCAATACCTTAACTACTACAAGCCTAGTAAAAAAGTTGACTTATCATGTAATTATCTTCTTTTTTTTTATGTTATTTTCATTGACAAGAGTTAAAGAGCTCACATGCTAGCATCAAGATACCATGGTACACCAGCCAGGTCAGTTTGTGATGACAGTATTGCGGCAGAAATGCAACACATATAGGAAATCAAGGTCCAACAGTAAGAAATGAATTCTATAGAATGCATTCAGCATTGGGGATCATATTTACCCGTAAACAGTGTTATTGATTAGATGGCTATTATATTCACATTTCCCCATGTTATTCCAGTTTTCACTTGTATTTTTTTTCTAAACTGCCTCTTTCCTTTATTTTTAATCTTTATTGTAGTAGTGCCTCTTGGGATTTAAATGATTGATTATGTTAGAGGTTATTCATTTTTTCCAGTATATTTTTTATTTTACAAAACCTGTTTAGACCACTTGATAAATAATATTTACCTCTAGAGTTAATTATTAGTTGCCACGGAATTAGCAGGGAAGTCTAGAAGAGTCAAAACCTGTACCCTTGGAATTTGGGAATCCTTTAGTTAATCTGGTTGAGGAGGTATGTATTAAGTTTGGAATTGTGGTCATTTTATGTGCTTATGGATCAATTAGAATTGAAGCTATGATAGGATATTCTTAATTATTTTCTGTTGATTTGAATTCTTTAATTTCCATAAAGCTTACTATATTTCCATAAATTCCAAAAAGCTTTAATTTCAATAGATATGTAGAGATTCTAAAGTCTATGCATTTATAATTATAATTCTTGAGTCCAAAAACCCTGAAGAATATTTCAGACATCAGTTATCAAAACATAAACAGTAGTAGCAAGTCAACCAAAATGTCTAATATGTGCATTTCTACCATACTCATTAATCTTGATTGTCCAATATGTTGACCGTCCAATATGTTGCTCATTTCTACCATACTCATTTTTTGGACATACTTCTTGACTGTCCAATATGTTGCTCCAAAAAGCATTATTGCCCTTACAACTATTTTTTTTTTGATATAATATATACATTAATTTTCAAAACTCACAAATTGATTTCTAGATGCTATGCTGTATTTAATTGGTAACATAGAAGTTGTTTTGATTGGGAGTCTGGGACTATTCGGTAGCTTATAAATTGTTATCTCTTACTTTCTTTCTTCTTTTCATTTAATTTCTTTTTTAATTTTCAATAGGTTTTTGTTATAAGTTAGAGCCCTAGAGGATCATGGAGAAATGTTTTAAAGTGCATGGTTTCCTCGAGACAAGAGGGTAAGATGGAAGAATTCTGCTTCCGAGACGGGCTAGCTCCTAACTGCATAACGAGCTCTTAGAGGGTAAGGATCTTAACATCTACATAAAGAGGTTAGTTCCAAGAGTACCAAATTACCAATGTTGCCTAAATTAGTTTTATTTCTTACTTTAACTTATCTATAAATTTGAACAATAAAGACAATTTTAATTTTGTTATTAACTAATGTAATGTAACATCCAACTATAAGAATTCGTTCACCAAGTATTATTTCTTTGCTTCTTTTAGGTCTCCAAAGTTAATTAAATGTAGATTTTCGGGCAAACTTATAGTTTTAATTTGATTTTTCAATATTAATTGGAAGGGTAGTTTTTTTATTAGTTAT
Source organism: Nelumbo nucifera (assembly GCF_055504915.1). NCBI lineage: Eukaryota > Viridiplantae > Streptophyta > Magnoliopsida > Proteales > Nelumbonaceae > Nelumbo > Nelumbo nucifera. The sequence continues at coordinate 54,717,745 of NC_142656.1, read as the reverse complement.
TCAAAGATGAACACCTCACTAGAGAGGGAACAATTATTAAGACCTCAATTGGAGATAATGGGCGTAGTTCTAGTAATTCTCAACTGCAGCAAGCTGAGTGATCTCCAAGCTCTTGAAGTGATTCTTAAGATACTCTATACTGATATATTGGTTATCTCCTCTCTCCCCCACCGAGTTCAGCTTTGGTCAGGGCAAACCCGTTCGAGCAGCCTTTACGGCCTTGTATTGAGAATATCTCCCTGCTTATGTGCTTTATTTTATGGGGAGATATTCCCAGTGCAAGGTTGTAAAAGACGGTTGGAACGCGGAAGCCAATTTCCTCCCCACCTCTCTTTTTTGTTTTGTTTTCTTTATTTTTTCTTTGATAGATCCCACCTCTTTGAAACAAGCACATGTCTTTTCTCTCTCTAAAACATTTAAAAAAGAAAATTGTTAGAAAAAAGAATGAAAGATACATAACAAAACAAGTATCCAGAATTGTTACTGTATCACCAAAACCAAAAAAGATATAGTTAAGGTTCTCAATAACATACATGCAACAACAAATTGATGATAATGGTTGGAAACGGGAAGAATTTTACATGTTCTTAAGATGACAAGGAGTGGAGAAAGAAATCATTTAGGTAGCATGAGATTGAATAAGGACAACTTCTCAAGAAAACTAAAATGTGTAAAACATTTCCTCTTGCATGCATCTACAACAAATAATAATTCTACTAAGTACTAAAATAGTAGTAGCAACTGAATGTGTAAGCGAAAACATTGTACAAGAATCTTCATACTTCACTTTCAATATGATTTATTATTATTTTTTTTTTGATCAATTCAATATGATTTATTTTGAAGTACAACTTAATATAATCAGCCTCTAAATATGGCTAGTATTGTGAAAATTTGATAAAAAATTCAAAGGATTTCTGTGTGATTAATTTATGAAAAACTTAATGAGGTTTGCGGATACTCATCAAATCTCAACGAATCAATCACACCCACTCACATACATGGACACACTGATAAGGTGGGAACCATTACATGCATTTTGATGCAAATATGATAAATGTCTATGTTTAGTTTCACATTAGTATTGTAGGTTATTAAATACTTATCCAACAAAGTCTTCAAATATAGGGAATTAATGCCAATTTTATTCAGATGCTTTCAGCTATGCTTCCATTCCTAATGAAATAGAACTAATTCTAAATCAGTTATTATTTTTATTATTTCTTTACCAATATAATCTTTTTATATCCATAAAAAATTTTAATAAATCATTCTTTCCATTTATCATTTTTTAGTTTATATTTTACATTGAAATTGATGGAGGCCCATCCCAAGGCCCATCTCACCCCTAGGGGCGGCAGCTCCTAGGATAAGGTCAAGAGTCCAATATAAGTCAAGAAAGGATAATTCAAGATCCATCAAGACTTAATCCAAGACTCCAAGACTTATCAAGAATCCAAGATTATCAAGAAATCAAGATCAGAATTCCAACAAGACTCCAAGAAGCATCAAGATTAGCAAGATAATCCAAGATTCATGCATCAAGGGAGATTGGACGGTGGAAGCTCAAACCAAGAAGAGTTCGATCCTATCAGATTAGATATTTGGTTCTATCCTAGTTGTTATTTCCTAGTTCTTTTACAATTTCCAGATGCATTATAAATACTGTTATTTTCCAGTTAATAGACACTTCAGAATCAATTCATACTTCATAATTTCAGAGTTTCTTCAAGTTCTCTTCTTCCAATTTTCGCCACCTTTTTTCTCTCCTAGAGAATTCGGTGTTCTTTGTTAGAAGCTAGCGATCGCCCGGTGCTTCCATAGCCAGCTCGGTTTTTCATTGCTTACACGCTGCGTCAGGTGGTATCAAAGCAGGGAATTCGCCCAATCATGTCTAACCCAGACGGTAGCAGTCGCAACCCACCCCGTGATGGAGATCAGGGGTTCCCAGCTGTTTGGAGAGCGATTGAAGAACAATGCACGGCCACACGTAACATCGAACAGCAGTTGGCAGAGGTGACTGAGCAACAGCAAACCTTGTTACGGGAGGTTGTCCCACGGAACCGGGAAAATCCATAGCAGATCGAAGGAGACAACCACGACAGACCACCCGTCGCTACTGTGTCCCGACGTCTAGTTCTTGACGACGACAGTGATGATGATTTCAAATTTGGTGGTGCTCCAGTTCTTCCCGGCAACGACAGAAACGACAAAAATTGGCACAATCAAGGTAATTTCAATCCCCGTAGGAATAATGATGAATTCAAACTTAAAGTAGATATTCCTACCTTTAGTGGAGATCTTGGCATAGAAGGACTTCTGGATTGGATCACAGAAGTCGATAGATTCTTTGATTACATGGAAATACCAGAGGAACGAAGGGTAAAACTGGTAGCTTTCCGATTAAAGGGAGGCACATCTGTTTGGTGGGAATGGATGAGAGAGACCCGGATCAGAGAAGGAAGGGGTCCTGTTCGAACCTGGAGGCGCATGAAGCAGTTAATCAGAGGTAGATTTTTACCTCCTAACTATGAACAATATATGTTTGAATCTTATTAGCGGTGTGCGCAGGGTTCACGTAGTGTTAATGAGTACACATAAGAATTTTTAAGATTAGCAGAAAGAAACTAGTTGTCTGAAAGTGATAACCAGCAGTCAGCCCGTTATTTGAGCGGGTTAAGACCGTCCATCAGGGACAAAATTGGTGTACAAATGGTTCTTAGTGTGCAGGAAGCAAGGAACCTAGCCTTGAAAGCATAATTAATGTTCCAAGACAAGGCACGCAGTGATAATTACCGCCGGTACAGCGGGAGCGACAACAGACCAGCAACTGTCGATAGGAACAAATCAGTCCCGGCAGTGCAACCCTCTCACCCGGCAAACACAAGTAACGCCGGTAAGGCTACTACAGGAGGACATACTCGAGGTGACCCTTCCAACCCTCTTAAACCCAGTAACCCTTATGCAAGGCCTGCTCCTATTAAATGTTTTAAATGTAATGAGGTTGGACATAGATCCAGTGACTGTCCCAGGAGGAAGGCAGTTAATATGGTAGAAAGAGAGGAAGAAGAAGATATTGAGGAGGAGGTATACTGTGGGCCTGATGGGGAGGATGAAGAGGGTCCATATGAACATGAGGAGTATACTTGTGTGATCAGAAAATTAATGTTGTCCCAGAAAAAATAAGGATACTTCTCAAAGGCACAGATTATCTCGTACCAGATGTACTGTCAAGGGAAAATTATTTAATTTAATTATTGATAGTGGCAGTCAGGAAAATATTATTTGTAGGGATGTCATCCAACAATTACAGCTGATCCCTAAAAAACATCCCAACCCATACACAATTGGGTGGATCAAGGAAGGAAGCGGCGTACGAGTGGAAGAACGCTGCAAGGTACCTTTTTCGATTGGTAAGTACCATGATGAAGTATATTGTGATATTGTTGATATGGATGCTTGCCATATTTTGTTCGGGAGGCCTTGGCAGTTTGATACAGATGCAAGGCACATGGGTAGGAAGAATACCTACCAACTTGAGAAAGAAGGTACACGTTATACTTTGTTACCCATAGCTGAAAAAAATATTACAAATGCTCCAAAAACATATGAGAAGAATTTCCTTACCATCACCCATCATCATGCTGAATTTGTTAAAGAATGTAAGGATACTCATGAAATACATTTGTTATTAGTAAAATGAGAAGATGTTAATGATGAAAATAAAATTCCAATAGAAGTACAGGGACTACTGGATGAATTCAATGATGTAGTTCCAGAGGAGTTACCAAATGAACTCCCTCCCATGAGAGACATACAGCACCATATTGATTTTGTTCTAGGTGCCAGTCTACCTAACCTCCCACATTACAGGATGAGTCCTAAGGAGAATGAAATCTTACAGGAAAATTTAGAAGAATTATTGAAAAAGGGACACATTCAAATCAGCATGAGTCCTTGCGCAGTACCTACCTTATTAACACCTAAAAAGGATGGCAGTTGGAGAATGTGTGTCGACAGCAGGGCCATTAACAAGATCACCATTGGGTACAAATTTCCTATTCCCAGGCTGGACGACATGCTGGACCAGCTTAATGGAGCTGTAGTTTTCTCAAAGATTGATCTCAGGAGTGGTTATCATCAGATCAGGATCCGTCCCGGAGATGAATGGAAGACAGCCTTCAAGACTAGAGATGGCTTGTTCGAGTGGTTAGTCATGCCCTTTGGACTAACCAACGCATGCAGCACTTTCATGAGGCTGATGAACCAGGTATTGCGCCCCTTCATTGGTAAATTTGTGATAGTCTATTTTGATGATATTTTGATATACAACAAATCTATCACTGAGCATGTGGGACATATTAGGGAGGTTCTGAAAACATTGAGGGAAAATAAATTATATGCTAATTTGAAGAAATGCATCTTCATGAATGATAATTTATTATTCCTGGGATTTATTATAAGCAATGATGGTGTGAAAGTAGATGAAGAAAAAGTGAAAGCCATTAGGGAGTAGCCGACCCCATCCACTGTCACATATGTCAGGCATTTTCATGGGTTGGCAACCTTCTATAGGCGCTTTATTAAGAATTTTAGTAGTATCATGGCTCCCATTATTGAATGTTTGAAAAAGGGTAAATTTCAATGGGGAGAAGAACAAGAGCAAAGTTTTGCTCTCATAAAAGAAAAATTATGTTCTACTCCTATTCTTGCTTTGCCAGATTTTAATAAATTATTTGAAGTTGAATGTGATGCCAGTGGAGTTGGCATAGGGGTTGTATTGTCCCATGAAAAGAGGCCCATTGCTTTCTTCAGTGAGAAATTATGTGAATCTAGAAGAAAGTGGTCCACCTATGACAAGGAGTTTTATGCTGTGATTAGAGCCCTGAAGACATGGGAACACTATTTAATTGCAAAAGAATTTGTTCTCTACACTGACCACCAGGCCCTAAAATATCTTAGTGGGCAAAAGCAATTAAGAAGTGATTTGCATGCTAGATGGTCTGCCTTCCTAGACAAGTTCCCATATAAAATTGTGTATAAGGCAGGACAGCAAAATAAAGTGGTTGATGCACTTAGCAGGCGTGTAGCTCTCATCAAGACCCTTAGTGTTGAGATTGTGGGTTTTGAGTGCCTGAAAGACTTACATGCTCAGGATGGAGACTTCCAACAGGTATAGGAGAAATGCGTGAATAAGCAGCCAGCATAGGACTTCTTTATTTATGATGGGTTCCTTATGAAAGGGGAACAGCTGTGTATCCCTTGCACCTCCCTCCGCGAAAAGATCATCAGGAATTTGCATGGGGGTGGATTAGCAGGACACTTGGGAAGGGATAAAATAGTAGAAGCAGTTAAGGGGCGATATTACTGGCCGAAATTAAGAAGGGACGTGCCTACCATTGTAAGCAGGTGCTATGTTTGTCAGACAGCTGAGGGACAAACCCAGAACACAGGTCTCTACATGCCCCTACCCGTTCCTACTGCTATATGGGAAGACTTGTCCATGGATTTTGTGCTAGGCTTGCCAAAGACCCAAAGGAACATGGACTCCATCTTCGTGGTGGTTGATAGATTCTCAAAAATGGCTCACTTCCTCCTATGCAAGAAAACAACAGATGCATCCGCGACAGCCAGATTGTTTTTTAGGGAGATTGTCCGCTTGCATGGGGTACTCAAGACCATCACATCAGATCGTGACACACGGTTCCTCAATCACTTTTGGATGACCCTGTGGAGGTTGTTTGATTCATCACTTAATTTCAACAGTACAGCCCATCCGCAGACAGATGGACAGACGGAAGTGGTAAACTGGACCTTAGGAAATTTAATTCGCAGCATATGTCGGGAGATGCCAAAACAGTGGGACTTCGCCATAGCCCAGGCTGAGTTTGCCTACAACAATGCAGTGCATAGTTCTACAGGCAGATCCCCATTCTCCATCGTGTACATGAAGGTCCCTAACCATGCACTGGATTTAGTGAAGCTACCTAGAGTACCCAACGCCAGTATCTCAGCAGAACAAATGACAGAACAAATCCAGTCCATCCAAGAGGCCATGAATCAGAAGCTTGAGCAATCCAGCGCCAGGTACAAGATGGCCGCAGACAAGCACCGACGGTCTCGAGTGTTTGATGTAGGTGATGAGGTTATGGTCTTCTTAAGGAAGAAAAGAATTCCCGTAGGTACCTACAACAAGTTGAAGCCTCGAAAGTATGGTCCATACAAGATCGTGAAGAAGATTAATGATAATGCCTATATAGTGGACCTACCAAATCATATGGGTATTATCCAAGACCTTCAACGTTGCTGACCTTCACTGGTACCTGCCAGAGATAACACTTGCCTATCCTAGTCACGACTCGGGGTCGAGTTCTCTTCAAGTGGGGGAATGATGGAGGCCCATCCCAAGGCCCATCTCACCCCTAGGGGCGGCAGCTCCTAGGATAAGGTCAAGAGTCCAAGATAAGTCAAGAAAGGATAATTCAAGATCCATCAAGACTTAATCCAAGACTCCAAGACATATCAAGAATCCAAGATTATCAAGAAATCAAGATTAGAATTCCAACAAGACTCCAAGAAGCATCAAGATTAGCAAGATAATCCAAGATTCATGCATCAAGGGAGATCGGACGGTGGAAGCTCAAACCAAGAAGAGTTCGATCCTATCAGATTAGATATTTGGCTCTATCGTAGTTGTTATTTCCTAGTTCTTTTACATTTTCTAGATGTATTATAAATACTGTTCTTTTCTAGTTAATAGACACTTCAGAATCAATTCATAGTTCATAATTTCAGAGTTTCTTCAAGTTCTCTTCTTCCAATTTTTGCCACCTTTTCTCTCTCCTAGAGAATTCGGTGTTCTTCGCTAGAAGCTAGCGATCACCTGGTGCTTGCATAGCCAGCCCGGTTTTCCATTGCTTCCACGCTGCGTCAGAAATCTAAGAAGGGATAACTTCTAGTAACAACCATTATGGTTTTCATTTTGGGCTTGCTTTAATTACCATGGTATAGGAATTATCGAAGGAGAGTGATTGCGTGCTGCCTTGGTATCAGAGTGAACAAACAAATAAACAATGAATTAGGGGGGAGGGGGTAATTCCAAGCAATAATGAGGCTTCTTTGAGAAAGGAAAACACCTCCAACTATAAATTAACTCTAAGAGTTTTAAACAAACAAAAATTTCACAGAATTACTGATTCTTTAACTTTTTGTGTGCACCCATGAGTTTTGATACAAATTATTCTATAGAAAATTGTGACACCACATAAAGTATAAAAAATTGTGTGCACCCATGATTCTTTAACTTTTCTTTGCAGGTTGTAGAGGAAGAAAGGATTGGATGAAGATTACAAAGAGCTTTTCTTTTTTTGAGATGTTAAAAGGAATTTCTTTTGGACTACTCTATATTTAATTAGTAGGTTGTTAAAAAAAGAAGACATCTACTCAAAAGGAAGAATGAATATAATGAGGGCTGAATGTTGTGTTTTTTCTTTTTGTGTTCTTAAAATGATGATGGAAGTCAATTGGAATTTTATGGATAAGGTGTATCTTCTTGGATTTTATATATATTTTCATATAGGTTTTATGTTTTGATTGAATATATTTTCATACAGGTGTATTAATTGAAATCTTTATGTAGCAATATTCACAATATATTGCACTTTTAAATAAAATTTTGGAACCTTTTTAGAGGCGGCCAAAAGTGCCTCTAAATATTAAAGCACACATATTTTTCCTTTTCTTATATTTCTTTTAGAGGCACATAAAATTGCTGCAAAATCATTTAGAGGCATTCAAATGCACCTCTAAATTGAACATTTAGAGGCACTTTTAACTGCCTCTATACAGGACTTTTAGCGTTAATGCAATAGAGGCAGTTGTATGTGCCTCTAAAAGTCCAATTTAGAGGCAGATTATACTAATGCTCAACTAAGCACCTCTAAAACATTTAGCAATAGGGCTTTTAGAGTCACTTACCTGGCCACCTCCTATAACCTTTAGAGGCATTTTTAAACTTTTTGAGGCAGTTATGGCCGCCTCTATAGATGAATTTTCTAGTAGTGAAAATTTGAAAAAGCTGAATCTGAAATGTCATATAGTTGTCATTATAAGTATATTATAATATTAAGTCAAATCACTTTAAATGCCCAATCAGCCTGCATCTTGATTTTTTTAGTGTTTTTTCAAAAAAAAGGGTGAAACGAAACACTTGTGAATCCGAGCCCGCTTGTGAAATGAAACACTTGTAAAATGCTTCAGTGCCAAACAACCAATTAGTGGGCCCATTTAGGATTACGAAGGTGAATTACAAAAAGAGAAAATATAATGAGATTCAGAGACCTAGCCTTCAGTTCCATGAAAAAGCATTTTTAAGGAAAATTGCATTTTAGTACCTATACTTTGGGCATAGTCTCACTGTAGTCCCTAAACTTTAAAACGTGCCAATCCAATACTTAAACTTTCAACACGTGCCAACTTAGTACCTACTGTTAGTCAACCATAAGTTATGTGTATCACGTGACATCATGTGGGACTTAAAAATTTTGGAAATGTCAAAATTACCCTTTTAATAAAACAAACAGGGCTTTCAATCTACAGCGGATGGAATTTCCCTTAAGTATGACCTGACCTAGGAATCGACACAAGTGGGATTGTATGTGGAGAATATCTGTGGATGGAAAGGGCTATTGTTGGGAGAATTCGATACAGTTGATAGAACCGGAGAAGTAGAACCAAGGAAATCATTCTTGAGAGTATTAGAGAGTTGGGATGACTAAACCACGTCATTCTGCAAGTATCAATCTTGGGGCTCCACTCAATGAGATGATCGCGCTTCGAGGACTCATCCCTTTGTACTTGATTGTAAACTAAAGGCTCCCCATCTTTGACAATACTATCGATCTCATCCACACAACAAGATTTCTTGATGGTTGGATCAATTTTGTGCTCTTGAACTTCATCTTGTAGGATTGGGATAGGATTCTGAAGCTCGGATGTCTTATCTGGATTGACATTTTCTTCTACTTAAAAGAAGATTTGAATGATTGTTTGAAGAGTCAATTTAGAACATGTCCACCAAGAATACGAGATATTTGGATACCTCTTTTGAACACTTCATTGAACAACATTCATGTTTGGAGTTCTAAAACAAGTGGGAACTAAGCTAGAAATGCAACAGGAATGAAAAGAAGCAAACCCATAACAATTCCATAAGCACGAGCAAGTGTTCAAACTGATCCCCAAAAACCAACATTTTGGACAAGTGGTTTAAGAGCTTGGGCAATCTATAAATATAGGGTGCTGAAATGAATGGAGCCCCAAGATTGATGGTTGTAGAATGACATGGTTATAAGGCAATCTGTAAACAAAGCTTGGGCAAGCTATAACAATTTCAATAATTTTATAAGCATGGGGAAGAACCATAGGCTTTGGTTACAAGGCAATTTGAAACACACTTGGACAAAGAATAAACAATGCTGAAATGATTTACTGTTAGAAAATAATAAAGAAGGTAGAAAGGAACTTATTGGTAATCACTTTCCAAATTGAGAACTTGCAAAACTATAGTGTTGAAGAATTGTGAATCAGAGAAATTGTAGAGAGAAGGAAGGCTGAGTCGTGCTACTTGGTCACTCTTCTTAAAACCACATTTGCCCCCTACGGTGCAGCCGAGTGATCGTAAATTAGTTGCCCAGATAAAACAGCTCACACGCCATTGGTAGGTATGCACTCGCTTACCAAACCTCCGCAAACCACCAAGAATGATGCTAAAAAAATTGATAGTCAACAGAGAGAGAGAACTGTGTTGTGTGAATTGATTTGTGTTTCTGGGTCGACCAACACTCCTTTTATAGAGTGTTCTTAGTCACCCGAAAGGACATAGAAGTGTCATTTCAGAGAGATATTTCTTCAGAACAGTGCACATGTTTGTAGAGGCATAAAACAGAAAAAGAAAACATTTAAAAATAAACTTTGAAATTCAAAATTCAAACTGTTTAATCCGACCAAAACCAAAGTGATTTGGTGTAGCGCACATATACCCATACATGTATTCATGGTTTTCAATACCGGACTAGACCAGACAGTTGGACCGGAAAAACCAGGAACCGGTCAAGTGACCTGTTCCATTCTTCCCCAAAATTGGGGTTTCTCAAAAAACCATTGATTTTGGTTAGCAAACCGCTGACCGGTTCCATTCTTCCCCAAAACTAGGATTTCTCAAAAAACCGTTGATTTTGGTCAGCAAACCACTGACCCAGGTGGTTAACCGTTCAAACGGTTTTGACCATTTTTTATTTTTTATTTTTTTATTTTTTGTCAGAACGGGCAGGCCTTTCAGTTCGAACTATCGGACCATTCGACCTGGTAACCGGACCCCTGACCAGTTCAGTCTCCGGGTTGGTTTTAAAAACCATGCCTGTATTTGTACCCATGCCCTAATCCGTTGACTTGATGCACACGTGAGAAAAACACCCCCAACCCCCTCACATGCATGTGAATATCTATAGTTCTTTCCTCCTGTGGGTCCCTACCCATAGAGAGAGAAAGTTTATAGAAATCTTTCCTTGCATTCAAAAGAAGGAAGAAAAAAAGACAAAACTCAAAGAAAACAAGGGAGGGAGAAGAGATTCTTGAAATTTTGAATCTCCCTCCAGCATTTACATACCAGAACCGCAATCACCAACCACGTGGTATGAATGCAAGTAAGTAGACTATAATGTCATGCAAGGTCATGTAGAGAAGTGCTATCAATGTGATAAGAACATAAACAAATGTCAAGAAAATAAGTCCCTCGAATTGAGTGACTATTTGATCATATTTAAGTGGCTGAGGTACAAGAAGCATAGGTGGGTGGTTGTACCAAAGCTGGACAAAGATGATTGAGAAGTGTTCTTTTCTGCAATTCTAGAGAAGCCATTAAGGTCATTCCGATAACCTCGTATTGGGGTTGTAAAACTTATTTAGGCATTCATTTTTTTGTTGCTCAAGGAAAAAAAGGAAATTTTTATTAAACATCAATAGCTCTGTTTGTAGATTGAGCAATGAAGAACTTTGCTTAATTTCATTCCCAACCAAAATTAGATACTTGTGCACTTTGTTTTTGGATTTTAATGAATAATGAGTAGCTTTTCTTAGTTTCATCCTTAACCAAAATAAGACATCCCTCAGCTTTATTTCTAGATTGACTAATGGGTGGCTTTGCTTAATATCATCTCCAATCACAATTAGACTCTCGTCAGCTCTGTTTTTAGATCAAGTAACGAGTAGCTTTGCTTAAATTCATCCCCTACCAAACCTGCCCTGACCCCACCTACCACGCTGAGTTTCATCACCTCACTACAAAAACACAGGTTTTTGCCGGCAGTCCCAAACTGTCGGCAAAAACTACATGACCACCGGCATTGACCAATGCCGACAATCTACCGGTTGTCTTTCTTTCCCGGTATAGCCACCATCAAGGAAACTCATGACCACCGTCAAAACTGTACAAAATCGTCGGCCTAGGTGTCATCAATTTGGACTATTAAATTAAGTATTGCCGGCATTTTGTCAGAATTGTCGGCTTATCCTATACTATACCGGCAGTCATAAACCGCCAACAAAGTAAACAAAATAAATTTATAATTTTCAAATATATTATAAATACCGGCATTACAAACCGCTGGTACAAGTAAAAGCAGACCACCGGTATGATTTTCATTGTACATGTGTGTCAGTGGTGTAAACCACCGGCGTAGACACCATGGACAGCCGATGTAGGTTTTGGTAAAAAAGTCCTAGTCTTTTAGGCGGCGGCCAGGAACTGCCTGCTTTAGTTTTGTCAAAAACTGAACTGCTCCTTTAGGTGGCGGTCTGGACCGCCGGCCTAAATTTTGCAAAAATTGTCATGCTCATTTTATTGGCATCTTGAACTGCTGGCTTAGATCATATTTAAGTCGCCATTTAGGCCTTATGTATAGTTACGCCGGCAATTAGGTGACTGCCGACTTGATCACTTTTTTTTATGATATGTTATTTTCTACACCCATCATGGTGGTGCATTTAGAAAGCCACTGCTTAAGCCTGTGGAGCTACAATATATCTCGACCAAGCAAGGAAAGGCATCCGAGTAGAAAACTTGGACTTCTCATGTGCCTATCTCAAGATGAATTAAGCTCTGAATGGGTATTCTGCAATTTCAGTCCCACTATTCAACTCAAAACACCAACATAAGTACTGTTACAAACTCAGTGGATACCCTTCCTTTACACTCTATTTGGTTCCTCTAGCTAGCTCACTAGAATCATTTTCATGTTGCCAATCAGCTTTTGCATCTGTTCCCTGGAATGCAAGGATGATGAATACACACAAGCACAGTCCAACTGTCCATTGCGAATTGTATCAAATATAACAATGGAGGGACCAACACTATGAACTGAAGAGCAACCTATGTAATCTTCCAGTCCAACCTCTTGGCACTAATCATTTAAATCATCGACCAAAGGGTTCTCAAAAATAGAGATGAAGCAAATTCTCAACAACGAGGATGGGGTAAAGCCAGGGTTGTCGATTGCCTTGCACATGAGGTAGTTATGGTCACCCATGTTTGAGAAATGCTTGTTGCAATCGATAGAATTACTCAAGCTCATGTAGCATCTCTTTGCCAATTCCCATAGATCTTCTCCTCTCTTTATGTCATGTGTGTTTAGGATGGCAGAGTGATAAAATCCTGAAACGGAGTAACACAAGTTTGGCCAGTTCATTATGTATAGAATATAAGTTTTCTTCTGACCGACCATTCATGCACCCAAAAATGCAGAAAGGATTATAAAGCCAATTCTTTACGGATTACAGGTGATTTGGATCCTGACAAGCATACAATTATATCATATTCTAAGGAGAAAACTTTGGCTATCCACATTCCACAGGGAGAGTCCCGTGGATAGCACGAGTTGTTGATTATTCCACAGGGAGAGTCCTATGGACAACACATGAGCAACTTTTTAATTTTCATCACTAGGTGCCTTGTTTCATTGGGGCTCACAAGGGAGTCATAGCAACAGAGAATTCAGATCTCCTATGACCCATAAGAATCCTAACCATATGACACTACAGTTGTACATTGGGAACATCTCACCATGAATGATAACATGAAAATATGAGAGATACTCTCAATGTATAGCTATAGTGAGGCATATAGGTGCAACAATGTGTTCCGAACTCAGCAGCAGATGTGTTCTCAATTAGGATTTAGGAGGTGCATCGATTTTAAGAACACGCAATAGACTTTGCTATTTGTTCTTGCAATCAGACATTATTTTTACAAATCAATATGCATATTCATATTTCCATTCTTAACCTCATATAGGGATGCAAATAGATGGGATTGGATTTGAATCAGGGTATATCTGAATCGGATTTGACAGAAAATGTATATGATCTAAATTTTAATCTATCAGATTCTCTAACCCTTGATTCCGGCAATTAGATTCAAATCATTTTATCAGATATTGATGAGGATCCGAACCAATTCCCTTTGCACTCGGAACCTTATATTATGGCCGATAAGCCTATATTTGTACATATTTTCATACCTCTAATTTGATGATTTTGGTAATAATGTTTTTATAATTAGCAAGGTATCGCACTAATTATGATGAAATTGTCTTGCAAGATGATTTGAAGCTTAATTGTGCAATTTTAAGGAGGAGTTTGATTTAATTGATCAAGATAATCATAGAGGAAGGACCATGCAGCAATGATGCTCCATAATGTAGCCATGAAGGAGAGACTCCATTGAAATCGGATTTGATATGTATGCATAAAAATCGGGAAATTCATCTACCTTACCTGTGATTATTTCTACCTACTTGATAGGTCTTGAAGAAGAAAAGCTGATAAAGGTGCTTAAAGAACACAAAAGGGTGATTGGATGGAGCATTAATGACATTCAAGGAATACGTCCATCAGTTTGCATGCACAAAATTATGATGGAAGAAGGATTCAAGCCTATGGTGCAGCCCCAAAGGAGGTTAAATCCTAATATGAAAGAGGTAGTAAAGAAAGAGGTGATAAAATGGCTTGATTCAGGTATTATCTTTCCTATCTCTTATTCTTCTTGGGTAAGTCCTGCGCAAGTTGTGCCAAAAAAGGGTGGGACCACTGTAGTTGAAAATGAAAATAATGAATTAATCCCTACAAGGACAGTAACAAGTTGAAGGGTATGTATCGACTATATGAAATTGAATGATGCTACTAGAAAAGATCATTTCCCCTTCCCTTTATTGATCAAACGATTGAAAAACTTGCTGGTCAGGAATTTTATTTTTTTTCTTGATGGTTATTCTGGTTATCACCAAATTACATTGCTCTTGAAGATCAAGAGAAAACTACCTTTACATGCCCTTATAGAATATTTGCATTTTGGAGAATGCCTTTTGGTTTGTGCAATATCCCTGCTACTTTTCGAAGATGCATGATGTCTCTATTTTCGGATTTCATTGATGATTTTATGGCGATAGTTATGGATGACTTCTCTGTTTTTGGATCTTCATTCGATGCATGGTTGCATAGTTTGTCTTTGGTGCTTAAAAGATGTGATGAATTTAACATTGTTCTTAATTGGGAAAAATGTCATTTTATGGTTAAGGAAGGAATTGTCTTAGGCCATAAAGTATCTTCTAAAGGTATTGAAGTGGACAGAGCTAAAATTGAGTTAATTGAAAAACTTCCCCCTCCAAAATCGTTGAAGGAAGTTAGAGGTTTTTTGGGACATGCAGGTTTTTATAGAAGGTTCATTAAGGACTTTTCTAAAATTGCTAGGCCTCTAACTAATCTTTTAGTGAAGGACACACCGTTTATAATTGATAGTGCTTGTTGTTGGGTTTCCCTCTTATGTGGAGGATGGCTCAAGAAGCCCATGTGGTATTTTTGAGCCCATGGATGAGGGTAATTTTGTCCAAAATGAAAATAGTCAAAGAAAATAACCTTTTAGTGGTGTTGGCTGCCAAAAAGATTAGAAGAAGAAAAGAAAAAAGAGGGAATCCCGTGCAAAAACGGAGAGAGAAAAGGAGCAGACTTTTCAAATTCTAGCATGCACGTTTTCATCTTGTGCTTCGATTGTAGGTCGTTTATGGTCCGATTGAGTTGACATTTCGCAGGCATGTTCGCGACTTAAGGTTCTTCAATCTGAACGGTGGAGATCTGAGTCAGTGAACAGTACCTCCATTTTGGGTGAGATTTCTCCATTATCTTGAAATATTTGTTAGTTTCCAAGGAATATATTTTCTTGATGATTTTCTGATTGCATGCCTTTAGTTTTATCTAGAGAGAACCCTTGTACAATCACTTTCTTGATAGTGAAAGTTTTTGGGTGACCGTGGTTTTTCCTTCCCACACCGGGAAGGTTTTTCCACGTAAATTTGGTTGTGTTCTTGTGTGCTTGTTCTTTGGTTTTAAGCTCTACTAAATTGTTTCCTAACAGATTCACACAAAGAGGGAGAAAAATATTATTTCTTCTATTTTGAAACTTTGTTAGAGTTTACTTGATTTCATGATTCTCCCAACAAGTGGTATCAGAGCTTGTGGTTATTGTTACTGAATATCTTGTGTTGAATATGGAAGCTAATTTGAGTAGAATGATTACTTTGAATGGTGCAAATTACCATACTTGGAAAGGAAAATTGGAAGATTTCCTTTATGTTAAACAATTTTATTTACCGGTGTTTGCCACTGAGAAACTAGAAAATATGTCTGAGGAACAATGAACCTTGTCATATCGACAGACTTGTGGGTATATAAGGCAGTGAGTAGATGATAATGTTTTGAATCATATTAGTGGAGAAACACATGCACGGACACTCTGTAATAAACTTGAAGAGTTGTATGCTCGGAAAACGGGAAATAATAAAATGATTCTCATCAAGCAATTGATGGCTTTAAGGTATCGAGATGGAACTTCGTTGACAGATCACTTGAGTACGTTCCAAGGTATAATTAATCAGCTAGCTGGAATGGGTATCAAGTTTGATGATGAGATTCAAGGGTTGTGTCTATTGGGTACATTGCCAGACTCTTGGGAGACATTCAGAATGTCATTGAGTAACTCAACTCCGAATGGTATAATCAATATGGATCTAGGTAAGAGCAGTATTTTAAATGAAGAAACGAAAAGAAAGTCACATGGGTCTTCTCAGCAGCCAGAGATTTTGGTTACAGAAAGAAGGGGGCGGAGTAAGAGCAGAGATTCCAGGAACAAAGATAAATGAAGAAGTAAGTCCAATAGGTTTGCTAATGTTGAGTGTCATCACTACGGCATGAAAGGACACATCAAGAAATATTGTAGACAGTTGAAATGAGAGAACAAGAAGAAAGGCAAAGAACAAGAGGGTGGTGATACCAAGGAAAATGATAGAGTTGCTACCAGTTCTACTGAAGACTTTCTTGTTGTTTATGATAATGATGTTGTCAATATTGCATGTCATGAGACTAGTTGGGTTATTGATAGTGGAGCCTCCATTCATGCCACATCTCGAAAGGAATTCTTTACATCCTATACGGCAAGTAACTTTGGTACAATAAAGATGGGCAATGATGGCTTAGCCAAAGTCGTTGATATTGGAGATGTGTGCTTGGAGATGAACAATGGCACGAAGCTACTTCTTAGAGGGGTAAAGCATATTCCTGATATTCGCTTGAATTTGATCTCTGCAGGTAAACTTGATGATGAAGGATATTGAAACACCTTCAGTAATGATCAGTGGAGCTTATTAGAGGTGCTATGATTCTTGCTCATGGAAACAAGCATTCTAGCTTGTATATACTGCAAGCAGGACTCTCACAAGATGCTATCAATGTTGTGAAAGATAAGCTTATATCAAAGTTGTGGCATAAGAGACTTGCTCACATAAACGAGAAATGCTTGATAGTATTGGCTAAGAAGAATCTTCTTTCTAGCATGGATGATCCACATTTGGAAAAGTGTACTCATTGCTTGGTAGGGAAGCAGAATAGAGTTTCTTTCAGCAGTTCCCCTTCTTCAAGAAAATGCGATATACTTGATCTAGTACATTCAGATGTGTGTGGTCCTATGAAGACAAGAACTCTGGGTGGTGCCTGTTATTTTGTGACCTTCATAGATGATTGTTCAAGAAAGTTATGGGTGTACACTTTGAAGAGCAAAGATCAAGTGTTAGACGTGTTCAAACAGTTTCAGGCTCTAGTTGAGCAATAGACTGGGAAGAAATTGCGATGCATCAGAACAGATAATGGGGGAGAGTATTTAGGTCCTTTTGATGAGTACTGCAGGCATCAAGGCATTCGACATCAAAAGACACCTCTCAAGACTCCTCAGTTGAATGGTTTGGATAAGAGAATAAACAGGACTCTAGTTGAAAGAGTAAGATGTCTTCTTTCGCAGGCTCAACTGCCAAGATCCTTCTGGGGTGAGGCTTTGAATACAGTTGTACATGTTCTTAATCTCACACCATGTGTTCCTCTTCAGTTTGATATTCCAAACAGAGTTTGGACTGGCAAAGATGTTTTCTTATGATCATCTGCGTGTTTTTGGTTGCAAGGCATTTGTGCACATCCCAAAAGACGAGAGGTCTAAGCTTGATGTGAAGACACGACAATGCATCTATGTTGGTTATGGTCTAGATGAATTTGGGTACGGATTATATGATCTAGTTGAGAACAAGCTAGTTAGGAGTCGTGATGTTGTGTTTATAGAAGATCATACTATACAAGATGTTGAGAAGACAGAAAAAGCAGTCCATCAATACAGTGATGATTTGATTGACTTGGATCCGATTCCTTTATCAGCACAGACGAAAAATACCCAGGATGATCAACAGGGTGCTGATGATGTAGATGCTCCTACACAGGTCGAGACAGATCATCAGACTATTGATCAGTTGCTAGAACCAGAAATTCAACTCAGAAGGTGTACCAGAGATCGATGTCCTTCCACATGGTATGATGCAAATGAGTATGTATTATTGATAGATGAGGGAGAGCCTCAATGTTATGTAGAAGCCATGGAAGATGAAAATAGGGCACATTGGATTGGTGCTATGGAAGATGAGATGCAATCTTTATATGACAATCACACGTTTGAGCTGGTAAAGTTGCCTAAGGGTAAGAGAGTTTTGAAGAACAAGTGGGTTTACAAGGTGAAGCAAGAAGAACATACTTCACAACCACGATACAAAGCCAGATTGGTTGTCAAGGGATTTAGTTAGAGAAAAAGGTATTGATTTTGATGAAATTTTCTCTCTTGTTGTGAAAATTTTTTCCATACGTGTTGTTTTAAGCTTAGCAGCTAGCCTGGATTTAGAGATTGAGTAGATGGATGTGAAAACTGCCTTTCTTCATGGTGAATTAGAGGAAGAGGTCTATATGGAGCAACCAGAGGGTTTCGAGGTAAAAGGAAAAGAGGGTTATGTTTATCGGTTGAAGAAAAGCCTTTACGGTTTGAAACAAGCACCCAGACAATGGTACAAGAAGTTTGAGTTAGTTATGGGGGAGCATGGCTATAAGAAGACTGCTTCTGATTACTGTGTTTTTGTGCAGAAATTCTCTAATGATGATTTTATTATCTTATTACTTTACGTTGATGGCATGTTGATTGTTGACAGAAATTCTTCAAGGATTGAGAATTTGAAGAAGCAGTTAAGTAAGTCCTTTGCCATGAAGGACTTGGGACCAGTAAAACAAATTCTTGGCATTCGAATTTGTTGAGACAGGAAAAAGAAGAAGTTGTACATGTCACAGGAACGGTACATTAACAAGGTACTTGAAAGGTTCCATATGGATAAAGCTAAAGTAGTTTCTTCTCCTTTATCTAACCCCTTTAAGTTAAGTTCAGATCAAGTCCCTTCAATAGATAAAGAGAAGGAAGATATGGCAGGAAGAAAGCATTGGGATGTAGTAGAGTGGATAATGAGATATCTTTGAGGTACTTCCAATTTAACACTTAGTTTTGGCAGTGGTAAACCAGTGTTAGTTGGATACGCAGATTCAGATATGGCAGGAGATGAGGATTCTCATAAGTCTACTCCAAGTTATCTGATTATTTTCTCTAGTGGTGCTGTTTCGTGGCAGTCAAGGTTGTAGAAGTGTATTGCTCTTTCTACAGCAGAGGCAGAGTTTATTGCAGTAACAGAACCTTGTAAAGAATTGTTATGGATGAAGCAGTTCGTAAGAAAGCTTGGTTTCAAGCAACAGAAGTATGTCTTGTTTTGTGATAATCAGAGTTGATGGTACGCGATCCGGTCACTCCTAGCTGGCACTCGCGTGGCTTCCGAAAGGTACCTGAGATGAGGAAGAAGAAGAATCCCTGGGGGGTTTGCCCGGCGGGAACACTCCGACGATTAAGTTAGTATTCTGTGTAAGAAGCAATGAGAGGATGAAGGCTAAGAGTGAGATAGTGCAAGTAATCCAAAAGATACCAGTTTTCTGAGAATAGGCTCCTTATAACAGAATTTCATTGCATCAGGCCTGCTGGCCTTTGATAAGGCGGGTACAACCGCCACTGTCAGCCTGCCACAGTCGTTACAGGCAGGGCTGAGGTGGCACGCGCGGAGTTGATACTACCGGGTTCGTGCCTGTCACGTAAATTTGGTTGTGTTCTTGTGTGCTTGTTCTTTGGTTTTAAGCTCTACTAAATTGTTTCCTAACAGATTCACACAAAGAGGGAGAAAAATATTATTTCTGCTGTTTTGAAACTTTGTTAGAGTTTGCTTGATTTCGTGATTCTCCCAACACTTGTTTGCATGCATTTAATTGTTTAAAAGAGAAATTGATCCAAACTCCCATAGTTTCGGCCCCCATTTGGAATTTGCCTTTTGAGATCATGTGTAATGCAAATGATGATACTTTAGGTGCAGTTTTAGGATAAAGAATATACATGAAATTTCATACCATTTATTATGCAAGTAGAACCATTAATGAGGCACAAAGAAATTAGACAACAACAGAAAAAAAAAAAAACTACTTGCTATAATATTTGCTATTGAAAAATTTAGACCTTATTTTATCTTATCTAAAGTGATTGTCTATACTAACCATTCTGCAATAAAATATTATTTGCTAAAAAAGATGCAAATCCTAGGTTGATAAGATGGATTTTATTGTTGCAAGAATTTGACTTAGAAATCAAAAGCAAGAAAGGCATCGAAAACATGGAAGTTGATCACGTGTGTAGATTGAACGGGGAGTATGTGGAGAGAATGGATGAACACCCTTTGCATGATTAATTTCCTGATGAGAAATTATGTTTTGTGCATGATAATGATGAACCGTGGTATGCTGATTTTACTAATTTTCTTGTAGGTGACGAGTTGCCCCCTAACATTTCTTTTCATCAAAAGAAAAAAATTTTATCTGATATAAGTCATTACCTTTGGGAGGAACCGTATTTATACAAGATTTGTGCAGATGCATACCAAAGGAAGAGGTGTGGAATATACTTAGCTTTTGTCATGAAAAAGAAGCAGGTGGACACCATGAACCATCCAAGACGGCGGCGAAGGTTTTACAAAGTGGATTTTATTGGCCTACATTATTCAAGGATGCTTATGCCTATGTAAGTTCTTGTGATCGATGCCAATGGACATGTAATATATTAAGGAAAAATGAGATACCCCTAAACAATATTTTTATTTGTGATATTTTTTATGTTTGGGGCATTGATTTCATAGGTCCTTTTCCAAAATCCTTTAATAATGAGTATATAGTTGTTGTTGTTGATTATGTGAGTAAATGGGTGAAAGCAATTGCATGTCCCATTAATGATGCTAAGGTTGTAATCAAATTATTGAAAAAAAAATATTTTTACTAGATTTGGTACATCGAGGGATATCATTAGTGATGGAGGTAAACACTTTTGCAATAAACAATTTGATAATTTATTAATTAAATATGGTGTTTCTCATAAGATTGTTACCCCGTATCATCCCCAAACTAGTGGACATGTAGAAATTTCAAATAAGGAATTAAAAGGTATTTTGGAAAAGACTATGAGTTTATCTATGAAGGATTGGTCAATGAAATTGGATGATGCACTTTGGGCCCATAAGACAGCTTTCAAAACAC
Organism: Nelumbo nucifera; assembly: GCF_055504915.1. Classification (NCBI taxonomy): domain Eukaryota; kingdom Viridiplantae; phylum Streptophyta; class Magnoliopsida; order Proteales; family Nelumbonaceae; genus Nelumbo; species Nelumbo nucifera. The sequence goes on along the minus strand of NC_142656.1, from coordinate 54,696,670 downwards.
CCAATGGAATGTCTCCTTATAGGTTGGTGTTTGGTAAGGCTTGTCACTTCCCTATTGAATTAGAGCATAAAGCATATTGGGCAATGAAACTGGTTAACTTTGATTTGCAAGTTATAGGTGAACAAAGAAAGATGCAATTGAATGAACTTGAAGAATGGTGGCACCAAGCTTATGAGAATTTTAGAATTTATAAAAAAATGACCAAGGCATGGCATGATGCATACATTAAAAAGAAAGAATTCACAGTTGAAGACAAGGTTCTTCTTTATAATTCTAGATTGAAGCTTTTTCCCGGCAAATTAAAGTCAAGATGGAGTAGTCTATACATAGTAACTAGAGTTTTTCCTCATGGTGCAATTGAATATCTAATGAAGGGCAAAGATTAAAACCTTACATTGATGGTGGACATAATGCTTTCTTCAACTCCACCATTCACTTGAAAGATCTATGAAAATGAAAACAGAGTCAAGCTAACGACTATAATTTAGAAAATTTTTCATTTATGCACTTTAGGATTTCTAGTTGTTTCATGTTTCTTTATTTCCTTTTAAGTTTTGTTTTAATTTTTTATTTTTCTTGTTATTGTTGTTTCTTTCTTCTCTTTTGATTGATGTAAGGTAGGTTACAATTTTGGAGTCAATGGACAGGAAATTTCAGCATGTATAGCTGAAACCAAGACCAACTCGAAATGAAGTTTCTTTCCCTTCTTTTTTCTCTTTAATTTACTTGACATTGAGGACAATGTTAAATTTGAGTTTGGGGGGAGGAGATTGCAATTTTTGTGAACCCGAGAGCATGAGCATGGTTTGATTGCACTATTTTTTTTTTTTCGAAATATGCTTTAGCTTAAGTTTGTGATTGTTGGATTTTTCTTGATGACTAAAAGTCTAAGATAAATTCTTGATTGAAATCAAATATGACTTAGAAAAGGAAGATAAATGTTAATCCTGAGAATAGATTGATTCTCGTGTTAACTCTATTGTATAATGAAAGTTGAAATTCTTGAGCACATTATGCCATGATCTTGTGAATTTTGTGCAACTTGGTGAATGATTATGTGAGATATATGGATCAATATGATCATTATGTGATATTCTAGAACTTGTTTGATTAACCTTGAGGCGAAATCCTAGACAACATAAAACTTTGGAGATGATTTAGGCCATATTTGAATCATTTGAGCCTTTTCAAGCCAACCTTGATATATTTGAATCCTTAGTTACCCTTTTGAACATTTTCAAAAGAATGACATGCAAAACATATGATTAGCCACCATTCGAATTCTTTTCTTTAACATTCATTGTACTTAACCTGTAAAACCCAAAAAACCATGATCTACCCTTTAAGAGAGCTTAAATTTGTACAATGATGTTGATGAATGAAAGAAGGGAAGATGAAAGAAAAAGAAAAAAAAAAGTATTGAGAAAGAAAGGAAAGAGGCTTCAGAAATATATCTTGAGCTTAAAATTATGTGCTGAAAAGTTTATTCACTACCCAAGAAGATCAAAAGAAATAAGTTTGGGGGTTGTAATACATGTGAAAAATAAAGAATATGGGGATATCTAGAGAATAAATTTATATGTGCATATCCTTCTATGGTCTTTTGCTTTGTAATTCCTTATCATTTTTTTGTTAGCCCCTACCTAGGCCTCACATTACAAGCTTAATAAAGACCTATTGAAATAAAGTTTTATGATTGTCTACATTAGTGGAGAAGGACTATGAAGAACAAGCCTATGAAATATCCAAAAATTTCAAAGATCCATTGGTTTGCATAATTTGAACTAAGAAACATGCATGACACTCGAAAATTGACAAAACACACACACACACACACTCACATCAATTTTCATGATGAGATTTTGTTAGTATAAGATTCATGATAATTCTTGGATGGTATTTTGAATGCTTTCTAAATTATACACCTTATATAATCTTTGAGGCATATACTTTGGAAAAGCAAGATAAACAAAGCATGATCAATTCATGAGATTAAGTATGATTTTATTCATATTTTGATTGAGGACGATCAAAAGCTAAGTTTGGGGGTATTTGATAAGCCTATATTTGTACATATTTTCAAACCTCTAATTTGATGATTTTGATAATAATGTTTTTGGAATTAGTATAGTATTGCACTAATTATGATGAAATTGTTTTGTAAGATGATTTGGATCTTAATTGTGCAATTTTAAAGAGGAGTTTGATTTAATTGATCAAGATAATCATAGGAGAAGGACCATACAGCAATGATTCTCCATGATGTAGCCATGAAGGAGAGAATCCATTGAAATCACATTTGATATGTATGCACAAAAATCGGAAATTTCCTGTTTTGATATAGTTCTCTTATTTTGGACATAACTTTCTTCGTACATCTCGGATTGAAGTGATTCAAATGGATAATTAAAGGTAAGAGATAGGGCTATAACTCTTGTGTTTATCAATCAACCTAGTTCCGCCGCCAACCAAGTGCAATTCAAGCTACAAGTTTCGGGTCTGGCAGTTGGCAGTGAGAAGAGATAGGAATTCAACTGAGATAAAGACAAAGAGACCTAATTTGTGTTGAATTAGGAATCTGCATTAAAAAACAATTAAGGGGATGCTGCACTATAAAAAGGACCATAGACTCAAGGCAAGGGGGCACATCCTCAGAGAGAATTCAGCAGAGAAGAGAAGAGGAAGTAGTCTCAGCACATCAGAAGAGAAGAGAAAGCAATTTCAGAATGCCAGAGAGGGAGAGGAAGAATCTGAATTCAAGAGGGAGAAAGGATTAGTTGATGCACTTGTCTTCTACTTTCAAAGGCTAAAGTTTTCTTGTTATTGTATTTATTCTTTGATGTGTTCTTGTTGTGTTTCCCCTTTAATTCTCTTGAGTATGTTGAATTTAATGATGTCTAGCTAAATTCTCTTACCTAGGGTTTAGATGGATTTTGATATTAAGATTATATTGTTATTTGTTTAATTCAATTCAAGACCTTTATTATTTGCATGAGGAATTTTTATTGCTATGCTTAATGCTTTAAAAGAACTGACTTATCTTTTAATGATTTGATGATTCATGCATGACTAACCAAAGGATTGTTATGAATTAGATCCCTAGGCAATAAAAATTGCATGATAGACTATGATATCGAAAGATGATTAGTTCATGTGTGGGAATCAAGGAAGCTTAGTGAGTCAAATTCCCTTCTACGATTAGAGGTTTTCAAAGAAATTAATGCTTATTTTTTCTTTTGAGAACCACTTAGAAATTTGATGGTAGAAATGGATTAATATGACTTGAGAAAGCTTATTAATTAATTTAGGGAAATCCACCATCGCATGCAAATAACTTTAGTATACCTTAGAGTAATTTTGGTCTTAAGTTGGATTAAATAGGCAATTATATAACCTTGATTTAATGAAATGTAAACCCTAATTGCATTCATCCATCAATTCAGTTTTTATTAAGTTCTTCGATTTGCATAAATTCTTTTAGTTTTTGTTCATTCAATTGATTCATAAGTTCAACTTAGTTTAGTTTAAAATTGATTTGGTACTGTGATATAGTCTCTGTGGGATCGATACTTTTCTCATCCTTATGCGCACATTTGACTAAGGTACACTTGCCTGAATTAACTGTGCATAAATTACACAACAATGGCCACTCAGAAAATATGAGTCAAGATTGTTGATTAATTAAATCCCCAAACATTGCAAAAAAAGAATATTTATTTGTTCATAAATTTTCTATCATTTATTTTTCTAATTAAATCCCCAAATAGCCACAACCTTAATTTAACCATAATTTGTTGTTGCCAATCTCTATTCTTGGGTATATTTATCCTAATTTTTTCCAGATCGATGTTGTCTGTTTTAATAGTTGAAGACATTTCAAACAACTTTCTTTTATTCTTCGTATTAAACAATGCATGATCATTTCCTGTACTATGTATTTGAAGTCAGAAGAGCTTACCAAGATGACAGCTATGGAGAACCGGGTCCAAAATAGAATCCTACTAAAATCCTTCAAAAGGAAAGTCTTAATTGAATATAAACTCGAAATAATAATGCTATCTTGGTAAAAATGAACTAAGATAAAAATTCTAAAATGGCGTCAACTTGGTAAGAACGTACTAAGATAGAATTTCCGTGATGATGCTATATCGGTAAATTTTTACTAAGATGGGTCAGTAGCATCATTTCTGTTTCTTATGTGTCTTAGAATAGTCCCAGCTTGCATAAAACGTATTGTCCTTCTCCTATACTGCACCAATCAATTAGTTCAAATATAAATTATTTTTCAAAACTAAAATATAAAAATAAACATGCTCTTAATTAATTGTGTATTTGAATTTTGTTTTCAAAACTAATTCCAAAAAACATGTTCTTTGATTTCTGACTTCAAAAACATAATTTCAATTGGTTATTTAATATTATATTCCATCAATCATATAATTTCTATACTATAAAGTTGAGTTTTATTTTAAAATCCATCATTTCCATGATTCTAAAATATACCTATACTTTTTCATTTTTATCTTTATCCATATTAATTTATTTGTTATCATTCTTATGAAATTTTCTGATAGATTTTTGACATGCCTTTGTTTTTTTTTTCTTTTAATACATGCATCTATATCACATGGGGTGATTAATCCTAATTTAATTAATGTCACATGTCAACGCCTTTCTTGTATCATGCATATCTTCGGCAGTATAGATTTTTCTTGTTTTATATAGTTTAATTCTATTTAATTAATGCCACATGTCAATTATTAAAATATCAAATAATAAGGTCGAAAAGAAGTATCTATTAATATAAACCCTCAACATGCAATTTAAATTTTGCTATCCTATCAATCCTTTAAAACCTTGTGGCAACAGAAGTTGATTTAATCTTATTGTATCATATGTTGCTTGGGAACCTCTGTGCTTGGCGAAAATTCTCTCCCCTTACTCCATACAGTACACGGTATCATTATGCAAAGTACACAATATCATTAATTATGCATCTAAGCTTAATTTTTAAATAATTATGTTAATATTTATTTTTTTATAAATTTATTATCAGGGTCCTTGTGATACATAGGAATATCGGATAGCCTATATTCAATTTAATGATAGAAGGGATTAAAAAGAAATGTAAACATTATATTATTGCTTTGGAAAAATGTATCTTACCTAATAAAAATAATTAAATAGTTGATTAATTATTCTAAGATAATTAATTAATTTATTATCAATATAAATGGAATCTATATATAGCAATTAATCTAGGATGATATATTTACTAAAATAATAGAGCAAGCCTACTGATACAGTACAAGATTCGGATCAACTGAGTAAATATTTACAAAATTGGTTTTGAAAGACCCATCTTAGTACATGCATATAGGAGAAAATTAGAATTTGGTGTGGGAGGCTATGTTTGGGCCATTTAATAGAGGAACACTTATTGGTTGCACAACGTGGAAAGTTGGCACCAAGGAAGGTTGAACCATACGAGATAGTTGAAGTCATCAATGAGAATACTTATAGAGTAAATCTATGTGGCCATATACGTCCCATGATATTTTCAATATCAAACACTTGGTACTATATGTTGGTGATCAGTCAAATAATGATTTGAATCTGAGGATGGATTCCCCCCAACCAGAGAGGACGATGCAGTACAGGAGAAGGCCAATAAATTCTATGCAAGTTGGGACCACTCCAAAATACGTAAGAAGCTTGGATAGTGTCACTGATCCAACCGAGTAATCAATTACCAAGTTGGCACTTGCATGAAACTTCTATCTTAGTTCGAAATTACCAAGTTAGCACCAGCATAGAACTTCTATTCTGTTTCAAATTTACTAAGTTTTGCCTACACAGAATTTCCATCTTAGTTCGAATTTACCAAGATAGCGCCAACACGCAATTTCTATCTTAGTTTGAATTTACTAAGCTAGTGCCAGTGTAGGACTTCTATTATAGTTCTTAATTATCAAATTAGTATTAGATCATGATTTCTGAATTTTTATTCAATTAGGACTTTCTTTTTGAAGAGTTTTAGTAGAATTCTATTATGGAGTGTTTTCATAAATTAGGAATCTTTTTTATATGAGTCATAAGGGTGTATGCGTATATAAAGAGTAGCTAGGGGAAGGCTAAAACATTTTTTAATATTTAATTTTCTCTTAAATATTCAGTAAAGAATTTTTCTTCCTAGTAGTTCAACATCTGCTCTTTTCTTTGAAGTTTTCCCCAATGTGTTTTGTTTCCGTATTGTGCCAGTTTCTCCCTGGGTTGTAGAGAATCCGACCTCGGATTCATGTTACCATTTAAGAGACTGCCAACAGCACTTCTACCATGCTTCTTTATTTCTAACCCTTTGATAGATAATTGGTAATGTAAGTCTCCAGTACGAATTGAGATTTCTCCATTGTATATCTTAAATTGCTTTCACTTCACAGAACCTGAATATTCTTTTATTGACCCTTTTGAGCATTGCAAGAGTGCTTTCCAATAAGGATTTTCATAGACATGCATGTAGACAATGTGATCATAATCTCCAAGAAGATAAATATTATCTTCATCATATTGAAATTCATAATGAATGATGGCATATTCCTCCTTAGTAATTGGTTCTTAATCATAAATTGGAGGTTCATTCCAATTAATAAGTTTCTTTTCAAGAGATATTGTTGAGGAGAATGGCCACACCTTCTCTTTAACCTTCACACCTTTCATCTCAAACTCCTTGTCAATTAAAGCATATGCAACACCCATCTCCTTTAAGGCACTTGTGAATTCAATCATGGCAAAAAGGCTAGAACCCTCCTCGGGTTTTGGTTTAGGTATATTCTCTTGTGATGGATATAAAATCAACATTTTCCCTTTAAACTCAAAGGAGTAGGTGTTCTTTCGTTCGTCATGGACTATGTAACATCAAATTACCATGGGCACCCAAGTAGCAAATGGCAAGCATCAATGCATACAACACCACACTACACATGACCACTATAATTATTAGTAGTAGAAAAGCTTGCTAGACATTGGTGTGTGACTGAAACTTCATTCTTTCTTTTTAGCCATGCAAGTTTGTAGGGTGAGGGTGTAGTTGAGTTTTTAGGTTCAGTTTGTGGATGGATACTTCCGCTATAACATTCTCACAATTCCTGCTATCAATTATAAGGCTTGTAACCTTTCCACCCATAGTACATGTGGTGTGAAAAGTATTATTTCTTAGCCAATCTATTTACTTGATAGGTCTTGAAGAAGAAAATTTGATAAGAGTGCTTAGGGAGCACAAAAGGGTGATTGGATGGAGCATTGGTGACATTCAAGAAATAAGTCCATTAGTTTGCATGCACAAAATTATGATGGAAGAAAGATTCAAGCCTATGGTGCTGCCCCAAAGGAGGTTAAATCCTAATATGAAAGAGGTATTAAAGAAAGAGGTGATAAAATGGCTTGATTCAGGTATTATCTTTCCTATTTCTAATTCTTTTTGGATAAGTCCTGTGCAAGTTGTGCCAAAAAGGCTGGGACCATTATAGTTGAAAATGAAAATAATGAATTAATCCCTACAAGGACAGTAACAGGTTGGAGGGTATGTATCGACTATAGGAAATTGAATGATGCTATTAGAAAAGATCATTTCCCCCTTCCTTTTATTGATCAAACGATTGAAAAACTTGCTGGTCAGGAATTTTATTGTTTTTTTTATGGTTATTCTAGTTATCACCAAATTACATTGCTCCTGAAGACTAAGAGCAAACTACCTTTACATGCCCTTATGGAACATTTGCATTTAGGAGAATGCCTTTTGGTTTGTGCAATGCCCCTACTACTTTTCAAAGATGCATGATGTCTCTATTTTTGGATTTCATTGATGATTTTATGGAGATATTTATGGATGACATTTCTATTTTTGGATCTTCATTCGATGCATTGCTTGCATAGTTTGTCTTCGGTGTTTAACAGTTGTGATGAATCTAAACTTATTCTTAATTGGGAAAATGTCATTTTATGGTTAAGGAATGAATTATTTTAGGCTATAAAGTATCTTCTAAAGGTACTGAAGTGGTTAGAGCTAAAATTGAGTTAATTGAAAAACTCCCCCCCCCCCAAAATCATTGAAAGTAGAGGTTTTTTGGGACATGCAGGTTTTTATAGAAGGTTCATTAAGAACTTTTCTAAAATTGCTAATCTTTTAGTGAAGGACACACCGTTTGTGATTGATAGTGCTTGTTTGCATGCATTTAATTGTTTAAAAGAGAAATTGATCTAAGCTCCCATAGTTTCGGCCCCCATTTGGAATTTGCCTTTTGAGATCATGTGTGATGCAAGTGATGATACTTTAGGTGCAGTTTTAGGACAAAGAATAGATAGGAAATTTCATACCATTTATTATGCAAGTAGAACCATGAATGAGGCACAAAGAAATTATACAACAACTGAAAAAAAAAAAAAAAAACTACTTGCTGTAATATTTGCTATTGAAAAATTTAGACCTTATTTGATCTTGTCTAAAGTGATTGTCTATACTGACCATTCTGCATTGAAGTATTTACTTGTTAAAAATGATGCAAAACCTAGGTTGATAATATAGATTTTATTGTTGCAAAAAATTGACCTAAAAGTCAAAGACAATAAAGATATCAAAAACATGGTAGTTGATCACTTGTCTAGATTGGACGAGGAATATGTGGAAAGCATGGAAGAACACCCTTTGCATGATGAATTTCCTAATGAGAAATTATATTTTGTGCATGATAATGATGAATCGTGGTATGCTGATTTGGCTATTTTTTTTGTAGGTGACAAGTTTCCCCCTAACATTTCTTTTTATCAAAAGAAGAAATTTTTATCTGATGTAAGTCACTACCTTTGGGAAGAACCGTATCTATACAAGATTTGTGTAGATAACATGGTGAGAAGATGCATACCAAAGGAAGAGGTGCGGAGTATACTTAGCTTTTGTCATGACAAAGAAGTAGCTGGACACCATGGACCTTCCAAGACGACAGCAAATGTTTTACAAGGTGGATTTTATTGGCCTACATTATTCAAGGATGCTTATGCCTATGTAAGTTCTTGTGATCGATGCCAACGAACAGGTAATATATCAAGGAAAAATGAGATGCCCCTAAACAATATTCTTATTTGTGATATTTTTTATTTTTGGGACATTGATTTCATAGGTCCTTTTCCAAAATCCTTCAATAGTGAGTATATACTTGTTGCTATTGATTATGTAAGTAAATGGGTGTAAGCAATTACATGTCCCATTAATGATGCTAAGGTTGTAATCAAATTATTGCTACCCCTTATCATTCCCAAACTAGTGGACAAGTAGAAATTTCAAATAGGGAATTGAAAGGTATTTTGGAAAAGACTGTGAGCTTATCTATGAAGGATTGGTCAATGAAATTGGATGATGCACTTTGGGCCCATAGGACAGCTTTCAAAACACCCATTTGAATGTCTCTTTATAGGTTGGTGTTTGGTAAGGCTTGTCACTTCATTGTTGAATTAGAGCATAAAACATATTGGGCAATGAAATTGCTTAACTTTGATTTACAAGTTGTAGGTGAACAAAGAAAGATGCAATTGAATGAAATTGAAGAATGATGGCACCAAGATTATGAGAATTCTAGAATTTATAAAGAAAGAACTAAGGCATGGCATGATGCACACATTAAAAAGAAAGAATTCACATTTGAATACAATGTTCCTCTTTATAATTCTAGATTGAAGCTTTTTCCCAACAAACTAAAGTCAAGATGGAGTGATCCATACATAGTAACTAAAGTTTTTCCTCATGGTGCAATTGAAGTATCTAAAGAAATAAGGGAACTATCAAAGTCAATGGGCAAAGATTGAAGCCTTACATTGATGGTGGACATAATCATTTCTTCAAGTCCACCATTCACTTGAAAGATCTATGAAAATGGAAACCGAGTCAAGCTAGCGACAATAACTTGGAATTATATTTTTTATTTATGCACTTTATGATTTCTAGTTGTTTCATGTTTCTTTATTTACTTTTAAGTTTTGTTTTAATTTTTACTTTCTCTTGTTATTGTTGTTTCTTTCTTCTCTTTTGATTGATGTAAGGTAGGTTGCAACTTTGGAGTCTATGGATAGGAAATTTCAGCATGTATAGTTGAAATCAAGACCAACTCGAAAAGAAGTTTCTTTCCCTTCTTTTTGCTCTTTAATTTACTTAACATTTAGAACAATGTTAAATTTAAGTTTGGGGGGAGGAGATTGCAATTTTTGTGAAAATTTTTGTGAACTCGAAAGCATGAGCATGGTATAATTACACTAATTTTTTTTTTCAAAATATGCTTTAGCTTAAGTTTGTGATTGCTGGATTTTTCTTGATGACTAAAAGCCTATGATAAATTCTTGACTGAAATCGAATATGACTTGGAAAAGGAAGATAAATGCTAATCCTGAGGCTTGGTTGATTCCCGTGTTAATTCTATTGTATAATGAAAGTTGAAATTGTTGATCACATTATGCTCTGATTTTGTGAATTTTGTGCAACTTGGTGAATGATTATGTGAGCTATATGGAACAATATGATCATTATGTGATATTCTAGAACTTGTTTGATTAGCATTTGAGGTGAAATTCTAGACAACATACTTTAGAGATGATTTAGGCCATATTTGGCTCGTTTGAGCATTTTCAAGCCAACCTTGATATATTTCAATCCTTACCCTTTTGAGTCTTTTCAAAAGAATGACATATGCAAAGCATATGATTAGCCACCATTTGAATTTTTTTCTTTAACACTCATTGTACTTAACTTGTCAAACCCGAAAAACCATGATCTATCCTTTAAAAGAGCTTAAATTTGCACAATGATGTTGATGAATGAAAGAAGGAAAGATGAAGGAAAAAAAAAAGTGTTGAAAAGGAAAGAAAATAAACTTCAGAAATATATCATGAGCTTAAAATTATGCGCTGAAAAGTTTATTCACTAACCAAGAAAATCAAAAGAAATAAGTTTGGGGGTTATAATACATGTGAAAAATAAAGAATATAGGGATATCTAGAGAGTACATTTATATGTGCATATCCTTCTATGCTCTTTTGCTTTGTAATTTCTTATCATTTCTTTGTTAGACCTTACCTATGCTTCATATTACAAGCTTAATAAAGACCTATTGAAATAAAGTTTTATGATTGTCTACATTAGTGGAGAAGAACTATGAAGAAAAAACCTATTGAATATCCAAAAATTTCAAAGATCCATTAGTTTGCATAATTTGAACTAAAAAACATGCATGACACTTGAAAATTGACAAAATACACAAATACATACACACACACATTTCAATTTTCATGATGAGATTTTGTTAGCATAAGATTCATGATAATTCTTGAATGGTATTTTGAATGCTTTCTAAGTTATATACCTTATATAATCTTTGAGGCATATACTTTGGAAAATCAAGATAAGCAAAGCATGATCAATTCATTAGCTTAAGTATGATTTTATTCATATTTTGATTGAGACGATCAAAAGCTAAGTTTGGGGGTATTTGATAAGCCTATATTTGTACATATTTTCATACTTCTAACTTGATGATTTTGGTAATAATGTTTTTGAAATTAGAATGGTATTGCGCTAATTATGATGAAATTGTCTTGCAAGATGATTTAGAGCTTAATTGTGCAATTTTAAGGAGGAGTTTGATTTAACTGATCAAGATAATCATAGAGGAAGGATCATGCAGCAATGATGCTCCATGATGTAGCCATGAAGGAGATAATCCATTGAAATCGGATTTGATATGCATGCACAAAAATTGGGAAATTTCCTGTTTTGATATAGTTATCGTATTTTGGCATAACTTTCTACCTATAACTCGGATTGAGATGATTCAAACAGATAATTAAAGATGAGAGATAGGGCTACAACTCTTGTGTTTATTACTCAACCTAATACCGTCACCAACCAAGTGAAATTCGAGCTACAGGTTTCGGGTCTGGCAGTTGGCAATGCAGAAGAGATAGGAATTCAACTGAGATAAAGACTAAGAAGCCTAATTTGTGTTGAATTAGGATTCTGCATTGAGAAGCAATTGAGGGGAGGCTGCACTATAAAAAGGATCATAGTCTCAAGGCAAGGGGGAACATCCTTAGAGAGAATTCAGTAGAGAAAAGAAGAGGAAGCAGTCTCAACACATCAGAAGAGAAGATGAAGAAATTTCTATTCATTTTTTGATGTGTTCTTGCTATGTTTTCCCTTTAATTTTCTTGAGTATGTTGAATTTAATGATATCTAGCTAAATTCTCTTACCTATGGTTTAGATGGATTTTGATCTTAAGATTATATAGTTATTTGTTTAATTCAATTCAAGACCTTTATTATTTGCATGTAGAATTTTTATTGATATGCTTAATGCTTTAAAAGAACTGGCCAATCTTTTAATGATTTGATGATTCATGCATGACTAACCAAAGGATTGTTATGAATTAGATCCCTAGGCAATAAAAATTGCATGGTAGACTATGATAACGAAAGATGATTAGCACATGTGTGGGAATCAAGGAAGCTTAGTGAATTAAATCCTTTTCTACGACTAGAGGTTTCCAAATAAATTAATGCTTATTTTTCCTTTTGACAACCACTTAAAAATTTGATGGTAGAATTGGAGTAATAAAGGATTAATATAACTTGAGAAAACTTATTAATTAATTTAGGAAAATCCACCATCACATGCAAATAACTTTAATAAACCTTAGGGTAATTCCAGTCTTAAGATGGATTTAATAGGCAATTATATAACCTTGATTTAATGAAATCTAAACTTTAGCTACATTCATCCATAAATTCAGTTTTTATTAAGTTCTTCGATTTGCATTAATTCTTTTAATTTTTATTCATTCAATTTATTCACGAATTCAACTTAGGTTAGCTTAAAATTGATTTGGTACTGTGATCTAATCTCTGTGGGATTGATACTTTTCTCATTATTATACGCACATTTGAGTAAAGTACACTTGTTTGAATTAACTGTGCATAAATTACAAAACAATGGCCACTCAGAAAATATGAGTCAAGATTGTTGATTAATTAAATCCCCAAAGATTGCAAAAAAGAATATTTATTTGTTTATAAACTTTCTATCATTTATTTTTCTAATTAAATCCCCAAACAGCCACAACCTTAATTTAACCATAATTTGTTGTTGCCAATCTCTATTCTTGTGTATATTTATCCTAATTTTTCCAGATCGATGATGTAGTTTGAGACTTTTCAAACAACTTTCTTTTATTCTTTCTATTAAACGATGCATGATCATTTCCTGTACTATGTATTTGAAACGTGCCAATCCAATACTTTGGGTATTGAAGTGGATAGAGCTAAAATTGAGTTAATTGAAAAACTTCTCCTTCCAAAATCGTTGAAAGAAGTTAGAGGTTTTTTGGGACATGTAGGTTTTTATAGAAGATTCATTATGGACTTTTTTAAAATTGCTACGCCTCTAACTAATCTTTTAGTGAAGGACACATCGTTTGTGATTGATAGTGTTTGTTTGCATGCATTTAAATGTTTAAAAGAGAAATTGATCCAAGATCCTATAGTTTTGGCCCCCATTTGGAATTTGCCTTTTGAGATCATGTGCGATGCAAGTGATAATACTGTAGGTGCAGTTTTAGGACAAGGAATAGATAGGAAATTTCATACCATTTATTATGAAAGTAGAATCATGAATGAGGCACAAAAAAAATTATACAACAGCTGAAAAAAAAAACTACTTATTGTAATATTTGCTATTGAAAAATTTAGAACTTATTTGATCTTGTCTAAAGTGATTGTCTATACTGATCATTCTGCATTGAAGTATTTATTTGTTAAAAAAGATGCAAAACCTAGGTTGATAAGATGGATTTTATTGTTACAAGAATTTGACCTAGAAATCATAGACAAGAAAGGCATCGAAAACATGGTAGTTGATCACTTGTCTAGATTGGACGGGGAGTATGTGGAGAGCATGGATGAACACCCTTTGCATGATGATTTTCTTGATGAGAAATTATGTTTTGTGCATGATAATGATGAACCGTGGTATGCTGATTTTGCTAATTTTCTTGTATGTGACGAGTTGTGCCTAACATTTCTTTTCATCAAAAGAAGAAATTTTTATCTGATGTAAGTCACTATCTTTGGGAGGAACCGTATGTATACAAGATTTGTGCAGATGGCATGGTGAGAAGATGCATACCAAAGGAAGAGGTGCGAAGTATAGTTAGCTTTTGTCATGACAAAGAAGCAGGTGGACACCATGGACCATCCAAGACGGCGGCGAAGGTTTTACAAAGTGGATTTTATTGGCCGACATTATTCAATGATGCTTATGCCTATGTAAGTTTTTGTGATCGATGCCAACAAACAAGTAATATATCAAGGAAAAATGAGATGCCCCTAAACAATATTCTTATTTGTGATATTTTTTATGTTTGGGGCATTGATTTCATGAGTCCTTTTCCAAAATCCTTTAATAATGAGTATATACTTGTTGTTGTTGATTATGTGAATAAATGGATGGAAGCAATTGCATGTCCCATTAATGATGCTAAGGTTGTAATCAAATTATTGAAAAAAAAATATTTTTACTAGATAAGGTACACTAAGGGCTATCATTAATGATGGAGGTAAACACTTTTGCAATAAATAGTTTGATAATTTATTAATTAAATATGGTGTAACCCATAAGATTGCTACCCCCTATCATCCCCAAACTAGTGAACAAGTAGAAATTTCAAATAGGGAATTGAAAAGTATTTCGGAAAAGACTGTGAGCTTATCTAGGAAGGGTTGGTCAATGAAATTTGATAATGCACTTTGGGCTTATAGGACAGCTTTCAAAATATCCATTGGAATGTCTCCTTATTGGTTGGTGTTTGGTAAGGCTTGTCACTTCCCTGTTGAATTAGAGCATAAAGCATATTGGACAATGAAACTGCTTAACTTTGATTTGCAAGTTGCAAGTAAACAAAGAAAGATGCAATTGAATGAACTTGAAGAATGGTGGCACCAAGCTTATGAGAATTTTAGAATTTATAAAGAAAGAACAAAGGCATGGCATGATGCACACCTTAAAAAGAAAGAATTCACAGTTGAGGATAAGGTTCTTCTTTAAGTTGATGACAATGTTAAATTTAAGTTTGGGGGGAGGAGATTGCAATATTTGCGAAAATTTTTGTGAACCCGAGAGCATAAGCATGGTATGAATGCACGAATTTTTTTTTTCGAAATATGCTTTAGCTTAAGTTTGTGATTGCTGGATTTTTCTTGATGAATAAAAGCCTAAGATAAATTCTTGATTGAAATCGAATATGACTTAGAAAAGGAAGATAAATGCTAATCTTGAGGATTGACTGATTCTTGTGTTAACTCTATTGTATAATGAAAGTTGAAATTCTTGAGCACATTATGCCATGATCTTGTGAATTGTGTGCAACTTGGTGAATGATTATGTGAGTTATATGGAACAATATGATCATTATGTGATATTCTAGAACTTGTTTGATTAACCTTTGAGGCGAAATCCTAGACAACATATTACTTTGGAGATGATTTAGGCCATATTTGAATCGTTTGAGCATTTTCAAGCCAACATTGATATATTTCAATCCTTAGTTACCCTTTTGAGCATTTTCAAAGCATATGATTTGCCACCATTCGAATTCTTTTCTTTAACACTCATTGTACTTAACCTGTCAAACCCGGAAAACCATGATCTACCCTTTAAGAGAGCTTAAATTTGCACAATGATGTCGATGAATGAAAGAAGGGAAGAAGAAAGAAAAAGAAAAAAAAAGTGTTGAGGAAGAAAGAAAAGAGACTTCAGAAATATATCATGAGCCTAAAATTATGTGTTGAAAAGTTTATTCACTACCCAAGAAAATTAAAAGAAATAAATTTGGGGGTTGTAATACATGTGAAAAATAAAGAATATGGGTATATCTAGAGAGTACATTTATATGTGCATATCCTTTTATGCTCTTTTGCTTTGTAATTCCTTATCTTTTCTTTGTTAGACCCTACCTAGGCCTCACATTACAAGCTTAATAAAGACCTATTGAAATAAAGTTTTATGATTGTCTACATTAGTGGAGAAGGACTATGAAGAGCAAACCTATGGAATATCCAAAAATTTCAAAGTTCCATTGGTTTGCATAATTTAAACTAAGAAGCATGCATGGCACTCAAAAATTGACAAAACACACACATACACACACACAAACACACACACACACACACACACACAAACACACACACACACACACTTCAATTTTCATGATGAGATTTTTTTAGCTTAAGATTCATGATAATTCTTGGATGGTATTTTGAATGCTTTCTAAGTTGTATACCTTATATAATCTTTGAGGCATATACTTTGGAAAATCAAGATAAGCAAAGCATGATTAATTCATGAGTTTAAGTATTTATTCATATTTTGACCAAGGACGATCAAAAGCTAAGTTTGGAGGTATTTGATAAGCCTATATTTGTACATATTTTCATACCTCTAACTTGATGATTTTGGTAATAATGTTTTTGAAATTAGCATGGTATTGCACTAATTATGATGAAATAGTCTTGCAAGATGATTTGGAGCTTAATTGTGCAATTTTAAGGAGGAGTTTGATTTAATTGATCAAGATAATCATAGAGGAAGGACCATGCAACAATGACTTTTTGCCTACAACTCAGATTGGGGCTACAACTCTTGTGTTTATCACTCAACCTAATTTCGCCGCCAACCAAGTGCAATTACAAGTTTCGGGGGGCACATCCTTAGAGAGAATTCAGCAGACAAGAGAAGAGGAAGTAGACTCAACCAATCAGAAGAGAAGAGGAAGTAATTTCAGCATGCCAGAGAAGGAGAAGAAGAATCCGAATTCAAGAAGGAGAAATGCTTAGTTGTTGCACTTGTCTTCTACCTTCAAAGGCTAAAGTTTTCTTGTTATTCTATTCATTATTTGATGTGTTTTTGCTGTGTTTCCACTTTAAATTTCTTGAGTATGTTGAATTTAATGATGTCTAGCTAAATTCTCTTACATAGGGTTTAGATGGATTTTGATCTTAAGATTATATAATTATTTGTTTAATTCAATTCAAGACATTTATTATTTGCATGAGGAATTATTTTTGCTATGCTTAATGCTTTAAAAGAACTGGCCAATCTTTTAATGATTTGATGATTCATGCATGACTAATCAAAGGATTGTTATGAATTAGATCCCTAGGCAATAAAAATTGCATGATAGACTATGATATCGAAAGATGATTAGCTCATGTGTGGGAACCAAGGAAGTTTAGTGAGTCAAATCCCCTTCTACGATTAGAGTTTTCCAAAGAGATTAATGCTTATTTTTCCTTTTGACAACCACTTAGAAATTTGATGGTAGAATTGGATTAATAAAGGATTAATATAACTTAAGAAAGATTATTAATTAATTTAGGAAAATCCACCATCACATGCAAATAACTTTATTATACCTTAGGATAATTTCAGTCTTGAGTTGGATGAAATAGGCAATTACATAACCTTGATTTAATGAAATCTAAACCCTATCTGCATTCATCCATCAATTCAGTTTTTATTAAGTTCTTCGATTTGCATTAATTCTTTTAGTTTTTATTCATTCAATTGATTCACGAGTTCAACTTAGGTTAGTTTAAAATTGATTTGGTACTGTAATCTAGTCTCTGTGGGATCGACAGTTTTCTCATCATTATACACACATTTGACTAAGGTACATTTGCCTGAATTAACTGTGCATAAATTACACAACAATGGCCACTCAGAAAATATGAATCCAGATTGTTGATTAATTAAATCCCCAAACATTGCAAAAAAAAGAATATTTATTTGTTCATAAATTTTCTATCATTTATTTATCTAATTAAATCCCCAAACAGCCACAACCTTAATTTAACCATAATTTGTTGTTGCCAATCTCTATTCTTGGGTATATTTATCCTAATTTTTTCCAGATCGATGCTGTCTGTATTAATTGTTAGAGACATTTCAAACTGCTTTCTTTTATTCTTCGTATTAAACAATGCATGATCATTTCCTGTACTATGTATTTGAAGTCAGAAGAGCTTACGAAGATGACAGCTATTGGAGAACTGGGTCCAAAAGGCTTCGGCAGTCAATGAGAGTAACAACAGCGTACTTCTCCGGGTGGTGATTGAGGAGGTCTTTAGATGAATGTGCGGCAATCAATCCAGCAGCGGCTAAGGCTCCAGATAATTTGATCCCTCGTTCCTTGCACACCTGCATTACAAACCCAATTTTTTATTGTCACTATTTATACAAGACTGGTGTTGCTCAAGGGAAGGTCTCACAAATTCCCTGTTGTCAACTAGTCAAATTGGTAAGCCAAAATATTTAGGTATTAGCATATTTAAATGTTAAAGCATGGTTTCTTTGCAGTGCAAATCCATTTTCATTGGTGCAGATGTATGATAGTGCAAATGAAATGAGAACATTGAGCATTGATCAAGACTAAGGATAAACTTATCCTTCCACACATGAATCGGTATACAAGACTAAGCAACTTGAACATTGATCAAAAAATGAAAAGAAGATCACTAAATAACCACCACAAAGTTAAGGATGATATGAAAATTCACAAGGGGCTGCTGCTGATGGACCATTCAGTGAAGTGATTCATATGCCATTTGAAAAAAGGAATGTGAGAACAGTTGATCAACTTTAAGCAAGCACCATTTAACAATTCTATACATAGAATACCATCTTAGTGTTCAAGTGTGTTGGATAACTATTATTCAAACTTCAAAATCTAAAATTTCCCAATAGAAAATCAAAGTAAAATTTCAGCCATAAATATGGAAGCAATCCAAATTTCAGCCAAAAGATCAAGTAACACAGAATGGATTGTCCCAAATGAATGTAAGTGTCCATGCTAGGGTGCATCTCAGATTCTAACACCCCATGGATTCTTGAGGAATCTCCTTGTTACAAAGTTTAACTTTTATACAATTTTCAGGGATATAGTCTGTAAGTCCTTTTTCAGCTTACCGAACTGGACTTCTAGACACACATCAGATCCTGATTTCCCAATCTGTGTTCATGAAACATATGAAGCATGTATCATAAATACAACTGTTCTAATTACAATCAAAGTAGCTCGTTGTAAGCCCGGTTAAAGATTCATAGGTTTCTCTATAGAGACTATTGTAGATACTTGGAAGAAGTGGCTGGTTTAGCTAATCAATGAACAGCAACGATTCAAGAGCAGACTGCACCAGAAACTGGGATGATGAAGCTTAACTTCAAAAGTAGTTTTCTAGGTAACCCTAAGTCTACGGGTGGAAGGAGTGCTCAGAGATCACACTGGCACCATTTTGTTGGGTTTATGTGATCCTGTTCATTAAGGGAATTTTACTCGCCCCACACTGAGGACCGGTTGGTTATGGAGAATCTCCTGAGGCTAAAATATAGGCTGTAGTTGGAAAATCAATGCACTACAAAGAAATTTTAGTGGAAAGGAACTCTCGTTTCATTATAGGATGGCTAAGTAAGCAGAATCCGCATAGACACATATTAAGCGAAATCACAACGGTAGCAATGGGGAAAGGAAAATATACATATAGACTCCAAGATCAGTTAACAATATTGCTGATAGGATGGCAAATGGAGAGGTAAAAGAAACCAAATGTATTGCAATCTAAACCCCTAAACTGTGGTGCTAAATAGAAGTCCCTCTAAAGTCAATGCCTTGGTTTGGGGTTTGGGGCTAGATAGAAATCCCTCTAAAAAGAACCTAATCAGGCAAGGAATCGAGATACAAGATATGATGTGTGTGTTGTTTGGTTAAGAAGAAGTCATGTCCAACTTCAAATCTTTCAAACCAGCAACCAGGCTTTGGCAATCCGATTCATCCAACACCCTCGTGAAGCCACAAATCTTTCCTGATTGCAATTGCTTCTGCCTGTACATGAGAAGCATTGATTAACAAAGAAAATTAGATGACACCCGAAGGGTATTTGTGTCCTTTTACATGTTTAACGTAGGTATTAAATTAGCACGTTTTGAAAATTTGATATTGGATTGACACATTTTAAAGTTGGGGGACGAAAGTGAGAATAATCTGCAATTTTCCCTTTTTTTCTTACTGAACATTTGAAGAGATTAAGAAATAATTTTTGTAAAAAGAGAGTGTTGACTGTTGATACAATTAGCTAGTTTCATTCAACAAGCAATCAAATAACTAAGATACATAGCAGACAAGCTCAAGTTTCAGAACTACTCCTTTCCCGGACGAAGCATCAGACTCTGTTGCCATGGTTTCCACCTCTGCGGGACCTCCACATTCCCCAACTTTTCATCCATGTAAATATCAATTGAATGCCGTGACTGAGGATAAGCAAGGTCATCAGGGTCAACCAAGTGATAACTGCTACTTTCAGTTGACGATCCAGGTCATGTTTACCAGTTGGTGTCAAGGCAATTATGGAAAACAAGTACGTCAATACCATAGCCGTGATGGCAACCCACATTGTTCCAATCATCACCCACATGTAAATCCTACTCTTCAACGGCAATCCACTAAGGATCAGTAGGATTACGCTTAGAGATGCAATGAAACCCGTGGTATTGCAGCGGTAGAGTCGCCAGAATTCTTTCCGAGGATTAGGACCATAGGCCAATATGGACTTCCCGGCATTGTATTGATAATCTGGTTGAGGTGGTGGTGCAATAATTCCAGCTGAAGCATCAAATTTCTGGCTATTGTCTTGCCAAACACCACCAGGAGGATTTACTCCGACTTGAAAAGCGATGGTTGCAATCAATATTGCCACCACGATCAGTGCCTTCTCCACCTCCTTAACCCTCTCTTTTTGCTTTCCGAAATGGGTGGTAGTAGTTCCCGTTTTCGAGGCAGCTGGTTGGCCATGTGCGGGAGCTTGTCGATCATGTTCATCAGCCTGAAGAAAATGGAGGTGATGATTGGCCCATATAATATCATTGCCATTTCGTGCTGCCGGCGGGATTTCCCTAGCTCTTAAAGCTCCGGAACCTCGAAGAACCTCCTCTATCTCCATGTCTCTCATGTCTCTTGGACTTCTTGTCAGAACATCCGACGCCGTGAAGGAGTTGACGTTCAAAACGTTTACTTTAATTGCGGTTTCGCTAAGCAGATATCTAATGGTCTGCACAGTAAGTGTTCGACATTTCATCAAACATTATTAGCTTAATGTGAGTCTACGACTAGCAAGTATTACAACTTGATATATTTTAGTTTCAAAATCAAACAAATTGCGCATGTGCAACCCAGAAGGTCATAACCCACTCTTGATTTTCAAATCTGTTAGTGGAATCCACTTAATTAATGAATAATGGGTTTCAAGCAATATGCCAATTGATATTGCTCTTGGAAGAAAATTAAACGAATGTCGTGTATATCTAACCAAAATCAAAAGCGATCGAAGTTAGGTAAGAAGCATGAAAAGCTTACATCAATCTGCCGATCAGCTGCTGCAAGATGCAGGATTGTGTTGCCATCATCATCTTTGGAGTTCACAAATTCGTGATCACCAGTTGAATTCACCAGCAGCTTAAGCGCCTCTAAGCGGTCATGTTTCACGCAGAGGTTTAGAATAGTCTGCCGACAATCCACAAGGGCTCGGGTCGCTTGGGGTCTTAGCCGAAGTAGCTCTTTTACCACCTCCACTTGGCCTTGGACTGCTGCTAGATGGAGATTTCTTTGGGTATTTGATGCATTTTATAGAAAAAGAGGAAGAGAGGCAGTTTTGTCATAAAAAGTGCATCAAAGGCATTTCCAATACGGTGGACAGTCCGGATTTCCTGCTAACTTCCCTCTACTCCCCTCTCTATTAACCCATTAAAATTATTCCAGCTGTCACTAAGTCCGATCTAGCGTAACGATTGGCTAATGCCTTAATTAACCCCTCCGTTAGACACTATTTAAAGAAATACCTATTTTTATACAATAATTAAATATTTCTAAAAATAAAAATATAATAATTTTGGGTGGTTGTAACTCTTTTTGCATGCATGAATTCGCTTTACTAGGCATAGATATTTTATTTTTATTTATTTTCTAAACCTAGTAAAGCAAACTCATGCATGGAAAAAGAGTTACAGATAGGGTTGAGCAAAAAATGAAAAAATCGAACCAAAAAATTGGTTAATCGAACTGCTCGGTTCGGTTTCAGTTTGGTGTTTTTAAAAAACCGAAGGTAGTAGTTTGGTTTCGGTTAACCAATTTAAAAAACCGGTGGTTAATTGAACTGATCGGTATACGTGTTTTTCTATATAATTTCTATATATTTATGTATATTATATATATATATATATTTTACATATTATAAATTAATAAATACGCATTATATATAAATATATATATTTATAATATATTATATATTATTTATTATTTAAAATATAATATTATATATATTTATAATTTTTATTATATTTATAATAAATATTATAAAGTCAAAAAAACAAAAAAAAACCGACGACCGAACTAATTAACCAATTAACTGACTGGTTTTGATTCAGTTCTGATTACCGGTTTTCCACTACTTGTTTGATTCACAAAAAAGGCCCACGGTTCAGTTACCCGAACCATGAGCACCCCTAGTTACAGGCCACCCAAAATTATTATTTTTTTATTTTTAGAACTATTTAATGAATGCATAAAAATAGGTATTTCTTTAAAATAGTATCTAACGGAGGGATTAATTAAGGCATTAGTCAATCGTTACACTAGATAGGACTTAGGGAAGCAGAATAATTTTAATGGGTTAGTAGAGAGGGGAGTAGAGGGAAGTTAGTAGGAAATCCGGACTGTACGGTGGATGCACCAAATGCTTAATTGCCTTTTATGATATTACCTTGCAAAAGATAACTTGTGTGTGCAATATTTTATAAAAGAGCTACTTTTTGTTGTTAATAGAGGTCAAATTCTATTGTTGCAAGTACAGAACTACTATTCACTAAAGGGGTGTTTATACCAGAATTCACAATTGTTCTGAAATGTGAAATGTGGACAAATTGTATGGACTGAATCAGTCCACACTTTTAGATTTTATGTATCTCATATACATTTATGAATGATCTACATCAACATTGTAAGAAATGACTCGGAAATGGAACTGTTCTGGCCACCGGTTTTCAGGTCGACGGTCCGACCATCCGATTTGAATGAACGGCCTATTCTGACAAACAAATTAAAAGAATTCGTCCACGAGATGAACACAGTGTAATTTTCCCATAAAGAGGCATAATTTTACTTCTATCAAGGAAAAACAAAGGTATAATTTTACCTTAGAACATCCAGCTGATTTCCAAAACCATTTAATTAGTTTAACATGGTCATTTCAAAATAACAAGATGCTTTAAGAAAAACATTTGAAAATACATGTACAGGAGCTTGTGGACAGAGGGGGTAGTGATTATTAATACAAGATATGCCTGGACTCAAGAAGCGACCAATTAATGCCAAAACACAAAGCACAGAGATAAATAAATGCATGCATGCATATGTTCCACAAGTGTTTCTTAAATTCTAGGAGAAAACATTGATCAAACTGTGTAATCCTGGTGGCTCCCTTTCCTCTGCTTTCTCTTACCTTTCATCCACTTGTATGTTAAGCGAATGCTATGGCTAAGAACGAGCAAGGTCATCAGGCCCAACCATGTGCTCACTGCTATTATCAATTGACGGTCCAGTTCTTTTAACACAGTACGTGGTGTCAAGGCTAATATCGAAAACAAGTAAGTTAAAGCCATTGATGTGACTGCAAGCCACATGATCACCATCAAAAACCACATAAAATACCTATGACTGAATGGTAATCCGCTTATCATAAATAAAATTATACTCAGAGAGGCAACGAAACTTGTTGTGTTGAAGCGGAAAAGACGACGAAATGTTATATGGTCCTCGTGAGCCATTACAGACTTGCCTGCTTCAGGAATGCTTGGAGATGGAGCTAGTTCAGATGCATTACCACCATTATTTTTCAGCATGTCGTCTAGCGTCAAAACACCACCTGGGGGGTTTACTCCCACTTGAAAGGCCATGGTTGCAATCAATATCGCCACCACCATCAATGTGTTGCGCATATCTTCCATCCACGTTTTCATTATACTCCTAGCTCTTAAAGCTCCCATACTAAGAAGGGCCTCTTCGATTTCCACATCTTTCAGTTCTCTTGGACTTCTCATTAAAACATCCAAGGCCGTTAAGGAGTTGGCGTTCAAAGAGTTCACGTTAATTGCAGTTTTGCTAAGCAAAAATCTGATGGTCTGCACATTTGTCAACATAATATGGTTGAGATAAGGCTTGGACGAGGATGATGAATTATTTATCTGCTTAAGTAAAATTAACTAAAAAGTTAATCGGGTGAAGCAATGCTTTAATAATAGTAGTAGTAGTAGTAATAATTTATTATTCTTATTATTCTTATTATTATAATTATTATTACTACTACTACTGCTACTATTATTATATCATAAATTTTTGCTATTTTATCTCTTTTTATATCATTTTATCATTTATTGACATCTTTTACACAATTTTACTATTTTTATCATTAAATGCTCTATTTTATATATTTAATTTTTATTACCATTATTGTTTTTTTGTTTTATTTTTTGTTATATTTATAATAGTTTTTACTATTTAATCATTTTTACATTATTTTTATTTTTATTGATACTATTTATTGATTTTTATCATATTTTATATTTTGTTTTATTTTTGTAATATTTTTACAATATCCTATTACTTTAATCATTTTATTTTACTTTTATTTACATAATGACTTTCAAGGGTAAATTTGTAAAATACAAACTTCTTAGACGTCACAGCATTCAAATTACTGAACAATCCCACCATATTCAGATGTTTGCAAAAGCAGAAAAGCAAAATTTCCTCCAAATGCTTTTAGAGCTTTTTCGAGGGTTTATTTGCTTTTCAAACTTTAGACTTTAGTTTACTGAACACCACCTAAGAAACCCAAAATCAGGTTAACATATAAATAGTAGAATTTCCCTTATCTGAAAGGAAGCCCACAACTTTTTTTCTCATGCGAAACAAGACATGCGACAACAAAAAACACTGATTAGATGAATGTTTTTATCAAGGACAATTTGATTGGGTTTGATGGATTAGTAAGACGTATTAATTGAATTGGATCAATGGAGATTTAGTGGTCTAAATTGCAAAGTATTTATTGGATTGGATTTATATTGGATTTGGTCACATTGAACCAATATTTGGTCCATTAACAGAAGATAAAGGGTACAGATGTTAATTAATGGATTAGATTGGTCCAAACATTGAATTGGATCAGTCCAAAATGGTTCAAAATATTCATCAAATTGAATTGGACCTAGTCTATAATGACTCATATTGGACCAGGTTGGGTTAAAACCAATATGTAGTTCATTGACAATCCTATCTCCACAACTCATGTCTATTTACTAACATGCATCTTTTCCCTAAAATACTTCTCGGGTGGGAATGATGACCGAGTGAGAGGACTCTTTGATTTTGGGTTAAGTCTTGAGTGAGTAAGAAGATTACTTACAATGAAAGGATGTGGTGTTGTTAGTTGTGACCAAGGACTAAAGTATCAATATTGAGTATCGAATCATACAACTTGGATATGGATACCGATATACTTTGGAAATGCATGGATACTAATGAAAATTATGAAAGTGCTTGAAAATGCTAGGAAAGCATATATAAATTTCATAAATATATTAATAACACTAAATTTAAAATCAAATAACTACAAATAATGAATAAATACGTAGACAATGTATTACTTTAACAGTATATATGAACAACTATATTATAATTAATATGTTGAGATGCATAAATGTCATATAATTACTTCTCCCTTTCTTTCCCTCCCGTCTTCTTCACACTGTTGGTTGCTAGGTGGACGTGGAAATAGGTTGAATTGTGAGATAAGTATTTATGTATTAGCCTTTGTATTTATCCAATATGGTTATATTAAATTAGGGCTATAATTGTCATTTCCGCAAATATAAGTATTTATAGGATAAGTGATTCAACAAACACTTGAACCTCCAGAGGTTTGACCTAAAATACTTATACCTACCCTCTCACTTTTCACACGACTTAAACCTCCCTTGTCAGAATAGGGGTGGCATTATATTTAACTGTATTAATGAAAAGACCATTTTGGCCTTCGAAATTCTTTAAATTTATAAAGAAAACCACCGAACTGAATAACGGAGCGTTTTTTTTTTTTTTGACAAAACTAGCAAACATTGACTGTATTCTGAATCACTTCACCGTCTATTTTGTAATATCACTTCATCGTCCACTCTTTGTATTCTGAATCTCTGTATACACAGATAGTGGATGTTGACGTTAATCTGGAACCTGTTTGGCGGTACAGGAAGTGCAGACCTAATATGCTATAAAAGGACCAACAGCCATAGTGAGTACCCAGGGGAACAGAGTTCTGAATTCCCCAGTTTTGTAAGCAAAAAGAGGAACTCTGATCAATTGCTACCAGAGGGGGGATCTCGATCTTGTGCATCGATAGTTGTTCATACGCAAGCAAAGGGGCAATGAGGGGTTTACAAAAAAATTTGGACGGAAGACTATGGAAGGGAACTTTTTGGGTTTAATATCGTAATATATTTAAAAAAATTTAAAAAATAGGTTAAATTTCTAAAAATAATATCAATAAAACACAAAAATATTATTCATGTTCACTAGAGCCGCCATCCGCCGCTGCCCGCTACTACTTGCCACTGCTGCCCGCCGCCTCCAACAACGTTGCCAGAGGTGGCCGGAGGCAGAGGTGATAGTGGCGGCAGCAGCGGGTAGAGAAATGACCACCGGCGCTGCCGCCACCTCTGCCTCCGGCCATTTCTAGCAACGTTGTAAGAGGCGGCGGATGGTGAACAAACAGTAAGTTAGAAGAAGAAGATGAATAATGTTTTGAAAAATTAACCTATTTTTTAAAATTTTTTAAATATATTATTTTTTTTTATATTAAACCCTAAAAGTTGCCTTAAACATAAAAAGAAGGTTTAACCTTGTTATAATTATCAACCTCTTTATTGGAACCTACTGTTATATGTTTGGCATGGATGTTGGAAGCACTTTTTCTCAGAAAACTATATATTTTTTTGTTAGAAACTTGCTGTTAGGAGTTTTAATTTGGTACCACTGTTTTTAGCAAAGTATCCAGAAAGTCCACGTCTAAACCACACCTTCTCGATTTCTACCGTTTTTTTAAAAAAAAAAAAAAAAAAAGACAGTTTCGAACATATTAACATCTCCTGGAGCTCCCTGTTTTTTTTTCCATCGTAGACGGTTAAGAAGTGTTATGCACTCTGAGCAATATTATTGATCTCGGAAGAAATTAAACGTCATATATGTCTAACCAAAATCAAACCAAAGTTAGGGAAGCATGAAAGTCTTACATCAATCTGCCGATCAGCGACTGCAAGATGCAGGATTGTGTTGCCATCATCATCTTCGGAGTTCACGAACTCATAATCATCACCAGTTGAGTTCACCAACAGCTTTAGGGCTTCCAAGCGATCATGCTTGACGCAGAGGTGCAGGATGGTCTGCCGACGATCCACAAGCATCCGGGTCGCTTGGGGTCTCATCCGAACCAGCTCTTTTACCACCTCCACTCGGCCCTGAATCGCTGCCAGATGGAGAGGGGTGTTGCCATCCCGATCCCGAGCAAGACAAACTTCTGGATTGGCAATGAGCAGCACTCTTACAAGCTGAAGATGCCCATTTGCGGAGGCCAAGTGAAGGGGTGTTTGTCGCCGTCGGATGTCAGGCTGGGTAGCAAGCCGAGGCTCGCAGCAGAGAAGCTCTCTACCGAAATCGACGTGACCCAGCACAGATGCTATGTGCAGAGCAGTTTCAGTGGGACAAGCCACACTGGCTCTATGGAGAATGAGCTCGTCCTCTTCAAGCAATCCGTGCAAGGAGTTCACACTCCCTTCCAAGGCTGCTTTCCGAAGCCTCTGCATTCTCTGCATCTCAAAAAGCTCTATCTCATCTCTCTTGATTTCCATTCTAGCTATATATGTGATTAATTAATCAAACAAGTACTCACTATGAACCCACAATTGCCTTCTGCGTGCTCCAAATATATACTACTTCGGTGAGCTCATTGGGGAATTCAAATAGAGTTATTGTTAGACGTTTGGTGTGGCTGCGAAATTCAACAGTTACAATAAAAGATGTCGTTTGGTGTGGCTGCTGAGATTTCAACAGCCACAATTATTGCTCTACCATTTCAATTCCACCAAAAACTGCTCCATTTATTTTGATTCATCAAATTCAGCCCCTCCATTTTTTTGCCAGAATTCTAGGGGGCATGTTCCCTATTTTCTTCTATAAAAGGGGAGCTTCCAGGGAGTAGTAGAAGGATGGAGAGAGAGCATTAGAAAGCTGAAGAGATTGGGAGAACTCCATCGCCATCTTTCGGCAAGATCTGCTCCTATTCTGTTTGGGATCGGTTTTCTTCTTCACTGCTACCATTAAGGGTTCTCTCACACTAGATCAAAGCAGTCGTCTATGCTTTTGAGTGCTTCAAGGCTTTGTTAAAGGCATTTCGGCACTAGTAAGGTGTTCAGTTTGTAGTTCTCTCATCAAGCACATGAATAAACAAGTTTTTTCTTTCTTCTCCCGTGGATGTAGGTCTCTTTGACCGAACCATGTAAATCTGGTGCCATCTTTACCTTTCTTTTGCTCTTATTATTTGCTTTATAATTCACATATTTCTCAATTATTTTCTTGTTTGCCATACTAATTAATCGGTAATTCAGAGCTTAATCCTAACAAACTGGTATCAGAGCAATGTTTTTTTTTCGGGATTATTTACCGATTAATTTTGTTACTAATGGCATCAATGAAGTTTGACATTGAGAAATTTGATAGATCTGTGAATTTTGGTCTATGGAAACTCAAGATGAGAGCGATTCTGATTCAGAACAGCTTGGAGAAATCCTTGGAGGGGCAAAAGAAAAAGCCTGAATCCATGTCCGACGAAAAGTGGGAGGAGATTGATATGAAAGCCATGTCGGCTATTCATTTGTGCTTATCGAACGAGGTTCTTCGTGAAGTTGCTAAAGAAACCTCTACAGCAGAATTGTGGCTCAAGTTGGAGTCACTCTATATGACAATGAGTGTCACTGTTATGGACACACCGACCGGCAGCGCACTGCGGCAGCAGGCGCCGCACAACAACAGGCACCGCCCGGCAGCACGCGCCGCCCGACAGCGCGCAGCGCGCACTGCCTGGCAGCACGCACCGCCCGGCAGTGCAGCAGCATGCACTGCAGGGCAGCAGCATCGCGAGACGCGCGCACCGCCCGGCAGCAGCAGTAGGGCAGGGCCCACATGACAGCTCATCAAGGTGGGTCCACACTTATCTTACCAAATCAGCTATGCTCGCCAACTCGCCGCCAGCTACACCATTCCTTCTCCCTATCTTATTCCTTATCCCTTATCCCTATCTTATCCCTTATCCCTTATCCCTATCTTATCCCTTATTCCTATCTTATCCCTTATCCCTTATCTTATCTTATCCTTATCCTTATCTTAAGTAAGAGTTCTGTTACCATTAGGAGTAGGTAATTGGGAGTTTGAGTTCAAGTTGGAGTTTGAGTTTAATTAGGAATTTCCTTCTGTAATCTCCTATTTAAGGAGCCACGAATTGAAATAAAGGCATTTAATTTTCCAGTCAAGAAAAGAGTAAGGAGAGTTCGGGTGGTCTCTTGGGCAAATCACCCATTCAGTTTCCACAATAGGGTTTGCACGCAAGGGAAGGCGCAAGGGAAAGCAGGGCTTTCTCCCCGTGGACCAACCCGTGATGAGATCCTACGCGCGGTACCATAACATTTGGTATCAGAGCTAAACGTCACGGGCGATATGGAGCAGCTATCATCCAAGGTCAACGAACTGGAACATAGGCTAGCAGAAACCAGCATGGAGGTTCGTGAAGTCAAGGAAGATGTCCGAGAGCTATGACGCTGCCTGGAAGCATTCCTCTCCAACAAAGAGATTAGTTCTGAGGGAATCACCAACACAAACAGTCGTCGTCCGGACTGGGCAGAGGCATCCAGCGAATAGCAGACCGCTACCCCTACAACCGCAGTTATTCCCAAGGATCAACGCACGGAGGATGAAACTGTAAGGTCTCCTCCTTTGGCCGAGGACAATGTCACGAACATTATATTGGCACCTACAGAATGCGCTCCTTTGTCGAAGACAGGTGGGCTTCGCGATGTTGCTGGGGCTTTACCGAAGGCTTTGGCTCAGCGTGGACATAGAGTTATGGTTGTGGCACCACGGTATGGTAACTATGCAGAAGCCCAAGAAACAGGAGTGCGCAAGAGATATAAGTTGGATGGGCAGGATATGGAGGTAACTTTCTTTCAAGCTTATATTGATGTTATGGATTTTGTGTTCATGGACAGCCCTATGTTTCGCAATATTGAGAAAAATATATATGGGGGAGACCGAGAGGATATTTTAAAACGCATAGTTCTCTTTGGGAAGGGTGCTCTTGAGGTTCTCTTCTGTAAGTATACCCGGTGTGTCCCTATGATCCACAACATAGTACACCGGGGTCGTGGTCCAGTACGCGGTTTTCGTTATGTGGATCTTCCACAAAACTACTTCGAACTACATGACCCAAGAGGTGGGGAACACTTCAATGTCCTTGTAGCTGGCCTGAAAACAGCAGATCGTGGAGTCACTGTAAGCCATGGTTACGCCTGGGAGCTGAAAACTAAAGAAGGTGGCTGGGGTCTGCACCCAATAATAAATGAGTGTGATTGGAAGCTGAAGGGCATCATGAATGAGATTGATGCAAACGAAGGGAACCCACAGTTAGATGTTTACCTGGCATCGGATGGCTACACCAATTACTCTGCGGAGACTCTTCAGACTGGCAAGCCTCAATGCAAAGCAGCTCTACAAAGGGAGATTGTTCTTCCTCTTCGAGAGAATGTTCCTCTGATTAGGGTCATTGGCAGGCTTGACCATTAGAAGGGTGTTGATCTCGTTGCTGAGACCATTCCTTGGATGGTGGACCCGGAGGTGCAACTAGTCATGTTGGTCACTAGAAAACCTGACTGGGAACAGCTTCTCAAACATTCTAAGCGTCAACACCATGACAAAGTCAGGGGTTGGGTTGGTTTCTCTGTGAAAATGGGCTATCGAATAACTGCTGGTGCAGACATCCTCCTTATGCCTTCTAGATTTGAGCCATGTGGACAGAGCCAGCCTTATGCACTAAGCTACGGGGCAATCCCTGTTGTTCCTACTGTTGGGGGACTGAGAGATAGTGTTCAGCCGTTTAATCCATTGGTAGAGTTCCAAGCCACGTATCCGGAATTCGAGCTTGAGGACAAGCTCGTTGTCCAGGAGGGGTGTAATGTTATGGACACACCGACCGGCAGTGCACTGCGGCGCAGCCATAGGCAGCAGCACGCACAGCAGGCCGCACAGCAGCAGACACCGCCCAGCAGTGCCGCACAGTAGCACGCGCCGCCCGACAGCGCACAGCACGCACCACCCGGCAGCGCGCAGCAAGCACCGCCCGGCAGCGCGCAGCACGCACCGCCCGGCAGCGTGCAGCACGCATCGCCCGGCAGTGCAGCAGCACGCACCGCACGGCAGCAACACGCACCGCACTGCAGCAGCATCGCGAGACGCACGCACCGCCCGGTAGCAGCAGTAGGGCGGGGCCCACATGATAGCTCATCAAGGTGGGTCCACACTTATCTTACCACATCAGCTTTGCTTGCCAACGCGCCGCCAGCTACACCATTCCTTACCCCTTATCCCTATCTTATTCCTTATCCCTTATCCCTTATCCCTTATCCCTTATCCCTATCTTATCCCTTATCCCTTATCCCTATCTTATCCCTTATCCCAATCTTATCCCTTATCCCTTATCTTATCTTATCCTTATCTTTATCTTAAGTAAGAGTTGTGTTACCATTAGGAGTAGGTAATTGGGAGTTTGAGTTCAAGTTGGAGTTTGAGTTTAATTAGGAATTTTCTTCTGTAATCTCCTATTTAAGGAGCCACGAATTGAAATAAAGGCATTCAGTTTTCCAGTCAAGAAAAGAGTAAGGAGAGTTCGAGTGGTCTCTTGGACAAATCACCCATTCAGTTTCCGCAATAGGGTCTGCACGCAAGGGAAGGCGCAAGGGAAAGCAGGGCTTTCTCCCCGTGGACCAACCCATGATGAGATCCTACATGTGGGACCATAACAGTCACCAATCGACTTCTGTTGAAAAGCAGACTTAAAGACCATCATTTTCAGGAAGGTAACTGATTAAAACCTATCTTGATGAGTTTTTCTCGATTGTCATGGATCTACAAAATATTGATGTTGTAATTGATGATGAAGATCTGGCTATCACTCTTTTATGTTCTTTACCTGCATCATATAAGCATTTTAGAGAGACCTTATAGTATGGGCATGAGGAGATTACAGTTGAAGATGTAAAGAATGCATTGTTACAACGCGAACTGATTGATAATCAACTGAGCAATAACCCAAGTAACTCTACAACCGAGGGTCTCATTGTTCGTGGCAGGCCATCTGAAAGAAGTGGCAGCAGTAAGTCAAAGGGTCGGTCTAAGTCAAAGCATCGTAATTTGACTTGCAACTACTGCAAAAAGAACGGTCATGTTAAGCTTGAATGTTTCAAGTTGCAAAATAAGCAGAAACATCAGGCAAGTGGTGACACAAAGAAAGATCCTCAAGCCGAAGCAAGTCTTTCTTTTCCCGTCGATGTAGATCTCTTTGACCGAACCACATAAATCTGGTGCCATCTTTACCTTTCTTTTGCTCTTATTATTTACTTTATAATTCATATATTTCTCAATTATTTTCTTGTTTGTCATACTAATTAATCGGTAATTCAGAGCTTAATCCTAACAGTTATGAATTCTCCGGACATAAGATAAGTAATTATGATTGCGTCAAGCAGCGGGTATCACCATCAGGTTCCATGAAGGAGCTACTACACGATCAATGCCTGGTTATCGAATAAAGTGATTTGTTATCGAATAAAGTCGTCAGATCAAGTACATGTTATCTAGTAGCTAGGCACGCTCGGGTGAGCACGCTGAATTGAGCGCGTTAAATTAAGATAAAGCACATTATTAGCTAATGATGGGCATTATTGCATACTAATGCTATAAGGAAAGTTGGCAAATTGAAAAAAAAAAAAAAGAAAAAAGAAAACATTGGGTAACGTACTCTAGCAATGGTGCTACTGGTTAAAGAGTTTATATAGTCCAGTGTGTTTTATTATAAAATATTTGTTTTTTTCTAAATTTTGAGCAGCAGCAGTGGATTTAGATCTGTGGGCTGGTGGCTGAATGGTGAATGTAGTACTGCCTTGTTTGCATTCGTCAGGCTTTCATCAATTGGATTTCGTCAGGCCTCATCTGTAGTGAAGTATTAATTAATTAATAACAGAAGAGAATTAATTATTTTCGTTGCATCTTCAATAATGACGTGAGTTTAGATAATTAATGGTGAAAGATGAAAGCAAGGTGATGGTGAGAACTGCTGCTTTCAGGGTTGACAAATATTTT
Organism: Nelumbo nucifera; assembly: GCF_055504915.1. Classification (NCBI taxonomy): domain Eukaryota; kingdom Viridiplantae; phylum Streptophyta; class Magnoliopsida; order Proteales; family Nelumbonaceae; genus Nelumbo; species Nelumbo nucifera. The sequence continues at coordinate 54,663,019 of NC_142656.1, read as the reverse complement.
TTGTTGGTCACCACTATTTTTTGGGGTGAGTTAAGTGATGAAGATGCTACATAAAGATGCTACACCGAATATACATTGGAGGGTAGCAAATTTCTAGCAATCCATGAGCATGGCGACATATCTTAATTCAGTTATAAAAGTCTATGGGGCATTCTATTAGGTGAATTTTTTTTCAAGGCTTTCATCGCTTTCATCTAAGATTTGAAGGTTTATCCTCATCCTCATCCCGGATTTGTATATTCCCTGTACAGTTAGGATTTAGAAGTTTTAGAAAGCTCTGTATTTCTTTTTTAGATTAGAAAAAGCAGGATCGAATTTGTATATATTATAAGATATCAATGAAAACGGGGGATCTAAGGCCTCTGAAATTTTTCATGGTATCAGAGCCAATATTACTGTTCGCTGCGCGACCAACGGTTATCGGCTACAGATCTTGTTTTGACCACAGCCTATTATCGACGACTCTGAGTCCCAGTTCCTGGAGGACCTCCATCCGAAGCATTTATCTTCCCCCTTGCTTTTTGTATCGCCTGTCTCACCTCCGTTGACACCTTGTCGAGCGCCGCATGCTCTATTCCTTCGTTGAGTTTCCTCGCGTTCACCACCGTCGCCGGTTTCTTATTCGAGCTCGCGTCGAACTTCTTCACCGTCTGAACCGCTACCCCGGAACGCAAGGCCTGGTTCACGACTTTGGAATCTCGGAGGGCCAGGGCATTGGGCTTGGATTTGTGCAGGACGATTGGTTCCCAGTCCTGAGTAAGGGCTCCAGGAAATCTGCTCGGCATCCTTGAGTCGATGGATAAAGAGAAGGCGACGATTTCTGATACCAGCACTAAAGTGCGAGTGAGGCAGGGGAGTGCTCTGTTATTTATTTCATTTTTTTAGACTCTCCACAGAGTAGGCCTCTTCCCATCTTCTTGGATTTCGTTCTTTGCTACTTCGCTGATTGACTCTGGTGGCTTCTTCCCATCTTCTTGGTTTTCGTTCTCTGCTGCTTCGCTGATTGACTCAGGCATCTTCTGTTGTTTTTCTTCGTTTGTTTTAAGTCGCGCGAACTCCCGCTGCCATCTTTCCACAGTTTGTTCAGGTTTCAATCTACTGTGTTCGCTCGAACTCTCGCTGCCATCATAAGGAAGCTTCTCGGTCCTTCCGCTTTGACGATGTCTAGTTTTCGCTCGGCGTTGCGGGATCAGAAGAAACCAAGCAGGAGCTCGGGTTTGACTCGGAATCGGCGGGCTCACTTGTTCTGATTTCTTCGTGAGTCTCATTAGGATCGTCCATCTACGTGTTTCTTGCAATAATCAAGCAGCTCGGACGAATCTTGCTGACCGGTTACCAAGGCTGCCAACAACGAAAGGAACGGTGAGAGCTCAAGTAAGTCTGAATGGTGGGGAGATAGACCCCGTTGTACGTCGACCGGGCATGGAGCAGGTCGAGGAAAAGGGGGTGGACCCTCTAGCGGATGTAACCAAGGTTCAGCGAAAACTCATGCTGCTCAGTCATCGGCAGGGCGTGAGGTGGCTGCTAATGCGGCTGTAACTGACGGAGACAGGACCGGACTGAACTGGCTTAATGACGAGCAATGGCAAACTCTTGTAAGCATGCTTTATGCTTACAAAACCAAGACTAATGAAAAACTCTCTGGTAAGACTTACTCCACTGAATGGATTGTTGACTCTGGGGCGTCACATCACATGATAGGGAATTTAAATGTGCTCGTCGACACCTATGATGTTGCACCTTGTCCTGTTAGGTTACCCAACGGTGCGCACACTGAGGCCGTGAAATAAAGCACCGTTGAACTTGGAAATAATTTTAAATTGCTGCACATATTATATGTCCCAAAACTCAATTGTAATTTATTGTCAGTAGGTCGGTTACTTCGTGACACAGATTATATTGTGACGTTTACTAATAAGTTGTGTGTGATACAAGACTGCGTCTTGATGACTCTGATTGGTGCGGGTGAACAACTTGATGGGGTCTATGTCTTGAAGGGTGTGGCATTGGTTCGAGCTTACACACAGATGGAATTGGGTCATGTGATTTGTGGCATCGGAGATTAGAACACCCTTCTTATCAAACGGTTAGCTTACTTCTTAATCTCAATAATAGTAAGAACAAAACCTGTGATTTTGTTTAAAGGCAAAACAATCTAGAGATGTTTTTATTCAAAGCAGCAATAAGGTGACTGATTGTTTTGCATTAATTCATTGTAACCTATGGGGTGCTTATAGAGTACCTGCATCTTGTGGTGCGGTATATTTTCTGACAATTGTTGGTGATTATTCTCGAGCAGTTTGGATTTATTTGCTGGCTGAAAAACGTGAAGTTGGTAGAACATTCAAAAATTTCTATGTCATGATGGAACGACAATTTAATAAGAAGGTTAAGGTGGTAACAAGTGATAATGGAACAGAGCTTAAATCCTTGAAGTCATATTTTGACGAGCAAGGAATTTTATTTCAAACTTCCTGCGTTGAGACACCACAACAAAATGGTCGTGTGGAGAGAAAGCATTGTCATATTTTGAATGTAGCCAGAGCACTCAGGTTTCAAGCATATATTCCGATCAATTTCTAGGGTGAGTGTGTTTTGACTGCAGGATACTTGATTAACCGGACACCTTTGACCCTTCTTGGTGGTAAAACACCTTACGAGATGCCATTTGGACAAAGTCCTTCTTACAAACATCTTAGAGATTTTGGTTGCTTATGCTTCTCGCGTAATAGGGACCATGACAGGTTTGCCGCTAGGAGTAGGAAATGTGTCTTTGTTGGGTACCCTTTTGGGAAAAAGGGGTGGAAATTGTACAACCTCGAGTCTGGTGATTACTTCGTCTCACGAGATGTGGTGTTTAGTGAGGCCGAGTTTCCCTTTGCCACTCCGGAACATCAACCCTCTGTAATCAGTCCTTCCGTGGCCAAAGAAAATATTGGGTTGCCTTGGGCTACTCCTCCTAAAATGGTATCTGAGTCACCTCATATAGAAGTCAGAGGGAGCGACACGACCGGTGAAGGACATCCGAACACGGGTAATGATGAGGAGGCAGGTCCCCTTGATGAGACAAGGAGCCATACAAATTACAGAGATAATGAAACTCCAGCTACTCCTCAGCCCACCACGGAGGTATTAGGCCGCGGACATCAAGAAAAGTGGACCCCCAACTATTTACAGGACTTTGTCACACACTCAGCTCGTCGCTTAGACCCCTCCGCTGTTTCTCCTGCATCATCTCAGTCCTCAAGTACTCCTTATCCCATAACTCATTATATGACGTATGATAATTTTTCTATGAAACAAAGACATTTCTTGGCAGTTGTTACTGCGGGCCGAGAACCTACTCGTTTCTCTGAGGCAATGACTGATGCTCGGTGGTGCGAAGCTATGCGCCAAGAGATACAGGCTTTGGAAGACAATGGGACATGGACCTTGGAAGACCTCACACTTGGAAAAAAGACAATTGGGTGTAAATGGGTCTACAAAATCAAGTACAACTCTGATGGATCCATTGAAAGATTTAAAGCACGGTTGGTAGTCTTGGGCAACATTCAAGTTGAAGGTCTTAATTACAATGAGACCTTTGCCCCTGTGGCTAAAATGGTCACAATTCGAACCTTCTTAGTAGTTGCTGCGGCCCAACATTGGGAATTGCATCAGATGGATGTCCACAATACTTTTTTGCATGGTGATCTCCATGAGGAGGTTTATATGAAACCTCCTCTAGGTTTTTCGGCCTCCGGAACTGGAAAGGTATGCAAACTCCGGAAATCGTTGTATGGTCTGCAGCAAGCCCCCCGGAACTGGTTCTCTAAGTTAGGTGCTGCCTTGAAAACTTTTGGGTTTGAAAAGTCCTATTTCGATTATTCCTTATTTACATATCGCAAGAATGGGGTTGTCTTGAACGTCCTAGTTTATGTTGATGACTTAATCGTTGGTGGGAATAACCCGGAGTTCATACACAAATTTAAACAGTATATGAACTAGTGTTTTCACATGAAGGACTTGGGTATTCTTAAATATTTTTTGGGCATCGAAGTGAGTCACAGATTATCGGGGATATTTCTTTGCCAAAGAAAATCATAAACTTGCCCTTGCTGATGGAGAACTCCTGGATGACCTTGAACGATATCGACGTCTTGTGGGCCGTTTGATTTATTTAACCATTACACGACCAGAGCTCAGTTATTGCATTCATGTCCTGGCTCAATTTATGTAGTGTCCTCGTGTTGATCATTGGGATGTGGCATTATGTGTGGTTCATTATCTGAAAGGACGTCCTGGTCAAGGAATATTTTTGCGCTTTGATAGTGATATGCAATTGTATGCCTATTGTGATTCCGACTAGGCGAGTTGTCCTCTAACTCGTCGCTCTCTTACTAGGTATTTTGTCATGTTCAGACATTCCCCTATCTCCTGGAAGACTAAGAAACAACATACTGTCTCCCGTTCCTCTGCCGAGGCTGAATACCGGTCAATGGCTACTGCCAGTTGTGAGTTGAAGTGGCTAAAAGGTCTGTTGTCGTCTTTGGGTATATCTCATCCTCAACCTATACGCTTGTTTTGTGACAATCAAGTTGCTCTACACATTGCCGCAAACCTTATCTTCCATGAGCGAACCAAACATATTGAAGTTGATTGTCATTTCATTCGCAATGAGCTGCAAGCCGGCACCATTGCGCCTTCCTATGTCCGTACCGGTGAACAAGTTGACGACATTTTCACAAAGGCTCTTGAACAAAAACGATTTGATTTTTTCCTTCCCAAGCTGGGCACTCGCAATCCACATCGCTTTCATCCTGGATTTGAAGGCTCATCCTCATCCTCATCCCGGATTTGTATATTCCCTATATAGTTAGGATTTAGAAGTTTTAGAAAGCTCTGCATTTTCCTTTTAGATTAGGAAAGACATGATCGAATTTGTATATGTATCATAACATATCAATGAAAATGGGGGATCTAAGGTTTCCGAAATTTTTCATGGTATCAGAGCCAGCATTACTGTTCGCTACGCGGCCGACGGTTATCGGTTGCAGATCTTGTTCCGACCACAACCTATTATCGACGACTCTGAGTCCCAGTTCCTAGAGGAGCTCTATCCGAAGCATTTATCTTCCCCTCGCTTTTTGTATCGCCTGTCTCACCTCCGTCGACACCTTGTCCAGCGCCGCAGGCTCTGTTACCTCGTCGAGTTTCCTCACGTTCACCACCGTCACCGGTTTCTTATTCGAGCTCGCGTCGAACTTCTTCACCGTCTGAACCGCTGCCCCGGAACGCAAGGCCTGGTTCATGACTTTGGGATCTCGGAGGGCCAGGGCATTGGGCTTGGATTTGTGCAGGACGACTGGTTCCCAGTCCTGAGTAAGGGCTCCAGGAAATCTGCTCGGCATCCTTGAGTCGATGGATAAAGAAAAGGCAACGATTTCTGATACCAGCACTAAAGTGCAAGTGTGGCAGGGGAGTGCTGTGTTATTTATTTCATTTTTTTAGACTCTCCACAGAGTAGGCCTCTTCCCATCTTCTTGGTTTTTGTTCTCTGCTACTTCGCTGATTAACTCTAGCGGCTTCTTCCCATCTTCTTGGTTTTCGTTCTCTACTACTTCGGTGATTGACTCTGGCATCTTTTGTGGTTTTTCATCGTTTGTTTTAAGTTGCTCGAACTCCCACTGCCATCTTTCCACAGTTTGTTCAGGTTTCAGTCTACTTTGTTCGCTCAAACTCCCGCTGTCATCGTAAGGAAGCTTCTCGGTCCTTCCGCTTCGACGACGCCTGGTTTTCGCTCGGCGTTGGGGATCGGAGGAAACCAGACAGGAGCTCAGGTTTGACTCGGAATCGGCGGAATCACTTGTTCTGATTTCTTCGTCTCATTAGGATTGTCCATCTACGTGTTTCTTGCAATAATCAAGCAGCTCGGACGAATCTTGCTGACCGGCTACCATGGCTGCCAACAACGAAAGGAATGGTGAGAGCTCAAGTAAGTCTGAATGGTGGGGAGACAGACCCCGCGGTACGTCGGCCTAGCATGGAGCAGGTCGAGGAAAACGGGATGGACCCTCTGGTGGACGTGGCCGAGGTTCAGCAAAAACTCATGCTGCTCAGTCATTGGTAGGGCATGAGGTGGCTGCTAATGCAGCCGTAACTGACGGAGACAGGACCAGACTGAACGGGCTTAACGACGAGCAATGGCAAACTCTTGTAAGAATGCTTGATGCTTACAAAACCCGGACTAATGAAAAACTCTCTGGTAAGACTTACTCCACTGAATGGATTGTTGACTCTAGGGCGTCACATCACATGACTTGGAATTTAAATGTGCTCGTCGACACCTATGATGTTGCACCTTGTCCTGTTAGGTTACCCAACGGTGTGCACACCGAGGCCGTGAAAGAAGGCACCGTTGAACTTGGAAATAATTTTAAATTGCTGCACGTATTATATGTCCCAAAACTCATATGTAATTTATTGTTAGTAGGTCGGTTACTTCGTGACATAGATTATATTGTGACGTTTACTAATAAGTTGTGTGTGATACAGGACCGCATCTCGAGGACTCTGATTGGTGTGGGTGAACAGCTTGATGGGGTCTATGTCTTCAAGGGTGTGGCGCCGGTTCGAGCTTACAAGACAGATGGAATTGGGTCATGCGATTTGTGGCATCGGAGATTGGGACACCCTTCTTATCAAACAGTTAGCTTACTTCTTAATCTCAGTAATAGTAAGAACAAAACCTGTGATGTTTGTTTGAAGGCAAAACAAACTAGAGATGTTTTTATTCAAAGCAGCAATAAGGTGACTGATTGTTTTGCATTAATTCATTGTGACCTATGGGGTGCTTATAGAGTACCTACATCTTGTGGTGCGGTATATTTTCTGACAATTGTTGATGATTATTCTCGAACAATTTGGATTTATTTGCTGGCTGAAAAAAGTAAAGTTGGTAGAACATTCAAAAATTTCTGTGTCATGATTGAACGACAATTTAATAAGAAGGTTAAGGTGGTAAGAAGTGACAATGGAACAGAGTTTAAATCCTTGAAGTCATATTTTGACGAGCAAGGAATTTTATTTCAAACTTCCTGCGTTGGGACACCACAACAAAATGGTCGTGTGGAGAGAAAGCATCGTCATATTTTGAATGTAGCTAGAGCACTCAGGTTTCAAGCACATATTCCGATCAATTTCTGGGGTGAGTGTATTTTGATTGCAGGATACTTGATTAACTGGACAACTTGGATCCTTCTTGGTGGTAAAACACCTTACGAGATGCTATTTGGACAAAGTCCTTCTTACAAACAGCTCCTAGTTTTTGGTTGCTTATGTTTCTCGCATACTAGGGACCGTGACAAGTTTGCCGCTAGGTGTAGGAAATGTGTCTTTGTTGGGTACCCTTTTGGGAAAACGGGGTGGGAATTGTATGACCTTGAGTCTGGTGATTACTTCATCTCACGAGACGTGGTGTTTAGTGAGGCCGAGTTTACCTTTGCCACTCCGAAACATCAACCCTCTATAACCAGTCCTCCCGTAGCCAAAGAAAATATTGGGTTGCCTTGGGCCACTCCTCTTGACATGGTATCTGAGTCACCTCATATAGAAGTCAGAGGGAGCGACACGATCGATGAAGGACATCCGAACACGGGTAATGATGAGGAGGCAGGTCCCCTTGATGAGACAAGGAGCCATACAGATTACAGAGATAATGAAACTCCAGCTGCTCCTCAGCCCACCACGGAGTTATTAGGCCGCGGACATCGAGAAAAGCGGACCCCCAGCTATTTACAGAACTTTGTCACACACTCAGCTCGTCGCTTAGACTCCTCTGCTGTTTCTCCTGCATCATCTCAATGCTCAGGTACTCCTTATCCCATAACTCATTATATGACGTATGATAATTTTTCTGTGAAACACAGACATTTCTTGGCAGTTGTTACTGCAGGCCGAGAACCTACTCATTTCTCTGAGGCAATCACTGATGCTCTGTGGTGCGAGACTATGTGCCAAGAGATACAGGCTTTGGAAGACAATGAGACGTGGACCTTGGAAGACCTCCCACCTGGAAAAACGGCAATCGAGTGTAAATGGGTCTACAAAATCATGTACAACTCTAATGGATCCATTGAAAGATTTAAAGCACGGTTGGTAGTCCAGGGCAACACTCAAGTTGAAGGTCTTGATTACAACGAGACCTTTGCCCCCCATGGCTAAAATGGTCACAATTCGAACCTTCTTAGCAGTTGTTGCGGCCCAACATTGGAAATTGCATCAGATGGATGTGCACAATTAAACAAGTCGAATTTTAGGAAGAAAAATTCTTCATTAAACAATTAAAAGAAAATCAATAACAAAGAATTGCCTTATCCTTCCCCTATCTACTCTTTATATAAGCATAGATCCTTATATGATTGATGAAATATAATTTTAAATAACCAATTGAAAATATGTTTTTGAAGTCAGAAATCAAAGAACGTGTTTTTTGGTTTTAGATTAATTTCTATATATAGATTCCATTTCTATTGATAATAAATTAATTAATTATCTTAGAATAATTAATCAACTATTTAATTATTTTTATTAGGTAAGATACATTTTTCCAAAGCAATAATATAATGTTTACATTTGTTTTTAATCCCTTCTGTCATTAAATTGAATATAGGCTATCCGGTATTCCTATGTATCACAAGGACCCTGATAATAAATTTATAAATATTAACTTAATTATTTAAAAATTAAGCTTAGATGCATAATTAATGATACCGTGTACTTTGCATAATGGTGGCTCAACTAACAGATTACTTTATTGTATGAGCACAGAGGTTCCCACGCAACATATGATACAATAAGATTAAATCAACTTCTGTTGCCACAAGGTTTTAAAGGATTGATAGGATAGCAAAATTTAAATTGCATGTTGAGGGTTTCAATGTTCGGTGAGTAGGGGTGCAAGTCGGGTAGGCTAGGTTGGGTTTTAGCTCTACTTAGGCCCAACCCTAAGAATTGGGCCTAAAGCCCGAGATCAAGCCCAAACTATTCAGCCTGAGTCCAAACCACACTGAAATTTGATGCACTTGGGTTAGCCCACACTAAAAATTGATCTATCGATCTATCGATCTATCGATCTATCTATCTATCTATCTATCTATCTATATATATATACATATATATATAACGAAAATAAAATTAAAATAAGGGTAAATTGCTGAAACCCCCCCCCTCAAGTTTGATGAGTGCAATCACCTCCCCTGAACTAACATAGTTGCAAGTAGACCCCCTTTATTAGAATTCTCTAAAAAGGGGCATTAAAATGTCTGACATACCCATATTTGTACTCGTACTCCTTCCAAACTGAGCCTATAGGGAAAAGTTGTTGAATTTCAAGATTGCTTCTTAAAACATTCCTTTAAATAATCACCAATATTAAAAATTGAGATATATTTATTGTTGGAAACACAATACGGTTGGACATAAAAAGTGATCACTAATGACACAAAAACTAAAAAAGAACTGAAAAGAAGAACAACATAAAAAGATAAACAATAAGGAAAAACACAACCCTAATACTAACATTGACAGTGAACTGAAAAGTAAGATCCAAGAACAAAGATAACAATAAGGGAAAACACAACACTAACACACTACTCGTCTCCTATTCTTAATTTATTTCCTAACACTAACATTGACACTGAACTCAAAAGAAGAACATACAAAAACATAAGAAGATAACAATAAGGAAAAAAACAACACTAACACTACACTTCTCCTGCACTCACCTTTTTCATACACTATTCTTCTATATATGCTTCCATTTACTGTGTTGCAGATCATGTGTCATGACATGTGTGTTTCACATGAATGAATATTTACACACGTGTAAGGAGACACCTATATATATCAGATTGAATGGAAGTATAGGAGAAAATTGAGGAAAACGGTGGTGTAGTAGATCCAAACTACTATAGCAAATTATCTCGCACCATCTAGGGATAATATAACTTGATTCTTTAAGCTGTCAATTCCCCTGGTAGAACTTTCAATTTGAGAGTCCAAAGAAGATTCGACCAACAAGTGCACAGATTCTTCATCATAGTTCTCTTTCACCCATGAGTGCTTACCAACTCCACGTCCTCGTAAGTAGTCTAACTCCACTGCAACTTCTCTCATTGTTGGCCTCTCTTCCCCGTTCAATCGTAGGCATTGTTCTGCAAGATTAGCAACTCCTTGAAGTTGTGTATGATTTCCTCCATGCATCACTTCATCTTCTAGGACATCAAAGAGACGGTTCTGTTTCATTGACAAAACAAAATACTTTGCCATATTTTTCCGTTCTTCAGGCCTGTCATCAGAATAAATCTTCTTTCCTGTTAATAGCTCCACAAGGACTGCACCAAAGCTATAAACATCACTCTTGTCGAATAACTGCCTTGTTTGCATATATTCTGGATCTATGTACCCAAAAGTTCCTTGTACAAGCGTAGATAACTGCATTTGATTCAGGGGGACCAATCTTGAAGCACCAAAATCTGATACTTTTGCAGTGAATTTATCATCTAAGAGTATGTTCATAGACTTGACATCTCCATGAATGATTGGCGGATCACCTGCTGAATGCAGATATGCAAGTGCTCCTGCAGTTTCTGCCGCTATTCTTAATCGATCCTCCCATGAGAGCACAAACTTTTGTCTCCCATCGCCATGGATTCGGTGAAACAAGGTCCCCCTTGTAATAAACTCATAAACTAAAATTGGAACAGGGGTTTCTAAACAACAGCCTAATAGCTTCACCACATTTTCGTGATTGAGACGAGCAAGAATGACAATCTCATTTATGAATTCTTTAACTTGGATCTTGTTTGTCTCTTTGGATATTTTAATGGCAATATCTCTCTCGTTTGGTAACGTCCCTTTGTAAACCGTGCCATAACCTCCTTTACCAATGATTCGGCTCTCATTGTAATTGTTAGTTGCTTTTCTAAGTTCCTCTGAAGTAAATATCCTTAACTTTCTCTCTCTATCGTCTCCATGCAAAGCAAGTAATTGATTTAAAAATACACCTCCATTTTCTTGGAAGAATTTCTGTTTGAGTTTACGTTTTTGAAAAACCCAGCAGCTCCATGTAACACCAATGATAAGGAACAACAACACGCAGGATCCTCCAACTGCATATAAACAAACCAATTTATAGATAAGTAAAAATTATAGTATTATTTAATTTATGTATAGGAAATCAGGTCAAGCGTGGAGATTTTTTAAATGACAATCTAGACCAACAAAGAGGGGCCTATTGATTGGCCATGTGTAGGGCTGTCAATGGATCGCATATTGATCCCATCCAATTTGGTCCACTATGAATCTATTGCAAATGGATCAGTCCAATCCAATCTGATGAATACTTTGGATCGTTATGGACTGGCCCAATTCAATGTTTGGACTGTTGAATCTGTTTAAACTGGGTGTATTTTAGATTGGGTCTAACCCAAACCCAAATTTGGTCCTTTGACACCCGTACTCTAATTATATATCTTCTGTCAGTGGACTAGATATTGCTGGTTCAATTTGACCAAATTCAATATAAATCCATTACAGATGGACTAGATCCAATCCAATCCAATAAACACTTTGGACCATTAAGTCAGGACTCGTCCAATTCAATATGTCTTATAGGATTGTCATTCAAATTGATTTTGAATCGGACTGGGACAAAACCAAATCTGGTCCCATTGATACCCCTAACCATGTGTTTCAATTGAAAAACAAACAATTTCAAAATAGAAACATTTTCCCTCCAAAATGGTAAGTCAACAAGTCATTTTATTTTTCCAACAGATGAAATGGTTGAACCTATGACATCACAATCAAATAATAAAAATACAAACATGGATGAAAAATCTATACTACCTATAATGAGCGAATTCCCCTTTTTTCTAGAATATTCTTGGACGTTTTCTACCCCTCTTGTCTAAGCACACAATTGGCATAAAGAGGGCATATGTCTTTTACTCTCACATCAGAAACTGCCCGCTCATAACAGTTCAGTAACTACCCACTTATATGTTATAACCCTTTAGAAACTGTCCATGAATTATAAATAGTTTTGTCTTAAAGATACTGCCACGTGCAAATGCACTTACACATTTACTAGTATGTAAAATATGTAGAAAATGAGATTGACCCCTTTAAAAACATACTAGCGGGGGCCTGTGCGATGCATGGGATGGGGCACCTTTCATTGTATGTTGCCCCCATAAGTCAAGACACTACTCCATCCCTGCCTTGACCCCATTGGGAATGCTTACAAGATTGGAAGAGTGCCAGCAGGCTACAGTTAGATAAGTCTCTTGGACGTTTATGTAGATGTTTTAATTAAGAAAATGAAATCAGGGTGCTAAGAGTGCATGAGGAAGGAGTAGAGGTGGCAAGGTTTTGCAATTGTTATTGCGGTTTGGGATGTCGCTAGTTTGGCTTGTATTGGTCCTGGGAGCTTCTGTTTGTTTAAATAATTGTTTGCATCATTTTTGACATTTTTTGGTGTTTAGGGGTTTGGTGGGTGAAGTGGTGCTCTCTATACCTAGGCGAGTGTTATTGTTTTTGGCCAGCAGGCTGGGTCCTTTTTGGAGTTCGGATCTGCTGGCCACAACACATTGCTGATCAAGCTCATCCAGCTGCGCATATAGATAATCCATGATGACCACAAAACAACTGGTGTTCTATATGCGTGGCTGGACGAGCATGGCTATCCTTTTCCCGTCTTTGTCATCTTTTTTTTAAATAAAATTTTTATTTTATTAATAAGAGGTGATTCATTGGTATGTTTACCGCTGCAAGTGCTACGAGGTGGGTGTGAAGACCATTATGTGAGGAGGAAATCCAGATTCTTATTGGAGACTTGAGAACACACATTTTTGGTCAAGTCAACTTGCTCACTTAAGAACAAACATTTTTGGCTTCAACGTGGTCACAGGCTTACAGCGGGATTTTATTAAATAAATTTGATCGGTTAGTTTAATTAAGATAAATTATAAATGGAACTGGAAAAATATAATTAATATTACCTAAAGCAATCTCAATCACTCGGCTTTGGTTTTTAATGCAACCAGTACCAGATCCTCCCTTGAAGCCGTCGCCGTGAGTCCCCTTGGGGCACGAACAATTGTAACTTCCCACTGTATTTGTGCACACATGTGTGCAGTTATTGTCTTCCTTGCATTCATCGATGTCTACATTCAAAACCAGCCATGAATGGAAGTTATTAATTCTCAGTAGGGTGAAATGAATTGTGAAAACAAAAAATTTAAATTTTGTACAAGTGCATCAAAATTTAAATTGCATGTTGAGGGTTTCTGTTAATAAGGTCGAAGAGAAGTATCTATTAACAGAAACCCTCAACATGCAATTTAAATTTTGCTATCCTATCAATCCTTTAAAACCTTGTGGCAACAGAAGTTGATTTAATCTTATTGTATCATATGTTGCGTGGGAACCTCTGTGCTCATACAATAAAGTAATCTGTTAGTTGAGCCACCATTATGCAAAGTACACGGTATCATTAATTATGCATCTAAGCTTAATTTTTAAATAATAAAGTTAATATTTATAAGTTTATTATCAGGGTCCTTGTGATACATAGGAATACCGGATAACCTATATTCAATTTAATGACAGAAGGGATTAAAAACAAATGTAAACATTATATTATTGCTTTGGAAAAATGTATCTTACCTAATAAAAATAATTAAATAGTTGATTAATTATTCTAAGATAATTAATTAATTTATTATCAATAGAAATGGAATCTATATATAGCAATTAATCTAAAACCAAAAAACACGTTCTTTGATTTCTGACTTATGCTTATATAAAGAATAGATAGGGGAAGGATAAGGCAATTCTTTGTTATTGATTTTCTTTTAATTGTTTAATGAAGAATTTTTCTTCCTAAAATTCGACTTGTACGCTTTTCTTTGAAGAATTTTTCACGTATTTCATATCTGTTCTATATCAATGATTTTAATTTATTTATAAAAACAACAACAAAGAAAATGAAAAATTTTGGAAGCCTTAGATCCCCCGTTTTCATTGATATCTTATGATATATATACAAATTCGATCCTGCATTTCCTAATCTAAAAAGGAAATACAGAGCTTTCTAAAACTTCTAAAATCCTAACTGTACAGGGAATATACAAATCCAGGATGAGGATGAGGATGAGATTTCAAATCCAGGATGAAAGCGATGAGGATTGCGAGTGCCCAGCTTGGGAAGGAAAAAATCAAACTATTTTTGTCCGAGAGCCTTTGTGAAAATGTCATCAACTTGTTCACCGGTACGGACATAGGAAGGCGCAATGGTGCCGGCTTGCAGCTCATTGCGAATGAAATGACAATCAACTTCAATATGTTTGGTTCGCTCATGGAAGATAGGGTTTGCGAAAATGTGTAGAGCAGCTTGATTGTCACAAAACAAGCGTATAGGTTGAGGATGAGATATACCCAAAGACGACAGCCGACCTTTTGGCCACTTCAACTCACAACTGGCAGTAGCCACTGACCGTATTCAGCCTCGGTAGAGGAACGGGAGACAATATATTGTTTCTTAGTCTTCCAGGAGATAGGGGAATGTCCAAACATGACAAAATACCCAGTAAGAGAGCGACGAGTTAGAGGACAACTCGCCTAGTCAGAATCACAATAGGCATACAATTGCATATCACTATTAGAGTGCAAAAATATTCCTTGACCAGGACGTCCTTTTAGATAACAAACCACACATAAATGCCGCATCCCAATGATCAACACGATGACACTGCATAAATTGAGCCAGGACATGAATGCAATAACTGAGCTCTGGCCGTGTAATGGTTAAATAAATCAAACGGCCCACAAGACGTCGATATCGTTCAGGGTCATCCAGGAGTGCTCTGTCAGCAAGGGCAAGTTTATGATTCTGAGTAATAGGAAGGTGAGCAGGTTTGGATCCCAATAAGCCAGATTCTGTAATAATATCAAGTGGATATTTTCTTTGGCAACGAAATATCCCCGATGATCCGCGAGTCACTTCGATGCCCAAAAAACATTTAAGATCACCCAAGTCCTTCATGCGAAAACACCGGTTCATATACTGTTTAAATTTGCGTATGAACTTTGGGTTATTCCCACCAACGATTAAGTCATCAACATAAACCAGGACGTGCAAGACAACCCCATTCTTGCGATATGTAAATAAGGAATAATCGAAATAGGACTGTTCAAACCCAAAAGTTTTCAAGGCAGTACCTAATTTAGAGAACCTGTTCCGGGGGGCTTGCCGTAGACCATACAACGATTTCCAGAGTTTGCATACCTTTCCAGTTCCAGAGGCCGAAAAACCTGGAGGAGGTTTCATATAGACCTCCTCATGGAGATCACCATGCAGAAAAGTATTGTGCACATACATCTGATGCAATTCCCAATGTTGGGCCGCAACAACTGCTAAGAAGGTTTGAATTGTGACCATTTTAGCCACAGGGGCAAAGGTCTCGTTGTAATCAAGACCTTCAACTTGAGTGTTGCCCAGGACTACCAACCGTGCTTTAAATCTTTCAATGGATCCATCAGAGTTGTACTTGATTTTGTAGACCCATTTACACCCGATTGCCGTTTTTCCAGGTGGGAGGTCTTCCAAGGTCCACGTCTCATTGTCTTCCAAAGCCTGTATCTCTTGGCACATAGTCTCGCGCCACAGAGCATCAGTCATTGCCTCAGAGAAATGAGTAGGTTCTCGGTCTGTAGTAACAGCTGCCAAGAAATGTCTGTGTTTCACAGAAAAATTATCATACGTCATATAATGAGTTATGGGATAAGGAGTACCTGAGCACTGAGATGATGCAAGAGAAACAGCGGAGGAGTCTAAGCGACGAGCTGAGTGTGTGACAAAGTCCTGTAAATAGCTGGGGGTCCGCTTTTCTCGATGTCTGCGGCCAAATACCTCCGTGGTGGGCTGAGGAGCAGCTGGAGTTTCATTATTTTTGTAATCTGTATGGCTCCTTGTCTCATAAAGGGGACCTGCCTCCTCATCATTACCCGTGTTCGGATGTCCTTCATCAATCATGTCGCTCCCCCTGACTTCTATATGAGGTGACTCAGATACCATGTCAAGAGGAGTGGCCCAAGGCAACCCAATTATTTCTTTGGCTACGGGAGGACTGGTTACAGAGGGTTGATGTTCCGGAGTGGCAAAGGGAAACTTGGCCTCACTAAACACCACGTCTCGTGAGGCAAAGTAATCACCAGACTCAAGGTTATACAATTTCCACCCCTTTTTCCCAAAAGGGTACCCAACAAAGACACATTTCCTACTCCTAGAGGCAAACTTGTCACGGTCCCTAGTATGCGAGAAACATAAGCAACCAAAAACTCGGAGCTGTTTGTAAGAAGGACTTTGTCCAAATAGCATCTCGTAAGGTGTTTTACCACCAAGAAGGATCCAAGCTGTCCGGTTAATCTATTATCCTGCAATCAAAACACACTCACCCCAGAAATTGATCGGAATATGTGCTTGAAACCTGAGTGCTCTAGCTACATTCAAAATATGACGATGCTTTCTCTTCACACGACCATTTTGTTGTGGTGTCCCAACGCAGGAAGTTTGAAATAAAATTCCTTGCTCGTCAAAATATGACTTCAAGGATTTAAACTATGTTCCATTATCACTTCTTACCACCTTAACCTTCTTATTAAATTGTCGTTCAATCATGACACAAAAATTTTTGAATGTTCTACCAACTTCACTTTTTTCAGCCAGCAAATAAATCCAAACCGCTCGAGAATAATCATCAACAATTGTTAGAAAATATACCGCACCACAAGATGTAGGTACTCTATAAGCACCCCATAGGTCACAATGAATTAATGCAAAACAATCAATCACCTTATTGCTGCTTTGAATAAAAACATCTCTAGTTTGTTTTGCCTTCAAACAAACATCACAGGTTTTGTTCTTACTATTACTGAGATTAAGAAGTAAGCTAACCGTTTGATAAGAGGGTGTCCCAATCTCCAATGCCACAAATCGCATGACCCAATTCCATCTGTCTTGTAAACTCGAACCGGCGCCACACCCTTGAAGACATAGACCCCATCAAGCTGTTCACCCACACCAATCAGAGTCCTCGAGATGCGGTCCTGTATCACACACAACTTATTAGTAAACGTCACAATATAATCTTTGTCACGAAGTAACCGACCTACTGACAATAAATTACATATGAGTTTTGGGACATATAATACGTGCAGCAATTTAAAATTATTTCCAAGTTCAACGGTGCCTTCTTTCACGGCCTCGGTGTGTGCACCGTTGGGTAACCTAACAGGACAAGGTGCAACATCATAGGTGTCGACGAGCACATTTAAATTCCCTGTCATGTGATGTGACGCCCTAGAGTCAACAATCCATTCAGTGGAGTAAGTCTTACCAGAGAGTTTTTCATTAGTCCGGGTTTTGTAAGCATCAAGCATTCTTACAAGAGTTTGCCATTACTCGTTATTAAGCCCGTTCAGTCCGGTCCTGTCTCCGTCAGTTACGGCTGCATTAGCAGCCACCTCATGCCCTACCAATGACTGAGCAGCATGAGTTTTTGCTGAACCTCGGTCACGTCCACCAAAGGGTCCACCCCCTTTTCCTCGACCTGCTCCATGCCAGGCCGACGTACCGCGGGGTCTGTCTCCCCCCCATTCAGACTTACTTGAGCTCTCACCGATCCTTTCGTTGTTGGCAGCCATGGTAGCCGGTCAGCAAGATTCGTCCGAGCTGCTTAATTATTGCAAGAAACACGTAGATGGACGATCCTAATGAGACTCACGAAGAAATCAGAACAAGTGATTCCGCCGATTCCGAGTCAAACCCGAGCTCCTGTCTGGTTTCCTCCGATCCCGCAACGCCGAGCGAAAACTAGGCGTCGTCGAAGCGGAAGGACCAAGAAGCTTCCTTACTATGGCAGCGGGAGTTCGAGCGAACAAAGTAGACTGAAACCTGAACAAACTGTGGAAAGATGGCTGCGGGAGTTCGAGCAACTTAAAACAAACGAAGAAAAACCACAGAAGATGCCATAGTCAATCAGCGAAGCAGTAGAGAACGAAAACCAAGAAGATGGGAAGAAGCCACCAGAGTCAATCAACGAAGTAGCAAAGAACGAAAACCAAGAAGATGGGAAGAGGCCTACTCTGTGGAGAGTCTAAAAAAATGAAATAAATAACAGAGCACTCCCCTGCCTCACTCGCACTTTAGTGCTGGTATCAGAAATCGTCGCCTTTTCTTTATCCATCAACTCAAGGATGCCAAGCAGAGTTTCTGGAGCCCTTACTCAGGACTGGGAACCAGCCGTCCTGCACAAATCCAAGCCCAATGCCCTGGCCCTTGAGATCCCAAAGTCATGAACCAGGCCTTGCGTTCCGGAGCAGCGGTTCAGACGGTGAAGAAGTTCGACGCGAGCTCGAATAAGAAACCGGCGACGGTGGTGAACACGAGGAAACTCGACGAGGTAACAGAGCCTGCGGCGCTGGACAAGGTGTCGACGGAGGTGAGACAGGCGATACAAAAAGCGAGGGGAAGATAAATGCTTCGGATGGAGCTCCTCTAGGAACTGGGACTCAGAGTCGTCGATAATAGGTTGTGGTCGGAACAAGATCTGCAGCCAATAACCGTCGGTCGCGCAGCGAACAGTAATGCTGGCTCTGATACCATGAAAAATTTCGAAAACCTTATATCCCTCATTTTCATTGATATCTTATGATATATATACAAATTCGATCATGTCTTTCCTAATCTAAAAAGGAAATGCAGAGCTTTCTAAAACTTCTAAATCCTAACTGTACAGTGAATATACAAATTCGGGATGAGGGTGAGGATGAACCTTCAAATCCGGGATGAAACCTGATGGTGATACCTGCTGGTTGACGCAATCATAATTACTTATCTCGTGTTCATAACCCTATTTAAAAATCCCCAATGAGCTCACCGAAGTAGTATATATTTGGAGCAGGCAGAAGGCAATTGTGGGTTCATAGTGAGTACTTGTTTGATTAATTAATCACATATATAGTTAGAATGGAAATCAAGAGAGATGAGATAGAGCTTTTTGAGATGCAGAGAATGCAGAGGCTTCGGAAAGCAGCCTTGGAAGGGAGTGTGAACTCCTTGCACGGATTGCTTGAAGAGGACGAGCTCATTCTCCATAGAGCCAGTGTGGCTTGTCCCACTGAAACTGCTCTGCACATAGCATCTGTGCTGGGTCACGTCGATTTCGGTAGAGAGCTTCTCTGCTGCGAGCCTCGGCTTGCTACCCAGCCTGACATCCGACGGCGACAAACACCCCTTCACTTGGCCTCCGCAAATGGGCATCTTCAGCTTGTAAGAGAGCTGCTCATTGCCAATCCAGAAGTTTGTTTTGCTCGGGATCGGGATGGCAACACCCCTCTCCATCTGGCAGCGATTCAGGGCCGAGTGGAGGTGGTAAAAGAGCTGGTTCGGATGAGACCCCAAGCGACCCGGATGCTTGTGGATCGTCGGCAGACCATCCTGCACCTCTGCGTCAAGAATGATCGCTTGGACGCCCTAAAGCTGTTGGTGAACTCAACTGGTGATGATTATGAGTTCGTGAACTCCAAAGATGATGATGGCAAAACAATCCTGCATCTTGCAGTCGCTGATCGGCAGATTGATGTAAGACTTTCATGCTTCCCTAACTTTGGTTTGATTTTGGTTAGACATCTATGACGTTTAATTTCTTCCGAGATCAATAATATTGCTCAGAGTGCGTAACACTCCTTTTTATGTTTAGGGCAATTTTGGGGTTTAATATAAAAAAAAAGTAATATATTTAAAAAATTTTCAAAAATAGGTTAATTTTTCAAAACATTATTCTTCTTAATTACTGTTTGTTCACCGTCCGCCGCCGCCGCTCGTTGCCGCCTCCGCTCACCTCTGCCTTTACCTTCGGCAACGTTGCTAGAGGTGGCCGGAGGCAGATGTGGCGGCGGCGCCGGTGGTCATTCCTCTATCCGCTGCTGCCGCCACTACCACCTCTGCGCAGCGGCGGATGGCGGCTCTGGTGAATAAATGGCAAGAAGATGAATAGTATTTTTGTGTTTTGTTGATATTATTTTTTAAAATTTAACCTATTTTTTAATTTTTTTTAAATATATTACGATATTAAACCCTAAAAGTTGCGTAGAGTGACGTAATCAGACAACCTCGCTGTAGAGTGACGTAATCAGACAAAAAGTTCCCTTCCATAGTCTTCCGTCCAAATTTTTTTGTAAACCCCTCATTGCCCCTTTGCTTGCGTATGAACAACTATCGATGCACAAGATCGAGATCCCCCCTCTGGTAGCAATTGATCAGAGTTCCTCTTTTTGCTTACAAAACTGGGGAATTCAGAACTCTGTTCCCCTGGGTACTCACTATGGCTGTTGGTCCTTTTATAGCATATTAGGTCTGCACTTCCTGTACCGCCAAACAGGTTCCAGATTAACGTCAACATCCACTATCTGTGTATACAGAGATTCAGAATACAAAGAGTGGACGATGAAGTGATATTACAAAATAGACGGTGAAGTGATTCAGAATACAGTCAATGTTTGCTAGTTTTGTCAAAAAAAAAAAAAAACGCTCCGTTATTCAGTTCGGTGGTTTTCTTTATAAATTTAAAGAATTTCGAAGGCCAAAATGGTCTTTTCATTAATACAGTTAAATATAATGCCACCCCTATTCTGACAAGGGAGGTTTAAGTCGTGTGAAAAGTGAGAGGGTAGGTATAAGTATTTTAGGTCAAACCTCTGGAGGTTCAAGTGTTTGTTGAATCACTTATCCTATAAATACTTATATTTGCGGAAATGACAATTATAGCCCTAATTTAATATAACCATATTGGATAAATACAAAGGCTAATACATAAATACTTATCTCACAATTCAACCTATTTCCACGTCCACCTAGCAACCAACAGTGTGAAGAAGACGGGAGGGAAAGAAAGGGAGAAGTAATTATATGACATTTATGCATCTCAACATATTAATTATAATATAGTTGTTCATATATACTGTTAAAGTAATACATTGTCTACGTATTTATTCATTATTTGTAGTTATTTGATTTTAAATTTAGTGTTATTAATATATTTATGAAATTTATATATGCTTTCCTAGCATTTTCAAGCACTTTCATAATTTTCATTAGTATCCATGCATTTCCAAAGTATATCGGTATCCATATCCAAGTTGTATGATTCGATACTCAATATTGATACTTTAGTCCTTGGTCACAACTAACAACACCACATCCTTTCATTGTAAGTAATCTTCTTACTCACTCAAGACTTAACCCAAAATCAAAGAGTCCTCTCACTCGGTCATCATTCCCACCCGAGAAGTATTTTAGGGAAAAGATGCATGTTAGTAAATAGACATGAGTTGTGGAGATAGGATTGTCAATGAACTACATATTGGTTTTAACCCAACCTGGTCCAATATGAGTCATTATAGACTAGGTCCAATTCAATTTGATGAATATTTTGAACCATTTTGGACTGATCCAATTCAATGTTTGGACCAATCTAATCCATTAATTAACATCTGTACCCTTTATCTTCTGTTAATGGACCAAATATTGGTTCAATGTGACCAAATCCAATATAAATCCAATCCAATAAATACTTTGCAATTTAGACCACTAAATCTCCATTGATCCAATTCAATTAATACGTCTTACTAATCCATCAAACCCAATCAAATTGTCCTTGATAAAAACATTCATCTAATCAGTGTTTTTTGTTGTCGCATGTCTTGTTTCGCATGAGAAAAAAAGTTGTGGGCTTCCTTTCAGATAAGGGAAATTCTACTATTTATATGTTAACCTGATTTTGGGTTTCTTAGGTGGTGTTCAGTAAACTAAAGTCTAAAGTTTGAAAAGCAAATAAACCCTCGAAAAAGCTCTAAAAGCATTTGGAGGAAATTTTGCTTTTCTGCTTTTGCAAACATCTGAATATGGTGGGATTGTTCAGTAATTTGAATGCTGTGACGTCTAAGAAGTTTGTATTTTACAAATTTACCCTTGAAAGTCATTATGTAAATAAAAGTAAAATAAAATGATTAAAGTAATAGGATATTGTAAAAATATTACAAAAATAAAACAAAATATAAAATATGATAAAAATCAATAAATAGTATCAATAAAAATAAAAATAATGTAAAAATGATTAAATAGTAAAAACTATTATAAATATAACAAAAAATAAAACAAAAAAACAATAATGGTAATAAAAATTAAATATATAAAATAGAGCATTTAATGATAAAAATAGTAAAATTGTGTAAAAGATGTCAATAAATGATAAAATGATATAAAAAGAGATAAAATAGCAAAAATTTATGATATAATAATAGTAGCAGTAGTAGTAGTAATAATAATTATAATAATAAGAATAATAAGAATAATAAATTATTACTACTACTACTATTATTAAAGCATTGCTTCACCCGATTAACTTTTTAGTTAATTTTACTTAAGCAGATAAATAATTCATCATCCTCGTCCAAGCCTTATCTCAACCATATTATGTTGACAAATGTGCAGACCATCAGATTTTTGCTTAGCAAAACTGCAATTAACGTGAACTCTTTGAACGCCAACTCCTTAACGGCCTTGGATGTTTTAATGAGAAGTCCAAGAGACCTGAAGGATGTGGAAATCGAAGAGGCCCTTCTTAGTGTGGGAGCTTTAAGAGCTAGGAGTATACCTCCAGCATCAATACGAGACAGAGATACACTCCCAACACCATATGATACTGGATTTACAGGGCGAAGTGATAAGCCCCTGGTCGACCGAAAGAATCCAGACGACCAGGCAGAACAACAAGACACCTCCGAAAATAATGAGACTTTTAAGAAGAAAACGTGGATGGAAGATATGCGCAACACATTGATGGTGGTGGCGATATTGATTGCAACCATGGCCTTTCAAGTGGGAGTAAACCCCCCAGGTGGTGTTTTGACGCTAGACGACATGCTGAAAAATAATGGTGGTAATGCATCTGAACTAGCTCCATCTCCAAGCATTCCTGAAGCAGGCAAGTCTGTAATGGCTCACGAGGACCATATAACATTTCGTCGTCTTTTCCGTTTCAACACAACAAGTTTCGTTGCCTCTCTGAGTATAATTTTATTTATGATAAGCGGATTACCATTCAGTCATAGGTATTTTATGTGGTTTTTGATGGTGATCATGTGGCTTGCAGTCACATCAATGGCTTTAACTTACTTGTTTTCGATATTAGCCTTGACACCACGTACTGTGTTAAAAGAACTGGACCGTCAATTGATAATAGCAGTGAGCACATGGTTGGGCCTGATGACCTTGCTCGTTCTTAGCCATAGCATTCGCTTAACATACAAGTGGATGAAAGGTAAGAGAAAGCAGAGGAAAGGGAGCCACCAGGATTACACAGTTTGATCAATGTTTTCTCCTAGAATTTAAGAAACACTTGTGGAACATATGCATGCATGCATTTATTTATCTCTGTGCTTTGTGTTTTGGCATTAATTGGTCGCTTCTTGAGTCCAGGCATATCTTGTATTAATAATCACTACCCCCTCTGTCCACAAGCTCCTGTACATGTCTCTTCAAATGTTTTTCTTAAAGCATCTTGCTATTTTGAAATGACCATGTTAAACTAATTATATGGTTTTGGAAATCAGCTGGATGTTCCGAGGTAAAATTATAAAATTATGCCTCTTTATGGGAAAATTACACTGTGTTTATTTCGTGGACGAATTCTTTTAATTTGTTTGTCAGAATAGGCCGTTCATTCAAACCGGATGGTCGGACCGTCGACCTGAAAACCGGTGGCCAGAATAGTTCCATTTCTGGGTCATTTCTTACAATGTTGATGTAGATCATTCATAAATGTATATAAGATACATAAAATCAAAAAGTGTGGACTGTCGTACAATTTGTCCACATTTCACATTCCAGAACAATTATAGATTCTGGTATGATATGAATTGGTCTCTACCACAAGGTGTGATGTGAAATAATACATACCTACCAACTTTTCATCTACACTACAAAACACCCCCTTAGTGAATAGATACTTCTGTACTTGCAATAATAGAATTTGATCTCTATTCCCAACAAAAAGTAGCTCTTCTATAAAATATCGCACACACAAGGCATCTTTTGCAAGGTAATATCATAAAAGGCAATTAAACATGAGGTGCATCCACCGTACAGTCCGGATTTCCTACTAACTTCCCTCTACTCCCCTCTCTACTAACCCATTAAAACTATTCCGCCTCACTAAGTCCTATCTAGTATAACGATTGACTAATGCCTTAATTAATACCTTTGTTATATACTATTTTAAAGAAATACCTATTTTTATGCATTCATTAAATAGTTCAAAAAATAAAAATATAATAATTTTGGGTGGTCTGTAACTAGGGGTGCTTGTGGTTCGGGTAACTGAATCGTGGGTCTTTTTTGTGAATCAAATAGGTAGTGGAAAACCAATAATCAGAACCGAATCGAAACTAGTCGGTTAATCGGTTAACCAGTTTGGTCGTTGGTTTTTTTCTGTTTTTATGACTTTATAATATTTATTATAATTATAATAAATATTATAAATATATATAATATTATATTTTAAATAATAAATAATATATAATATATTATAAATATATATTTTATATATAATGCATATTTATTAATTTATAGTATGTAAAATATATATAATATACATAAATATATAGAAAATATATAGAAAAACATATATACCGATAAGTTCAGTTAACCACCGGTTTTTTAAATTGGTTAACCAAAACCAAACTGGCACCTTCAGTTTTTTACAAACACCAAACTAAAACCGAACCAACCAGTTTGATTAACCAATTTTCGGTTTGGTTTTTTCGTTTTTTGCTCACCTCTATCCGTAACTCTTTTTCCATGCATAAATTTGCTTTACTAGGTTTAGAAAAGAAATAAAAATAAAATATCAATTTTAATTATATGCAAATTTCCCATTCTCTCTTTAATTATATGCAAATTAATTCTCTAAGCCTAATAAAACAAATTCATGCATGGAAAAAGAGTTACAGAATACTGACCACCCAAAATTATTATATTTTTATTTTTAGAAATATTTAATTATTGTATAAAAATAGGTATTTCTTTAAAATAGTATCTAACGGATGGGTTAATTAAGGCATTAGCCAATCGTTACGCTAGATAGGACTCAGTGACAGTTGGAATATTTTTAATGGGTTAGTAGAGTTGGAATATTTTTAATGGGTTATTGGAAATGCCTTTGATGCACTTTTTATGACAAAACTGCCCCTCTTCCTCTTTTTCTGCAAAATGCATCGAAAACCCAAAGAAATCTCTCCGCCTTCTCTTCTTGGTAATCGACTGAAACCCCATTCTTCTTCTTCCTAAAGAAATCCTAGTCCTCTCTCTCCAAAATTGAAAATAAACCCTATTATAGCCTTCATTCTTCATATGGAACCCCTGTTCATCTTTTTGTTGCTAATAAACTCCGGCAGCTGCAACTCAAGAGCTTCCACCGAAGAAACTCCCAACGGTGAACTTTTGGGCGTCAGCCTTGCTCATGACGTGAAAACCTGCCCACTTTATTCGTCCACTTGTGCTTGCACCAGGGCCGGTGTTCAAGAACTCCCCATAATACAAAGTGCTTAACGCAAAATCGTCATTCCACTTGAGCCACCCTGTCGGGTCGATCAGGCTATCAAGAGATGTCTTTATGAACACTATCCTCAAGTACTTCTGCCATGGTATATGCATCTAACCAAATATGTATACGTATAGAAAGTATGCATGCATATAAGGTCAGAAAATAAAAACAAAAAAAAAACAAAAAAATTTTGAATTGAACCCAAACCCCGATGGCCAAAAATATCCAAGCCCAGTCCCAAGAAAATTACTTGTTTTGTCAGTTCAGGCTCAGTTTGAGCCCACCCAAGTTACATCCATACGTTTCAGTTCCTTAAAAACCACCAAAACCCTCTTCAAAGTCTTAAAAGAAAGAAAAAAAAAAAAAAAACTATCAAAAGGTTCATCTCATGATGATATTATGGTTTACCAAAACATTTCATCATTTTGGTCATCAGAGACCATAAAAGATTATGGTAAATTATAAATAAGTACCATGTAAGGGAAAGGTAGGGAAACCTTTACAAACCTTATTGGTTTCCCTGACTTTCTCTTCCATTCCCTACCTTTTCCTTTAAACCAAACATAGCCTAAGGTCTTGAACTTTCAAGTGTAACAATCAATTACCCTGGATTTGGAAAATATACACAATTTTAGCACCATTAACTAAAATCATAGTGGGTGGTAAAATTATCAAATTGCCCATTATTTCCTAATTAATTTAAGGTTAATACCACAAAGTTAGGAAAAAATAAGACAAATTACAAACTATTCGCAAGTAATTAAAGGGAATGAATCGAAAACAAAGAACAAGCTATATACTCTGAGCCTGAAATTAGCCCAAGCCTCCAATGATTTGATGTAAATATGTCCACTCATAGAAATTTTAGAGTCAAAAAGAAATTTTAAAACGAAAAGAAAACAAAAATGATCACATTAGGTACATCAATGGAAGTTCCCATTCAATCGGTTCCTTACAAATATACATAAGTATACTACAATAGTTATCTGAACTCACTTCCTCCCAACTCTTAAACTTAATATATTGAGAACCTTAGTACGTAAGTGAACATTAGGAAACAACTCACTTGGGCTGTTTTGGAGTCGCCACCCATTAGTAAAATAAAATAGAGGTGATAGAACCTCAAGGAATGGTTTTCAAAAATATATTTGATTTAATAGTGACTCCAAGACCCAAGGCACTGGCTGAAGTCCAATAGGTGGGGCCTACATGGGATTCTGATGAGCACAAGCACAAATAAAATATTCTTCAATTGACTAAGAAAATATCAACAAAACAAATCAAAAACAAACCATCATGAGAGAATTCCCCTAATTATATTTTTATTATTTATTTATTTCTTATTCTTTTTAATTTAATTTTATATGTTATTTCCTTATGGAGCCTCAATTGATTTTATTTGTTCTATGTAATTATTAACTCAATCTCATATTTCTAACCTTACTAAAATATTTGATTTACTAAGATAGTATCATATGAGACTCCACCTAAGCAAGTGTGCCTTCAATGTCATCTTAGGAAAATTTTTGGAGTTCATGGTAACTCATTGTGGCATCGAGGCAAACCTAGAGAAGATCTTAGCTATTCTGAAAGTCTTTGTAGTGAACTACCCTGGACTATGAAGGATGTGGAGAGGCACACCAAGAAAGTTGTGGCTTTAAATAAATTCATGTCCAATTTTGTGGGGTAATGTTTATCATTCTTCTGAGGTACCAAGAGGCAAAGAAGTACTTTTAGCAGATGGATGAGTGTGAGAGAGTTTTTAAGAACTAAAAGATTACCCCATTTGATTTTATTCATTCTATGTGATTATAAACTGATCATCAATCTCATATTTCTAACCTTACTGGAATATTTGATTTACTGAGACCGTATTATATGAGTTAATAATCGCATAAAACAAACCTAGCATCAAGGCAAACCTAGAGAAGATCCAGGCTATTTTGGACATGGGACCACCCGAGACTATGAAGGATATGGAGAGGCACACTAAAAAAGTTGTCACTTTAAACAAATTATGTCCAATTTTGTGGGCCAACGTTTATCATTCTTTTGAGGTATCAAGAGGCAAAGGACTTTTAGTAGATGGACGAGTGGCAAAGAGTTTTTAAGAACTAAAAGATTACCTTAGCTCACCACCTCTACTAACCCAACCAGAACCCAAGAGGCATGTTGCACCTCTACCTATTAACAAGAGAGGAAGTCATCAATTTGGTGGTAGTACAAGATAAAGATGAAGTTTAAAGGCCAGTTTACTATGTCAATAGAATCCTCCGTACATTCAAAATTAGGTCCCCAATATAGAGAAGTTGTCATTTGCCTTAATCATTTCAACTAAAAAAATACAACCCTATTTTCTAATACATTCCATTGTTAGAGATCAAATCAGCCCCCCACGGCACATCCCCACCGTGTGTTGGGAACATCTCTCGATGATGACATCAGAAATGATGATGTCATCATCGGGAGATGTTCCCAACACACGGCGGGGATGTGCTGTGGGACGTTGTGGGGGGAATCTTGTGGAGGACTGATTTGAACTCCCATTGTTATACTCACTAACTAGACACTTAGGCAATTTTTGTAAAAGCTCGAGGTGTTGACTAGACTAATGAAGTAGGTTGTTGAGCTTAGTGAGTTTAATGTGAAGTTTAAGCCTAGGCCCTCATCAAAACACAAGCCTTGACAAACTTTATTGTAAAGTGTACTTTTAATAGTAGTTGAAAAGCCCAATAGATGGTTCATCTTGTCTAAATAAGCTATCAACCTAGATCTTATATGTTGATGGATCATCTAATAAAAAAGGAGCAGTGATGGTCTAATTCTTTTCAATCTTGATAATATCTTTGTCCACTCTAAAGATTTTTTATCTTCATCTCACTACTTATAATGATTGTGTAGCACAATTAGAATACAAATCACATCCAGATAAGCTTCAAAGAAAATAATTAAAGCCAAAATAAATAGGAAGAACAATTATTAACTAAATACTTAAGAAAAAAATCAATAGAACTACCTTTGTTACAATCTCAACAATATTAATCCAATCAATAAGTTCATCATATTTGAATTCATTTGGATCTATACCTCTATGAAAATTTGGGAATTCAAATTATAGATCTATTTTCCACGACTTCTATTCATCACCCTCAACTACAACTATCTTGGTTGTTTGCCTTAATGATGATAAAGAACAAGTGTAGGAGCCTCTATAAAACTTTGAGATATAAATCTTGAGACTCATTTCTCACCATTTTTGTTCACTACCCACAACTACAATTGATATGGATGTTTGCCTTCATGATAAAAAAGAACAAGTGGAAGCACTTGCATCAAAGCTATTATCCCCTGTCTTAGAACGATAACCTAGCGATCTCAACTCTCGAGCAAGTGCATCAACTTGTCTTATCAATTCTGCCACCTCTCTTTGTGTTTTGTTGTTGAGTTACTACTCTATGATGTGAGCCACTTGTTTCTTTTTAGGAGTCATAATCCTAAGAATGATCAAACTTATGCTTTTATACTAAATGGTGCAGTTTGAAAATAAATCACATTCAAAGAAACTTCAAAAAAAAAAAAAAACCAAAGTCAAAAAAGAAGAAGACCAATTCTTCATTAAGTAATTATGAAAAATCAATAGAAGTGCCTTATCTTTGGCCTAGATACTCTTTAAATATACTTCCTTATGCCTCTTATAAGGAAGTTTCCTAATCTAATTGAACTCTCCTTATTAGAACACTACTAAATCTCTTCAAAAAGAAATTCCTAATTAAAGACAAATTCGAAAATCCCGTTATGACACTATCTTAGTAAATGTGAATCAAGATAAATAAACACAAAACTCTTACAATAAATCTATCTTGGTAAATACCAACTAAGATGGGTCTTTAAAAACCAACTTAGTAAATGTTTATTCAATTTGTCCAAATCCCATACTGCATCACTAAGATATGCAATCATTAATTGTACAAGTGATGGAAAAGTTGAGTTCATACATATTCCATGTCCTCCAACATTCTCAGACACTCTAAAGGTTCCAACACAAGTGCAACAGTTATTACCAGTTGAGAAATCACCACCTATATACCTTAAGTCCATCTCTAACTCATGATGTTGAACCATCACCTAACATTAAAACCAATTATGCATCATTATATACTGAGTAGCCAAATTAACTACTACTACTCAAGAGGAGATATCTCCAGGTGGCGGATCAACTTCTAATGGTCAAGGGGAAAGCTATGGTCGATAGTCTCAACACTAGTCCTAAGTACCATGAACCAAAAAAATGATGTCAAAAACACTTATATAAAGAGTTCTACTGGCTATTGCTTTAATTGAAATTTATTTAATGGTTTAACCAAATGACCATACAAAAAGTGTAAACTATAGAGTACGTAACATTGAAAATGTAGAATAGCTCCAGTTGTATGGTTATAAATTATATAAATAAAATGTGAATCATCAATTACAACTAACATCATAAATAATCAGTAGGAAAATGCTATAAAGCATACTACTTGCTCCATTCTAGAATTTGAATAGATGGGATTTTCAGGGTTCAATTCTAGAATTCGAATCTTAGAATCTTGGTTCTAAAATTCAACCAGCCATTAGAATGCTATTTATTTGTTCATTCACAAAATTCAACCAGGCCTCTTATGATGTCTTTATGTACATAGTTTGGTAATTTCTTAATAAAAGAATCTTTTATCTATAAAAAAATTCTATTGGTTTATGTGACAATTTTTTGGGATATTATTCTCTGTTGGAAATATCATGTGTCACCACATGTTTAGTCTACCCCTCCCTAGACCCCAGTAGCTAGGACCATCATTGGGTAATGATGATGCACGTTTTTGTAGCTCCCTATTGGATGGAAACTCAGATACTAAGCTAGAGATTTCCTTGTTAAGAGGTGACTCGGACGTCAAGTTAGAGAATTTACTTGTTGGGTGGAGGTGACTCGAATGCCGAGCTGAATAAACCAACAAACTATCTATTTTTCTAAAGAGACCTATAAGGAGGCAATGTC
Organism: Nelumbo nucifera; assembly: GCF_055504915.1. NCBI lineage: Eukaryota > Viridiplantae > Streptophyta > Magnoliopsida > Proteales > Nelumbonaceae > Nelumbo > Nelumbo nucifera. Next base: position 54,632,275 of record NC_142656.1, on the reverse strand, counting down.
AGAGTGCCCCAAGTTTCTTTACACGAGGTGGGCACTCCGATGCTTAAGTTAGTGAATCGAAGATTTTTTGAGAGAGCTAAATAAGAAAGCTACGAGAGATAAATTGTATAGCTTTTCTCTTACCTTGTTAGGTTGGAGGTGAGGCCTTTATATAGGCGTTGCTTGGCATGGGCTTCATGCATCGCGTCCGAGTTCTCCAAGAGGTCGTGCCCAACCGATCCTAATTCCACGGAGGTAGTTGTACACATAGACCAGTCTTCATGCATTTCTCGATCTCCTTCGAAAAATTTGGTATGGGGGCCAACTTCTGAGAGACCCGATAGTGGCGGATTGTGCATGTAGAATTGGTTGGCGAGCACGTTTCGCAAGTCGCCACCAGGACCTCAATTAGGCTGGCAAGCCTTCAAGGGAGGTCGCTCCTCGCATCGAGGTCACTTCGGCTGGTGACAAGGTGCTATAGGTCAGTCCTAGACAAGGTGCTGCTAGACAGCCTAAGTTATGGTCGAGGTCGCTAAGTCGGTGGTGAAGTCGGATCGCGATCTAGAATTCCATCACTTTGGCTAGAATAAGTCATCGCCTAGGTGGTGTCTAGGTGTCGTCCAACTGTTTCGAGATGCCATTTGTCATGATGTCATTGGAGGGCTAAATCCACCCTCATCAATTGCCCTCCCCCCACCCACACTCCTAAGTTGAGGGAAACTCGACGAAGGGAGTAGATTGTTCCTTTGGCCCAGAATGACAATTTGATGAGCTCATAGCCGTTGGCGTCAGTCCAATTTGTTCCTTTGGTCGGAAGAGTCCAAGTGTTTGAATGCAGCCTTATGCGGAACCTTGTCATCTTAATTATCAAGGCACGAGAGCGAATTCATCCGCTCAAGGAGAGGTGGAACTGGTACCCCGAGGACATTTACCTTATTAGGGATGCAACCATCAAGGGGTTCTGCAATCCGACTAAGTACCTTAAGACCGAAGCTCATCATGCAGTCCTTAAGAGGGGGTTCTAACTATGTGACTACCTCGTCAGGTCACTCCACTCAGGTAGAATGTGATGCAATATCCCTCGAGCCGGTTTCTCGAAGAAGTAGCCGAAAAGGTTGATAAGGAGCTTGAACCCGAGGTAGAGGTCGGCTATAAAGAGATCAATGATTCTATAATGGTGTTGAAAGCAAACTAGTCTTCCCTTCCTTTATCTCTTTTTTTTTATGGTGAGATATTGATGTCCTTTGAGATCGATTTAGGCGTGTTGTCGAGCTAGATAAACGGGTGGGCCATCCTTCTGAGTTTGGTCTTCCTATTGTCGATGTGCTTCAATGTCGGCTTGAGGGAGCCTTAGCTAAAAGCAGTATGGATTTCCCTTAGAGCTCAGTTTGACCAGGTTGCCGAGGTGGACAATCATTCTGTCAGAGTTTTAAAGGTGGTTACTTCTATGTCATCACTTGGGATTGGCTTCCCTGGGTAGGTGCTCGTGAGATCATGGTGTACATGTATTGAACTTGCTCCTGGAACTATTGGTCGCCTACTCCTACCGGAGTCATGGGGGGCTTACCTAGAGGGGTTGGCTCTGCTATCCGTGGATCACCTACTCTCACGGGAACCGACCTATGAGGCCAGTTCCACATCCAGTTCGCTTCCAACTCTCATAGAATCCATACAGAGCTTGATTAGTAGTGAGGCTTCACAATTCGGGCTGGGATACAATTTGGGCCAGATCACAGAAGCTTGCCCAAACTAGTCATTCATGTTCTACTCCCCTTGTAATGGTTGCTGATACATATGTTGTTGTCGGCATTGGCCGGTAGTTCGGTGCCACGGCTGTACTGCATCAACCCGCTAATCATCTACTCATACTAAGCCACAAGGAGCTCGACCTGCGAGGGCAGCTCTGCTAATTATAGGTCATCAGCTCGCACAGGAGCCTTGGAAGGCTTGACCTGCAAGGGCGTCCGTGCAATCCGTTGGCCGCCAACTCCCGTGGGAGCTACGAAGGGCCCGACCTGTAGAGGCAAACTCGCAAAACAAAACTAATGAGTCTTCACCCAGGCTGACTATTGTTGAAAATAAATGTAGAATGAGTTGAGGTTGATAGGGCTTCTCCACAGTCTGTTGGTCGTCAACTCCCGCAGGAACCACGAAGGCCTCACTCCGGTCAGACTACTGGTTGTCGAGGTCGCTCTGTTGCTATTTATTCTACGGTGATATGAATGCACCACTCGTCCTGTGCCCACATCTGGAGATTCTTGCTTCAGCTCATAAAACCGTCGTGCTTCAATCCCTACGGGAATCGTTGATGGCTTTACAACGAAGAAAGGGGCATTCACATGAGGTGGTGGTGTATTTATCTAGGGTACTGGGAGTGCTGAGTTCAATGTGGCTACTACTAATTGTCACAGGGGGGTTCTCAAGGTTTATCATGAATGCTCTGCCCTCCAATAATCGATTCTTGTTCTTGATGTTGGTGCTGCTCAAAAATATAATTGGGTTGATGGAATCATAAATTAAAAGATGAAAATTGAGAAATCTTGAAGGTGAGAATTTAATTTTTTAGAATGTGAGAACTTAACTTTTGTCGTAGTTTCCACAGACGGTGCCAATTGATTATGCGCGTTTTGATAGTTCCCTATTGGATGATAGCTCAAATGCCGAGCTGGAGATTTCCTTGCTAAGAGGTGACTCGGATGTCGAGTTGGAAAATTTACTTGTTAGGGAGGTGACTCAAATGCCAAGCTGAATAAACTAATGAGCTATCTATTTTTCTAAAGAGACCTGTAAGGAGGCAATGTCAAAGTGGCCAGGGTTTCTTTACCTAGGGTGGGAAATGCGATGCTTAAATTAGTGAATCAGAAATTTTTCGAAAGAGCTAAATAAGAGAATTGCAAGAGCTAAATTGCACATCATTTCTCTTACCTTGTTAGGTTGGAGGTGAATCCTTTATATAGGCGTTGCTTGGTTTGGGCTTCACACATCACGTCCAAGTTCTCCAGGAAGTCATGCCCAACCAGTCCAAAGTCCACAAAGGTAGCCGTACACGTAGACTACTCTTCACGCCTTTCTCAGTCTCCTTAGGAACATTCAGTATGGTGGCCAACTTTCGAGAGACCCGGTAGTGACGAGTTCCTTTCCGAACATGTAATGAGCTTTAATATCTTCGAAAGGCTTTCCCAAGATCGTATCTTGCTTTTGAACAAGGGAATGTGGAGAAGGCTTTACTGGCACGGCGGCCGGCAGCTGAGGCTGGCGCCTTTCGGGCTCTCGTCTTCTTTATTGATGCCTAACAACATTCGCTCCTAATCTATGCCCGTTAACATCTGGCTTCGGCACCTAACAACATTTTCTCATGAACGACATGCCCTTTACATTCTCGTCCATCCAACCAAACCGGCGCTTGGACATGCAATCTGAAAGGATCAGATTTCTAAAGTAGAGAAAAGGAGGGGGAGGGTGGTAGAGATCTCTGCCCGCCTGCGCACGCTCCGCCGCTCGGTAGTTGCAGCGACCGTTGCCGTTGGTGATGGCGATGGCCACATCGATGGATGGCACTCCCTCCCTCTTCCGACGCGGCCATCCATTAGTCGAAATGGTCGCAAGTCATTTCCAACATTCCCCTTTCCCCTTCATCTCGCCGACGACCATTTCCAAATTACTCTTATCCCCTGTTCCCTGGTTACACGAAGGCAATACTATTATCACGCATCTTCTCATATTCGTTTTCTTAGTTTTTGGTTTCATTTTTAATCATTTTTCTATGAAGTAATGAGCGTCTGGGTGTTCATCGGAGTCGGCAATAGAGCCTCTACCGAATTTAGCTTCTTTGTAGTCTTCGGATCCCACCTAGACAAGCTGTGGTTTTCCTCTGTTCTTTGGTTAGGATTTTCAACCTGATTTATTGCCCATAATAATACTCTTCTTTTGATGTTTCATGGAATCATCAACTTATTTTTTATATTTGATCGTTTGCCTCATTTCATGGCTACCGTTAATGAACTTTTCAGAGATGCTACTAAGTACCTGTAATTGAACCAAAAGGGGTTCTCGATTACATGGTAAAATTGATAATTCAGCAGAAATAAGAGAAGAAACGAAAAAATCAACAAAGAGAATTATAGACCTTTAAGGGCTTGAATTTGGGTTGCTGAACGTGTTTAGAAGTAATGGAGAGTGAAGCTTTTATTTTGAAAATTTGAAGAAGAATAAAGGGTAAAATAATATTTTTTGTTTGTTAATGGACACTAATGGTAAGGGAAGTATTAGTCAATTGTCAGAAACAGTAGGGATAGCATTAGTCAATTTTCAAACAATAAGGATACACTTAATCAATTAGCTAAATCATAAAGGTAGTTTAAGAAATTTACCCTTCTTATTATAAGTGTATAAGCTTGAAAATGGTAGGCAAGCCCATTCTTGTATGAATGAAGATTCTTCTTGCTTTTTAGTATTTCTTTTGGTTTTGGATCAATTTATATCTATAGAAATGAAACACTTGATTTAGCTAGATTGGAAAATAATTGATTGTGCTGGTTGTTTCTAATTTAACTCATAAAAAATTGTTAGTGATTTAATTACATCTATTAGTATATATTAAAACAAAACATGCCATGTCACATGGCGTCTTTCTTCCCTTACCCAATTGGAGTTTGGATCTCCTACCCGCCTCACTATAGCTATACAGGAGATCTGAATTCACCATGAGTTTGGATCTCCTACCCACAAGAACCCTACCTAATGTAGTACAGATGAAGTGTCATTTTGGTAGGTGTAGGTAAGAGATCTGAATCAACTCAATTGAGGCTTCTCCTTGCTCTTCAAAGCTTACCCCTCCGTAGGACCTCTTTCCCTTTTTCACCCTTAATATTTTGGTTTATACTGATTCATGTTCCCAAAATTGATAAGAATAATAATTTACTCAAAAATCTCCTAGACTTCTTAGAAAACCTTCCTTCCCCACCTTATCTCCTTGGCTTCATCTTTTCTTATTGTTTGTTATTGGTGTTCGTTTGATATATATGCACCCATTCCACAAGGGTGGTAGCTCTGATTTCTATTTGGTAAGGCCCAAGGGTTAAAGTTTCTTATTGGACCACTTGTATATAGATACAAATAAGGAAATGCTTGGAAAATGCATGAATATGGATGAAAAAAAAATATGAAAATGTTTGGATATATTGAAAAATGCATATAAATTTCATAAATATATTAATAACATTATGTTTAAGGTCAAAATATCCATAATTGGTGTATGAATACATAGGAAAAGAATAAATAGCCGTGTTGACTGGATTCCAATGATTTCTGATCTTTCTTTACTCTTTCTTTCTCTTAAATTCGACATGGGTACTATTCTTTTTGTTCAAAGACAGGGAAGAGATAGAATGAAAAAAAAAAGTGATCTAGATCAAGTGTATACCTATTAGGAGTGTAAACGGATTGAATTTGAATCGGATCAGGCAATATCTGAATTCCAATCCGATTAGAAAATCCGATATGATATATGGCAGATACTGAAAATTTATCCGAATTCGAATCCGGTTAAATATTCAAATATTCGATTCAAATTTGATTAATTAATTACTTTAGATAATTAATAAATGTATAGAATAAATATTTTATTGATAATAAAGTATATAAATTATATAAAATATTTTATATATTATATAAGAATTAAATAATCGATCGAATTCTGATATTTATCGAATCGAATCAGGTCATATCCAAATTCAAATCCGATTAACTATTTGGTATGAATAGGATATCTAAATTCAACCGGTTAGATATTCAAATTATCCAAATTCAGTTTGAATATCTAATTTGAAATCGAATTTTCAAATACCGTTTACACTCCCAATACCTATGACTAAAAGAAGATCAACAAAAAGCGGACTTACTGCTCCCTATGTTCTCTACTTCACGCTTTGCCACCCTTATCTTCACCTTCTCCCCGAAACAGAAGTTTGTTTAAACTCAACATCATTCACTCTTCTTCATGGGGAAATGAGAACAATGGGTCAGATTGAGTAGCCATCATTTTATAAAAAAACTGTATTCTAGCCATACAACTAAAATGTCACACACGTTAATAAAAAAAATGCTCCCTTTCAATTACATTCCACTTTCCAAGCACTTGGATTGGATTGACAACTTGTCCACCTCCTTTAACTGCTGTAGAAACCAAAAAGGCATGTTGCCATTGGTCACCTGAAAATGTATCAAAAGTAGTAGTCCAAACGTCATATCCAGCATCATTTTGTTGTTGAGAACATTTATGATGCCAATACGGTCTCCCAAAATGCATCCTAGTGTGGGCCAAGCGGAATATGCACTTCAAAAACCTTTCTAACCATTTTCTCTGACACCAAGAGAAAGACTGAGTGTTTGCGTTGGCTATGTCTACTTCGTTTGGCTTCTCGGAAACTGGTGAAGCTATGGTCCGAGTAACTCCGGCCGGCCGCAGAGTTTGTGTTACCAGACTCGGGGTGAAAGAAAGGGCAGGTTGGCTTTGAAAGATGTTTGATAGGGGAAATTGAAGGGGGGAATCATCTATCATCAGATGTCGTTGTTGCAGGCTTAGGTAGCTCAGTTGTGGAATTGTATGTCTGATCTATAACTTATTAGATTGGTATCGGGTGGTCGATTCCTGTTCGTGTGGGAGTCGGAGTTGGAAGTGCTACGGGTGGTAGAAAGAAGTCCGTATCGAGTCGGAGGCAAAGCTTTGTCCCTATTCCGGTGGTCCCCAGGTTTAGAGAGAGATTGTAACAGAAGAGGAACCCGGCGATGGAGAGTGAGAGCTTTTGTACTCCTGCTTCATGCTTGGTGTTTAGAAACCTTTAGGGAGTTAGGGAACGCCGCCCGAGGCATTGCCGGAGTTGCAGAGGAGAACCTTCAGTGCAGGGACCCCAGGAGGCTGTGAGGCTAATGATTTGGGTGGGAGCGCCGTATGACATCTGAAAGGCCTTAACAGTGGAAATAATCGGGGAGATCTTCATGGTCAATCTCGTGGTACAAGGGCTGGAGACATTGATCCATTGACCCAACAGAGGGCTTTGCTGGGTTGCGGTAGAAGCTGAAACGGAAGGAACAAGGGAAGTAAAGCTGGAGGTTGATAGACTTGTCCATCAGGGGTAGGAGGAGAGAGGAAACTCGATGCTGTTACGGGAGGGTTCACATCTACGCCCTACAAAGAGGCGCTCCACAATGTCCACAGCACATTCTTACTTTGTATTGTATAATAATTACGAGAAATGATAAGGTAGGGATGATCTGTGGGGCATTGGGGCGCGAATTAGAAAAGAGAGGCATAAGTTCGGGGGAGCCCACGTGCGAATTAAGCGCCAAAAGTGGAAACCGGATCTGCTCCTCATAATTGGCGCCTCACGCGCACACTCTATCATTCATTCGGAATATCTCCCGTTTTTATTAATTATTATTCATGGGAAATCCAATGAAAGGTGGATGTGCATATGAGGTGCTCATTTGTGAAGAGCAGATCCTGTCACCCAGAAGTGAGTTTTCTGGTTCATGGGCCACTGACTTCAGGAGGGTCTAAGTGTCTGACCTTGTGCTGACAAGCTCATTACGGCCGCGGGTTCTTAGAACCGATCAAAGGTGTTAATTGGACTGGAATTGGTCCAATCCGATTTAGTTCAATGTGAGTCTATTATAAATGTTTGAATGGTTTAATTTGTTTTGATTTAGATTTGTTTCAATTCAAATTTGGTCCAATAATGTTTATATTTTTATCTTTATATCAATGAACCAGATATTGACTTAATCAAACACAGTCCAATATAAATTTATTACAGACAGATAGGTCCAATCCAATCTAATAAATATTTTAGACTGAATTAGTCCAATCTAATATGTCTTATTGGTTCGTTGAATCCATTTAAATTGATTTTGAACTGAACGAAGTATTCCAATCCAAAACCGGTCCATTGACACCTTTAGAACCAAGTCTTGTGGTGTTGCTTGTATGGGCCCTTCAGTTGGAGCAGGAGAAGGGTTGGCTGAGAAGGATAGAAGGCCAGTCTCAAAGGGGTTTTTAGTCCTGGTTTCGTTAGTTTGGGATCGACTGAAAACAGCCATTGCACCTAGACGAGCCAGTCGAATTCCATCTTAGCTAGAAACCTGAGAAGCTTAACCCTAGCTAAAAGGAATGTAAAGAGAACTGGGTTGAGGTTGATTTGTAAGAAAAAGTCCCTTCTGAACTCTGATGGCAACAAAGGATACAAGACAAAAGGAAGTGTTTGAATCAGGTGTAGTGGAGATGTCTACAACCATTGAAGCCCGAGCGGAGAAGAATGGTCAAGTGGGAAAGTCTTTGGGTTTGCAGATCTGGGGTGGGGTGGGGTTGGGAGGAGTAAGGGGTAGAGGGAGAGGAGGAAGGGGAAAGGTCAGCTGCTAGTTGAGAGTTTTTTGACCCCTTCGGTTGATGAGTTATTAGGTTGTTGAGAGTTTTGTTCTTGAGTTTGGCTGATGTTCCCTTGGTTTGGGGTATCTAGTGGTGCTCTTGTTGTAATTTAGGTCGGAAGTATGTTGTTTGCTTGAGTGGTGTGGAGCCCAGGTTTCCTACTCACTCTCTATCCGTAGTGAATTGGAGTTACACATCTCTCAATTTATAATAGAAATGTATGGCTCTAATTCACTGTAGGTAGAGTGGGTAGAAAAAGTGAGTAGAAAATCCCGAATGGTGTGGCTGTAGATCTTTTCGAGTTTTTGTTTTGTCTCCGTTGTAGAGCTTTTTGAGCCATTTTATTGGCTAATTTTTTTGTAATTTTTCCTTCTATCCTTAAAAAAAGGAGAAAGACTCAAAGCTTATATTCGACTTGCAACTCCAACAAACATAACCACTGATGGAAGATTAATGTACAACAGATGTTACCCAATAGAAAGCAGAGCTACCACCCCTGTGCAGTGGGTTCATATCAGACGAATACCAATAACAAACAATAAGAGTAGATGAAGCCTGGGAGAGAGGTGGGGAAGGTTTCCTAAGAAGCCTAGGAGTTTTTTGGGTAAATTCTTATAATTTTAGAAATGTGAATGGGTTCAAACCAAAAAATTAGGGGTGGGAAGGGAAAGAGGTCTGCTGAGGTGGCAGGCTGAGAGTGTAAGGAAGATAAGAGGAGAAGGAGAGGCCATGTGACATGACATGTTTTAAATTAATGAAGTTTATGTTGTATTTATGTGCTTATGCCTTGTTTTAAATTATTCAAGCCTTCAAATTAATGCTATTAATGTGACTTTGAGATTCATGTAAGTTTCATTAGAAAGAAAATAACGAAAGGAAGAGAAAGAAAGAAAAGAGTAGCGATCAAATTAGTCTCTTGACTAAGTAACATGGGGATAAGTTTCAAGGTTTGTGCTTTGGGCTTAGATGTATTTTGGTTTTAGACTATTGTGATTTTAAAAGAAATTTTTATGAAACACCCAAGACATTTTTGACTCATTTTTGTTTCGTACAACTTAAAGCTCAAAGGTTGAAGCTTATCCAAGCAAGCGCATATTTAAAGGCTTAAAGGTCATCAACAATCCAACATGCCTATTTAAAATTTATTTAAACCCCCCAATCGTTTTAATGTCTATTAACACTTCTTTTCTAAGTTTATACACAAAAATTATATTTAGTCTTAGGACTTGCAGTTTGAGATGTAATTGGATCGCATTCGGCAAAACCCGAATCCAATTCGATTATTAAAAGTTTGCATGAGTCTGATCCAAAATCCAATCAGATTTGAAGATCATGGATTTGAATTCGAATCCTAATTATAACAGATTCCATTTGGATTTGGATTTAATTGGGTTCTATTTTAATTTTTTAAAATACAAAAAATAAAATTTTAATTAATTTTCAACTTTTATATTAATAAATTAATGTAAATATACATACTGGATTTATTATATATATATAAATTCATATATAATATAATATATAAATACATTTTTTATAATTTTAAATATAACTATATAAAATTTATATATTAAAATCAATAAATATTATAATATAATCAAACTTAGATTTAATCAAATTTGCTTAGATTGGATGGGATTAAATTCAAATCCGATTTAATTATTTATTGGATGCAGATTGTAAAATCTAAATATGATATAATTAGATAATACATCATCTGAATCCGAGATAATTAAATTCGATGTTAAATTGGGCCTTAGATTTTCAGTTATCATTGACAAACTTACTTGAAATCTTAAACCTAGGTTACTTATGGCATGCCTGATAGTTAATAATCTTTAGCATGTACAGTATATATTAGAAGAACATTGCAGCTTGGGTTTGGGTTTAAAATTTTGGATTTGATATCAATTTGTGTCCAAGTTAAAGTCCATGGCTTGGTCTTGGATTGGTCTTCAGGATTAAATATCCTTAATCCTTGCTTTATGAGTGAGAGAGAGAGGGAGAGAATTTGGTTAGTCCAACGTTCATATTTAGGGTTGGTTATTAGCCCAACTAGACCTATCTAAATTATACATTATTAGAGAGGGTGTTGTAGGCTTATGGTATACTATAAGCAGGATCGTTTCTGTGCAGGTCATAAAAATTAAGGCCCCTGGTTCATGGGAATAGGGGTCTGAAATTGGAATCGGCTATTTGGATTCTAACTGTTTAGCTTCTGGAATCAAAATCCCATTTTATTCTTGTTGGAACGGTATTCCCCCATTTGAGAGAATGGCTATTCCTTGTCCTTCTCTTGAGAATGAAATCCTATTTTTGCTGATTCCAATTCTTATTCCTGTACCTGTCTGAACCAAACAATCTATGAGAATGGAGCATATTTCTATTCCTATTCCGGATGATTTCGAACATGAAGGTTTTTATTGTGACATTATACTTTTAATAATTTAATTTAAAAATAAATAACCGTCAGAAATGGGAGGAGGAGGAGGTCTGCTCAACTGAACGATGCAGCTCGTCCTTTGACTCACATACCCATGTATGCGCGCCACAATTTCTATCGGCTCCGAGTCTTTTGTGCGTTGATCTGGTCAAACCCATTACGCTTTACATCTCAAGTCTCAAATTCTTTCACCAGAATTTCCGCTGTTCTTCTCTTAAATCAATCTGACCTCCCTTCACGCACGCACTCTACTCTCCCTTCTGCAACTATTTTATAATTGCAAATACAACCACCGATCGATACAGACAATGCTTGCGCACGGCACTGGCCAAAAGCCTCATGCCATCTTTATTCCCTACCCACTCCAAGGCCATGTAATTCCATCAGTCAATCTTGCCTTGAAGCTTGCATCAAAAGGATTCATCGTCACTTTTGTCAACACCCAATCCATCCATCACAAGATCTCCAAAGCCCAGCCAGGGAGTGGCGGAGACATCTTCGCCGATGCCCGGAAATCCGGTATCGACATCCGCTACGAGACCGTCTGTGATGGACTGCCCATTGACTTCGACCGGTCACTCAACCACGACCAGTTCATGGCCTCCCTCCTACACGTATTCTCTGCCCATGTCGAGGAACTCATCAGAAGGATTGTTCAGCAGGCCAGCCCTCCACTCACCTGTCTGATCGCTGACACATTCTTCGTGTGGCCATCAATATTGGCAAAGAAGTTCGGCCTTGTTTATGTTTCCTTCTGGACAGAAGCCGCCTTGGTCTACGCTCTGTACTACCACGTCGACCTTCTACGGCTGAATGGCCATTTTGGTTGTATTGGTAGGTGATGATTAATTAAATTTTGTAAGTTAAAAACTTATTTAATTGGATCATGCTTATCTCTTTTCATCTCTCTGTCTGATCAGACAAACGTGAGGACACCATAGATTACATTCCAGGCGTGTCAAGCTTAGAACCGACGGATCTCATGTCATACCTTCAAGACACGGATACGTCGACGGTGGTGCACCAGCTGATATTCAAGGCATTCCAGGATGACAAGGGAGCGGATTTCGTGATATGCAACACGATACAGGAGCTCGAACCAGAGACAATCTCGGCTCTGCAGCTGGAGAAGCCATTCTTTGCTATAGGACCAATCTTCTCATCCGGTTTCACCAAGAGCATGGTCGCCACCAGCCTGTGGGCGGAGTCCGACTGTGCCCAGTGGCTTGACACCAAGCCTCATGAGTCTGTCTTGTACGTCTCGTTTGGCAGTTATGCTCATATCGGTAAACAGGAGATTGAAGAGATAGCACATGGAATTTTGCTCAGTGGAGTTTATTTTGTTTGGGTGGTTCGACCAGATATCGTAAGCTCGGAGGACACCGATCCTCTTCCTGAAGGGTTTAGAGAGGAGATGGGGAATAGAGGGTTGATCGTGCCTTGGTGCAACCAGAATTCAGTGCTGAAGCATCCTGCAATCGGAGGGTTCTTGACCCACTGCGGCTGGAATTCAACATTAGAGAGCATCTGGTGTGAAGTTCCAATGTTGTGCTTCCCTCTGTTGACCGATCAATTCACCAACCGGAAATTAGCGGTTGATGATTGGAGGGTCGGGCTGAATTTCAAAAGTAAATTGGGTATTAATCAGAAAGAAGTCGCAGACAAAATCAAAACTCTGATGAATGGAAATGCTGAGTGTCGGAAGGAGATAAAGAATGTGAAGAAGGCACTGGAAAATGCATCGGGGCCTGACGGATCATCTGAGAAAAATTTTGACCAGTTCATTAAGGATCTGACACTAAGAATTCAGAAGAAGGAACTTAGTACATGAAGCCACAGTGTCAACAATTTGGGAATGTAATCTGTCCACTGTGGTTTCATAATCCTTGGATTTTTTTTTTATTGGTAACAAAGATGATCAGGGGCTAAAAGGTCCACTAACGTGTAAATTGTGATGTATATAAAAAGTTTGAACACAGATAGTTGGAGCTCTCTCGAGCTCTCTCACAACATGTGAGCCAGAGCAAGAAGAAAATATATTTATATAAGAATAGCTAGTACAAGAGTTTACATATTTACATGTAAAAGAATAAGAAAATGAAAAGTATTTCTTTCTAATTTGATTCTTTCCAATTATCTCCTTCCTTTTCTAGTGAGTGTGCAAAATCTGGAGTAATCCCTAGAATCTTTCAAATCAATTGTTGTCTTCTTCAAGCTCTCGTTGACTGAACGAGTTGAACCTGAGCCATCTGGTTCATTTACCCTCCCCTTCAAGATGAGGTGCTGGGAACTTGAGTGAACACCCATATTGGACCTTAGAACCCTGAAACTCTCCTTAGTCATGGGCTCATGGGTAGGGAACTATGTCACCCAATTATTCTGCATGCAAGGCAATATATTAAGAAACAATGAATCCCATTGCTACTTTCTCTCGTACAAAATGATAATTATGTGTTTTGTGCGAGCATGGAATCCTAGATTAAATGCAAGGTTTTTAAAATCGAATTGTACAACGAACCGGTAGGGGTCCGGTTCCCGGGTTGAATGGTCTGATTGTTTGAACTGAATGAATGGCCTATTTTGACAAAAAAAAAAAAAGCAGCTAAATCATTGGACGATTTGTATGATTCGATCGCCATTTTTTAAGACATATAGTCTACGGGTCCATATAAATTGACCCTTATATGTCAAACCCGTAAAATTATACGAGTCACTAAATTCAACTTGAACCATTTATAAATTTAATTCAATCATCATCATCATCATCATCATCATCATCATCATCATCATCATCATCATCATCATCATCATCATCATCATCATTATTATTATTATTATCATCATTATTTTATTTTAGCATTTAATTTAAATTTTTTGTTTTATAGTAATAATATTAACTAAATTTGTAATATTTAAATGTTTACTTAAAGTAGTTTTTCCAACCGACTATAATTCTTATATAATAGATTTTTTAATTCATATTTTGGATTTAAGAATAAACATTAATGATTTGGATTAACAATTTTAGTGACTGTTAATAAATATCGATTCTTATATGATGATGATGATGATGATGATGATTAATTATTTCTATAAATAATTGATTGTTATTATTATTTACTTAATTCAGTAATTTTTAGCAAGTAATTATTTGATTTAATTTGAATTATTTTATTTTTTAATTATTTATAATAGACATTTAGGGTAGTCTATTTATTTGATTTAAAAGACTTACCATGTTTTATCTAGGCAATGACCCAATACTAAGTAAGGGGCAACTACAGTATCATTTAATTTGAAATTTACTATTTAACAATAAAAAATCAATATCTTGTTGAGCAACCCACCCCCAAAAAAGTATCAATAACTTTGAAATCATTAATCTATTTATAAAATAGTAAAATTAGATGGATGTTTATAACAATATCACCAATACTGCTTAATATTTAGGGACATATGAATGGATAAAAATCATTTAAATGATATACATTCAAAGAGGCAAAGAAGGAAGAAAATCATTCAAAGAGTTGCTAAGAAAAACAATCCATGCTAAACAATATTTGCAAATGCATTCATCCTCTGAAGTAAGAGATGAAAAATATATAACTACAATCAAATCAACATGTATGGCTACAATCAACTGATAATTTGATAAGGACTCCAAAGCCCATCCAACAGAGGAAACATTAAAAAAAGGAGAATAATGGGACCATCCAAAGTATGGAAGTCACATCCAAGTTAGGTGGCAATGGTTCTTTTGGTCGATCACGGATTTTAAGTTTAAGCTCCCCACAGTGCACGTAGACTGGTTAGAATTTATCTTTAGGAAAAAGGTAGGTAAACATGTACATAACATAATGCCTTGTTTGAATAATAGGAATTAGGATTGCAAATGAAATATTATTTGAATTATAGGAATTGGCATTGCAAATGAAATATTATTTGGATATTTGCAAAAACATTATTGAACATAAAAAACCAATTATTCAAAAATAAGGTCGTTAATCAAAGAGTATTTAAAATTATTCAGTAAATAATAATTAAAATAAATTAAAATTATTAATTAATTATCTATCTGAGTTAAAATGGGTAATTTTAGCAAAAAATTTTAAGTAATTAAATTTTTCTATTAACATTTTTTAATAATAATTTGTATTATTAATAGATTAATAATATATTAATAATTATGAAATCAGTAATAAGCATATTATTATTATTAACTAATAATATATTCTTATTATGTGTGTATTGATTTTGAAATCAGTAATACTAAAGTATTATTATTACTACTATTATTATTATTTTATTTTTATTAAGTAATTAATTTGTTATAAATAAAATTTTTAGTTAATTCATAAATAATATTTGCTTTTATAATTCTTTAAGTTTAAAAATATTGAATAATAGAAATTTTTATAATTTAACTTTCACTAAATGAAGTATTTATTAGAGAATAATAGTATTAATTATAATTACTTGTAATAATAATAATATAATTGTATTAACTAATATAATATTATTAATTATAATTACTTATAATAATATAATTAATTATTTCATATAAATGTAAGAATTATAATTTCTGATAATAATTATAATATAAATAATTAGCATTAAATTTTTTTCAAAATAATTAATGAGTTAATATAAATATAAAATGATTATTTCCGAATTACTAATTACCATTATAAAAATATTTATTAATTATCATTAATTAATCATCATTTTGATTTAATAATGAGCAATATTGTGAGTAATAAATTATCAGTAATTATTATAAGAAATAATTTTCAGTAATTAATTATTATCATTGAGTAATTATTATTAGTAAATAATAGTTGGAATTAATTAATTAGAGATAGTTAATAGTAATTAATTAGTAACTAACAATAATTGTTATTAGTAACTAATAGTTGTAATTAATAATTAGAAGTAGTTAATAGCTAGAATTAATTAATTAGTTTAATAGTTAACATTAATTAATAGCAGAGTTTCATTTTTTTAGGAAATGATTCAAAGTGGGAGTTTCCCACTTCCCACAACTCTCCATGGTGGTAAGCTCCACTCTCCATGTTAATGGATTCTTTTCTTAAACTACCACTAATTAAAATTTGACACATGTCTAGTGGGCTCTGTTTTTGAACTACCACTAATCAAAATTTGAGCTGTCCATTTTGTTTAAATCTGGAATGACAGGTATCTGGATATAAATGAGCCACATGTCTTACTATAGGGACCTTTGGCCTGAATTAATAATTGCTTTTATAATTAATTTAGGTAACAATGTTGAATAATTGAGTTTTTTAATTTAACTTTCACTAAATAAAAAATTAATGGATTATAATAATATTATTCATTATTATTATTGATAATAATAATATGAATAATTAACATTACTTATATATTTATGAATTAATATAAATATTAAATGATTATATCCGAATTAATAATTATCATTATTAAAATCGTTATTGATTATCAGTCCGAATTAATAAGTATCATTATTATCAGTAATTAATTATCGCTATTAATTAATGTTGGTAAAAACATTAATATTTTGGTATTTTCAATTGTTTTTAATAATATTTGGGTCAGCAAACATTAATTATCGCTTTAATTAATTATAAGTAAATATTGTTAGTTCATATTGTTACTCGGTTTGGTCAGCAAAACATTAATATTTTTGGGTGTCTTGGGAATTTGAATCAATTTAAGCCAAACCAAAAATAATATAAACTGAACCAAAGGCAATATAAACCAAATAAAAAACTGGAGCAATATAAACCAATTTAATCCGGGTGTACCCGAGCCGACATGATCCAGATTCCATCACCATCTTCGAGAGGTCAAATAAGGGTTGTTTATCACCCTTTTCAACAAACAAATTTATTAAATATTTGAAAAAACAAAAGAAAATATGAATGAAATAAGAAAAAAATAAAAACAAAATCAGTGGTGATAACTGTCGTCTGTGAATGCTCTTGAGCAACAATACGCGTCTAGTAAACATCTAACCGGAAACTAAACAAAGAATGAGCACTAAAGTTAAATGAACACAAACATAAACAGAGAATGAATACAAACAAACATTTAAAAAAAAAAAATACAAAAATTGAGGTTTCTGTAAATCAGTTTTAGAACACTAACCGGATTGAATCACTTTCTCTGAATTCGAAGTTTCTGTGAAATGCAATTTGAAGCAGCTCCTGTATTGAACTCTTCTCTCGTTTTAGATCTGCACAATCAATCTCTTCTCCCGTTTTGCTGAGACTTTTCTTTTACTGGTGTTTGAAAACAGGTACAGAATTTGAAAACAGTGGGTGGTGGATGGATGCAGTCTAAATGGGGTTTTGCATTCCTTACGCCTTCTCTTCCTACTAACCCAATAATGTCTCCGCTTCCTACATTTTCGGTTAGTGGCCTGCTAACTGACTACGTGAGGGGTTTTGCATTCCTGAAATTCAGATACATGAGTTGCCAAGTGTGGGGAGGGGCTGTGGCTTATTGCAATTTTGTATGGCCACGTCTTTGAATGAAAAGACATTTGAAATGGCCACGTGTCACGTGACTGGGAGGGGTTTTGACCTGAAATTACTGTTCAAATTTTCACTTACCCTTTTTTAGAAAATAATTTAAGAATGAAAATTTCCCACTTTACATGACAAGTAGGCTTTGTTATTGAAAGACAACTAATAAGAAAAAAATACTTATCTAATTTATTTATCAGTTTGAGTACAGCTGTCTGAATGGAAAAAAGCACATGTATCACGTCTAATTGGGGGACACTTTATATATATCCGAAATCTACGATTCAAGCAAGCGAGTGGAGAAAGAGATGGTTGAATATTTTATCATGCTCCATCGACATATATATATTTTGGTGATGTAACAGTTTTTCAAATAAAATAAACATCGGCCAATGGTTGGTTCAGCATTGTCAATTAAGGATTCTGATTGATTGAAAACCTGCAGTTATTAACCCCCTTGAGATGACAGCAGCATTGAGAAGGGAGGTTGCCTCCTTGGTCTCTGGTCCCCGTTACTTTGCCACACCAGCTTGAGATCCGCGTTCAAATTGTCCTCTAGCCTTGTTTTAGGGTCTGAATTTCCTAAAACTCAAAAGCTGTCGATTTGGTCTAATTGACTTTTTTATTTTGAGTAATCTTTTCAAATATATGCATTCCAAGTTACCCTTGACCAGGTTATTTTTTCCTTCAAATCCCAACTTTTAGTTTTTTAAATTTATAAAAGAAATTATAAATTAGACTTAAAACGAAACATATATGTACATATATAATATATAATTATATATTTTAAATTAATAAAATACATGTTTACATAAACACATATCTATATATATAATCAGAGACAAAAAACGACGGTCTGGGTCATTTTTAAGACACTAATGATCATGTACCACGGCAATTTCTACAGAATTTTTCTTCTTCCTCGAAGATTCACAATCAACAATATTGATAAATTCAAGATTTAATTACCAGGTGGTAGTGTACCTATGAGAATATGCCACGTCAGCTTGTCATTTCAATTAATGGAACTACATTTCAAAACTTGCATTTAACTTAAAATTAATTTCGTAGAAAGTCAATAAGAAGAATTGGTCCCTAAAAACAAACCCATTTGCATTGAGTGACACCCCTTAGAAAGAATTGGGATCTGCTCCTCACACAACGCGTCTCACACCGACCTCACATGGGAAATATTCCCAATGCACGGTGAGATGTCGGTGTGAAGCGCACTGTGTGAGGAGAAGATATGGTGTGTGCCTTAGAAACTACTAACTATAATAACTTTTGGGTTGATTAGAGCACATCCCAATTTTTGATAAATAGGAGTCATTTCGTGCTGAATGACTTGTTTTTGTTTGTGTAGAAGATTTCAACAGGGCAGTAACATAAGCTACTTCAACCATATAGACAGAATGCCCGAATCACCCAATTTTTCTTCAAACCCTCCCCTTTTCCTCGAGAGTGGGGATTTTGGAGAGAATAGTTCCAAGACTTTTATCTAATTCTTTTAGAACACGCAGAAAGCAAGCAGTCGATTATTATTACAACTGTTCCTGTTATAGTGAGTGTTTTGATCAGTTAATCAGTCAGAACGATGGAATTCAGGAGTGCTGAGATAGAGCTCATTGACATCAAGAGAATGCAGAGGCTTCGGGAAGCAGCCTTAGAAGGGAGTATAAATTCCTTGCACGAATTGCTCCGGCAGGACGAGCTCATTCTTCATAGAGCCAGCGTGGTTTGTGCCGCCGAGACTGCTCTGCACATAGCATCTGTGCTCGGCCACCTCGATTTTGCTAGAGAGCTTCTCCGCTGCAAGCCTGATCTCGCTACCCAACCTGACATACGACGGCGACAAACACCCCTTCACTTGGCCTCCGCAAATGGGCATCTTCACCTGGTACGAGAGCTGCTCTTCATCAACCCAGATGTTTGTCTTGCTCAAGATCGGGATGGCAACACCCCTCTCCATCTAGCAGCAGTCCAAGGCCAAGTGGAGGTGGTAAAAGAGCTACTTCGGCTAAGACCCCAAGCGACCCGAGCCCTTGTGGATTGTCGGCAGACTATTCTGCACCTCTGCGTGAAACATGACCGCTTAGAGGCGCTTAAGCTGCTGGTGAATTCAACTGGTGATCACGAATTTGTGAACTCCAAAGATGATGATGGCAACACAATCCTGCATCTTGCAGCAGCTGATCGGCAGATTGATGTAAGCTTTTCATGCTTCTTACCTAACTTCGATCGCTTTTGATTTTGGTTAGATATACACGACATTCGTTTAATTTTCTTCCAAGAGCAATATCAATTGGCATATTGCTTGAAACCCATTATTCATTAATTAAGTGGATTCCACTAACAGATTTGAAAATCAAGAGTGGGTTATGACCTTCTGAGTTGCACATGCGCAATTTGATTGATTTTGAAACTAAAATATATCAAGTTGTAATACTTGCTAGTCGTAGACTCACATTAAGCTAATTATGTTTGATGAAATGTCGAACACTTACTGTGCAGACCATTAGATATCTGCTTAGCGAAACCGCAATTAAAGTAAACGTTTTGAATGTCAACTCCTTCACGGCGTTGGATGTTCTGACAAGAAGTCCAAGAGACATGAGAGACATGGAGATAGAGGAGGTTCTTCGAGGTTCCGGAGCTTTAAGAGCTAGGGAAATCCCGCCGGCAGCACGAAATGGCAATGATATTATATGGGCCAATCATCACCTCCCTTTTCTTCAGCCTGATGAACATGATCGACAAGCTCCCGCACATGGCCAACCAGCTGCCTCGAGAACGGGAACTACTACCACCCATTTCAGAAACCAACAAAAGCGGGTTAAGAAGGTGGAGCAGGCACTGATCGTGGTGGCAATATTGATTGCAACCATCGCTTTTCAAGTCGGAGTAAATCCTCCTGGTGGTGTTTGGCAAGACAATAGCCAGAAATTTGATGCTTCAGCTGGAATTATTGCACCACCACCTCAACCAGATTATCAATACAATGCCGGGAAGTCCATATTGGCCTATGGTCCTAATCCTCGGAAAGAATTCCGGCGACTCTACCGCTGCAATACCACGGGTTTCATTGCATCTCTAAGCGTAATCCTACTGATCCTTAGTGGATTGCCGTTGAAGAGTAGGATTTACATGTGGGTGATGATTGTAACAATGTGGGTTGCCATCACGGCTATGGTATTGACGTACTTGTTTTCCATAATTGCCTTGACACCAACTGGTAAACATGACCTGGATCGTCAACTGAAAGTAGCAGTTATCACTTGGTTGACCCTGATGACCTTGCTTATCCTCAGTCACGGCATTCAATTGATATTTACATGGATGAAAAGTTGGGGAATGTGGAGGTCCCGCAGAGGTGGAAACCATGGCAACAGAGTCTGATGCTTCGTCCGGGAAAGGAGTAGTTCTGAAACTTGAGCTTGTCTGCTATGTATCTTAGTTATTTGATTGCTTGTTGAATGAAACTAGCTAATTGTATCAACAGCCAACACTCTCTTTTTACAAAAATTATTTCTTAATCTCTTCAAATGTTCAGTAAGAAAAAAAGGGAAAATTACAGATTATTAGTACCCTGTAATTTGGGTCTAGTCTCAAATTCGTCCCCCAATTTTAAAATGTGCCAATCCAATATCAAATTTTCAAAACGTGCTAATATAATACATACGTTAAACATGTGAAAGGACACAAATGCCCTCCGGGTGTCATCTAATTTTTTTTGTTAACCAATGCTTCTCCTGTACAGGCAGAAGCAATTGCAATCAAGAAAGATTTGTGGCTTCACGAGGGTGTTGGATGAATCGGATTGCCAAAGCCTGGTTGCTGGTTTGAAAGATTATAAGTTGGGCATGACTTCTTCTTAACCAAACAACACACACATCATATAGCCAAGGCATTGACTTTAAAGGGACTTCTATTTAGCACCACAGTTTGAGGGTTCTGATTGCAATACATTTGGCTTCTTTTACCTCTCCATTTGCCATCCTATCAACAATATTGTTTAACTGATCTTGGAGTCTATATGTATATTTTCCTTTTCCCCATTGCTACCGTTGTGATTTCGCTTAATATGTGTCTATGCGGATTCTGCTTACTTAGCCATCCTAAGAGTTCCTTTCTTTGTAGTGCATTCATTTTCCAACTACAGTCCATGTACAACAGCCTATATTTTAGCCTCGGGAGATTCTCCATAACCAACCGGCCCTCAGTGTGGGGCCAGTAAAATGGTGCCAGTGTGATCTCTGAGCACTCCTTCCACCCGAAGACTTAGGGTTACCTAGAAAACTACTTTTGAAGTTAAGCTTGATCATCCCAGTTTCTGGTGCAGTATGCTCTTGAATCGTTGCTGTTCACTGATTAGCTAAACCAGCCACTTCTTCCAAGTATCTACAATAGTCTCTATAGAGACACCTATGAATCTTTACCCAGGCTTATAACGAGCTACTTTGATTGTAATTAGAACAATTGTATTTCTGATACATGCTTCATATGTTTCATGAACACAGATTGGGAATCAGGATCTGATGTGTGTCTAGAAGTCCAGTTCTGAAAAAGGACTGATAGACTATATCCCTGAAAATTGTATAAAAGTTAAGCTTTGTAACAAGGAGATTCCTCAAGAATCCATGGGGTGTCAGAATCTGAGATGCACCCTAGCATGGACACTTGCATTCATTCGGGACAATCCATTCTGGGTTACTTGAACTTTTGGCTGAAATTTGGATTGCTTCCATATTTGTGGATGAAATTTTACTTCGATTTTCTATTGGGAAATTTTAGATTTTGAAGTTTGAATAATAGTTATCCAACACACTTGAACACTAAGATGGTATTCTATGTATAGAATTGTTAAATGGTGCTTGCTTAAAGTTGATCAACTGTTCTCACACTCCTTTTTTCAAATGGTATATGAATCACTTTCACTGAATGGTCCATCAGCAGCAGCCCCTTGTGAATTTTCATATCATCCTTAACTTTGTGGTGGTTATTTAGTCATGTTCTTTTCATTTTTAGGTCAATGTTCAAGTTCCTTAGTCTTGTATACCGATTCATGTGTGGAAGGATAAGTTTATCCTTAGTCTTGATCAATGCTCAATGTTCTCATTTCATGTGCACTATCATACATCTGCACCAATGAAAATGGATTTGCACTGCAAAGAAACCATGCTTTAACATTTAAATATGCTAATACCTAAATATTTTGGTTTACCAATTTGACTAGTTGACAACAGGGAATTTGTGAGACCTTCCCTTCAGCAACACCAGTCTTGTATAAATAGTGACAATATAGGATTGGGTTTGTAATGCAGGTGTGCAAGGAACGAGGGATCAAATTATCTGGAGCCTTAGCCGCTGCTGGATTGATTGCCGCACATTCATCTAAAGACCTCCTCAATCACCACCCGGAGAAGTACGCTGTTGTTACTCTTATTGACTGCCGAAGCCTTTTGGACCCAGTTCTCCATAGCTGTCATCTTGGTAAGCTCTTCTGACTTCAAATACATAGTACAGGAAATGATCATGGATTGTTTAATACGAAGAATAAAAGAAAGCTGTTTGAAATGTCTCTAACAATTAATACAGACAGCATCGATCTGGAAAAAATTAGGATAAATATACCCAAGAATAGAGATTGGCAACAACAAATTATGGTTAAATTAAGGTTGTGGCTGTTTGGGGATTTAATTAGAAAAATAAATGATAGAAAATTTATGAACAAATAAATATTCTTTTTTTGCAATGTTTGGGGATTTAATTAATCAACAATCTGGATTCATATTTTCTGAGTGGCCATTGTTGTGTAATTTATGCACAGTTAATTCAGGCAAATGTACCTTAGTCAAATGTGTGTATAATGATAAGAAAACTGTCGATCCCACAAAGACTAGATTACAGTACCAAATCAATTTTAAACTAACCTAAGTTGAACTCATGAATCAATTGAATGAATAAAAACTAAAAGAATTAATGCAAATCGAAGAACTTAATAAAAACTGAATTGATGGATGAATGTAGATAGGGTTTAGATTTCATTAAATCAAGGTTATATAATTGCCTATTTAATCCAACTCAATACCGAAATTACCATAAGGTATATTAACGTTATTTGCATGTGATGGTGGATTTCCCTAAATTAATTAATAAGCTTTCTCAAGTCATATTAATCCTTTATTAATCCAATTCTACCATCAAATTTCTAAGTGGTTGTCAAAAGGAAAAATAAGCATTAGTTTCTTTGGAAACCTCTAATCGTAAAAAGGAATTTGACTCACTAAGCTTCATTGATTCCCACACATGAGCTAATCATCTTTTAATATCATAGTCTATCATGCAATTTTTATTGCCTAGGGATCTAATTTATAACAATCCTTTGGTTAATCATGCATAAATCATCAAATCATTAAAAGATTGGCCAGTTCTTTTAAAACATTAACCATAGCAATAAAAATTCCTCAGGCAAATAATAAAGGTCTTAAATTGAATTAAACAAATAACTATATAATCTTAAGATCAAAATCCATGTAAACCCTAATTAAGAGAATTTAGTTAGACATCATTAAATTCAACATACTTAAGAAAATTAAAGGGGAAACGCAACAAGAACACATCAAATAATGAATATAATAACAAATAAAACTTTAGCCTTTGAAGGTAGAAGACAAGTGCAGAAACAAAGCATTTTTCCCTCTTGAATTCGGATTCTTCCTCTCCTTCTCTAACATGCTGAAATTGCTTCATCTTCTCTTCTAATGTGCTAAGACTGCTTCTTCTTATCTTCTTTATTGAATTCTCTCTAAGGATGTGCCCCCTTGCCTTGAATCTGCAGTCATTTTTATAGTGCAGCATCCCCTCAATTGCTTCTCAATGAAGACTCTTAATTCAACAAAAATTAGGTTTTTTAACATTTATCTCAGTTGAATTCCTATCTCTTCTACACCGTCAACTACTAGACCCGAAACGTGTAGCTCCAATTTCACTTAGTTGGCGGCGGAATTAAGTTGAGTGATAAACACAAGAATTGTAGCCCTATCTCTTAGCTTTAATTATCCATTTGAATCACTTTAATCCGAGTTGTAGACAGAAAATTATGCCCAAAATACGAGAACTATATCAAAACAGGAAATTTCCCGATTTTTATGCATACATATCAAATCCGATTTCAATGGATTCTCTCCTTCATGGCTACATCATGAAGCATCATTGCTGCATGGTCCTTCCTCTATGATTATCTTGATCAATTAAATCAAACTCCTCCTTAAAATTGCACAATTAAATTCCAAATCATCTTATAAGACAATTTCATCATAATTAGTGTAATACCATACTAATTCCAAAAACATTATTACCAAAATCAACAAATTAGAGGTATAAAAATATGTACAAATATAGGCTTATCAAATACCCCCAAACTTAGCTTTTGATCGTCCCCGATGAAAATATGAATAATATCATACTTAAGCTCATGAATTGATCATGCTTTGCTTATCTTGATTTTCCAAAGTATATGCCTCAAAGATTATATAAGGTGTATAACTTAGAAAGCATTCAAAATGCCATTCAAGAATTATCATGAATCTTATGCTAACAAAATCTCATCATGGAAATTGAAGTGTGTGCGTGTGTGCGTGTGTGTGTGTGTGTTTTGTCAATTTTCGACAGTCATGCATGATTCTTATTTTAAATTATGCAAACCAATGGATCTTTGAAATTTTTGAATATTCCATAGGCTTGTTCTTTATAGTTCTTCTCCACTAATTTAGACAATCATAAAATTTTATTTCAATAGGTCTTTATTAAGCTTGTAATCTGAGGCCTAGGTAGGGGCTAACAAAGAAAGGATAAGGAATTACAAAGCAAAAGAGCATAGAAGGATATGCACATATAAATGTATTCTCTAGATATCCCCATATTCTTTATTTTTCACATGTATTACAATCCTCAAACTTATTTCTTTTGATCTTCTTGGGTAGTGAATAAACTTTTCAGCACATAATTTTAAGCTCATGATATATTTCTGAAGCCTCTTTTCTTTCTTTTTCAACACTTTTTTTTTATTTTTCTTTCATCTTCCCTTCTTTCATTCATCAACATCATTGTGCAAATTTAAGCTCTATTAAAGGATAAATCATGGTTTTTCGGATTTGACAGGTTTAGTACAATGAGTGTTAAATAAAAGAATTCGAATGGTGGCTAATCATATGCTTTGCATATGTCATTCTTTTGAAAATGCTCAAAAGGATAATTAAGGATTGAAATATATCAAGGTTGGCTTGAAAAATCTCAAACGATCCAAATATGGCATAAATCATCTCCAAAGTAATATGTTGTCTAGGATTTCGCCTCAAGGCTAATCAAATAAGTTCTAGAATATCACATAATGATCATATTGTTCCATATATCTCACATAATCATTCACCAAGTTGCACACAATTCACAAGATCATGTCATAATGTGCTCAAGAATTTCAACTTTCATTATACAATATAGTTAATGCGAGAATCAATCAATCATCAGGATTAGCATTTTCCTTTTCTAAGTCATATTTGATTTCAATCAAGAATTTATCATAGACTTTTACTCATCAAAAAAAAAATCTAGCAATCACAAACTTAAGCTAAAGCATATTTCGAAAAAAAAAATAATGCAATCATACCATGCTCTTGCTCTTGGGTTCACAAAAATTGCAATCTCCTCCCCCTAAACTTAAATTTAACATCGTCCTCAATGTTAAGTAAATTAAAGAGCAAAAAGAAGGGAAAGAAACTTCATTTCGAGTTGGAAGTTATACATGTTGAAATTTCCTGTCCATGGACTCCAAAATTGCAACCTACCTTACAGCAATTAAAAGAGAAGAAAAAAACAGCAATAACAAGAGAAAGCAAAAATTAAAACAAAACTTAAAAGGAAATAAAGAAACATGAAACAAATAGAAATCCTAAAATGCATAAATGAAAAATATAATTCTAAGTTATAGTCGTTAGATTGACTCTGTTTCCATTTTCATAGATCCTTCAAGTGAATGGTGGACTTAAAGAAATGATTATATCCACCATCAATGTAAGGCTTCAATCTTTGCACATTGACTTTGAAAGTCCACTTAGTTTCATTAGATACTTCAATTGCATCATTAGGAAAAACTCTATTTACTATGTACGGACCACTCTATCTTGACTTTAGTTTGCTGAGAAAAAGCTTCAATATAGAATTATAAAGAAGAAACTTGTCTTCAACTGTGAATTCTTTCTTTTTAATGTGTGCATCATGTCATGCCTTGGTTCTTTTTTTATAAATTCTAGAATTCTCATATGCCTAGTGCCACCATTCTTCAAGTTGATTCAATTGCATCTTTCTTTGTTCACCTACAATTTGCAAATCAAAGTTAAGCAATTTCATTGCCCAATATGCTTTATGCTCTAATTCAATAGGGAAGTGACAAGCCTTACCAAACACCAACCTATAAAGAGACATTCCAATGGGTGTTTTGAAATCTGTCATATGGGCCCAAAGTGCATCATCCAATTTCATTGACTAATCCTTCTTAGATAAGTTCACAGTCTTTTCCAAAATACCTTTCAATTCCCTATTTGAAATTTCTACTTGTCCACTAGTTTGGGGATGATAGGGGGTACCAAGCTTATGGGTAACACCATATTTAATTAATAAATCATCAAATTGTTTATTGTAAAAGTGTTTACCTCCATCACTAATGATAGCCTTCGATGTACCAAATCTAGTAAAAATATTTTTTTCAATAATTTGATTACAACCTTAGCATCATTAATGGGACATGCAATTGCTTCCATCAATTTACTCACATAATCAATAGCAACAAGTATATACTCATTATTGAAGGATTTTGAAAAATGACCTATGAAATCAATGCCCCAAACATAAAAAATATCACAAATAAGAATGTTGTTTAGGGGCATCTTATTTTTCCTTGATATATTATCTGTCCGTTGGCATCGATCACAAGAACTTACATAGGCATAAGCATCCTTGAATAATGTAGGCCAATAAAGTCCACTTTGTAAAACCTTTGCCGCCGTCTTGGATGGTCCATGGTGTCCACCTGCTTCTTTGTCATGACAAAAGCTAAGTATACTCCGCACATCTTCCTTTGGTATGCATCTTCTCACCATGCCATCTGCACAAATCTTGTATAGATACGGTTCCTCCCAAAGATAGTAACTTACATCAGATAAAAATTTCTTCTTTTGATGAAAAGAAAATGTTAGGGGCAACTCATCACCTATAAGAAAATTAGCAAAATCAGCATACCACGGTTTATCATTATCATGCACAAAACATAATTTCTCATCAAGAAATTCATCATGCAAAGGGTGTTCATCCATGCTCTCCACATACTCCTCGTCCAATCTACACAAGTGATCAGTTACCATGTTTTCGATGCCTTTCTTGTCTTTGATTTCTAAGTCAAATTCTTGCAACAATAAAATCCATCTTATCAACCTAGGTTTTGCATCTTTTTTAGCAAATAAATACTTTAATGCAACATGGTTAGTATAAACAATCACTTTAGATAAGATCAAATAAGGTCTAAAATTTTCAATAACAAATATTATAGCAAGTAGTTTTTTTTTTCAGTTGTTATATAATTTCTTTGTTCCTCACTCATGGTTCTACTTGCATAATAAATGGTATAAAATTTCTTGTCTATTCTTTATCCTAAAACTGCACCTAAAGTATCTTCACTTGCATTACACATGATCTCAAAAGGAAAATTCCAAATGGGGGCCGAAACTATGGGAGCTTGGATCAATTTCTCTTTTAAACAATTAAATGCATGCAAACAAGCACTATCAATCACAAACGGTTGTCCTTCCCTAAAAGATTAGTTAGAGACCTAGCAATTTTAGAAAAGTCTTTAATGAACCTTCTATAAAAACCTGCATGTCTCAAAAAACCTCTAACTTCTTTCGATGATTTTAGAGGGGGAAGTTTTTCAATTAACTCAATTTTAGCTCTATCCACTTCAATACATTTAGAAGATACTTTATGGCCTAAAACAATTCCTTCATTAACCATAAAATGACATTTTTCCCAATTAAGAACAAGGTTAGATTCATCACATCAACAAAATGTTGCGGTAAGCAGGGATTCAACTATGATACCATAAAGACATGATGACCTAAACAATTACAAAAATTTAAAGTTCCATTCTCAAGGATTTTCATTATGTTTTTTGGTTTTATTTATCAATAATTCCACCTATGATTTACTATCCCCATGAATTTTGATTCATTCCCCCACTTGTATTTTTATATTATCAGTTAACCATTTTTTGGTAAGAATCAATAGATATCATGAAAGTGGTAAGCTCTTCCCATATCATAGCTTTTTGGTATTATAAATTTACCCATGATTTGGAAGACACTTAATTGTAAGACAAATTATTCTTGACGTGAATCAGTATTAATTGAAGGTGATGGCTATCAGTCCAAATCTGTCGCTTGCTTAACTGTGTATCACTTGTTATGAAATTAATCATGAGTGAACATGTTAGTATTTATGGAGCCCACATGTCAACATATAGAACATTGGTGCATTCATTTGTGATTGATTAGGTAGCAAATGATACACAACCAAAGGAGTAGCAGTTCCAAGTGTGTTAGGGGAGCCTAGACTCATGTTAGGGATTGTATACTATAATCAATTAACATCTCATTACCAATCACAATCCAAAGTTTTGTAAAATGCTAAGGCTACACTTGTTTGAGGTGTAAATGAGAACCAGGGTAAACTTTACACCATGGTCTGATTTTGTTAGTATTTGTTTGAGGTGTTGTTTTACATCGCAAATGAGCATAAAACTCTGCTCTAAGCAAGTTTTACACCAAAATTTTGTAGAAAGTTACCAAATCAATGTAAAACTCCATCTTCTCTATTGGTGTAAAACTCCCTGATCGCACCTCCTCTTAGCCGTTGCAATGGTCAAATAGCACCGGTATTCCCTCTCAATGATGATGCAGGTATGATGACTCTTTCCCCATAGAACGGCCTGATCTATAATATTTTGGTACCAGATCTGAGGAATGTATGCCTACTAGTCTCATATCTACACTATTTTTTCCAATCTAGTTACTGGTGTTCTCTCATTGGTTTTGTTCATTTTTTTAGTTCTCACTCATGCAAAGCACTAGAATTTCTCTACAATTTTAGGAGTTACATTTGTAAATACCTCCATCACAATATGTTCGGCTTTCATCTTTCTGATAAGAATGTCAAAGAAAACTTTTGGGTTCGACATGGGAATATCCATATAATGACCTTCCTACTTATAAACAAGGGTATGAGAAAATGAAGTAGGGATTCTTAGGTGTTTTCCTTAATTCTAGAACCTTATTAATTTGATGTATGGTGATAAAGATTGAATTTAGAATCTTAATCTGCCATACCTCAATATTGATGCAAAAAATGACCATTGGTATGAAAAAATAAGAATGCACTTTCAATTCTCTATTATATATTATAATTCATACAAGCCTTTCTCACCTTCACAAGTTTATAAAGTTTAAACCATTTGATCCCAAGTTTGTGAAGCTACTTTTCTATATTCTCAAAGTTATTATTTGAATTTTGTTAATGTATTACATTACTTTAAATCAATCCTTTATTTGCTACAACTTCTCATATAAGTTTATTAGGTTTTGATACTTATATTATTAGAATCATGATTATCATGCATTTTTGTTTGCAATTAACTATTTATTAATTTCTAAAACATAAGCATGTGATAAACTTTAATAGAAGATAAGGCCCTATTTAGACTAGAATTGTCGAATTGGGATTGGAGGTTGTACTACTTAAAGTAATGATTATGTGGATGGTTGTAGATTTTGGCCATTTGACTTCTAATCAAATATACCCTACATTTTTGAAAGATAAATTGTTTTAGGATATTGACGTCAGATGAATTGATTACTGCCATTATTTTTTTTATAGTTCAATTAGCACCTTGGTGTCTTGTTCATTTATATGTAAATGAGATTGTTCATTTGCTACTTGATTTGGATTACTAGCCAATGCATCTTTTAATTTACTTATTTAGTTTTTTTTGGGAAAATACAATAAGTACATCAAGTAGCAGGAACATAGGGGCTATGTAATAGTTTTCTAGTATTGTTGAATCATATTAAAACTAAAAGATCATGGTCTAAACTTAACCACAAATAGAACACTTGCATTGAAACTCAACCACTAGGTAGTGGTCTGAAAGAAAATTACTCAATCCTAAAACATGTAGGGAAATGTATCTTAATCACATGGAAGATAAAATGAAGATCTTTGTTGAAACAAAATAGTCCAATCTAAAAATACTAAATCATTAGAACTAAAAACAATCAAAACTCTCCTTTAGGCCACACCCACACCCTAGAATCCTTAGGCTAAGGCTATTTTGAGATTAAGGTTGAGTGGTTCATAAATCCATTTATTAATTAATAGCTAAGGTTAATGGGTTCATAAATTCACCAAGCTAGAGAACAATCTAATTTAACTAGACAATGTGGCATACCTTATGTTCAAACTTCAAAGGTGATAGAAAATCACTCCTTAAGAAACATCAATAGAAAATTTGTATGACAATATTAGTAAAAATAATCTAGAGAAAAAAGAATAAAATATTAATAAACTATATTGACATCTAAAACTAAAAGGCATAAAATGCACCCTAAACATGAATAGTCTAAATATGAAATATATATATTAAATCATCCATCAAAAACATACAACAAAGGTCCAAATATAAAACCAATGACCAAACATCATAAACCCAACAAAAGAATTTAAAAAACCTATCAAGTACAAGCATAAATAAGGATAATCACATACCAATCACTATTGGATCTAATGTAACTACAACATTTGATAAATTTGAAAATTGAGGAAGAAAATTAGAAAAACACTTACAAATTACAAAGGTTAAATAATTATCATGAGAAAAATGGCAAATAATATGAAACTTAAATTAAAAAAAAAAAATTGTTACCATTTACAAGCTCATCAAGCTCTTTTAGATCTTCTATAATATTAATGGCATGTTGTGATAATTGGATCCAATTTTTAGCACATACAAGTGGTTTTGCTATCTGAGGCAATTAACTTAATATCATCCTAGGATACCAAAGTCATAATTTGAATATTTAGTATCTTCATTTAGGTGCCAATCCAACTCCAATTTACTTTCAAACCCTCCATTTTTGGCATGTACTTCTTAAATCAAGACATTAACAATATCTTCTTTAGTTGTGTTGGTTTCTCACCCTCTATCTCACTTAAAGTTGAAATTTGGGTTTTTGAGGTCTAGTTACCGGTTCGAATGGTTAATCGGCCAGTTCAGCAGTTTTCTAACCAAAATCAACAGTTTTGGGGGAAAAAGCGGTTCCCAGTTTTTCTGGTCCGGCTTTGAAAACCATGGGTTTTATCACTAATATACTCATTTTCAGATGGAATCATATTCTTGTATTCATTGTACAAATCATACACAATTTTCTTAAGGTTTTTCACAAGTTCTTCACCCTTCGCACCTTCATATATATCAGTAAGTGCAAATTCCACATACTCTAATTTCTAACGAGGGTCTAGAATAACTGCAATATAAATCAACTTATTCATCTTGTCAATGTTGCTCTAATACTTGTCATACTTTCATTTCATCATTTTTACCATTTCTAACAATTCCCTATCCTCATATGTCCTCATTCTTATAAAAAGCAATCATCTAAATAAATTTATTGAAAAAAGTTGTTAGATGTGACATATAAGGAACTTGAAACCTGTAGCGCAAGATTGCATCTCAAGTTTACTTATAAAATAAGGATCATGATATTCAAACCTCTCAAAGGTTCTTTCAAATTTTTTATCTACCTCCAACATTAAATAAGTTGAGTTCCATTTATTGCAAACATCTAAGCACAAGAATCTCTTATTATGAATTTTTTTAATCTCAACAAGCTCCTTAAATTTTTGCAACCTTACTAGAGACTGCTCCAAAAAACTTACTACCCCCAAATACAATTAATAGATTCACCCATCTCTTTCAAACTATTATTCAAAATCAAATTTATATGTCCACTACATCACATGTAAAGCAATTTTCTATCTAAAATACTAGTTCTATAATTAGCAATTTTTTTTCTTAAAAATACACTCACATCATTTGAACTGAGACCAGATTTGCTCCTCACATAGGGTGCCTCACAAGCACATCTCACCATGCATTAGAAACATCTTATGTACTTATACGTTATTATTCCTGGGAGATGTTCCCAATGCATGGTGAGATGTGCATGTGAGGAGCATATCCCAATTCATTTGAACTAGCATTATCAATTATAGTGAAGAAAATTTTATCAATTCCCTATTCAAGAAAGCACTTTTCTATTGTCTTAACAATTGCCACTCCTTTATTACCAGAAGTTAGACAAAAATTAAAACTTTTTTGTTCAATTTTTAGTCACTATCAATAAAGTAGGTTGTTAAATACATGTAATTAATCCTTTGCAAAAAAGACCATGTATTGGTTGTAAGACAAACTCTTTAACATGAAGTTTTTAAGAAATTCTTCAATTTCAACTTTTCAGCCTAGTACAATTGATAGCAACCTTGAGTTACAATCCACTAGATAGAATAAAAAACCTTGGGCAAGAAAGTGTCATAAACTTCTTAAAGCCCTCAACACCCACAAACTTGAATAGGAAACTGATCAACAATGATCATAGAGTTAACCTCCTCCTAGTAGACTCTTGGTCAAACTTCCAACAACTAAGGCTAAGGGAATTCATATTTTTACCATCTTCTTTGTTTAAACTTGGGTGCAAATTCAATTCTACTTGTTTTGTGTCTATGTTATAAGGGTTCCTTTTACATATATTCATATGATTTCGTAGTAAGATTGTTTCATTTTTTATGTTCATAACAAATTTCCTATCACAATAGTTACATTTAGCCTTCACCTAACCATTATTTAAGTAATAAGGTAGATACAAACTATGTATGGAAGGGATAATTATTGAGACAGGGCAGAATTTCCCATTCCTAATTAGGGGTGTAAATGAGTCGAGCCTACTCGTGAGCTACTCGCTAAATACTTGAGCTCGATTCAAAGTAATTGAGATCAAGTTAAGTATTTGGTTAAGTTTAGTTTGAGCTTTGCAATACCTAACTATGTAAGGAAGGGATAATTATCGAGACAGGGCAGAATTTCCCATTCCTAATTAGGGGTGTAAATGAATCGAGCCTACTTGCGAGCTACTCGCTAAATACTTGAGCTCGATTCAAAGTAATTGAGTTCAAGTTAAGTATTTGGTTAAGCTTAGTTTGAGCTTTAAAATACCTAACTCAAGTGGCTTGTGAGCCCAATTGAGTTCATAATAAAATACTATTTTTGTATTTATAATATAAATAAACATTATTTTTAGATTAACTTATATAATATAAATAAATCAATTTATATGATTTTCATAACATATTTTATTTATAGAATTTATAATATTAATTTATCTATAATTTTTTAATATCTTTACTTTAAATATTTTAATATGCTTAATATTAATGTATTTATAATTTTTAAAAGTAATTTATTTGTTATCCATTGAGTCGAGCTAAGCTTAAGTAGTATGTGAGTATCGATTCGAGTCGAATTTGAGCCAAAAACATGAAACTCATTTGAGTTCAAGTCAAGTTTCAAAATTTGTGTTTTTGAGTTGAACTAAAACTTGAATAGCCTAATGCTCAGCTTGACTCGACTCAAATACACCCTTATTCACAATCCTCTTCCTATTAGTGCTAGGCCTAGAATATGGAATGAAGCATAAGCTAACAAGGCGGTTTTAGAAGTTAAGCTAGAGGCCTAATGGATTTCATCTCAAAAAAAAAAAAAATCAAAAGTCAATCCAACAGTTTTATAAGATAAGTCAAATTCCACATGTTTTTGCACCTTTTTTCATTATACCTAAGAATGAGGCTTGGTCCTCTTGACCCTTTCCCCTTCCTTCCATAACTCGCCTTAAGGGTGCCTATATCAATGATAAGTGCCTTTGTTCATTATTTGAGATAGTGAAGCACAAGGAGAACACGACAAGTGTTTAAGTGATTAGCATTATTGAAAGAGACGTTCAAAAATTGTAAAAAGAAAAATGTTATTTTTCGGTGGGGAGCAAGATTGAGCGATTAACAACAATTTATATTGATCAATTCAAAATGTTATTAACTGTGGCACGACAACTCATATTTTGTCACCAATTTCTATTAATCTACCACAAACTTTTCATGAAGAAACAACAATGATACCAAACACAACCAAAGTTTATTTTTCTTAGATTTGACTTTATGTTCATGAACAACTTGGAAACCTATTACATTGATGACTTCATTGAGTATTTGATTTTTTTGTGGGTTATTGGCTATGATGGAATTTTATATTCCAAGAAACTTTCTCAAAGGATTCCATCCATGTTGGGACTATGAGTAAGGGAAAGACATGTAGAGCTTTTCTATCACAATTTACCCACATCCATCAAAATTTGATGTTGAATTGGGGACTATTTTGGATTTGTAGGCCACTAACCACCAAATTAACATTCATTAAGAACTAAATTAACTAAAAAATAAAACAAAATATTTTAAAAAATTTCATAAATCCTTTTGGTTAATGGAAACTTAAACCACACTCCTACTATAAAATCAATTTACTACAAGATAGTCACATGGTCTAGGCAATGCCATTCACTTGTGATCAGTTAATGAAAGAAGAAACAACTCCTATAAAGAGAAATGACTACTTTTGCTTTTGTGCCTGGAGTTGAAGAGTTTCTTGTAATAGGGAAAATGAAAGTTGTTACATAGAAAAGTGACAAGGCATTCACTAAGTAGGAGAAAGAAGAAAAAATAAAGAATATGGCTTAGTTTATGTAAATGGCTAAAAAACACTTCACTTATGAGGACTTAGGTTATGTAGTTTTGGAAACTACAAGATATATTTAAGTAGTTTAGTAAGATCATAAGGCATATTAAGTAATTAAACATCACAAATATTACATATATAATATTTTATGTTATATGTCATATAATATGTATAAAATTTATTTTATGTATTATACAAGGTAACATATTATATATAATATGTATTATATACCTCATATTATAATACTAGCGGGCCTCGTGCTATGCATGGGAAAATCAAAATGATCAATATTTTCAATTTAATAATTGATTATGGAAAATAATTTTCTAAAAGTTACTAAAATTTTAAGGTAAGAATTTTCTAAAAATTATGAAGATTGATTAATATTTTCATATAATAATATGAATGATTAAAATTTTCAATTATAATAATATTAGTAATTATTAATATTTCCAATTTAATAATTTTCCAATTTAAGAAATATTAATATTTTCTAATTTAAAATTACCAAAAACCATTTTAAATTACCAAAACAGAAATTGGTAATTACCAAAAACCATTCTAATAAATTATTAAATTTGCTGTTGAATTATTGTTTGAAAATATAAAATAAATTGTTATTTAATTATTGAAACATTATTGTTTAACTAATGAAAGTTTAAAATATCAATAAACTATCAATTATTATTAATAAACAATAATTATTGAATTGAACAAATATTTTAGATATGAATTATTAATAAACAATAATTGTATTGGCCATGGAGTACACACATGAACAGTTCTCATCCCAACTCTATAGTGCCGATTGATCAGTTGTTTATACAATGCTAAGTTGAAATCCATTGCCAAGAATGCTAACTTGAAAAAAAAAAGTTAATTAAGAGGTAAGAATCACTTACCAAAAGACAAAAACCCAATCTATTAACCCATATATGTTCATCTTATTGACCCAAATATGGGTTGTGTCGTTTGCTCGACGGAGCAATGATAATAACATACTAGGATCTCTCCATTGACATTGATACGCATTGTTTCATAGTTAGTAATTGATTGAAACTTCATTTAATTATTAATTAATTATCAATAATTCATTTAAATATTAAAAAAAGATGTGAAAAACATGTGATAACAACCAATTAAGAGAGGCAATGATGGTGTGGTCTCTCTCCAAAATGTTGTTAAAAACCAAGTAGATTCTCTATAAAACATGCATTGATCAATTGGTTCCTTTAAGCAAATGAATTGGACCAAGGAGATGATCTTGATCTTTTGAACAATGTCCAAAACAAAGTAAAAAAGCCATTGCACATAAGATAAAATGAACGAAAACAGGGGTGGTTGATTGATGTACAAGGGAAAAATGCAAGAAGTTGGAAAGAAATGAGGGAGGAGGGAAAATATTTTGAGAAGTTCCCTATCAAGATATGTGTTGATTTATTCTATCCATAATAGGATGGTTTGTATACATTGGTGCTTTGTTTATATATAGATATAGATATATATACAGATAGATAGATAGATAGATAGGATGTTTTTTTTCTATCTAAATGAGGGACCTACCTTGCAATATGGCCTAACGAGAAGGTTGGGTAAGGTAAAAGGAAGAACGGGAGAGAGTTATTGAGAAAGATGGGAAGGGGTAAGGGATAAAGGAGAGAGAGTTTAAGGAAAAATGGGGAAAAAGGGGAATGGAAGAGGAGGGCACATATGATGTGGACCATTTTCTTATATATATATATATATATATACAGACACATACACAATATTTATATTATTATAAAATGGATATTTGCCTTTGGTTTTGGTTCATGTAAAGATAAATATGATTGTATAATATTCTTATATCTTTACCTCTGATTGCACACATATATAGCACATGCCCTTATATTAATAGCATAAAATAAAATATATCCATGTGCAAATTAATTTGAACGTACTTGGTTTGAACACAAAACCTATCACATCCCATATACCTACAATTTTTGGACCAGGATGGGCGGGTCTGAAAATGATCACCCCATGGTGCCTCACTAGTCACGAGAGATCATTTGTGCAAAAGATGGGTATCAAACTATCAATATTCTATGTGATTGTTTTGTCATGTAACCGTTCTATGGGACGCATGGTTTGTAATGTTGGACCGCCCAAATATGTGCTATTATGCCATTTTCTTGTAGCGGTAGCATTGTGACTTGTGAGAGCACATGCAACTCGTGAGGGCACTCAAAAAAGCATAAATGACGATGGTAGAAGAGAGCCCTACATACGTGGTACATTGCTCCTATTCTTTCTCTTCCTCTTTCTTTTTTTCTTCTTTGTTTTCTTTCTATTACCTTTCTTTTCTCAAGACCAGAGCGAGACTTAATGGCTACTACTACTGTCTCTTTGCTCTTAGCTACCATCCCTTCCCCCAATCCCCTTTTTAAATCCATAGCTATAGTGTCTTTGGTTGTAGGACCAGAGAAGTTTCTTTTTTTGGTAGGAAAGGTACATTCTAGAGTGTCTTATCTTCCTCCTCTTCTTCTTACCCTTCTCTGCTATTGCTATCTTTTTATTGATGTGTTGTGATTCATCCATGTTCCTTGTTTTCTATTTTCGGTTCTTGCATTCTAGTTTGCTATCCTACCTTGTTGTTATTAGGTATTGTAATGGTTGAAGTATAAAATTGGGGTTGTTTTTTCCCTAAAAAAATTTGCAATTTTGTTTTTGGGTTAGCATGAAGTTGTGAGCAACTTAAGTTTAGGGTCCGTTTGGTTTGTAGTTGGAATTGGAATAGGAATGGTCTATTCCCATAGTCTATTTGGTTTAGATAGGAATGAGAATGACAATAGGAATTGGAATTAGGATTGGCAATGGGTAGGGTACCCTACCCATTCTCAATCCCGCCTGTGTACCTTGATCCCATACCCGTCTATGTTTTTCTTACAAATTTCCAAATTCATCCCGTCCCAACCCATCCAACCAAAGCGCTATTTGAACCCACATTACTCAATGATTGCAGTGAAACTCTTAATACTACTTCAAGCCACTAAGCCATCTTGCCTTTTGTGTCATTTAATGAAATAAAATAATTTTTATCAACTTTCATGTTCCCAAACAAACATACATATTTATGGTTAACAATTCCAACTAAGAATTAAAAGAAATAATGTTTAAAAATAGCATTTTATAAATAAATGAAATAAATAATCTATCAAAACCAAATTTACATCAAAAGATGATTTTAAAACAAATAAATTTATAAAAACAAAATATTAACAATAGAATAATTGTCTTAGTACTTAAGATTTATAAATTTGTGCATGTATATATCTTACAATTTTTATATATTTTTATAATTATTAGTTAATATATTAATTTATATTTAATAACATTATATTTATCATTTACAAAAAAAAAATAAAAAAGTTTTGTTTACAAAATATTCAAGAATATAGTATTAAACTGAATCTATCAAATCCACTAATTTACATTTATATTAAAAAATGAATTTTAGTTTCAAAAAATTTATAGAAATACAAATTTTAATAATGAAATAATTATTTTAGTAGTTAAAAACTATAAATTTTCATAGGATATACATCCTAGAAATTTTAACAAATTTGATATATTTTGAGTAAAAAGTATATATTTTTATAAATTGTTAAATGATAATTTAATTTATATTTGACAAATTAATATTTGGTTAACCTTTTTGTTGATGTTAAAAGTAAAAATAATAAATCAAAAAATAATTGAAAATTTAATAAACAAGCTACTACCTGAAAGTATTGCTTGGATTGGACTTGAACTTAACCAGACGCCTGAAACTTGCAAATTAACCAATATAGGAATGTCATAGGACATAGGGGTCCTCTTGACTTCTACTTAATTAATTTTTCGTAATATGTTATATATTATATGGGTTTATAATCGGGTATCAGAAATGGGTATTCATGTTCAAATAAAACCAGGTATCGGATATCGGATACCTTAAGTCAAAACCCAAACCCATCCCAAACCCTATAGGGTTTTGATAAATGTGTCCTATTATGGTCGGGATGGGTCGAATACCCAAAAATTCCCACAAAATTGCCATCCCTAATAGGAATGAGATTTCATTCCCAAGGGAGGGGTACGGGGAATGGCCATTCCAACATGAATGGGAATGGGATTTCAATTTTGCCCAACCAAATAGTTGGAATCCAAATATCCAATTCCAATTCTAATTTGAGACCCCTATTCTTGTGAACCAAATGGGGCCTTAATGTTTTTTTATGGTAATTTCGTTGGGATGAGGTTTATGTCAAGGTTTTTAAAATCAAACTGGACAATGAACCGATTAGGGGATCCAATTCCTGGGTTGAATGGTCCGACCATTCTAATCGAACAAATGACATGTTTAGACAAAAAATCAAAAAATTTTTAAAAAATCGCCAAAATCATTGGATGGTTCAACCACCTGGGTCAACACGGTTTTTGACAAAATAACTGTTCTAGGGTAAAACAGAATCCGGTTTTACCGGTCCGACCGCCCGGTCCGGTCTGATTTTGAAAACCATGGTTTATGTATAATCCTTCTTGTTAATTTCAATTCTGCAATAAATTATGCTAGATTATAACCCCGTTTGCTTCGCAGGAATAAGGGTCCGGGAGTAGCAATCTCCATTTGAGGAATGGCCAATCCCGACCCACGTCGTAGGAATCGGAATCCCATTCTCGCATTTTAAAAGAACAAAATGAAAATGACATAAAAGCCCTCAAACCCTTCTCACTGCCCGATTCCAAATTTCCAACTTTCTAACCCTCTCCCTCATCTCTCGTCACTCTCTCCTTGCAGCTGAAGTTTGAAGAACGAATTTGGACTGAAGCTCCGGCAACGGCAAGGTAAGTCACTGTCAACTGTCGATTTTTCTCTCTCTCTTCTCATTTTCTTCTTCATCTTCTTCTTCCTCTCCTTCTCTATCTCACACTCTTTTTCATTCCTCCCGTCTTTCTATTGCAGACCCGACCAGACCACGGTGAGGTGTGTTTTATTCAGTTTTCGTTCTGGCAAAGGTATCTCTTATTTCCATTGCTGCTAGTCTTTTATCCTAAGTTGATGAAAAAGCCCTTAGATTTGATTTTAACCAATGATGATAAATATTATATTTGGTTGAAATTGAATCAACGTACGTATTAGATTTCATTTGTTGGTTGTTGGACTTGAAATTTTCTCCATTTGTACTTTCCATCTGAAAGAGGAGTGCTATTAGTTCGAAGTTGAAGAAGCTCTACCATTGATGAACAGTTTTTAGAGTTTCATGTGAAACAAAAGTCAGAAATCAAAAGCTGGTACAACTGGAAAGAGATTGATAGTTTGATAGTTATTGGTGGAGATTGACAGTTTGTTAATTATTGGGTAGATTACTTTACCCCTGAATATTTTGTTGTTTTTTGATAAATAAAATCATCTTCCATTATTTCAAAGATTGGTTACATGAAAATCCCCTTAGAGGTGCGAGGTGCAGCCTCTCCAAACAGCAAATACATAAACTACAACAGAGATTACATGAATGTTGATGCTAAACAAGAGTTAGAGTTGTGCTCAGAACAATAGCTGATCTCCCAACCCACTGTACTGTTATAGACATATTCCTTGTCAGCCATTTGAATTTCTTTAACTCATTTTTGTAGCCCCAAGTGACATTCTTTGGATTATTTAACCAATCCACCACCGTCTTAGAATCCCCTTCAATCAGAAGTTGCTCCATGCCCACTTCTTTTGCGAGAAGTATTCCTTGTATTGCAGCTAACAACTCTGCACGGATAGAGTTCCCAACACCTAAAGGGCCAGAGTAGAGTAAGACAACCTCTCCAGCCTCATTCCTTGGTACACCTCCCATCCCAGAGGGACTCGGGTTACCCTGGCTACTCCTGTCAAAATTCAGCTTCAAAGAACCAAGAGGAGGGGGGACCTAGCTAGTCAATACCCTTACCTTGGAGGAGGAACGGCTTGCTACCAACATCCAATCCTTCCAACAATCAGTAAAAGAGAAATGGTTAAACAATTCTAGAGTCTTTAACCAATGTATTGACTTGTACATAATGCAGTCCTTTAAGGCTTGACTACTCATTCCTTTTTACTGGAAGGTCCTGGTATTCCTTTCTTCCCATACTGTCCATAACAATGCTGCTTGCGTGCACCTCCACATTTTCCTTCCTCTTTTATGGGGCTAAGAGAAAACAAAAGGGTTAAAGATTGTGCTTACTTCTGCTGGCATATCCCAACTACACCCAAACAAAGAAGAGTAGACAAACACTCAATTTTCTCATCCCTTAACCCTCTATGGAAACCAAAATCCCAAGACAACGCTGACAAATTTAAAATTGACGTAAGGAATTTTGAGATCACTTTTTTTTTATACAAAGAAATAGAGTACAAGGATGGAAAAATGGTCTTTTAGAGGGAGATCTCCAGCCCAAATGTCCTCCCAAAACCGAATAGAATTACCAGAACAAGCATCATACCTAACACAACTAAGGAACTACGGAAGAATTTTGTGAATTGCTTTCCATGGTGTAGCTAGGTTAGCACCAGTATCCCAACCACTCTCTGATCATCCATGAATACTCTTCACCACTTGGTGCCAGAGTCTATCTCTCTCCAAAGGCCATCTCCATAATCACTTCCCTAACAATGCTGAGTTATTTTTAAGCACATTCTCGAGCCCTAATCCTCCTTTCTCTTTGCTTCTACCCACAACCCCCAACTAATTAAGTGGTATTTTTTACTTTCTCCTGGTTCCCAAAGAAAATCTCTCATCAATTTTTTCAATTTCTTTGCTTTCTTAGACGGTATCCTAAAGACAGAGAGGTAAGTCATTCAATTGAGGTTGACTGTGTTATGGGCCCGAGAATAGGATCTCGTCACGGGTCGGTCCATGGGGAAAACCTCCTGTTTTCCCTTGTTCCTCTCTTTTCTTGAGGAACCTATTTTGGTGCCTTAATGGTGATTTGTTCAAGAGATCACCAACTCTCCTCATTCTTTTCTTGACTGAAATTTTCGATGCCTTTATTGAATAATATCAGCTCCTTAAATAGGAGATTACAAGAGATAAGAGTCCTACTTTTAGGAAGACTCCTTGCTAATTAGGAAGACTCCCTACTAATCTATCCTACTGAACTGATAAGATAAGATAAGACTGAACTGATAAGATAAGATAAGACTCCCTTAATCTATCCTACTGAACTGATAGGATAAGATAAAACTGAACTGATAAGATAAGATAAGACTCCCTTAATCTATCCTACTGAACTGATAAGATAAGATAAGACTGAACTGATAAGATAAAATAAGACTAAACTGATAAGATAAGATAAGACTCCCTTAATCTATCCTACTGAACTGATAAGATAAGAACTGTATCTAGCTAGAATTAGATAAGATGAGAATCAGCAAATCTTGCTCCCTTTACTGCTGCTGCCGGCGGTGATATGTCTTCCCAATAAAAGCGTCCACATCAGACTGTTATCAAATGGCCCTTAAGTAAATGGACTACATTCAAGACAGAAAGACAATCATCCAACTATAGAATCCCTATTTTTCTTTTAGGAAAATATTTTCAAATATTTTTTTGTAATTCTAATGAAATATTAGAAAGATGGTTGGAATATTTCATATTGCCCCCTAGTAAAAATGGGAGATTTACCAAATCTCATTGGTATTGTAAATCATACTGATTGGAACTAAGATCTGCTATCTCTGTATCTCATTTCCTTGCATGAGCAGTTGCTATGAGAAAGACACCCCATTGGAGCTCTTAGGTACAAGCTTAGTACTGTTATCCTGTATTCTTGTTTGGGCATTTTCCCTTGCTTTGTAAGCATTGACATTTAGATAGCTTCTGCTTTGGAGCACACTAGTATCATGTTCAGCTTTCAATAAAATCTAGTTCTTGAGTAAAATATTTAAAAAAGTAAATGATCCAAGAAAAGACCAACCTAGTTCTTGCTTTGTAAGCTTTTGATCTTTAATAAAATCTAGTTATTGACTAAAATATTAAAAAAAAGTGAATGATCTAAGAAAAGACCAACCTGAAATAGTGAAACTGCCAGCTCCTTTTTGCCTTTTGGGAATTCAGATTTCAATACACAATGACCTAAAGATTTTTTTTTTTTTTTTTTTTTGTAAAAGGTAAGGTATTTTATTAAATCAAATAACAGTACAAAGGAGCCTAGGCCAGTAAAGGCTGCCTAGAGCCAAAGAATTATACCACATCAAGTGCCTTATTTGCTCAAGTAGAATTCCTTGAAAAATGTCCTGTCTCACGATGAAGGATAAAAGAGATGGTGATTGAACACAAAGTAGCTTAATTGCTAAAGAAGAACTCCTAAACCATTTTCACCTACCTGGTGTACGTTCAGTTCATGTGGAAGCTGTACATCCATTGGTGGATATGTTGGCCAATACCTGTACACAGTTACCAGACCAAAATTACAAATTTTTAGGAAACTGAACTTGCATAGCAGTGTTAACTTGCACTCTTAATGTGTTATACCAAGTTTACAAATACTAAATTGGAGAAAGCAAGACCTACCCAGTTGTTAAGACATGGACACTCATTTCGGCACCTGAAGAGAGTTTTGTCCTAGCTTGGGATGACTGCTTGAATGATTCATTTATCTCTTTTGATAATTCAATATCCTGCAAATGCATAGGACCATGTTATATTCAGTGGGAATCCATACAGATGATACAGAACTAGCTGCAAAATACCATTAAGATCTAGCAAGAATACTTGTCATCATCAATTAATTGCATCATGGAACTGATCGCAGAATCTAGGGAAATTACCTAAAAGGTTATTTTGGAAAAATACATTTTTTATAGGGTGAAGCCCTCTCAATTTTTTCCACCAAGGGATAAATAGTTC
Source organism: Nelumbo nucifera (assembly GCF_055504915.1). Classification (NCBI taxonomy): domain Eukaryota; kingdom Viridiplantae; phylum Streptophyta; class Magnoliopsida; order Proteales; family Nelumbonaceae; genus Nelumbo; species Nelumbo nucifera. The sequence continues at coordinate 54,588,069 of NC_142656.1, read as the reverse complement.
TGAATCATTGATTTACTGTTCAGTGCTGCTTTCTTCTTTGTACTCCATCCATTTAATTATTTTGTTCAACTACATCACTGTTCAATGCTGCTTCTATGCGTTGGACTTAGCACAAACATTGACAACATTATTCCAAACCCAAGACCAAAGAAATTATGATAGTAAATTCTGTAAAGAAGCCAAGCTTCATGAATTTCCATCTTTATTTATAAACAAAACAGTTGTGAATAGAAATAGAGTGGACCATTTCCATATTAATTAGGCCACTTACGGAGGATGGCTGAACCAGATCTGATTTTCATCAAGGTTTGGTAGGGAAGATATAGAGAGTGAATATTTCCATACTATGTGGTGGCATGGAGTGGATCACTTGATCATGTACTTGGCAGGGAGTGGGTACTTGATTGTGTACTTGCCAGTACTTCTGCATTTTTTGCAATTTTCTGGTATTTTCATGCACTAGTAATTAAGCACATGCGTTGCACGTGAGAAATTTTTCTTCATATTAATTACTTGAATTTTAGATATATCATAGTTAAGATAGAAATTGAAAATTTAAAAAAGTAACAATATGATTAAAAATAAACTTAAATATTTATTATTCAATTATGACATCATGCATTTTTTTGAAAAGTTGGATAATTGACTCACCATCTAGATAAGAAATAGCATTGTTTTTGGATTAGTTTTAAATTAGGGAAAATTATAGTCGGAGCCGACTGTACATTTAAAATTTGGTTACAAGTTGGTCCATAAACCAACAAAACTCTAACAAACGACTCTACATTTCAAGTTATAAAAATTCTTGCCATGTCACCAGAGGGTTATGTGGCTATTGCCAACATGGGACTCTTAATCGATATTGGACACAATAAAAAACTTGTACTGAAATTGCCCTTTAATGTTGGGTGATTGGAAAATAAAAAAGGGTTTTTAGTTTCTCTCTCTCTCTCTCTCAATCTCCCTCACACTCTTTCACTCACAACCATCTTTATCTGCTCAACGACTATGTGATTTGAAAATAAATAAAAATGGTTTTTGGTTTCTACATTTACGTTCTCTATATCAATTTCTCTCATTCTCTTTCTCTACCTATCGTTCTCCCTCAATCTTTCTCATTCTCTTTCTTGGTCAATCTCTCCTCCCTTAATTTCTACCGTTCTCCCTCAGTTTTTCTCCCTCTCCCTCTCTCGTTTTTTTATTTTCTTATTTTCTTACACACTTATATGGTATTAATCAGATCGTATAAAAGAACATGAGACCAGCTTGGTATGGTTAAAAAATTATTACACAAATTTGATAAAATTCACAAGAAACTCTTGGCTATGAAATTTACACCAATTGGAGAACAATAGAGATTGAGGGAGAAGGAGATTTTGACTGAGAGGGAGAGTGAAGGAGAAGAATGAGAAAGATTGAGGGAAAACAATAGAGAGAGAGAGAGAGTTTTTGATTTGGCTACAGACCATTGCAGAGAGAGTGGGAGTGACAGAGGGAGCAGGAGATTGAGAGATGACTATGTGAGTGAGAGAGAAGGGAGGGAGATCGAGAGATAGAGGGAGTGGGAGAGAAACTGAAAACCTATTTTCGGTATAGGTTTTCTGTTGTGTCCAATATGGAATAAGAGTCCCATGTTGGCAACAGTTACATAAGCCTTTGATGAAATGGTGGGGATTTTTATAATTTGAAATGTAGAGCCGGTTTGCAGAGTTTGGTTGGTTTCTGGACCAACCTGCAACCTAATTTTAAATGTACAACCGACTTTGACTTTAATTTTTCCCTTTAAATTATATATTTCATTTACACTATATAAAATATTTTTTACTTATCACACTTAATTTTTGTTTGTCTATGGTATCATTTTACTCAAACCACTAACCCACCATCTAAAAATAAAAATTGTTTGATTTTTAGGTTGACATTAAATTTTGTATTACATTTCCATCATTGATAAAATTATTTCTTATGTATAAAACTTACTTTTGTTCAGTATAATGAATGTACAATATTAGATATTTACCCAATATTTTATTTTTTATAAATATATAACATTAAATATGTACCCAAAATTTTCTCTTATCTTTTTTTTTTTTTTTTATTTTTGTGATTCTTTGTATTTTCTATTAATAAAAATTTTATTATTTGACTATGACATCATTTAATTTCTAGGTAGATTTTGAAATTGGCTTTCCATTTTCATCATTAATAAAAATACTTCTTATATTTCATAGTTATTTATTTTAATTTTTTATTATTTAATTATGACATTATTTATTAATCCATTTGACCCCAAATGGTCAAATTGCTTGCTCACCACCGTGAGGGAAGAAAATGGTTTTGTTTTCAAATTACTTTTCAAAATATTTATTTTTATACTATTAAAATTAATATTGTGGATTTAATCCGAAGAATTTAATGATGAGAAAAATATATTTTAAATATAGGATTTAATGAGAGAGAATAGGAAAATATTTTTATTTTCAATTGGTTTGAAATTTTAAATTCCATTTTCATCATTAATAAAAACATTTCTTATTTAACATACTTATTTTTGTTTAATATGTATGTTAAAAATGTTCTCATTTTTTTAATTTTATCTATTTTTTAATTTTATTATTTAATCGTGGCAGCATGGATTAACCCATTTGACCCAAAATGATTTAATTAATTTCTTACCAACACTTAGATGAAAACACTATTTTTGCTAGGTAGATTTTAAAGGTATAAGCTTTTATGTTATTGGAATTATTAATTTATTAAGTATGGATTTAATTAATAGAACTTAATGATGAGAAGAAATAAAAAATGACTTAAATATATTATCCAATAAACATGAATGCAAGTTAATAACTTAAATGTTGGATTTAATGAGAGAGAATTGAATGCATTGAATATCTTTAAATTACCTCTTTTCAACTCATTTAATATCAAGAACCAATTACCCTATTTGCCCTCATTTTTTTATCATTAAATTTAAATATAGAGGGGTAAATATTGTCCTTAGAAAATTCCAGAAATATTCTTGAGGCCATTCGTACTTTTTAAAGTAGTATAGATTTTCTGCATTTTTCTGAATTTTCTGCAATTTTTTTTTTGTAATTTCTGCAATTTTCTGATTTTTCTGCAATTTCTGCAAAGTTTTCTGGTATTTCATGCATTTTCTGCAATTTTGTTTTTTGTAATTTCTGCATTTTCTTGCAAAACTTCTGCAATTTTGTTATTTCTGCATTTTCTGGTATTTTCTGCAAAATTTCTGCAATTTCTGCAAAATCTTTTTTGGTATTTTCATGCATTGTCTGCACTTCTATTTTTATTAGGGGCAAAATTGGAAATCATGGCTGATTCTGATTCCAGACTCTTAATGAACCAAACAGCATAAATTGGAATCCAATTCCAATTCCTATTCCTGTCTGAACCAAACAGGTAGGGGGAATAGGCCATTACGATTCCGATTTCAAGGGATTCCAATTCCAATTCCGTTACATGCATCAACTTTAACTAGTTCGTTGTTGATTTCTGTAGTATATTTTTGCTCCTAAGGGTTTGCTAAATTTTCATAATTTCAGTTATTTTACTACAAGAAAGGGAAAGATTTCAGTGATTGCAGGCAATGACGACTCGGATTGCTCCTGGTGTTGGAGCAAACCTACTGGGCCAACACTCAGCTGAGAGGAATCAAGATGCAACTGCTTATGTTGGAAATCTTGATCCACAGGTTTTACTTTCTGCCCTTCTTCACCATATTCTCCCTTAACTTTATTATTTTCCTTTCACCCTATAAGCATCTTTTTGATCAGCCTCTCCCTGTAAATATATCTTTACTAATTTCTTGTGTGTGTGTGTTTGGTGGCAAACTGGACTTAACATGTACCCTTATTATTCCAATATGATACTTTTATCAACTGAGCTAGGGATAGAGCATTAAATAACCATTTATTTCATTTTAGCTTCTCCAAATTTTTGTCTTCTTCTGGTTCTTTTTCCGATAGTGAAACTAGGATCCCACTAAAATAGAAAGAAAAGAGATAATACCACTAATTAAACTGTACTAATTTCCATTTATCTGTCACTCTAAAAAATATCGCTATCAATATGGATGAATACTTCTCCAAATGGTTTCTCCAACTCTCCTTTCTGAGCCTCCGTATGCTTCTCAAAAACAACTCTGTCCAAATCTTTTGCTTACCTCTTTATATGGATTTTTATTATAACTTGTAAGTTGTAACTAAACTCTGCATGTCTTAAAATTCTCTACAATGATTTCATAATGGAAACCTTTCGTGTTGTGTTAAATCCATCCCACATTAGCCGTCTTCTATAAAATTGGTTTTCTCTCTATCCTACTGTCAGCTACCTAACTTTTTCCCTTTTCCTCCATTGTTCCACTTTCTCATAACCAAACTTGTTGAAAATATTAGCTCTGTTATTTTCTGAGGTCAGGTCCTATTCCCTCATTATATCAATTTTAGAGATGACTTTTCAGACGGTCCTCTGTTTGTTTTTCCATCTTTTGAAGGTTGTCCTTCCACTTCTTAATCTATTACTTGGAGTTTCTTTGCTTTCACATTCGAGCCCTATCTCACCATTTCATAGTCCCTCCACCAACCAAGAAGCAAGTCTCTGAAGCCCTCAAAATAATCATTCTCAAATTGAACATGTTTTTCCCTATGAACTTGAGGTTGCCTTACCAGAACAAGTGGAGTGTAATTGATGCAGACGTTCATGCCCTAAGAAGCATCATATAATTTTAGAAGGAGAAGACAAGTGGGCCTACATTTGAACTCACTAATAGGCTTCCAATGGCCGTTTTGGTTAGTGGGTTTATAATGGCTAGTTATATTAAATGCTCTAATAACTAGTTTTTCATTTAATACTTCAACAACTAATTTTTCATTTAATGCTCCAACAGTTAGTTTTTGTTCTCTATATAAAGCCTTGTAAACTCAAGCTAGAGGCATCATGTTATTCCCTTTGTTTTGAAAACCCTAAAGGTTTTCTTTGAGAGTTTAGGGAGTTCTCACTTGGGTGAGTGAGTCTCCAATCTTGTTGCCTCATATTGTAAGCCATCTCATATTAATGGAGTTCCGTCAAATTTCTTTCTTCTTTTTTCTATTTCTTTGAGCATTTTTTTATCAGAAGCGGTAATTTCTTTGAGAAAATTTCTTCCATATTCTCTTCATATTTGAGATGCATCAGTAATTCCAATGTAGGCCTTGGCAGAGATTCTCGAGAAGTTGCTAGGAAATTCTCCTCCTAATAGGGAAAAAAGTCAAAAACCTAGAATAGGGTCTCGTTGATTATTTGTCCAAGTATACATCCACCAATTCAAGCCAAATAATCACCTCAGGAAATCCCCACATTCCACTTGCAATTCTAGTTTCACGTTCCTTCTCCTAAGCAAATTTGATTATATTGGAATCTCTACCAATACCTCTTAGCAGCTTTAGTACCATCCTCATTTAGACTGTAGACTAGGGGTGTCAAGCTAGGCCTAGCACCTACAAGGGGTTTCTTGTAGGCCTAGGTCTGGCCTGCATCCCAGGACTGAAATTTAGGTCCAAGCCATCCACATGTGCCCAATCAGGACACCTGTGGTTTTCTCAGGATATAGTAAGATTTATGGGCTGGATGGTTGGGGCCAGGAATGATCATCCTACTTCAGAAACTTAATGAAAGTTTAATTCTTTGACGAGAATTCACCCATCTATTGGGACATAGTGAGCTTTGATTAGTGCCACAAGATAAGGGCTTCTCCTGCCATCCCAATTGCAGGCTTGAATGCCCAGTGTAGTACTCTAGCTGCCTATCTCCCCATGTAGTTCTGGCAATGTGACCATCAATCTGTTGAAGTTTAGTCCCTTACAACATAAGTGCATCTGCATTCGATTTCTTCAGAGAATCATAGGCATGCCCAGGCTCCTTCCAGATCTAGGGTGCTAACATTGCATGAGGTTATTGACATTAAGTAATAACCTCTTGAAGTGAATTTATTAAAATCTTCTTACCAAAAAGAATCTTCTTCAACTAATAAAGGAGTCAAACGGAAACCATCCTAAGACCACTATGATCCAAAACAAGATACAAGGGTGTTAGTTGTTTAAGTTAAAACCTCAAATGTCCCAATATTGAAACTCATCAGAATAATAAAATATTAAAGATTTTCCGAAATTTGATTTTGTTTACAGGTTGAAACTATGGGCTATGAGTGTGATTTTTAAGTAATGAATCCTCATTGATTATCATCAGCCCATGCTAAGAGTTTGCTAGTTAGTGGGTTAAACATTCTATATTGTTTAAATTTTTATCAGCTAGATCTTTCACCCTCACATACACTTAGATTTTAGAATTTTGGCTGATAATTACTGATATAAATCTTCCTCTATATGTTGACAAAGGAATTCTTATTTTCCAATATAGAATTTGCTTCTTTAGCTTATTCATTGTTTAGGACCTTTCCTAGATTCATCAGTCACATGAAGGTTTGCCCCCTCTATATTGTGTTGGTCACTTCTAGGAGGCCCTCATTATTCTTGGTTGAGGGAGATTCTGCAAAAATCATAATTTTATATTTTTTACTCCTTGATCCCTGATATAATTATACTTTTATTTTACAGTCAACAAAAAAAAAGTAGTCCTCAATGGTTATTACAAAATGCTGGTCCAGTTATATGGGGTTTTAGGAGGGGTGGACTGGATATGGATGGGTTGCAACCTGGGTTGCTTGGGTTTAGATTTGTTAAATTTTTAATGGCCTAGTAATGCAGGAGCTGAAGAATCAAATTTGGATTTTTTTTTGAAATTTTCTGTATTTTTGTATATTTGGACAGTATGGTTATTTTTGTCATTTTAACTAGTCCCATGTGGGCCTGGGCTATAACATCTTGTTCCTCTAGTTAGTAGGTCTTGTCTTTCAATTTTCGATTTATTTGCATTAGTAGATAGAAAGTTATTGTATTTCTTGATGCATGACAATGAGTGGCATTTTTGTAATTACGATGAACAGTTTTCCGGGGCACACAAGATACTCTATAAATAGATGTATTCTCTTCCTTTTGAAGCTAATGAATGAATGGAGATTTCTTTAGAGCTCTCTTGGAAGTTTACTGTATGGAGTGATTCCTACAAGCCCTAGAGTGATCCTAGGACCCTTTGGAGTAACTTTCATCGATGATTTGAAAAAATTACAGATTTACCACCCACAAAATGGATGGAATATCAAGACAAAATCTTACAACAAGCCCAAAACATTGTTTCGCTTGGAGTCTCCTTCCACTTCTAATTGCTGCATTCCCCATTGTTTCGCTTGTCCCAATCCTTGAAGTAAGGCCATTACTTTTGCCCTTAAGGAATCTCCCATCCCAATTGGGCCTGAGTATAGGGCCAAGACTTTTCCTTCCTAATTTCTGAACACACCCCAGCTCCCGACTGACCTGGATTACCCAAGGAGCTTCCATCAAAGTTTAACTTCACCTTGAATTGAGGCGGTGGTACCTAACTTTCTTGTACCACAGGGGAGGAGGGAGAGGATATGGTTATAGTACTCCAATTTCTAATTAAGTCAGCTAAGGAGAAGTCCTTGAAGAGATGTTGTACTTTTAGCCAATTCATAACCTTGATGGTCATAACCTCAACAAGTGCTTCCTTGGATTTTTCTTGCTTTAGGAAGATCTTATTGTTTCTCTCCTCCCAAATTGACCAAAAGATGGCTGCTCTTGTTATTCTCCACATTACCTTGCCTCTTTTCCTTGTTTGTTGGAAGAAGATAGAGTTAAAAAGGTTCAGCACACCCGAGGGGGGATTCCATTTGCAACCAAACAAAGAAGAGAACCAATCCCACAAATAAGAAGCAAAAGGACAAGAAATCAAAAGATGAGTTGCCGTCTCACCATTTCTTAAGCAAAGGCAATAGACATGTGGTGAAAGGCTCCAATCTGGCTTGTTTTGTTGAAATACATCCATAGTATTGATCTTTTGAAGAGCCACTTCATAGCAAAAATCCCTAACCTTTAGTGGCACAGGGGAATACCAAACTAAACTTCTTTAGCAGGAAAAGAGATGGACATAATAGAAGGCATTGAAAAAAGATGAACAAGAGAAAGTCCCTAAAGAAGACTCTTTCCAAATTCTACTATCTGGGTAGGAAAGATCTAGGAAAACTGAACGCAACACAGTGAACAACTCATCTACAAAAGCCAATTCTGAATACCTCAATCCTCTTCTCAAACCCAAATTCCAAGTCCCCTTAGACACATGAAGTGAGGAGATGGTTTTGAATTTATTTAGGGAAAGAGAATACATTATTGGGAATCTATCCTTAAGGGGGGTGTTCCCAAGGAAAAGGTCCTCCCAAAACAAGATTTTATTACCTGAGCATACATCAAATCTGATGAAAGGCTGAAAGGAAGGCAAGACTCTAGCAATTGCTTTCTAAGGGGAGAAATGAAAAGTCCTAGGGTCGATGCCAACATCCCATCCATTAGCTGTCATCCCATGAATACTTTCCACCACCAAGTGCCACAAACTGTCTTGCTCCAAAGGAAATCTCCACAACCACTTTCCTAAGAAAGCTACATTTCTTAATCTAGTATTGCCAATGCCTAGACCCCCGACTTCCTTTTTCTTAGAAACTACTTCCCACTTCACTAAATGGTCTTTTTTTGAGTCACCCGGTTCCCACAGAAAGTCTCTCATGAGTTTTTCTAGCTTATTGGCAACCTTGACAGGAAGCTTAAAGGTAGACAAAAAATACACCGGAAGGTTGGCCAGGGTGGACTTGATTAAAGTGATTCTACCCCCTAGTGAGATATAATTTCTCTTGCACCTTGCTAACTTCTTAGTGAATCTTTCCAAAACTGGGTGCCAAAAGCTTTCTGTTCTAGGATTTCCCCCAGGGGCAGACCTAAATATACTAGAGGCCAACCACTTACCTCGCAGTCTAAAGCCTTAGCCATGCACCTCATCTTCTCGTAAATTCACCCCCGCTACACAACTCTTATTCCAATTCACTTTCAGATTGGAGACTCTCTTTTCTCTTTCTCCACCCCTCTCCTCTCCTCTCCTCTCCTCTCCTCTCCTCTCTCTCTCTCTCTTCCTCTCTCTTTCTGTCTTGTGATAGTTTGTTCCAGCCCCACTGCATCACCTAGCCATAAGCCTGATGTACTGTAAAATCTTCAACTTGGGTACCCAAGTTGCATCCCTAGATATGGACTTAACATCCAGCATTTTGCGTATGAAATGACCTTTCTCAGATTTGAATCCATGTTCTCATACTTGTCAGGCCAGGATTTATCACCACACCGAGCAATTGCTTATTTAGTCTTGTTGCTTTTACAGCTTTCAGGCTTTTGTGTTCCAACTGATTTACATCTTCTACATTGTACCTGTTGTATTTTTTGTGCCTATTGTTAATACAAATCTTCTTGATTGTTACTGTTTCAAATAAAAAGTTTGACTCATGTCCTAAGTTTTCTCTTTTTACAGGTTACCGAGGAGTTGCTATGGGAGCTGTTTGTCCAAGCAGGTCCTGTTGGTAGGTTCCAGCTTTCCATTATCCTAAAGTCCTCTTATTTTATGCTTTTCAGAAAAAAAGGTTCACTTGTTTTAGAGATTGTAACATCATGAATACATGGAGATATACTATTGTGTTGATGTGCTCATTAAACTTTATTTTAGGTTGGCATGGTAGGATATTGGCCCAGACTGATAATGCACCATTAGGGGTGCAACTTGGGCGGGCCCAACCTGAGGCTGGACCGATCCAGTCCAGAATTTTATATGGGCTGGGCCCAAAAGTTTAGACTTTTATTTTCCCGACTGGGCTCGGGCCTAGTGTTGATGTGCTCATTTAACTTTATTTTAGGTTGGCATGGTATAAGGATATTGGCACAGATTGATAATGCAGCACCATCAATCAAGTCAAGCCAATAGATGTGCCCAAGTTGCTACACATATTTCTCATATACACAAATCATATATGCTTTGATAGAATTGCAGTTTTTATTTATTTTTTTCTGGAATGAATAACATAAATGACTTTTTTTTTTTAATTTTAATATACAAAAGAAAGTACATCTTTCAGTTCTCCCACAAAGCCAACCTGACGCAGCGTGGAAGCAATAAACCGGGCTGGCTACGCAAGCACCGGGCGAACCAAGCTTCTAGCGAAGCAAGAAAGAAAGAAAATCTCTAGAGGAGAGAGAAAAGGTGGCGAGAATTGAAGAGGAAATCTGAAGTGTAATGTGTTATTAACTGGAAAATAGCAGTATTTATAATACATCTGGAAATTGTAAAAGAACTAGGAAAGAAAATTAAATTTGTAGTTGATCTAAACATCTCAATCTTGTAGATAGGTTCGAACTCTTCTGGGCTTGATCTCCACCGTCCGATCTCCCTGGATCTTATCCATGCATGAGTTATCCTAATCTTGGTATGAATCTTGGGTTATCTTGAACTCTTGGCTTCTTGGATGATCTTGAATTCTTGAATTCTTGATGGTTCTTGAATTCTTGAATTATCTTGGACTCTTGAATTCTTGATGTATCTTGAATTCCTGAATTATCTTGGATTCTTTGAGTTCTTTGGCTTATCTTGAATTCTTCCCATGAGCTGTCGCCCATATGATGAGATGGGCCTCCATCACAACCCCTGTCCACATCAACCAAGCAAACAAGCTCAAAACAACTCTTCTCTAGATTCCCCTATTTGGCTATTGAATCAGCCAGTTCATTTGCTGATCTGTTAACCCATCTGAAGGAGGCCTCTACCTCTGATAGAACCTAGTTTCAATCTTCAAGAGATAAAAGTAGTAAGTATGCAGCCAATTATTATTTTTTGATGAATGAATGGTATTTTATTAAATAGAGATAGAAAAAGTACAAGCATGAAGCATCCTAAGAGGAGGCACCCTAAGAGGAAGCACCCTAAGATTGCAGTTACAAATTAGCCAAAAACAGAGAATCCCTTGAAGCTCCTTGTTTAGCTAAAGAATCTGCCAAAGCATTTGCTGATCTACTAACCCATTGAAAGCTAACTGACATTGTGCTCATAAGCCATTTGACTTTTTTGGTGATGTCTCTATATCCCCAAACAACAGTTTCTGGGTCCGACATCCATCCCACTATCACCTTAGAGTCTCCTTCAACTATCAAATTAGTCACTCCAAGTTGGTTGGAAATCTGTAGTCCTTGTACCACAGCTAATACCTCCCTTTAATATGCAGCCAATTATTAGAATAGAATGCATAGAAATATACTTTTGTAAGTTTACCATCACAAAATTTGGCTTCTTAAGCTTTTTGTACATCCAAAGTACTAGCATTTTGGACCCTATCCTGGTCAAGACTTTTGCTTTATCCAAGATGTCAATCTGGCCCTACACCAGTTCCAAGCTTTAAGGGATAAAAGTAGCAATATGTATTTCAATGATTTGTAGTTTCTAGAACCTTACTGTGCAATCATTTATTAAATGCATATGCACAAAAATCTACTTTTGTAAGTCTACCATCACAAAATTTTGCTTCTTAAACTTTAGTATATCCAAAAAACCAACATTTTGGGTCCCATCCTGGAGAAGATTTTTACTCCTATTCAGGTCATCATTCAGGCCCTATGCCAGTCTCAAGCTTCAAGGGAGGGATAAAAGTAATAATATGCATCAGTGGTTAGTATTTTTTAGAAGTTTATGATAACTTATTTTTTATATTCATACATTTGCAAAGAAATATACTTTTGTTGGATTACCATCACAAAATTGGCTTCTTAAACTTTCATATATCCTAAACACCATCATTTTAGAGAGTTTATGCGGAATGGTCACCACCAAGTGTTGGGTGGAAGAAATTGAATTTCGATTTTAGTTGTGTGGGCAATCCAGGCCCTTTGGGTATTGGAGGGTAATTAGGGATGAGGGACCATGATTACTTTGATTGTTGTATTACTTCCTTGTGTATTTCTTGGGACCTTGACTTCAGGAAAGACGTAAGGGACCATGATTACTTTGATGTTTTGGATTCTCTTGACCTGTTGGGACAAGTGCTTTTAAACTAGGGTTTTGAATTATCCAAAGATTTCCTTGTTTTATGATTCTCTGTTAAGCAATTTGGTTTGATTCAAAACTCCTTCCTTTTTTTGGTTAGGGTACAAACTGGGCGGGTTGGGCTGTGATTTAGCTTAGCCCCGGTAATGCAACAAAAAGTATAAAACCAGTAGAAAACAACAACAAGAAGCATTAAAATCTTGAGGTGAGACAGTGTAGGGAAGATAAAATCAGGAACACCTCACTTTTAGGGCTGAAATCACCTCTTTATTGGACAGTATAAGCATAGTTTTCAAGGTGCCAAGGTGAGGCTAGGTGATAGGCGCCTTGTCACCTAGTCGCCTAGGCGATGGATTTTTTTTTTTTTAAGTAAAAACTTGTATCCCAGGGTAGTTCCCTAGGTTCCATAATCATATTTCCTTAATAAATATCCATAATTTTCATAAAAAGTATAAACTTCATGTTTTAAAGTATAGAAAATCAACATATTCCAACATATTCATGAGAAGAAAAAGAAAGAAAAGAAGAAAATGTGTTGATTGGACGATACTTTAAGTTCTTCATTACTTATTGGTTCAGGTTTTGAAGTTTTTGAGTGTTCAATACAGCATTTAGCAATGTTTGTGTTGATTAAACCCTAACAAATAAGAAAATAATAAAAAGAAACAAGTATATAAACATACAAAATGAATATTTTAGTTTAAAAGTGTCTATTTTTAAAAGCTATTAAGAATATAAAAGTTTTTTATAACATGCTATAGAAAACATCTTGGCGATCAGGCGAGGTGAGCTTCCAAGGGTGCCCGCCTGGGCGTTGCCTTGACAACTTTGAGTATAAGTTTTTAGGGTTTCAAAATAGTAAAAAGATCCTTCTACAAACATGATTTGAGGCTGATATAGCTGCCTCCAAGCAAGGTAATGCCCTAACATAGTTTGATAGAAATACCCCCACTTAAGTGACTCACATGACTCAACTTAAAAATAATAGACTAGGACATTAACAAGCAACTATAAAGTCCATAAGTTACCAAGGATCAAAATCTCGATACGATATGCCCCGTATCGGGCATATCGTATCGTATCATTGGGGTCCCGATATACACAGGTGTTTTGGGAACCCCCTTTGTTAATAAAAATACACTTAAATATGGCCCTAAAACCAGGTTTTGAACAAAAACTAAAAAAAATATAAACACGCATGTTCAAAGTACCAATATGCCTCTATCAATACACATGGGCGTATTGATATTTTGAACCATTAAGTTACATAACTCAAGAAAATAAGAAAGCAATGCTGAATAGCTAACTTGACCCCCCTAGGAACCCATCGCTAGCGGGGTTACATGTGGTAGATCGTTATTTTTGGCTTAAGATGCACAAGGATGTGGAATGGGTGGTGAAAAGGTGTAGGGTTTGCCAACTAGCAAAGGGAAATATTCAAAACACGGGGCTGTATACACCTTTGCTAGTTCCAAATTCACCATGTGTTCACTTAAGCATGGATTTTGTGCTTGGACTCCCTAAGACAACAAGAGGCCATGATTCAATTTTGGTGGTGGTGGATAGGTTCTCCAAGATGGTGCGTTTCATACCTTGCTCAAAGACAATTGATGCTACTCACATAGCTGAATTGTTCTTCAAAAGGTGGTGTGATTACATGGACTTCCTTCTCTAGTTGTCAAGGTAATGCCTAGGCAACAAGGCACCCTTGGAGGCTCGCCTCGCCTAATCGCCAAGCAGTTTTCTATAGCATGTTATAAAAAACTTATATTCTTAATTTTTAGGTTATAATTATAAAATAGACATTTTTAAACTAAAATATTGCTAAATGCTATATTGAACCCTCAAAGACTTCACAACCTGAACCAATAAGTAAGGAAGAACATAAAATGTTGTCCAATCAACACATTTTCTTCTTTTTCTTTACTAATTTTGTGTGTTTATATTACTAATTTCTTCTTCCACCTCATCTTTTCTTCTTTTCCTATAACAGAAATAGGGGTTCAACCTCTATATTTTTTGAATTTTCTTTTCTTTCTTCTTTTTCTTCTGTAAATATGCTGATTTTCTATACTTTAACATGAAGTTTATACTTTTCTTATGAAAATTATGGATATTTATTAAGGAAATATGATTATGGAACCTAGGGAACTACCCTAGGATACATGTTTTTACTTAAAAAAATCCATCGCCTAGGCAACTAGGCGACAAGGAGCCCTTCTGTCGCCTAGCATCGCCTTGGTGCCTTGAAAACTATGCTTCTTTCTTCTATTGTATTGGATAGGGATGTGGAGTTTATGGGGCACTTTTGGTGGACTTTATGGAGAAAGTTGGGTACAAAGCTAACCTACTCTAGCACATGTCACCCACAAACAGATGGGCAAACAGAAGTGGTAAATAGAAGTATTGGAAACATGTTGACGTGTCTTGTGGGCAACCATATAAAGACTAGGGATATTGTTATACCCCAAATTGAGTTTACCTACAACAATTCTGTAAATAGATCTATCAAAATGACACCTTTTGAAGCAACTTATGGACACAAGCTGTAAGATATTTTAAGCCTTGTTCCCTTACTAAATGAAGCAGGGGTGTAGAGTTGTAAATTGGGCCGTGCTTCCCTCCCTTGGGATAGGTTGGGGGGTTGGCCCAGTATGACCCACGGCTCGAGCCTGTGTGGGCCTATGCCATGCCGTGCCGGGCCACAGGCCTGGGCTAAGCGGGTTGTAGGCCTTGCTATGGGCCTGGGCCAAACCGGACTAGATTGTTTTCTTTTTTTGTTCTTTTTTTTGACATTTTGATTTTTTTTTAAATTTTTTTGTTAAGTCAAACTAAAATACTTAACTTTCCTTTGGGAACAATTGAACATATTGAAAAAAATAAAAATTCTAACAAAGAAATGAAAAAAATACTTAACAAAGTACAAAATGGAATTTGAAGCTTGAATAATATAATGGTAAAAAAATACTTAAAAATGGAATACAATATAAAAAATATAATACAATTACAAATAGAAAATTAAATAATTACATTTTTGAAAAAGTAACAAATAATTTAAATAAATTTGAATAACAAAATTTACAATAATTTAAAAAAATGTACAAAATTATTGAGTATACAAAAAACTTGTCTTCATTTTTCTTTAAGTTCCACCTCTATCTCCATCTTGATCTTGATCATCTACTTCAGGTGAATCATCAAGTGTAGTGTCATGCCCTCCTTTGTCTTGTAATCTATCCTCAACATCTAGCGAATGTTTGAAGTAGATGCACATCTTCAGATTTTCATCATTCATGCAGCTTCTCTTGTCATCCAACACCCTAGATCATGTGCCATGGTGACAAGGACTGAATGATTTTTTTCATGTCCACTCCACCAGGCTAAAGTATCAAAATTATTCATTTCTTCCGAGTCGAAGGAAGCACTTGAACTAGAAAAATTTGCTTGTAAATAAAAATTAAGTTCAGTAAATGAACTTGTTGATAAGGTGGCAACGAATTTCTGCTTCATACTTATTAAAGACCAAACTCTTTCTTTTGCACTAATAGAACTAGTTGTTTCAG
Organism: Nelumbo nucifera; assembly: GCF_055504915.1. NCBI lineage: Eukaryota > Viridiplantae > Streptophyta > Magnoliopsida > Proteales > Nelumbonaceae > Nelumbo > Nelumbo nucifera. The sequence continues at coordinate 54,572,473 of NC_142656.1, read as the reverse complement.
AAGTGGAAGTTGCACTTGCACAAGTTGTAGATTTTTTATTCCCTACCATGTTAGATTCATATAAACTATATATTTCAAATAATAAACTATTAACTTTTTCTTTTTGATTTCTAATTTCAATATTCATATTTTCACAATATGATTCAAGTAAAATATCTACACCATCTTTTCTAATCCTAGGATCTAATATTGTAGCTAAACAATAAAGAGGAGAAATGTTTTCCCAATATCTTTTAAATTTATTTAAAACTACTTCAACAATACTTTTTGTTATAATTCAGGTCTGCCTTAGAGTTCGACCTGACTGAGTTCAGTTCTGTAGAAGAAGAAAAAGTGATAGAGAAAGAGAGAAAGAGAGAAAGAGGGAAGAGAGAATTCTGGTTCGAATTGAAAGAGTCAACTTAGCTTCTCCCAGTCGGCCAGTAAGTATTTATATTATTATTAAAACATGACTGAAAAGACCTATGTGCCCTTACTTAAGTTAAGAGTACATGTTTCAACACAACATTACAGATCAACAACATCAATTAAGGTATAAAGACAGAAATACCCCTACGCTAACACTCCCCCTCAAGCTGGTGAGTATATATCATATACTCCCAGCTTGTTACATATGTAGTCCATTCTTCCCCGATTCAAGCCTTTTGTAAACAAGTCAGCCCACTGATTTCCTGTATTAACATGTGTAGTGTCTAGCTCTCCATTCAGCACCTTCTCCCTCACAAAGTGACAATCAACCTCAATCTGCTTGGTTCTTTCATGAAACACTGGATTATAGGAGATATGAACTGTAGCCTGATTATCACAATAGAGCTTCATTGGAGTGTTAATGTTATACCCTATTTCCTGTAGAAGGTTCCTTAGCCACACTAATTCACAAGCGGTATGCGCCATAGCCCTATGTTCTACTTCTTCACTACTTCTTGCCACAACCGTCTGCTTCTTACTTTTCCATGTCACCAGGTTACCTCCCAGAAACGTGCAATAGCCTGTAGTAGACCGCCTATCAGACATAGAACCGGCTCAATCAGCATCAGAATACCCTTCTATTTCAAGTTTTCCCCCACTCTTGTATATCAGACCGCGACCCGGGGCCCCTTTTAGATACTTCACAATTCTCAGAACCGCATTCCAATGAGGAATCAGAGGTTTTTGCATGAACTGGCTTACCACACTAACTGCAAATGAGATGTCTGGTCTGGTAATGGTTAGGTAGTTCAGTTTGCCCACAAGTCGTCGGTATCTACCAGGGTCTTCAAACACTTCACCCATATCACTGCTTAGCTTGGTATTTGTGTCCATGGGTGTTTCAGCTGGTTTGGCACCCAACAAGCCTGTTTCTTCCAGCAAATCAAGCACATACTTCCTCTGGCACAGGTTAATCCCATACTTGGATCTCGCTACCTCTATCCCCAAGAAGTATTTCAGTTTACCCAGATCCTTTGTCTGAAAGTGATCCTGCAGATAAGTCTTCAGCCTATCAATACCAATGTTATCATTCCCAGTAATAACAATATCATCTACATACACCACCAACAGTATTTTTCCTCCCGGAGAGTCATGACTAAATACAAAATGGTCAACTTTGCACTGTTTCATGCCAAACTTCTTTACCACCTCACTGAACCTACCAAACCATGCTCGAGGAGACTGTTTAAGCCCATATATAGCCTTCCTTAGTCTGCACACCTTACCATCCTCCCCCTGAGCAACAAACCCTGGAGGTTGCTCCATGTAGACCTCATCGAGTAAGTCACCATGCAAAAAGACATTCTTGATATCAAGCTGATATAGTGACCACTCATACATGGCTGCAAGAGAGATCACAACATGAACTGACCCTATCTTAGCAATCGGTGAGGTCTCTGTGTAGTCAATGCCATAGGTTTGGGAGTACCCTTTTGCAACTAATCGCGCTTTCAGGCGTTCAACACTACCATCAGGCAGATACTTAACCGTATAAACCCACTTACAACCAACAGCTTGCTTCCCAGGAGGAAGAGTAGTGAGGTCCCAAGTATGATTATGATGAAGGGTTGAGAGTTCTTCTTCCATGGCACGTCACCACCCTGGAGAGGCAAGGGCTTCCTGGACATCTTTAGGAACAATAACTGATGATAACAAGGTAACAAACTGGCGATGAGAAGCGGAAAGGTGAGTAAGAGAAACATAATTAGAAATGGGATGAAGGGTGCAAGTACGTTTACCTTTTCGCAAAGCAATGGGTAGATCAATCTTAGATGCTAAGTGGGGGTCTGGTGCCGGATCCGTCAACGGAGATGTAGCCGGAGGAGTAGTAGCTGGTCCACGTGGGCGATGTGTATATACATGACGGATAGGTGGGCGTTCAACAGGTGGTGGCATCGGAGGTAAGGATTTGGTCACGACTAGAACAAAGGGAGGAGGATCGACAACGGGAAGTGGAAGAGGAGGTGATGAGGAAGAAGCATCACCAGACCCCAAAAAGAACGGAGTAGACTCAAAGAAACTGACATCAACACACACAAAGGACCGTCGAGAACCAGGATGGTAACACCTATACCCTTTCTGGGTTCGAGAATTGCCAAGGAAGATGCACTTGAGAGAACGGACATCAAACTTGTCGTTCCTGGGACCCAGATTATGGACAAAACAGACACCCAAAAACTCTCGGCGTAAGAAGGAACGGAGACAAAGTGGGAAACAAGACTTGAAACGGAGACTGACCATCAAGGATGAACGTGAGCATCCGATTAATCAGAAAACTAGAGGTAAGCACTGCATCACTCCAAAAAGGTTTGGGAACATGCATGTGATGCATTAGGGATCTTGCTGTTTCAAGGAGATGGCGATTCTTTCTCTCAGCCACCCCGTTTTGTTGTGGGGTGTAGGTACACGAGGTCTGATGTATAATGCCGTGTTGGTCCAGGTATTCCTGAAATGATGAGGATAAATATTCGCGGCCATTATCAGAACGACTGGAGAGGAGAAAGAGATGATTGGAGAGCTGTTGAAGTTCTACCACCACCACCGTCAATATAATACAGTCCACCTGCTTCATGCCCTCCACCAATCTTCATCCCCGTCTTGAGATCCTGAAAGACACACATAGAATGATAAAAGGTAATGGAGCAGTTAAGTGATTTGGTCAGCTTACTAACAGACATAAGGTTAAAAGGCAATTTAGGAACATACAAAACTGATGAGAGGGATACAGGATCTAGGTCAACATTACCAATACAAATTGAGGATGTGGAACCATTAGCAAGGGTGACAGATTGTGATGTTGAGCAATGAGATAAGGAGGAAAACACACCTGAAGTTCCAGTCATGTGATCGGAGGCTCCAGAGTCAATGATCCAGGGATTGGGTGTAAATGCTAGACAAGCCATACCTGGGTGAGCAAAAGTCGCCGTGTTCTGCTGTGATTGGATAAACCTCTCATATTCATCACGGGGAACACTCACCATCTCCTTCATGGGACCATCTGTGGATGTAGGAGGCAATTGGTCAGATGAATGATTCTCCTGTCTAAAGTTGGAACTTGAGTCACCGGTCGCGGCATGATTGGCCCAGGTTGAGGGAGGACCATGTAAATCATAACAATAGTTGATGGTATGTCCATCCATACCACAATGAGTGCACTTCCTCGGGCCTGAGTTACGTCCTCTACCACGGGCTCCCCTTGAATCTCTGCTCCCAGTACGACCACCACCATGATTATGAGTAGACCCACCATTGCCACTTCGGCCATATGCAGAACCACTACCACCACCACGGCCAGACTGAGCTCCCCGAGCTCCACCTCTACCACCACGGCCTCTCGATGCAGCAAAGGCAGATCTATCTGAGATATTAGAGTTCTCAGTAGATCCGATAGAAATCCTTCGAAGTCGAGCAAATACCTCTTCTAGGGACGAAAGAGATGATCCCCCTAATATCTGAGCCCGTACTGGTTCATATTCAGACTTTAGTCCCACCAAAAATCTAGTCACATCAAGCTGCTCTCTCTGTTGCTGAATCTTGACATCAGAAGTGAGAGGATGATAGACATTCAACTCATTACGTACGTTCCTCATGTTGGCATAGTACTCCTCAAGACTCTGATTGCCCTGTTGCAGATTAAAGTACTCTTGATAAAGCTAATAAACTCTGGTTGTATTGTCCTGCCCCGAATACAATTTCTTCGCATGGTCCCATACATCTTTGGCAGTATCAAGGAACATGAAGTTCACACTAATCCTGGGTTCCATACTGTTCCACAACCATGTGATGATCTGAGCGTCCTCTTGCTCCCAGTCTTCATACTCGTGAGAGTCAGAGGAGGGTTTCTCCTCTCTGATGTGTTTTACCTTCTCCTTTGCCTTCAGAAAGACTTCAACGGATTTAGCCCAAGGCACATAATTCTCTCCATTTAATTTAATGGAGATCATCTGAACATTCAGGTAGTCTATAGGCACCATCACACTTGGTTTATAATCATTATTGTCTCCCATTATGTTATCACCAATTCTGCACACTTGCTGAATTCTATTATCACTGAGATTTGCACACTACACACCACTAGGTCACACCTGTCACACCGATTGCAGCACTAATTGTTGCTGGAATGTGTGCTCTTTACACCACAAACCCTAGATCACACCTGTCACACTGATTTCAGCACTTGTTGTTGCTGAAAAGTGTGCTCACACCACAAACCCTACTCCTACAACTACCTAAAATCTCACCACTATATGATCATATCTCTTTTTTCAAAATGCACAAAAAAACCAGCATAAACCCTAGCACTTACTGGCTGAAACCCTAGCAAATGGTCTGAAACACACCTCCTATTTAATCCATAACAGATATCATGCATTGAAATCTCTTACCTTATCGCTGAAGTAACACCCATGCGAGCAGGAGAGCAGTCCACACACAACAACCTCTTCACACACAACAGCCACTGTCCACACAGTTCAGCCCTCTATTCTTCCTCTACTAGGAGAGGGCGATCTCAGAAATCACAGCAATCGACCACATACGACCTGACTGGAGGCATAGAGACCCCCAAGGGAAGAGGGCGATCACTCCTTTTCAGCCCTTTCCCTTATCTTCAATCGAACACAGAAAAAAAAGAGGAAAACCCTAGATAGGGTGCGCAGAGAATGAACCCTAGGCAAGCAGAAATCTAGGTAGATTTAACCTAGCTTTGATACCATGTTATAATTCAGGTCCGCCTTAGAGTTCGACCTGACTGAGTTCAGTTCTGTAGAAGAAGAAAAAGTGATAGAGAAAGAGAGAAGAGAGAATTCTGGTTCGAACTGAAAGAGTCAACTTAGCTTCTCCCAGTCGGCCAGTAAGTATTTATATTATTATTAAAACATGACTGAAAAGACCTATGTGTCCTTACTTAAGTTAAGAGCACATGTTTCAACACAACATTACAGATCAACAACATCAATCAAGGTATAAAGACAGAAATACCCCTACGCTAACACTTTTAAATTGTGGGTTTTTTCTATATTTTGTAGAACATTCACTAATCATGAATAGTTGATTAACTAAAAGACAACTAGTTGGGTAATAAACACCCGAAAATTCGTTAGTTGCATCATAAAAATTGTGTAAAAAAAGCTCTTATACAAATGGCCATTCCCAATCTTCATCAAGTATAATGTCATGTGGCATTTTTAAATTATAAAAATTTTATAGGGAATATAACTTTCTAACATAAAATAGGTAGAATTCCATCTATGTTGAACATCTAACACAAAATGTTTTAGATTTAAACCATAATTATGACATAAATATTTAAACTCTCTTTTCTTTCTCCTGAACATTTAATACAATTTCTAATTTTAGAAATATTATGAGAAATAATATTTAAAGCATCTTGATTACATAAATTTAAGACATGACATGCACATCTAATATGAAATAATTTACCATTAAAATAAGGTCTTAATATATTTATTGCTGAATCATTGTTGTTGGCATTATCAAAACTAATAGAAAAAAGTTTATTGTCAATTTCATAAGCATGTAAACTATTTAAAATACTTGCAACTATAGTTGGGCCAATATGTGGCCATTCAAGCCTAGTAAAACTTAAAATTTTATAAAAGCCAGATTTCATTAATAAATTGACTGATAAGTGATAACACAAATATAACTTATATTATATTTAGGGGTCCAAATATCTGAAGTAATTCTACAATTAAGATTTGATAAAATAGAAATCTATTTTAACTCTAGAATTAAAATAGAATTAAGATTTGAATAAAAAATTTTCAAAGCATTTGCTTTAATAGTATTTGTAGAAACTTTTTTAAGTTGAGGATTTACAAAATTACGTAAATTTTTTTCAAACTTACTATCCTCAGCTAATAAAAATGGTTGTTCAGCATGTACTATATATTTTGCCAATTCTTGCCTCATTTTTTTTTTTTTTTTGTGAATAGTTAAAAAGTACCAAACCTTCCTCCCCCTCCCCCTCCCCCTCCCCCCCCCCCCCCCCCCCCCCCTTCTTCTTCTTCTTCTTCTTCTTATTTCTCATGGGTGAGCAGATGTCTACCCAAGTGGCCAGTACCACCCTTACTACAATAGCTAAAGTAACTCCTATATTTTTGGCAAACGACCCTTTTTCCCTCCCCTCAACCTCCTCTATTTTAAATAGTTTCCAAACTGGGCTAGTCAATTTAGTCCCTTCTTTTTCCTACCCAGTAGCAGTACTAGTACTAGGGTGGGAACTTCGGCGATTTCAGTAGTGTCCATATCAATGCTAACTCTATCATGTTGCGATTGAATATCGTTGGCAGTGAACATGCTGGGGAATTGGTTTCGAGAGGAGCCGACCATTTTTCTAATTCAAAAAAACTTAAAATTAATTTAATTGCACTCACTCGGATTGCCGGTTCAGAATCTCGACTTGATCTCAACGGTTGAAGCCCCCAAGCCTACCAAATTACTAACTTGAGATACTTGAGCAAGTCTTCTTCTTGTTGAAACTTGAAAAAAGTTGAGACTTGAGAATTGGAGAGTAGAGAGAGATTATATTGGGAGTATGAGAGCTTGCGAGAGTATGAAAAGAGAATTGCTGAATTGGTGTGGTGAGAATGGTGGGGAATTGGGCTATTTTTAGGAATTAAAAAATAATTTAATTTCCCAAAATACCCAAAAAAAACTGTTTTTTAGTTGTTGGGAGGGGTATTTTGGTCATTTTAAAGTCATTTATTACTTTTACCAAAATGCCCCCCAAAGTAGCTGTTATAACTTTGGGGGCATTGTTTGCCATTTTTTCTCCCCCCAAAGCCAAAATACATAAATACCCCCCCTTATATAGCTATTTATAGTTGTTGGGGGGTATTTTTGTAAACCCCCCAACAAGCTGAAACTAGCTGTGGAGGGGAGGGTTCCCAACGACTAGTTTCTTGGGCGGGCCGTGTTTGGCCCGTGGATTGGGCCATGCTGGTATGTGGGTTTCGGGCGGCATGGTGTTGTGCCATCCCGTGCACTTGAAACCCTTGGCCCAACACAACCCACACGATCGTGTCGTGCTTGGCATGCCCTGTTTGACATCATGTCTGGCTAGTGCAAAATCATGCTGTGCTGGTGCAAAATCGTGCTGAGCCGTGGGTGACACGACCCGATTTACAGCTCTACAAGGGTGAGTGCAGAAGGTGAGGATTTTGATCATATCAAGCGCATCCATGAGGAGGTCCGGGCAGCAATAAAAGTTAATGAAGCAAATCAACATAGAGGCACAAGGAATTTTGTGATGGTGATGAAGTATTTCTCCATTTGAGTAAGGAAAGGTTCCCTATGGGAACATACTATAAGTTGAATTGAAGAAAGTTTGGGCTTTGTAAGGTTTTGAAGAAAATCAGTTCCAATGCATACATTATTGAGTTGTTGGAAGCATTTCAAATCAATGCTATCTTTAATGCTGCTGACTTGTATCTATTTGAGGGATTTGATGGAAAAGTGCAGCCACCAGAAACCATGTTTTAGCCGCTCCCAAAGAAGCTATTGGAAGTGATACAAGATGTTTTAGATGTGAAGAGGTTCGGTCTAGAAGGGGAAATACCTATCAACAATTCTTAGTGAAATGGTTGGGGAAACTAGCTATTGGGATACTTGGATCATAGAAGAAGAGTTGCAAAAGTTGGATCCAGCTACATATGTTGAGTGCATGAAGGTTTTCTCACCAGAGTCGAGTTTCCAACCCAGGGAGGTTGATGTAGGAGCATGTGGGTCCCACATGTAGCCCTGCTAGCAGTGGGTTCCTAGGGAGCCATGTTAGTTATGCTTTCTTATTTTCTTGAGTAATGTAACTTATATGGACTTTATAGTTGCTTGTTAGTGACCTAGTTTCACTTCAGCAAAAACCTCCTCGCTATTTTTAAAAAAATTGACAAAAACCTCCCTACCGTCAATAATCATGATGGAAAACGTTAAACTGATGATCAAATCTTTCTAAATACCTATTTTACCCTTTTGCAGATTAATCTGCATCTGTTTTTATTAAAATACGCCTATCGACATGTTGTCATCTTTCCCTTTCCCTTTCCTGTCGTTGTCCACCATGGCCACGGATGTCTGTTGAGACAGGGAACTGGAGATCAAGTCCACAGTTGAGTAGGCTGGGCCGTGGTATTTGACGGCTAGGACTTCAGTGCTGATGATTTCGACGGACAGCACTGCGATGGGTGAGAAGAGACCGATGGAGTTGAGAAGAGACCGTGGTATTTGACGGCTAGGACTTCATTGTCTTTAGCATTTTGGTTGGAAGCGTTAGGATTGGCAGTATTGTTGCTACACTGCTAGCGGTAGTAGTGGGGGTCCATAAGCTCTTGCTCTCTCCTAGGACCGAGTCGCCCCAATCCACCATGGTCATCGTTTGTGTTTCTGAGTTGAAGTCGACCTCTCCCAACCCCACATTTCTGACCCACCACCGATTTGCCAGGGCTGCTTCTTGGGAGAAACCCTTATTATTTGGTAGAGAAAAATGCAAACTGAAAGAAGGAAAAAGGTGATAAATAACAGACCCTCTTTAGCTTTCCCTTCATTATGTTGTTGATTGAATATATTGCACCAAGTGTCGCTCCGCCTTTGTCGTGGACTGAGACCGACCGGGAGATACCCAACTGAGAAGATGGAGAGTTCTCTTTGTTCCTTTTTTCTTGTTTTTTTTTTTTTTTCTTTTTAACTTTTTCTGGTTGTTGGACATGAAAATGGGAGATTTTGATGATGAAGAAAACCCAACCTAGAAGATAAAAGTCCAAAACTTTATTTGTTGTCTGTCAACCAAAGCTAGTCGTCGAACTGCTTCCAACAATCACACCACCCACCAGCAAATTATGATGGCGAAGGAATCTAAAGTTCTGCTACCCACATGGGTTTTCTTCTCCTTTACTTCTGCATGAAACCCTAAATAATAGATTTGCAATTGAAGGCTGATACATAAGATCCTGAAATAATATAAGGAGCAAGCTCCAGCTCCTAAAAACCAGAGAATGTAACTATCTCACATCATACTTTTTGAAATCATAGAAACCGAAGAAGGTTAGCTTGTACTTCATCCACCCTCAAGTGAAAGCGTGAAAACCCCACTGTTGTATCTGCTTCAAGGATGAGATCTCTGTGATCTCTCTCCCTCCCTCCCTCTCTCTCTCTCTCTCTCTCTCGTGTTTGGAATGTATAATATGTAGTTACAACTTTTGCTGCTGTGGGTATGTTTGAAGCTGAGATAGTTCTCGCCTGAGCTCTTGAGCACCGATAATGTGTCGCAAATGGTGACAGAGACCGAGAGAGACCTCAGCGCCGGATTTCCAAGGCAGAGGTCGGGACTCCAACTGTTAGATAATATGTCGATAGGTGCATGTCGATGGGAAATGGAAATATGGCAATATGTTGACATGCCTATTTTAATAAAAACAGATGCAAATTAATTTGCAAAAGGGTAAAATAGGTATTTGGAAAGATTTGATCATTGGTTTAACGTTTTCCGTCATGATTATTGACGGAAGGGAGGTTTTTGTCAAATTTTTTAAAAATAGTGGGGAGGTTTTTGCTGAAGTGAAGCTATAGGGGAGGTTTTTATGATTGTCAGAAAGTTCAGGGGAGGTTTTTGTATTTTACCCTTATTTTTAAGTCATGTGATTGTTATGAGCACCCGCACCACACGGCAGCAGTTGAGGTAGCAGCACGCACACAACCGGCACCGCACGGCAGCGGCACCATGAGCCGCGCGCGCGCCGTGCAGACGCACTGCGCGGCAGCGGCACCGCACGCACGCACGGCGTGGCAGCAGCACTGCACACACGCACTGCGCGGCAGCGGCACCGGCACCGCGCGGCGGCAGCACCATGAGCCGCGCGCACGCACCCGGCAGCAGCAGTAGAGCGGGGCCCATGCGACAACTCATAGGGTGGGCCCACCCTTATCTGGACACTTCAAGAGAACGCGCCTTATCCCTTACCCCATTCTCCCTTATCTTGTCCCCTATTCTTAGAAGGAATTGTAGTACCATTAAAAGTTAGTAGTCTAATTAGAAGTAGGAGTTTGAGTTCGTTTAGGACTAACCTAGCCGAATCCAACAAGGAACCCTTCTCTTGTAATCTCCTATTTAAGGAGACACCATTATTGAATGAAGATATCGAATATTCAGTCAAGAAAGAGAGTAAAGGAGAGTTAGGTGATCTCTTGGATAAATCTCCCACGTGTTAGTCAAAATAGGGCCTGTACGCAAGGCCAAGGGCAAGGAAAGGTTTGAGGTTCCTGCGGTGGAGTGACCCGTGACGCGATCCTACGCTCGGGCCCATAACATCTTGGTATCAGAGCCTACCGTCATGGGGGAACAGGACCCGCTGTCTTTCAGAGTCCATGAACTTGAGCATATGCTCGCAGAGACCAGTATGGAGGTCCGAGAAGTCAAAGATGACGTTTGGGAGCTGCGTCGCCTGCTAGAAGCATTCCTCTCCAACAAAGAAAAGAATTCTGAGGGATTAGCCTCTACCAGCAGTCGCCGCACGGACGGGACAGAATCAGCCAACGAACATCAAGCCACCGCACCGACGACTGCAGTTGTCCCCAAGTACAGCCGGCTTGAATTTCCATCTTACGACGGCACCGGTGACCCATTAGGTTGGTTGTACCGCTGCGAGCAGTTCTTCCGCAACCAGCGCACGGATGACAGAGACAAGGTCAGCCTGGCAGCCTTTCACCTTACGGAAGAGGCACAACTCTGGTTCTATCGCGTGGAGCAAGAAGAACCCGGGCTCAGTTGGGAGCAGTTCAGGTCCTATTGCCTCCTCAGGTTTGGATCCCCGATGACGAGCAACCCGCTGGGTGAACTAATCAATCTCAAGCAAATGGGAACTGTGGCTGAATATCAACGCCAGTTCCAAACCTTGCTTGCCAGAGCAGCCACGGTTAGGCCAGATCAGCAAGTGGACATGTTCACAGCAGGGCTGATAGAACCCTTAAGGGTAGACGTAGAGATGTAGCACCCCCCAAATCTGGTTACGACAATGAACCTTGCCTGCGCCTTTGAACGAAAGATGCAGCTTATTCACGGACCCTTCAGCATTGGATGGCCGACCACGACTTGGGCACCGTCAAGGCCAGCGGGAGTGTCTACCCCTACGCCCAATAGGGAGCAGAGGACCCACACCGGTAACCCCTCCAGATCAGTATCACAGACAGGGAGCAGCAGGGTGTCACCCCCCATCCGGCGTCTGTCCCAAGCCGAGATGGCAGAATGGCGCGCAAAGGGGCAGTGCTTCAATTGTGATGATCTATAGTCCGCAGGGCATAGATGCAAGAAACTATTCTGCCTTCTAGTAGACAAGACTGAAGAGGATGAGGAAGAGCCATCACCAACTGAACCCGAGATCTCACTCCACGCAATCACAGGGATCAGAACCTCCCAAACATTGCAACTAAGGGCGCTAGTGACGGGGAAACCCGTGCGCATTCTGGTAGACTCCGGAAGCACCCACAATTTCATCAGCAATCAGGCGGCCCGCAAGTTGGAGTTGCCCATGGAAGTCAGGCCACAACTACAGATAGCCGTGGCGAACGGGGAAAGAGTTCACAGCCCTGGTATCTACAAGAACACCAGAATTCAGGTTGAAAAAGAATCCTTCCGAGCAGATTTATTTGTACTATCCTTGGACGAATTTGACATCGTCCTAGGCGTCAAATGGCTGATCACGCTAGGCCCAATCCTGTGGGATTTCGCTGCCCTGACCATGACCTTCCACTTAGATGGCAAACCGGTTACTTGGCAGGGAACCCGGACAAGGACCAAGACACAACTACATGCACTCCAGGGGGAGAATTCGCGCACAACTGATGTGGAGAGGCTTCTCACCGATTACTCAGTCATTTTCCAAGAACCCAAGGGCCTCCCACCTCCTAGAGCCTGCGACCACCGGATCCCTCTAATAGTAGGGTCAGACCCGGTCGTGGTTCGGCCCTATCGCTACCTCCACCGACAGAAAGATGAGTTAGAGAAGCAATGCACAGATATGCTATAGCAGGGGATCATTCGGCCCAGCCACTCCCCTTTTTCCTCCCCAGTTCTGTTGGTACCCAAACAGGATGGGACTTGGAGATTCTGTGTGGACTACAGGGAACTTAATAGCTGAACCGTCAAAGATAAATTCCCGATCCCTATCGTAGACGAATTATTGGACGAACTCCATGGCGCACACTTCTCCAAATTAGACCTCAGGTCAGGATGTCTTCCGCAGATGTAGAAAAGACAGCCTTCAGGACGCTTCACGGCCATTTCGAGTTCCTAGTTATGCCATTCGGCCTCTGCAACACTTCTTCCACATTCCAGGCCCTGATGAATGAAGTCTTCCACTCCCACCTCCGTAAATATGTACTGGTCTTCTTCGACGACATCTTGGTCTATAGCATTCAGTATCTGCGGGTCATGCTCGAGCTCCTAAAGCAGCACCGACTCTTCCTTAAAAGATCCAAGTGTTCCTTTGGGGAACACCAAGTCCTTTACCTTGGACATGTAATCAGCGGGCAAGGTGTAACTGTGGACAGCTCCAAAATTCAGGCCATCAAGGACTGGCCCCGGCCATAGACCGACAAGGCCCTTTGTGGGTTCCTAGGGCTAACAGGGTACTACCGAAAGTTCGTACAGAATTACGGCCTGTTAGCAGCCCCGCTTACCAACCTGCTCAAGAAAAATGCCTTCCACTGGGATAGCACAGCCGCAGCCTTCGTAAGCCTAAGGGAAGCCCTCTCTTCCACACCAGTCCTCCAGCTACCGAACTTTGATCTCGAGTTCACAGTCGAGTGTGATGCTTTTGGCACAGGCACAGGGACCATCCTTTAGTAGCAAGGGCACCCGATAGCCTGGATCAGCCGCAAGCTAGCTGACCGCCATCTCAAACTACCCGCCTATGAACGCGAGCTCATTGGCCTAGCCAAGGCAGTACAACATTGGAGGCCATACTTGTGGGGCAGACCCTTCGTCGTCAAAACAGACCACTACAGCCTCAATTACTTGCTGGAACAACGACTGACCACCTCCTCACAGCAACATTGGGTCAGCAAGCTTCTGGGTTTCGATTTCCGGGTGGACTACAAGGTAGGGTCCCTGAACTGTGCAGCAGATGCCCTGTCCCGACGAGAAGAAGATAGTATGCTCCTCCATGCGATCTCCCAACCACGAGCCACCCTGCTAGAAGACATTCGGAACACACTGCCACAGTCATCAGAATGGAACGACCTGGTCCAACAAATACAGTCTGGGTCTGCTAACCCGAACTAGTCTCTCCACGATGGGCTGGTGCTCTACAAAAAGAAGATCTACCTTCCCGCTGATTGCCCCCTAATCCCCTCCATCATCGCCAGCATACACCACTCGACACACGAGGGTATCCAAAAAACGTTGCATCGTATTCACGCTGACTTCCACTGGCAAGCTATGAGGGCCTCAGTGCGGGACTTTATCCAGAACTACGCAGTTTGCCAACAGCAAAAATGGGAAAATCTACACCCCGCAGGCCTGCTCCAACCTCTCTCCCTCCCAACGCAGATCTGGGCCGATATTGCCATGGATTTCATCGAAGGGCTGCCCAAAGTCGGGGGGAAGTCAGTCCTGTTCGTGGTAGTGGACCGGTACTCCAAATATGCTCACTTCCTCCCTTTATCCCATCCTTACACCGCAGCCTCGGTCGCCCATACCTTCTTCACCCACATTTTTCGCCTACATGGACTCCCCGAGTCCATCGTCAGTGACCGGGACCCGATCTTCACAAGCACATTCTGGAAGGAACTCTTTAGATTATAGGGCACAGCCCTCGCCTTCTCCTCAGCCTACCATCCACAGTCAGACGGCCAAACAGAGGTGGTGAACCGGGCGATTGAGATGTACCTTTGCTGCTTCGTGGGTACCAGCCACGACGCTGGGTGGAGTACCTCCCATGGGCTGAATATTGCTACAATACATCTTATCACTCCTTCCTTGGAATGTCTCCCTTCAGAGTTGTGTATGGTCGAGATCCTCCACGCCTTCTGTCCTACGAGCCGGGCTCAACGCGGTTGGAAGAAGTGGACTGCAGCCTCCAAGCTTGCGATGCCCTCTTGGCCGAAGTCTCCTTACGCTTACAGCAGGCGCAGGTGCGTATGAAACACGCTTACGATTATTGGCACCGTGAAGTCACCTTCGAACCGGGGCAGTACATTTGGCTGAAACTCCGACCATACAGGCAGCTGTCTCTTAGGCGCCGGGGGCCCCCTAAGTTGGCCCCTAAATTCTACAAGCCCTTCAAGATTCTAAGGAAGATAGGAAAGGTAGCTTATCAACTCGAGCTCCCGGAGCACAGCAGGATCCACGACACCTTCCATGTGTCCCTCTTAAAGCTTTATGTTGGCACTCCTCCCGACCATGTGCCTCCCCTACCCCCTTTGCAGGACGGCAGACCTATCCTCCAGCCCCGCGCCCTCATCCGGTCCTGCATCCATCAAGGCGCCTTCGAGGTTTTAGTCGAATGGGAGGGACTACCCCCAGCAGAGGCCACCTGGATCCCCTGGACCGATCTCCACAACACCTATCCAGACCTCGAGCTTGAGGACAAGCTCGTAGTCTAGGAGGGGAGTGATGTAATGAGCACCCGCACCACACGGCAGCAGTTGAAGCAGCAGCTCGCACACGACCGACACCGCACGGCAGCGGCACCATGAGCCGCGTGTGCGCCGTGCAGACGCACTGCGCGGCAGCGGCATCGCACGCACGCACAGCGCGGCAGCGGCACCGTGCGCGCACACCGCGCGGCGGCAGCACAATGAGCCGCACGCACGCACCCGGCAGCAGCAGTAGAGCGGGGCCCACACGACAGCTCATAGGGTGGGCCCACCCTTATCTGGACACGTCAAGAGAACGTGCCTTATCCCTTACCCCATTCTCCCTTATCTTCTCCCCTATTCTTAGAAGGAATTGTAGTACCATTAAAAGTAAGTAGTCTAATTAGAAGTAGGAGTTTGAGTCCGTTTAGGACTAACCTAGCCGAATCCAACAAGGAACCCTCCTCTTGTAATCTCCTATTTAAGGAGACACCATTATTGAATGAAGATATCGAATATTCAGTCAAGAAAGAGAGTAAAGGAGAGTTAGGTGATCTCTTGGACAAATCACCTGTGAGTTAGTCAAAGTAGGGCCTGTACGCAAGGCCAAGGGCAAGGAAAGGTCTGAGGTTCCTGCGGTGGAGCGACCCGTGACGCGATCCTACGCTCGGGCCCATAATAGGGTAGGGGTATTTATAGAAATTGGGGGGATTAATTTGACCAAAATACCTTCCCACACTAGCTGTTTATGATTGTCTGGAGGGATATTTTGGTCATTTTTAGGGGTTATTGTTATTTGGCTTAATTACTCCCTAAACTAGCTGTTATATAACTGTTAGGGGGCATTTAAGTAATTTTTTGCCTCCTCATGATCCAAAATACAAAAATACCCCCTTAGTGGCGATTTATAGCTGTTGGGGAGTATTTTAGTCAAAATAGCCCCCCACAAAAAGCAAATATAGCCTATGGACCCCTCCAATGGCTATATTCGTTTGCGAGCCGCACACATGCCATGCCTTGCCTATGGGCCGTTTCGGGCTGTAGTTTTTGACTGAGCTGTGCTTTGGACATCTGATTCGCTCTGCATCCTAGGTTCGACATGATACAACACTGTATTGCAGTGGCTGTGCCGTGCTAGGCACGGCCCTGTCATGTTGGGCCATGCCTAGCATGGCCCCTGTCATGTTGGGCCGTGCTGGCCCACCACTGGCCAGGCCACATTACAGCTCTAAATCCAAGCCCATCTTGAGTAAAATTGTGGGCTGGGTTGGGCCCGCCCAAGTTGCACCCCTATTTTTTGGTATTACATAATATACTTTATAGGGGGATTAGACGGGTACAAGATGGAGAAGGGTGCATGTGAGGTTCACTGACCATACCATAGAGAGCCTACAATTATGTGAGTTTGATCCGTGCCTCCATATTCAGAGGGACATTAAGGGACCATCTCAACTATTGGGTCATTTAGAACTCCAATCAAATTAAGGGCCTCTGTTGAATGGTATTTCATTCTTTAACTAGTAATTGTTAGGCATCAATGGAAAAGAAAAAACAAAAAAACTAATACTTGATAGGCCCTTCAAAACAGGAAACCAACTATTACCCTTTCTTCCCATGGATGTATTCCTTGTAAGAATGCTTGTGAAACCACTAAATTTTCTAATTTCCTGCCTTTTTATTTGGAAACTTTTCTTCTTTCTTTTTGGAGTTAAGTGGATGTGTCTCGCTGACGTTAACAAACTTTTCATGCTCTCATTCTTTGTCTTCTTGGGAAATGAGGGAAGATCATGTTGAGGTCTTTGAGAATGGTTACTATTTGGTTGTTTTGGAAAGAAATGCAATTTGATCTTCAAAGGCAAAGTTCATGTAAGAGCTGTACCACATATCTTTTTTTTTTTTATTGATCAATAACACTTTCATTAAATCATCAATAGAAGATTTACAAGAGGAAGACAAACACACTTATCTTCCAAGAGCAACAAAGAACCTCAAGAAAAGGAAAAAAAGAAAAAAAACACTAAAGTTACAGCTTAGCCCAAAACAGTGAATCCCTTTCTGCCCCTTGTTTAGCTAAACCGTTAGCTAGGGAATTAGCCGATCTTTTAACCCAACATGTCTTGACTTCCATCTCCCGCACCAGCCATTTGAATTTCCTCCTCTCATTGTTGTATTTCCATAAGCCATTGTGATCTTTACTCAGCCACCCTATCACCACCTCTGAATCCCCTTCAATTATGAGTTTCCCGATGTTCAACTCCTTAGCTTTCCGGACTCCTTCCATAACTGCAAAGATCTCAGCTCTAAAGGAGTCACCCACTCCAATTGGGCCTGAGAAAATGGCAGAAATGACCCCATTTTCATCCCTAAAAACACCCCCAAAATCCGATTGTCCCGGATTTCCCCTACTACACCCATCAAAGTTTAATTTCAAGAATTCACCAGGTGGAGGGGTCCAAGCCACACACATTACTGACTTGATCTGTGTGCAATTTGCAATTTCACCCCACTTCCTCAACATGTCATCCACAGTATAATCTATGAATAGCTCCAAAGATTTCAGCCACTGTACCGCACTAATATGTATGAAAGCCCTCAGATCTGCTGCTCCTCTCTCAGCTTCTAAGAATATCCTGGAGTTTCTTTCTTCCCAAAGTGTCCAACATACTGCAGCCCTTAGTCCTCTCCACATAGTCCTTCCCCTTTTTGTCCGCCACCTGAAAAAAGAAGGGGAAAAAAGGCCCTGCAAGTCTGATGGAGGATTCCAGCTACATCCAAATAGGGAGAAAGCCCAATCCCAACATATCATGTGGAGGTCTCTGAGTGTAAATCAATATTTAGGGTGTGGTCTGTAGGGTTCTGGAATCTGAAGGTGATAATGGGAGAATTTGTTCTGCAATGGTGGGAAGAGTGTAGTTAGGGTTTCCTGCAATGCCCAGTGGAAAGTAGCATTGAATTTTTTTTCATCTAATATATAAAAAATAGTATTGACACTCGGAACATTAAGGTGTTGAAATTAGGTATTTCTTGGAAGAATCTATGGAGAATATGGACACAGGGAGATCAAAGCTTAGGGAAACAGGCACAGGGTCACAGCAGTTGTGTGTTTCTCCCCAGATTATTAATGAGGCAGGATATTTATAGGCCAGAGCTTGTCTTGTTGTAACATCTGTAAACTTCTTAACATTTTAGGAAACCTTGGATCGGAGAAAGTTCTGGACTTTTTTAGGCAGTTTATTGTGCTTGCCTTTTGGATCTCATGGGAGGTGGGGGACCACTTGATACAAGAATATTCTCTGTCAAGAGTCTGTTGATTAGTTACTCCAAGTTAGTACAGCCAGCAACACATGTGGGCCGTGGGGTTTAGTACCACAGTTGATGTATTTCTTAAGCACACAAGTTGCCTTTGCTATATGTCACCTGTGTGCAGACTTACGCACGGGATTGCTAATAAGGAATTGCTTTGTGCGAAAATAGTTTCTATACACACACTGATTAATTGCTTTGCATGGACTGGCATTCATAACATTTGCTTCATAAACCTTCATGGCTTATAATGATTGATGTGAAGAGTTATAGTGTCTGTGTTGGCTGCTTTGTGCACATATTGTGATGGTGTATGGCATTAGGCTTGCCTATGGTCTTAAACTGAGAGTAGTTACTCTTTGGTTGATTTAGGAAGAAACAAAATACAAAGATCGTCAAAGATGAGCCTCATACAAAAGCTTTGAGTCTTTGACAATGGAGACTGTTGCAGTAAGGGGCAGCACATTGACATGGTGCCTTTGAAAATTTCAAGTGCTTTAGCACCAATGAAATTTGGCTTTGTTGTTTAGAAAACCTATGTTTCTTTGCTGATCAAAAAAAAAAAAAAGGGAAAACCTATGGACTTTGGTTTCCTCTTCTTGTTCAGATCCAGAAGTGAACCACATTAGGCCCAACTTTGATGGCTGTAGTTTGGGGAACCTTGATTGTTTAGAGATGAGTAGAGCATTTAGAACCCAGAGAGGTGAAACTTTGATTGTTTGCTCAGGCTCAATTGGGTGGCAACATTAATACAGGTTGATATGTATTCCTTGCTTCAGGGCTTGATATTAGCCATTACTAAGGATTTTCCAGATTTGGAAGTTGAAAGAGATTCTCGATGAATGAATGGATGAGGAAAGGGTTGTTTATTCCTTGGATTCATCTCCATGCTATTAGAGGTCGGATCTTGACATTCAGGTTCAACCCCTCATTCAGTTGGGTCAAGATGATCAGAAAATTCTCTATCTGAGTTCTTGGCTACAGAAGGGGTTAATATGGATGAGTTAAAATGTACGCTTGCCCAAAGGATTTTGTGATCTTGTTTGCATTGGACACTTGCTTTTTGGGAGTTTCTGGTTTCTCTTGGCCTAGAAGCTGATTCGTCTTCTATTTTTCTGGTCTTGATATCACATTCAATTAAGGCATATTCATCTGTTACTGATCAAAAAGAAAAATTATTTTCTCAAATACTATAGGCTAACTGTAAGAAAATGAACAAAGATTTTCTTTTTCTATCTAGTCTCCATGTTCAACTATTGAAGGTACTTTTGAGTATTTGTTTTCTGTCTATTACAAGGTTGAAATATTTCCTTATGTATTGTGTTTCAGTTAATGTCTATGTCCCAAAAGATAGAGTGACAAATCTCCATCAGGGGTATGGGTTTGTGGAGTTCCGTGGTGAGGAGGATGCAGATTATGTGAGTATTTCTTTCAATTGCATGCTTTGTTATCTTTGTTCTGCATTACATTGTGTATTTGGAAACATAGTTGTCAAGGCATCTAGGCAAGTCTGGGCAAAAGTGGGGCACCTAACCACCTAAGCAATTCGTAGTTAATAAGAATTTTATAAAATAAAAAAACTAAAATTTGTTTAGTGGCCTAGTTTAGTTTACCATTCAGTGTGCATATTAATTGAAAAAATTAGCAATTCAAAGAACATTAAATTTGCTCTGAAAACATGAAAAATCATTGTGTAAGACAATATTATTTCAAATATATTAATTTCAACATTTTCAAGAATAATCTTTGATTTTATGCATTATGTATACTGTTGTGTTACTTGTCTAACTGGTTGTAGTTTGCTTTGTTTGGGGTGGGCTCAGTTGTTTGAGCCTGCCTTTTTTCATATCTGTTTTCTTTTCTAATAAGACTACCTTACCTTTAAAAAATAACTAGTATTTAATAGAGCAATTTTTTATCAAATTAGTAACTAAAGAAGGCTATAGTTTTATGTGATAAATATTTAAAATGAAGGAAAAAAAGAACATGAGTTTAGCTGCTCTCTTTATTTAATGTAAGAGAGACAATAAAAAAAAAGAAACCTTTTTATGCTTTTATTCTTTCCTTTGTTTATCTCTTCTTAATAGAAAAGAAAAAAAAAAAAGAAAAGAGCCACCCCTTCGGGTTTGTTCACTTGTGCTTCTTTCTCTGATACTCTTTCCCCTCCTACTCCCTTTTCTCAGACATTTCTATTGAAGGAGATTTGGAGTAAACCCGTGCCCCCCAAAACAAGGGCTTTTTATTGGGGGGTGTATCACCAAAAGATAAACACTTGTGTGATGCTGCAAAAAAGAGGACACTTTTGGTGTTTACTCCCCTCTCTGTTTGCTCCTTGTGCTTACAAGTGGAGAATCCATCTATTTATCTCCTGTTAGTTTGTGGCAAGGTTCAAAATTTTGATACGTATTGGTGGCTTCGTGATATGCCCCTATAGTGTGTATTTTGGGTCAGACCCTGGTTTAGGGGGTAGACGGGCCTTAAACTGTCCCCTCTGAACCAGATTGAAAAAAAAAACTAGAAAAAAAGGGACAAGTGAGCCTCGATACAGGCCCATACGCCCCTATCGGCATATTGGCCTGTATCAATATTTTGAACCTTGGTTTGTGGCTGGTATTTGGGAGTGGGTCCTAGATCTTTTTGGGTTTAGGTGGAGTGGATCTGATGATCTTGATTCTTGAAGCCCTCTTTAGAGGCTCCTTCTGTTCTTTTTTTTTTTTGATCAGTGAAAGATAATTTTATTAATTTAAAAACGGATTACAAGTACTTTCCAGAGTAATAGAGTATAGAAAGTCCCCAGAGGCCAGAATACAAGGATCATCTATCCTCTATTTTAATACGTTCAGCTACAGTTTTAACCAAAAAAAGAGAAGGCCTATCAACTCCCTGTTTTGCCAGAGTGTCTGCTAGTTCATTTGCTGTCCTTGGTCTATAGTTCAATCTCCCTGAATGCAAATCTGTACTTCTATGGTGCTGAGCTCACTTGCTTAGCCCAAGAAATGACTAACAGTGAGTCCCCTTCTACTTCCAATTCTCTAGCTTCTAAATGCACTGCTAATTTCAAACCTTGTAAGAGTGCCATTGTCTCTTCCTGAACCGAGTCTCTATACCCAATTGGTCCTGAGAATAAAGCCACAATCTCTCCAAGATGATTTCTGAAAACTCCCCCTATTCCAGCCCTCCTTGGGTTTCCAAAGGAGCTGCCATCAAAGTTCAACTTCAATTTATTTGGCTCTAGCGGTTTCCAACCCACCTTGGTTCTTTCTTTATGCATTTCCATTTGTACCACCTCCTTCCATTTTCTTATTATATCATTTGTTGAAACATCTTTGAAGATGTCTAATGTCTTTACTAGGGGTGGCAATTTTTAACTCAACCCGCTGAACCCACCCAACCCCCCCATTTACTTGGCAGGTTGTGTGATCAACCCATCACCCAACCCACCCATTTAAATGGGTTGGGTTGGGTTGTGGATAACCATTGTGTTAACCATTATAGACATAAGTATTAATTCCTTAGCCTTTTTTTTAATTTTCTTCATTTAAATTAAATAATTTATAATTAATGCATTAATTTTCTATTAATAATTGACTAAATTTAGTTTTGTCTTGAATCAATACACTGCACCCAACATAAATCCAAATCAATTTGACTTGAGTCTGGACCAGTTCAACTCGGTTTGACGCGATCCAGCATATACTGATCTGGGTTTACCCAAATCCGAAATAGACCCCAGGCGGGATGGTTCGGTGCCGCTTACTCTATCCGATTTGGGCTGTCCGATCCAATCAATATTCACACACTCTAACCCGACCCGGTACAAGTCGATCCAGGTCGACCCGAATCCGAAACGGTTTTGGGGTGGGATGATTCGGCCTCCATGTGCTTTGCCCGAACTGGACCATCCATCCGACCGATATCCACACGACCCGACCTGATTTAGCTGCATTGACCCAGTTCGGGTCAGCCAGTCCGGTCCCGACCCTGTGCACAAACATGATATGGTTCAGTCCAAGTCAATCCACCATTGACTGAACCGGTCTGGTCCGATCGGATTGATCCAGATCTAAACGGTTCAACCACCCTTGAACCTAAGTGGTTTAAGTTGGTCTGACAGGTTTGAACCTAAGTGGTTCGGTCAAACCCAGAATCCGAACATAGTCAAAGGGCTTCGCCACTTGTGTAAAAACAACATGCATGTAATGTGATTTGAACCTTCACCACTTATGTAAATAATAACCACCAAGCTACAACCAACTTATTTGTTAAGAGAGAGAGTTTGTTTTTTAAGTCCATAAATATAAGATTAATGGGTTTGGGCGGGTTGGATTGGGTTAAAGCGGGTTTGGGTTGAACCCAACCCATTTAATTTTATGTAACTGGGTCATTAATGGGTTAGCGGGTTAGATGGGTTGGGATGAAACTCAACACAAACCAAACCCAACCCAACCTGCCTAATTGCTACCCCTAGTCTTTACCCCGTGTACAGATCTGATTTTTATAGTTTCAATTACCTCCTCCTTAAATATGCTCTTCTCAGGGGAAATCCTTTGATTTCTTTCTTCCCATATGGTCCAAACTACAGCTGCTCTTGTTGCCCTCCATAATCATTTTGCCCTTTTTTCTGTTGCTGCAGTACATTAGGTCTAAAAAGTCTCACCACATCTTGTGGAGGATTCCATCTTCATCCAAAAAGTGAGGAAAAGTAATTCCAAATACAAGATACAAAAGAGCAGGAAATCAGTAAATGAGCAAGGGTCTCACCACTAGCCAAACAGAGGATACAAACATGAGGAGAAAGGCACTTTGTTGGCCTTCTTTTCTGTAGCAAGTCACAGGTGTTAATCTTTCCAAGGAACACTTCCCAGCATAGAGTTTACACTTTGGGAGGGATTGGCTTGCACCAAATTTCTTTCACCTGGAAGTTCTCTCCTGTGGGCTCTGAAAGGGTGAGGATATTGGAGGAGGCACAAGAGAACAAGCCATCCGGAGAGGGAGACAATACTCTGTTATCCAAGGAATTTTGAACCAAGAAGACCTTATCCAGTTTGAAAGTAGAGAACAAAGGAATGACACTCATTATCCCTCAAACCCTTTCTGAAGCCAAAGTCCCAGTTTAAGCCAAGTTCTAAGGGTGAGCCAAACCTGGCAACAGCTTCAGCCTGTTAGTCTGATAAAGCATAGAGTGTAGGGAATTGTTGTTTCAGGGGTGAATCCCCCAACCAAAGGTCTTCCCAAAAAGGGACCTTATTTCCACATCCCACATCACTCTGGATAAATTTAAGAAAAGAAGGAAGTACCTCAAAAATTGCTTTCCAAGGGGAGTTTGAAGCTGCTTGAGGTGCTAGTTTTGCATCTCAGCCGTTGTTTGCTACACCATGGATGCTATCAATGACCTTGTGCCATAATCTGTTGCCTTCTTGGGGAAACCGCCAAAGCCATTTTTCCAGTCCTAGGAGAGCTGTATTTCTCTTAACGAGATCCCCTAGACCTAGTCCTCCTTGATCTTTGGTTTTACACACTTGTTTCCATTTTACCAGGTGATCTTTCTTTTCATCTTCCAGTTCCTACAAGAAGTATCTCATTATTTTTCTAGTTGCCTTGCATTTTTTTTTTGAGACTATAAAGGTGGACAGGTAATAGGTGGGCAAATTGGCTAGTGTGGATCTTATCAAGGTTATTCTTCTCCTCGTAGAAATGTAGTTCCTTTTTACATGGATAACTTCCTTGCAAAACTTTCTATTATTGGTTTCCAAAAGTTATCTACTCTCGGATTACCCCCCAAAGGCATGGCAAGATAATCTAGAGGCCAGTTCTTTACCTCACAACCTAGAATTCCAACTAACAAGCAAACCTCTTCCTCTCCCAAATTCACACCTGCCACACAACTCTTTTCCCAATTAATTTTTTTAAACTTGAGGTTCTCTGGGAGCAGTCCACTAGGGCTTTCAAATGTCTTAAGCTAGATTCCAAATAGTCCTCACAAAAAGTGATTATATCATCAGTAAATTGCAAATAAGTCACCACAACCGGATTTCTTCCTACCCTCCAACCTCTCAATTGGTTTTCTAGATCATCTTGCTTAGTACCTCAACAACAAGGGTGAAGAGGAAGGTGGAGATAGGGTCTACTTTCCTTAGTCGTCTTTTGGCCGGGAAGAAGTCTTTTGCCACTCCGTTTATTAGAATTGAGAAACGAGCCGAGATGAAGCAGCCTTTGATCCACTTTTTCCATTTTCCTCCCAACCCAATTTTTTCTAGTAACTCTAAGAGAAAGGACCAGTCCACCATATCATAGGCTTTTTCTAGATCTAATTTGCACACTAAGCCTTTACCTCCCTGTTTTTTCTTTTCTACCACACATTCATTTGCACAAGACCTGGTCATTATTTGTTTCACTTCCACAAAAGCTTATTGATTTTGTGAGATTACCAAGGGTAATATGCTCTTGAATGTTCTTGCTAAGATCTTAGCAATTACTTTGTACAAGCTACCCACAAGACCTACTGGCCTATAATCCTTTGGAGATCTAGCTTCTTTCTTCTTAGGCACTAGAGTAATGAATGTTGCATTTGTTCCTAGAGAGATCTTCCCTTTAATGTGTAATTCATTAAAGACATCTATCAAATGTGATATTATAATTTCCCAGCAATCCTGATAGAATGCCATAGAGAAGCCATTTGGTCTAGGGGCTTTAGATCTCTCCATTGAGAAAACTGACTCATGAATCTCTTCCACAGTGAATTGCTTTTCTTGGAGAGTTTTTTCACCTTCCTAAACTCTACTCCAATCCAGATCCTCTACCTCCAAACTCCTTTCATCTAAAGTGGAAAAAATTAACACCTGACCATCCACCTCAACACTAGAAATCAGATTTTTCCTCCTTCCATTGGCCATCGAGTGAAAGAATTTAGTATTTCCATCACCTTTTAAGAGCTATTTACATCTCCGACCTTTCCTTCTCGCTACACACTCTTTGAGCCTCCTTTTGATCTAATTCCTCAATCCTTTTAGCAATTAAGTCATTTTTTACTTCAATTCTCCCAAACTCCTCTTTATTCCAATCCTTTATCCTTTCTTTCAACCTCTTCAATTTTTTCATGAATCTCACTCCTTTATTATTGCTAGTGATCCCATCTTCCATCCATCAGTCCCTTTTTTTTTCAGCAAATTTTGGAATTTCTAGCCACATGTTTTCAAACCTGAAAGGTGTGGGGCCCCCAAGGGGATGCTCTTGATAAAGACACAAGGGACAATGATCTAAGGTTATCCTAGGGAGTGTCTTCAAAATTAAGTTTCCCCAAAGATCTTCCCACTCAACGGAAAAAAGGAATCTATCAAATTTAGAACACACTTGGTTTTCTTGAAAATTGGACCAGGTAAAGGAGGCTTGCAAGAGGTGGGGTTCTTTTAGCTATAGGGATTCTACCACGACATTAAATTTCCTCATACTTGTGGTTATTATCTGGTTTGGGTTATTTGTTTCATTTGTGTATCTTATGACGTTGAAATCACCCCTAGACACCAAGGGACAATGATCTAAGGTTATCCTAGGGAGTGCCTTCAAAATTAAGTTTCCCCAAAGATCTTCCCACTCAACGGAAAAAAGGAATCTATCAAATTTAGAACACACTTGGTTTTCCTGAAAATTGGACCAGGTAAAGGAGGCTTACAAGAGGTGGGGTTCTTTTAGCTATAGGGATTCTACCACGGCATTAAATTTCCTCATACTTGTCGTTATTATCTGGTTTGGGTTATTTGTTTCATTTGTGTATCTTATGACGTTGAAATCACCCATAGACACCAAGGTCCCTCCCACAAACCCCTAACAGGTGCAAGCTCCTCCCAAAACAAGTTCCTTTCTCTATATGAGTTAGGGCCGTACACATTTGTTAATACCCATTCATTTTCATCATTGACCCTCTTGGCTTTTATTGACACTGAGTAATGCCCAATTAATTCTTCTACACACTCCACCTCCTCATTCTTCCAAATCGTAAGAATACCCCCAGAGGCACCACAAGAAGGGGTAAATGACCAACTCAACCCCTTGCTGCTCCAAATGCTTCTTATCCACCTTCTATCTAGATTTGAGAGTTTTGTTTCTTGAATCATTACAACCTCTGGCTTCTCTTTCCTTAGCACATTTCTTATAATTCTCCTCTTTTTAGCACTCCCTAACCCTCTCACATTCCAGCACACAATCTTCATTGTACTTATTTTAGGCCCCTTTCTTCTTCCGGCACCTAGTTCCTTCTTCTGCTTTCCAGCTTTTCATAGGACACTCCGCACACTAACTTCACTTCACTCATTTTTCTCTTTCTTCTCTTATCTATACTTCCTTTCTAAGGTAGACTTCGGGTTTTGAATTCTCTCTTCCAGACATTTTTGGTCTCTCTCCCTTCTGCTTTTGCTGCCCATTGGGTTCTCTTATTCTACCACTATCTTTTTCGACTTCCCCCTCTCTCTCTACGCTCACTGTTATTTTCTGTTTTTCCAATTTATTCTCGTTAGACTTATTTGCCTCCAATAAAGTCTCTAAATTCCCCAAGACTAGGTCCACTATCTCCTTTACCCCTACTTTCCCACACCCTTCTTTTGCTAATTCTTCTGGCATTCTCAGGCCCATTTCTGCACCAGGTGTAGCTTCCAGGACTGGATCTGCACAACCAAGTATCGGGGAGTTAGTACAATGAACAGGAGAAATAGCACAGGTAGGGGAACGGGGAGAAGTAAGAGAAAAAAAAGAGACTCCCTGAAACGGGTGAGGCACTCCCAGCCCAAGGGCAGACTTTAAAGGGATATGCTCCTCCTCTGCAATAGCCCGGACCACTGAAATGATTTGTTCCTCAGTTGAACCTATGCTTAGGTCGTTTTGAAAGCCCAAGACCCCATTACCAATCACTTGCTCCTGAACTTGATCTGATTCTACCTCCTCTCTTTGTTGTAAATTGTAATTCAGTAGAACCTCAACAATCTGCGATCGAGTCTTCCATGCTTAACTCTTTTAGATCTACAGCTTCTGTACCTTCCCTCTCCAAATAACAGTTCAGTGCTCAGGTTGTCAGAGTCTCCTAGTCAGTGACTCTTTGTCTGCCTCATCTTCAGGCTCCTCATGGAGCTTTCTATGGTACTGTGGATTTGGCTTTTCTGGCATTGTTGACTTCTCTCCACCCTGATGATTCCAGAGGAGGTTCTGACTTGAAGCTTTCAGGCTATCTGGCACCCTGGAAACCAAAGGGAAAGCACCCCTGTTAGTAGCTCCCTCCGCAGGGGTCCTGGCGAGCAATCTGGGAGTCGAATGGTTCGATGATAGACCACAGCTATCATCCCCAAGAGAAGTCACATGACCATGCGCGTGACTCTTTAAGTTATCCTGGCTACCCCCGATCCCAACCAGCTTGTCCAGTTGAACCCCTGGTTCTGGTTGGCTTGTTTCAGTGGAGAGGCGGGCTTCAATCCTTTTACTGCTTTGTTTACCTTAACGTGGAGGGTCCAGATTTACATTTGTCTTAAGGGCCTCAGCAAATGTCTTTGATTGAGCCTTTGGATTGAATTCAAAGGCATTTGAAAAATTAACCTTAAGGGGAAAGGGATCCGTTCTGCCAAAGTCTTTGAACTCTTCAGTTTCCTTTACCTCTGTCCCAGTCTGACCTCTTGGTCTATCCACCTAGCTTCTGCCATGCGTCACCCAACCATCCACATCATCATTGTCTTCTTCCTTCTGCTGTGGGAACCAAAGCTTCGTCTCCAACTCTGTAACCAGCCAGATTGTTCTCCAACAGTCATCGGAAAAGATTTATAAAGCTCGAGGGATGTTCTCCTGCTTTGCCCCAACCACTTTCATCTTTGCAGCACAAAGGTCCCTCAGACGGTATGCTTCAAAAACCCCTCCACACATTGCTGCGATTTTATGGAAGAGCTGCTCCTTCCAGAGGTTGAATGGCAGTCCAACAATTTTAATCACCTGTGTTCCCATTGGGATTAACTTTTCATTACAGATAGGTGACCAACTTTCAATAGTTGTTCGACCAAAACTTGTTTTCACCACCAAAAGATCCAATGGAAGTTTTCCAATATCGAGGATTGCTCTCCTTTTGTCGAATGGTATAAGGATCACCTTCTTCGTTGGACAAATCTTTTCCACTATAGCATCTAACACTTCTTTCCAGCTTTTCACTTTGGTTTCTGCAGTCACAACCTTTTTTCTAGTCCAATCAGTTGTTTTCCCTTCCCTAAATATTTTTGGGCCATGGCAGAGGCCACCACTTTTGTTTCCTTATTTTCATCAATTATTTCCTCTCCTTCCGACCTTGTTTCATAACTCTCTTCAACTGTGTATGGGTCTTCTTTTTCTTTCATACCAGCCCTCTGCTCTACTCTCAGCTTCTCCTCTTCGATGATAATCATCTCTCCCAGTACTTAAGCCAACTTCCTCCAACCTTGTCTCTCTTTACCTTCTGGTACACAGATCATCTGTTTTTTACCTTGTCCGAAGAACTCTGTTAGTGTGATGAACCAGCCATTCCTATTCCTTCTATTCTCTACTACAAACTTCTTTCTTTCCCTGGACAACTCATTTCTCCACCCTGGTATTTTCACTGTAGGTTAATCCATCCACAAACCCTTTCAACCAGCATATCTCCTCCAAATCCAAGAAAACCATTGCTGTCCTGTCTTCTCTGATTTTCATATTTGTTTTTCCTCTAACCTTAGTCTCTTCTCGAAGAGAAACCACTTCTTCTCCAGCTGTAGTTCTTTACGCCATCTCCTTACCTGAATGAAGTCTCCTCTGATGCCGCTCATTGCCATGAGGTTAGCACTTCCTTCTTTTTTAGGTATGGGAGCAAAGGAACAACAGAATTTTGGAGAGCATTTAAAAAAGGCTATGCATTTCTACTGAAGATTTGTGTAGAGGATGAAGTGAACTTGCAGCAACTTCTGCTCATGGGGCTGTGGTTTACTTGCATTGGGCCCCACCTAAAGGAGAGGTCAAATTAAGCTTTGATGGATTTAGTTTGGACAACCTTGGAGCATTGAATATTGGAGTATTTAGAGGTCATGGGAACATATTGGCTATATTTTCAGGCCCTATTGTAAGGGAATTCCATCAAAGTTGAGTTGATGTCAGCACTACAAGGCCTAATATTGGCAAGAAAACTTGTGGAAAAAGTGGTATTGAAATGGACGCAATGCAATAAACAAGGACCTAGACAACATTGGCGTCACTTGAAAGAGTTGAGAACCCTAACTTCAAAACCGAATGCAAGCTTCATATGGACCTACAATCAGCAAACATGATGGCTGATGCCATGGTGGGATAAGGGGTGAATAGGGAACAAATGTATTGGGATGATAGGAAACCAAATGCAAGGGGAGGAGGTGGGTGCCAGCCTCACTAGGGGAATGCTCAGCGTTATATGGTGCCGTTTGCAATTAACCCCTTGTTCTTTTGATATATCTTAATAAGGGTTATAGTTACCTATAGAAAATAGTGAAACTTTAATCTAGGGGATGCCTTGACAACTATGTTTAGAAGATAATTGTATCTGTGATGTTCAATTGTTATATACATATTATTCATCTTCTTTTTGAGCAAATTACTCTTTGGGTGATTCAGGCAATCAAGGTTTTGAACATGATTAAACTCTATGGGAAGCCAATACGTGTAAATAAGGTGTGAATGATCCCTTCCTCTGTTTTTTGTTTTGTATGCTTTTCTTTCTTTCTTTCTTTTTCTTTTTCTTTTTCCTTTTATTTTATTTTTTTACATTTTGTGCCTTTCATTTTTGTTCTTAATTTAGCAATACAAGTTTCAATAGAGAATATATGTCTCATTAAAATCAAGACATTAAAACACAAGGTAGCACGGTGATTTGGTCTTGGTACATTGATTGCGTCCGACACCCTTCTTGTTTTTAGTCCAATATTTTATCAGTTGAATGTTCAACCTGTAATTAATTTAGGGTTTTTTGATGTATTTTCATTTTCCAGATCCAGAAGTCTTCATCTTCATGCCAGAGCTAGGTTATCAGAAATTGGACTTTTCAAAATTTTGTTATTTCTTGTTTTCTAGATAGTAGGGATGTTTTTGGACATTTACATGTCTGTTGGATTTGGCTGAAGAGCATCTGTCTAGTAATGGTTGGTTTGAGTTGAAGTTTCAAAGTCATTTATGACAGAATTGTAGTTTTAAGTTTTCTTAGTTTAAAGACTTAAGCTGACCCTATAGTGTTTTATATATTTCTTGCAAGTGCAAAAATGTGGTGACTATGGAGTTTATTTGAGTTTTTATAGCTTATGTTAAGAAGGGTGAATGATTCTTATGCCCTAGAGCCCTACCCACCCAATTGAGTGGTTCTTAACATCCAAGGATTCATCAATGAAAGAGTTCATCTAACATCCCCAAGTGACTGAAATTGATCCAGATACCTTATTCAGGCTTCTATGGAAAACTGATACTTCCCCTTCTAGCCATTTTCATTTGCATTAATAATTGGATTTATGAAAAGAATTGTGTTATATACAGTAAATCTAGATTTGCACCTGTCAGTTTAATCTAGCAATGCCACCCAATCCACAATCCACTTAAATCAGGGTATACTAATCATCCTCCTAGAAATAATCCCCCAAAACAGTTGAGCTCTGCCAGTCCATCTCCAAATTGTTATTTATTTATTTTTTTTCTTTGAATTCAGCTGAATGTTGATTTCAACTCTTTAGCAAGGTGCTTGATTTCTCATTATATATATGTATTGTCAAGGTCACTCACTCTGTTGTTGAGCCAACTAATAACAATCCTTGAATCTCCCTCTACTACCTTATTCAGGCTTCTATGGAAAACTGATACTTCCCCTTCTAGCCATTTTCATATGCATTAATAATTGGATTTATGAAAAGAATTGTGTTATATACAGTAAATCTAGATTTGCACCTGTCAGTTTAATCTAGCAATGCCACCCAATCCACAATCCACTTAAATCAGGGTATACTAATCATCCTCCTAGAAATAATCCCCCAAAACAGTTGAGCTCTGCCAGTCCATCTCCAAAGAGTTATTTATTTATTTTTTTTCTTTGAATTCAGCTGAATGTTGATTTCAACTCTTTAGCAAGGTGCTTGATTTCTCATTATATATATGTATTGTCAAGGTCACTCACTCTGTTGTTGAGCCAACTAATAACAATCCTTGAATCTCCCTCTACTACCAATTGGCTAAAGTGTTGATCCCTTCCAATTCTTAACCATTAAAGAACTGCCAATAATTTTATTTTGGTAAGCAATAGAAGATTTTATTAATTATTCAATCAGAGAAATGTATACAATCAAGATTTCCCAAACAGAACTGCCATCCCATTTGCTGTTCCCACTGAATCCTTGCAAGTTACAACTACATTTGTAGTCAACCACTTAAATATCTTGATTGCCTGTGATGTGGACGCCGGCAGCAGCAGCAGTAATTTAGTGTTCTCAGCAGCAGCAATTTAGTGTTCTCATCCTATCTTATCTATTCAGTATTCTTATCTTATCTGCTTTCAGTAGTAGGGATTAGTAGGAGTCTTATCTATTCAGTGTTCTTATCTTATCAGTTCAGTAGTATGGATTAGTAGGGAGTCTTATCTTATCTTATCAGTAGGATAGATTAAGAATGTCTTATCTTATCTTATCTTATCAGTTCAGTAGGATAGATTAGTAGGGAGTCTTCCTAATTAGCAAGGAGTCTTCCTAAAAGTAGGACTCTTATCTCTTGTAATCTCCTATTTAAGGAGCTGAGAATATTGAATAAAATCATCGAAAATTTCAGTCAAGAAAGAGAGCAAGGAGAGTTAGGTGATCTCTTGGACAAATCATCATTAGGGCGCCAAGATAGGTTCATCAAGAGCAGGGAGGAACAAGGGAAAACAGGAGGTTTTCCTCGTGGACTGACCCGTGACGAGATCCTATTCTCGGGCCCATAACAATTTGGTATCAGAGCAAGGTATCATGGGTGACTTTGAGCAATTAACGTCTAGGGTTCATGATCTGGAGCACAAACTCGTGGAAAACAGAAAGGGGGTGCGCGAGATCAAGGACGACGTCCGAGAATTAAGGCGCATGATGGAGTTGTACTTTTCCAGCAAGGAACCTGGAAGGGGCTACAACCACAACCGGCTGCCGACCAGACATGTCAGAATCGTCCGGTGAGTAGCAGGTCGTTGCCCTAGCGCAGGTTAGCAACACCCAGAATGTTCCGATTAAGCAGGAATCTGGCGTCGTCGAGGATTCCATCGACGAGAGTTCAAAGAAGAATAAGAGCAACTACTCCAAGGTCGTCATTGCTGGTGAAGGAGCTTGTATGCCTCATGTTGCGGCTGCAAATGTTGCAAAAGAGTGTTTGTTAGCTGCAGTCAGATCAGATTCTAGGGCTGCACATATCTGGGTGAATCTTGCTAATGCATACTATTTGGCTGGTGATCATAGAAGTGCTGGAAAGTGCCTGGAGAAGGCATCAAAGTTGGAGCCTAATTGCATGTCAACTCGATATGCTGTTGCCCTTCATCGTATCAAGGATGCAGAAAGGTCTCAAGATCCCACTGAACAACTTTCATGGGCTGCGAATGAAATGGCTTCAATACTCAGAGAAGGGGACTCTGCAACAATTGAGCTTCGGATAGAATGGGCAGGACATTCCATGGTTCACAAGACTCAGCATGAAATTGCAGCAACGTTTGAAACTGGACATAATGATTTGACGGAAGTGGAAGAGCGAGCTCTGTACACACTAAAACAGGCAATAGAAGAGGATCCAGATGATGCAGTTCAGTTGCACCAGCCTGGCATTCACAATCTTTGTACTCTACAGTTCAAGACATCTCAGAAGTACCTTAAGGCTGCAGTTGCCTGCGGCAAAGAATGCAGCTACTCATGGTCAAATCTTGGTATCTCACTGCAGCTGTCTGAGGATGAACCCTCTTCATTGGAACCCGATCCAGGAGGGCAACTTCATTCCACCTATCCAGGAGTCCTTTGACTATGTTTCAAGACACCCATCCTTAATTCGAGCTTGAGGACAAGCTTGTAGTCCAGGAGGGGAGTAATGATGTGGACGCCGGCAGCAGCAGCAGTAATTTAGTGTTCTCAGCAGCAGTAATTTAGTGTTCTCAGCAGCAGCAATTTAGTGTTCTCATCCTATCTTATCTATTCAGTATTCTTACCTTATCTGCTTTCAGTAGTAGGGATTAGTAGGAGTCTTATCTATTCAGTGTTCTTATCTTATCAGTTCAGTAGTATGGATTAGTAGGGAGTCTTATCTTATTTATCAGTAGGATAGATTAAGAGAGTCTTATCTTATCAGTTTAGTAGGATAGATTAGTAGGGAGTCTTCCTAATTAGCAAGGAGTCTTCCTAAAAGTAGGACTCTTATCTCTTGTAATCTCCTATTTAAGGAGCTGAGAATATTGAATAAAATCATCGAAAATTTCAGTCAAGAAAGAGAGCAAGGAGAGTTAGGTGATCTCTTGGACAAATCACCATTAGGGCGCCAAGTTAGGTTCATCAAGAGCAGGTAGGAACAAGGGAAAACAGGAGGTTTTCCCCGTGGACCGACCCGTGACGAGATCCTATTCTCGGGCCCATAACAGCCTGCCTCCCTGTCAACCAATTATGAACTTAGAATCCTCTTCATTGAATACTTACCAAAAAAAATCCCCCTCATTGAGCAATCTGTCAACAATCAGGTCTCTAGCAATCTGTATCCCTTGTAATACAGCTTGGGATTCAGCGTTAATGGAGTGCTCTACTACTGCAGGATCCAAGTATAAAGCAATCATATGTAATACAGCTTGGAATTCAGCAATACTTCTAGATTGCCCAGGATTTCATATGGAGACAAGAGTACATAGTTGGTATAAAAGATGAGGAAGTGGAAGAGGCAATATATTGCTGTTCTCAAATTAAATTATCTACGAAGAAAGAGTAAAATATAGGTAGTGTTTTAACACTGGATGTCCTTAATTTTAATATTCTCAATTAAGCCTCTTCAGGTGAAGTTTCCTTGAAAATTCTAGCATTTCTCTCCTCCCAAAGTGGTCAAAGGATGGCAGGCTGGCAGCCCTAGTTCTTCTCCATAAGAGCTTTCCTCTATTTATTTATTTATTTTTGGAGGGGAGGAAAAGAATTTTCAAATAAGCCTCTCATGCTCCTTTTGGGGTTCCACCTGCAACCAATCCCAACAAAAGCCTTGATTTTAGGTGGGATTGGCTTGCAGTGAATTGCTTTTGCAGCAATTTTTATCATTTTCTGCCAAACGTTGTCATATTTAAGTTCATTCTAAAACTCAATGTAGAACCCTAAGTACCAAAATTTTGTCAGTTTTTTCTCACAAAGATAATTTTTAATTGTTTTGTGGAATATCTGCTTAGAATGCCTTTTTTTATCAGTAAAATCTTTCATTAATAACAGAGAGATTAAGATACAATAGCTAAAGATTGCATAGGAAATTGCAATCTCCAGCAATCAGTTACAATTCTGCCCAATACAATGAAGATCTATTTGCCCCTTGTTTTGCTAGGGTATCCGCCATCCCATTTGCATCCCTTTTAATCCAACCAAACTGAGAGTTGAACTTCCTTGCAAGTGTGCCAATTTCTCTGAAAATAAAATTGAGCTTCCAAGGTGCTGATGTGATGTTTTTGGCCCAAGAGGTGACCAATAGAGAATCTCCTTCAATTTCTAAGTCTGTTGTTCTTATCTGCTCAGCCATCTTTAGACCTTGAAGTAGGGCTAGAGATTCAGCATGTATTGAGTCACCATAACCTGTTGGTCCAGAGTAGAATGCCACCACCACACCAAGATAATTTCTAAACACACCCCCTATGCCTGCCCTTCCAGAGTTGCCAAGAGAACTCCCATAAAAATTCAGTTTTAGTTTGTTCTGTGCTGGTGGCTTCCATTCCATGCTTACAAGAACTTTGGGTACATCTCATTCGTGGAGTAGTTTCTAAATATCTCCATGGTCTTCACCCAATATGCAGTTCTAATTTTTATGGCTTCAATAACTTCCTCCATTGTTTTGCTTTTTCCTGAAAAGATTCTTAGGTTTCTTTCCTCCCAAATAGTCCATACTGTAGCTGCTCTCATTGCCTTTCATATACATTTTCCCCTTTTCTTCCGTTGACACAGGAAAGAGGGGCTGAGTAGACTTACCACATCCTGTGGGGGAGCCCATCTGCATCCAAAGAGAGAACAAACAACATTCCAAATACCAGAAGCAAAAGAGCAGGATAATAGTAAGTGGGTTAGAGTTTCACCACATCCCAAACAAAGGACACACACATGAGGAGAGAGGCAATTGTTTGGCCTCCTTTTCTGTAGCACATCACAAGTGTTTACCTTCCCTAGGAGCACTTCCCAACAGAAAGCTTGTACTTTTGGAGGGATCAGTTTAGTCCAAATTTCTCTCACTCACCCCCATAGGGTTAATATGAGTGAGCAAACCAAAGAAAGATGCACAGGAAAATAAATCATCAGAAGTTGGGGACCACACTCTACAATCAGCTATAGATTGGTTCAAGTAGACCCTCTTAAGTGTTGAAATCAACAGCACTAGAGACTCACACTCATTTTCCCTCAACCCTCTTCTAAAGCCAAAATCCCAAGAGATCCCTGATTCTGAAAGCACATCAAACCTAGCAACAGGCTTGTTTTTATAGTTTGATAAAGAGTAGAGGTCTGGGAAATTGAACATAAGAGGCACATCCCCAACCCAAAGGTCTTCCTAGAATAAAACTTTGTTACCACAACCAACATCAAACCTGATAAATTGAAGAAAAGTTGGATATACCTCAAAGATTGCCTTCCACGAAGAGGATGGAGCTGCATTGGGGGCTAATTTTGCATCCCAACCATTATCTGCATCACCATGTAAGCTTTTAATGACCCTGCGCCACAACCTTTCTTCCAAACAAGGGAATCTCCATAGCCATTTCCCTAGGAGGGCCTTCTTTCTCTTTATTAGGTTCCCTATACCTAATCCACCTTGGTCCTTAGGGTAACAAACTTGCTCCCATTTCACTAAATGATCTTTCTTTTCTTCACCTGGCTCCCACAAAAAGTCCCTCATAATCTTCTCCAATTTCCTAGCTATTTTCACTGGGATCTTAAAGGTGGAAAGGAAGTGAGT
Source organism: Nelumbo nucifera (assembly GCF_055504915.1). Classification (NCBI taxonomy): domain Eukaryota; kingdom Viridiplantae; phylum Streptophyta; class Magnoliopsida; order Proteales; family Nelumbonaceae; genus Nelumbo; species Nelumbo nucifera. The sequence goes on along the minus strand of NC_142656.1, from coordinate 54,535,957 downwards.
GGGAAGGTTTGCAAGGGTTGATTTTATCAAGGTGATTCTTCCCCCCAAGGAAATATAATTTCTTCCACATTGCCAACTTCTTCATGAACCTCTCTACCATTGGTTTCCAGAAGCTTTCAGCTTTCGGATTCCCACCCAAGGGCATTCCTAAGTATTCCAGAGGCCAATTTTTCACTTCACAACCAAGCAGATTTGCCATGGCTTGGAAATCCCCCCCTTCAATGTTGATTCTGGCTACACAGGTTTTTCCCCAATTGGCTTTCAATTTGGAGTTCTGCTGAAATTTATCCACCAATCTTTTCAGATTCCTTAAACTGGCTTCATCACAGCTTTCACAGAAAATAATTATGTCATCAGCAAATTGCAAATGAGACACCACTTCTGATCTACCCATTCTCCAACCCTTAAACTGGTTTTCTTGATCAGCTTTGGTGATTTGTCTACTCAAAACCTCAGCCACAAAGGTGAATAGAATAGAGATAAGGGGTCACCCTGTCTTAGTCCTCTTTTAGCTTGGAAGAAATCCTTTGCTACCCCATTCATCAGAATAGAAAAATGTGCTGAGCTAATACATTCTTTAATCCACATCCTCCATCTTTCACCTAGCCCCATCTTTTCCATTAAATTCAACAAGAAGGACCAATCCACCATATCATAAGCTTTTTCAAGGTCCAATTTACAAATCAAACCTTTGTCACCTTGTTTTCTCTTAGCTGCCACACACTCATTTTCCACTAAAATTTGATCCACAATTTGTCTCCCCTGTACAAATGCTCCTTAGTTCTGAGAGATAATATAGGGCAGTGCAGTCTTCAACCTACCAGCCAGGACTTTAGCAATGATTTTATACAAGCTACCCACAAGACTTATCGGTCTGTAATCCTTGGGGGTTTTGGCCTCCTTTTTTGGCACTAAAGCAACAAAAGTTGCATTTGCTCCAGGTGATAATTTTCCTTCTTGATAGAACTCCACAAATACATCCATTAATTCATCTTTCAAAATTTCCCAACATTCTTGATGGAAAGCCATTGAAAATCCATCTAGCCCCGGTGCTTTAGATCTATCCATCGAGAATATTGCTTCATGTATCTCCTCAATAGTGAAGGCTCTTTCTAGGAGGTTAACTTCGGATTCTGGCACTCTGTCCCACTGTAAATCTCCCAATTCTGCCATGTTTTCATTAGAGGATGCTAGGATTGACTTAAAGTGATCCACAAAGCATCTTTCAATTTCCTCTTTTGCAGTTATCACTCTTCCATCCACCTCTACACTGGAAATTTGGTTTTTCCGTCTTCTCCCATTTGCTAGAGAGTGGAAAAAACTAGTATTTCCATCCCCTTCCAGATGCCATTTACATCTAGATTTTTGCCTCCAGGAAATCTCTTCTTTTCTTAGAATCTCTTCCAATTGCACTTTAAGTTCCATCTTTCTATTCTATCCTCCACCCCACACTCTTTCCTGGCCTCCTTTTGGTCCACTTCCTCTATTTTCCTGGCTAAATCCTCCTTTATGACCTCAAGTTTTCCAAATTCCTCTTTGTTCCACTCCTTGACCTTTTCATTCAGTCTTTTCAGTTTCTTAGAGAATCTCACCACTTTGTTTCTAGCCCTAATCCCATCTTCTGACCACCATTCTTTTACCCTTTGCAAAAAGTTTGGAACTTCTAGCCACATGCTTTCAAATCTAAAAGGTGTGGGGCCACCAACAAGATTTTCTTGGTAAAGGCTTAAAGGGCAATGGATTTTCTATATTTTCGGTCTTGTGGAGAATCTGTAGTTCTCAATGATCCATACCGTTATCCCAGAGTCATCTTTAAACCTTGTTCTAGTTAATTAATACTTCTGTACACTCTTCCTTGTGTTATAGTAGTTTTACATCTGTTGGTATCAAAGCTTTTGATTCTACATCAATTGGTATTAGAGTTGTGGTTTTACAATCTACATAGAGTCATAGACTACATTACATCCTTACATCAGTTTGATTTTTATTGATGCATATCTTACTATGTTTAGAACACTTCTATGAGTCCAACCATGTCCAATTGTAATGTAATCTCAAATCCATGTACATGTCAGGACTTCCTGTTTTTCCCTCTTATCCTATGTTTAGGATTAAGGGAAATGCTTTATCAGTCTATGAACTGTTGCAACCTTATTTACTCAATAAAATCCCCATTTCTGCTGCCGAGCAATCTATAAAAAGATAAATTAATGCAAGCTCACCCAAGAATTTCTTTTCACTGTATTATTTGACAAATTTCAATGTCATGCAGGCTTCCCAAGACAAGAAGAGCTTGGATGTTGGAGCAAATCTTTTTGTTGGAAACCTTGACCCTGTAAGATTTTATCAGGCCTTTTACCTGCAACTGACTTGGCTTTAATACTTGAGTTTGACCCTGATATTCTTTTGCAGGATGTGGATGAAAAGCTTTTGTATGACACTTTCAGTGCCTTTGGAGTCATTGTCACAAATCCAAAGGTTACGTTGCTGTGAATTCTTCATAGACATTACTTGTTAATCTTGTGCCTTTCCTCTCTTGGTCTTATCACATTCTTTGTTTCCTTATTTGCAGTTTTAATTGGGGATATTTCCTGGCTGTAACTTTCTGTTAGGCATTGAGTTCTTACTTGAATGTTGAGATTTGAGAACTTGTTAATTTTGTACCTTTCCTCTCTTGGCTTTATCAGATTCATTCTTTCCTAATTTGCAGTTTTATCACCTTTCCTCTCTTGGCCTTATCACATTCTTTGTTTCCTTATTTGCAGTTTTAATTGGGGATATTTCCTGGCTGTAACTTTCTGTTAGGCATTGAGTTCTTACTTGAATGTTGAGATTTGAGAACTTGTTAATTTTGTACCTTTCCTCTCTTGGCTTTATCAGATTCATTCTTTCCTAATTTGCAGTTTTAGCAGACATATTTCCTGGCTGTAACTTCCTGTTGTGTATACAATTCTCATTTGCATGTTGTGAACATACCTAAGTGCTTATTTTCCATGATGATAAAACAACCCTAGGTGCTTGTGTTTTGTACTTTCTTTAAGTATGTTGGCAATTTTGACATATGCTTGAAGGTTGTATTGTATCAGAAAATAAAACACAGTAACATTTCAACAAAACATTGGTATATGGCAGAATAATTACAAGGCAGCATGGCATATGAAAACATACTCAACACTGTCAATTTTATTTGTGCTAATGCATACCTAATTAATGAATTTTTTACATGATAAAGCATACTGAAGCATCTTGGATTTCATAAAGCAATTAAGCTAATCACCCCAAAAAAAGCAATTAAGCAAGAGAACATACACTTATGCATTATTAAATTAGGGAAATGATATTTGGTAATTTGTATTTCATACCCTGCTCAACTTAGCTTATAGAAAGATGAATGATGTTTTTCAGAGGTATATGGATAGTTCAAACAGAAAATATGATTACAGAAACAGGTGAAGAAATTTAACCTAAAACTGAAAATGGAAAAGAAATAGAGGTATTCTTTTTAGGTGAGGTTGTGGGAAGGAGGTGTTTAGGAATTAGGAAGCTTGAGAAGGAGAGAATGGAAAATCTTAATTTTCTCATACTGAGAAGTTTCAGTTATCAGATGACAGCCTTAACTAGTAGTTGGGAGAAAGGTTCAAAATTTTGCAATGGCCAATATGTATCATTTTGGTAGGTCACTGATATGCGAAGCATAGGTGTTTTGTCCTTTTGATCCATTTCAGGGTATAGACAGCCTACGACCTACCCCTGACCTATTTTTGGAAAAAAAAAAAAAAAACTAAAAAAAGGGGATGCACAAGGTTAAAAGTTCCATTACGCCCATTCCAGCATATCATATCGATACTGTGAACCTTGGTTGGAGGTGGGAGAGAGGAGGTTGAAGGTGTTGAATCAAGTGGTACGAGACTGATAAGGTGCTATGGAGGAGGTGAGGACAGTCTTAAGTAGTAGTTGGGAGGTGAGACTTGAGAGAAGTTAAAGGTGTTTAATGGGGTGGTGCTATTGGAGGGGCATATTGATACTGTGAACCTTGGTTGGGAGGTGAGACTTGAGAGAAGTTAAAGCTGTTTAATGGGGTGGTGCTATTGGAGGGGCATATTGATACTGTGAACCTTGGTTGGGAGGCGAGAGGAAGTTGAACCGTTGAAGGTGTTGAATCAGGTGGTATGAGACTGATAAGGTGCTATGGAGGAGGTGAAGACAGTCTTAAGTAGTAGTTGGGAGGTAAGAATTTAGAGGAAGTTAAAGGTGTTTAATGGGGTGGTGCCATTAGAGGAGGTGCGATGAAGAGTTGGTTTGTGTTCCACTTGATGATCTTTTGCCTTTTCTTTTGGCTTCTTTGTTGTTACTGTTGATTTCTTTTGGAGGAGTATGGGGCTCATTATTTTCCTAGCAATAATTGGGCTGGAAAGGGGTTGGTTATGGTTGTTGTACTTTTCCTATTGGTGATTGTTCTGTGAAAGAGTTTGGAGTCATTTGATGGAGTTGTGATGGTGGGGAGCTTTTTGTCCATTCATTCATCTAGGTGCTTTTTTGTCAGCTAAGGTTGTACTCTCTCTCCTTTCTTATTTTACTTGAATATTCATTCTACTATTAGAAACATTTTAAATACAAAATACAACGAGACAAATTAAACTTCATTAATTACTAGGTTCAATGTTGTCCAGAAATCGGCTCCAGATGGCAATCTTTCAGCATCTTCATACTTGGGTGAGCTGACAGTTGTTCCATTATCATGAAAATATGCTATCCTGTTGTTACCTTGTTTCCCATAAAAAATCTTAAGGCAATCTCTGATATGGACAAAGCCTTGCCTTGATTGTTCCTTTTTTTTCTAAGAATATTTAAAATAATGTGTCAATTGAATTGATAAAAGTTTTTAAGTTATTTTTTGGAGGAATTGGCAAGGGTTTGAATGCAACTTTTATAGCCCAAATCCCTGAAATGGTGGGGGCTTTCAATCCTAGAAACTTCCGTCCCATCACCTCAGGTAATCTTTGAAATAATTGCTAAAATTCTCTCTTAGTGGAGTCTGTGTTACAACCATTCAGCCTAGATCTGTTTCTATTAGAAGATGTTTCACTTGTGAATTATTCAATGGTTGGTTTTGATTTCTAAACACGGGAATAGTGGTGTCCAGACCCATTTTGGGTCTTTCGAATCCAGATTGAATATGCTTCCATCTGGTAATATGGAATATGGGCATCTCTAAAGGAGTTCTTAAAATATGGTTTGGCAATCCCTCAACCAAATGTTTTGCCTAATAAATGAACTAATGAAGAAAAAGTCAGTACTCAAAACATACAAATTATAGAAACTTGTAGTGAACCAGGTTTCTGCTGAAGTTGAGAATTGTGGTCAATGAACCTGGTATTGAAGCTATCTTTATTAAAGCACTGAACCATGTAAGTATGATTACAACTTTGTTTTACTCCAAATATTTTTTTTTTATCAGCTGTTTTACTCCAAAGCTTTTTTTTATCAGCTGTTTTACTCCAAGCTTCATGCACAAGGTTCAAGGTATCATATGATGAGTCCGGATCTGCTCCTCACACCAACCTCACAACACACCCCAACCGTATGTTGAACATCTACCATACTTATGTGTTATTATTCATGGGAGATGTTCCCAATGCATGGTGGGATGTGCCTGTGGGGTTGGTGTGAGGTGCATCTTTGAGGAGCAAATCCCAATTCTCATATGATACATATTAATTTTGAACCCACTGATACTCTAATTTTGAAGAATTTGGTTATTTCAACTTTATTAAACATTGATGCACTCTTAGTTGCATTTCATTTTGAATGTTGCTATACCTTCAAGGGTTCATTCAAAAATGCACTTGATTACTAGTTATGTGTTTCAATCTAAATATGCCTGGTTTTTCTCATTAATTTTGCTTACGTATTAACCATTGTGTATTGATCAGTGATACATCAATCTAAATATCTAATTGAGTTCTGATGTATGACTTTTGTCCTGTTTCAGATAATGAGAGATCCTGAAACCGGAAATTCTCGTGGTTTTGGTTTTGTTAGCTATGATTCCTTTGAGGCTTCTGATGCAGCCATTGAGGTAATTCTATTTTGTTTGTGCAGTTTTACTTTGGTGGTTCTTGATCTTTACTTGAAAAGAAATGATGTCTCAGGATGAACATAAAATTGAACCCTTGTCCCATCAACAGTTATGCCTTTCTTCTTGATTAGGTTGAGTGAAACCTAGTTGTCCTTGTCTTGTTCAACAGCAAACCATCTGAAGTAGTGTATTCTCATTTTGTTTTTCCTGTTTCTGCAGGCAATGAATGGTCAGTATCTTTGCAATCGTCAAATAACAGTGTCTTATGCATACAAGAAAGACACCAAAGGGGAGCGTCATGGTACTCCGGCAGGTATGGATCTTCTGTTTATTGCCTTGACCTTAATGTTAGGCCTCATCATGCTGAATTTACCATATCAATTTTCCATATGAGCTGGTGCAAATGATTCATTTATTGGTTTTCCATATCAAATTTACCATATCAATTTGTGTTTTAAATATTTTGTTTAAATAATGCTGCTTATGTTTGCTAATAAACTGCAGAGAGAGTTTTGGCCGCGAGCAATCCTAGTGCACAGAAGAATAGGCCCCATACTATGTTTGCAACTGGACCTCCCACACTCCCTGCTGGTCCTCCGGCCAATGGTACAATGGGGACTCCAGTACCTCCTCGCCCTTTTGCCAATGGTCCTATTCCACCGGCACAAATTCCAGCAATTCGCCCTCCCCCTCCACAAGGAGGGGCCTTTCCACCTCCTATGCAGCTATCAGGCCCACCAACTTGGACAGGTCAGCCACAGCAACAGGGCCAAGGGCCACCTGTCATGCCACCTCCACTTCAGCAGTTCAGACCTCCTGTCAGACCACCACCACCTAATATCCCACCACCTCCCCCACCACATGCAGCAGGACTTTCAAGGCCACCACCACCTCCCATGGGGGTGAGTGCACCACCACCTGTTTGGCGCCTAGCTCCACCTCCGCAGCAAATGGTTGGGAGACCTATGCCTCCACCTCAAATGTCCATGCCACCACCTCCACCTCCCAATGCTCCACCTCCATCTGCGAGTTGAGAGAGAAAAACATTGATGAGCTATCGTTTACTCCCAAAAGTTTTGTTGCTGGGTATATGTTGACAATGAAGAGGATCTTGCTGTTGTTTTATTTTTTCGACTTTTTGCTGATTGTAATGTAATATAGACATGAAAACCATTCGGTAAAGTTCTTTACTCGCTAAGTGAAAAAACCAGTTGTTTGAATTCCACTACTCGGGGGGTGTTCTGCGACATGAATTGTTCTTTTTGTGATTTCTAGGAAATTGTGCCCCTAGATGGTTTGAAGAACCACTATTTCTTAAAATGGAAAACTTTGAAAGTACGCAGAACATATTCTTGGTTGTATAGCTTTTATTTATTTATTTTTCAAAGGAGAATCAGAAGTTCTTAGTTTTTTTTTTTTTTAATTTTTGGTTTCAAAAACATGATTTTCTTTGGACCCAAATTCATTGAATGTGGGATGATATGATTCGTTTTTTCTTTTGGAAGTGAAATAAACTATAAAGCAGAGCTTGTGAGGATATTTTGGTTTCTGTTTAAGTGCCACAGGATTAAGCACTTAGCAGTTGCCTAGATCCGGCTTATGGGAGTGAAAGTATACATCTTTTAAAGCATTTATTTCGTTTGTTTTTACAATGTCATTTTTTTTAATCAAACCAAAAAATTTAATGAGTTGAACTCTCGGGTTTGGGGTATTTCTTGCTCATTCTTTGTTGGTCGTTTCCTTGAAAGCGTAGTCGTGACAACTCTGATTCTTGTAATATTTACCTATTCCGTAAACAATTGCAAGAGCTGTAATTGGATCGGATTTTGGAGTGAATGTACCTCCATCCGAGTTCGTTCCCAAGTGCGATCAGATCTATGGATGGTCAGGTCCAATTCATAATTCATCGGACCTTATGGATATTTGGATGTTATACAAGTTAGGTTATTGGGAGTCGAATGAATGAATGGAGTTTGAGCGTCAATTGATCTTGCCATTGTGGTTGCCTTGCAGTTTTGTTGAATGTTGAATTGTTGATCACCTTCCTGAATAACTTTTGACTAATACCATCTCACCTTACTCATCCTCTGTCAATTTCTCCCCAGAATTCTTCTCTAGTCGATTTAGAAGCCAAAGTTTGTTACTTCAATGAAAAGCTGCATCCAGAACATGTATTAAATGAAAGAGCCCAGCCAAATAATGAGAAAGGAAAACAAGGGAAGATACTTTCTAAAGAACATGATAAAAAACACAAAAAATACATTCAGGTTCCCCTTGAATATGGTGAACAGAATAGAAGCAATACTCAGAAGTTATGGAACATATACTCAACCAACACAGGAAACGACAGATGGGAAGAACAAAGAAATCTTCAGACTGATCAAATAAAAAACAAGTTGATCTTGAGCAAAGAATTGAGAAGTTTGATCTCAAGTATCATTTTATACCGTTGATTCTTGATTTCTCAAAGAACGTGCCAACCAGGAGAAGAGGGTTCTCTGGACCTCTCCTATCTAGATTTCTCAAAATTCTCTGGACCTTTTTTTTTTCTGTTGCTTAAGTTTATTTCAATCAGAGTTTGGATTTTGGATTTCCTCCTCACACCCACCTCACAGCAAGTTGCAGCTGCACGTTAAGAATATATCTGGTACTTGGGCAATACTTGGTTTTACCTGCCATTGGCAATACTTGGCTCCTACCCCATTGGAGGACATGTGTCCTGCCACCTCTTGTTTTCAGATTTAAACCCTGAAATTAAACCCTAAACCTTAAAAGTTGAACTCTAAAGTCTAAACTCTTAAATCCTAAAAACTCTAACTCCAAACCTTAAACCCTATAGTCTAAAGTCTAAACCCTTAAATCCTAACCCAAAACCTTAAATTTATTGTATAAAATGCCTTTGGTTGGATGCATGACTGCATGTCCTCCAATAGGGTTGGAACTAGAACAAGAAAAGCATCAAAGAGTGAAAAGAACAACCATTGACCTAATCGTAAAAAGGAAGTCTTAAATTATCTTCATGAAGCAGATGCTTGAATGGGCTAGAAATACTCTCCATGGACCATGGTGGTGAATTAGTGATTAGTGACTACTTAATAAATCTCTTTACCAATACGAGTTCAGATCTGTGGGGCGCCCCACAGCGTCCCACAGCACATCCCTGCCATGTATTGAGAACACCTCCCAATGATAGTATCAAAACCGATGATGTCATCATCGGGAGATGTTCCCAATACACGGCGGAGATGTACTGTGGGGCGCAGATGTGTACTCTACCAATACCTTTATTTTCCAGAAAATCAAGACACTAGTTTCCTTCAACCTAAGAGTGGTGAAAAGCAAGATTAGTACCTGCACTTGTCCTCTTAACCTCACATAACAAGTAATTAATTTGCCAAGATTGTGAAGTCTTGCCTAGCAAAACTTTCCACTTAAACGTCCGTATTTGGCAATTGGCATATCAAAGCTTGAGGCCATCATGAACAGCAAGAATGTTGGTAAGAATAGATGTACCATTTACCATGGAAGTTATGAAAAACAAAACAGAATGTACCAAAACTATTTCTTACAACCTCACCAATTCCACTTCCACGTAAGCTTGGATTGCCTTGGCAGGCACCATCCATATTTAATTTAAATAGAGAGTTTCTATAAAAAAAAAAGAAGAATTATGGGGATAGTGCCAAAAAATTCCACTGAGTTTTTTCTTCTCTCTTTATATAGATTTGATAGGAATATTTAGAATATTAAGCTCAAGGGAGCAATTATCCATAGTAGAAGGTTGGCAGTAAAATTTGAGCCAGGTTTGGCTGGAGACAAAATTGTACACAACGGGCGGGGCTACCTATCACTCCAGTGTTCAGTACAGATGGGGCCTAGATTGAGCCCAGTGTGAACACTGGCGTGTTTACTCGTGATAGGTAGCCCAGCCTGGTGTGTATAATTTTGTCTCCAGTTCATCCAGATTGGTAAAATTCATAGTTAAGTGTACAATTCTAAAACTTATTAATTTTGAAATTAATTTTAACTGTTCTAAGATTCTTCTATAACAATTTATAACCTTTGAGACTAGAAAGCCTATTAAAATTACTTGCTAGGTTTTTTGTGCAATGGATACATGGGAGATTGGCCATTCTCACTAGGGTACAACTTGGATTGTAGTGGGATCAGCTAGACATGACCCAGGATAATGCTTAGGTTGGACTTTGGATAGACCAAGCCCAAGGAATGTTATAAGGCTTCTTCTATTTCAATTTCTCTTGACAAAGAATGTACATTGCATGGGTCCCTACCATTGTTTAGAAAACTGGACCAGATTGGTTGGTCAGACCTTGAACCGTGACCTAGGCCCCTAGCCAGTCTGGTCAATGGATGGTTCAACCTAAATACCAGTGAACTGGTCTCGGTTTTAGAAAAGAAGCTAGTATTTTGAATTATTTTTAAACATAATTGCAAGCTTCCGAAGGCCATACCTTTGCACTTGGATGTCCGATTAGGGTGATCTTTTTATTTTCCTAACTAACTTTTTGAGACGTACATGTTCCCAAAGGTGCCTGTTTTTGCCAAAAATGCCTTTTTTAGCCTCAAGTCTTAATTTTTAATATAAAAATTGAAACTAAAATAAAAATCTGTTATAGCACAATATAATTACATATTTTTAGTATATGTATATAATTAATATTGTTATGTATATATGATATAATTGTGCATATATATTAAGAGAGAGAGAGAGAGACCAAGCGTTATTATAATCCTGATTACAATTTCTTCAATAGAGTTCTGAAAATAATTCATAATAGGTGCAAAAATACTGAGTAACGATGGAGTTTGTGCCTCTTAAAAATAAGGGAGTTTGCTTAAATAGCCCTCTCAAAGTAATGGATAACAAAGAGTTTATATGCAAAACCCAAAATCAACATGTTCAAATGGCACAGAAAATAATGAAGTAAAAAGAGAGATGAGAAAAAAGAGAAGAGAAGAAAAGAAAAGCACACAATTTTCAAGGTTTTTAAAACCGATTTGGAGAACGAACCGGCTAGGGGTCTGGTTTCTGAGTTGAACGGTCTGACTATTCGAGCTAAATGGTCAGTTCGTTCTGACAAAAAAAATAAAAAATGGTCAAAACTGTTTGAACAGTTCGAATGGTTAACCGCCTAGGTCAGCGGTTTTCTGACCAAAAACAACGATTTTTCGAAAAAAATCGGGTTTTGGGGAAAAACAGAACTAGTCACCTGATTGTTTCCCAGTTTTTTTGGTCCGACCGTCTGGTTTTAAAAACCATGCAAATTTTCATGATTGTCCATCACTGGTGAAAAAGTAAAAACCCACTAAAGAGAATGATAATGGAGCATACAAGATTGAGTGACATCTCTAAAACCCTAAATCCTAATACATTCCAAGAATTTTGGCACTGTTTGAATATATTTCTACTTTTGTACTTTTAAAAATGTCAAAATATAAAATATATAAAATACTTTTATTTTGGTAATTTTGCTTTGAAAATCATTTGTACAAAAAAAAAATTGAAAAGTATGCCTTTCAAAACAGAAGCACCATTTTCTGTTTGGCAAAAGTATGTCCATTTGTACTTTTAATGACGATTTCCCATGGTTTCAGGGTCTGCGATCAGTGATGGTAGTCCGATTCTAGCAATAGCGAGCTGAGGTAGAATCGAGAGTTTTATTGAAGGGTCCCATTCGCATAAAAATGAAAGCACAACTTCACCAAAAGCACAAAAAAGTATAAAATACACATTACAAATGCTATATTGTGTTTTTTGTATTTTTATACTTTGAAAAGTATGACAATACTTTATAAAAATAGTCTATCCAAACAGGGCCTGTCTTATTTGTTCTTGGCTTCTAAGAAAATGAGATATGAATATGAGTCATGAAAAAACCCCAACCACATATAGAAAATTTTCCTCAAAATTATCACAAATCTCAAATAATTTTTCTTTTTCAGATTTTTCTTGACAACTGATCAACGTAGTTATGATCAAAGGTGCTCTCCTAGCAGGCTAGCAGTACTTAGCAAAAAGCAATTTATTAAAGCATATCCCATCTTTGATAAAAAGAGCGTGCCAATAAGGTTATGTTTGGTTTAAAGGAGAAGATTAAAAAACTGATACAAGGTTTGTAAAGACTTTCTTACATTTTCATTCCTTACTTTTCCATCAAACCAAATACAGTGTAAATGAATACTCAGTTTTATGTTTGATTTATTGGTGCGCCCAACGATGGGCACGACTGTGCATATATATCTGTCATGCCCGTTGGCATAGCCTTGGCTAAAACCGTAAATATCACAGCCTTAGATGTGTTGATATGACCCTACTTGGGGATATTTGTTATCAAAATTGTGATCTGCCTTAATCAGAACGGTCTTTTTGAGTACTCAATTGATTCTGAATTTAATGCCAAGTTTGGAAAAAGTATAAATATAATACAAATATATACGGTGTAAAGCCTTGTATTTTATATTTCTAAACCTGTATTTGTATTCTAAATATTTCAATTTGTACTCCTTCCAAACTGAGTCTAAACTTAGAATATTTGAAATAATATGATATTTCATGGGATATTTACATTTATACATTCAGGGTATTTGTCGTTATCAAAATTGTGATGTGCCCTAATTTTTTGGCTGCCAATTGAGCCTTGGGTGCAAACGAGCTGAGTCTACTTGGCTTGTCAAATACTCGAACTCAGTTCAAAGTAATCGAGTTCTAGTCAATCTCTCGACTCGAGTTGACAAGCTTGAGCTTCACAATATCCAGCTCAAGTAACTTGTGAGCCTAATGGACTCATAATAGAATACTATTTTTTAACAATATAAATAGACATTATTTTTTTAGATAAGTGGACTACAATCCATCTCAGAAATCTGAATTACAGCCCCCTCCTATCTATTAATAGCCCGCCCCCTTCTCCCCCATAAACCACATATCGTCTATAAATTTGGCATCAACCCACGCACAGGATTCACTAGAAATCCTAGCTCCACTCTAGGGGTGTATTGAACTATAAAACCCCTTTTTTTTGTTTTTGACACTAACTTATTTATGGTATAGATAAATACATTTGTAATTAATTTTCATAATATATTTTTATATATAGTATTTATAATATCGATTTATCTAATTTTTTTTAATATATATTCATGTTTCCTAATTTACTTTTATTTTTAATATGATTAATATTAGTTTATTTATAGTTTTTAATATTAACTTATTTATAAATGGTTCAAATCGAGCTCAAATAGCTTACAAAATTTTGATTCAAGCAAAAGTTAAGCTAAAAAAATTGAAACTTGATCGAACTTAAATCAAATTTTAACTCTGAGTTTTTGAGTTGAGCTTGAACTTGAGCAGCCTAATACTTGACTCAATTTTAGCTTTATTACACCCCTAATTGAGCTTGACTTTTAAAGTTAGAATAGGTTAATAACATAGATAATTTCACTATATATTTATATGTTTAGAGGACTTAAATCGCTTCTTCCTCCCTACCAATTATGCTCATTCCTCTTCTGGACTTCGACATTTTGCAAAAACAATCCAAATGCATAAAACATAGGCACCCTCTCCATTAATTATCCTATATCGATTAAAATGTTGAAATCATGATTATACCCTTGTTATGAATTTAACCCCAACTTGAATTTTGTTGTTGTAAACAATAAAAACCACTTGAGTAAAATGAAACAACTTTGAAGAATAATTTGACAAATCTTCACCCAATAAATTTTTTTATGAGCAAAAATGGAATTTTAAAAACTTTAAAACAATATATCAGCATTTTCAAGACAATTAATGGATATCTATTTGCGACATGAAGAGAGGCTTTTGTGGATTTTAAAATAAAGGGGAGGTTTTATTCATGGTTTTCAAAATTGGATCGGACGGGAATTGGTCATGTGACCGGTTCTGTTTTTTTTCCCAAAACAGGATTTTTACAAAAAATCATTGATTTGGTTAGAAAGCTATTGATTCGGACAATTGGACCATACAAACTGTTCAACGGTTTTGACCATTTTTTTAGTTTTTGGCAGAACGGGCTAACCGTTCGACCCGATAACCGGACTCCTAACCGGTTTGATTTCCGGGGCAGTTTTAAAAACCTTGGTTCTAGTAACTTTCCTAATATGTATATGTGCATGTTTTGTTGGGATTATAAGATGCAAACATTGTTTAATCTTTAGTATCCTCGAATCATTAGATTTATTTATTTTTTTACCAATAAAAAAAAGAATCAGTGGATTTATTTGGGTCAAATTTTTGAAATTCCATTGGACACCTTGGGATTTTTGCTACTTGCTTAAACTTGAACTTTGAATTATTGCATTAATATTATAAAAAGACAACAAATATTAATAAAATCATCTAAGTTCTACTTTAAAAAATGAACTTTATCATGGACCAAAATCTGAAATTAATGAAATTTGAAACCTAGATTATAACTCTCCGCAGAAGCAAAACAAAATTCAGAAATGTGACAATTTTCAATTTTTTACTTTCAAGAAGGAAACTATTATTATTTTTTTTTCTGTGCTCTATCAGATTCAGTTGGTGTTATGCCATTTCATTTCATTTTGGGAAAATTCCTAATTAGTATCATGTACTTTAGGCCTAGTGTTACTTTAGTCCCTAGACTTTAAAATATGGCAATTCAGTATTCGAACTTTCAAAATATGCCAATACAATACCTGTTGTTAACTAGCTGTTAATTAACATGTAAGAGGATATAAATGCCCTTCGTGTGTCATCTAACTTTGTTTATCTACCACACCCACAAACCTCATTGCATCATTCAAAACGCTTTGTTAACACTCTACAAAATTCCCTTCTTCCCCTTGAGCACCGATAGTGTTACCTCTTGTTTGGGTCCATTTGACCTTGAGCAGTGATGGCGTTACCTTGGCCTTTCATAGGCTGTAGAGCATATATATTACAATTCTATAACACAACAGTTGTATTCCCAAATATGAAATCCCCCATCTCGTATATGTTACATTCTCTGTAAAATTGCCATAGTGAATGCCTATACAAGGTATCTTCATACCCTTCGAAGCTGCAACTGTAGAAAGTTAAAAAGTTGGCCCCATTTTGGATTGCCATTGCATGGCCCTTGGCTGGTCTTGCAGTATTGTGGATGTTGGGAAAATGGGGTCACTCACACTTTGGAGGAGAAGCTCTGAGGCGCGTCTGAAGACATTGTCTTTAAAATGCTATTTTCCCTCACTCAGTTTCACTGAGTTTGCTATTGGGTTATAGGCAAATCCATTCCTAGGATACAATAGAGCCTTGGGCAAGAATCTACAATCAACAAAGTTGAAGAGTCTCCAAAGAAACTTTCTGTGAGACTGTAGCAGATCGGACTTAGAGAGAGAGAAAGTGAATTTCGAAAATGTGTGTTTGAGAAGTCTGATTCATGCTCCTTAAATAATTTATGAAGAGGTATGAAGAAAAGATAGGTGCTGATTAAGAGAAAGCACCTTGAACAGTCACAATTTCAAACATTGTGACTATTTAAAAGGTAGTTAATAGTTAATGACTGTTAACTTTTAATTGTGCCTCTTGACCACACCCGATCAAATTGTGACCATTGATCTCATCAACGGTGATCAACGGTTAGCATCGCACCAAAACCAAAGCCTCCCTTCGTGAGCCACGCGGGTGTGCGCAAAGTGCGCCTCTAAAGTACTTCATTGTGCCACACACACATGTGCGCACGCGCGCGCATGTTGCGCATATCAAACCTCCATACTTTCCTCTACTATTTCTAAGGAGTGTAAATCAACTCTTATTAAAATACCGAAAGAAAAGCTTATAATTTTCCAATGTGGGACAAGTCCAAAGTGGGTTTTGTAAGACAAAAGCTATTTTTTTCCAAACAAGTGTCCATGTGCAATTTCTCATGTAATTGACCAATCAAATCCATTGGATTTAATCTTTTATGAGATTAAAATCTAACAATCCCACGCATTGATTGATCAATTACATAGTTTTCTCTCAATCCAAATTACTATGACACATATATGTATACAAAAGTTGTTTATCAACTTAAACATTTTGTTAATATAGATATCTCAGAGCCTTGTCAAAGTTATTGGTGGTAAACCTTAAACCAATTATTCTCAAGACAGACCAGAGATACTCATATACACAAAAATGTCTAGTATATGCAAGAGTTTCAAGTTTTGCTTAGCACTATTATGACAATGTGCTTTTTTCTTGGTTTCATGAACAATTCCAAGAGCAAACCCAAACTCTCATGAGAAGCGACACCACTTCTATGTTCACATAGGTGAAGTTTCACTATGTGTTCCATTATTTGACACATTTCAGAACTTCATTAAGAGTTTAACTCAACCTCTCATCATAACGGACAACATTGTTTATGTTGTGATGGAAAATTTCTCAATGTTAGTGTTAACAATCACCTTGCTGTAACTCGTTGTTACCCATTAAATCCAATACTAATGGCTTTTCAGTTTAGGTCGGGTTACCATTACATGTAACTAAGTAAAGGGTTTTAATCCCATCACTTTGGTTGTCGTTCTTACCAATTCTCTGGCCAAGCCCTTGGTAAGAGGATCAACCAAGTTTTTACTTGACCTTACTGGTGACTAAGTTTTTACCAATTTTTCACAAAAAAAAAAAGAAGAATTAGAAATAGAGACAACATGTATATTGATAAGCATGATAACACATTTCTTATCAAGATTAATTTGCCCCTTTTAATAAGTAATTAGTTTTCTACCTTTTCAGCTTTCTATCCATAGATCAACCATTGGATCCCAAATTGCTTTTGATGTACATGTCGATCCCAATGCCCACACATAATGTGTTGAGATAACACAACATTAGAGAAAGAAAAAGAACAACTAAATATAATATTTATACTTCATATAACTATAACAAGAATAACTTTGTACATGGAAATTTATTAAAAACTATCCTAAAACATAAACAACCTTTTTAATGAAACTTTAAACATGACATTGCAAACATTCACTCTTACCACGATCCACTCTAACATTATCCATAAACTAAACACAAGATAAACTAAATTCCTCCTACAATATATTATTCGTCTTTTTCTGGTTCTTCATCATCAATACATTCATTTCTCACAACTCCGGTGTCATTAAGGATATTTTTTAGTTTTAGTAGCTCCGTTTTCAGTTCATCAATTTACATTTCCAATTGTGAGCATTTATGCATATAGAAGTATAACTCTTCATAATTCACGTCCTCTATTTTCATTTTGAAGTATTCTATTATTTTATTGACCGCCTTCCTATCTGCAACTTTGTTCTTTTTCCTTTTTACAAATACTTCCCCTTCCATAGAATTTCCAATTGCCAGCTCCGATTGTGATCCCAACAGAGGCCTTGAAATCCTTCTTGACTTCTTCAACCAAGAATATGGGAGTTGACATGCACAATTTCGAGCACAACTCGTTAAGTAAATTTTTGAAGGAAATACTCATTTTGTTAAATATTGTCATTTGTGTACTAAGTAAAAAAAAATTAATAAATTTGTTGAATAAAATTTAATAAATGAAATATGATTTAAGTCTTAAAAAAATCTATCTAAATGCAATAACACCTAAAATAAATTACAATAAATTAAATAGATAATGGAACCTGATTTCTCAATTTTCTTAAATAGAAAAATAACTCCAATTTCATTAAATAGGAAAATTAAGTGATGCAAATGCATCACATCACTGACAATTTCTATCATCCATAATGAACTTATAGAAAAATAAATGATTCAATTGCATCACTGATAATTTCAT
This sequence comes from Nelumbo nucifera, assembly GCF_055504915.1. NCBI lineage: Eukaryota > Viridiplantae > Streptophyta > Magnoliopsida > Proteales > Nelumbonaceae > Nelumbo > Nelumbo nucifera. The sequence continues at coordinate 54,518,071 of NC_142656.1, read as the reverse complement.
TATCCACATGTAAATGTTGTGATTACATGAATTAAAATAGATAAATACAAATAATAATAGGGATAGATGCTGTATTCACATGAATTAAATGCTGTAAATTCATGTGGCATTTCTCGTAAAAAAAGAAAACAAATAAACAATGGAGAAAACAATTATTTAAAAATTAACTTGTTCCACTCATTTTTTATGGCCACTCACCTAAATAATATTATTAAAAATAGAACCAGATCTACCATGACCCAACTAATTACCAGCTACCCGATAATCATTTAAGCATAAGAAAATTTCCCATCGTTAAGAAGAAAAAAATAAAAAATGTAAATGAACAATGGATGGGGAAAAAATATATAAAATTAATCATGTTGCACTCATTTTTTGTGGCCACTCACCTATAAATTATTATTTTAAATTGAAACGGTTCTACCATGTCCCAACTAATTGACAGGTACCCGATAATCATTTAAGCATAAGAGTTTTTGCCGTTAAAATAAAAAATTTGAAGCATTTGAAACAGGATTCGGTAGAACATTACCTCTCAAAAATCCCCTGCTTCTTTGGTTGAGTTGCTCTTTTACAAATGGGAGTTGTGCGTACTCCAAGGCATGGATAAATCCCATTAATATAGATTTCGAGATAATTGCACTCCCAAATCGTGAGAGAAATTGTGGGAGAGTTCATCCTCAAATGGGCTAGTTCGTGGGAGATATGGTCATAGGGTATGAAAGACTGAGGGTTTGAGGGAGATAAATTTATCAAAAAAAATCAGAATAAGTGGAAGTTACAATCTTCTCTCTCGGTTCCGAGAGAGAAACCAAACAGGGAGAAATGTAATGGGAGAGCGATTCAAAGAAACAGTGAGAAAAAAAGAACTACATGGTTAAAAGTTACCAATTTGCTATCAAAATAATCGGAAAAAGTGAAAGTTACAGTTTTCTTCCTCGACTCTAAGAGAGAAACTGAAGAGGGAGAACATTGTGGGAGAGTGTCTCAACAAAACAGACCTAACAAAATGTATAGATTAAAAAATTACCATTTTGCCCTTCAATATCTAACCAAACGGTTAGATAAAAAAATGTAGTACATGTCCACCAAAATGTCTAGAATGGAGAGCTATTCGCTCTTTTATTAGTAGTATAGATTAACAACAAAATAATTTAAATAAAAATTTAGACCTTAAACCGTTCTTCATGTCAAACGGTTTGATTGCCTAATCAGTAAGCCACTGACTAATTCAATGATTTTTGGGAAATAGCAAACAGAAGAGCACAGATTTCATCCTCACAAAATCCATCTTTACAGCCTTTGCAACTGTTTATTCGGGTATGATTTTATTCATCTGGAGATATTCTCTCAGTGCATGACTACAAGGGCTGTGATGATGGTCTGATATATATGATTTTTTAATAGTTTCTATGTTAGTCAAGGGTAAATGAGTTAAAGTGGAGGGTAAGGGTGGGTTCTGTGACCCACTAACAACTAGATCTGTTTATGAGCTGGGTAGCCCGATGGGCTGGGCTGGGCTGGCCCATTATAAGTCAGGCTTAGTCATAATTTTAGGCCTATGGGCTTGGGCTTTCTCAAAAAACGTTGACCTGAGCTCGAGCCCGACTATATATTAAATAATATATATATATATATATATGATATTTTTCTTTCTTCTTCTTCTTCTTCTTTTCTTTTTTCCAAGTAATAGTGAAATGTTTATTGTTTTTGAGTTTTGAAGGTTTTTAATATAAATAAAACACTTTTTTATTGAATAAAAAAGAAAAAAAATTCTGTTTTCAAATTTTTGGCCGGACTTGGGCTCAGACCTATGCTTCAGGCTTTATATGAGGGTCGGGCTCGGGCCCAGTTATTTATTTCGTTAGTTTATTTTAATTTTACTAAAATGACCATACTGCACACGGCCCGGCTTGAATCGGCACTTTATGGGCCCAGTTGGACTTGTGATGGGCTTCCTTTTTGAGGGGTTCTGGGCCATGGAGGCACGGCCCACCCAGGCCCACGTGCCGGCCTCTGGCAGTCTACATTACACCTTTCCCACTCATTTGCCACCCCTATTCGCGGGGAGATGTTTCCAATATGCCCTGGGATTCTCATACTATCAGGCTCAGCCTTCTACTATATGTGCAAAATTTTTCCTTGCAGACAAACCCGTTGCTAACTTGCTATAAGAAGAGGCAAACAGACTGTAACCTCTAAGCAAAGGCAATACCCAAATTCATGTAACTTCATGCAGCAAACGTAAAAGGGCCTAGACCTAGTCCACAAAATAAATGAGACCAGGCCCTGCAAAACAAACAACCCACTAACAGACAGCCAAGAAATAACAACAGGAACCAAACCAAGCCCCTTAGAATACCGACCCTACCGATCAAACTGAAAGGTGAGCATCAACTTCAATTGCAGAAAAACATAATGGCAATCAGGATGTATATTCTACAATTGAGCAGGAAACAATGGAGATTTTCAGACGGGCAGTCTCAAAGAATCCGGATAGGTTCCTCCCAAAATACTCCTTGCACCAAACTCACTCCACATCCAACTGTGCATTGGGAATAAAGGGTGAGAAAATGTGTATATTTTACTCAAAACTCAATGGAGCTGACTTTGAATCAGTGTTGAATTAATCTTATCTCATTTATCATATAATAGGGTTTGATTCCAAATTCTTGAGACTGATCTCCATCCAGGCTAATCCTATCTGAACTGATTTAGAGAATCAGTCTTAATTGACCTTAATGAAATTGGTCTTGGAATGAAACTTACATTAAAATAAATCATAAAATACATTAATTGAGAGTACAAAAGTTTGGACCCAAACACTCATGATCACAAAGGTCATATTCAATGCATCTTTTTATACCAATACATTAGAGGCCCATTCCCCATTCAACCTTTGGTCCTTTACCAACCTACATTCCTAACTTCACACTGTAGCCCACCCAAGATATTTTCTTGGACCAATAATTTCTCCTTACTAGACCCCACATGTCAAAAAAATTATCTATTATATTCCAAAAAAAAAAATTACGTACAACATTTCCTACTGATGGGTGTCAATCCTGGGGGCCACAAACTAGATTCTTCTACTAAGAAAGCAATTGAAAAGTAAATGTTCCGAAGTTTCTTCATAGGCATGATGTGTCATTAAGTCATTCTTAGAGATGAAGGGAAATTGATAGAAATATATTTAAGGACATATAGACATGTGGGGTCCATTTTGGGAGCCATCTAAGGTGTCATTCAAAAGATTCTTGTAGGGTACTAGTTTGGTAGCTTCTAAAGTGGCTTAACTAGAAAGCTAATTTCTCTGTTTTTTAAGTTGTTTGCTGACTCTTTGATGGCTGAAATAAAACTAGGGAATATTAATTGGCCCCTCAAATACATCATTTCACATATAGCAGTTGCAAAGGTACAATGTATTGTTAAGTGACAAGTCTTTTTCAAGAACTTCTATAAACTGGATTAATTTGAATTATGACCTAATATTAAATAGGGTTGCAGGATTAAATTGGGCATGAGGGAACAAAGGCTGTAAATGTCGTCCATTTTCATTTCATTTCATTATGGACCTCTACCCCAACCCAGTCCAAAATGATCCAATTCGATTTGATAAGAATTAGTACCCATTTGATTCATGGGTATAGGGGTCAGGAATCAGAATCGAAACTACTAAGTTGAATAGAATTAGAATCTCATTTTCATTTTTACTGGGATATTATTCTCCCATTTGGATAAATGGCCATTCTCTCTCTGAACCCTTGAACTCTATATATATTTATGTTTATATCTACATAAAATTAATATGGATTTATTAATAAAAATTTAGTTTCAATGTTGTATTTTTGCTAAAGAACCTCAGTCCTCATAAAAGTTATTCTGAAGTCAATTTTGTTCATTATAGTATACAAAACAAATTTATTTTTTAGTTTATTCTATTAATAACAATTAATATTCGAATCATTTTCAATTTATTTTATTAATGGAATTCAATATCCAAATCTAACCCAAATCTGATTTAAATCAGTAGGATTTTAATTTCATTTCCAAGGGAGGGGGAGAGAATGGCCATTCCCTCAAATGGGGAAATGCTACTCCACTAGGAACCAAAATGGGATTCTGATTCTGCCCAACCAAACAATTGGAATTAGAATGGCCCATTCCGATTTTGATTTCAAACCCCTATTCCTGCAAACTAAACGGGGCATGAATCAAGGAGACATATACTCTTTTGAACTGAAAATCGGAGCAGTAGTTATAGTATATGTTTGGCATTGATCCTGCAGATGCAGCACCACTGCTTCTAATATTTGGGTTGAAAGCACCATTTTTTGAGAAAACGGTGTCTTTTTTTTGTTTGGAAACGTTGCTGCCAGGTAAGAACGCTTCCAGGAACAACAACAATGTTTTTTGTTTGGTTCCAATGCTTTAGGAAACATTTTCAGCACTACTACCCATTATCCAGTGCCACGTCACTGCCACCTCATGTCCATATTGGCAGCAATCAGTTGCAGTTCCAGGAAATGCCAAATTCGACGTTGCACCAAGCTATGCCTTTCCGATTTCTAAGACGTGACGTGAAACACTATTTTTTATAAAAAAACGATTTCAAACAAACGCCCGTTTCCTGGAACACCATTTTTTCTGACATGGCACTAATGTGGTACCGTTTTCTAGAACAACGGCAACGATGCCAAATAAACGCATTATGAACACATGTGTAGGGGATGCAGATTCACCACTATGTCCATTTTATGGTTTCTTCAATTATTATCAGAACATGGTCTGAGTAGACTTTTTCATCAATTATCAAAATACCTATACATGATGAGAAGGCAAAAGTATTCTAAAAGGGTGCATGTAGATCTTTTTGTCTCATTTTACAAGTAGGCGTAGAATTTCTCAATAGAAAAATTCTAAACCATGCATATCAGCTGTAGCTTTATGGGAGAAGCAATTAAGATTGCGAATTCAAGTAGAAACATAATTGGTTTCATAAGATAGACTTGAAGCTGGCTATTGGTTACCCTTTAGACTCTCATCAATCCCTTGGGAGTATGGTTTGTCATCTCAACAGGTGAATGAATGAAGCTGATGCAGAGGTTTACTTGGGATTGGGATCAAATGGATTAATCTTGATCTAAATTTATTACATTAATATCTGAACTATCAAGTCTTAATTATATTCAGATCTGATGTGAATAGGGTTCAGATATGAAATTGATAAACAATGATGGATAATATATATCGCTTGTCAATATTCAGATACTCACCAATTCAGATCTTGATAAACAGACAAATAAACCACGAAATACACTAAAAACACAATATGAACACTTCAAACATAATCAAACAATAAAAACCCATTAGATATAAAACAAACACATCAAAACAAGTAACTTACGAAATCCAAAGTCTCTTTTTTTTCGATAAATAAATAAAAATTTATTAAGAGAAAACAAAAAAAGAGAATAAGGAATTTAGAGGCAAGACGGAACAAACTGTTCCCGACCCAAAAGTCAACTCCCAGCAGAAAGGACCGGTCATTGGGCCCCTTCATGCCTCTGCCTTTTGGTTGGGCAAACAACCTGGCCAGAACAACATTTTTGATGGAGTAAAAATCGTCGACCATTAAACTTAATGGTGTATTCGGTTTCAAGGAAAAAGTAGGAAAAGGAAACGAAAAATAATTAAGAAAACCTTTATAAACCTTGTATTAGGACTTTTTACTTTTTATTTTCCTTTTTTTACATTTTCCTTTAAATTAAACATAGCCTAAGTTTCTATTCTCGGGAAGACCCCTATACTTGTGCATTCACATCTATGCCTCATATGCACATTGTTAGATAGTGTATGTCTTTAGCTTCAATCATATTGATTTATATATCCATTTATTGTAAATGAATAAAAGTACATAATTGATTCATGCTATATTTGGTGTGTTTCTGTGTAATTACCCTTAAACTGAATACTTATGAGACTTGTGTTACTTTAGAATGCTCTCAACTGTTTGATAGACTTGGAGAAGTTTATCCTAATAAGGCTGACACTAGTGTGTTGTCAAGAAGGTTGGGGCAGTCTGTCTTAGCTGCCATGGTTAAACCCAAAGCACATGTAGTGTATGCTTGTTCGAAGCACTGAATATGGACCAATTTCCAATTATGCTTTGGATCTTGGAGACTGATGGGCAAAACTGAAAAATTACACATAACCCCTACACTCGATTATAGTATTGCACAACGTGTCAGATCGGGATATTTTTGATATGCCAATCAATGAGATCATTTGGGAGTCAAAACCTGGGTATGTTGGGGTAGCCTAAGAATTCACTTTAGTAGGTGATCATAGTGATAGGATCAACCCCTTTGTCAAACAAAGTGAATGATCGAGACTACACTCTCTCTGATGGAAACCAAAACTATTAGTAATCGATTTCAAACTTGTTTGAGATTTTTTTGCAAAATATATTTATATGATATCTATATATTATGTTTAAGAAAAATGTTTGCAAAAGGTTTTAATTCCCGGGACCCATCTGAGCAGAGAGTGCAACACTGTACCTTGCAGTCAAGGGAGATGTCCTTCTCTATCGGGTAGTGGTTAATCATTATAGGTTGAGAGGCTAAGTGTAAGAGACCATTTAGGATTGTTTTTCCTGATGGGCTATATTTCACTTAAGTCCATTGTCCTTGGGCCTTTATAGGATGGCTGAACTCAATGATCATTTAATGTAAATGTTGGGCCCATTAAGAGCCCATACTGATTGACTCAGGGGTTCACTGTACTTGGTAGTGAACTCGGCCAAGCTTTTTCACAGAAGCTAAGTCGAACTCATATGGGCTTATGTGAGGTCATTGTTGGGGTCCCACGCCATACAAAGAGAACCAAATAGGCCAGTAACTAATTAGGGTCATGAGCCACTTACTTAATGGACCTAAAGCCCATGATTAATTAGATTAATCAAGTGGTCATATGACCGCTTAAGCAGTCATGTGACATAGACGAATATGAGTTTGGATCAGCAGTTAGGATAAGAGGATAAGTCTTATCCACTTAAAGAGTCCAGATCGAAATAAAGATTTAGATTATGACCCTTCTATTTCGATTAGGAGCATTGATTCTTAAGGCTTATAAAAGGAGGAGGGTGAACTACTCCAGTGATCAATCTGCTCTCAGTTCTCTCATTCTGCTCTTGCCCCCAAACCCTAGTTCGATCTCCAGTATTTGAATTGATAAAGATTAGTTCTGATTTTTTATTTTTGCAAGAAAATATCAGATTCAATTTGTGCTCACTACCTTTGCTTGACCCAAGCTATTGGGTTATAGTTTTTGTTGAAAGACTGTGTTGCTGATCCGATTTCAATTCAAGCTACACCATCTTCAGTGAAAGATGCTTTTGGTACTTTCTTTGGTCGTGAACTACCACTTTGAGAGCTACACTTGTGGATTCTATACTAGGTATTCTTCTCCCTTTCTTTTGGTTTCAGATCTGGTCCGGTTCGATGCAAGAACGATATTTGAAAAATACAGTTTTTCTAAAATTGAGAATACGATTACTAGAAGGGTAAAAAGAAATTTTTGAAATTTTGCCCAACCATCTAACATGGTTCGGCCATCCATATGATGGATTTTCCCTTCTTTCAGCATCTTAGCATGCATTGGGAATATCTCCTGAATTTGTCATCGGGAGATATTCCCAATACTCGGTTGGGAACTTGGGATGTGCAATTGGACACAGTTAGTGGGGTACAAATGTGAATTCCATACTTGATTATTTGTATAATCCAACAAATTAAATGCTCATCATCTTCCAAAATTGGATCATCCCAATATTCTGGAATCATCATTGACCTAGATGATCGAACCATTCAGCTTAGGAAGCATCTAGGCAACTGGTCCCATTTCACCCTTAACCTGGTCCTTGGCCGGAAACCGCTGATTTGATAAGCAATCCATTGACCCGGATGATTAATCTGTTGATCCGTTCTATCCATTCCGTTTAATGATGTTTGGCCGTTTTTAAAACCTTGGTTTATCCTCAATAAAAAAACTTCCAGCTTGTTCTTTCTGCATGCAAACTATACCAATCCTCACGCCCCAGATTCTCGCTAGATTTCCAACATTGTGAAGGAAGAACAACCCAAGCTTCTTGTACTCTTCATCGTTCTATATATATATATATATATATATATTCGAAGGTACGTAATTTTTACACCTGCTCAGGGTTTTAATTTTTCTGTGCCTTGTCTTGTTTAGGTCCAATGGCCTTCTCCTTCAATCGGTTCCATACCGTGTTCGTACGGTATGTCGAGATTCGAATGAGTGGAAATGTTAGGCCCACTTCCCGTGGATGTTGGTCCGGATTTGTAGACCACACTTAGGCCCACTCCCCTGGTCAAGCATGCATTTCCGATCTCACCTCCTAACCCTAACGAACATGTACCTTTCCCTACCAGAGAAATTCTGTATCCTCAACAGCACCGGCTTGAAGAATAAACCTCACCCCTTTATCTAAAGAACAAACACTACTTTGATTGAAATAAATTTAAGAAGATTTGCAGAATTTAATCATTTTGACAGCCCTCCAAGATGCCATGCACAAATGGTTTGGTGCTTCTCTCCACCTATAACCCTATTATATAAATAATGAAATGAGATAGAGATACAATATGCAAAGGTCTATTTCTCTCTCTCTCTTTTTCTCTCTCTCGCTATCTATATATATATATATATATATAAAGGGGGGAATGAGACCTCTGACCCTCAAATTATACAAACTATACAAAGAGTAGAAAGGCTTACAAACAAGCATAAATGTAAGAATAAAACAAAGGAAAAATTGGAAAAAATATGGTATGGAAAGAGTTTTAATCAATCAAAACCCATTTATGAATTTTAATAAATAACACATGATTCCAGTTGATTGGTCAGGTGTTTTTCGGATATTATATCTTTTTCATATCACTCAATCTTGATTTAGATCATTATTCTCCTTAGATGTATCACTTTTAATCAGATTTTCACTATTGTGATTACCTTTTCCGTCTAGGAATGGCAACGGCATGGGGGTGGGGGTCATATTCCCCGTTCTCCCCAATCTTTGCCAAGGATAAAAGTTGTTCTCCATCCTCGATTCTCAAATATGGAGACAGGTTCCCCATGGGGACCTGAATCCCCAAAATTTTTTAATTAATAGTACTTTTTGAAAAATAAATTTACTTAAAATAAAGGAAAATTTTTAATATGAATAATACTTTAAATATATTTTAATATATAATTAAATAATATCATATTTATATAAAATAATATATATTTAATATGAATAATATTTAATTAATATATATAATTAGGGCCAAAACAGGGCGAAGACTTCATTATCCATTCGTAACTCCATGGGGTTAGAGAGATTGGGTACCTAACAGAAATGAAAAAAATTGCCATCCCTATTCCTTTCATTGCTGGTGGGCTACATATCCAATATCCTTTTGTATGTTTTACTAACTCCGATCATTATATCATTCCAACAAATTGTATCATTGTGGGCCAAACAAATTTATATAGACAGTGTTTTTCATGTTTAGATGAGTCATCATTCTCCTCATCAATATGCAAATTTATTGTAATATTCTAGTTTGTATCAAAAGGCTCAGCGTGAAGCTTCTACTCACGCTACAAGCTTAATGTATGTCGAGTGAAAGTCATTTTCTGTTTTCAATAAATGGACTCATTTCTTTCAATTATTGGTGACTGACAGAATGGGATATTGAATGGTAGGGAAAAAAATAAAATTTAATTTCTTGTGTCATGCCAAAGTTAGATTTTTTGGCATAACATCAGCTTGCTCGTTGTAGCCGACACAATCTCGATACTAGTAGTGAAATGATTGAGAAGCTTCTAAAAGGTTTCACATAGCTAGATTGATCATTTCTCATTTTCCAATAAATATTAAGGAGAGAGCCTCTAATTAATACATGCTTTATTTTTTTTTTCTCATTCCACAATAGTTCTAGGTTGCGTTACAATGCAAATAAGTGTGAATGCAAATATGTAGAGTATAAAGCAGTTTAGATAAATTGTAAAAATGGGTTAGTTTTGTATTGATAAATTTATCTTCTTTCCAAACAGATTTTTAGATGTAATGGATTCCAACATGAATTTCAATAAAGCATATACCTTTTTTTTTTTTTTTATCAAAAACCCATATTTGAATGTAAATTTACTGCATTGGTCTACCATTTGTCAATGCATAAATGTAATACTGTCAAACACAGGCAAAAATGAACCAGATTGCAAATTTACCCTGAACTAGGATTTACACTCCATTTGCATTGTTTCCAAATGTAGCCTTAATAGAATCTTTATCCCATAGTTTCATGTTGGCTTCAACTTAAATTTATAAAATGAATTGAAAACATATAGTATATATATATTGGATGCGGATTCAGATTCAGACAAACGGCACTACACTACTTTGATCTCTTCCATTCAATAAATCTAAATTTTATATAATTGTATGGTTGTGCAAGTGAAAAATCTTTCTGTAATTCTATTTACATATTACATCACACTGTTGTTTCACAGTTCATTTGAATTGGGACTCTAACAATTAGTTGGGTGGTTATAGTTATATGCTTTGATAATTAGGTGAGATGTAGAAGAGATAAACAAAAAAGAAAACCAAGGATGAAAAGGGCGAGAGAGATAATAGTATGTGTTTGGTTCCGTTTATGTTTATTGAATAAACATTTGTACTTTATTTGCTGGTAAAACCGAGAAATGCAATAATTGCAATTGTTTATGACAACTAGGCGCCACTAAGCACCACTTCAGCGTAACCGTGAATAAACACCTGGGCGTTTGTGGAAGCTTAAAAGAATAACTTCTACAAACGGCTGACATGCACATAAAATAAAGTTCACTTTTTACATTTTTGATGTATGCAAAAGATCAAAAGAGAGAAAATGATGAGATGGCGCCTATGTGGCACCATCAATAAACGTTTACTGAATAAACGTAAACGGTACCAAACACCCTGGTAGTATATGTTTGGTTTAGTGGCCGTTTATAGATGGGTCATTTATTGCTTTAAATGTTTATTTGTATAAGTTTTCTTTAAATGTTTTTCGCTTTTGTTTTTTGGTTGGGCATTATTTTTTAAATGTTTTTTACTTTCCACTTCAGATTAACACCTCATAAAAGTATTAGACATAGGTATTTCATTTCAATAAATGCCGAGGCATTGGAAAAACAAGAATTTGAGGTTCCCCAAGTGCCCCATGCACATAAATCATAGTGTTTCAGTTTTTTAATGTTTATTTGATAAATGGTAAAAACCAAATGGTGGTTTCATATGCAATAAACACCAATGCCTATTTAAGTGCTGATGTAACTGCATTTTTTCAATAAACACCCACAAAACCAAACACCCTCGTATTAGTCTCCCCAAGCCTTGTTTTTGTCCCACATCAAAGATTTTGTTCTAAATTTGGTTCATTTTCCTTATTTTCCAAACAAATTTAACTGAGAGAGATAGATCAATTAATTCTAACCATCCATGGCTGAAAACCATATCTGGTGCTAAAGTTTGGAGAAAGATGTAACCTCTTAGCACATAATTTGGACACAACCTACCTAATGTTTTTTTTTTTTTATTCATTTATTTAAAACCCATACTTTGTAAAATAAAAACAACTTGTGGACAAGTTAACTTGCAAGGACCCAGCAGCCCCAAATTAAATTTGTTGGCATTCATATGCTTTTTGAATAGAAAAGAAATATGATAAGATGTTCATTGTTTTACAAGGATGAGTTTCAGAGAGAACAGTGGCAAACCAACCCTCTCGGGGATTTGAGGATATTTTTATCATGTGATTTAATTTGCCTCGTAAATTTTGTAAGAATATTTTAAGAAGTAGCTAGCTACAAAGTGTCGAATCACAATGAATTTTGTAACTTGTGATCATTTTACTCTTTCTTTCATGTTTTCTTGAACTCGGCTTTGTTAGCCAAGAGTGCTTTGGCTACCTACACTTAGGGTCCTGTTGGTTTACGGACAGGACTGGAATTAGAATCCGAACCAAAATCCCCTGTAATTGGAATTGAAATCACTTATTCTTCATGTCTGTTTGATTTCAACCAACAATCAGAATCAAATTCTGGTTATTGTTGTTTGGTTTATTGAGATTTGTAATGGGAATCAATTAAAAATTTTCAATTTTGTATTACTCTATTTTTCTTATTTTCTTAATACTTTATTAATATTTTTTGAATATATAATTATTATTTTATAATATTTAATATTTAATATATTAATATTTATTATTGATTTATGAATATTTTATGAATATATTATTATACAAATAGTAATAATATTATTATTATGTATTATGTATAATTTATTATTTTATTATATTTTATTTTTAGTTTCTTATTAGTTAATTCGTTTTTATTATTTTTTATTATTTTGAAATTAATTTATTATTATTGAATAATGAATATGTTAGTATTTTGTTATTACTTTAATTATATTATACTAACATTTTATTTGTACTTAATTAGGATTATTATTATTTAATAAATAATATGCTAGTCTTTTATTATTACTTTAATTATATTGTATTAATATCTTATTTATACTTTATTATTATTGCATTTAATAATTAATATCATTGTTTGTTATTATTATTTTATTAATATTAGGGTTTGTGGGGCTTTTTGTCATGAGTCTTTTTTACTTCTTGACAAACTCTGGAATTGGAATCCCATTTTCTAGGAGGGTGGGGGCTGGAATGGCCATTCCCTCGATTCCCCCAAGAATGGAAATTAGAATCTCATTCCGGCCAAACAAACAATAGAAATTGAAATGAGCCATTACGATTTGGATTCCAGGCACCTATTCGTTGAAACCAAAATGACTCTGAGAAGTTTATGATAGACCAAACACCACTTCCTAAACCCTTCATCAAAAGCCAGCCCACAAAAGAGAATATACAAGGGGCTTCTTCCAGTCATATTATTCTTGACTTGTTAATGATGTAATTACAAGATGTTATTGAAATCTTTGTATTTTGGAAAGAATGGATAGTTAGATACTATTCTTCCATCAATGTTGATATTTTCTGTAAGATTTTCCCACTTTTACATTTTCGTATATAAATTCCAGCTTGATCTTCTGATTTTGATAGAGACAAAAGTTGTTTTTTTTTCTTTTGTTGTAGGGAAGAAAATACATGTGGGCTCACAACCAAAATACCGTAGAACCCACAGCAAAAGATATTTGCTAACCCTTTGTATTGGGGCCAAATATAGTTCGATAACCAGATCTACACTTGGGTGATTCGCCTAGTCAGAAAAAATATAAAATGCCAACCTAGCTAGTAAAAGCTTGTGGTTAATCAGGGCGGTGTTTGACATCAATGCTGTTGCTCCAGAAAATGGTGATGCATCAGCGGTATGTTGGAAAAATCTGTGCTCCAGAAAATGGTAATATGTTTGAAACCGTTTTTTCATAAAAAAACAGTGCTCCAAACCATGTCTTAGAAATTGAGAAGGTATAGTATGGAAAAATGTCGAATTTAACATTTTCTCAATTTGAAACTCATTGCCAATGAGAATATGATGTGGTAGTGATGTGGACTTCCTATAATAGTGGGTACAAGTGCTGAAAACAGATATGAAGCACTGGTACCAAATAGAAAGTATTGTTGTTGCCCCAGAAAATGTCCTACCTGGAAGCAACATTTCCAAACAATAAAAGAAGACACCACTCAGAAAATGCTGCTTCCAACCCACACATATACAGGATACAAACGGTGCTATATATATGCAGCACCGATGCCAAACATATACCAGGAGGTCAAAATCAATTTGACCATAACATGTTATTCTTGATTTATTAACGAGATGAGTTGTTTCAAGATGTTAATTAGAATCTTGGAATTTTGTAAAAGATTAAAAGATTACATGTTATATTTCCCATTAATTTTGTTATCTGTTCCTTAATATTTTATCATGTTTACATATTATTTTCCTATATGAATTAAGTCAGTTTTTAATAATGAACCCATTTGAGTAAAAAATCCTGATTTTCCAGCCATGGTTAGAATTGTTGGATTTTAATCTCATAAGAGATTAAATCCAATGGGTTTGATTGGTCAATTACATGAGAAATTGCACCTGCACACTTGATTGAAAAATCATTTTTTCTCTTATAAAACCCAGTTTTGAACTTGTCCCACATTGGAAAATTATAAGTTTTGTTTTCAGTATTTCAATAGGAGCTGATTTACACTCCTTAGAATTAGTAGAGGAGAATATGGGGATTTGATATCGTGCAATGCGCGCGCACATGTGTGTGCAGCGCAATGAGGCGATTTAGAGGCGCACTTTGCTCGCACCCGCGTGGCTCGCGATGGACGGCTTTGGTTTTGGTGCATTGCTGACCGTTGATCACCATTGATGAGATCAACGGTCACGATTCGATCGGGTGTGATCAAGAGGCACAATTCAAAGTTAACAGTCACTAACTGTTAACTACTTTTTAAACCGTCACAATGTTTGAAATTGTGACTGTTCAAGGTGCCTTCTCTAAACCAGCACCTACCTTTTCTTCATACTTCTTCACAAATTATTTAAGGAGCATGAATCAGACTCCAAAATACACAATTTCGAAATTCACTCTCTCTCTCTCTCTCTCAGTCCGGTCTGCTACAGTTTCACAGAAGGTTTCTTTGGAGACTCTTCAACTTTGGTGGTTGTAGATTCTCGCCCAAGGCTCTGTTGTATCCTGGGAACGAATTTGCCTGTAACCCAACAGCAAACTCAATAAAACTGAGTGGGGGCAAATAACATTCTAAAGACAGTGTCTTCAGACGCACCTCAGAGCTTCTTCTCCAAAGTTACAGTGACCCCGTTTTCTCCAACAATTTTAGAATGTTATTTTGCAATGGAGGCGGAAGCAAGCATGACTTCGATCAAGATGATGAACCAAGATCTTGTTCGACTAGACCAGTTCGATGGAGCAAATTTCAGCCGATGGTAAGACAAGATGATCTTCTTTCTGACCACACTGAAGATATACTATCTGCTGGACCCGAATCTGCAATCACTTTCTAAATCCACTAACAAAGACTCAGAGAAACTAAAGAAGGAAAGAGAAAAACGAGAAGATGACTCACTTCTGTGCCGATGACACATATTGAATGCCTTATCAGACCGGCTCTACAACTTTTACAAGGAACTTACATCTCCAAAAGAAATCTGGAAGGCCCTGAAATTCAAATACAAGGTGCAAAAGGCAGGTACGAATAAGTATCTTATTGCAGAATACTTTGACTTCACCATGAACGACCATAAAGCCATACTAGAGCAAATTCATGAACTACAGGTGATAGTCAACAAAATTCGATCCCTTAACATCATCCTTCCTGAATCTTTCCATGTGGGAGCAATCATTGCCAAACTTCCACCCTCTTGGAAGGATTACAGGAAGAAGCTTCTGCACAAGGCTGAAGAACTTACCTTGGAGCAAATTCAACAACACCTTCGTATTGAAGAAGAGTCTTGGTTTAGAGACAGTAGGGATAAGACCCTGGCCGGTATGCTGAACTCTAAAGTCAATTTTGTGGAAAACGGATCGAAGAAGACCAACCCTGCATTACAAGTAAAGAAAAGGGATAGGAACTTCAAGAAGAGCAACAATAAGAAAGGATCCTGCTATGTTTGTGGAGAGAAGGGGCATTATGTCCGAGTCTGCTGCATCGGAAAGGCGGAACCAAGTCTGCAAACATGGTAGAAGACAATCTCGTGGCCATGATTACTGAAGTCAACATGGCAGAATCTTCTTCTGGATGGTGGTTTGATTCAGGCGCCACAGTCCATGTTTGCAAGGACAAGTCCTTGTTCAAGACATATGAAGAAGTGACTGATGGGAAGGAGGTACAAATGGGAAACCAAACATGTGCCAAAGTTGCTGGAAGAGGCAGCGTAGAGTTGAACTTCACCTCCGGAAAGACATTGACTCTCCTGAATGTTCTCCATGTTCTTGACATTAGAAAGAACTTGATCTTAGTAAATCTTGTTTGTAAGAGGGGATTCAAAGTTGTCTTTGAATCCGACAAACTAATCATATCCAAGAATGGGATGTTTGTTGGAAAGGGATATGGTTGTAATGGTATGTTCAAATTAAGTATTAATGAAGGAAAAGTTTCTGCTTATATTGTTGATTCTTTATCTTTATGGCACGATAGATTAGCACACATGAATTTTAAATCCATAAAGAACATGAGCAAACTTGGTATAATTGCTTACAGTAATGAATCAACTGAAAAATGTGTAAAATCTAAAATGGCTAAGAAACATTTCCCTAGTGTTGAGAGAAATTCTCAACTTCTAGAACTAATCCATTCTGACATCTGTGAATTCAAGGGTGTCTTAACTAGAGGAGGTAAGAGATACTTCATAACATTTATAGATGACTTTTCTAGGTACACCTATGTCTACCTTATGAGAACTAAGGATGAAGCCTTTGACATGTTTAAATTATATAAGATTGAAGTTGAAAATCAACTAGAAAAGAAGATTAAAATCCTTAGAAGTGATATGGGTGTTGAATACTTTAAAAATGAGTTTAATTCTTTCTGTGAAAAATTTGGAATAATACATCAGTGTTCTGCTCCCTATACCCCTCAACAAAATGGTCTGGCTGAAAGGAAAAATAAAACACTTATACAAATGATAAATTGCATGTTGTTAAAAGCTAATGCACCCTTAAACCTGTGGGGTGAAGCACTCCTGACAGTCTGTCATTTACATAACATAATTGTTTCTAGAGTTAATAACAAATGCACATATGAATTATGGACAGGAAGAAAGCCTAATTTAGCATATCTAAAAGTGTGGGGGTGCTTAGCATATTATAGAGTTCCAGATCCTAAAAGAACCAAATTAGGACTCAGAGCTAAGAAAAGTATGTTTGTTGGATATGCAAAACATAGCAAGGCCTATAGGCTTCTAGACTTAGAATCCAACATAATAATTGAAACTAGAGATGTTGAATTATGAAAATAAACTGTGTTCTGAACCTACAGAAAATGAATCCACAGAAAATGACAGAGAAACTCAGATTTCAATACCTGTTGATAATAATGAGACTGAAAGAATAAATGACACAACTGTAACACCTACAATAAGACTTAGAAGAAGTCAAAGACAAAGAACAGAGAAACACTTAGGTTCAGATTTTATCTCTACTCAATCAATTGTATTTTTGGTTGAGACTGATAGAGAGAAGATTTTAAATGAAATACCTATTGTCCTAAACATTGAAATGATCCAAAAACCTATAGTGAGGCCATGACCTCTAGAGATGTTGCCTTTTGGAAGGAAACTATAAATGATGAAATGGATTCAATAATGTCAAATAACACATGGGTACTAGTAGATCTGCCTCCAGGATCAAAACCAATAAAATGTAAATGGGTGTTTAGAAGAAAATACAACACTGATGGAATTGTACAAACTTTTAAGGCTAGATTGGTAGCCAAAGGATTTAGTCAAAAGGAAGGGATTGATTACTTTGACACCTATGCACCAGTGGCTATAACAACTTCTATTAGAACACTCATAGCATTAGCATCCATTTATCACTTCTCTGTTCACCAAATGGATGTTAAAACCGTTTTCTTAAATGGTGATTTAAATGAAGAGGTTTATATGGAACAACCAGAAGGATTTGTTCTTCTTGGAAATGAGAAGAAAGTCTGTAAATTGGTTAAATCACTATATGGATTAAAACAAACACTTAAATAGTGGCATGAGAAATTTGATTCTTGCATCATAGTTTTTGGTTTTAAACATAATAGTGCTGATAGATGCATTTACTCAAAATTCACTGAAAATTATGGAGTAATTGTATGTCTTTATGTTGATGATATGCTTATTGTAGGTACCAATATGGTTGGCATAAATGAAACTAAAAACTACTAATCCTCTGTTTTCAAGATGTAAGATTTAGGAGAAGTAGATATCATATTGGGAATAATAGTTAAAAAGCATAATAGGGGATAATCACATTATATTGAGAAAGTACTTGAGAAATTTAAGCATTTAGGGTTTAAAGAATATAACACGCCATATGATTCTAGTATAAAGCTAGTAGAAAATACTGGTAGAGCAATTGCGCAACTTGAGTATGCTAGTACAGTAGGAAGCTTGATGTATGCTATGCTTTGTACCAGACCTGATATTGCATTTGCAGTAAGTAAACTCAATCGGTTTACAAGTAATCCTGGTGCATAGCACTGGAAGGCAATTGGGAAAGTTCTTGGGTATCTCAAGAGAGCCTTGGAACATGGCTTGTTTTACTGTGATTATCCAGCTGTACTAGAATGGTACACTGATGCAAGTTGGATTATCGGTAATGGAAATAACAAGTCCACATCTAGATGGATTTTCGTCCTTGGTGGGGGTGCAATCTCTTGGGCATCCAAGAGACAAACTTGTATATCTCACTCGACCATGGAATCCGAATTCATAGTCTTAGCGGCTGCTGGAAAAGAGGCTGAATGGATTAGGAATTTATTATTGGATATAAAACTTTGGCCTAGTCCTATGCCTCCAATTTCCATTTACTGTGATAGTGAGGCAACTCTGTCAAGGGTCTACAGTGGTACCTACATTGGTAAGTGTAGACATATAAGTCTGAGACGTGAATTTGTTAGGCAACTGATTCAAGATGGAGTCATCACTATAACCTATCTGAGGTCAAGTAAAAACTTGGCTGATCCTCTTACCAAGGATTTGGCCAGAGAATTGGTAAGAATGACATCCAAAGAGATGGGATTAAAACCCTTTACTTAGTCACCTGTAATGGTAACCCAACCTGAACTGAAAACCATCAGTATTAGGTTTAATGGGTAACAAGTTACAGCAATGTGACTATTAGCACTAACATTGAGAAATTTCCCATCACATCATAAACAGTGTTGTCCATTATGATGAAAGGTTGAGATAAACTCTTAATGAAGTTCTGAAATGTGTCAAATAACGGAGCACATAGTGGAACTTCACCTATGTGAACATAGAAGTGGTGCCATTTCTCATGAGGGTTTGGGTTTGCTCTCGGGATTGTTCATGAAACCAGAAAGAAGCACATGGCCATAACAGTGCTGAGCAAAACTTGAAACTCTTGTAGGGACTAGACATTTTTTGTGTGTATGGGTGTCTCTGGTCTGTCTTGAGAGTAATTGGTTTAATGTCTTACCACCAATAACTTTGACAAGGCTCTGAGATATCTATACTAACAAAAGGTTTAAGTTGATAAACACCTTTTGTATGCATAATTGTGTTATAGTAGTTTGGATTGAGAGAAAACTATGTAATTGATCAATCAATGTGGGAGATTGTTGGATTTTAATCTCATAAGAGATTAAATCCAATGAGTTTGATTGGTCAATTACATGAGAAATTGCACCTGCACACTTGATTGAAAAATCATTTTTTCTCTTACAAAACCCAGTTTTGAACGTGTCCCACATTGGAAAATTATAAGTTTTGTTTTCAGTATTTCAATAGAAGCCGATTTACACTCCTTAGAATTAGTAGAGGAGAATATGGGGATTCGATACCGCGCAATGCGCGCGCACACGTGTGTGCGGCGCAATGAGGCGCTTTAGAGGCGCACTTTGCTCGCACCCGCGTGGCTCACGATGGACGGCTTTGGTTTTGGTGCGTTGCTGACCGTTGATCACCGTTGATGAGATCAACGGTCACGATTCGATCGGGTGTGATCAAGAGGCACAATTCAAAGTTAACAGTCACTAACTATTAACTACTTTTTAAATAGTCACAATGTTTAAACCAGCACCTACCTTTTCTTCATACATCTTCATAAATTATTTAAGGAGCATGAATCAAACTCCAAAACACACAATTTCGAAATTCACTCTCTCTCTCTCTCTCAGTCCGGTCTGTTACAGTCTCACAGAAGGTTTCTTTGGAGACTCTTCAACTTTGGTGGTTACAGATTCTCGCCCAAGGCTCTGTTGTATCCTGGGAACGAATTTGCCTGTAACCCAACAACAAACTCAATAAAACTAAGTGGGGGCAAATAACGTTCTAAAGATAGTGTCTTCAGACGCACCTCAGAGCTTCTCCTCCAAAGTTACAGTGACCTCATTTTCTCCAACAAGAATATTATTTGAATTATTGGTAAGAAGATATTTTCACACTAACCAGGATAAACTTATGATATTCCTCAATGACAAAAGATAAAATGGATCGATACATGATGATTAAGTTATTAAAGATAATAAATAGATGATAACATGGAAGAAATAGATCTTCACTATTGTAGGTTGAAGATTATTATGACTCATCTTATATGTTGACGTACGACTTGTCTTGTGATCTATTTCAGCTGTTGAAAAGGGTTCAACACGGCAAGGTGGATCCACCAGATCAAGTGAAGCTCCATAGATCAATGTCACTGTTAGGGTCCTTTGAGGTATGAGTATGTTGTGTTGATCCATTTAAGTCATGTAGTTGCGGTAGTTGAAGATTATAATCAGGAGCTGAACAGAAGGCCATGCTGAAGCAAGCTAGCTGCTTGCATGTTTCTGCGGGACCATTAAGATGGAACGCGATCAGTTGGTCCATTGCAGCCCATTTGCTGAGCCCTGGTTCAGTAATACGGCAAACCATGTTTACATTGTTGCTGTCTTGGTTGGTGACAGATGGGTCAGTGTCATTGAGCAGATGTAGGGTTTTTAGACGGATGGGTTGGTAAGAAGCTTGGGGGCTACCACCCAGCTGAATCAAATCGAACTCTGTTTTTTCTTCTTCTAGTGATGGAAGAACTGGGGACTCTGGTGCCTGAAGCTGTTGTGTCAGACTCAGTTCTTCTGGGAACCCATTGTTGATAGCCATCTCAATCGGCCTGAGAAGTCTCATGTCGCTGTTGGTGGTGGCATTGTCATTGACATTTTCGTCTGTCTGGCTTTCTTGTTGGTTAATCTTAGTCATCATCTGCTCCATGGATCTTCCTTTCATATTCGAATTCGACGTGCAAGTGCTCGCGTGTACGTTAACTGATGGATTGTTTCTGCTACCCAGATTTCTTCGAGGGCTTTTCTGCTTGAAAACACGGCAAACCACCCACCCCTCTTCCTGTATAGTCTCTCCCGCTGGACTGGATGCCTAGTATTTGTGAACTAATAGTCAAAAACAAGAATAGGAAGCAAAGATGGAGAGAGAGAGAGAGAGAGAGAGAGAGAGAGGATGGCTTACGTTGGTATCAATGGAGTGGTCATGGAGTCTGTATTCATGCATTATCCAATGAGACTTCTGCCCATTTGGGGCTCGACCTTTATAAAACACCAGTGTTTTCCTCATACCAATTCGCGTGGAGTTGCCATAAATGACCTTATCACGGCCGGTGACCTTCCAGAACCCGGTCCTGGTGGCACGGTTGGTTCTCATTCCTGTTGGGTACTTTTTGTGGTTGTGACTGAAGAAGTACCAATCATCTTGAGGGCTGGATCCGATTTTACACTTTTCTATACAATCACAAAGTCAGAATCAGTTCATCACCAACGATCACTTAAAACACCCACACCCAGTGATGGTTAAGGTCTAGACATGGGTCTCAAAACTGGAATACGGATAAATGAAAACAATTCTATGGTGCAGAAACATGTCTAAAAATCTTGCATACTTTTAATTAAAATACTGCACCACAGGAGACTACCAGACTAGAATGTTTCATGTTACAGAAACCTAAAACCAGTGATGGTTAAGGTTCAGTCCTTCTTCACTCTCGGATTGAGCATCCTTTCATGCATGGAAAGAGTGAAAGTGAATTCTAAGTCTAAGGAAGTCTAGATTTCATCCCAATCAGAAGTTCGAATAAGATCATCAAGAATAAACAAATGTTATCATCCCCGAATGTTATTCGCGATTTTGATTTATTTCTTTTCTCCCTGGTTTATAGGGCTGTTGCTCCTTATATAATTCTTAGGGTCAGGTCTTATGCCCCCTTTTTTATGATATTTAATAAAACCTCTTTTTTCTTTAAAAAAAAAAGAAAAGAAATCTGTTTCATGGTATGAAACGGGGAAATATATTTCTTGCAATAGAAATTAATGATGAAAAGAAATAAAGATGGTTGTGGAAGAAGAAACACGACCTTGTATATCCCATGGCTCCAGCTTATTGAGGTCCACCTCTCGAATTACATTGAAATCTATCTTCTCATGGGTCACTTTCTTCCATAGGTAGTAGTGCAAGAGTTCCTCTTCTGTTGGATGAAATCGGAAACCTGGTGGGACTTGAGACTGGCCATTCACTGATACACTCATGTCTACTTTAAACCGATCGAGGTTTCTTCAATAGCAAAAGAAATTAAGTGAAGAAAGCAGAAAGAAAAGAAATGAAGAATTGAGGTTGTCTTCTGATCTATCGAAACCCAAATCAGATCAGTCATGTTTCCATTGAAATGGGTGAAACAAAAGGAGGCTGGCTAGCTACAAAGAAGAGGAGAAAGAGAACAGAAAGAGAAGAAATTAGACATGGGGTTGCCTCCACAGAGGGGTCTAGCAGATATATATACAAGTCTGAAAGTTTGGTAGCATGTGAAAGCTCATACTTCAATGTTGTATGAGAAGGAAAAGACATTGTGATGCTTCTGAGTTCTGAGTGGGGTAAGGGCTAAATTCGCTGCTTGCTAGGTTTTGAAAATGGTTACACCTACAGCGAGGATAGTCTGGTGAGAAATTCAGTTTGTTATCCACCTACAGCTAGGATAGTCTGTGCAAAAACATGGGTGATGTGGATTTGTTATTCACCGTGGATAGGAGACTTAACTTTTCTCCTTTAAACATGGTATTTTACTTTAACAAGAAAAACAGAAAAAATAAAAAGAAAATGTTCTTCTTATTAGTCACCTTGAAAAAAAAGACTTCTCCGAAAAAAACATAATCATATATCAAAAGCGAATATTGATTAATATTGATAATCTTATTCTTTCTTTAAGATAAAATAAAAAATTTACAATAAACACAAATACAAGGTATACAAATATCCAAATTAAATCTTACTGATATTTATTAAAACTTATATATATTATTCATGAAATGGGGTAAAAGATAAATATTAGAAGTAAAATGATATTTGCTTCGTAGAAAAGATGCAACGAATAGTTTACCCTGGGTGAGAACAGGTTCAGCCACTGGTTAAATAATAAAGATATTCCACTTTAACATGATAAAAGTGAATCCAAATAAAAGTATACATGGATCTCACTCTGAAAGGACGAGTTTTTGCAATACAGAAACAACTATCCAGTCATAGAGAGCAGGATCAGGAGCAAGCTCCAGGCGGATGCTCGGAAGACTTGAATTTTGTGGAGAGACTGGTAGATCGAGAGGTTCAAGTAGCAAAATAATGCGGCCTTTTCTTTTGTGAGAGGTGAGGAAAATGTAGGGAAAGGGAGGGAGAGGGAGAAAGAAAACAGTCTTCGAGACGAGGAGTTGGAGAGCAATTTTTCACTTGAAGAGAAGAAGTGGACGATGAGCTCAAGTTCGACGGACCCCCTGGCAGCAGAAAGCTGAGATTCGTAGATTTTTACATAGACGTCTGAATGAGGGCGGATTTGAGAAATGCAAAGACAAGTAGAGCAGAGGTTGGGGAGGGAAAGGTCGGGTGTCGAGATAGCTTCACACTTGAGCAGAGGCTGTTTCTCCTGAGTTTGGCGTGCGTAGATGCGGGGTTTTGTGTTTGGGAGAAAGATTGCTTAGGAAAACAGAATTGTTATCGTTGCTCAGTTTTTTCAATGACATCTTTGTTTTGGGGTTGTTCTAAACTTCTAATAAGATTGTCTCACGTTGATTTGTTGATTTCAGTCATTGTTTTGAGTTGCGTTTATGTAGTTCTGGTCCAGGTTCCCAGACCCCTCCCTCTTGGACTATGTTGTAATCGTTCTCTTTTTCTCTTTAATAAATTATTTTTATTTATTAAAAAAAATAAACCAGCTGTTCAATTAACTCCATGTTGGATCCTAAGAATTCATATCAGCAATGAGGTCTTTCAATCCAAATATAATTGAAAGTTAAAATTAAAGATCCCTTTGATTCGTAACAATGGGGTTTAGAATCTGAATGGGCCATTCCAATTTCCTCCCTTAGGAATGAAAATCCATTCCAGCTGATTCCGAATAGAATTCTGTTGGACATAGATTTAATTTTTATTGACCAAAATGCCCCATACCCGTCTGTCAATTAGCATCAGTTCCAAACTGGCAGCTATTCCCAGCTGTACGATAGAGTTAGGATTAATTTCAGAGGTGGACTGAACGGTAAAAACCCCAGTAATAAAAATAAAATGTTTTAAAAGATGAAAGAGAAGAAAAGAACATATATACGAAGAATAATCCAAGGGACCCAAGAGAAAACGGGAAACGCCACATAAACACAGATCAGTAGCTGATTGAATCACAACAACGCCACCGAACCTACAACCGAACCAGGCCCCAATTGAGACTCAACTCACCCCACGGACTGGAATAAGCAACAAGCCCAAGCCCAAAAAAGCCAACTTCACGAAAAAAACTCTTACTCAAAATGCTACATTAACAGCATTTTCTCCCCCTACTCTTATACTTTTAGATCTGAAGATTCTTAATTTTAATTTTTAAAGATTGTTCTTAGTGGCTCCAATCTGTATCAGCTGGGATGTGTTATATAATCATTTCATCCAAAAATGACCTCACAATTTGATAAAAATGTCCATGCTTTTTATTCTTACATAAAACCCAACCTCTCTTTCACAACACTGTTTATCTGTTGATTCTCTTTACTTGGTGGGCCAATGCTGGAACATTTTAATTCCATTTTTTCCTTTCTTTTTTTTCTCTCTTCATCTACCCAGAAAAATCTCATGAATTCATAGGGGTAAGTATGTAAAACAGTCTCTTTTCTGATATTAGTACACCCAGATATTCACACAATTCAATTGCATTTAGTGGAAAAGTAAAGAAGCCAATTTTGTATTTTTCCCTTATATTGGATTTTCTTATTCTTCCCTAATTAGTAAATTGATTCCCTTATATTGAATGCATATATTTATCTTTATGAAATTTGTTGTAGACACTGTTAAGCACCATTAGCCATGTTGAAATTCTACCATGTTTGACATTTGTCCATTGGTCCAATGGGCATACTAGGTTCAAGTGATATGGCTTTAACAACTGCTCTCGAAGTTGGTGGGAGACTCTCTAACATTAGACTCCTAACATTAGTGGTCCGAATTGATCCAATTAAAATTAAAATTTGATTATATTATAATATTTATTGATTTTAATATATAAGTTTTATATAGCTATAGTTAAAATTATAAAAATATTTTTATATATTATATAATGTATAAATTAATAAATGTAATAAATTTAGTATGCATATTTACATTAATTTATTATATGCTGAAAAGTAATTAATTTTTAAATTTTTTATTTTAAAAAATCAAAGCAATGTTAGATTAAATTCAAACCCAATCAATGTCCGTTAGGATTCCAATTTGAATCCAAGGTCTTTCTGGATTTTGCTAAACCCACCCCAATTACAGTCCTACTCCTGAATGAGTATTGATGTGGGTTAGCTTGGCCTAGCCCAAGTAGGGCTAGGAGGCCCAACCCACTAATACCTACTAACATCTGTCACAGTAGGAGGAAGCCCTGTTGCCTTCATACAGAGCCAATCATATAACTATCCAGTGTACCATCAGGGCCTGCAGTCTGACCTCATACGGCTCTCATCTGAGGCGTTCATCTTCACCTACCACCAATACGCTCAAGTATAAATAAGAGGTAATTGTACCTTAAAAGGGGTTGGAACGGAGTAACTCCAACATTACTCACTCATTTACTTCCTGCACCTACATTGACTACCTAGCATTAATTCAGGGAGATTTGGTGCATTCAATGACTCTCTCCAAGAGCACTTTTGCACTCTCCCCTACTTCACACCTCATACTAACTTGAGCGTCGGAGCCTCTGCCTCAGATATCCACCCCGTGGTCTCTGACACTCCCTGTCTTGCAGTATCTCAGGTCACTAGGGACCTCGCCTCGACAAGCAGTCCTTAGCTTCCATAGACTTCGGAAGGAGTACTTTACCTCGACTAGTTGTTCTTGGCTTTGATCAACCTCTTCCGAGGCCCCGAGGTCTTCGGTTAGCGCTCGAAACCTTAAGAGTGATTTTACCTTGTTTCCCTCAGCCAACCCACACGACAACAATTGGCACCATCTGTAGGAATGTGGTTGCTAAGACGACCCCCACTCTGGGATAAACGATAATAACACTCTAGATCCAAACCCTCTTTAAGCTTGGAAATCATGGTAGGGAGAGCCAGGAACAATCCGAACCTGGTTACCTACAAATAGTTTCAGGTCGTCTTTGATTGTTTGGACCGCCTCACCCAACGAATGGAAGAAATTTTCCCCCGAGCAGGAGGTCCCTCTCAAGGCGACTGCCCGCTGGGGTGTCAGAGGATCAGGTCCAACACGAGAACATTGAGGTACCGGACCATCAGAATCGAGCAATAACCGCCTCCCGGACTCACCTCGAAGGAGCGTCTGTCCTTCTAGCTGAAGGGAGAGTGTGCTCGCTCAATCCAAAGACAATCATCAATCTTCGGAGCAGCACCATCATTGTCGTTGGGAGGCCCCAGGACGATGGAGAGCAGTTCAGCCACTCTGGAGTTCGCTCCCGAGGCGAGAGCCGATGTCATCCCACTACACCTCTCGTCTCAGACCTCAGGGACATTCTGAATGACCGTCATGCCCACAATGGAGCGCGTGACCCTACCTTAGAGTATTCGGGAGTCCAAGATGACACCCATCGGATCCGCGAAGACTGGAGCAGGGCCCATGTCCATGCTGACCCAAGGCTTGCCGAGTTGAGAGCCGAGATTGGGGCTATCAAGGACGAGCTCCGCCAGGTTAAGGAGAGCTGAGTCGATGCCTCAACCAGTCATGGCAACTCCGCCGGTCTTATGGACTAATTCACCCAAGAAATCATCTCAGAGCCTCTCCCCCCACACTTCAAGGCTCCCACACTGGAGACGTATGATGGAAACACTGACCCCGATGACCACTTGGAGGGTTTCAGAGTGCTCATGATATTGTACGACTATTTCGACACCTTGACGTTGACATTCCAGGCTACCTTCAGGGGGACCGCTCACCGCTGGTTCTCCAGCCTTCCTCCTCGATCAATCATCTCGTGGGAGCAATTTACAACCCTGTTCCTTGCCCGCTTTATCAGCAACAGACGATGCCAGAAAAACAGTCTCTTTGATGTCGCTCAAACAAGAGACAGGTGAAAGCTTGCGGTCTTACATCGACCGCTTCAACAAAGAAGAACTTGAATTTCGAGACCTCGACCCTATAGTCTCCATCCACACAGCCATCAACGGACTCCGCCCTTGCTCGGCTCTCAAGTGCTCGATTTCCAAGACCCCACCAAAGACTAAACTCGAATTCATCGAAAAGGCCTAGAAATACATTGCGGCCGAAAAGGCTTCGCCCAGGGACAACCAAGAAAGGATAGCTGAGCGCCATGATGGGCCCCCTGAAGAACAAGAAGCCACCAGCTTCAGCTTTGGTTTACAAGGACTACACGTCACTCAACTCCACCCGCACCCAGATACTGATGCAGATAGGGGAATAGAAGTTCGTGAAGTGACCAATGAAGTTGAAGTGGAACCTTAAGAGGGGGAACCCTATGACACCGGGGACCGGGCATGACACCGAGCACTGCTACGATCTAAAGAATGAAATAGAGTCCCTCATTCACTGAGGGCACCTCAAGCAATTCATCGAAGGAGAGGCTGGCACCTCGTCATCCCAGCAACAATAGTAGAAGAACCAACAAGTGGTAGGCGTCATCGACGTCATCGCCGGGGGCATTGCATTAGGTGGAGCCTCGGCTTCGGCTCGAAAAGCCTACGCCAGGCAGCTCAACATCCAAGAGCCTACCCTGAAGAAGCAGCAGTACCTGGATGCTCCGTAGAGGCCGAGTTGTCCACATGCCCTCGTCTTCACTGACGAGGACTTAGAGAGGGTTATTGTCCCCCATGGCAATGTCCTCGTGGTCGCAGCATTCATCTCCAAGTTTATGGTAAAAAAGATCTTGGTGGATAGTGGCTTGTCAGCCGACATCATTTTTTACAAAACCTATGAGAGAATGAGGCTCACGCCAGAGCGACTCCAGCCATCTGACGCTCCCCTCATTAGTTTCTTCGACAGCATCCCCAGGCCAGAAGGAAAGATTACCCTACCCATTACGGTAAAGATAGCGTCACACCAGGTGACTTGGATGCATGAGTTCCAAGTGGTGAAGGTCGCCTCTCCCTACAACGCGATAATGGGAAGACCAACCCTTCATGCACTAGGGGCAGCCATGTCCTCT
Source organism: Nelumbo nucifera (assembly GCF_055504915.1). Lineage (NCBI taxonomy): Eukaryota > Viridiplantae > Streptophyta > Magnoliopsida > Proteales > Nelumbonaceae > Nelumbo > Nelumbo nucifera. The sequence goes on along the minus strand of NC_142656.1, from coordinate 54,489,609 downwards.
TATCACCTGGCCCTTAAGTTTCCCACATTGGAGTCATTCGTGGGAACCAACAGATCACCCGCCAAGGCTACGTGGTGGCACTAAAGGGAAAGAATAAGGGGGCCTTATCACTAGAAGTCCTTGAACCCCAGGAAGAACCAACAAGTCGAGGACCTTGTCTCGGTTCTCCTGGATGAGTCAGCCCCATAAAGTACAGTCTGCATCGGGTCCAACCTCCCCCTGAACGCCTATTTGAACTGGTAAGTTTCCTCAGAGGTTGAACGTGGACTTGAGTTCTAAGCTAGTTCGGAAAAAGAAGAACTTTGCACCAGAACGATGGAAGGCTATAGGAGAGGAGGTTAATAAGCTACTTGGCGCCGCTTCATCCGTGAGGTACATTACCCCAATTGGCTGTCTAATGTGGTTTTCGTAAGGACAGTTTTCCTTTGCCGAGGATAAACTACCTCATCGACACCACTGCAGGGTATGAACTACTTAGCTTCATGGATGCCTTCTCTAGATAAAAGCAGATCTAGATGCACCCCGATGACGAGAAGACATCTTTCATCACCGAGCACGACACGTATTGCTACAAGGTAATGTCGTTCGGCCTTAAGATTGCAAGGGCCACTTACCAGTGCCTTGTCAACAAGATTTTCAAGAATTAGATGGGGAGGAACGTTAAAGCCTACATGGACAATATGGTGGGGAAGAGCCTGAAGGCCAAAACGCACACCTCGGACTTCGCCAAGACCTTTGATACTCTGCGTAAATTCAACATGAGCTCAACCCGAGCAAGTTTGCCTTCGGGGTTACCTCAGAGAAATTCTAAGGCTTTGTTATCACTCAAAGGGGCATTGAAGCCAACCCAAGCAAGGTACAGACCATACTAGACATGTCACCCCCTCGGTCAGTAAAGGAGACTCAGAGGCTCACCGGCAGAATAGCCGCCCTCAACCATTTTATGTCGAAGCTGGCAGACCGCTGCCTTCCCTTCTTTTGCGCCATCAAGAAGTTGAAAGATTTCTAGTGGACGGAGGAGTGCCAGCGTGCCTTCGACAAGCTTAAGTTGTACCTCACCTCACTCCCACTCCTCGCTCGGTCGGTATCAGGGAAAACCCTGTATTTGTACCTATCAACTAGAGACGAGGCCGTCAGCTCGGTACTAGTGAAAGATGACAGAGTTCAAAGACCCATATACTATGTCATCAAGGTCCTCAACAATGCCGAGACCCGGTACCCTAAAGTGGAAAAGCTAGCTTACACCCTCGTCACCTCGGCCAGAAAGCTCAGGCCGTATTTCCAAGCCCACTCCATAGTGGTCCTGACAAATCACCCCCTTAGGGCCGTTCTCCCCAAGCCAGAGATTTAGGGATGCCTTATTAAGTGGGAAATAGAACTATCAAAGTTTGACATACAATACTAGTTGAGGCACGTGATCCAAGCACAAGCCTTGGCTGACTTCACAGTAGAAAGCACCTTCAGCAGGCCCCTCGTCCGGCCTCGCGAAGATGAACCAGAAGAAGCACGACCGGCCGAGGAGGTCCCCCCTGCGTGGAGACTCTTTGTCGATGGTTCATCCAATGCCAAGGGGAGTGGAGTGGGCCTCATTCTCCTCACCCCGGTCGATGTTGTCATAGAGTATGCGCTGAGATTTGAGTTCCCTGCATTCAACAACGAAGCCGAGTACGATTTTCTCTTAGCGAGGTTGCATCTCGCCCGAGACCTTGAGTCCAACCACGTCAAAGTCCTCAGCGACTCGCAGTTGGTGGTGAATCAAATCAACGGAGAGTACGAGGCCAAAGAACAAAGCATGGCTAAGTACCTTGCCAAAGTTCAAGAGTTTGCCACCACTTCCAACACTTCTCTCTACAACAAGTCCCATGAGCTGAGAACTCCCGAGCTAATGCCCTCTCCAAATCAGCGAGCACCTTGGATGCGGTCCTCAGCCGCACTATGCGCATGGAAAGAGTAGCCCGGCCCTCCATAGAGGACATTCAAATCCTACTTGTGAAGGCCAAACTATTTTGGATGGATCCTATCATTCACTTCCTATTGACGGAGAAGTTACCCGATGACAGGAACGAAGCCCAAAAACTCTAACGACAGGCAGCACACTACACCTTGTTAGAAGTAAAGTTGTATAGGAGGTTCTTCACCATGCCTTACCTCCAATGCCTCCACAGGGATGAGGGTGAGTACATGCTCCAGGAAATTCATGAAGGCATCTGCGGAAATCACCTCGGCAGTCGGACCCTAGCCTAGAAAACATTAAGACAAGGGTACATCTGACCAGTGTCAAAGACATGCCAACCTCTACCATCAACTAGCCACCACTCTCTCGGCCCTCAGCAACCCCTAGCCCTTTGCCAAGTGGGGGATGGACCTCCTTGGCCCCTTCCCTCGGGCAACGGGAGGCAAGAAGTACCTCGTCGTTGCTGTGGATTACTTTGCTAAATGAGTGAAGGCTGAACCCCTAGCCAGTATCACTGCGTAGGCAATTCATAACTTCTTTTGGAAGAACATCATTTGTCGCTTTGGCCTCCCCCACATGCTAGTCACGGACAACGGAAAGCAATTCAATGATGCTAAATTCCGAGAATGGTGCACTTCCCTTGGCATCAGGCAACAGTACACCTTGGTGGGGTACACCCAAACGAACGACCGGGCCGAGGTCACGAACAGAACCATCTTAGATGGACTAAAGACTAGGCTGGATAGAGCTAAAGGCATGTGGGCCGACGAACTACATAGCATCCTCTGGACATACCGAACCACACCTCGGACAGCGATGGGAGAAACCCCCTTTGGCCTAACCTACGACACGGAAGCAATGATCCCAGCGGAGATTGGCCAACCAACGCTTCAGACCCAAGGGTATACCAAAGACGAGAATGATGAAGTGCTCAGAGAAAAATTAGACCTAATAGAAGAAACCCAAGAACGAGCACAGATTAGGATGACTGCCTATCAATAGCGAGTGGCCCGCTACTACAACTCCAGAGTGAAAGAAAGGCACTACAGAGAGGGATACCTTGTTCTCAGGAAGGTCATGGTTCCCGAACCTGGAGTAGGGAAGGTGGGCCCCAACTGGGAAGACCCCTACCAAATTAAGCAAGCTCTTGGCCCCAGCACATTTCGGCTGGAAAACTTAGATGGAAGAGCCGTCCCTCGGACGTGGAACTCAGAGAACCTCTGGATGTACTATAGATGAATGTAATTTTTTTTATGAAAGTAATGAATGAATAAAGCAAAGTTCCTCTTCACTTCACCTCATCACCTTGTCTCCTCGGAGCGTGGTGACCTCCTCGGCTATCTGCACTTAGCACAAAGAAAATAACGAGATAGAGCCCTTGGTAAGAACGAGTCAGGGGAGCTGCACCCCGATGTTGTACTCCATTGTGGCTCTTCATCCACCCAAGTACCTCGGCGATATACTTCAATTCTACACCTCGGCCAAGTGCCAGGTCTCTTCAGCCTCGCCTGGTATAGCACGGGATTTGAAAGCCATGCGAGCCCTGCCTCGAGCGTATGACTCCGCCTCGGCTCCAAATACCCCGTCAAGCCGAGATGAGCGCGCAAATAAACGAACGCTATGGCTGAATCGTGTGTGCCTCGTGTATCATGGTTTCAACCTTTCGGAGGGGCAAGGACCTCTCACACAAAAAAAAGAGAAAAAAAAAGAAAGGAAAGAGACAACATACACAAAACACAGTATACAAAAAAATGGCTTCACTCACTTCATTCACTATTCAATTCTAATACAACCTTTACAAAATTTTGTATTGTATTAAAACAACAACAAAACAGATGACAAGTATTACAATAATAGAACAAAAAAAAGAAGGGGGGAAGTCTACGCCTACGCCTTGTCATTGGAAGGAAAGGGAATGGCATCTTCAGTTTGAGGAGACATGGTAGGAGCGTTGGGAATCACTTGCAGTTCTTTGACATCAAAATCCAACAGCACCAGTAGGAGTGCCTTCTTGGTATCTTCAATACCGTCGAGGTAAGATGATGAAGCATACTCCACCAACGCATCCAAGTAGTCGGAAGACTTCTTGTACGCCTCCACTGCCTCGGCCGCTGCCTTCTTTGGGCTTCAGAAGCTTTCACCTCGACCTCGGCAGCTCTCTTTTAGGCCTCGGCAGCTTGTCTCTCCACTTCCATGATGATGCACTCCAGCCACACCTGCTCCACTTGCTCTTTGGAGAGCCCTTGCCGCGCCTCCTTCAGATGAGCTTCGAGGCAGTCCCAAAGCGATTGTTTGTCCAGAAGAGCCTTGTAGAACTTCTAGTGCTTCTCCTCAGTGGTGGTGGCTACCTTCTGGAGCTTCTCCTCCGCGGCCTTCTTCTCCTTCTCAGCCTTGTTGGTGCGACCCATGGCCAGCCTTGTTCGGCCTCCAAAACCGAAGAAGTGCAGACAGGCCTGCCACAAAACCGATTAGCGAAAATAAAAAATAAAAAGAAATATATACATGATGAAATATTGAAGAAAGTCTTACCTTGGCCAAGTGGTACAGGCCCTCGTCGTAAATATACTTGGGGTCGCTTTGTAGTAGGCGGTAGAGATCCCTCGGTAGGATGGATCCACTGACCGGCTTCTTGCTGACCCCCTCGTCGCGGATGGGGTCCCCCTCTTGGAGCTGCCATTGGGGGCGGAAAGTCTTGCCAGTAGTCCCTATGCTCCTCTCAGAGGCGCCTTGTACTAATGAAGGGGCTGACGAATGCCCGGATGGGCACTCCCCAGGTGCGGACCTCCACACCACCTCCTTGGCCTGCCTATCTGTGTTGGCAAGCTTTCGCGGGGCTCCTCCCTCGACGCATCTGCAACGGGTCTCTTCTTTCTCGCCTCGGGCCCCTCTGTGGGCCTCTTTGGTGCCTTTTCTCGAGTGGTGGGCTTCTTCGGCACTTCTCCCTCGGTGGTGGGCATCTTCAGCACCTCCACCGTCCTCTTCGGTCACACCACCGTCTGCTTCCCCTTGGTTGGTACTTGCGAATCCCCCCTTCCTTGTGGCAAGGGTGTAGCTTCGTCGCCAGGCCTCTTTAGCGTCTGTCCATCGGCCTTCTTCCCAGCTTGCTTTGCCCGGGCCTTCACCAACAAGTGTTCCTTGACATCCATTGGCACTTCTATGAAACAACAAAGGAAAGCAGTTAGCACATCAACAAAAGGAAAAAGAAAAGAACGTGGAAGACCCACTAACTTCACCTCATCATTGTGTCACCTCGGAGTGTGGTGACCCCCTCGGCTATCTGCACTTAGCACAAAGAAAATAATGAGACAAAGCCTTTGGCTTTGCCGATGGGACTCCTCGGACTCCCTCGAGAAAACAATTGATAAGAACGAGTCAGGGGAGTTGCACCCCGATGGTGCTACTTCGTCGTGGCTCTTCATCCACCCAAGAACCTCGATGGTATACTTCGACCCTAAACCTCGGCCAAGTGCCAGGTCTCTTTGGCCTCGCCTGGGATACCACGGGATTTGGAAGCCAGGCGAGCCCCACCTTGGCTCCCAATACCTCGACAAGTCGGGATGAGCGCGTAAATAAACGAATGCTATGGCTGAATCGTGTGTGCCTCGTGTATCATGGTTTCAACCTTTCAGAGGGGCAAGGACCTCTCACACAAAAAAAAAAGAGAAAAAAAAAGAAAGGAAAGATACAACATACACAAAACATAGTATACACAAAAATGGCTTCATTCACTTCATTCACCATTCAATTAACTTGAATAGTTTCGTTTTCTCCAAAAATCAGATTTTTCCCCAAAACTGTTGATTTTGATCGATGAACTGTTGAACCAGGCGATTAATCGTTTGAATGATTTTAATCATTTCTTTTTGAATTTTTTTGTCAAAACGAGCCGAGCATTCGGTTTGAACAATCAGACCGTTCAACCCAGTAACTAGATCACAGGGTAGGTTTTAAAAACCACTCACAAAATACTATCAAAAGTGGGAATATTCTAACAGTAATAGAAAATTACCATAGGGAGGTTTAAATCCATTATTTGGCCTAATTATCCAATCTAGAAAAGAACTAGGCACATACTTCCATAGAATGATTTAGATTACGTAAAAATTATCATGTGTCTATTATTCCAAGAGAAAATTCTACTCTTGCTGAAATTAGAAGATAAAACAAGTATGAAAATGATAATAAATTAGTTCATTCTACTATTTTAATATTTATGGAAACAAGCATTGAAATGTTATTTAAAGAACATAAATATGATAAAACCTTGTTCGATGCTTTCGTTGAAACCTACGGAAAGGTCATATCATCTTAAATTCAACTACTTATTGAAAAATAGATAAATTTTTTAAATTACTTTTGGTCACTATTCTTCAACAAGTTAGCGTGTGAGATCCCCCGCCGATGGGGAAACGCGGGTTGCGAAATGAAATGAGAACACATTTCTCTATCATGTTCTACGATTATAAAAACCCGATTTTTCGAATTCTTTCAATATCTTGAAGTGCTCTGACTCCATTACTTGCCACTGACTTCTTCCATTCTCCGGATTTCGGATAGTCGGCTGGATACATCACATTTACAGACTACAGGGTTTAGAGTACAACTGCATGGGTATCTCCCTCTTCTGTGGTTTAAAACTACGGCGGCTTCTGGTTCCCACTGCCATGTATTCCAGAGAAACTCTAATCGGTTGCATCAATCAACGCCTCGATCGGATTTCTTCCAAGAGGAAAGTAGACGATTATGGGCCCTGTGACGACCTCTGATTTAGTACCGGCGAGGATGAAGAAAGATGAAATCGATGCCGTTTATTCGTCTGGAGTGGATGAAAGCATATTAAGTCATAGCCTAAAGGAGAACGATGATTCCGGTGATGCTGGAAATGGGGTTTCCCATGCTCTGTTGGAGCCTTGCAGTAGTAGTTCGAGTGTGGGAGAAATGGAAGATTCTTCTTCAAGGTTGCATTTTTTCGTCAGGATGATTTCGGGGGGAAATACGACTGTCATACATGTGAATTCAGAGGACTCTGTCGAATCTGTCCATGAACAAATTAGAAAAATAACTGGGATTCCAACGACCGAGCAAAGGTTGATCTACTGAGGGTAGCAGCTCCAGTGGGAACAGTCGCTGGCCGAGTGTTCCATCCAGAACGATGCGGGGCTTCAGTTAGTCGGGCGTATGAGGCGCACTGAGTATCCTCGAAATCAACGATTTGGTTTCTTCTATTTGTCGCCTGTGTCAAGGTGATTCAATCCGTTCCTCTCGAAACGTTAAATCCCGCGTGAAGGAGTTCTTGTGTCTTCCGGTGCCCCAACAGCTCTTGTCATGCTCTTCCTTTCGCCGCTCAAAGGAAACAAATGAATACGTGGAAGAGTCTATTCGGCTCTTTCTTACTCCCAATATTGAGTTCTTACCAAAATCTAGACAGTCCCACTGCGCTCCCATAGTGTTGGAATTCTGTAAATTGCTTAGTAATAAACACCGCCCATGATGATCCTCTATATGTATCATGTCGAAATACTCTAGCTTTTTTTATTGGAAAATATTGGAGTTGTACATGGGTCCGAGTACTTTGATCACACGGAGGCATCGGCTGTAATCCGAGACTTCTACCCCTTTGTAGATGAGCTGGCGAATAAGTTGTCAATGGGTTTACAGTCAAGTATCAATTCATCCCAGTCCATCGGGATGTCTGTGAATGATGTCCGTGAATTTTGTGCTTTCTTACTAACCCTGCGGAGAGCAATTGAGGACCAGATCAGTGAAGAGGATTCCATTCGTAAGCGTTTGGACGAGATTGAATTATTGCATGTTAATTTCATTGATTTGCTTGGGAAAATTGATCAATGCCTCGAGAAAGTGGGAGGGTTTCTGGTTTCTGATGGAACAGGGAAAAGCGAAAGCTGTAGACCTGTGTGGTCAACTTATCTTGCTATTCCGAAGGAACTGAACAGCATTTTTAAACTTTATCCTGGCGCGCTGAAGAAAAACTTTTCTCTGTCATGAGGTTAAGGTGGTATTTGCAGCGACCGCCGTTGGTGGCGATGGCGATGGAGATGGCAGCTCCTCTCTTCTCTTTCGATAGATGACGGGGGCGAGTGTCTGAGAGGGATTGAGTTAAGTTAAAAATAGGGATAAAAATATAATTTTGCATAGGGGCATAACAGGTATTTTATCTTTTCCATTCATGTTTAACCGATAAGGGTATATTTAGTCAATTGTCAGAGACAATAAGGATAGAATTAGTAAATTAGATAAACCATAAAGTTAATTTAAGAAATTTACCCTTGAAAAATTCCATGATTTTGTTTTAAAAGAGGAAACCCTATTATTGTAAGCATCAATAAAATGACTGTAATACCTAAAAAATTAGATGTTGCATGAAATTCAATTCCTTATAAAGTTCAAGTGTTCACTATTTTGCGTAGTTTTCCCAAATCTTGAGAAAAAGTAGTTATAACCCTTAACCAATTTGAACAAACCATTACTATGTTACCTATGTTATTTGTTGTAAAGGTTGAGAGAAGGAATAGAAAGAATAACTCTTAAGCCTTAATTACTAAACCAACAAAATTAGGTGGCAAAACCAATCCCAAATTTCTAAAAGAAAATGATAAATGTTTTGTAAAGAAGACATGATTTAATAAAGGAAAAAAATAAAGTGATATGTTTCAATTGTGGTAATCCGAGACACACCAAATATCAATGCTCTTGCAAAAAATGAAAGCCTAATAATAACACCAAGGACATAGTTTGTATAATTTTCGAGACATTGATTGTTGATTCCAGTCATCCCAACATGTTATAAGATCAAAAGAGGTCTTCTTTGACTTTTAAAGACATGGACCTAGGGTAGCACAAATTATTTATGGAAAATAATTTACATTGTAAAGTTTTAAGAGTGAGGCCTGTAAAAATCCTTATAGGATAAATCTTATTTTGTCTGATGCTTTATATGTTCCTAGCCTTAGGCATCTGATGCTTTGTATGCTTTGAAATATGTTTCATGACAATGAAGGTACCTGTAAGATGTGGGACAATGGTTTTATATTGTCTATCTATTAATAATAATATTTCCAACGTTTTTATTTATATTGATAATGTATTATCTATTTATATAGGTTCCAACCAATGCCATTTAAAGTTTGGTTATAAAGATAAAGACAAGTTGAAAAAGATATGTGATAATGACTTATTACCTAATATAGATTTCATGAATTATTAGTTGTATCACCATCATGTGCATCATACTAGAAGCTAACTAAAGAACCACTCTAAGTTAAATATTTTTTTCCCTTTTAATTCATTTAATCATGAATTATATTGGACTTTGTAACTTGGGGGAATTAATAATTATGATATTTTTGTTTATCGAGGTTAATTTATCCCCTTCTTTTTTTCTAAGTACTGAGGTTATGTAGTAAAATTACAAGGTTTATCATTTGTGAGTTAATTGGAGTTGCATTTGATTTGTCTACCTTCTATTGTATGTATCACTTTACCAAATCTAACATGAGATAATCGTAAAATTTTTTACAATAACCTTGGAAAATGTATTTTTATGTCATACTTTGGAAAAATGAGAAGATGATGCTTATAGAAGACATCTAGTATATTTGATCATTTACTAAACTTGAATAAGCAATAATAGTTACTCTTTCATAGTGAATCAATTATTTTTGCCAAAAATAGAAAAGAGGTTATGCAAAGAAAAGTTTCTTAACTAAATCCTAACAATGTACTTGATTAAACAAATAAAATTAAGTCATTTTTACAATATGGCCAATAAAAAGATTCATACATGAAATATCAAAATTTTGCAAATCACAATTTCTGGTTGAAGAACTATATAGAAATCACACATAGACTATATCTATGAAATTAAATGTGAAAATATACTATTTTTTTGAATTTTAAGAAACTCATTTTTTTGTGAGAAATACTATGAATATGGTATATTTTTTCCCATTTAGAATTGTTAAAACTGAACTCACATTGAACAATTTGAATGACAGGAGTTCAAATATTTAATATATGCATATCTCCACATAATGAAAAAAAAAAAACAAACAATGGTTGAACTCTTGAAAAGAAAATTTTATGGCAAAATAATTGATATATTATGTTATTTCTTTTGAAATTAAAACTCTTAGATATTTACGTTGTTATCATAACCAAATATTAAACCAACCAATACATTTGTCCTTTTTTTATTAAAATAGAAGGAATTGAAAATAAATTTATGTCTTAGCAGTTGAAAGCCTTTCTTTGTAACTATATGATAGGTTAATTTGTTCTTTAGATAATGAGAATCAACTTTCAAATAAATAGGCATACATAAAATAATGTAAGCTTTTAAAAGGCTACAATGTTGTAGACCTATGATTGTGATGGTCTTTTAAATGATTTTGTGGGAAAACAAAATATTGGAAAATTCTTATTTTGAAGAAGATGTGGATTTCATTGTTGAATACAGGTCACACTATAGAAAACTGTATGAAGAGTGACGAAATTGAATATCAACATTATAGAAACTAGCCTGTTAAAGAAGTAAATTATGAACATTATTTATGAAGTTTACCCTTTTTAGACATAAATTATAATAAAAATTACAGAAAAACAAAGACCTATATATTATTAACTATATAACCAGTTTGGAACAACAAGAACTGGTCCCAACTTGATTAATTGAGACACACCATACAACTAGAACTAACATAATTTGTTCAGTCAAATTCGGTTTTATCAAATATATCCAATCCATTGGATTTTCAAAGAAACCCAAAGCCTCCAAAATTGGCATGTCTGTGTTGATGATTTGTGTTTATTTTAAACTTCACATATTTTTTGTTTTTTATGAACATATTTTGATAGAAGCCAATACAACGTATACTCCAAAATAACAAGAAGACTAATAGATAAAGAAAGCTTTTATTTTCTAAATCATCTCTAATTTCTATTTTCTCCTAAATTATCTCTAATTTAGTAGAGTTTCTCTCCTAAATTATCTCTAATTTAGTAGAGTTTCTCTCCTAAATTATCTATATTTCATATTTATCTTCTCCCCAACTTTTTATCAAAATCTATCTAAAGAAAGCTTGAATAAAAAATAATAATTATTTAAATATAATAACAAAATTATGTAACACTTTAAAATATTTATTCAAAAACACAAAAAAATAATTATAATAGATTTAATAATGTTCAGATTATTAATAATTTTATATTTTAGGAAATTCATAATGTAATAACAATATAAATTATTATTTTATTCATTATTCTATTTAATAACTAAATAATATTTTAAATTTTAAAGAACAAAATTTTTTAAATAACTAAATACTAAAATAGATAAATATTTATATAAAAATATTTAATATTACACAATAAACTTAAAATAAATAAAACTTCAATAACAAACAATTATTTATATTTTACATACTTTTTAAATATTTAAATAACAAATATTTTGTATAACAAAATATTTAACATAACTAAATTTTAAATATTTAAAATAACAAAATCATGTAATAAATTTAAAATTTTCTTAAAATTAGAAAAATAATTATATTAGATTTCATAATAATCAAATTAATAACAATTTTATATTATACAGAATTCATAACAAAATAATGTAAAAATAGTACAAATTTACCATTATGGATAACTAAATTCAATACATAATTAATATTTTAAAATTTTAGTTAATGATACTTTTTACATAACTAAATAATATTGTAAATAACTAATTTAAAAAATATAAAATGTTATTGAAATATAAATTTAAAAATATTTGATAATAAGTATATAAAATATAAATAAGTGAAACAAATAAATATTATTGAAATAATGAAAAAATAGATTAAATAGTTTAGAGGTATCAAAGCTTCCAAATGATAAATTTATGTACTAACTTTTAAAAAATATATTTTTTATTGATATTACAAAATAGAATAATAATTGCAATTATTAATATAATAATAATGAAGACATTATTGTATCAACTAATAATTCTACAAAATAACTTTCAAAAGAAATAATATTTTTTAATAATAACTTTAAAACCGTTATCTGTATTTATTATATATTTATATATACTGAAATTAACATGTATTGTATTTTTAGTAATTATTTAATTTATTTTTGTAATAATATATTTTCAATAATTATGTATTAATATTTTTGTTTCTTGTTGGATTTATTGTAGTTTTGTTATAAATTTATTTTTAATAATTATTTATTTTCATTATAATTTGTTGATTAATATTTATTAGGGATTAAATTATAATTGGAGATTACATAATTTATTGACTAATTTAATATATTTTCAGTGTTTATTGTCTTTTCATTATAAATTTTATTTTCAACAATTTTATATTTTATCTATTAATTTTTCAATAATTATTGAATATTAAACTATTGTTATTTATTAGAGGTTACCCAACAAAACCGACCTGCTCAGGTTGGGGGAGTTGGTCACCTGAATCCAACTGACCATTAATAAATACTAGCCAACTTGGGATGTATCGATTTGAGTCGGTTGGTTCAAACGATTTAAATTTAAAAAATGATAATGGTATTATTAAAAAATAAATTAAAATTTTAAATTTATTTTGGGAAACTAGAAATGGCGCCTCTTGCACGAAAAAGTAAGCGAAGCTATTCCTAGAAATGGCACTTCTTGCCAAACGGTATGTGTACTGTCAAGATCTTTATGTAAAAGCCAACTACATCTTTTGAGTGTCAAATCTTCCCGAAGATCTTTCAAAAACGACTTACCAAACGACACCTTAGAAGTTGCATGGATGAGTACAGATCTACATATATAAATTTATACTATAGAAGTACACTGCTACTTGAAACGTACCATGAGCTATTTTGAAATTTGTTATAAACTCCATTAGCATGTGGATGAGGATAAATTCAACAGTCTTACAAACCCAATTGGTAGATGGAGTGTCTACTTTGGTTACGAGTCGACGGCACCAGATGTAATAAGGGAATAGCAGTGGAACAAACAATGTTATGTAAATAGTACTAATCATAGTTTTATAAGGGATTCACAATAGTTGCAGAAATTACCAAGTTTCTTTTACACCAGATGACCACACCCTAATGGAAAAGAACAAAAAAAAAAAAAAAAAGAAAGAACAGATCAAACATAAACAAAGATAATTTCAACGATCAAAAAGGACCTGTATGATCGAGTTGCTTGCACAGTCCAAGATAAGTGAGATAAAGAACCCGATCTTTAGCACCTGTACGATGATTCTTGGTGTGTTTACAAAAGTATTTCAGTTGATCCATACTGCAACACCCGAGCATCTGTCCAAGAAACAGGAAAAGCCAATTGATTTTCCTTTTCTTCCGATCTATAATGGGCTTGGCGCTATTGACCTGCTCACAATACCTACATGTGGGGAGCAGTGGATTCATCCATTCTCTAGGAGCCCGGTCGTGCATCGTGCTCTTCTTTGCTGTGATGAATGCTGCAACCTCTGTGAATTTGCTTTCAAGCTGGAACTCCATTTCATAGTGGCTTTCGCATCTCTTGCATTTTACTTTCCCCGGTATAGCGTGGATGCCCATGGATAAGAGTTTGTAAAGACTGTGCACAGTGGCGGGGTGGTTGGTTGCCCATGGATAAGGAGGGGTGATGACTTTGCTCTTTCCGCCATGAAGAGCTTGTGTAGGATTACATCGAGGTCGAGTGCGTGAGGGACGGGAAGGACCAGGCTCTTGACGGTCTAGTAGTGTTGACACTGAAAGCCCAATGACAAATGTAGGAATATACAGAGGGGGTGGTGGAGGCGGTGGCGGTGGTGGTGGTGGTGGTGGTGTTGACATGCGTAGTGGTGACTTACTTGGTTGCGGTTGCGGTTTTGGTTGCTGCTTTAATGGTGGCGGTGGCCTAGGTTTGGTTGAAGGAGGAGAGAGGGTTAGAGCAAGACCATCGTCATCAAAGGGCTGCCGGTGATGGATATCTTAAGTATTAATTCTTCCACTTTCTCAGCATATATTGTCCATCCATTAATGTGTAGGGTTTGAATCTCAAGAGAAACAATTTGAAAACCTAAGAATTAATTACTGAAAGCTCTGTAAAGAAGATAGAAAGAAAGAGGGAAAACCTAAGAATTAACACCAAGACACTGAGATATATAGATGAATTAGAGCAGAAGATTAGAACAATGCAAGAGCCAAAAGCAACACTAGTCGAGGTCAAATATCTTTCTCACCAATCATTTTGTATTAAAAAATATCAACAAAGAGCCGCGTATTCATATGCATGTCAATGGAAATCCCACACTGTCACTGTAGCATTTGTTAGCAGCACTAAATTCGGTGTTTCTTACTGCTTCCAACAGGACAGTGATGTGACAGTGGATAATGGGTAGAAATACATAAAATATTTTTTGGAGCATTGCTACCAAACAGAAAAAGTTACTGTTGTTCCAGAAAACATCCTACCTTACGGCAATGATTTCAAACAAAAAAAGGCAACGTTTTTTAAGAAAACAGTGCTCCAATCCACACATCAGTAGAAAAAACGATACTACTGTTGCAGTATTGATGCCAAACATATACATAGTTTTATCACTGATCTGGTGTTTGTTTTGAGTTATTTTTGGGAGCGAAATTCACTTTTGCTCTTTGGTTGACATTTAGCTTTTTTTTCTTTCTTTTTTTTTTATGGTTTTGCTCCTAAGTCATGTCACGTCTCTAGTTTGTTGTTATAGGAGGTGATTTGGCTTAGTTTTTTTAGGAAGTAGTTGTTATTCTGATTCGGATTCCATTCTCTCTAGGACTCCACTGAACTTATTCCTTTTTATCTTTTATATATATATACTTGTCAAAAGAAATTTAAAGCATATCCAAGCAAAGAAAAAATAGAGAGGTACAAAGTAAATGTACCTTTCATTATTGTTGTATAAATGATATTAAGAGTTTTTGTAAGTTTATTAACTATGAGAAATGTGTTGTGGATAAAGATTAATGCCTATCAAATTTACTTTATGGGATCATTTCGCAACCAATGTTGATCTGTATATATCAGAAATGAGAAAAATGTCACAGTTGCTATTAGAAATTGTGCAAATTGTGAAGGTGGTTCATCTTATTTATATTTCTTATAGTTCTTAAACTATATAAACTTTTCATGCTTATGTACAAATAAATTAGAATAGGACAAACCATTATTACAGTTATCGATAATATAAAGTTATTTTTCAATCCTTGCATTGAAAAGGAATATGATATTCTATCAAGATAAAAGTATTTTAATAAGTAATTAAATTTATAATAGTATAATATTTTATATTATATTTCTTACTAAATTTGTAATTTAATGAATAGTAAATTTTTTTATTACAATAGTTGAAAAATAATATTTGTTGTTGATCTAAATTATTAATGATCATGGATTATACATTCTCTGTGATATAATGTTTATCTTTACTTCATATTTATTTCTCCCTCATAATGGGTATATTCCTTTTAATCTTTTCTTCATATCATTTTCTTCTTCATATTATGTTGCTTTTATATCATATGTTCATTTTACATCACCCTCACTTAACATAGCTTGTGAATTGCATAAATCCTAATATCATGTCCCAAGTAAAGGGGACACCGGTGATACTTTAATACGTTAATTCAATTTACTTACTAAACTCAATTCATTTAACACATTCTAAGTATTTAAATAAACACAAAGACATACATGCATTAACTCATATCATAGATAATTAAACGGAAAAGAAAAAGGTAAATAAAAATTTATAATAAATGATTAAACATTTAATACAAATGTCAAAAACAAACTTCAGGCATAAGGCTGATTTTTTCCATACGTAGTGCAGGATCATTCACTAGTGTAATAATAAAACAAAGAAAAAGAGGGGTTCAGGCTCATTCACTATTTCTAAAGCCAATGCTCACTCTAAAAAGAAAAAGGGAAAAGGGGTTCAGGCTCACAAGAAAGCTATATCGTTAATTGGGTCGTTTTTGAATGGGGGATATCTAGGTGGATTACTGACTGTTGCAATCCAAGATCATTAAAAGAGGGAATTCACAATTGAAATGGTACAAGTAAACACTAAAATTAAAGGATCTCAGTTCAAGCCACACCCAAACAGATGCTTTGATCTTGAAGATAAGCATCTCACAGCTGAGTCCTTGAGTACAGACGGTAAAGGGTCAGGAAGATAAGTTCCAGACAACAAACAAGATCGTCTTCAGTGTCTACAAATGCATGCCAAAATGGTTTTAGGTTGATTTTAATGGAAGGAAAGGAGGCCCAATCCATGAAGTTTTTTTAGGCTAAAGCTCCCTCAACTTTCAGCCTATCTATATATCACCATTCAGATTATAAGTGTCTGAGGTATGGGACCCTCGATCACGATATGGATGCTTCCATGAGAGGTCCTCAAGCTTCTCATTAATCTTGTATGGAGAGGTTTGCTACTCCAATCCTACTTTTGGTTAAAGAAATTAGCCCCATTTGGTTAACGGGAATAGGGATATGGAATTGGAATCAGAATGGGTTATTCTGATTCCAATTGATTGGTTGGGCGGAATCGGAATCGGAATTCCATTCCCATTCCTGCTGGAATGGCATTCTCCATTTGATGGAATGGCCATTCCCTGTCCCTCCCTTAGAAATGAAATCTCATTTCTATTGATTTTAATTCTCATTCCTATTCCTATCTAAACCAAATAGACTATGAGAATGGATCATTCCGATTCTGATTCTACAGAATTTCATTTCCAATTCGGATTCTGATTCTGACTGCAAACCAAATAAACCCTTAATACACAATGGTATTAGTATTGGAAGGAAAAACTGTTGACTTTAGGGTTTTGTACCCAGTCCCACCGGCAGCATACAAAGATGTATATAATATATGATGTAAGAGCAAAAGAAAGAAATAAATAACAACTCTTCAAGAAAAGCTACAAGATGAGAGCGACATCGAGATTCTTGAATGGGGTTGCGTGAAGGTTCAGTCTTAGAATTCATCTACACTTATTGATTTTAATTTACAGTAGTCCAATACATGGGGAGACGAGAAGAGAAAGAAAGAGGAAAGAACGTACCCGATCTGAGGATGTTTAGAACTTTGTTACTCGCCCACAAGAAGAAAGGCTGTTACATTCCCTCGATCGTCCAATACGGCATCGATGTGTATCAGTGTAAGTGAAGAGTCACAGTGCCGATGTGTATCAGTAAAAGAGAAGTCATAGCGTTGAGCATTTGAGTCATGTTAGGACTCTAAGCCTCATCCAGAACTCTGCGATTAGTGGGCTAACTGGGTTTTAATATGGATTACTAATCGAAACAATTATTTAATCATAACTCATAACTAACACTTCCATTAGTTATGGCATAAGATTAGTGAGTAAAAGAACAGTTTTTTTCTTAGAAAAAATGTCGGAGGATCATAACTCATAACTAACACTTCCATTAGTTATGGCATAAGATTAGAATTTAAACAAGAGGTGCCATTAATTAATTGGCTTAATAGAATACATTAGTTAGTAGGAAATCCCGACTCAATCCCAACAACCCTATAATTGTGGTGAAAGAATCAGTTTGAACTTTGAAGCACCTCCACCTCTTCATTTGTTTCTATTTACCTCATCAACGCACAAGAAAGGAAAATTGGTGAAAGACAGTTTTTGTCATTATAGCATTATCACTAGTGGCGACCTGCATATGATGCACGGGCTTTGTTAAGCGGAAGCGAAACAATAAAAACATAAGAGTAGACTTTTTTCTTTTTGGTTTTGAAAAAAAACTATTAATTTCACTAATAAATTTTGTAATTTATTGATAATTTTTTAATATTAAATATAAGAGAAAGTAACAATATTTTCATCATTTATAGTAATTTATTATTTATTAATAAGTTTCTGGTAGTTTATTAATAATTTTCTAGTAAATATTGGTTTTCTCACTAATTACTATTGCTGAAATAATTTCTATTAATTAACTAAAAAATTATTTCCACTAATCACTACAAATTTGTAACAATTACTAATTACTATTTTTTAACTGTTAATTAACTAAGACAAAATTACTTGTCATATTCTAACCGAATTTTCAAATAAATAAACAACAATTTTGAAATAACAAAAAATTTCAAAAGACAAAATGCACAAATTTAAATGAAATAAATTCAATTAGAAACAGTCATAAAATATGGTTAAAATATTACAGTAATTTATTCAAATATTACTGTTAATATGAATAAATTATTGATATATTTCACTAATTACAGATAATTAACAGTAAGTAAGAAAAATTGTTAATTATTAATAACTTTCATTAATAATATATTAATGACCGTAATTAATTATTATATATTCATAAAAGTACCCATAATTTTCAATAATTGGAAATTATTAAATATTACTATATATTCATACCCTTAATTACTGAAAGTTATTACATATTTTCCTTATTTAATCAAATTATCTAATCTATTTTTATTTATTTATTTAATATTTAATCAGGTTTAACTTATTTAATTATTATGTATTTATTTACGAATATTTCTATTTTAATTTTTATAAAACATTATTAATTATTTATATATAGATGTCTATATTATGATATTTTTAATCAATGTTTATATAAACGATGAATTACATTTATTATTGTTATTATTTAAATTCTCTATAAAATTTATTAACTGTTGTGAAATAAATTGTTATATATTAAATTTAATATCAATAATTGCTACTGTAGAAGTTATTAAATTTAATCAAAATTTCTAATCCATTTAGCATAATTTAAATAATATTTACATTATGCTTAATTGAGTTATTAATTATTGCATGTTTTTAATAAATATTAATTATTCAGTAATTACTATTAGTTATAATTTATAATATAATTCCAATTAAGGTTGAAAAAACGAAAATATAGTTTCAATATAAAATATATTTACTGTTAAATAATTTAAAATATTTTAATTCATTTTAAATTAATTTTATACAGTTAATTTTAAATATAATTAATTTCTAGTAGATTATTAATAAATTACAAATAAAATTACTGTCGTTCTAATTTATTCTAAAACAAAACTATAATTTATTCAAAATGATAATTATTTTGTCATTTCATTAAATAACTGCTAGTGTAAAAGTTATAAAATTTAATCAAATTAACTAATCCACTGAACATAATTTAAATAATATTTAAATTATTATGAAAATGAATTATTAACTTTTACATATTTTTTGAAAACTATTAATTTGTTAAGATCTTTAAAAATTCAATTAAAGTTGAAAAGGAGAATATATAATTTAAGTTTAAAATATATTTACTGTTAAATAATTTAAATTTATTTTAAATTCATATTGAATAGTTACTATTAAATATAATTCATTTTTAGTGATTTATTGATAAAACACAATTAAATTACCATTAATTATAATTTAATAGCAAAGCTCCATTAGATGCAGGGGAAAATCTGAAAGTTAATTAATTACATTAATTGGTAAAATGCAAACAATCAATTAATGTTCTTAAGCTTTAATTTATCGGTAATTTAGTAAACAAAAATTGTTATTAAGTGAGAGTACGGAAATGGCTGATCAAAATTTATTGTTAATTAAATTTTATGACATTTATGATTAATTTAGACATACTGTTAAATTTATGATTAACCACTGCTCTATTAATTAAATTAATCACTGATCCTGGCAACTTGCTAGCCTAAGACAAGATCCACGGTCCACGCTTGGCCAGAAGCTCCCCTCTTCTTGACATGTTTAGATGCTAAAATGTTTGCTCAAACAAACACAATGGCATACTGACTACAACGTTAATAGTCCATTTTCCGAAATTATAATTACAGTAAAATATTTATTACAAACAACTATTGCAATTTAATCAATACACTAAAATTCCAAATAAAAATTAATAATGAAATTATTTGAAAAAAATGTCATTTTTACATTAATAAATATTATTGGAATTACAGTGTTTTGAAAATTAGTGTAACTACGTAATTTTAAATAACAGATATTGGTGTAATAATTATCCTTACAATAATTTCTACTGTAATTTAATAATTATGTAATAATTATTCATATTATTAAATGATGGAAGTTAATGTGATTTAATGATTTCAATGATTATTGAAAAATGCAAACGGAAATTTTCAAAAATTGTTCAATACATTTTTAGAAAATTTTGCAAAATTTGAAAAAGTACAGTAACTTATCTATTATTTTCCAAAATATAATTTTCTAAAAATTTTAGAAAATTTGTTTAATTTCTGTAATTATGAAAAATTATTGATAATTATTGTTAAATATTTTATTTTTTATTGATTTGTGAATTTATTGAAAATGCAATAAATAATTTGGTTATTAAATATAATAATAGGAATAAATAAAAGTTTATACTTTTTGATAATTGTAAACTATAGTTCTTAATTTTATAGAAATTAGTTAAATGGTTTTCAGTTTCTACAAAATACTGTTAATTAACATGAATAAATAAAGAAATAGAAACAAATAACATCATAGGAAAAGTTACATTAAATGGACACAACAATATCAATAAAAAAATATCAACATAGATTGAATGACATAGAATTTAAAGCATTAACATTATACTGAATAAAAGTAATAATAGGAAAAAATAAAATCACATAATATTTGTTGAAAGAAATTAAATTTTAGAGCAAGAGGGACATAGTTGTATAATTGAGAAATAATGGTGAAAAACAAGAATGAGAAAATAATTAGGAATTATTAATTTTCAATGCAATTGGAATTATTATTAATAATTGTTTATAAAGAATAAATTATTTCCAAGATTTAATTATTTGTTTTCAGTTAATGGTTGAAAATTTACAAGAATTATCAATGAGCTGAAATTGTTTAGTAACTAAAATTCCATTTTCAATTATTATTTAATAATTTCAATAATATATATATGTGTATATTTATTAAATTGTTCAGTAACTGGAATTACATTTTCAATAATTAATCAATAATTTCAATAGTTTATTTTATAATCTTCTGATAATTGTTTTTTGGAAATAATTTCCCCATAATTACATAAGTAGTGCAATTACAGTTTTCCAAAACATTTTCTTGAAAATGCAATAAAAAATTTGGTTATTATTTACTTAAAAATGAGTAATTTACAATGAAAATTACACAAATGTTTAATAAATTTCCAAAATTATACAATAAGACCACGATGCCTAGCTAAATTTGATAAATTTTTCTATTGCAAGCAGCTTTTAGAAGAAAAAAGTGACGACCCAAGCAATTCGAAGGCCGCAAGAGATGGTCAAACAACTAATCTTACATGGAAATCAACATTTATCTACGACATTGGCAACATGCAGAGCTTTGTCGCTACGTCTTCTGGGAGGCATTTGTAAGACCAAATAATTGACTTTTGGCTTACAAATAGGCCCTAAATGTTAACATGGGCTACCATGGGCCCAAGGCCTTAATCTAAGTTAATATGACCTATGGCTTAAGGATCCAAATGTACCAAGTCCAAATAGGCCTTTGTCCTATTGCAATAGTGTGGGTTCTTCGACAAAACCATCAACTCTTGCATAAGGAAGCATGCATAGGAATTAGGAGTTAACTCTAACCCAACACCACATTTACAGTGGATTTGGTTAGCAAGTAGGCTAAGGTAGAAGCCCTAATCCTAGGCTAGCAGTGCCTTGGGAAAAGATCCTCTTTTCAGTTTCACTTACATAATTTCCCATAAAACCAAGGCCCTGCCCTGAATAGGGCTGGTTTTCCCTGATTTTAAACAGGGACGGGGCTTGGGTGGGGAAAATATTTTTGCCCCAAATCAGGGACAGGGTGAGAATGGAGTTTGCATATAAATTCATTGAACCCACCCCAAATAAGATTGATTTTCCCTATCTGAAACAGGCGTGGAGAAAATATTTTTGCCCCAAACCAAGGATGCAGCAATATAGGGTTTACATATTAATTCACTGAACCCTCCCTGAATATGGCTGTTTTTCCCTGATGCAAAACAGGGGTAGGGCAGGGATGGGGAAAATATTTTTGCCCCAAACCAACAATAGGGCAAGGATGGGGTTTGCATATAAATTCACCAAACTCACCCCGAACCCAATGGCGAATTAGTAAAATGCCCCTAGGTTTAATAATATTTTTTAAAATATCTATAAGTTTTCTCAAAATTCCTAAAATCCTAAGATCCCATAATTCCATTTCGAAAATACCTCCAACTTGTCATAATCAAATTCCTAAAATACCCCTAAATTCCCAAAATCATATTTCTGAAATATTCTAAAATTAAATGTAGTTTTAGATGGTTCCCTCGAGTCTGAGAAAATTCAGGGATTTCTTGTCTTGATAGACTTAGTACCTCACCCCGAACCCGCCCCATTGTCATTCCCATTTCCTTGGAATTGAAATCGGAATGGGCCATTTTAGCTCCAATTATTAATTACATAATAATAAACAAAGATATTATTATTATTATTATTATTATTATTATTATTATTAAGATAATATAACAGAAATAATAGAAAGGTTGGGAATGCTTGGGGGTTTATTGTGGGAAAAACTTAAAATATAATTTTAAAAAACGATAGAATATTTTAGTTAAAAAATCTTAAATATAGGATTTAGTGAGGGAGAATGGGAATTAATATTTTAAATATATGACTTAATAAAGGGAAATGGAATGAGGTAAAAAGTAGTAGTTCAAATTATATTTTCTATCATCACAATTAGAGAGTGACCAAATTAATTAAAAGATAAAGGTATTTTAGTTAAGAATAAGGGTCTGTTCATTTCCGCTTAACTCTTATCTCTTAAAAGGAATCTATTAATTTTAAGAGAAAAATTGTTGTTTGTTTCCTCTTATCTCTTATCTCTTAAAGTACAATCATACAACTTTTTTATTTTCCAATGATACCCCAAAAAAGACAAACAAAAACTCTCAAATATGGGATCAAAATGGATATTTGATAATTTTCATAATTCAAAATTCAGAATTCAGAACACTCTATGCATTCAAAGTTCAGAGGAAAGAAAAGTTCACCAATACCAATATACCTCTTAACGTAATTATTGCACTTTCAAATGTCAGACTTGAGATTAAACGAGCATGCCCTAAAATTCAACAAAAGATAATGAGAATTAATACATTAAATTTAGGGCTTAATGAAAGAAATTGAATGAGGTAAAAAGTAGTTCAAATTATTTTTCCCTCAAAAGTAGAGAGCGACCAAATAAAAAAATAAGGATATTTTAATCAAATAAAAGCTCCACACTCTCATTCCTACTTTTAATAGCAGTAAATATAGATATAGATTTGTTTTAGTCATGCATGAGGAAGGTATTTGTGTAACCCCTAAGCCTTTTCCTTTTTAATTAACAAAAAAATAAAAATAAATATGACATTTTGAAAGGTATCAAGAGGCCCATTTTATAAGTTATTTGGCTGGTTGTAGTGGAGATTTGGGAGCGATTCCAACCTTCATCGAGGTTGAAAGGGTTGCGTCAATTTTTCAATATTGGGCTATTATAGCCATTCAATATCTAATTCTATGATTACATCTCAATAGAATGGATAAGATTAATCAATGAAATTTCAATCTAGGTATGTAAAATTCAATCTTTGTAGTCTTAAATTTTAGGAAGGGAACCCCACATGCTTGGATGCACCCTTGGTGGTATTTATGATATCTCCAAATTAAAAGCTCCAAACTAAGACATTTGTATGTGCTATTGACAGTTTTGTAAAAAATCCAGCTGGTCAAACTTGGTCATTGTGCACCCATTCATGATTTCATTCATTATTCTTATTTCTTTAGACAGTGAAGGTGGGGAAGAGGAAAAGAGAGAAAAGGGGGAATAGGGAAGAAGGCGGGGTGCTAAAATTTTAAAATATTTTATAAACTTAATGCCTCAAAACCTACTTTTTGTTGGTCCATCGTTAAGATCTACATGGCATCTTGTTGTGCACTCTAGGCAGGCGCAATTAAGGGTGCAAGTAGGATTGGCCCAAGTTAACAGTTTACACTGTTTCAGTTTTGAGTTTTGAATTGGGCTTATTGAAATTTTGACAAAATCCCAACCTTAACCCACAAAAATTGCACCCCTAGGCACCATTTCCAGCCTAGTGACCATCAAATTTTTCCTGTTCATTCCATATATAGGCGACTGCCAGTGAACTGGTGATCTCCATGGGATCTCCTGCAAGTAAAAACTCCGCACACTCTGTAAGCATAGTCATCTAACTATATATTAGAAGGATCTCTCTATGAATTTAATATACACGTATAAGAGATACTATCAATGTATTGTTGGATTCCATGTAAACAGAGATCTAGATCTCGATCATGAGGCTCAACCTATGTTTGTTGCGCTTTATTGTATTTCCCATTTTTTTTCTCTTTTTGAGCTTAAAATATGGATTAATTATGGCAATGAAATTGTTACAAAGTATATTTTGCTTCTATACATCAAGTCATCTATCACCTGAGCTTAAGATTTTATTTTATTTTTTAATTTATGATCAAATCAACAATTCAATTAACTAAAACCATATACATTAAGAGTCCAGAGTCATAATGGAATATAAAACAAACCAATCATATTCGATCCTTTTTCACTTTTTTGAGCAAGTGTAGGTGTGTTCGACAACTTCAATAGTTTTGTTTTGGAAAACAACGAAAACAATTGGCTTGTTTGAAAGAAAAGGTAGGGAAAGGAAGGAAAAGTTATCAGGATTTCCTACCCTTTCTTTCAAACCAAACACAGCTTTAGTTGCTCTTATCATTATCTGAAAAAAGAGAACATTACCAAAGAATTGCTAATGAGTTTTCATTCAGAAGAGAAACAACCAATAATGTGTCTGACTTAAAAAAGGCCTGCCATCCATAAGATATAGCCAACATTGCTGCTAGAAACTTCTATCCTGAATCTAAAAATTTTGGATGAGAAATCTTGTCAAATTGTTCATAATCCTCATAAACCTATGCAAATGCATGGGTTGAATAAAAATTTGGATATGTTTCGATTAGCAAATTTAGGTTTTTTGACATCAATTTGGTTTGAGGCCAATAACCCTGTTCGAGGTTGGCCCTTAACCCTACCCAACCCATCTATATTATACCCATTTTTAATTAAATAGGGTCAAAACAGTTTCAAAGATATAATATCAATCCATGAAGTTAGTCAATACAGGTTTATCTAATAATACATAACCTAAAAATAATGTTTGGATCACAAATCAATTTCACCTTGGCCAATTGGAAATATCATAACATTCTTTCAATTTGAATTTTGTTTAAAAAAGCCCATGCATCACATGAGGCTCCATAGATTTTACTAGAGAAGGGTAATGATAGATTTTAGGGTAATGATTTTACTAGAGAGAGAGAGAATTAAGAATGATTTTACTAGAGAAGGGCAATGATAGATTTTAGGGTAATGATTTTACTAGAGAGAGAGAGAATTAAGAATGATTTTACTAGAGAAGGGTAATGATAGATTTTAGGGTAAAAGACTTAATTAACATACATACCCTAACTTTTGAAATAGACTTAAATATACCTTCTGACCTAACCTCATTGGACTTAAACATATCTCCACCAATGAAACAACTCATTTAAAATTTTTAACATCCTATTTTTCCCTTTTAGGCAAGAAAGAGAAGAAAGAGAAGTTAGGTGGAAGAAGAGAAGAAGAAAGTTAGACCATTTCTAGAGTAAAACATAGGGAAGGTACAGAAGAAATAGAAAAAAAAAAACTTGCAAATATAAAGGAAGCATAAGAAAAGATGCTTAATAAAGATGAAAATTTGATCAAAACTAGAAAACTGTTGGAACACATGGAGAAAGGGTTCCAACCATTGAAAGTTACCTCAACTGTTGATATAGGGGAAAGAGAGAGAAAGCGAGAGAAAGAGAGAGCTCATCATTCACTTGAGTTTGAAAATTTCAGGGTAGATTTTGAAAATTTGTATGAAAATGAAGGGTAAAAGAGTCACAAAATATCTTTAAATCCTTTTGAAAAACTCAAGGTACATTTAAGTCAATTTAAAAAAAAACTCAAGGTATGTTTAAGTCTTACCAAAGATTTTAACAAAGAAATTTAAGATATAAGAGGGTTTTATGAGAATACATATTATGGTTTTTAATATTTCACATGTGCGAAGGAGAGAAGGGGAGAGTCCATGCAAGGCCTATCGTGAGAGATCCTTGTTCTCCAGTCACTCCTCTTTCTATTATAAGTATAGATTTGATTATATTCTTATTTAACGGTGCCCAACCAGGGTCGAGGGGTTACGGGAAGGTAGGTTGTAAATGGAGAAAATTTAATCAAATCAAACATGATTTGAATTTGAGTTCAATAACAGAAGATTCAATTCAGATATTGAAAAATAAAAACCGATTCAAATTCAAATACTTGTACTGTGCTTCAGTCGAGCACAAGCCTGTTTCAACTTTGTGCTTCTGGTATAATGAGAGCTGTCTGCATTTTTATGAAAGTCGTTTTATTAAAGTTTATTAATGAAAGCACTTTTACATAGGACACTTGTTAGTCTGAAAAAATTTACTTTTAAGAAAAAAGTATTTGATTCATAGAAATATTTTTTCATTCTGTCTATTTTTATTTATTCTTGTCCATTTTAAAATTTCATTTTGGATAAGAATGAGAAAGAATGAAAATTAAACCAAACATGCATGACGTAAACCTTCTTGGAACTACATAAAAATTAATGTTTATGGAGCTACTAACACTGAAACTACTGAAGTGGTCGCAAACTTTTGCTTTCCTTTGTGGACTGGAGTTTGCCAAGTGGTTATAGAAGATGATACTTCAGTGGTTATAGTTCAGATTGTGTTGGTAGACACAATATAACCACCATGGCGAATCAGCTCTATAATTTCTGGCTGCATGAGCTATTCACGCGTTGCAAACAAAGTGTCTCATCGCATAGCATGATTGGCTTTATCTTGTAACAGACACGATGTATTTGGTTTCTATGTCCTAATGTGGTTACCCCTATTGTATCTTCTGACATTTCTGAGATGAGATAATTGAATTGGTGCAATTTGTAATAGTACAAATGTATGGGAGTGCAAATATAAAAATGCAAATTCTTGTTTAATTTTGTTTTGGATTTTACTTTATTCTGTTTCATGTCTTAAGTTACTTCATTTCTACTGCAATCAAATAAAATAAGCTAAAATTAAAAAAAAAAAAGTTAGAATTTACACTCAAATCATTTGCACTGCCATAGTTTTGCATCAGTGCAAATTTATTTGCATTACAACCAAACACAGCCTAAAAGAATCCAGTATTCTTCATTTTTTCTAGTTAGAGAACCCATCAAGTTAGTCACACCATCAATTGGTACTAATCGAAATATTCTTTTTTCATCAAATTTGACCAATTAAAATGAAGGGGTTTTTATGATTCAGTCCACCCTAGACCTGTTCATGGGGCGGGCTTGGGCTTGGTTTTGTAAAATTCTAATGAGCCCGACCTGAAACCCGAGCCCAAGACAGTATAAAATTGGGCCCAAAACCCAGCCCATGAACAGGTCTGGTCCACCCCTAGGAAATCCTAGCTCCACCTAAGGGTGGACTGAATCCAGCCTGTAGATTGATGCCAAATTCATGGGGAAGATGTGGTTTTTATAGTGGGGGGGAGGGGGGGGGGCTACTAGTAGAGTAGGAGGGGGCTGCAAAATTGATTTCTGAGGGAGAGTGCAGTCAAAAATCCCTTAAATGAAAAGGTGATTGCTAAATCTGTGCACCCACCTCACAATAAAATTAAATCATTACATTAAAATATTTAAAATTTTATTTTATTAAATAATTCAAACCATCCTGTGTTGTAATATCTGAAATCATTACATTATATTAAAGTACAAATTAGAAACATATATTAAAACATTTATTTTATTAAAAAAGTGAAACCATCTCTACCTTCACCTCTGGAATCATTACATTACATTAAAAATCTATTACTTTACTGAAAAACTCAAAAATTATAAATTAGACTACAATTCAAAATTATATTAAAAATATTAATTCAAAGAAAATCAATGCAGATATTTATCAAATCAAATCAGGTAATGTAATCCTCTAAATTTGATTCAATTATGTTGAATAGATTCAGAAGATTTAGTGTTTCCTGGCTTTTTCAAAGTAAGATTAGAAAATGGGTCACATAGGTGAGCATGACTCATAGGGCTTATATCCACGCCTCACTTAAAGTTTGAGGCCTACGTTATATGTTGGCTATATGTTAGTGCATACGGACCCAAACCAATGATCCCATTATGTTGGCCTCATTTATGGCTGGGCCCTGGCCTAAGTTATAGCTCTAATCTCATATGTGTTAGTCCTGGCCGGCCAATGCTCACCCCTAGAAATAAGCCCCTAAATAAAACTTGCAATCAAAGCTCAGTTGACACTAAAGCTTATCTCTACTTTGAGTGTAATGAGGGATTCAAACGGATTGGATTAAATTCAGATAGAGATAATTCAAATCCTACTGATAAGAATTTAGGAGATTTGAAGACCTTGGTTTCACACTTTAAATTTACAGGGGCCCAACGTGAGATGGACACTGAAGGATGAAGGGCCCGTCATGTGCCACTTGAATTTGGATCCCATTGGGAACTAATACAAGACTAATCAGTTACTGTACCCTTTTAAGATTGTCAGAAACACATTTTGAATCCCCAGAGCTTCTGAAACATTTTTGCCTTATTGAATTGCTATGAAACTGAATTGAGATCGAAATTGTGTACTTCACCCCCTTCCCTTCTAGGGCCCCTACCCAATGTGGGGTCATTTTTAGAATTTATTAGAAGTAATATATGATCTTAAATCTGGAATTTTTTTTACTTAGATTGTGTTTTGATATGAGAGAAAAAATAAGAAAACTTGTACAAGATTTGTACATGTTTCTCTTTTCTTTTCTTTCCTTTTCCCTACATATAGTCAAACCAGTCAGTTGCCCACAATACTCGAGGAAGGGGAATATGTGGCAGAGAGAAAAATTGGTGGGTTTGATCAAAATATTGGACAGGGTTTGGTACTCTGCTTTTAGTCTGGTGTGCGAGTGGTAGTGGGGCTTTGTTTTGATTTTTGTGGCCAAGATGTTGTGTTTCTTTATTGTTGGGGTTTAGTTGTATTTTTAGTTCTGTCTGTACTGTCCGGGCCAAGACCCTGTTCTTGTCTTCACATGGGCTTGGGCCCATTTGTGGGGTGTTTGGAAGGTCAAGGTTTTGTTGAGTGATGCTTAGGTCCCACAGGCCTATAGGCCTTGTGCTTTTCCTAGAATGGGAATGGGCCCTTTGTGGGGCCGGGCTCTATCTTTGAGTCACACAAGCCTGTAAACTTCTCTTGTATACTCTTTTTTTCTTTAAAAAATTTTTACCTTTCCATTTTCACAAAAAAAAAAATAAAAAATAAAAAACCACTATGCTGTGGTTGGTTGTAGTGTAATTTTATTTGCACTAGTATAAATGCATGGAAGTGCAAATGAAAAAAATATAAATTTTGGTTTAATTTTGTTTTGGGTTTTACTTTATTCTGCTTTAGGTCTTATTTTAATTCACTTTTAATGCAATCAAACAAAATAAGATAAAATTTGAAACAGAAACAAATCAAAATTTGCAGCCAAATCATTTGCACTACCATAATTTTATATCAGTATGTGCAAATTCATTTACACTGCAATCAAAGACAGCCTTAATGCAAATGTAAGGTTGTGTTTGGAAACGATGCAAATGGAGTGTAAATCCTGGTTCAGGGTAAATTTGTACTCTGGTTCACTTTTGCTTGTATTTGGTAGCATTACATTTATGCATTGATAAATGACAGATCAATGCATATTTTGTCAATGCATATTTACATTGATATTAAGATATAAAAGTACATCAATAAAAAATAAGTAAATTTGCATTCAAGTGGGCTTTTGATAAAAAAAAGCATATGCTTTATTGAAATTCATGTTTGCCTCCATTACCACTAAAAGTTTGTTTGCTAAGAAGGTAAATTTGTCAATGCAAAATTAATCTAACTTTACAATTTATATGAACTGTTTTACACTACATATTTGCATTCACACTTATATGCATCGTTTCCAAACGCAAACTAAGGAATCATACAAAATACAAACACATCAAAACAAAAAACTCAAAAATCCAAAATCTTTTGATGATAGAACATTTTATAAATTGGTAGGACCCATTTGGTTTCAACTTCATTAATTAGCTTTTATCATGTTAAGACAATAAACTATATATATATATATATATAGAGAGAGAGAGAGAGAGAGAGAGAGAGATTGATTGATGGATCTAGGGGTGTCAATTAGACTGGATTTGGTCCAACCCGGTCCAGTCCAGTGTGAGTCCATTACAAATGGACCTGGTCCAATCCAGTCCAATGAATATTTTGGACCGGTCTAGACTGTCCAATCTGTTTGAATTTCCATTAATTTAGATTGGTTTCAACTCAAATCTGGCTCATTCACACTTATGCTTTTATCTTCTATCAATAGACCAGATATTGGCTCAATCCAATATAAATTCACTATGGACGGAGCAGGTCCAATCCAACATGCCATATTGGTCCGTCCAGTTCATTCAAACTCAATATATCTTATTGGTCGGTCCAATCCGTCCAAATAGATTTTGATTTGAACGGAGTCCAACCCAAAACCAGTGCATTAACACTCCTACATTGATCTAATGTCATTTCAAAAAAAAAAAAATCCGTTGCTATCATTTAGCAAGACAATACTAATGCTGTTTATCATCTGTGATTGAAATGAATTTAATAAAAATGTGCAACATGTTGAGACCTTTTGGGGAGCCATCTTAAGCTGTCATGCCGAAGCTAATTAATTTGCATCTTTTAGCTATAGTACTTGCAGTGTCTCCTTGTATATATGTCAAAAGTTGATAAGGGTATATAATGCATTATTGAGTAATAGGTCACTAAAATTCTATTAATCATTAACAAAAAGAATAAATAATAATACAGGAGAGGACTTAGCCCGTCTTGACTCGGAACCCAAGCGCACAATATCCTTTTCTCAGCTTTGGAATTAATTCTGATCAGAATCAGATAGTCTTTTCTCAACAACAAAATGAGATCTATCAAAATCTCATTTCTAGAACTACAGAAGTGGAATCTTTCTTCCTCAAAATCAACACACTAACATGTCGTTTTCTGTTTTGAGGGAATAGACTCATTTCTTCAATTATTTACACATGCTGATTAATTAATTGGTGGACTGGTGATGAAATGAATAATTCAGAAGCTCGTCTCAAAAAAATTATGATATTTTCTCTTTCTTCTGGTTGGAAAGAAAACTAGCAACTAACGTTTGCTTATCTTGTCTTTCCATTATTAGACATGCTAAACCGCTGGTACTTGGCTCTCAGTTTTCCATAAAAAATTCAATTCCATCTTGGTAGAGATTTGAGACTTGTGCCCTGCTGCATATAGATAGGGGTGGCCATGATCTGACGAGCTAATTGAATTCGTCTCATGAAAAGTTCAACTCGGCTTGGCTTAGTTCAATCGAATTTTGAACTGAGTTTGAGCTTAACTTATAGACTCGTTTATTAATCGAGTCGAGCTCCAGCATAATAAAACTTGGCTTGTAAGGCTTGCGAATCGGCTTGAATAATTGCATACATACATATATACATATAATAATAATAATAATAATAATAATAATAATATATAAAATTATAGAAAATAATATATATAATATAACTAATTATTATAATTCTTAATTTTTTAAATATCAAATAAAAAAATTTTATATATAATTTTTTTTTTATTTTTACAAAGCATTTCTTTCAAGCCAAGCTCGAACTCAACCCTTGTACTACCTTAACAAGCTGAACTCGAATATATATATATATACAAGGAATGAGTGACACAAGGGATATATATATATATATATATATATATAGAGTGGTCCATAATCCAATAGTTTAAGCTTCTGGGTTATAAGTAATTTCCATCTCTTGTACGTAAGTTCTATATGCATGTAGGTAATGTATAACAATATTCAATGATTCACGAATTCAAATTGGATTTGGATATCAAATACCATTAATAAATTGAAAAATGACCAAAATAGAATTATATATCATTAAGAAAATGAACTAAAAATATCTTTGATATCGTAATTCATAAAAGGAGGATTTGCATATGGATATCCATATTTGATCCCATTATAAATGGGTCAAAATGGAATCACACCTTTAATAGTGGATTTGGGTTCGGACAAGCAGATACGATATTTGAAGCCTTACTTGGATACCTTTCGTGAATTTTGAATATATTTTAATTAATATAAATAACTGCAATGGCACACGTGAAAAATATTTCTCTTTGCATATTACATCAACGTTGTTTCACAATTCAAACATTGGTTACAGACTTGGACCGGGACTCTAACAATTGGTTAGGTGTTATTCACTTTTATTTCTTGAGGTCTAGAAGAAACATAATTGGAAGAAAGCCAACGATGAAAGGGGGGAGAGATGGGTAAGTCTCCCCTACCCTTCTTTTTGTCACATCAGATTTCTTTATGTATTTGATTCATTTTTCTTTATATTTTACCGAGACCCCCATTCAACACATCTATGATTAAAACCTATTTTATGCATTTATATATAATTGATAGAGAGAGAACCTCTGTATTAGTAAACTGAATTTTCTGCCCACTATTCTCTACCCACACTCTATCCGTCACACATCGTCATCTTTTATTGTGAGATATGTGTCTGCAATGTACTGTTGGTAGGGTATGGGTAGAGAAAGTGAATAAAAAATCTGTTGATCACATTTCCTCCCCACAAGGGGCCACCCCACAGCACATCCCTGCTGTGTATTGGGAACATCTCCCGATGATATCATCATCGGAACTGATACTATCATTGAGAGATGTTCCCAATACGTGACGGGCATCTGCTATAGGATGTTGTGGGGCAGAGATGTGAACTCTACAATGGGTTTAGGAAATACCATCAGTTGCTCATACATATGTAACTGTACATATTTCTGGTGTGTTTATTCCTGAATGGGTTTCGTTGCCCATTGTACATGCTTTGTTTGGAGCAGATTGTCTCTCATGTAATTAGTTATCTATTTGAAAGGCTGTCATTTGTCAAATCGAAAGGTCTAACCTGTGGGGAAAAGCTCCTTGCAACTTGCAAGGCCAAACCTCAAGTGGGACTTCATCCATGTGGTTCTTGGAAGAGGATGGATACCTTGAATTGAGCTTTGTTAGGCAATAGAATACTTTGGCTACATGGCTAAGATTTCGAGAGTACTGAAAGATTTCTCTCGAAACCCTTTAAGAAAATGTTGGACCAAAGTTGTTGAGAAACTAGGTCTAGACTAGGGTGATTCACCAAGTCATCAAATAAAAAAATAAAACATATATATATATATATCAAGGCAAAATCTATGATGCGGGAAATTAAGATACCATATCGAAAGAGTTTTGATTAATCAAAACCTATCCATGAATTTTGATAAATAACACTTGATATCATATCTTTTCCATATCTGATTGGTCAAATAACACTTGATAAGATACCATATCTTTTCCATAAATAACACTTGATAAATAACACTTGATATCATACTATTTGATTGGTCAAAAAATTTTCAGATATCATATCTTTTCCATATCATAACCGGACCCTATAAAAAATTAAATCAACATACGGGGTGTCTGATTCATGGTTGTGTTGGTGTTTCATTTGCTTCACAAACACTTCCGAAACCAGAGCAAAGACAAGTGATTCAATACCAAAACATAAATGTTCTAGAACCAGCAAAATGGCCTTCTTTTGAATACAACCTTTTAATCTGTCTCAACTAAAAAATACAGTTTGGTGATGTATATGTATACTCACACACCAATATGGCTCCAGCCATGATGTCTCTATTTGATGATGACCATACAATCAAAAGTAGATAGTGAAAATACATCTACTTTTTATATTTATATGAATCACACAATTGATGCTCACGTGACAGAACATCCTCTTAGCTAGTGAAGAGTTATGGTTTAACTAGAATGGTTTAAAATCAGCCAAGAGTTTTGTGATACCTTAGCCTTTCGAATATGAACAAATATATCAAATTTGCCAAGTCATTTTGTTCTTGATTTTTTGATGATATGGGTTTCAAGTTATTGGAAACTTTAAAATTTTTTCAAGGGAACATTACTTAAACCTCCCCTATACTTTGACATTGCAAAAAACACCCTTCATCTAGGGGTGCAAATGGATTGGATCATGATCTGATCCGATCTGAGATCCAATTCTATTTAGTTGAATTTGGATCACCCCTGTTCGGATTTTTGGATCATAATAGGATCCTATCAGAAATTGGATTGAATTTAGATCACCCCCATCCAATCTGGGAAGATCCAATCCGATATATTATATTTATAAATATAAATATATATATATAATACATATATATATATGTTATTTATTTATTAATAAATATATTTTTATATTATATTTTTATAAAATTTGTTATATTATTTATTTTTTTTATAAAAAACATGTATATATATGATGGAAATACTTGTATTTTTGTTTTTTTACTTTATTTAAATTAGTATATTATATATTTATTTTAATAATTCATTAATTTCCAAAGAAAACAAGTAGGATCGGATCAGATCTGAAGATCTGACTTACCAATAGGATTCAAATTCAAATCAAGTCTTATCAGATTTGATTAGATCCGACATGAACAATGTCAGATCAGAATTCAAATATACCCTGAATCGAATCCAATCCAATCCTTTTGTATCCCTACCTCCATTTGTCAAATAAATATGTAAGTGCACATCTCCTTCATAAATTATCCAATAAGGGGAGATGATGAAATTATAATTATTCCCTAAATGTTATTGAATTTGCACAATGAACACCACAGTTCTCTCTTAGGCTGCGTTTGTTTGCATTGTAAATATGAACCAGTATAATTAACACTTTGGTCCAATTTTGTTGGCGTTTAGATAGAGTGTAGTAACACATTGAATTAATGTAAAACTCTACTCACATCGAGTTTTACATCAATAATCGATATAAATATAACTTCGATAAAAATGTATCAATATCCATTTACAACGATCATTAACTTTAAATCGATTGATGTACAACTCCATCAATATAATTTTACCTTTACACCACATTCAAACGCAGATATAAATATGGCACTTTTAGTAATAGAGGAGGTTAAACTGTTAAACTTCAAACCCAACTTGGCCTTTGTTATTCACTTGATTAAAGTAATGAAGGATGAAAAGTATTTAAATAAAGTGAACCACCTTTTTGGGGCTTTTGGGATAGCTCAATAATAATCTTCTGCCAAAATATAAAAATTTAAAAATTTAAAACCTTTACATCAGCTTTTTCCATCAAGATGATTAATGGAGTCAGGAGACTTCTTGAGGTCAAAATACATGGAAGGTTTTCCTTAATATCTTATTGTTTTTTACATATATTATTATTTTTCTATACAAATAGGTAACATTTTTTTATGTTAGACCCATATATATATATATATTCGAGTGAAAAAAATCCAGGTTTTCCATCCATGCAAGAATAGGACAATATTACAATTATTGGTAAAACGAGATTATAACACCCAAAACTTTCATCATCAGAAAAAATAAAAAAAAAAAAGGAAAAAGAAAAAGAACACCCAAAACTTATTATATTCCTCCACAACAAAGGTAGAATGGATTGATACATATTGATTAAGTAATTAAAGATAATAAATGGTTGACAACTTGAGCATGTTATTACCCCATATATCTTGGAATCTGAAATTCTCTGTTTTTGGTTAGGGACTCATATACAATACATACTAAGATTTCTCGGCAATTTCTGTTACTCAAAAGGGCAAAGTAGTAGACCATATAAGATCAAGTGAAGCTCCATAGATGGACCTCATCAGTACTATTAGAGTCCTCATTGGCATAATGTGTTGATCTATTAAAATCACATAGCTGTGGTAGTTGAAATTCATGATCAGCTGAACAGAAGGCCACACTGAAGCAAGCAAGCTGTTTGCAAGTTTCTGCTGGGCCATTAAGATGGGATGCCACCAGCCGGTCCACTGCAGTCCATTGGCTGAACCCCGGTTTGGTATGGAGAAAGGAGTTTATGGTGCTGCTGCTTTGGTTGACAGATGGCTCAGTGGCTTTGGGTTTGGCCACCTTCAGAGCTTCTATATCGATGGTGGGTTGGTAACAAGCTTGGGAGCTAGCTATAGAAGGTTGAATCCGATCCAACTCTTCTATGTTTTCTTTTCCAAGTGGCGAGAGAAGTGGGGACTCTAGTGCTTGAAGCTGCTGCGTCAATTCTTGTGGGAGCCCATTGTTGATGGCCATCTCATTCGACCAGAAAAATCTTGTGTCATTGGTGGTAGCATTAACACTGACATTGACATCTTTGTCTGTTTCGCTTTCTTGTTGGCCTGTCCTTCTCATCTGGTCCATGGATCCTTCCATACTCGAATTCGACGTGCAAGTACTCGTATTTACATCATTTGATCGCTTTTTGGGGCTTCCTAGACTTTTTTGATGGTTTTTCTGCTTGAAAACACGGCAAACCACCCATCCCTCTTCCTGCGTAGTCTCTCCCGTCGGACCAGATACCTGGGTTGTACACTGATAGTCAGACAAGATAGAGAGAGAGAGAGAGAGAGAGAGAGAGAGAGAGAGAGAGAGAGAGGATGACTTACGACGTTTGAATCAATAATGGTGTGGTCATGGAGTCTGTATTCATGCATGATCCAATGAGACTTCTGCCCATGTGGGGCTCGGCCTATGTAGAACACCAGTGTCTTCCTCAAACCAATTCGCTTGGAGTTGCTGTAAATGACCTTATCACGGCCGGTGGCCTTCCAGAACCCGGCCGCAGTGGCACGGTTGGTTCGCATCCCTGTTGGGTATTTTTTGTGGTTGTGACTGAAGAAGTACCAATCATTTTGAGGGGCGGATCCTATTTTGCATTTTTCTGCATGTACAACATATAAAGTCAAAACCACGGCCACCGCCACCGCCACCGCCACCACCACCACCACCACCACCACCATTCACAGATAAACAAAGTCATGACAATGTACAACCATGGGCCTGAAGAATAGATAATATAGAAATGTCTATATGCATACAAACAATAAGAAGACGAAGAAGAATTCTAGCTACGGTTCATGAGAAACATGTTTCACAGTACTGGTATGGCAAAGCCTGGAAATCTGACATTTGAACTAGAAATGTAGGTTGCACATGAGACCATTACAGTCTGAAGCGTACAACATTTTACAGTCGGAGAGCTTTTATGGTTCCGAGAGATACTGCTAATTAAATATGTTTCTGTATATATACACTATCGCAGAGAATTTGCAAATAGAAAGGAAAGAGAAGGTTATGGTGGGAAGAAGCACGACCTTGTATATCCCATGGCTCCAGCTTATTGAGATCCACATCTCGAATTACATCCAAGTCGATCTTCTCGTAGGCCACCTTCTTCCTTAGGTAGTAGTGCAAGAGTTCCTCTTCTGTTGGATGAAATCGGAAGCCTGGAGGGACCTGAGACTGACCATTCACCGACAGACTCATCTCTTCCTGCATTTTTGAGAGAGATTCTCGATATGAAACAAAAGAACAATAGTTTCTGCAGATAATAAGTAGGAAAGGCAGAAAAAGGAGGAATTAATGAAGAGAATGAGGAAAAGAGAGAAAAATGAGGTGGGGTTGCCTCGAGAGAGTGGTGTATCATATATATATATATATATATATATATATATATATATATATATATAAGCTTGGAAATCTGGGTGAGATTCATGAAAAAGAAAAAAGAATTAAAAAAACAAAAAGGAAAAACGCTTGGTAAGCTACAACTTGCTTGGTTTTGAAAACGGCAGAAGCTAGAGGGAGGAAGAAAAAGTGTCGAAGGGAATTCACTTTTAAATGAAAGTAGGACCAACTGCCTATGGAAAACATGGCTACAGCGCTCATGTCATCTTGTCATCTTATGAAGTTTGAGATTCTCTCAGCATGAGAGTGGCGTGGCCTTGTTTACGGAATTTCCCATCTCAACTACAACTCTGGACCCTGAAGTCTTCCTGGAAATCACTTCTGAAACCACCACCATTATCCCTAAAAGACAGAGAAGAGAGAGAGAACGAATCCATTGTTGATGATTGTTGATGTTACATGTGCAAACTACCCCCGAACGACAACAAGAGACCGAGAGACAGTGACGATGGAATCGTACAATAATTTTACTTTAATTGCTGGTTAAGAAAAAAAAACACCATTGAGTTGAAGTACTACATAGAGCTTTTGACGTCATACAAACAAAACTCGTGCAAATATAAGCTTTTTATTTAATAATTTAGGTGCCGTTTGGCATCCGTGGAAAGACAAATTGAAAAGGCGAAAAGTTTCATTTGGAGTTTCTCAAAAATAGTCTGAAATGGATTTCCCGAGTCTTTTTGGGGCTACGACTTTCGATGACTAGATCTTTTCTTAACCAAACGGAAAAAAACCAAAATACGAACTGCTGGGATTCTAAAAAACCGGCAACCCACACAAAAAGATACACCAAACGGGACCAGCTTCAATCCCAGTCTGACTACATTGTGCTCTATCAACATTCATGTGTTTTCAGTCCATTTTTGGGTCTTACCACTTGCTTTTTATTTAGAGCCTTCTATATATTTAGACAGAGTTATTCCTCTCTGGTACACTCACATCAGTTTCTATATTGGATTGGATTGGATAAAGGTTTTTATATATCTCCCAAACTGATATAATTTTCCTTTATTTTTTAGGACCAACATACATCATGGTAGCTAATACTGGCAAAGTTAACCCTAAGGCTATGTTTGGTTTGAAGGAAAATATAGGGAAAGGAAGGGAAAGTTAGGAAAATCTATACAAAGTTTGTAAAAATTTTCCTACATTTTCCTTCCTTTCCCTACTTTTTCTTTCAAACCAAACACAACTAAGGAAGGGAAACCTATACAATATTTGTAAAGATTTTCCTACATTTTCCTTCCTTTCCTTACCTTTGCCTTCAAACCAAACATTGCCTAAAAGTTGAGTTTCAAATCCCTTCAAATGCAAAGAAGTTGCTTTTTATGCATACAGACAGAATTGGAATATGTTTGATCTCACATTCTCACCTTAATTACCTACACAGTACTGAATCAGCCGTTATCAAATAGCCCCTTGTACATGATCTAGGTATAGAAACAATTTGCAAACCTACTAAATGAGTTTTTAGGATAAGAGGAGAAACTGATCATAAGTTTGCATTGTTAAGGCTTAATTTGAAATGGAAGGAGTACAAATACAAATATATAAAGTGCAAAATCTTATATTTTGTATTTTTTTTATGTATTTGCACTGCACATATTTGTATTTGTAATTCTTCCAAACTGAGCCTAAGGTAATAGTGTACTTACCAACTTAATACCTGAATTGCTTAAAGGCATTAGCACATGGGAATTAGTTCATGGGTAAATTAGTTATACCTCCCTTATTAACATAGTCACCTCTTTTAAGTTGGGGTTAAGTTAATTATTTCACCCTCTTTAATAGATTAATTTTACCCTTTTCGGATCTCTTTTGTATATTATCTGGAAGAAATTAAAATACATTTACATTTCTGCCATGGTATAAAGTGGGAATGAAAAGTTGAAAAGAGGCTCAGATAAAAATAAAATGGTATTTATTATGAGATGCATGGTAAAACTGTATTAGCATTTATAAATTAAGGTACGTACTCATCAAATAAAAAATGAAAGGATTTTAGCCAATTTCAAAATATATAACTCAGAGGCAAAACTAATACTTTTGTCTATTTCAATCTCTTTCATTAGTAGTAGGACGGGGCCGATACGACAGCTCATCAAGGTGGGTCCACACTTATCTTACCACATCAGCTCTGCTCGCCAACTCACCGCCAACTACACCATTTATCATCCCTTATCCTTATCCTTATCTTATCTTATCTTAAATAAGAATTGTGTTACCATTAGGAGTTTGAGTTTAAGTTGGATTACCCTAGCCTAGCCTAATCCAATAAGGAATTTCCTTCTGTAATCTCCTATTTAAGGAGCTACGAATTGAAATAAAGGCATTCAGTTTTCCAGTCAAGAGAAGAGTGAGGAGAGTTCAGGTAGTCTCTTGGACAAATCACGCATTCGGAGAGTTCGGGTGGTCTCTTGGACAAATCACCCATTCGGTTTCCACAAAAAGGTCTGCACGCAAGGGAAGGCGCAAGGGAAAGCAAGAGGTTCTCCCCGTGGGCCCGGGTGTAGGATCTCGTCACGGGTCGTTCCACGGGGAGAACCTTTTGCTTTCCCTTGCGCCTTCCCTTGCGTGCAGACCCTTTTGTGGAAACCGAATGGGTGATTTGTCCAAGAGACCACCCGAACTCTCCGAATGGGTGATTTGTCCAAGAGACCACCCGAACTCTCCGAACTCTTCTCTTGACTGGAAAACTGAATGCCTTTATTTCAATTCATAGCTCCTTAAATAGGAGATTACAGAAGGAAATTCCTTGTTGGATTTGGTTAGGCTAGGGTAATCCAACTTAAACTCAAACTCCTAATTACCTAATCCTAATGGTAACACAATTCTTACTTAAGATAAGATAAGATGAGGATAAGGATAAGGGATGAGGAATGGTGTAGCTGGCGGTGAGTTGACGAGCAGAGCTGATGTGGTAAGATAAGTGTGGACCCACCTTGATGAGCTATCATGTGGGCCCCGCCCTACTGCTGTTGCCAGGCGGTGCGCGCGTCTCGTAGTGCTGCTGTCGTGAGGTGCGTGCTGCTGTCTAGTGTTGCTGTCGTGCGGTGCGTGTTGCTGCCTAGTGCTGCTGCCCGCTACCGGGCGGTGCGTGCTGCTGCGCGGCGCTGCCGGCAGTGCGTGTCGCTGCCTATGACTGCGCCTACTGCTTCTGTGTCTGCAACACAATAACAATCAGAAAAGAAAGACCCAATTGATTGATTTGATTATTTCAAATAGAGAACCTAAAGTTTGTGTTTAATTCACAAAATCCTCAAACAAAATATAGCTTAAAAGTTAGGAAACAAAGACTATATTAGAACAAAATTAAAGGGGAAAGCTAAAATCCCTATTTTTATTTAAACATGATCATTGAAGTGAACCGAGGTATATTATCAGGCCTATCGTGTGGGCCAGGCCAGGCCCAATTGTAATTTGTGGAAAAATGGTGAAGGGGTGTGAAATTTTTTACCAGTTATTCAAGCAATGTTCAAAGTATCAATACACGCTGATACGCCAATAGGGCATATCGGTCTGTATTGGTACTTTTTTTAAGTTTCATTTATTTATTTTAAAACTAGTTTAGAGGGTCAATTTAAGGCTCGACTACCCTCAGAACTATAGTCTGACCTGATACAACCCCTGGAAGGATATATCAGAAAGCCATCAGCACGATACGTATTAGCCAATACGGGCCGATACTTTAAACCTTGGATTCAAGATTCCAAACCTTTATGTTGTGGAAAATCGGTTGTGTCATTTAAATTATGAGTAGAGAGTTTGGTCGGTGCCGCAGTTTGAGTCTAGATTTCCTCCAATTTTTTTCCTATACTAACCAATCACTATGTAACCATATGGAATGTCAAATTCTCAAATACGACTTTCTTTGTCGAGGGTTAACCCCTTTTTGCTATAATAGAAATACTAGCAGAGGGGGCCTTGCATTGCAAGGGCTCGTTCATAAACTATCAGGCTCGAGCTTGAGCTCAAGTCAAAAGCCCAGAAGCTCGAGCTCTCTTAAGCAGCCGAGGTGCCAAACTGAGGTCTCCCTCAGCTACTAAAGTGTCGAGTTAAGGTTTCCCTAATAGGTGAGGTGTCGAGCTAAGGTCTCCCTTAGTTGACAAGGTATCGGGCTGAGGTCTCCCTCAGTTGTTGAGTTGTTGAGCCGAGATCTCTCTCGGTAATCGAGGTGCCGAGCCAAGGTCTCCCTCAGTGGTTGAGGTGTTGTCTAGCTTGAGCTCGATTCGAATTACAGACTTGGGCTTGAGCTCAGAAGTTCGAGCTCGACTTAGCTCGAACTCGACTACCTTTGATTGTAGGTCCCCTAGTAGTCGAGATGCTAAGTTGAGGTCTCCCTCAATTGGAGTGAGAGTGGAATTTTTGTAATTTATAAGGAGAGAGAGAGATGGCAGGAGAAAGAGAGAGAGAGTTGGTAGGAGAGAGTGTGGCATTTTTGTAATTTGAAAGAAAAGCAAGAGAGAGAGAGTTGATGAGAGAGAGTGGCATTCTTATAATTTCTATGAAGAAAGGCAAAAAATAGTGTTAGATTCCATTTCCCTCATCCTCAGGCCTTTTTAAGTACACATTTCAGCTTAATATATTCATATAGATCAAATTCAGACCAACCAAAACTACCCAATAATTATAAAATAAATATACAATAATACTCCATCAGAACTCATCTTCACAAGTTCCAGCTGCCGAAGGGAATAATGAAACAACCAAAGAAAGATAAATAAAAGTACAAAGAAAAAAATTAAGGGGTTTATTTTTATAGTTCAGTCCACCCCTAGGGTGGAGCTAGGATTTCTAGGGGTGGACTGAATCCTACCGTGGATTGATGTCAAATTCACAGGCAGGAAGCGGTTTATAAGGAGGGGAGGGGTACTAATAGACTAGGAGAGGACTGCAATTCAGATTTCTGAGGTGGAGTGCAGTCCACTTATCCCAAAAATTAATGGTATTTTTTATTACAAAAAAAATAGACTCTAGTAATGGAGGCTTCCATTAATTTCCCTTTATAACAAATTAGAGACCACATCTTCAGCACAAAGTGCCCCACAACACATTCCTGTCATGTATTGAGAACATCTCCCGATGATAGTACCAGAACCGATGATATCATTATTGGGAGATACTCTCAATACACGTCAAAGATGTGCTGTGGGGTGGAGATGTGAACTCAACAAATTAATTAAAATTATAGAACTTTGGGGTTACAAAAGAATAAATTACAGATTAATAACTTGTATTTTGGGATTAGTCTCACTTTATTATTCAAACCTTAAAATTCAGAGTCTAAACTCTTGAAAACTGTCACTTTAGTTCAAAATCATTATTTGATATTAGATAGCCACAAGGGAACAAATACCCATAGCGTTTTGAATAATTGAGAGAAGCATTATTGTGAAATGGCCAGAATAGCCATATTTAAATTCCTTTTCACTGTGATTGGGAACCACT
Organism: Nelumbo nucifera; assembly: GCF_055504915.1. Taxonomy (NCBI): domain Eukaryota; kingdom Viridiplantae; phylum Streptophyta; class Magnoliopsida; order Proteales; family Nelumbonaceae; genus Nelumbo; species Nelumbo nucifera. The sequence goes on along the minus strand of NC_142656.1, from coordinate 54,446,324 downwards.
ATTCACTTTATGCCCTAACCATTCTAAAAACCAGTGCTTCCCACCAAAACAGCTACATAGAAAAATGTTGCAAAAGAAAGCAATGTCATTGTTGGGGAAAGGGATTTAGACCGCTGTCGTTAACGTCGTAATCCTATTTTTTCAATTGTACAATCCATAACAAAGAGGGGTTTAGACCGCTGTTGCTGCTGCAGAAGACGAGTGGTTTTTGCCATTGTCGGGGAAGACAATCAAAATATTAGAAAAAGGTAGTTTTGGTATTTTGAAAAATTGAAGCCACACATAGTGTTACATGGCATATGAAATTATGAATTGAATATGAATGCTAATTGTGCAATTTACCTTAAAAAATAGATACTTAGACTTATTTTGGAAAGAATATAAATACAAATATATAGAGTGTAAAATCTTGTATTTTATATTATTTTTTATGTATTTGTATGTAAAAATTTGTATTTATACTCTTTCCAAACTAAACTTTAATGGGATTTAAATACCAAAACAAATATAATAAGAATTTAACTTTTTGCAAACAATGATTCAAAGAAAGTTGGAAGTTAATTGGTAGACATATGAAATTATGAAATTCTATATCCATGAAAGACATGCCAGAATGCTCTAAAATTCAGGGGATTTAAAAGAAAATGTAATCTAATGTTTCCAACTAGCTGACACAAACAAACATTCAAGCTCAGGGCTTGATCTAATGATAGTTTATCCTTGGTGCTTGGCACCTTGATATGTATATAAGAATAACTGAAACTGAGGAGGAAGTTTGAGAGACAAAACGTTATTAATTAGAACAGACAGAGACCAAATCAGCACCCCTGGTCCCATAATACATTCTCGCTGTGTATCGAAAACATCTCCCAATGATAATATCAGAAATGATGATATTATCATCGAGAAATGTTTATAATAGATGGCCGCAGAGGCAGGGATGTACTGTGGGACGTTGTGGGGGCTGATTTGAACTCAGAACAGACAATTGCACAAATAGGGTGACTTTCTCAACCTCCATATTCTCCACAATCCAAACCTAAGAATCCATACAATCCTTGGTCCTAGATATTCCATATCTTAGTGAAGTCTGATGAAGAGCTCTTATTTTATATTTGACAAAAAAGAAGACCTTGTATTGTCATTTTGCTGCATGTATTTCTTTAAAACCCTTTGAGTGGGACTGGAGGGTAACTACCTGACCCTTTGAGTAGGGCCCAAACACTTAACTAGTTTATACCTGGTGACTGGAAAGATGTTTAATTAAGAAAGGAAAAATAGGTGGTATTTGGTTCATGATTCTGAAAAGGGGTAGTTCGATTTCAGAACCATATCAATCTCCTTTTGAAAATGGGATTTTTTTTTTTTTTTTGAATCACACAATGTTGAAGAGATTGTTCTATTTGCGTCTCAATTGTATGGTTCATGTGTACTTTCACTGTCTACTTTTGACAAAAAAAACATTATAATTGCTGAAATCATTTTGGTGTGTGATCAGGTTCAAAGGTTCAAAATATCCATACACTTGTATAAGGCATAAAAAGACAATGACATAATGCTCTTATCAATGAACCATATTTCCTAGCTAGTTGAAAAGGCTATAAAAAGGTTGTGCTAAAAAAAAAAGTTATTTTCCTAATTTGAATCCATGGATTGCTAGATCTATATCCAACAATAAGATATAAATCTAGGGTCCGTTTGGTTTATAGTCAGGAATCAAAATCCTCCAAAATTGGTGTTTGAATGATCTATTCCCATAATCTATTTGGTTTAGACAAAAATGGGAATAAGAATTGGAATCAACAGGAATGAAATTTCATTCCCAAGGGAGGGGCAGGGAATAACCATTCTCTCAAATGGGGGAATGTCATTCTAGCAAAGAATGAAAATGAGATTTTGATTCTACCCAACCAAATAGTTGGAATCAGAATAGTTCGGTCTGATTCCGATTCTAGACCCCTATTCCTGTAAACCAAACGGAGCCCATATTTATACTACTATTAAAAGTGTGAATGAGAGCGTGGAACTTTTGTTTGATTAAAATACCTCAAAATTTGAATTTGATTGCTCTCTAATTGTAAGGACAAAAATGTAATTTGAACAACCATTTTTCTCTCATTCAAATCTCTCACATTAAGTTTTATATTTATGGTATTAACTCCCATTAACATTTATTGAATCCTATTCTTAATTAGAATACCCCTATTTTTTAATCCTATTCCTCTATTTGAACTATTACAGTTGTTTTCATTCAACTCCCTCTCATCAAATCTTGTATTTGGGGTATTAATTCCTATTCTTTCATTGAATCCTATATTAATTAACCATATTAAAGAAAATAAGTGTGATAAAGAATAATTGTTTTTGTCAACCAATAAAAAAATAGTTTGGAGGTGAAACCAATAAAAAAAATAATTTGGAGGTGAATCAACAAAATATAAATTTAAAACCAATAAAAATAGTTTGGAGGTGAATCAACAAAATGTGTCAACCCTTGATGTCATAGTTAAATAATAATAATAATTAAAAAAAGATGAAAGTGCACAAAAATATAAAATATATAAAAAACATGTAGAAATCATTTAGACACTTCGCTAATATCATATATTCATCATATTAACAATAACAAGTAAGAAAATTTTTATATATAAAAATGTAAAAATATTATAAAAAATTCTGAAAATATATTATTTACTATCATTTCATCATCATTAAATCATCATAAAAATTTCCACCTACAAAGCATGTGACACTATACAAAATGCTAATTGTATTTATGAAACAACAATGTTAGATCTTATTTATTTTACATATATATAAAAAAAATCGTTAAAAAGATTAGCTGTGGTAAAATATATCAACCCAACTGCTGCCCCTCCCAAGATTAGGTACCAAAGGCATGGTAAAATTTGTGTGTTGGGAGTTCAGGGGGAGAGAGAGTTGAGCTGCGGAACCGGATGTAATAGGCACAATATAAATAAATACGTTAATAGGTATTTTTGATAACTGTTAGAAGTGGGTTTTAATCTTTTCCAAGGGTAGAGTGAGAGTATTTTAATGAGTAGGTGACAAAAAAATTTTCAATTACTTATTAAACATGTTTGCAACATTTGTGCCTACCTGATCTGAAGTGTTGGGTTGCATTCTTCTCGATGTTGACAGTCAGTACCAACACCATGGTTTTTAAAACCGGACTAGACCAGAAAAACTGGGAACCGGTCACCTGATCGATTCCGTTTTTCCTAAAAATCGCTTTTTTCCTTAAAACCGTTGATTTTGGTTAGTAAATCGCTAAACTGGCCGGTTAATCGTTTGAACCATTCAAATGGTTTGGACCGTTTTTCATTTTTTTAAATTTTTTTATTTTTTGTCAAAATGGGCCAATCATTCGGATCAAATTGTTAGAGTATTCAAACCGATAACCGGACCCCTGACTGGTTCGGTTTTAAAAACCATGACCGGCACCATTGGAGGAATCATGGCTGTGCAGGTGGGGAAGTTGTGGAGTGGCAGAGGGATTTAACTCCATTGATGTGATTTGCCGAAGTAACTCACTTGCTGTTGTGTCGTTTCAGTTTGACCAGCAAGCGGGGTGATGACATGTGTTAAAGAGTCAGTTGTATATAAATGTTTGTGTATAAGTATAACAGGATATGAAAACCCTTGCTTTGAAGTGAGACCGGATCTACTCCTCACACTTGGTGCCTCACAAACACATCTAATCATATATTGGGAACATCTCCCACACTTGTTTGTTATTAATCATGGGAGATGTTCCCAATGCACAGTGGATGTGCATGTGAGGTGCCCATTTATGAGGAGCAAATCCCGTCACCTTTGAAGCATGATTTTCCAAGGGCAGACCTACTGGAACTGGATCTGCTCCTCACACATGGGCGCCTTATAGTCACATCCACCATGCATCGGGAACATCTCCCATGAATAATAACTTCTAAGTACAGGAGATGTTCCCAATAGGATGTGTGTGTGAGGTTGGTGTGGGACGCCCTGTGTGTGGAGTAGATCTAGTCTCGAACTTATCTTTGAAACTCCAATTGCTGGATGAGGATTAAACAGTTTCACCTTTCACGGGTCAATGGCTACAAACACTAATAGATTTAGCTACACACATTGTTTTTCTCATTTACCTGGCATCTCATTTGCCGTTGTCATTATCATCGTTAGTGACGTCGAACCATCTTCCTCTTTTTTCTTCTTTCCTCCTTCTCTCCTTCCTTCCCTTTCTCTTCTTTTCTTTTTTTTTTTCTGTTCTCCTTCCTTCCTTTCTTTCTTTCTTTCTTTCTTTTCTTCTTTCTATTTTTCTTTCTCAGCCGACATCTCTTCTCCACTCCAGTTCTCCTTTCTCAAATCTCATATAAAAATATTTTTCCTAACCCTAATATACAAACCATCTGAACCATTTGAGCTGGATTGTGAACTATTAACCCAAAAACCGGTAGTTAGAACGATTCTATTTCTAGGTTGGTTTTTAAAACATTGATTTTAAGGTCATTACTGAAACACTCCCTTGTAGTTTCACATATTTTTACTAAAACTTATTTTATACTTTACATTTTACTAAAATTCTCCTACAATTTCCAACCGATCTTCTGTCAAGAATCTTTTATGTTGTTGTCTGGAAATAGTAACATGACAACCTATGCTGAGTAGAAACATTTTAAGGGCATGGACCTATGATATTTTATTCCAAAAGTAACTTTAACACTTCATCTCGAGCTTTTAACATCAACCAATTTTTTATTTTCAGATTTAACATACAATGTTGGTTTCAGCAAAATGAAAAAGAGAGAACAATGCATCTCATGTTATTAGTGTGCAACAATATGTCATCCTTCTTCAAATGGAGAATAAAATTTATCAGAAAGAATTGTTACCCATGTTTTATCAGGGGTAAGAATGACATTTCCATGTATGTTTTCTGTAGATTAATTTGGTCCAACAAACACTAAGGTCAAAACTGTCATTTTCAACTTCAATTTAATGGAAGGTGTTGTGAATTTGTTGTAGTAAAACACAAGCTAAGGTAGTAGGTTTTAGTAAATTCATTAAACTATTGAATTATAGGGGCATTAAGTAAATGATCCCATATTTATTGTCGCTTTTTCTTTTGCTTCAAGGAATTATATATGCATATGCACTCTATTGACCCGTTGCTGTCTATCTAAAGAAAATAATGGCGGAGAAAGCACTTTCTGATCAATCAATGGAGCATACCAACCAAATATTGTAAAATATTAAGCAGTTCCTTTTTCAAAAGGTTCAAAGTATAGGGCATATCATATCGTATTTGAAAAAGAAGCAGTCCAAAACGCCTGTTTTCAGGTGTTTCGAATCCGTAATTTTTTTTTAATAATAAAAAACATCTTATAAGCTTCCTAAAAAATCAAACTCCGAAAAAAAACTAAAAAATAAAATGTGTATTGGCAATTTCTATGTACCGATACGATATGACCAAAATGCGTATCGTATCGATACTTTGAACCTTGCTTTTTCATTTTGATTTGCAAGGTCAAACAAATATGAGAAATGCATATAAAAAAAGAAGCTTTTTGACGATGGAAATGGGAAACCAAATCCAATTAAGGCAATCCGAATTGATTCATTCAACATGTATGCATGCCCTAAGGCTATGTTTGGTTTAAAGGAAAAAATAGGGAAAGGAAGGGAAACTTAGGGAAACCTATACAAGGCTTGTAAAGGTTTTCCTACGTTTTCCTTCCTTTCCCTGCTTTTTCCTTTAAATGGAACACAACCAAATTGAATCAAACAAATGCATCCATAACATTTTGCAATTTTCCCTTAAGTGAAAAAGTTATTTACGCTAAATGGTTATCATTTAATTCAATAAGTGATATACATGGAAAAACAATTTATAATAAAACCCAATGAACATAAAGTATTCATCAACAAAATCAACTTTCCTTTATTTATAAAAAAAATGGATGAGTTTAAAACTATTTTACATCACAAACAATCTTAAAACAATAAATAAATATTTAGAAGGTATAAAACATATCAACACGTAATTAGGGTTTGCATCAAGGCATCAAGGAAAACAACAAAGGAACACATGCAATAAGAATAAGTTTCTAATTAAACATTTCTAATTTCTAAAATCGTGGCAACCCAAAACCCATTGAAACTGCGGAAAGGGTCCTACCGTCCGGTTCGATCTGAAGTTCAGCTTCAGTCAGGTTAAAGCCCATTAGAGCAGCCTTACATTGGGAATATCTCCCTGCTTATATGCTTTATTTCATGGAGAGATATTTCCAATGCAAGGTTGCAGAAGACAGTTGCCCTAACAGAAGTCAATCTCTTCGATCTAAGTCTGATGACATTGATTATGATTAGACTTGTTCATGGGCCAGATAGCTCGATGGGCTGGCCCGGCCCGGCCCGCTATAAGTCAGGCTTAGTCATAATTTTATGCCCGTGGGCTTGGGCTTTCTTAAAAAAGCCTAGCCTAAGCTCAAACCCGACTTGATACTATATATTAAATATTAAAAATATTTTTTATTTAATAAAAATATATATATACAATATTTTTTCTTTGTTCTTCTTTTATTTTTCTTTCAAGTAATAGTGAGATATTTATTATTTTTGAATTTTGAAGGTTTTTAATATAAATAAATTTTTTTATTAAATAAAAAAAGAAAAAAAATTCTGTTCTCAAAGTTCTGACTAAGCTTAGGCTCTGGTCTGAGCTTCAGACTTTATATAAAGATCAGGCTTAAGCTCAAGACCTAGACCCAATGGTCAGGCCAAGCTCGGGCTCGGGCCTAAATATATTCTATTGATACATATATAAAGCCCAGCCCAACCCATGAATAAGTATAATTACGATAACCACTCAAATGATTAAAGGTTATAAGGTGATGAAAGAGAATCTTTGTTCTCCAAATACGCACAGATGATTCTCATTTATCATATTGTCATTTTCGCATCAAACGTTGTGGGGTTGGGTGGGCCAAATAGGCACCCATGACTTGAAACCTGGTGCATGTATTTCGTTCTTCCGTGAGTTTGTCAAACAAGGAAAAGAAAAGTATATGAAAAAAAAAAAAAAGTTTTGATATGATATGAAACGGAGCCACACAGCATCTCGTAAGTGAGTTCATATGAGGGGTGCCTGACAAGGAACGGGATCTGTCGGGATCTACTCCTCATACATGGACGCCTCACGGGTACATCTGTCGTGCATTAAGAATATCTCTCGTGAATAATAATTTATAAGTACGAGAGATGTTCCCAATGTATAGTAGGATGTGCGTGTAAAATCAGTGTGAGGCACCTTGTGTGAAGAGCAGATCCGATGATGTCTTATTAGATTTTGTACTTATTATCAGAATTATATGTTTTTAATACACAGTTGGAATGTGCTGTGAAACATTCGGGGGCACCTCACAAAGGGCACCCAACAATGTCTCACATTACATCCCATCTATGTATCCGAAACATCTTGGGATGATGTCTTATCATCTTTTGTATTTATCATCCAAATTAGATATTTTTAATTCAGACTGGGATGTGCTGTGGAGCATTCTGGGGCACCCCCACTGATGTGAACTCCTTATGAGTTAGACATGCTTCTCCCTTTATGACCTCAGCTTCCATTTTACGACCTCATTTTCCATCAATTGAGAGTCTGAGGGGTTTTTTTTTTTTTGTCGTTATATTTTCACATCCTAGCTAGTAGAACCCATTAAAGAATTAGACAACCTAGAAGAATGCAGCCAATGAAATGACTTTTATGATATTTATACATAAATTTTGGGGTTTACGGTTTTAAGGCTTAAGATTTAAGGGTATAGAATTTTGAAAATTAGGGTTTCGAATTTAAGGTTTAGCTATAAAAAATTAACATTTTTTTGTAAATCAAGAGATCATCAGACACATGGAGTGAAATAAAGCTCACAAAGCCAACATGGGAATTATCCTATCCAGCTTTCCTAAGTGCCCCTTATTGAAAGAAAGGGATGCAAATTTTTTTTGTTTTGATTAGTGATGTCTCTTGTCATTCTAAGTGCTCACCATTTATTTCAATCTAATATCAGAAAAATATTAGGAGGGCCCACTTGGATACCCTTTTTGTATAATTTTAATTTTGGTTAAATTAAGATATTTAAGGTAACTCCATATTGTGATCAGTATTTTGGCTGCCATATATATAAATGGGAGATTTCATATTTTTTAAATATGTCGAGGGATATTTTAGTCAAGAAAAATGCCCGTAAGTTGTTTATTTTCTTGCCAACTGAGGGGTAGCTCAGTTGGTATGTTAACGTGATTAGATTCGCAACCACTAATATTGGGAAGGGGGTCTTTAGTGGTGCATATCACCAAATACCAAAACAAAAAAAAAAAAAGAAAAAAATCATATATCTTCTTAGAAATGGAGAAGATTGGACAAAAGAGTATTTTAAACAAAAAAGTAAAAAAAAAAAAAAAAAAAAAAAACCCTTTTCTCATTAATTTGGAACCTACTAATTATTTCTGATATCCATAGTGATGAGCCCATCCACCAAATTTATCATTCATCATATGCATTGAAATTATGAAATTCCACATCTTTGGATCATCACTCTTTAAAATCTCCCCATTGAGCAGGTTCTTTGTAAAATTTCCTTCCCATCCATTTGCTTCATCATATCTTTCCCACATCATATAGATTTATTTGTCCATAAATATATATGTGAAAAAGGTTTTAATCTGTAAAATTGCTGCAATTATATTTGTTCCTCTTTTCATCCATTTACATGAAAATAACTATGATGGTTCCTTATTTTGGAACTTATGAGATTAAAAAGGTTTTAATCTCTCTTCTTTGAAGCTTCTGTATATAATAAAAATATTGATAAGCCTACCTCGATAAGTTTAAACATATGCTGTGCGAACAATGAATTTGCTGGTTTAATTAAGTAAAATCATCAAAACAAATATACAATGGGTTCTACTGCAAACTGAAGGGACTAGAAAGGTTAGGGGTAGATAAAAAGGACAGAAGTTGGAGTAGTAAGAAATGATTCAAGTGTTCATAATTTAACAATGGATATTAAAAAGAAAAAAATGATGAAACATGATTTACGTAGATGATACCATATAATTGGAATAAGGCTCAGATGATGATGATGATTAAGGAAAAATTCTCACTTTTCCACTGTGGTATGCTCCATTATTCTCATTTCTTCTCAATAAAAAATTAAGGAAACTATAATATTGACATACAAAATCTCTATTTTCATTATTGTTGTTGGTGTCGTCGTCGTTCCTGCCACAATCTCTTCAACAGGATCTCCTTCACAAGGCCAACAATATTCTTGACAATAAAGCCACCACAAATAGCCCATAATCGAATTAGGCAAATTTACCAAACATGGCAAGAAAGTCAAAAATAGAATGAAATCTATACCACAAAGAGAAAAAGAGCATTTTTTTTTTATATTTGGTGATGCCTCCAAATCTCTCCAAAGTTGGTGGAAGTGGAAACTGAATCCACGTCTTTTGTGGAATAAGCCAACTAACGCACCAACTGAACCACCCCTTAGTTGGCAGAAAAAAGAGTTATTTGACATTGCTTTTCTTGCTAAGATCTCTTGATTCATAGATCAGATTTGATGTAGAGCGATTTGACTACTCCCCATTAGAGGATGATCTGGCTTTCAATCGAGCAACCAGCTAGGTGAATCTAAAAGACAGTGGATCGGAGAACCCGACGATGTCGCTCCGATGCTTAAGTTAGTATACTGTAATGCGAGCTGAAAGCTTTGAGAGCTAGAGAGCTAGAGAACTAGAGAGTAGAAAAATCACGCATACCTTGTGTCATTGGGGTTGGGGCCTTTATATAGTCGAGCCCTCGCGGGTTTTACAGATCGGTTTCAGGATCTTCATCATGAGGGTATCTGTTTCTGCTTTAATTGGGGAGTAACGTATCAATTAATAAAGATTATCAATTCTGCCCGATCCGGGCGGGGAGAAGATAAGGCCTGCTGTTACGCGGGGTGATCCCGTGAGGTTTGGAATCTGCTGGAGATACTTCCTTGATCGTTATGTGGCGGTCCAGGTTGGTAGCCCTGAGCTGATGCTTCAATCTTTTAGTTCCAAACTGGATTGAATGCCGATGTGCCTCGATGCCGAGGTGACCTTGTGCTAAGGTGATTGAATACCCGAGCTCAATTGTTGCGAACTAGGCTTTTCAGGCTAAGTTGTCATCTCTTAGTCAGGTCGTGTCCACGTGTCTCATTTTCACTAGGTCGGGCCAATCACCCTTCATCAATTGTCCCCCCACTCCCCGAGCCAGGGGTCTCAACCCGGTGCAAGGAATTCATGAAGAGTCCAGGTGGATTTGGTACGAGCTCTAGGCGGCTTGATGGGCGAATCGTTGGTCGGACCTGTTCGGCCGCCCGGCTCAACTAGGAATAACCCAGGTCGTGTCTAATCTACGCGCAAACATCACGTCATTTATAAACTCCACGGACGTCAAAACACACGCTAAACCGATTTCAACCCCGGGGCCGTGCAACCGGTTTTCCTAGGAGTTGTTGGATCATGACGATCTCGACCGTTGATCCCCGGACACATTGGCTATAAATAGGGGGCAAGGGGCTCATTTTCTTCGCCACAAGTCTGCTAATCCGCAATCTGAGGTCATGCTCGAGTCCTTTAGTTCGGTGTCTTCCCGAGGTCGTCTTTCTTTCTTTGGTCTTTCTTCTAGTGAGTCTCCCCTAGCTCTCTTTTTCGATTTTGTGTCTTTCCATTATGTCTAGAGTTAGTTTCGATAGCCTCTTAGATGGGAGCGGTGATTCCGTTGCCTCAGCTCAGGCCGTAGAAACTCATCCACGGTCCTCCCAAGGTGGACTCACCCCAGGGGGAGTGAGAGGCCTCTGGTAACCTGGCTTCCTCCTCACATTGAGGTCAGCTGCCAGATAATTTTGGCCCGACGACAATGACAATAGACAGGCTCCTATCTTTAGTAGCCCGATACAGACTTCCTAACGACCTCATCTACAGCATCCCTTTAGGTAACTTCCCTTTGGAACATGGTCACGACGAGATCGTGATCTTCGAGGAACAACTCGTAGCTGGTCTTCATCTTCCACTTCACCCTCTGATGGTCAAAATCATAAAGTTATTCAACATTACCATAGACCAATTGCACCCGAACTCCATCCGCAACATCGTAGGGACTATCTCTCTTTTCCACGACTACAATCTTCCACTTGACCTCGACATCTTTTCTTCTATTCTTTCCATCAAAAAGAAATCATCTTGTGTTTTGCCCGAGCACAGGCAAACTTATTATCTGTCACCTCGTCCTGGCTTCAAACTATTGCACGAGCTCCCGAACAAGGTCCCAACCTGGAAGAGGCGCTATTTCGTGGTCCACAACACTGAGAGGTGGCCTTTCCCGACTCATTGGAGGGTGGCCATTCAGGACCCTAGTGTTAGGCTAGACCTGAAGACAAGAGAGGCACTCTGATCTTGGGCGGAGCTCGACCTGAAGTTTGAAGACTTCATGACTGAGAAGAAGCTCGTGCAGGCCGGTCTGAGTCCTGGTAGGTCATTGTTTGTTGTATTTCCTCTGCTTTACTTTGGTATGGTATCTCACAGCTCGTTTCTTGTTGCAGCTATCATGGACATCCCCGCCAACGAACTCTTCGGGACCATGAAGGGGAAAAAGAAGAGAGCTTCAAAAAGAGCTCGCGTTGAGACCCCGCCAGCAGTCATTCCAGAGCCCGAGCAGCCATCAACCGCTGAACAGCCTTTAGTAATCGATTTGGTCGAGGAGGACTCGGGCAAGCTCTCCTCGCCCCGTGTGCCCAAGGAGGCTACGTCTTCGGAGCCTGCCCCGAGAGCTACCTCTTCTTCAGGCAGCGACGATGCAGCTCAACGCATTTTGACTCCAAAATTCGGCCTCCTCAAGAGCAAAGGCACAGTATGAGCTAAGGAGGTTGCTAGCTGGGCTGAGCTGCCAGTTGCTCAGCTCAGAGCCCGAGTGGCTACTCATTGCATGGTGGTAAGTTTTCGGGCTCGTCTTCTTCGATATGTCTTGTACTTGGCCTTTTATATGCTGACACTTATTTTCTTCTCTTGGTAGGTGAATCCCACCATCCACGCCTTGGCTTATCAGTCCGAGGTGAACTTGAAGTAGGCCCTCGCAGCCGAGGAGTCTTCCCGTGAAGCCCACACCGAGCTGAACTTAGCCCGCAATGAAAATAATCAGCTAAAGAAGGAAGCGCAGGCTAAGAATGAGCTGCTCACGTTGCTGATGTCAGAGAAGAAGGATCTCAAAGAGCGTGAGGCGGCCTTGAAGAGGGAGCTCGCGGAGCAGGAGGCAGCACTGAAGAGGGAGCTCGCGGAGCGGGAGGCAGCACTGAAGAGGGAGGTGGAGAACCTTGAGGCTCACATGAAGGAGCGAACTGAGATACTTCTTCAAGCAATAGAGGATGCCAAAGTCAAGGTCATTGAGGAGTACAAGTCTTCAGCGGAGTATGGTCGAGGTGGGGACGGCGAGCTACCGCAAAGGTTTTAAACTTAGCTAGTGGCTGACCCAACGTGAGTTCCCCTAGCTTGACCTCAGTGTCATAACTACTTCGAGGATCACAGAGGAGATGGCCATCGAAGCTGCCCAAGATCCGGACTCCGAAGAAGAAAGCGACGGTGACCTGTTCGATGATGATGAGGAGACCGGTGCTGGCGAGAACCACATGGAGACGGATCCTCCTACTGAAGCCTCCAACAAGGGTGAGGATCCCCGAAGTGACTAGATGCCTCTTTTCTTGGTCCTTTATGATGTATACCCTGAGCCTCCGAGCTCGGTTCATAGTGAAAGTTTCTATTTCTATTTTTTTTATGTACTCAAAACTTCACATTAATGAAATACAAGTATTTTGGCTATCTTTGTGCAAGAGATTTTCTAAGTGTAAATAACTCCCGAACTGGCGAACTATACCAAAAATAGGAGTACTTTTTTTCTAAGTGTTGGTTATCCCGAGCTGTCGAGCTAACGAGATGGAACTGCTTGTAGGTATAACCTCGCATCGTTGTACACCGAGGTGGGCGGACACTGTAGGGTATATACCCGACTTGTCTGCACACAGGCTACTTGCTTAGGTGTCGGTTATCCCTTAGTGTCGAGCTATCGGGCCTGACTTCAAATGGGATCAACCTGTTGTTGTATGCCGAGGTGGGTTAGACATAGTTGGGTTTGTACCCAAACTATCTATGCCTCAAAAATGAGAACTGGTTTGCCTATGTCGAAGAGGCAACTAGGATTTGTCTGCCTATGCCGAAGAGGCGGCTAGGACTTGTCTACCCATGCCGAAGAGGCAACTGGGACTTATCTGCCTATGCTGAGGAGGCAACTAGGACTTATCGTAGTGCCGAGGTCTTATGTCAGCTCGGCATCATGGCCCTTGGGCTTCTAGGAGTGATTCGCAGTCCTCTCTCCAATTCGGTGATCACAAGTAGTACCTTCTTAGGTTGTCGATGTTACATGCTCGAGGTACTTGCTTCCCTCCCAGTCTCTAGCTCGTACGTACCTTCCCCGAACACCCATCGTACTCGATATGGACCTTCCCAATTCGGTCCGAGCTTACCAACGCCGGGCTCAGGTACCATAACCTTCCGAAGAACCAGGTCATCAACACGGAAGTATCGCTTTCTGACCCAGGCGTTATAGTACCGAGCTACTCTCTGTTGGTAGGCTGCAATCCGGATGTATGCCAGGTCACGTACCTCTTCCACCAGGTCTAGGTTGGTACCTCATCATCATTCATCTCTTCGTCATAGGCCTCCAAGCATAGTGTAGGCACCTCGATTTCTACTGGGATCACCGCTTTTGTGTCATAAGCGAGGTTGAAAAGAGTCTCTCCTGTGGCAGTCTTGATGGTAGTCCGGTAGGCCTAGAATACATTGGGCAGTTCGTCTATCCACAACCCCTTGGCTCGAGCTAAGCGACATTTTAGTCCGCGAAGTATGGCTCTGTTAGTGACTTCCGCTTGCCCATTTGCTTGGGGGTGTGCCACTGAGGTGAAATTTTGCTGAATTCCCATTTTGGCACACCAATTCTGAAACTTAATATCCTCGAATTGCTTCCCGTTATCGGAGATGAGTACCCGAGGTAGCCCAAAGCGACATACTATGTCCTTCTAAAAGAATTTTGTATGTTGTGGGTTGTGATTGTTGCCAGAGGTTCAGCTTCCACCAACGTCGTAAAATAGTCTACTGTTATGGTCACACCATCTGGCAACGCACTGCGGCGCAATCATAAGCAGCAGCACGCACAGTAGGCCGCACCACCTGGCAACGCTGCACAGCAGCACACACCGCCAGGCAGCAGCGCACACCGGACGCACTGCACGGCACCACGCACCGCGCACACGCCCGGCACCGCACGACAGCGGCACCATGAGGCGCGCGCACGCACGGCAGCGGCACCATGAGGCGCACGCACGCACCGCGTGGCAGTGGCACCATGATCCGCGCGCACGCACCCGGCAACAGCAACAAAGCTGGGTCCACACGACAGCTCATAGGGGTGGGCCCATCCTTATCTGGACACATCAAGCCAATTCGCCGCCAGTTTACCTTATCCCTTATCTTTATCTTATCTTAAGTAAGAGTGAATTACCACTAGGAGTAGGTAATTAGGAGTTTGAGTTCAAGTTGGAGTTTGAGTTTAATTAGGAATTTCCTTCTGTAATCTCCTATTTAAGGAGCTACAAATTGAAATAAAGCATTTAGTTTTCCAGTCAAGAAAAGAGTGAGGAGAGTTCGGGTGGTCTCTTGGACAAATCACCCATTCAGTTTCCGCAATAGGGTCTGCACGCAAGGGAAGGTGCAAGGGGAAGTAGGGCTTCGTACCGTGGACCGACCCGTGACAGGATCCTATGCTCAGGCCCATAACATCTACTACTACGACCAAAAACTTCATCTATCCTATCGCTGGCGGGAATGGGCCAAGGATATCGATTCCCCACTATGCGAAGGGCCATGGGCTAGTGAGGTATTTTAGATCGACAATAGGTCAGTGGTGGATGTTGGCGTGCCTCTGACACTTTTCGCACTTCTTGAGGAGCTCGAGTGCATCTGCCTTCATCGTGCCAGTAGTAGCCTTGCCACAACGCCTTCTATGTGAGAGCCTTGCCCCCCAAGTGTCCGCCGAACAAGCCTTCATGGGTGTCGCGGAGTACGTACTCGGCCTCTGAGAATCACAAGCAGCGCAAGTAGGGGAGCGTGAAGGACCTTCTGTACAACTGTTCGTCTATAAGGACGTACTTAGCTGACTAGCGCTCTACCCTTCGAGCCGCATTGCGTTCTATAGGGAAGGTCCCGTGAAACAGGTAACTCATGAGTAGACCTGTTCATGGGCCGGGCTGGGCCGGGCTTTTATTGTGTATTAACAAATTTTTTTAAGGCCCGAGCCCGAGCCCGGCCCGACCATCGGGCCTACAATTTGGGCCCGAGCCCGGCCCTCATAAAAAGCTCGAAGCCCGAGCCTGGGCCCGGGCCCGAAATTTAGCCTATATTATTATTATTATTAATGTTGAAGCAGCTGAATAAAGAGAGAGATAGATTGAAATTATAAAGAAAAGAATAAAATATATATATATTAAATTATAAATATATATTTTAATAAATATTATATTATTTATATATTTTATATAATATATAAAATACATATTATATATTTTATAAAATATATAATACTGAGTTGGGCCGGGCCGGGCTCGGGCTGGGCTTTTTTGACAAATCCCGAGCCCGGCCCGAAACACAGTCGGGCTTACTGTGTTAAGCCCGAGGTCAGACCCGCGGGCCTAATTATATGACCAAGCCCGGCCGGGGTGCGGGCCGGGCCGTCAGGCTACCCGGCCCATGAACAGGTCTACTCACGAGTGGGTCGATCCAGCTCAGTTCTTCTTGTGTTACAGGAGCGACCTCTCCTGCCCCCCCGAGAATGATATGCCAAGGTAGGTCCTTTATATACACGATCCGCATGGTGTTACTACTTGTGCTGGCTAATCGGGACAGGGCGTCGACTCAGCGTTCTCAGACCTTGGGATCTGTCTGATGAAGTAGGAAATGAAGCCGCAGAGGATCTCCCTAATTTTGGCCAAGTAATCAGCCATAGTGGGGTCGCGGGCTTCATACTCACCGATGACTTGGTTGACTACAAGCTGAGAGTTGCTGCATATGATGAGGTGCTTTGCCTTCATTTCCTTTGCTAGGGTGAGTCTGGCGACCAATGCTTCATTCTCTGCTTTGTTGTTTGATGTCGTGAACTCGAATCGGAGTGCGTATTCCAGCTTCACCTCGCTTGGGCTGTACAGAATTATTCCTACACCGTTTCCTTGTTGGTTGGACAAGCTGTCAACATGGAGAATCCAAGGTTCCTCATCCCAGGTTGGACCTTCTCTAACCGGGACTGGTGCTGCACTGGTTGAAGCTTCCATCGTGTGTTCGAGCTCGGTCAGCTCAGGAGTTGTAATACTGAATGTACATTCTGCCACAAAATTGGCCAAGGTTCATACCGGATGTTGTACTCACTTAGTTCAATAGCCCACTTCGTCAATTTTCCAGACACCTTGGGCTTGAGCAGAATTTGTCTCAAAGGCTTGTTGGTGAGGACAACGATGGTGTGTGTTTGGAAGTATGGACGAAGCTTGCGAGCTTCTATGATTAACGTGTACGCTAGTTTCTCAATCTCCGAGTACCTAGTTTCTACGTCCTAAAAAACTTTGCTAACATAGTAGATAGGTCGTTGGACCCGCTCTACCTCTTTAATTAGTACTGAACTGACCACCTCATCACTCGCGGAGAGGTACAACTTTAATACATCTCCTTCCTTGGGTCGGGTCAGAACTGGGGTGCTAGCTAAGTATATTTTCAGCTCATTGAAGGCGAGTTGACATTTTGCCGTCCACTCGAAATCTTTACTCTTTTTTATGGATTTAAAAAAGGGTAGGCAGCGATCTGCTAACTTGGACATAAAATGGCTCAGGGCGGCTATTTGGCCATTCAGCCTCTGAACCTCTTTTATTTTGCGAGGTGGCCTCATATCTAAGATGGCCTTTATTTTTTTTCAAGTTGGCTTCGATGCCACGTCGGTTGACTATATAGCCCAAAAATTTGCCCGATGTGACCCCGAAGACACACTTGTTGGGATTTAGTTTCATATTATATTTTCGTAAAATTTGAAAAACACTTTGCAAATCATCTAGCAAAAAATTTGAATATTGGGTCTTCACGATTTTATTGCCAATTAACGGCTCGAAAATTTTATTTACAAGTCGTTGAAAGGTTGCCCCGGCATTTTTTAGTCTGAAGGTCATGACCTTGTAGCAATACAACCCGAGCTCAGTTTGCGGACTAAGGTTCGTCCGGCTGCCGAAGTACACCCTGCGATGATGGACCCACTAGTAATCATATTGATTACCCCGTGGATCAGTCTTTCCTCGGGCAACTGCCGTGACGACTTCTCGCTCTGCCTATTACTGGTCTCGGGGGCATTCCTTCTCTGGTCCCCTACCGATCTGCTTGCCGATCTTCCTGGCTTCTCAATCTCGTCGGATGAGATTGAGCTCCTCAATCTCGTCGCGGTGGATGAGCTCCTCAATCTTGTCATGGAGGTTCCTGCATTTCTCCGTGATGTGCCCGTGGTCTCTGTGGAAATGACAGTAGACGTTCCAGTTTCTTGTTGTAGGATCTCCCCTCAACCTGGGAGGCCACTTGACAAAGGAGGAGTCCTTGATGGCCATTAGGATTTCTCCTCACTTAGCGTTGAGAGGTGTGTAGTTCGTTCTTTCAACAGGTGGGGTCCTGGAACGCCAACCTGACTTGTGAGCTCGCGAAGGAGATCGGCTTCCAGATTTGTTTCTTCCCCTGCTCGGGGACTTGCTCTTTCTTCTTTTGTGCCCGCCACTACCTGTGTCGTCATTGTCTCTTTTTCTTTTTTCTGTCGGGTTATCGGTCTTCTAGTTTATTTCCTCTTCGGTTCCGATGAACTGGTCGACTAGCTTGAGTAATTCGGTGATGTCTTTTGGTTTATTGGCCACTACATGCCATTTAAACTCCCTGTGAGTTATTCCTTTCTTAGCTGTCGTGAGTCTTACTGTCGGGTCTAAGTCGGGGATCTGCAAGTAGGTGTTGTTGAAACGCTTGATGTAGCTTCTAATCGACTGTCCTTCCCTCTGAACCACGTTGAGGAGGCTCTCCTACGACCTCAGGCACTCCTTGCTGGCTGGTTGTCCTGAGCTAAAGTACGGCGTGCCTTGCGACGCCTTCGTTGCTGCCTCTTTATCAGCTCGGCATTGGTGTTGCTTATTTCAGTATGCTCCAGTATCGTTCTACCGCGAGGTAGCTCCTGGTTCCTCGTGGGATTCTGGGGCTAGCTATCATGGACAGAGAGGCCCTGCTTTGAGTTTGCACCCCGAACCCCAAACTGGTTACCTACAAGCGACTCATTGTTTTCTTGCTGCGAACGTCGAGGAAGATTGGCCCTATTAGGCAGAGTATCCCTGGACTTGTTTCCGAGGTTCCCTTGTGAAGCAGGTGGAGTAATCTGGCTGTCTCTCCTCCTGCGTGGTGAGACTTGACTCCTAGGAGGAATTGGGACTTGGGAAGTTTGTTCGCCTCGGTGGGGAGATCGAACGATGTCCTGGTTCACGCGAGGTTGGTTCTGATTCTACTGGGCCCCTGGGTGCCGAGGTGGAACCGACTGCTGGCTCTATGACAATGGGGGGAACTGCTGTTGGTACTGTTGGTAGAAGAGGTAATGCTAGAATTACTGAACCAGCTGCATTTGGACCTAGATGGCCCGAACACACTGCACCAGGTCGTTAAACTGGGACTGTCCAACTACAAGGGAAACCACAGAAGACTCAGAAAAGGTTGCACCTACCACTGGGGGGAGTGGGGCGTTCACTTGCGCGGTGCTCAGTGGTGCGATCAGAATTGGAACCCCATCCGTAGTAAGCGGGATGGTGAACTGGCCGATGCACACTGAAGGGAGTTGGGGTTGTCCCCCGAATACGTTCATCTCATTGCTTTGTCCGGCGTGACTGGAAGATGCCATTGATTTAGAAGGAGGTTGATAACTTGTAAAAGGGATGACTTTTTGGTCGTTTCCCACAAACGGTGCCAATTGATGTAGTGCGATCTGACTACTCCCCGCTAGAGGATGACCTGGCTTCCAATCGAGCAGCGAGCTAGGTGAATCTGCAAGATAGTGGATCAGAGAACTCGGGATGGTTAACCCGGCGAGCTCGCTCTGATGCTTAAGTTAGTATATTGTGATGCGAGCTGAAAGATTTGAGAGCTAGAGAGTAGAAAAATCATGCGTACCTTATGTCATTGGGGTTGGTGCCTTTATATTGTCGAGCCCTCACAGGTTTTGCGGATTGGTTCCGGGATCTTCATCCTGAGGGGATCCATTTCTGCTTTAATTGGGGAGTAACGTATCAATTACGTGGTGGTCCGAGTCGATAGCCCCGAGCTGATACTTCAGTCTTTTAGTTTCGAACTGGATTGAATTAATTAGGTTTTGTTAGATTTTTTTTCTTTGTTTTTCTTAGAGAGCTATGTATGCTTGGGTTATGGGGCAAGGGGTCCTCCCTTGTTATTACAAATTTTCCTTTTGAAAATGGTTAGTAAAATTTAAGGTGGTTGCCCTTCCACCTGGAGTAAAGTTTGGGGTTAAAAAAAACCCTCCATGGCTCTCTTCCTAGCTATTTTTGACTCTTATACTACCAAACGTGGGGAGCTGAGTTATTATAGTGACTCATTTTGTGTATGATCCCTCTTAATCAAGTGATAAACTCCTTGGAAACTTTTGTTCCTAATTCAATTCATCCCTAGACAATTAATTTTTCATGGCTTCCTACAAATAATATACATTACCGTTAAGATGTATTGTTTCAAAATGCCAAAAAATGGCTAGTGTTTAAAATATTTCTTTCCTTTTCTCTTCTTTTTTAAGCCACTAGTCTTTAGAAATTTAATAGTACTTTGTATCTCATTTTGCATAATTTACTATACAAATTTTAAATAAATCAATAACAATATCCTAGTTAGGTTATCCCTTAAACCAACCACCTATTTTTGCCAAATGAAAGAATCATATTCCAATCTAAACCATCCATCTAATGACTTGCTCACTTCTAAATTAACCATCTGATGTGATGAATTTATTTATAACTTGTGATTTTGAGAATGTAAAATGCTATTATGAATATAAAATATAATATTGAATAAATAAATATCATCATCACCCAACCCTTGTCTCAATTATATAGGGATTACATGAATCCTGTTTCACCATTAATTCCATTCTATTCAGTGTCATATCCATCATATCATCAATTATGGGTGTTTAAATCATTTCTTACTATTTATATAAATCTTTTTTTGGTCTACCCGTATCTCTTTTATTCATTTCAAAATTATAACATGACACCCCAAATCCCAACCTTGCCAAACCAAGTTGATAGCCCCAACGACAAGGCCAGCTATTATAGTTATATATGGGTACGGGTGCAAATCGGGTATCTGATTTGAAGAATTTACACAGCATCAGACTCGGACTCTTAAGCCAGATCCATTCAAAGTTTAACAAACCTTCAATCCGTTCGAGAACGACCAAGTTGCACCCCTAGTTATGGGTTAACATCCCCTTGGATGATGCATGGAAGGACTCCAAGCTGCCAACTTGAATCATGACAGGCAAGAATCGTAATATATACCATCTTTTTTGAAGATAAGATAAACCTTTACTTTGTCTCCTTCGTCAACGAAGCTGATCATTGAGCAAAGGACCATATAGATAGTATATGCAATTGCAGACAAAGGTAGGTAATCTCAATCAGTCAGTAGCAATAAGGGGTTTATTTGGACCAGAGCCAGTGGTTTGATAATGAGGAGAAGCAGACAACAGCGTCACATTTTCAACCCATTTATATATATTTTAGTCAATTGATCAAAAGTCGATCAACTTTTGATTGGGCTCCAAAACCCCTTTTACCAAATGGAACCTCTTACCAACCTCTCCCTCTCGTCAAAAGCTTGAAAGTTGAGTAGGATGCTGTCATGCACACAAAAGTAGACCAACTCCAGCCCTTAGAGAGAGAGGAGAGATCCCTTGTAAAAATATATATAATCTTTCTTTTCACACTAGCTAGCCCGAGACTGGGGAAGGGAGACAGGGAAATCCCCTCTATTCAATAATGATGAAAAAAAAAAGTAAAAGAAGAAAAAAACAATTTCAGGGGAAAGCATCTCCATACTTACAAATACCTGAATCCTCGCTTGACTTTAGTGACAATGGGTAAAATTCCCCTGACCCTTGGATAACTCCAAACAACAGCTTCCTATCTGTCACGTTTTCTTCTGGTCTCATAAAAATCATTTTAATTTGAAAGATAAAAAATGACCCTGACCCACTTGGTATCATCTCATCTATCATACTATTTGATCTATTTTTCTTGGTAAATTTATTCAAAATGTAATAACACAAGGAAGAAATAATAGCTAGGGTTGCAAACAATATTCAATTCTTTGATGACTCTGAATTGGATCCCTTTAAGGAATTGCATCCAATTATATATAATTGAAATTTATATTGTGTTTATTAGTAAAGTCAATTTGGATATTGTGCTTTTATACTAAATTGTCATAAATTTAAGTTTTGTATAAGCAATTAACTTTCAATTCATTTTATTCATGGAATATAATATAAAAATCAGTTTTTGTTCATTTATTAATAATATATAATATTTTGATCGTTTTTGTTTAATTTATTTATACAATTTAATATCTGATTGCAATATTCAGATCCAATATAAATCCGATGGATAAGTTTGTCCAATTTGGATATACCTGTATCTAATTCAATTCAATCCATTTACAGCCCTAATCAATAAAGCATGTTGATTTAATTATCAATTGATATAAATTGTAAATTAGTACCTTGTACTTTGGGCCTATTCTCACTTTGGTCCTTAAACTTTGTAATGTGCCAACTAAGTACTTAAACTTTTAAAATCTGCCAATTTAGTCCCTACTGTTAGCAGTCTGTTAGTTATCTCTATCACATGATGACATGTGCAACTTAAAACCTTTGGAAATGTCAAAATTACCCTTCAAAATAAGACATTGTTCATCATCTTCTTCCTCAAGAATCAATATTAAACCAAAGCAATATTGATCTATCAGATCGATTTTTAACAAACCACTTTTCTCCATCATATCGATTTCTGACCAAATAAATTGAGTATGACATTCTCTAGACGGTTTTCCGGCGATATTTCCTTTTTCAACATCATCTTCCCAAATTAGAATCAGTGCAAAGAACTGGTTAATAAAGACAATTAGATTAAACCCAAAGGACATTTATGTCCTTTTATATATCATTTAACGGTTGGTTAACAATAAATACTAAGTTGGCACGTTTTGAAAGTTTAGGTACTGGATTGACACATTTTAAAGTTCATGGACCAAAGTGACACTAAGCCCAAAGTATAGGATACTAATCTACAATTTTCCTTAGTTTATATAGATCTAAGCATTGATCATGACCATCTCTAAATGCACAAATACCTAACTTTTATATGCCCTCATATAATATTTACTTCAATAGATCACCCTCTCAAGGTTAGGGGCATTTTGTTCATTTGTAAAACAGCCAATATTTTGGAAACTTTTGGGTAATATATATACTTGGAATATGAAGAGTACACTACTTATAATGGGTAGAGTAGTGATTTGCATTCTTTAGTTTAGTATTTGATAGAATATATCTGGCAGGGGGTTTTCAGAGGTGTTGAAAGTCAAGAGCAGTGTTTTAAAAAATTGGCGTGGAGGCTGAACCGGTTTAGCCCTTGGGTCATGGGTCAATGGTTCAAACATCTGGGTCAAAATGTGACTCGTCATATGTAGGTATGTATAAATATGTATAAACACATAGTACATAGAATAAAATGATGTATAATTACATATAAATGTATTATTTTGTCTATTTATACTTTTTATTTAAGTTTTTAATGTTTTATAAATTAAAAACCTAAAAATTGATATTTGAAGTCAAGAAATGACATTTTTAACAAAAAATAGCTAGGAAAAGCATAGATCTTGAAATGTTACCCAAGACCAAAAAAATCACTCCAATTGAATAACTGGGCACAAAGTCATGGTCTCTAAAAGTTTTGGTATATATATATATATATATATATATATAACCCGTGACCTAAAGACCTAGTCAAACTGGCCAATGGTTCAACTGTCCAACTTAGATGGATTTTAACTAAATCAATGATTTTTGGTCAGATGGTGGATTTATGAAAAACTGAACTAGAAAATAGGGTAGGTGACCATTCAAACAGTTCAATTGTCCGGGTGATTGATGGGTTGCAAACATTGGTCAAAGAGTAGACAATGTTATTAGTAAAGCCAAGGAAGATTTTAAATAATTTCCATAAAATGAGTGGTTGAAGAGAAAAGGCTTTTGGCTTTCCATAGTAAAGCCATAGTCTGTACAGCCTCGCTCTCAGCACAGTTACTTTTGATTGTAGTTGAGCCAAATTGTTGAATTTGGTAGGTGGATTTTTTTTCTTCTTTTATTGAGTGAGGGTAAGATAAGAATAGAGGTGAGGGTAACTCAGGAATCAAGGTTAGGGTAGAGCAAGGCCTATGTGAGTAGTTCGGATCAGGAAGGTACAATGTTTTAAGCCGTTCAATGAGTACTTGGAAAATTTTTTGACATTTGTCCTTTAAAATACTCACAGCCAACCATTGAAAAAGATCAAAAACCACTTTTGACAATTGTCAGAATATTTATCAAATGTTCATTGGACGTGCTTACTATATTGTGCCTACTAAACCTGGCCTCGCATGTAAAGCCTACTTGGTCATATAACAGAGAGCTTGTGTGTCTGTAATCCTGCACCTCTAAATGAAGGGATGCCATGCACCTCTAAACCCCAGCCCAGCATGGTACGGGGTTTAGCCGCTTGCTACAATGACCAAGCCATACCAGACCGTGGGTGGTTTGGCCCACTTTATAATTTGTACGTGAATGTGAAAACCTAATAACTTTTTCTTTTGAACAAGGAAAAACATAATAATAACAACTAATTGCCACCATATTAATGTTAACGTGAATACTAAATAGGGATGGAAATGAGTCAAGTCTTTTATGAGCTATTCGAGTTTGTGTAAAATGCTCAATTGGGCTTGGTTTAAATCGAACTTTGAGCTGAACTTGAACCCAATATATAAGGTTGTTTTATATTCAAGCTGAGATCAAACCATATATATACAAGGTTTTATAGTCAATCTGAATGCATTTGAATATATTTAGATATATTTTGATTTGATTGTAAAT
Source organism: Nelumbo nucifera (assembly GCF_055504915.1). NCBI lineage: Eukaryota > Viridiplantae > Streptophyta > Magnoliopsida > Proteales > Nelumbonaceae > Nelumbo > Nelumbo nucifera. Next base: position 54,421,930 of record NC_142656.1, on the reverse strand, counting down.
TATAACTATTTTATTTTTAAATATATATATAAGGTTTTATAGTCAATGAAATAAAAATAAATGATTTTGACATTTTTCTAGAATAAAATAGAAATAAGAAATATAGCGGAGAGTAGGGTTGGGGAATCACTATCCTTGTTGTTAGGGGTGGGGATCCCTGCCCCACCCTGTTGCCATTCCTAGGTGCAGGGTTGTTGAAGCAAATATTTACAAAGTATGGAGGGCTTTCTAAAGTCAAAAGGCTGAAAAAGTTGATAGATCTTTATGTGGACAACATGGTCCAAATAAGTCCTAGAGGCACTAGGGGTGTCTGTGGTAAAGGTAAAAGACAAGGAGGCACAGGAAGAAGAATCAACATAATTTAGGTTTGTTGGTATAGTGATTTTTCGCTTTTGGGTATGTTGTTTGGTGTCTCAGATTCTCTTTTTTGGTGTATTTTGAGGCTTTATGGGTTTTGGTTAGGGGGCGGTGTTTGGCTTTGTGGTGTTTTGTTTGAGATTTATTTTGTTGGTGCTAGTTCTATACTTGTAAATATTATACAGCTTGTGTTATTCACCCCCTTTTTGCATTGGATTGAGGCTATTTTAAAAATAGGTTTTAAAATAGAAAAAGGATTTTTTTAAAAATAGGTTTTCGTTCTCAAGTTTTATTTGATAGGAAGAACACTTTTTTTTTTTCTGGAAAAGAACAGAAAGCATATTTGCCTAAGTTTTATTTAAACTTGGGCAAATTTCAGTTTTAAAAAGTTTGCTAAAATAAAGTGTTTTACTTTTTGTAATAAAAAAAATATCACTAAATTATGTATATATTTATTTTAGATAGAATTTTAGTATCTTTTCCAAGGAATTGGGATTCTCATCCATTTGTTTTTAATAAAATTGATAATTTATAGTTTAGTGTTAAATTAATATAAATTTAAACTACAAAAATTTCAAAAATAAAATTCATTATAAGATGCAAAATGGTTCAAAAGATTAAAACCATGGCTTTTACTAGGTACATAACTTGCATCCAAGAATTAAAAATATGTAATAAATCATGATCTTTGTCTATTATTTTCGCATAGATCTTTCAGCAAGCTAAGTCAAAACATTTCATTCCTATTTTTAAGGGAAAAAGAAAGTTTCCTGTGGTAATAACAGCTGAAGTGGCTGAACTTAATGACTTACTGCATATTTTTTAAGGGCAGAAGCTGAAACTGAATTGATTACTACATCCGTGGATACTTATCATTTAATCATTTTATCAATTGGAAAGGCAAATTCAATAGCTCATTCAGCTCAGCCATTATCAAACGGCCCTGGCTTCTTCCCTTAATGACCTCCCCATTTCACATCAAGTCTACACCTTCTTCTCTTTGGATCATTCCCTAATTAATTAGTACCAATCATGCATCAAAAGTTATAATTGTATTTATGCTTACTAAGGGAGCATTTATCCTGGATATATAATTAGTGCTGCAATTTGGTCAGGCCCAGTGCAGATTGATCCAGCCCATTATTTTACATGGGTTGGGCCTGAGTTCTGCCCTTATGTAGCTTGAGCCCAATCCTATCTCATCCCAATTGTAGCTTGGTCTGACTATAGGCACACATATGAACAAATGTTTACATGCATACATGCATATATGCAATTTTTTTATAAACCATAGTACATATACATTTATATCAATTTTAGTGTGAACTGATTAACCAACTCAGGCCCAAATTAAATGCATCAAATTTCAGTAAAGACTAGGCCGGGATTAGATAGTTTAGACTTGGCCTCGGGCTCAATCCGGCCTTGGGCCTAATTCTTAGGATTGGACTTGAATTGAGCTAAACTTTTGGACTGAAAGATTGCTTGTGAACAAAGGGCGCAAAGGCCATACATGGAGCCCTTTTGGTACATCCCCATGTGTAAAGGCTTTCTGATTTACCTAGCGCTCTTTAGGATCCTGATACCTTTCAAATTTATAAGCAGAATGGGCTAAGGCTTGGCTAGGCCCGACCCATCCATACTAAGGCTCTGTTTGGTTCATGGGAATAGGGGTCTGGAATTGAAATCGGAATGGGCTATTCCGATTCCAACTGTTTGGTTGAATGGAATCAGAATTTCATTCTCATTCCTTCTGGAATGGCATTCCCCCATTTGAGGGAATGGCCATTCCCTACCCCTCCCTAAGGAATGAAATCCCATTTCTATTGATTTCAATTCCCATTCTTATTCCTGTCTGAACCAAACAGACTATGGGAATGAGCCATTTCGATTCTGATTCCGGTGGATTTTGATTCCAATTCCAATTCCAACTACAAACCAAACAGACCCTAAATTCTCACTTCTCACTTTGTCAAGCATATAATATACTTTGCATGTGTATTATGATTCTGACAGCATTTTTCCAACTGCTACTCCAAAGGGATAGAAACTAAAAAAAAAGAAGAAGCCTTTAGCCATCTTAAGGAATTTGGATGAGATGAACCTCCTGGTTAGAAATTAAAAATACAGAACTCAAAATGATTCAACCCTCGCATTAGATGGGACGGAACAATCCATCATTGCAGGATGAGCACCAAGATTTCTCATACATATTTATTGGGTACCATCAAACAATCCGAAAATCGGATTTGGTTCCAAATGGGTCTTCAATCCACACCCCATAAGTTCCATACACTAATAGAGCAATTCAATATAGTGGTACAAGATTCTCTCTAAAAGCCCATAAAATTGCCACCTGATATGGCAGTCTCCATTTTTTTTTTTTTTTTATTATTATTCACATCGGCCCTTCCCATCTTCCCTCTCACTATTCTTCCCTTTATCCTGTTTTCTTCTCTCCACTTTCTCCATTGTTTTGGTTGAAAACCAGAGTCGGAACTGGCGTATTTTTTATCCCTGTTTTCTTGGAAACCCAAGTTTTTTTGGGAAAAAATTTCCAATAGGTATTCTGTACTTTAGGTTGAGTGCAGTATTCAAACTCTGGAACTTTCACTTTGCAACAATTTAATACCCGGCATTAACACATTATCAGAGATATCAAAACTAACTTTTACGAAAATATACAGACCATTTTACCCATCCTGCTCATCATCTCACTATTCAACTGCTGTACCAATAGCGGCGTCAACGACATTCCTCACCTCTTCCTCTTCCTCGAACCCAACTTCTCATTGTCTTCCTCTTCACGTCCACCCCCTCCTTCTGCAGCTCTGCTCCTCCATGCTCACTACTATGGCCCCTTCTATCATTTTCCATAGATTCCTCGTCGTCTTCATGGTCGTCATCGTCATCATCGTTGTCCGTCATCTTCGCCATCGCAATCCTCTTCCTCTTCATGGCCGCTTCTAGTCCTCATCTTTAACCCCTCGGTCTCCCCCCTGCATAAGCCTTTCGATTGTCTTTGTTTATTTGATTATCTTCTTTTCTTCTTACTTTGACGATCGTCGATTCTGATGTGTTTAGTATCTCTCTCTTTTTTTTAATGCTCGATGATTGTTTAATGTTGCGGTGCAAAATTTTTATCGGCATCTTTTTTTCTCCTCTGTTTTTTGATGTCCTTCTCCTAGTTTTCTAATTAGGTGATACAGTTTGATCAATCTGATTGACCTTTAAAATGATCGGGAAAGGAACCATCTTGTTCGATCGCCGTGAAGGAGATCGACGCTGCATTTGAAGCCAAGGAATCCTCTCCGCCGCAGCATACTAGTGACGCTGAGATTGGCGAGCATATTTTCGACTTCATGTTCGTTGCGCAGGATGCTTCGACGTCATCGTTGCTCTGGGCTATGACGCTCTTGGACTCGCATCCGGATGTACTCGCGAAGGTCCGCAGAAGTTTCTATTATTTAGTGTCCAGAATCTGACACACTCATAACAATGGAGCAGTTGACGGAGATGAAATACACCCAAGCCGTGGCCACAGAAATCATTAGGTTGCGAGCCCCCGCGATGCTTGTACCGCACATCGCTAGAGAAGATTTCCAGTTGACAGAATCCTATACAATCCCGAAGGGAGCAATAGTTTTCCCATCCGTCTTCGAGTCGTCGTTCCAAGGATTCACCGATCCGAACCAGTTCTCGGAGGAGAGACAAGAAGACAGGATGTACAAGAAAAACTTCTTAGCGTTTGGTGCTGGTGCCCACCAGTGCGTTGGACAGCGCTACGCCCTGAACCACCTGGTGCTATTCATCGCCATGTTCATGTTCATTATTGATTTCAAGAGGCACAGAACAGACTGCTGTGATGACATCACGTATTTCCCCACCATCTGTCCCAAGGACGATTGTTTGGTCTACCGAGCCAAATTCAAAATGAAAGTTTGACACTGCAAGTTGGAGATCGTCCGTGAATATCATCCTAAATAATTATTTTTTAATAGGGAATTCAAAATGATGGAGTCATTTTTGTAATTTTAATAGGGAATTCATATGCATTACTCGAAATGGCTGCGGGGTATTTAGGTCTTTTTGTCTTCTAACTGATAACGAGTTAATGTTAGGTACTAGATTGTTGCAAAACGAAAGTTCGGGTACTAGATTGTCGTGTTTTAGATTCCATTTCGATGCATATGACACTACAATGCTCCTCGAACCTAAAACCCGTGATTTGCACATACCTAACACGATCAAACCCTTCCAACAGTCTCATAAGCCCAATCCATACCTACCCACCAAATTTTGTCCCAAAATTCCCTTATTTAACCCAACATCAAGCCTTGATTCCGTTTTAATGAGTTTTATTGATTAAAAGCCCATCTGTCATGAATCTCCATCATTCAAGACTTATTTGACAAATTATACCCTACCACTATGTTTAGAGACCCAAAAAATCCCATCACGTCAAATTTCACGTCCTAATTCACCCATTTGACCGTTAAACTAGGAAGGCATTATTTCGACGCACTAGATTGAATCACCACATCAACTATCCAACCTAGGATCTTAAGAGGGTGGGGACTGATGTCAGATCCTTACTTGACCTCATTAAAACACCTAACCAATGAATTTGAGCCTAATAGGCTTAAAAAGTTCAAAATACCTAAACAGACCCCCACTTGAAACTAAGAAATGACAAAATCATTTAAAAGTTCATCAAATTTATGCTTTTTGCCATTGCCAGTCCTAAATACAGGGCTGCAACGTCTAACACGCCCCAATCCCTCATTGGATGCACGAAATCCATAAGATGCATTCTAAACTCGAGAAAATTTGTTGCACCAAGAAAGAATGATCAACTGCAAGCCTTTCACTCTCAAAATCTTTGCCTATTTCAATGAAAGAGCTCTATTGAATCACAAACACTATAGCTAAACGAATTTCAATCCCATCTCCCTCCCTCTTCCTCTATAAATAGAGGCCCAACTCGAGCTTGGAGAAAGGAACAATTTCCCAACTTTTGTAATACACCCATTCTGCTTGAAATCCTGTCTTTCAAACTTAACACTAAAAATGGTTAGCTTAGCTCCGTGCCTTTCTCAAGTTTTGTTTAAAGTCCTTTTAGTTATTGGAAAGTTTGTTTCAAATGAAAACAGAACATGTACACAACCAAGAACATGTTTCTTGTGTTTTTGTTTTAAGAAACAATTCGTTTTCAAACAAGATTGTTTTGATTTGTTCCTGGAACCAGCAACAAGAAAAACAATTCACGATAACGCCCCCTAAATATGCCTTGCAGTTTGAAAAACTCATTATACATGTCTTGTACTTTAAAATTAAAAGAAAGAAGATGAAGTTCAAAAGTACCCTTCTTCTTCTTCTTCTTCTTCTTCCCATTCATGCATGGAGCTCTACCGCTGCAGCCCAATCCGCATGAAATGAAATGAAAGACAATATAAAAGACTGCAATAATCAATCACAGCTCTCATCTGATAGGGTATTAATACAAAAGATTGCAACGAAAAAAGCACATGCAGGCAATTGAAGTATTTGTATTAACCAGGAACCGATTTCACACATGAAAAATCAAGATCATGGATTCAAAACAGCAAAGCTTTTTTGCTCATTCACGACGAAAAATGAAAGGAAATCAGAAGGGCGTGCTATTAGATGTTTGTGGCAGGACAGCTACTAGTTCTGCGTAATCACTTGAGCATGATCATGAGGCACTGGTTCAGCAGTAAAATTCATGAAAAACTGGACTGCATAAAGTCTTATTTCTTATGATGATTATAATTAACAATAAATAAATAAATAAATAAATATATATATATATACATACGTATATATAACAACTGAATGGCTAATGTTTGATGTGGTTTTGGCCTCAAGACAAGGCAAAATAAAACTGAGCTCCGCCAACTAATTAATGGTGGCTGATGAGTTGGTAGGATATCTGACTCGTTGGATAGACCCATGAAGCCCCAAGAAAAAATCTGAACCAGAGCTCCACTCAACTGCTACGTACACTCAATCAACTTCCTTCAATTCCAAGCTCATAAACAAATATACAAAAATACATAAACAAGCACAGGTGTGGAACAATTATATTTCCTTCTTCTTTTCTTAGACATTATTATCAATTAAGAAGCAGCATCGTCAACGTTGCTGCGAGGGTTGCAAAATTTAAAATTTCCAGCCATGTTGGGATCAGTCAGTTTATCGGATATTCTAGCCATGTCTAAACTAAACCAAAATAGGATGAGCCGAATAGTGTGGCCCAAGAGAAGTAGTGTCATCATGATCAACCAAATGCCCAGTTGCTGATCCATCTTTTGCAACACATGCTTTGGCGTCAAGGCTAGTAAGGAAAGCAAGTAAGTGAGGGCCATGGATGTAATCGCGGCCCACAACCCCACCATCAGAATCCACATAAACAACCTATTCCTCCATGGCAATCCACTTGCCAGCAAAGCAATAGGATTATGCTTAGGGAGGCAGCAAATCCTGTTGTGTTGCAACGAAATATTTGGCGGAATCTTGCTCCATTCTTGTAGGCTAGTATGGCCTTGCCAGCTTTATGTGAGTTTGGATTGGTGTTGAGAGGATCGCCTGGAACGTCATCTTGCCACACACCACCTGGAGGTTTTACTGCCACTTGAAAAGCCATGGTGGTGATCAGTACTGCCACCACCATTAACGTTTCTCTCTTCTTCTCCATCCAGTTTCTCTTGTCCCTTTTGTTCTCTCGTTGCTCTTCTGTGCTGGCCGTATCTCTGGGCACTGATGAGATTGGCTCCATTTGCTACAACTTGGACGGCATTGTGCTGGCCTTGTAGAGCGTTTCTGATGTCCTCGTCTTTGGAGTTGTTCTTCGGACTTTGTGTGAAAATATCAAAAGCTGTGAAGGAGTTTTTATTCACAGAATCAATCTTTATTTCTGTCTTGCTAAGCAAAAATTTGATGATCTGCGCAATTTAAGCAACCCCTATCGGCCTATCCCGTTTAGGGGTTGGGGCAGGCTACCCAATTAAGCCGCATCATTGAGAATGAGACATTGACATTCTACATTCCTTGGTGCAAAGTCACTACCCACAGTAACAGCCCAAGAGGGCGATGATCATGGGCTGGGCCGAAATGGGCTTAGCATCTTGGAGGCTGGGGTTGTGGAAATCCATTCTTTCAATCGCCCTATTTTATGATTCCGGAATGGGTTGGACCAGGATGGGCTTATCATTGAAGCCCGCAAGGAGGTGGTGCTATAGGAGCACACCCGAAAACTTAGGAATGAATAATGATGACTCATTAGACGCAAAAAAAACGAAAACCTTAATCTTATTTTGTCTGAATGTTAAAGCCGATTGATTGGGCGTTCATAATTCAACGAAAGCCTGAGCACAATCATTGCATTATCCTTGTCATATGCTATTTCTAATTAAATGGACTGATTTGCTTGGAATTGGAATGAATTAGATACAGGAAACCAGAAATGTTATTGCTCCGATTAATTACAACCAATAAACTTCTTAACGGCATTTAATTTGTCAAATACTGAAAACATCTTTGTGACTTTTGTAACGAACCATCCAGTGGAATTTTCCACCTTCATCACCAAGAAAACTAAGGTCCAAAAACTTTAGATCGCCGGAAACATGGATCTGCAGCGGTGTAGATGGCCGGCAGTTGCACAGAACAAGAACTAGGTCAAGGAACAGAAACAGAGTTATAGATAGACGGCAGGTGTGTAGCAGTGACATGCCGGAGCAAAAAGGGAAAGGAAAGACATGCCGAAGCAAAAGGGGAAATTGAAAAAAAAAAAAGTCCCTCTCCTCAAGCATTGGTTTTGGCCTATGTTTTGTTCTACAACTTGTTAATTCCAGGCTTAGAATTGGGAATTTGAGACAACAAATTCCAATTGCATCTTCGCGCAAAATCAAAATCAATCCCTTCTTTTACAGGAATCTCTATACAAAAACACAAAACTATGATAATTAGAAGCCATGAATAAGATCTTACCTCAACCTGCTTGTCAGCTACGGCGAGATGCAGGACAGTATTGCCATCAGCATCCCCGACGTTTACATACTTATCGGAGTTACCCATTAAAACCAGCAGCAGCTCCAACACATTCAAACGCCCATGCTTAACACAGAGGTGTAGAATGGTCTCACCACGACCCACAAGTTCAAGAACTGTTCCAAGTTTCTTCTTAACCAGCTCTTTAGTGACATCCACTTGGCCTTCAATTGCTGCTAGATGGAGAGGAATCATTCCATCTGCATCGCGAGCAAGGCAGAGTCCAGGGCCAGAATCTTGATCTAGCAAAGCTTTCACGATTTCAAGGTGCCCTCTTGCTGATGATGCCAAGTGAAAAAGAGTATGTCCTCGTGGGTCTTTGAGGCCAGCAAGTTCAGGCTTGCAGCTCAAGAGTAATTTAGCAAAATCAACGTGACCGAGCGTTGCTGCTGTGTGCAAAGGAGACTCCCTGATACAACCCACAATCACTCTATCAAGAATTAGACTGTCTTTTTCAAGCAAACCAGACAAAGATTTTGCATTCCCTTGCAATGCTGCTTCACAAAGCTGTCTCTCTATTTTCATGCTTTCAGGAAGCCCTTCCTCCATTCTCTTGTTCTTGCTCTTGCTCTCAAGAAGCTGCGTGGATCTCCATTGATATATATGTTTATTCCTCTGGCTTCCGCCGTTGAGTGGATCAATTCAAAACTGGAAGTCACCATTCATCAGAGTCAAGTCGTTGGCTTGAATAGAAGACAGCTCGAGAGTTGTTGCTCATCTGAAACAGACAAAGCGGCTGGCAAAAAGCAATTATTAGCATCTGGGCCCATCAAATTGTCATATCTATTAAATCATCACACATTGGCGCAAAAAAGAATTATAATATTCCGATACGGTAGAAGCAATCGATATATATATACTTTCTCCTGGCCATGGCCATGGCGAGGAGCTAGCCTCGGAAAGCCAGAAGCTTCCGCACTTCAGCTCTTCTAAACAGGCAAAAAAATGAGATACAGTGATTACTGATTAGTAGCTGCTTGTGCATTGGTTGATTCCATGAAGTTTCCAAATATTCTTTCTTTCTTTCCTTCTTTGATCATTTGGGGACCCTGGTAGCAACCCAGAAGCTGTGAGGAGGTTATAAAGGAGGTAAGAAGAGAAGCTATGTATAGAAGCTTCACCCAAGGAAGAGAATACTGACACATTGGGTTCACACTCAGGAATTGAACTAGAACTCTGTCTATCTGAGATTCTATCAATCTGGCTCTATGATCAAAATCCCATTGTCCTATGTCGACTCAGAAAGTAATGAGAAAGTTCTCTAATTTGATTTTCATTTTTCGTTGCAGGATTAATAAAGGATTTCAGATTCATAAGCAGGAGTCAGTCATCTCACGGTTGGAATGAAGATCTCTGTTGGATGTTGGATGGAAGGAAACAACAACGAAGTAAAAAACAAAAGGAAACTCTTTCTATCGATCACTACTTTTGTCCACTTTTTGAATTTGAGCCCAATAGACCCTACTACACGTTTTTTAGGGTATCACCACAGACCACAACCCTTTTTTTTTCTCTCTTGAATTTGAGGCCACTGGACCCATGATTGGGAGACTTTGGCCTATATTGTTTTCATATTAATTTTTGACCATAGAGCGCCTTAAAATCTTAAATGCGGACCATCATTTTTGGGTCCCAACTTCTTGCATTCGTGAGCTTTTGGTGCAATACAAATCATTTAGCTAATGACACAAGTATTGCTTTTCTTACTATAATTTGTTGAAAGAGCTAGTGTATTGTATTAACTATTCAAAATACAAAGCCCCATGTACAAAAAGTTTCTGCACATTTATCAACAAGATCAGGAAGAACCAGAAAACCTATACACAGAGAAGTGTAACTGAATTCTCTAAAAGTTCTGCTTGCAGAGAGCTAGTTCCTGACAGAACAGAGCAAACTGGCAAAATAAGAGTTCTTTTGTTACGAGCAGCCCTAACCGAACGTGTGATGGGTCTCTGCAGGAGAGCAGACTGTCCAGAATAGGTTACCAGAGAGTCTACAAGAGGATGCTCTCGGTTAGTCTTCCCTATCTTGGCAAGAAAGTAACCAGTATTTCTGGGTTAGTTTGAGGCAACTCAGAAAAACCTCTCAAGTTAAGATAAGTTTAATGCTAGATAATGATGATGTTCACTCAAGAAAGTAATGGTATTTAACGAGTTACACCCCACAACCAAAAACAACTCCACAGATAAAAACTAACTCCTACTAACAAGAGATAATGACGAGAAAGTCGCCTTAGGCATCTACAAATTGAAAGTAGGCGTAAAAATGATAACAATAGGCCTAACAGCTTTGACTGGCCTTCCCTTGGAGCTGTTAGAATGTTTCGTGGGCCCATGCAAGGTTTGCATGTTATCCACGTGCATAGTAGGCCCGTAACAACTCTCCCCTCCTAAGGAATTCCTTTGTCCTCAAGGGAAAATTCAGGAAATTGCTGCTTCATGTGATCAACTGGTTCCCAAGTAGCCTCAGCTGGTGATAATCCACGCTAATGAATAAGAACTTCTTGATTGCCTCGCTTGACCCTTCGATCAATCACTGTTTGAGGGTATGGATGATATTCCTCTTCAAGGTGTAGATTATGGGGTAATTCTGATTGGGGAACTATGGGGCCCTATATGTTTCTTGAGTAGGAACACATGAAATACATTATGGGTTCTCGACCCTTCCGGCAGAAGTAACTTGTATGTGATTGGGCCCATTCGGCCTATGATCTAAAAAGGCCCATACAATTTTGGTGCCAATTTTATACTCCTTGTAACCACTGACTTTTTTCTATAATGGCTGTAATTTCAAGTACACCCATTCTCCCACCTCAAATTGTATATCTCTATGTTTACTATCATAGACTTTCTTCATCTTGTCATGGGCTCTGCGGAGGTGAGTTTTAAGCTCTAGCAATGTCTAATCACATTGGAACAAGGCTTCTTCAACTAAAGCATGTGCAGTTGTTCTTAGTACATATGGGATCAGTGAGGGAGCCGATTTACCATATACAACTTCAAATGGTGTGCGTTGAATAGATGAATGGTAGCTTGTATTGTAACAGAACTTAGCCCAAGCTAACCATTTAGCCCATGTGTTAGGTTGAGAGTCTACAAAACACCTTAAATACATCTCCAAAGTTCTATTGGATACCTCAGTTTGACTATCTGACTGGGGATGATAAGCTGAAGTGAAGTTGAAGCTTGTTCCCTGCAATTCAAACAACTTCTTCCAAAATGAACTCATGAATGTGGGATCCCGATCACATACTATGGTTTTGGGCATACCATGAAGTTTGAAAATATGATCAAAATAAAGTTGTGCCACTTTATAGGTTGTGTAAGGGTGGCCTAGTGGGACAAAGTGGGCATATTTGGATGAACGGTCCACTACAACTAGGATAGTAGTTTTCCCATTGGACTTAGGTAGACCCTCCACAAAGTCCATAGAGACACCGACCCATATATGCTCCGGAATTGGTAGGGGTTGGAGAAACCCCGCTGGCCTGACTTGCTCTTGCTTGTTACGTTGGTAGATGGTGCATTATCTGATGAACTTTTTCACGTGGGCTTTCATTCCCTTCCAAAAGAAAGTTGCTTCGAGTCTATTAATAGTTTTGAGGTACCTTCATGAGTAGCATTGTGGAATTGGCCCACTATGAGTGTGATCAGCTCAGAGTCTTCAGCCAAGTAAATTCTTCCTTTGAAGTATAATGCTCCTCCTCTGTATTCTCATGGCTCAACAGCTTCATTTTGCTCACATAGCCATATTAGGAATTGTTTTTGAGCGTGTTCATGCTGGTCAGATTTGACAGCTTTGATCCAATGTGGAATGGGTTGTGTTAGTGCCAATAGAGCAGGCCCATTTAGATCCTTTGGACTCTCGCCTTCATCTCTTCTGAATAATTCATCTACCACCTTGTTCTCAGCTCCTTTTTTTATATTCAATACAAAAATCAAACCCCATAAGCTTATATAACCAGCGTTGCTAGGCAGGTGTGGTTATACGTTGGTTCCATTGGTATTTTATACTCTTCTGATCTGTACGGACAGTGAAGCAATGCCCCAACAAATAATGCCACCACTTTTGTACAACTAGTATCAAGGCCAATACCTCTTTTTCATAAGTGGAGAGCAAGAGGTTCTATCCTTGGAGAGCTTGACTGATGTAAGAGATTGGTTGTCCTTGTTGCATCAGAACCGCTCCTATGCCAATTCTTGAGGCGTCACACTCCACCACAAAGGGTTGAGAAAAATCTAGAAGAGCCAATACATGAGTGTGTCATTGCTTCTTTGAGTTGAAAAAATGCATCTTCAACTGCTGCAGTCCATGAAAAAGAATTCTTTTTAAGCATCTGAGTCAATGGGCTGGCAATTTTCCCATAGGCTTCTACAAACATACGATAATATCCCGTAAGTCCTAGAAATCCACGAAGTGCCTTTGCAGATTTGGACTTGGGCTAGTTTAACATAGCATTCACCTTTTCAGGGTCAACCTCCACTCCTTTAGCACTAATAATGTGCCCCAAATACTTCACCTACATCTGTCCAAACAAACATTTTTCTTTTTTGACAGATAGCTGGTGAGCTCTTAATATAGAGAATACATGCTTCAAATGTCTCATATGTTCGCCCCAATCAAAGCTATAAACCAGAATATCATCAAAAAATACAAGAAAAAATTTCATAGTGCCCCTGATGTGTTCTGAAGGCAGTCTTAGCCACATCAGCGGGGTGCATTCTAACTTGATGATATCTAAAGTGAAGGTCTAGCTTAGAAAAATAACATGCACCATGTAACTCATCTGGTAATTCATCAACAGTAGGAATAGGGAACTTATCTTTAATGGTGATCTGATTGAGCTCCTAGTAATCTACACACATCCTCCAAGACCCATCATGCTTCTTGACAAAAAGTACAAGAGATGAATATGGACTATTGCTGGGATGAATCATGCTTGTAGCTAAAAGTTCAGCTACTATTTTTTCAATTTCAGACTTTTGATAGTGGGGGTAGCGGTAGGGTCTCATGCAGATTGGCCCCGTATATGGAAGAATGCTGATTTTGTGACCGTGGGCTCTAAGTGGGGGCAAGTTTCTGGGCTCATCAAATAAGTCTAAAAAGCTAGCTAGTAGCTCCTGCATCTAAAGAGAATCGGGCTCAGTTGAAAGGCATAATTTACCTTCTAAGGAATGCAACAAGATGCATTAATGGTTCTTCTTGATAACTCGATTATGTGTGGCATTTCTAACAAGGGGTGGTATCCCCTATAACAGCACTTCACGTCCATTAACCCAAAATTTCATGCAGAGGTTAAAGAAATCCCACATGATGAGACCAAGAGTAGAGAGCCACTAGGTCCCTAAAATCACTTCATATCCATCGATGGGTAACAAATAAAAGTCAATCTGTAAGGTAACACCTTGTAATATTAAATAAACGACAAAACATTTACCCAGGCTGACCAAGGTTTGACCATTTGCTACTGCAACCTTGAACTAACCATCCTTAGTGGGTTTTAGGCCCACTTGTTGTGCTAACTTGGTGCTGAGAAAATTATGGGTGCTCCCCGAGTCCACCAACGTAGTTATTTCTTCACCTCCCACCTTCCCTTTGACCTTCATGATGCTCCCTAGTGTGTGGCCCATAATAGCATGGAGCGAGACTTCAAGTCCATCATGGGTACATTTTCTCTCCTCTCTTTCAATTTCCATCTCAATATCACCATCTCCTTCTTGCCAGCAACCCTCTATCACAAACAACTTCTTGCATCTATGACCGGGACTGAATTTTTCATTATAGTTGAAACAAAGTCCTTTGTCACGCCGCTCCTTTAAATCAGTAGGGGTCAGTCTTCGGACAAGGAGAGTAGAGGGGGTTGATGTTGAGCTTTTGTAGGAAGAAGATGACATGAACTCTAGAATCATGGGTCACCTCCATGAGGTATTTCTAGCTTCATAGAGACGAGTCAATCCAATTTCTTCTAACAAGGTAGTGGGCGTAGCTGCAAAGACATCAGATCTAATAGTCTTTCAATCCACTAATGAAACAACTTACTTGTTGCTCCGGTGTCACTCTCCCAGCACGAGTGAGAAGCCTTTCAAATTGTGTCTGGTAATCTCGTACTAAACCTATTTATCGCAACTTTGTGAGGTCTCCGAAGAAATCCTGAAATTTGGTTCGACCCTATCATAGATGGAGTTGTTCCTTGAACTGGGGCCATCCCATATCGGCATGATCTTGTTGTAGTAATTGAAACCATAACTGGGCATCACCTTCAAGATGGACTGGTGCAGTAAGTACCTTCTCTACTTCGGGTGCCCTTTATCATAAAAATATTTGTTCAGCCCTGCAAAGCAAACTAGTTGGGTCTTCACTACCATTGAACCTCGGAAACTCAAGCTTCAAGTTTCGAGCAAGAGGGGCGGGGTTAACCCCCACTCCATTAGTCCTATCAGCAACAGATCGACATGGAGAATTGGAAGCCTCACCAACTTCTGGCGTCTTTGAATTCTCTAACTTGTCCAATCTTGTTGCGATTGAAGCAAACATTCCTCGTACATCCTCCATCATCCGTTCTTAGGTAGCCATCAGGGACCCCATCTCACCTTCAATCTGCGAGAGGCATCGCTCATGATTAGGATCCATCGTAGGCTCTGATACCAATTTGTTATGAGCAGCCGTAACTAAACGTGTGATGGGTCTCTGTAGGAGAGCAAACTGTCCGGAATAGGTTACCAGAGAGTCTACAAGAGGATGCTCTCAGTTAGTCTTTCCAATCTTGGCAAGAAAGTAACCAATATTTCTGGGTTAGTTCGAGGCAACTCAAAAAAACCTCCCAAGTTAAGATAAGTTTAATGCTAGATAATGGTCATGTTCATTCAAGAAACTAACTCCACAGATAAAAACTAACTCTTACTAACAAGAGATGATGGCGAGAAAGTCGCCTTAGGCATCTACAAAATGAAAGTTAATGTAAAAATGATAACAATGGTCCTAACAGCTTTGAATAGCCTTCCCTTGGAGCTGTTAGAATGTTTCATGGGCCCATGCAAGGCTTGCATGTTATCCACGTGCATAGTAGGCCCGTAACATCTTTGTAGCCGACCCATATAGTTGGGATAATGTTTGGATGATGATGGTGAGAGAGTTAGTCCCTGATCAAACCAAGAGAAAGATTAATTACATCTACATAATTCTTTTTCTCCTCAAAAATCTGTCAACTTATTTCAAACCATGTTTCCCAAATCATGGCCTAGGGAATCACCAACAATGCTGCTCTGCCCTCTTACTAAGTTCTAAGCACATGATCCCCTTAGAGTGTCAACAACAGAATCAGGGTGGCATCCTTGCCGCTGAACTGCATTCTGGTAATGGGGCCATAACCCTCTAGAAAAATAATAACAGGAGATAACATGTTCATGTAAGCAAACATTGATCAAAATTCTCTCTTTATTAATTGTAACAAAACTAATGAAACAGGGATATGGAAACTGACTCATTTTTTTAAACAACCACATGATAAAGTACAACCCATCCTCAACTCCACTGTTTTCCTTGTTAATCCCTGATCCAAAATCTGGTGACGTAGTAATGGAAATAAGCAAATGGAGTGATATAACCCATTCTCCATTCTAATGTGCTCAAAATTAGAGGCTCCATTCTCTAAATCACCTTGTTTTTGTTGTATTCTTCTACTTTGAATAGGGACAATAATTCTGGTACTCTGCATTCTTCCATTTTTTTTGTCTGAAAAAGATTAAACATGTCATAGTAATTGGATCATCCAAGATTTTTCATTGTATATAATGAAAACATGATACTTAAACACACCTTTTGTTTGTATTCTCATCGCAAAAGAAATAAAAGAAATTAGAGAGAGAGAAGATTTCCTTATGTCATTAAGTGATACATAATTAAGTTGTTCGGAAGTGAAAGACAAAGAACGCCCTACTTTGATTCAAGTGTATCGGAATTCTCAAAAGCTGAACCAGAATCCAATATGACAAATAATAACAAAATAATAGCACAAGAGAGAAGGAGATTGAAACAAACTTTGAAAATCCAGGTATTTGATCAAACAAATTTGAAATAGATATTGTTCATTATTGAACAATCATTTGAAGAACCATGGCATTTGCTTCCAAAATTTCTTTTACTTTCAAGCAAAATTTCTATATATGCCTCAATTTTTTAATTTGGAATTTTTTTTGAGAAAAAGGTAAAGTATATTGTATTTATTGTATATTTTGTATTTTAATTTAGATAATTGTTTAAATTAAGAAATGCATCTTCAAATATCTCTTCATCAATCCAAGCAACCCTTTTTTCTTGATAGAAAAGACTGTAGAGGGAAAATAAAGAGCCAAAAGCCTCCATATTTCTATTTAACTCTTTCCTATATACATCAACCAATAAAAAAAGAAAAAAAAATAGTAGGTTATTTGAATGCTAAATGCACAATACAGGGAGAGAGGAGAGGTCACCTAAGCACTTTGATCAATAAACTGATTTGAATATTATATTTTCAAAAGAAACAAGGAATATATCCTTTGATTACACATTTTTATCTAAATTGTTAATCAATTGCAGTTATATGGGGTTAACAAAGCAGGAAGGTTTTTTATCTTCTAATACAAATAAATAAATTATGTGATTTTGGGTAATCTGATGCATACATTTCAATAGCAATATGTAATGAATGTTTTGGTCATCAACAGGAGATAATCAAAGCACCATTAACCATTCAATAGAAAAGATAAGTTGTTCTGTATTCTATTAAAAAGTAAAGTAGATTTATGTATAAGAATATAGGACAATATGAGCAGCAAAATTCAAAATTTCATTCCTACTGCTCCCAATGGTGTTTGGCAACGAAAAACTAAGTTACAAGGATAATGTGGATTTGAGAAATGAGCACTAGACAAGTGTAAAACTTTTTTTTTTTATTAATAACTCTGAAATGATTTCACTATTTAGAAAAAATATGAATATAACAAGAAGTTGTGAAAGAAACCAACTTTAGTAAGCTGCCCCCAAACAGAATTACAAATGAGCCCAAAAGATATGTGTTCTTTGAACCCCTGCTTAGATAAGATAATTGCCAAACTATTGGCAGATCTCCTCACCCATCTCGCCTAGATTGGCATGTTCCTTGACAGAATATCTTGGTCTTGGTCTTGGTAAGCTATACTGAAAGGTTAAAACTCAACATTTTTGACAAATTTATTTATTTTTCATGAAAAACAAATTTATTTTAGGTGGCAAAAATTTTGGGATATGTTGGACAAATTTGATATAACCGAAGTTTCAATTAACAAAAATTATTTTTAATAGATTTGGGTATTCAAATGCTAAAAACACATTATATTTTTTATGGCCAACATAGCAAAATCATATTCAGCCCAAGGGCCAAAAGATTGAAACTTTGTTCTTCCTAAAAACCTATAAACTAAGGAAAATCCTTTGACTATCTCTTGAGCATTGACCATTAAAAATAGAAACATATTTCAGCCCAGGGGCCTAAAGATTGAAATTTGGTTCTTCTTAAATACTTTAAACTAGGGAAAATCCTCTAACTATCTCTTAAGCATTGACCATCAAAACAGAAAATCTTTTAAACATAATTACTAGAAGAAATCAATTGAATAGGCATAAAAGAAATTATATTCGAACAATAATAGTTAGAGAGAAATATTAGTGTGAACACACTAGTGCAAGTTATGGAGAAGGATATAAAAATTGATGATAGTTTCTAGCTCCAAATACATCAAATCCATATAGCATTTCAAAGGTGGATGAAGAATCCAATATAGTTATTTGATTCAGATAGCATTACAAAGATGTTATCAGTGACACTTGCCTACCAAACCTTACATTAGTTACAATTTAAGAACCAAAAAAAGAGAGGAAGGGGGAGGAGGATGAAGAAGAAATTAATTGAGATAGATCTAACTTACCTCTAGAATACCATTTAGCACATGATCCGAAAGACAAAAACTCCATCGAATTTGCAGAGTGGTTCTCTCTTATTATACGGATCTTGATTGAATCAGCGAGACAAGTTCAGCCTTCTTTAATCTTTTAGTGTCTTTTTGCTCATCCGATGTCCCCATTGTTTTCTTTTTTTTTTAATAAATGAAGATTACAGAAGAAATGGTCAGAAAGCATCACTCAATGTCAAAAAAAAAGAAAGAAAAAACTACACCCAAAAAAACCGAACTCAACCAAAAGAAACCCTACAATCCCCACATACAATCCAAACTCAGCCAACAAAAAACAAAAGGTTTATAGTCGATAAGGGAAATTTTTGGGTCTAATATCAATAAAAATAATTTTTTTTAATATAATTATTAAAATAGGTTAACTTTTTTTGAAAAAATATTAAATAGGGGCAAAAACACTATTCATCTCCTTCCTCCTTCAAACCATCGAACAAATCTCCCCCAATTCCAATTTCTAGGCTTTATCAACTATAAACCCAAAATAAAACTATTACTATTGTGAAGAAAGCAATCGAAGAAGCTCAAAATTTGCCACCGGCACACCCATACACTGAATTCCATCTTCTGCACTTTGAAAATGAATTATCTTCCTGCACAGATTCTTTCTCAATAATTCAGAATTCATCAACATGGGAAACATAGAGAGCCTTCTCATTGATTTCTTTTTTATTACATTGATCAGATTTCTCCAGTGTAACCCATGAGACTCTGAAACTAGAGTTTGCTCTTGGGGAGGGATCAGTTTCTCCATAGAAGAGTGGTTGCAGTTGCTACTACTGCTACTACTTTGAATTCATCCCCGTATCGGACGTATCATATATATATTTCAATCCTTACATATCGAGCATTTCTTATTTTTTCATCATTTCATTTTTGAAATCTTCAATCATTTTCATATTGTTTCTAATAAAAACTAAGTCATCACCATAAAGAACAACAATGAGAATACCATACCTTGTTTCTTCACATACAACGTAGGCTTACTTTTGGTTTTCATGAACCCTTTCTCAACAAAGTATCCATAAATTTGGCTATACCATGCTCTTGGTGCTTGTTTTAACCCATATAGAGCCTTATTCAACTTTTACATTTTTTCTTCTTTGCCTTGAATCACAAAGCCTTGTGGTTGTTCTACATACACATTTTCTTTTAATTCTCCATTCAAGTAAACTGATTTAACATCAAGTTGCCATAACAGCCAACCTTTGTGGGCAACAAGTACAATGAGAGATCTAAAAGTATCCAACCATGCTATGGGAGGAAAGGTTTCAAAGTAATCAACATTGGGTTGTTGTGCATAGCCCTTAGCAACCAGCCTTGCTTTTTTTCTTTGCACAGAACCATCAGAATTGCTTCACTTTGTAAACCCATTTAACACCAATCACTTCTTATTTTTTGGTCTATCAACCAACTCCCAAGTTTTATTCTTTTCTTTGATAGCAATGTCCTCTTCCATTGCATTTTTTCCAAACTTCTTCCTTAACAACTTCTTCAAAGTTTTCCGATTCCATAACATAGAAACTACACCTTGCATAAACATCACTCAAGCTCCGCATTTTTCTTGGAGTTAAGCTAAATGAAGATGAACTTGAACTTGGAGATGATTGAGAAGTTCCTTCATCACTTTGAGTTACATTCTCTTCCAAATTAGACATGGGAACATGTTCTTCAGTTTTTTCTTCTTCCCAATTCTAAACAGGTTTCTCATCAAACAACACATATTGACACTCGGCCTAAAGTATAGGGTACCTATCGGGAATTTTCCCTTTTTTTTTTGTCTTCCTTAGAAACCGAAACCAAATGCTCATTCACGTATTTCCCTTTATAACATGCAAAGGCTTCTTAGGAAACTTTCCCTTGCTATCACACCTCTCTCTTTTTTTTTCTCTATTTATCTTTCTTCTACCCAAAGGCCAAGAAACCATTTTTCAGCATCAAATTCTCTCTTATTTTGTAATTTCTTTCGAACCCAGAAAAAAGTTTCAATCACATTTGAGGAGGCAAAGGAATGAATAAAATTCAATCCCTTTATAACATGCAGAACTGTCATTCTTTTAGTCTTCCTATCATACATCAAGAGGAAGCTAAGGCCATGTTTGGTTCAATTTTCATTCTTTCTCGTTTTTACCCAAGATGAATTTCTAAAATGGAAAATAATTAGTAAAAGTAGGCAAAATGAGAAAATATTGCTATGAACCAAACACTATTTTCCTAAAAATGAATTCTTTTCATACCGACAAATGTCCTATATTGCTCATTTTCATTCTTCAAAAAAAATATTGTATCAATATTCACAAACCACCAACCTAGGTCTCCAATAGCCAATGTTTACCACTTGGCATAGATGTTTTGTAAAAGTACTTTTGCAAAAGTGCTTTAATAAAAATACTTCAACAAAAGTGCTTTTATAAAAATACTTTCCTAAAAGTGCTTTTGTAAAAGTACTTCCGTAAAAGTGCTTTCATAAAAGTGCTTTTGTAAATGTACTTCCATAAAAGTGCTTTTGTAAATGTACTTCCATAAAAGTGCTTTTGTAAAAATACTTTTGTAAAAGTCCTTTTATAAAAGTGCTTTCACAAAAGTGCTTTCATAAAAGTACTTTCATAAAAGTGCTTCCATAAAGTGCTTTCATAAAAGTACTTCTAAAAGTATTTTTGTAAGTGTTTTTATAAGTTCTTTTGTAAAAGTACTTTTATAAAAGTGTTTTTATAAAAGTACTTTCATAAAAGTGCTTTAGTAAAGTACTTTTATAAAATTGCTTTCATAAAAGTGATTTTATAAAAGTGCTTTTGTAAAGTACTTTCGTAAAAGTGTTTTTATATAAATACTTTTGTAAAAATACTTCCAAAAAAAGTGCTTTCGTAAAAGTATTTTCGTAAAAGTACTTTCATAAAAGTGCTTTCGTAAAAGTGGATTCATAAAAATGCTTTCATGTAAAAGTACTTTTATAAAACTGTTTTTGTAAAAGTGTTTTCACAAAAGTAAGCATTTATGGCAACAACTTTGTAGGCAAAGTTTCCTCAAAGAATGAAATGAGGAAGATGGGG
Source organism: Nelumbo nucifera (assembly GCF_055504915.1). Taxonomy (NCBI): domain Eukaryota; kingdom Viridiplantae; phylum Streptophyta; class Magnoliopsida; order Proteales; family Nelumbonaceae; genus Nelumbo; species Nelumbo nucifera. The sequence goes on along the minus strand of NC_142656.1, from coordinate 54,400,467 downwards.
CATGATTATTTTTCATGCTACAAGCTACTCAGTTTTTGTGCTATGAAGCTGGTTTTTCATTCTAAAAAAATGTGGCCCTTGGTAAGAATTTTGTAACCAAACACTGTTCTGTTATTCATTCTTACCCATTCTTGCCTAGAATGAGCAAGAATTAAGAGAATAAGGCCCACAACAGTAAACCATACATGGTCTAAAGCAGTAGTGGAGCAAGAGGAAGCTAAAGGTAAGGAAGCGAGTGTAACTCAAGTATGTGGGTCAATTTCCATTTCTCTGTTAGGCATTTATTTTTGGGTCTTATGTTTTAGATATTAGTTAAAGGATTCTGGAATAGAGGCTATGCAGTGTCAGGCTGTTCGGGGGAAAGCAGGTATAGATTCAAAAACATAATTAATGATCTAAAAAAGTTTCATGGCTATTCATGAGTTTGCAACCGCAGTCAATGGTTGAATTTTGCTATGGACGATTCATTATGGTTGAACAATTGATTATGGATTTTCTTTTTTTTTTTTTTTTGATAAAAGGTTATGGATTTTTAAATTTGACAAATCAATCACCCCAAGCATTGTTTTTTTAATTAGATGTGTCGGTTATGGTTGAATTTTGTTATATTGTGGTCGCTGCGTCGAGCGACCACTGGAGCCTCAATCGGGTTAGGAAGACAAGGTACTTGGGTCGGATTCTGGGTTACCCAATTCAAATCCAGACCCCTTGACCCAAATAATTAATCTACGCGCGACAACTACACTTTCTAAGAAATATTTACAGTTAATAATCAATTATTTAATTAGTTTTAGTTAAAACGGTAATTAATACGGGTATAACTATTAGTTAATTTACAGTAATTTAATTGCTATCACTAATTTAAATTAATACTTTTAAGTCATTAACTAATTTAAATCACTAATTACTAATTTATGTAATTAAAATTTTAATAATTTATGTAATTACTGAAATTTTTGTGAAGTAGTGATTTTTAATTTACAGTTACTATAAATAGCTAAAATTTTCAGTAATTTACATAATTAAAAAGTACTAATTTATATAATTACTGAAGATTATATAATTTTAATTACTGAAAATTATTTTAATTTTAAATTTTTAAATAATGTAAAATGAATAATTACTAAATTTTTTAATAATTCTCTACAATTATGTAAATTGCATAATTTTCAGTAAACGTAGTAAATTTTAATGTGTGTTTTTCAATTATTAAAAGTTACATTATTCCATTGTTTGTGTAATATTTAATTATGTAAATTATTGAAAATTACCTTACTTTTATTATGTAATTAACTAACTTATTGAAAATTATCATAAATCATATAAAATTTCAAAATTATCTTCATTTATGGAAATAACTCAAATTTACTTAGTTCATGAATTTTTATTGCACGTTTTCTACATAATATAAGGCAAATCATTTTTTATACGAGTAAGTCTTTATAGATTTTAAATTTAATTTATTTATCAGATCTTACTTTATCTCATTCTATGTATGATTGACACTTAATTATCGTTGGTATATATTACTATCCTTTAATTGTAACTTTTGCTCTTCTGTTATATGTTTATCTTTGTCATGCCTCTTAGTACTATTATTGAAAAGAAATTTGCACATATTAGTAGTACTTAATTGACAATAATTACCACCTGAAGTTATAAAATCTTAAGACATTACCAAAAATGTAGGAACTGCCCAGATTTTCAGAATTTCTCTTAATTAATTAAAATTAAGAAATTTCTTTAATGTCACAATAATTAAGTCACTTTTATTTACTTTAATAAAAAGAAACCTATATATAAATAAAAATAAAAGAGCAAGACCATTTAAAATTACTTCTGAGAAAGGGGGGTATATCGGGTATTTGGGGCCTAGGCAGTTTGAAAAAGTAATTGTAATCAGTGTCACAATAATTAATTTTTAAAAATTACTAAAAATTACCATATATATGTACATTGGCCAGTTAAAAAGTTTGACACAACCCATGATTCCAATCCAACCCGAAAAAATATGGTTAGAGTCTTCATATCTACTTACCTAAATTTGAGAATGATCCGACCTGATCTAACCCAAATAAAAAAAATAAAAAAAAGGTTGAATTGGGTCATGGGTCAATGCATTGGCCCAATTGTCAGGTCTAATTAGGACGTATTGTTAGAAGTTTTCATTTTCTTAATCTTTACTCTTTATTGTTTATTCTTTGAATTGTTGAAATTTCAAGATTTTTATTTCATGTTTGGAATTTTAAGGTTAATTCCATTAATTTTGGCATTTTCCATGTATTTAGGGTCTAGCAATTTTTACCCAATCTGAAATTTAACCCGACCCGAAATCAACCTAAGGAGTGTTTTAATTGACCCATCCCGAACCCGACCCACACAACCCGATTGCCAAGTCTATATATGCATTATGTAAATTACGTAAAATTACCATAATTTATGCAAATCATTGAAATATACCATTTTTCTTAATTTATGTGCATACCTGAAAATTATATAATTTATGTAATTTACTAAAAGTTACCATATATGTACAATGAATAAATTACTTAAACTACTTAAAAATACCATGTATGTACATTATGCAGTAAATACTTATGTAAATTACTACAAGCTATCAGAAATTATGTTAATTATGTAAATAACTGAAAATTATCAATAATTCATGTAAGTCGTGCTAATTACTACTAAATTTACCATATATGTAAATTATTTAACATTAACATAATTTGTGTAAAATATGTAAACTTCTGAAAATTACCACATTTTATCTTAATTGTTCAAAGTTACCATAATTCATTTTTTTAGTGTAACAAAACAAAATTTATCCATAAATAAAAAACTGAAGAATGGGTCCACTTGAAATTACTTCTGAAAATATGGGTACTTCGGCTATTTGGGGACTAGACAATCACGTAAAAATCTTATACAAGGGTAATTCAGCCCAAGGCCAGAATTTTTAGGCCCAAAGTACAGTTAGGGTGGGTGCCAGCTTGGAATTGATGCCAATTAACCATTGCCAAACTGTTTTTCTTCCATTTTGTTTTTCTTCTTCGAATTTGTGGATAGAAGATTTAAAGTAGTTATGAATTTGCCTCTTTCGGACCCTACTATATGATAGATCTTATATGAACTGTCTCCTTTTTTTTTTCTTTCTTTCTTTATGTATCTCTATTCTTCTTTTACTATCTAGAAGAACAATAGTAATAGAGACATTTTAGAAGAATAGTAGCAATGCTCCAATACAGTTTGCTCAGTTTAAGGAATACATAGCTTTGTTAATATGGGGTTACCATCTATAAGGGAGAGAGGTTGACTATGTTGTCGTTGTTGTCACACTTAGAGAGAGATGAAGAAGAAAGTGTTATGGGTTTTTGGATTTGGTTTCTATCAGAGAGAGGATTATGGAAGGCTTGTCGGTGACCACAGAATTCATAACAACAAATCTCCTTTTCGGGTTAAGAAGACGATATATACGGGTCAGATTTATACTACAAACCCTCCCAAATCTAACCCATATAATTTTGCTAATTTTGTGATATGATTAATGATAGCTAATTATTATTTACAATCATTAACGAACAATTAGTTTCCATTTACATTAAATCTATTGAAATTTAACAATAATGTCAATTTAACAGAAAATAATCCTAAATTAACAAATAAAGTTCATTTAATTAATACGTTAATTGAACTTGAAAATAATCCTAATTATAGTTAATTAACAATAAATTATTGCTAAATAATAGTTTTTTTTTTCTGGCTCTCTTGTGATCCATCGTTTGATGTGTTGATTTTCCAATCCCTCTTGATTAAGGGATTCAACCCAAGCTTGACCCAACCCAACTTGAGCTTTTACACAGGTTTGCACAGGTTAGGCCTAAGTTTTCAGACTAGGAGTTGGGCCTAGGCAAGAAAACTTGGGCTGGGTTGAGGCCTCAGGTAGCCCAAGCCCAACTTGACCCAACTCAAGCCCACCCAAAAAAAATGCATACGCATGTGTATTATATTTATATAAAAATATCTTTATTCCAATTATATATACATGTGTGTATATCTAAAGTGTGTGTTTGTAAACGAAATTTGTACATATATTCAATCAATAGATACATAAATTCTTTCAAGCCTGACCAATTCGCCCAAGCCCAACTAATTTGGCCTGGCCCAGCTCAAGCCCAAGCACAATCTGAGTTGTGTTGGTTTAAGCTTAGATTGGATTTAAGTTGATAAAATTGGGCTTAACCTTGGATTGGACCAGGCTTGCATCTGAGCTTTGCACCTTTTAGGGTTGGGCATGGGTTGATTTTCAACCCAACTTAGCCTGCGCGAATTACACCCCTACGATTGATACAACCATGGAAGTGGAACCCAATAAACATGATACAACCTATTCCTCTAACAATAATAAAATTAAAAACAAGAAAAAAAAAGTAAAAAAATAATACAATATAACTTTATCAATTTTAAAGTTTGTTTCGTTAATTTAAATTTCATTTAAGAATTGCTAAAATTAAACATTAATAAGTTTATGGTTGGACTGGATTTAAACTTATTTGACCCAACCCGAGTTTGCACATGTTGTGCTTATGTTTCAAGTTGTGGACTAGGCTTGGGTTAGAAAACTTGGGCTTGATATAAATTTTGGTTAGAAAACTTGGGCTCACTCAAACTCATGTCTTGGGTTAGAAAGCTTGGGCTTGGGTAGACAAAGCCTGACCCAACCCAACTTGGGCTCACTCCAACTCATGTCTTAGTCTTACCCAACAAAATGGGCTTGGGTAGTCAAGCTCATGTTAGCCTGGGACTCAAGATGGGCCCTAGCCTAAGCTATCCCTTATCACAAATGCAAGCCCAACCCTGCCCATGATTACCCTTACATGTATATATGTATAAGATATGCATATTACATTTGTAAATGGAATTTGTGCATATTTTGAATCGATTGTATTGTAAAGTTGGGCCATTATATCCATGCATTCTTTTAAGCCCAACAAATCCAACAAAGCTTGACTATACCTAAGCCGAGCTTGAGCCTATCTCTAAATTCTGTTGGATTAAGCTAGCTCAATCTAGGTTGGGTTGATAAACTTTAGCTTAACCACAAGTTGAATTAGACTTGATGATGCACAATTCGGCCAATCTTAGCTGTCAACGATCTTGCCTCTGAACTGGGTGGCAGGGACCTGAAACGGAGGGAGAAGAGAAGCTTCGGGGAGAACCCGGCATAAGGGCTCCGAAGCTCAAGTTAGAGTCTTTCAAAGGCAAGATAGACCAGATAGCGCAAAAGTTAGCATACCTCGTTCCTGGGGGGTAGGAGCCTTTTATAACCACCTCGCGCACTCACTTCCAGGCCTCCGTCAGATCGGGCATGATTACTTCTGAACTCCTGCCAGTTCGGATGTCATTTCCTCTGGCCGGATAGAACCGCCACTACTCCTTTTGTCGGAGCCGTTTCTGCGGCTAGTAACGACGGTGGCAAGTGGCGGTAGCAGGAGGCCGTTTGAAGTGCGGTTGTCAGGCGTCAGATCCCAAATCAGTCAGGTGCGTTGCCCTTGGATACGACGTCCTTGGTGTCAAGTACGTTTGGTCAGCCTAGTGTTTCAGAAGCGAAGTGTTGGAGTGGCGAGCGAGATGTCTTGAGTTCGGTTTGGGGAGTGTTTCGAACTGCCATGGGCCAGCTCGGGTCACAGCTTTGGGAGGCTTGGGGCCCAATATAGTTTGTGCTCCTTGCAGGGAGCTCGGGTTCTCCTTGCAGGGAGCTCGGGTTCTCAATAGGGAGCTCGGACTCTTGGTAGGGAGCTCGGGCTCCTTTTAGAGCGGTCTGGTGGAGTTCGGGCTCAGTAGTGAGCTTGGACTTGCTTTCGGTGCTCGCTTCGGGCGCTCTACTGTCCTGAGTTGCTTGTTTTTACCACGTATTGGGTGATTGCGAGGTCGGGCCAAATTCCCCTTCATCAATACCTAAACTTGAGATTTACACCTTCAAGACTGGGCCTAAATTTATCTTCAATGTGACCCAATTGACCCAGAGTTCATATCAGATTCCTGCACGGGGCCCGCCAGTTTTCTCTAAAGTAGTTTGTAATCTCTAGATTTATTACTTGGTAGGCTTCACCTTAACGAATTAACCAAAAAATGGCTCGAATCTTTGGCATGTTTTGTACATCTCTGAATTTGATATAGCTTTTACATTTTAAAAATTTTGGTGCTGAGATTAGTTGAAATTTAGCTGTTTTAGTTGTTTTAGAGGGGGTATTTCAATCATTTAAAAGTTTAGAATTATTGAGAGGGGTGTTTTAGTTATTTATAAAGATTAATTATCATTTTATTTGAATTACTCCTTAAACTGGTTATTTATAGATATTAAAAGGGCATTTAATCATTTTTGCATCCCTTTGCATTTCAACGTAGCTCGTTGGCCATACTCACAGCGGTTCCTCTAACAAGGGTCATAGTTTTTGTTATTCTCATATGTTGTTATGTTGTTACGTGTGGGTATGGGCAGGTGGAGGTCAATTTTGACTTGCCACGTGTACGTTCCACAGATCAGCGGTGTGTTCGTAAGGTCAATCTCACCTGGGATCTGAAGTAATGAAAGGCGGGTTCCATTCCCATGGTCCATGATATAGGGTGTACAGTGTACTAACGTCTACGGTTGGGTTTTGTGGGCCCCATCCATCTCCCAACGATCCAACATTTTTCTTGGATCTTTCCTCCCTTCCAGGGGGTGTGGGAGTGGGAAAATAAGCAGATAACACACCCAGTCACACACACACACACAGAGAGAAAGAGAGAGGCATCATGGGATCCTCTCCTGTTCTCCAGAATCCCCAAAGTCTCCACAACGTCTTTGTGTACGGAAGCCTTTTGGCAGACGAGGTTGTGCGTGTGCTATTGAAGCGAGTCCCTGAATCCTCTCCCGCTGCCCTTGACGGCTAGTAAGTCTCTCTCTCTCTCTCTCATCCGTATGTGTGTAAATTGGATATGCTTAATGGGTTCTGATTGAACGGTATCCTTATCATCTTATGGGTCCCTGTTTTTTTTTTTTTAAGTATTTATTTGGAAGTTTTGAATTATTGAATGCTTCTGAATCTGTTCGCCCCAATTCTTAGATTCTATATACACTTCCACACAGAACCCAGCTCTGGATTGGAATAATAATTTCAGGTTTTTGTTCTTTGGTTAATTAGACTTTGAACTATTATATTCTTTCTTGGTCTGTGATTAGCTTAGAAGTAATTGGAGTGAGTGTCAGCTGATAATTTCCTTTTCATTTTATGAGAAAAGAAACCACTTCTCAGTCTCTGTTTTCTTTGTATTCTTTTTCCTTCTTGTATTTCTGGTTTGAATCTGACTGTTGTTGAGATTTACAATTTTCCACCCCACCCCCTCTTCCTTTTGGTTGCTTGGTTTGTCCCTTCTCTTTATCCTAATCTGTCTTTCTTTTTATCCAAAACCCTTGTCATGCAAGACCGTAGTTTCAGGTTGGGATTGTAATCAGTGTCTCTCTTAATTCAAGGTTTAATCCACGAGAATGGATTAGATGCCCCCTCTTTTGGTTGCTTCGTTTGCTTCCTCTCTTCACCATAGACAGCAGAATACTTAAGGAACCTTAGAGATTGGCTTTAACTCTTCACCGTGGACAATAAACACTTTACTCAGAGTGCCTTCCATTTATTTTCTTGTTGTTGATGGTTCATTGTATTTCATTTAAACAATGATGGCAATCATCCAACAGAATTGATTTTGCATGAGAAATTAGCAATAATTCAGGGAGTTAAGGCGTTAGGTTTAGGTTAATGGTCCAGTCATGGAGCCAGCATAATAAAGCCAACTATGCCATGAGATCAGAGGTGTAAATCAGGTCGTGCCACCCGCGGCCCGGCATGACGGCACACGGGCCGTGCCAGGCCCGGCATGATCGTGTGGGCTGTGCTGGGCCTGGGGTTTTAGGTCCATGGACCAGGCCAGCACGGCACGACCGAGTGGGCTGGGCCGGCATGGCATGACCAAGCGGGGCCGTGCCGCCCATGGCCCGCGTGCTGACACAACGCAGCACGGCCCATATATATTACATATATATATTTTATATATTTATATATATATATAATATAATATATAATATATTTATATAAATTATAATTATATAATAATATATAGTATATAATATATTAATAAAATAAACAATTATTTTCAATTTTACTATATTAATTCATTTAATTATTGTATATAGAAGCAATTGTATACATCAAAATTCATATAAAATTAAAATTTTAAGTTTTTTTTCAATTTTTTTAAATAAATAGCTTTGGCCTAGTCCACGGCCCGGCCTGGCCCAAGGCTTGGCCCATGGACCAGCCTGGCCTGCGGCACGGCACGGGCCAGCAAGGGCTTGGGCCGTGAGCTGTGCCGGGCCGACCCCCCAAGTTATCCCAAGGGAGCGTGGCACGGCCTGCAGGCCGGCACGGCACGACCCGATTTACACCTCTACATGAGATCTATTAAGGGTTTTGGAAGTCCGAGCACTTATTTAAGTTGTGAACTATCATTTTCTGTTTTACTTCGAAGATTTTTTTCTCTTTGTTTCTTTGGAAATCAATAAAAGGGATTGATTAGCCAATCATGAGGCACCTACCCAAGTTGTGGCTGGAGTGTTTATTTAGTGAACAGAATGGAATAGAAAAACAGGATTTATGTAGCCGACCCCATATAGTTGGGACAAGACTTAAGATGATGATGATATTAGTAGTAGAGTGGTCAGAGGTTCTAGAGGAAGAGGCATGTACTGAATTTCAGATTAAGCTGTGATTTATCTTTTTTTTTTAATATCTCTAGGATTTGACTAGTGATTTGGGAATTTCCATTTTAATTTTGCCAATGTAATTTTGTTTTACAAATTTTTACTTGAGTAGATTGGAGTACTTTGTTTGACTGTCTTGTTTTGTTTAAATTCTTTAATGCTCAGGAATGGAACCATTTCTTCTTTTATATATAGTGGATTTGGATTAGGGAATGACCTTCTTTTTCACTAATGGTGGGGGCAGCTGGGTTGCCCCATCAGATGTTATGAGGTTGTTTAATACAAATTTATTGACACACAATACCAGAAGATAGAAAATATTGTGGCAGTGTACAAAGGCAGAAGTGATTTGGGGTTTGTGGAGTGAAAGAAATGTGAGAATTTTTGAAGATAAAGCATTGGAGGTTGAGATATTGATTGATCTTATTATAGTAAGGGTTGCTCATTAGACCTTGGTAAGTGATGACTAATTGAATCATTCTAAGTGATGACTAATTGGTAATCTAGGGAAGTCTGTTTTTTGGGGGTGTAATAAGAATCATAACAGTAACACTTAGGTTAGCTTTTCTGGCCCAATTGATCAACGCAATTCCATAAGGGCTGAATTGCTGGCCTTGATCCAAGGACTAAACTGATGAGTATGAATGGCATGAATACTGTTGAGATGGAGGATGGAGGGTGACTGCCAAATTATAATTTATTGGATTTAAAAACAAGAGGAAGTTCCTTGGAATTTTAAACCTTTAGTTAGACAGGTACAAATCCGTGTCAGCAGTTTGAATAGCTCATTCAACTGGGTGCTTAGGAGTGCAAATGCTTTTGCTGACCCCTTAGCAAGAATACGGGCTGTAATGAATCATATGGAATGGGGATTACCATGGTGTAGTTTTAATTTGTAATACTTTGTAGTTTTATATGAATTTGTTTTATATTCCTTTAGTCCTCTGTTCACCATTTATGGTAGTTTGGAGAAAGGTTCAAAATATTCTTACGTATCGGCCGATACGTATCATATCGGGGACTTCCCGATACGCCTCTATAGGGAGTCTATCGGGTCAGGCCATGGTTCAGAGGGTATCCGGGACTTAAACTGACCCCTCTGAACCAGTTTTGAAAAAAAAATAAAACACAAAAAAAGCGCCGATATCGGCCTGTATCGATATTTAGAACCTTGGTTTGGAGTTGATCTTAATGAAATATAATGCTGTTTTCCTAAAAAAAATATGGATACTAGATTTCGTAGGCATCTGTCGATCTAGTGACCATAAATTCATTTGAGAGAGAAGAAAGACAAGAGCTAGATTACTATTTAGGAGAAGCTGTAGAAGCATAATTTCAGGCTAAAACAAATCAATAAGGACCTGGGGGAAATGCATTTGATCACATAGAGGCTCATGTTGTAGGTACTAGTAATTATGCAAGCAAAGGTTGTACCTGCAAGGCCAGTGGCACAAAACTGCCCAAGTTGAAAAAAGAGTATAGAGACTTAGAGATACAGCTAAGAAACACGATCCTGAATTCAGGGATTCCACTTTCATCATGATGTAAACTTGATGTATTTTTTATCAGAAACGGTAACTTCATTAATGAGATTTAAAAATCTGAAATACAGACATGAACCCCTAGTAGAAGAGGTTGGGCCAATAGACATGAAATTGCAGCACTGCCCAGTAAAAACTCTCCCTTACAGTCCCTTGTTTTGCTAAGGTATCAGGTAAACTTGATGCATCAAACTTGATGTATCAGGTAAACTTGATGCATCAAACTTCATGCTATCCTGAAAATTGGTTAGCAGGTAACAGATCAATACATCCCAAGGCTAACCATACGAACTTATAATTACAATAAAATATTTACAGTCATGTCCAGGCCTAAAGTACACAACTACATATTTTCACCACAACCCAGATTTTGCTAAAGAATCGGCTAACCACCCAAATGAGCAGTTCAGGATGCTGCCTACTTCTCTTGCTTCTCTAACTAGTAACGTGTACATTCAAGGTGACTCATCCTCTGATCTCAACCGAAGAATAACTACTTTGCAGTCACCCTCAACAATTAGATTTGTCCAACCTTTGAAGGAAACCAAATTTAAACCTTGAATAAAGGAAAACATCTCTTCTCTTGGAATTACATTGCCCCACAGGCCCTGAGAAGCCAAGTAAGATATTACCACTATTGTCTTTCAGAACACCTATGCTAGAAGAATTAGGGTTGCCCACACTGCAACCATTTAGTTAGTTTCATTCTGTCCCTCTTTAAAGCCCTCCATTACTCAAGAATTTGCTGCCTTCTGATGGAAGAAAGCCCACTAGTCTGCTAGCCCCAATAAATCATTAGTTGTGAACCCCTTAAATTCTTGACATACCAAAGCCCAATATATTATTCTCACCTGACGAGCTCAACTAAAGATTGTACATTTTGTTATTTGTTCTTGAATTTACATTCCTTTCACCCAAATGGTTCCGCAAAATTGCTGCCCTGGTACAATGCCACAAGATTTTCTTCCTTTCTGTGCAACAAGATGTCAAAGATACAAGATTTTTGGAAGAGGTTTCCAAGATGCCCAAAAGAGGAGGAAAAAGCACTTAGATACTTGAGTAGCAATCTGATAAGTCAACAAAGGGTAGTTTTTGCCTTCCCCACTGTTGAGACAATGAAAACATTTTCTGTTTCCGCTGGAGCATATCTAATTATCAGTATCAAAGTTCATTTTCTATACCAGCATGATTTATACTAGTATATTTTTTGAGGGCAAACTGGAGTTGTAAAGAACCAGTTTTAACTTAAGGAAAAATCATTAGAACTCTTACCCGACAAATGAAGGGCCCATTACAAGTTATAATGGATTAGACTTGGCTCCCAATCGTTACCAATATATCATTTAGCAGTAAACTTACAGGATAATGAAGATTATGCAAAGGGAAAACTTATAGTTGATTAGCTACAAAATTTTCCAGTATGATATCTTTTGGGTATCAAGTTCAACCCTTATGCAAAACCTATTGCAATCAATTCCTAGCTCTCTCAAGATGAAAATTTTCCCCCATTGGTTAACATTTGATACAGAATTAATACAGGCTCGTATTAATTCTGGGTGGAAGAAACTAAATTTTGATGGCAGCTGTTTGGGAAATCTGGGCCCATCGGGCATTGGTGGGGGTAATAAGGGAAGAGAATGGAAATATGTTAGCCATGTTCTCAGGTCCTATTCAGCATGGGGATGTGGTGAGCTCAGAAATGAAGGCAGCAGTTTATGGTGTTGAAAGCTAAAGAAATGGGGATTCACAGGTTGATTATTGAAGGAGACTCAAAAATTGTGGTGAACTGGCTGAAGAAAAGGGAGGGAATAACTTGGCAGCTAAGGAATGAGCTCAGGTGCTTCAAGCAGGCTGCTAAAGACATGGTGATTCAAATAAGATGGATTAGAAGGTTCTAAAGACATGGTGATTCAAATAAGATGGATTAGAAGGTCAGCCAACAGCATGGCTGATGGTCTAGCTAAGCAAGGAGTTCAAAGACAATCTATGTTATGGGCTATGTTGTAGTTAGTGGGATTTTCTTTTTTGGTTACCTTTGGGGCTGTGATGTAATTAAAGGAATTGTCCTTTGGGCTATGATTTGGGGCTGTGATGTAATTAGTGGGATACTTTGGACTTCTTGTCTGCCAACTTCTTGTTGTACATGATTTTTTAATTAATGAATCTTTTCTGTGTTGCTGATCAACTAAAAATTGAATTTCAGATTCATTTCGGATATTGAGTTTCATTAATAAGTTAAACTAAAAATATCATATTATATATTATTGAAATGAAGTAAATGAATTTGATGTTGTATATCATGGACAAAATGAATTGAAAATTACCTTTATGAGACTTGAACTTATGACTCTTTAGTAAATAGGCAACATTCAAACCAACTTTACCAATGGATCCAATTTGATTTTTTTTTTTTGTATATACAATCATATAAATTTAAACATTATCAGATCAGATAGGGTAGATTCATACTCAATCCAATTATAAATGGATCCGATATATATTCAGATTCACACAAATGGATACTGTTTGCATCCTTATTCATAGGTTGATTTGGCACATGGCACCAAGTGGTCGTAGTGATTCAAGTAACTAATAACTATTACAGAAAAGAAAAGAAAAGTATTTGTGAAAAGAAAATGAAATTTCTATGTTTTTATGGCCTCATATTTGCATGGAAATATGGCATTGGCTTGGAGCTGTCATCTGTAGTTTGTTTTATAGTAGGCTTAAATCTGTTCATGAATATGATGCCCTGATGAAGGGTCATTACCCAACAGTGGTCCCAGCTATTTGGTCTTGGGAGGAGGCCTATCCTTTGGCACCTTTTCACATGAAGTGGACAGTTAGCCACTCTCAGAATATGATGCCTGATTTGATTGTTTTTTTTTTTTCTTTGCACTTGTATATATTCTAATTTAAACAAATATAAGTATACTGAAAACATCACTTCTTAATGTTGTAATTGCAAGTTTAAGATATAATTATTTTCTTTGGGAAAAACAGCTCTGGCTAAAGCTTGGATTAAAGTTTGTTTTCCAACATGTAAATTACAATTTCTTGCAATAATACTCTTTTTTCTACTAGTCTAAGTGATCATATGTAGAGTGATGCATACATTTTTATTTTTCTTTTTTGGTATCTCTTGCAAATGCACTGCACACCACCACACATCTGGAACATTGTGTCATTTCAAGTTGGTCCTGTAACTGTAACTGTCAGAACAGGTAGGCCCCACACAGTATTCCAGATATGTTCTGTAAGATGAATTTGTAAGGGGTAGAAGAAAACAAAACATGCTTGGCATTTTTCTCATATTTATTTGATTATTTGCCAATATTTCTTCTACAAAATAAGGCTATGACCTAATGCTGCTCCCAGCTATCTCGAGTCTTGGGAGGAGTAGACTAAGTATAGACCTAACCTCCAGTATATTTTGCTCAAAGTAGCCATTCCAGCATGTTTGTTGTAGGAATTGAATGTTTACATTAGATCTAGCATATTCTCCCAGTCTTTTCCTTCAGTCAAAACCTAGAACACCAATTGTTTAAGTAACTACATTTTCATTGCTGACATGAATTTTCACATTGCAGCCATAGGTTTAGCATAAAAGGGCGTGTATATCCAGCAATTTTACCTGTAGAGAATAAAAAAGTTACTGGAAAGGTATGTTACAGACCTTTTTTTTTCTTTTTTTGTTTCTTGTAATTGCTGAGAGATATACATAAATGTTGGTTATGTTGGTCCAGATTAGTTGTCCTTGTGTTTTATCATCTTAGATTATAACTATTCTTGATAACTTTCTTTATATACATTCTAAGATATGACAGATTATGAAGTGCCCATTTTTCAAGAGAAAATTCAATCCTATGTCTCACATTGATATGATTCCAGTGAAGCCAATTAAGATTAAAGAAAATTTTAAAGACAGCATATCCTTGAAACTTTAAAGCAGGGGGATAAAACTAAATGTTCAATGGTGAACTTTCTTTCATTTGACTTATAGCACCATTGTCAATGAAAGTTGAAGTTGCAACAAATATTACCTTTTTGTTCAAGAAATAAAATGAAATCTGTGGATCTGTCTAAGATTTGATGATGGAAATATGTTAGCGGTAGGTTGCATCAATTGTTCAAGAAGATTATTCATGGGCATCACCAAGCTATTTTTGTATTGTTAATGTAATTGTTACAGTTCCAAATAGGACGTAAAGTGAACTCCGTCTACTTTGAGGGAGACGAACACCTCCAAAGAGATGACTCTCAATTAACAAAAGAAAATTCTCATAATGTTTAAATAAGAGGGAAATTACAACTTAAATAGACTCTTGAATAATAACTGACTCCTAAAAACTTGGCCCCTAAAATTAAGTAACAACTTGACCCACTTATCCCAACCTCAATTTGACCAACAACTTCTTGCCAAGATGTGACTGACCCAGATACCACATGGACCCACTACTCACTACCCGTGACCCACTATGCTTTTACCCAGCTCATGACACAATAACCAATTGTAACCATATCCCCTAAAAGACTTGTTCTCACTTCACACATACGACTCTTCATTTATTTACAATTAACAACCCAGCTAATATCACCCCAAATATGTAAGTCCTACTAATGGGCATGTGACAGTAATATCCAGTTTTTCATTTTGTCTATTCACCAGGAGCATTCACTTAAAAAACTAATTGTCATCCTTCTGTATACGAATGTCATGGTTCAGCTTGAACCTGACCCCAAAGCTGCTTCAACCTGAACCTGACCAATCTAAAGAAATGGAAACCTGAACCTGATTCTCCACCCAATAAATAGCACAGCTATATTCAACCAAGGCTATTTTTATGTGTACCAATTGTACAAGGCAATGGGCTGGATTTGGGGGTTTCTCACTTAACCTGACACACTGACATCCCTACTTATGTGGGAAGAGGTGAGAAAAGCTTGTCATGTAAGAAGTCACCTAATTCATTCGAATCTGCCTTTGTCTTTTTTGCCCTCACTTTCTGGGTTAAGATGATCTAATTGCCAAGCAAGGGCTTTTTCTTAAGTCCCACCTTTTATTTGTTTTGTAACTTAAATTGTTAGCCCATAGCCTCATTGATGAGGGAAGTTTTTGATTTCTCATCCCATGAGTATTAAAGAATCAATTCTCTGGGTCTGGATGTTATTTTGTGATGTAGATTGTGGCGTAATTTATATGTTAATTTGTTTTAATAGAATATATAGTCTGCTAAATAAATATATAGATGTTTCTTTTTTGTATAAATAATTTACATGTTAACTTGTTCTGTTGCTTCATGAAACAGCCAATTGAGATATACAACTATTCATGAAATTATGCATGAGACATGAGCACTTTATTTAATTGGAGACTGCTATTTATTTCCTTTTTACCAAAAACGTTAGAATGAACAATGCAAGTGATATAACTAATCCCAACCTTATGATTTAATGAGTCACTGCTTCTAATGATGTTTGAGCTGCAGGTCCTCAAGCATATAACAGATCCTGAATTAGATATTTTAGATGCTTTTGAAGATGTTGAATATGAAAGAAGAAGTGTTGAGGTATCATTAACAGTAAGTACTTATTAGAATCATATTATTTATTTGCTATGAATGGGTCTTGAACACCCTGGTCTTCCAAATGACTCCATGACCTGGAGGGGCGATACCATTGGAAATATAGGGGAATTAGGGGAGTGGTCCAATGGTGTTGCCTCTCCTATCTTAATTCATAGAGCAAGTTCAGTGACTTGGCCATGTGTCCAAATTTTGAAGGGTGAGGAATGTTTGCAGGACAAGTCTGAGAAGATAAAGGCTCACACCTATGTTTGGGAAAACAAGAATGACCCAAACTTGTATGGAGAATGGGATTTTGAGGTAAATTTTCTCTTCTGCACATCCTGCTCTCTCTCTCTACATTTTCTCATGTTTGTCCGTTTTCTAGTTGTTAAAGGTAATTTTGTGAGTTGATTTTAGCCTGCTTCTTTGATTCTGTCTTCTTTATGTTTTCAAAGGAATGGAAGCAAGTACACTTGAATGATTTTCTAAGGATGAGCAGCAATTTCATGGAAGAGCTAGACCTACCCGATTCAAGGACTAGGGTGGTTACATACGAATCCTTCTTTCAGGCTGGTGATGAAAAGTCGATGGCTTGATAGGATTGCCTTTACTTCCGTTTCTTTATGCCTGCAAGGAGTCTAATTCCCTTCGTCTCTGTAAATCTCAAGCTATCTTCCTTTATCTAATAATTAATTCAACTGGGGAAACAATAACCATATTTTCCTCTTTATTATCTCCATGATGGGTGAAGTCTACCTTTCTTAATTTCTCACTTTATCCATATTCTAATGTAATTTAGTGCAAGGTTCAAAGTATCCATCGCCCAATACGTATCGTATCAGGAGCTTCCCAATACACCCCTACAGAGGGTGTATCGGGTTTCGACCGGTTCAGGGTGACTGAATGGTGGTTCCAAAGAAACGTACTTCTATATCAAAAAAGCGTATTCGTAAAAATATTTGGAAAAGAAAGGTGTATTGGGCAGCGGTAAAAGTTTTTTCGTTAGCAAAATCTCTTTCTACCGGGAATTCGAAAAGTTTTTTTGTGCGACAAATAAATAATCAAACATTGGACCTTAAACCGGCCCCTCTGAACAAGATTTGAAAAAAAAAATAAAAATAAAATAAAATAAAAGCTATAGATACCGCCCGATACGCCTCTACCGACGTATTAGATGTGTCGATATTTTGAACCTTGATTTAGTGTTTGCACCACCTCTCATACAAGTGATGTGACTTAAAGAGTCATTACAATGGTGGAACGAGAACTTAGACTGTGATGGTTCGATCTTTTGTAATTAGACCTCCAAAGGAACTCAAAGGGGTCTAAAACAGAACTGATTGGATGGTTTTGTCAGATACGTTGCCTTAAGAAAGCTAAAAACCTCCCTCTTATTAGGCCTTACTTGATAGGCTTTAAGATGGTTAAGTAAAATACTAAAATCAAATTACATTCTATCTTGCAAATAATTTGATTGATACAAATATCATTTGAGGGAGAATACGAGGCCGATTCCCATTTTTCAAGGACCAAACTAGAGTTATAAAGGGTGCAAAGTTTTCTACTTGAGTCAGGCTCTAATTGAAATTGTTGGACCCAGACCGTGGTAGCTCTAATTTGGCTTTCTTAAGACATTAATTTGGCCTTGGATGAAAATTCCCAACCAGGTTGGACTTAGATTGACGCTTAAGCAAACCCAACCAATCCAAGAATGATAATACATCAATAACATGTTTTTGTATATAAAGTAACAAATCAGCGCTTCCAACGTTTGCCTTTTGCTTAACTTAGTGGATTTGTGGATGGTGTCAAATTTACTAAGGGCCCATTGGGGGTTTGGAAACGGAATCAAAATCTCATTCTCATTTTTGGTGTAATGACATTCCTCCATTTGAAGGAATGGCAATTTCTTCTTTATGCTTTGGGAATAAAATCTCATTTTAATTGATTCCAATGTTTATTCTGATTCTTGTTTTAACCAAACAGACTTTAGAATAAAGCATTCTGATTCTGATTCCAATTCTGACTGTAAACCAAAGGAAGTGTAAGAACTAAGACCCCAATATTACTAGACAGTAGATATAATCGAAAGAAGTATTTTAAGACTTGGGCCGGATTAAAAACAGGAATGCTCCACAGGTCCTGATTTTACTGGTTTACCAGGTGGTTTGCCCGTCCAACCCATGAAATCCTGCAAAACCATCATTTAACTGGCATTTAACTGGAACCCAGAAGGCTACCAGTTCCCAGTTCACTGTCCAATCATCCAGTCCAGCCTGAATCTTAAAACACTGATAAAATGGAAGCTGTTACCATCCATCACCTTTATCTTCAGGCCATTTCTCTTGTTTTTTTTTTTCTTTTATAATGTATTCAGATTGATTAAATAACCCAAGAAATCTGTTCCCTAGTCAGGTTTAGACCTTATCGCCACTCTGTTGAGATTGGATCTAGTCCTCACAAAATTGGTTCTCACACCATCCTTATATATTTTTATTCATGGAAAGATGTTTTTTATGCACAGCTGAAAGTGTCATGAGGTCGGTGTATAAAGAGCAATTCTGTGAGGATGAAATCTGGATTCCTCCATGTTTTCCTCCAAGTTCCCCACTTCCCCCTTTGGTTTAATGTGATGGTTTGATGTTGATGCCCTTAAAAGGAGATAAGGTTTTGTTTGGATTATATGCTGCTGCTTTCTGTCGCTTCAATGGAAAATGGAATGCAACTTGGGGATTTTGCGCTTCCTCATCATCGACCACCAAAGGGTTGTGAACAGCTTGTCCACTTCCTCCTTAATCCAAGTCCAAACACAATCTAAGAAGATAGCCTTCTTCCTTGAACATCTTTCATTCACTTTACGACTCCATTATGAACTCCACTGAAACCTTGCCAAAGATGTGGAAGAAACTGAAAAAGAAAGAATAAAAGCTCAAAAGAAATATTTAACAACAATGGGGTCTTCACAGTTGAAGCGTGACTGATAGACAGAAAGAAAGAAAATCAGAGGAGAACCCAAAATTCAAAATTGATGGATTCTTTTCTAAATTGAGATGATTGACAGTGATATTCAACTTTGCAGCCTTTGTAGAGTCCAACGGTCCACCCCTACTTCCCAGAAAACGAAAGATAACTCTAGAACAACAACAAGCACTGCTTGTGAGTTGTGATTCACGCTTATTGATCTAAAATCTAATATTAGAGTCTTGACCCCCCAACCGTGATGGTTTTCAAAAAAAAAAAAAAAGAGACGAGGAGAGAGAAAATGAGGACGACTATGTAGGGTTGTCAATTGGACCGGATTAGGTCCAATCCAATCCAGTCCAATGTAAGTATTACAAATGGATCAGTCCAATCCAATCCAATGAATATTTTGGATCAGTTTAATTTAATGTCTGGACCGATCAATCTGTTCAAATTTGTTTTAATTTAGATTGGTTTCAATTCAAACCCAGTCTTTTGACACCTATATTCTTATCTTAGGTTAATGGACTAGATATTGATTTAATCCAACCAGTCTAATATAAATTTATTACAGACGGACCATGTCAAATCCAATCTAATAAATATTTTGTTAGTCCATCCAATCCATCCAAATTGATTTTGGACTGGACAAATCCGGTCCATTGACATCCTTACCAATGAGTCAATGACCCAGTGTCCCATGTGTAAAGAATACTTGTGTGTTTACTTGTAATTGGTTACATAGCCCATCAGTCATATACAGCAGGGCACTAACCTGAACATTCTGGCCAATTATGTAAAAAAAGGGTTCAACCGAAAAGCATCTGACCAATCAAAATACAGTATTTCAAAGCTCAAATCAGAATTGGGATTTATCCCTCACAGAGCGCTTCTCACAAGTCACAACACATCCCACTATGTATTAGAAACATTTTCCATTAATAACAATACAAGTATGGGCGATGTTCCCGATGTACAACCAGAACATGCTATAAGATTGGTGTGAGGAATAGATCCAGACTCTCAAATCACAGCTAGGGGAAAAGAACTAACCCGAGTTAATAACCAAGTTTTGCTTGGTGGGAGGAATTATGGAGCTTGGGCAGTGATGAGTGATGATGACTAGGCTCCACAGTCTCCACCTAACCAGGCAAGTTACATCAATAGATATTTGGACAATTTAAATGTCTTAATCAATGGCAACTTGAATATGAAGGTTCAACTTGGAACAGTTAAATAACTGTTAATGCTTAAATTTTGAGACATTGAGTACACGATTCTAAAACCAATAATGACTTTTCTCATCTCTCAAGGAACTGTTGATGTAAACATTAGATAGAAACAGCCACTCTCAGCTCCAACATTACTTGACTAAAACATTCTTTCTTCCAACTTTAGCTGTGAATTTCCAAAGAAAGCGTCCAGATTTTGCATCAAATTTAACTCACCACTCTCATGCACCGTAACGTTGACTCCTTGAATTCCCAAAAACTAAGGCTCCGTTTGGAAACGATGCAAACAGAGTGTACCGTAACGTTGACTCCTTGAATTCCCAAAAACTAAGGCTCCGTTTGGAAACGATGCAAACAGAGTGTAAATCTCAGTTCAAGGTAAATATGTATTTTGGTTCAGTTTTGTCGATGTTTGGCAAGAGTGCAGTTATGTATTAACAAATGACAGAAAATACATTTTCCAATGCATGTTTATATCAAAAATGAAAGGTAAATGTACATCAATAAAAAAGAAGTAATTTTGCATTCAATGTAGACTTTGTTAAAAGATATATTTTATTGGGATTCGTGTTTGCATCCATTATAGCTAAAAGTCTGTTTGGTAATAAGTAAATTTATCAATGCAAAATTATCCCAAGTTTGCAATTGTATTAACCATTTTACACTCTGCATATTTACATTCACTCTATTTACATCGTTTCCAAACTGAGCCTAAGGCTTAATTTGGAAGGAGTAAAAATACAAATATGTAGAGTGCAAAATCATATATTTTGTATCTATTTGTAGTTTTGTACTGTACATATTTGTATTTGTACTCTTTCCACACTGGGTCTAAGGTTGTGTTTGGTTGTAATATGAATTTATTTGCATTGATGCAAGGTCCAAAATATCGATACGTATCTGACCGTGTCCGGGGCTTCCTGACACACCCAAGGAGTGTTTTGGGATTTCAACCGGTTCAAGGGGCGGACAAGCAGCCCCTCTGAACTGGATTTGAAAACAAAAACTACAAAAATTAAAAAAAAAAAGCTACCGGTACTACCTGATACTCTACCGATGTATCAGGCATATCAATATTTTGAACCTTGCACTGATGTAAAACTATGGTAATGCAAATGATTTTGGTACAAATTATGATTTATTTTATTTTAAAATTTACCTTATTTTGTTAGATTGCAGTACAAATGAAATAAAGCAAAAGACTTAAACAAAATAAAGTAAAACTGTAAAACCCAAAATAAAATTAAACCAAAACTTGTATTCTTTTCATTTGCACTTATATATTTGTACTAATACAAAATAAAATTGCACTGCAACTAAACACAGGCTAAAGGGAAATTTACCACCTGAAATATGTTTATTTATTGCCACATCCGCTAAAAAAAAATAAAATGAATTTATTAGACAAAATAGATTATTTTCCTTTCAACATCTTTCCTTTCCCTTTTCCCAACTCGCTTTCTGTGGTCCTTGACTTCTATCAGTTAAAGTAAATTTTACTTGAACTCTGCAAACAAATGTATAATATTTTGGTCAAGGCCTTTTTTTTTTTTGTGGAACAGAGTGGACACACGTAAAAAATTCATGGAAAAGCGCAAACTTTTTTGTATCCCTTAACCAAACAAGCATTGTTGAGAAGAAAGGTTAGGCATTCTGTAATCAGACTTGGACAAATTTGAAGCCAAGTGAGTAAAATAATAATAAGCAGCTAACGCCTAGTCTGATTTGGACAGTCATCACCTATGTCCACCGTCCGCTCAATAAAACAAGTAAAATTCTATTCGATGTCACACCATGTTGATAACTGTCGATGCAAATCCAAAATGGCTGTTAAAAGTAAAGACAAATCTCTCTAGTCGTTCTCCAGTAGAGTTCCTAGATCAAATCAAGTCTCGTTCTCTTGCCGAGGTACACTACAGTAATTCGTGGGAGATTTTCAAAACAATCCAAATGAACATAATTTCAGCTTGTTTGATTTGATCGCAGCATTTTAAGGCATAAAATTTGACCAGGCCAATTTGTGAAATATGCAAGGAAAGCCCAGTCCTTCATTGCTCTGAATTCTGGAAAGGCTTGCTGTGACAATACTCAAGCTACAATACTGATGTAATTTACAGAGGCATTTTGCTGCAGGAGAGGAAAAATAGAAATCTACACATTTATACATTTTGAAACCAAGCAGTACAAATTTCTAGCTTCTGTGCTTTCTGCAATGTACCGGGGCGGGAAAAAAATGTTCTAACAAGCATTCATTATATCGTATGCCCGTTGAGGTATCTTACATTGTTCTTCCCCAAACACGAAGCAGAATCTACATAAGAAAACCTGGGCCAATTGAAGTTGTTGATCAATCAAATGGCCTTTCTCCTACTTCAGCTGCCCTCACCACAGTTTATCTTCAATACAGATTCAAAATTTAGACATGCGCCTCATGAACCAGTGGATGGTGGTTATATCCTCATTCCAGATATACTTGCTTGCACCTTCTGCCAGCTGGAACCAAACTGGTTTGAGGCAGCAAAACTCAACCATGAGAGCCCAATTAAACACAAACTCTGGCTGATTAATATGGATCTAGAATGGATAGTTCTTATTGTTACGAGTGCCAATCAGGTTCCACAGCCGAATCTTCAGTGATCATATGACCCAGCCGAAGGATTCCCAGAGTTCTGATCACAATGACCATTTCTCCATGCATTCCCACCATCAGAGCTGCTGCACGCCTGATTAGGAAGCACACCCGTCCCTAGATCTCCATCCAAGCTCATTTGCTGGACTTCTTGGGGGGACAGTATCTTGATGTACCTTACACAGTTCACAAACTCCCTGCAAAATTAACCAGAATTCACCGATTATCTTCTTTTGCCAATTGAGGCTGCACATCTGCTAGATCTCTACAAACCAGAACCTGGAAGGTACAATAACTTTCTGGCAGTGCTAGTATCCTAGAGGACAAGTGATTATGAAGAAATATTCAGAGTTATTGACGGCCATTTCCCCCAATCCCCATCCCAGTCCCTATTGCAGAAAGTATAGAAAAAGAAAAAAAAAGAAAAAAAGAAAGCCTAATCCAACTTCAGACTCTTTTCATATCAGTTTAGATTCTTTAGTAAAAGATATAGCAGGACTTACTCCCAAGGGTCATCCCCCACTAGTAGGACATCATTTTCATGGTCCACGTAGACAAGCTTCCATCCTATTCTCTGTCGATCCTCAAGCTGCCCCTCTATTCCAAATCTACGTGCTAAATCTTGTTTGAGTTCATCATAGCCTGAATAGCGAGTAATATCAATGGATCTGCCAACAGCCCCCCGCTTGTACACCTTTAATATAAAGGACAATTCAGTCAAATTTGTGGAGTAAAAATAAAATGATAAAAGTAAAATAAAGTTCCACATGTTGCAAATTTTAGTTGAAACCACAGACCTTAGTGAACGTCCGCATTCGCTGAAATTGGGGTGGTGGTGGAGCCCATGGAGCTCTACCCAAGAATCCATTGTCATTGATGGTAGAATCAAGAGGATTGAATGCTATGTCTGGAACCCCAAATGACTGAGAAACAATTGAAGAGGAAAGTTCCTGCTGGGCCTCCTTTGAATTTCCAAAGTTTGCAAGCATGCTACCTGAAGAGAGATTGTTTGAGAAATCCTTTCCTGACCCAATTCCCTTGGACAGCAAAGGATCAGGAGTCAGGGGTATCCCAAGGGGGCCATCAATGTTAACCCCAAACAGTGTGTTGTTCCTTGGATCAGTTTGAACTTCACCATCCTGACTTGCATCTCTAAGCAACATGGACTGTGGATTGACAGAAGAATATGGAAAGTTCTGTTGTAAAGCCCCATCATTTTGGGAAAGACAAACCGAGGTTGTTGATGATGTGTCCAAGCAATCCATCTGGGATGCTGCATTTAAGTATGTTTGTGGGGCAACAACCCCTTGAGTCTGACTCTTGGAAATGGGAATTGATGGTTTGACATCAGGCTTCTGTTGCAAATCCCTCACCAAATTTGGGCGAGATGACATGGCTTCCAAGGTGCTGGGACTCAGAAGCGTTGCAGCAGACTGAGTCATCTCTTCTGGCAATGCCATGCTACAATGGGGTCTAGTGCTTATGATTGGCTGAGCTACATTGGGGCAGTTGTTTGTGGAAGGAGAGGTGGAACAAGAAGGAAGCTCATCAGTAAGCCCTGATTGTGCCCCTCCAGTGGCAGTCAATACACTGCTGCCTGTAGTTGAAAGCAAATTTGTTGTTGGGGCTGGAGGAAGCACAAGTTGCCCAGGCAACTCTGCCAGTGTGACAGGTTGCTGTTGTGGAAGCTTTGGCTGCGTCTGGTGCTGCTGTACTGGATTAGAGAACCGAATACCAGGCTGTGTATTATTCTTTGCCATCTGCTGAGGAAATGAGTTAGGGTTGGAGTTTGGTAAATTTTGAGGCACTTCCAAGACCTGCCTTTGCTGCTCGTGGAGTTGAGTCAGTTGAGGTGGTTGCTGTTGTGTGGACTGCTGTAACAAAAGAGATTGCTGTTGCTGCTGAAGCTTCTGCAGCAGTTGCAATTGAATCTGCTGTTCTGACATCTGTAATTGTTGATTCACTTGATAAGGAAGCTGAACTGGCATACGGTTTTGTTGTGGGATTTGAGCAGTAACTTGTTGCAGCTGCTGTTGATGTTGTTGCTGTTGCTGTTGCTGCTGTTGTTGTTGTGGTTGCTGTTGTTGCTGCTGCTGCTGCTGTTGTAGTTGCTGATGTTGCTGCTGCTGCTGTTGTTGTATCTGTAGTTGCTGCAGCTGCTGTGGCTGTGGTTGTGTCTGTTGTGGGATCTGAGTGAGGTTGGTGGAAATTTGGTGGCTCTGGATTAGTGTTTGTTGTTGATGAACATGGGGGGATTGCACCAAAACCTGAGGCTGTAATAACTGGGCCTGGGTTTGATTTGATTGAACTGTTTGATTAATTAGATTTGACCTCGATTGCTGACTTATGTCATCCAGCTGCTGGGGCCGCATGACAGAGCCTAATTGATTCAGTGTCGTTGGAAGCTTTGCCAGCTGATCAAGCTGTTGTACTTGCTGAAGTGGCCTCTGTGTATTGAAGTTGAGGTTATTTTGCTGCAAGATTTGTGACCCTGGCAAGCCCAACTGGCGGGAAATATCTGCAGCAGCTAGGTTCTGCATAACTGGTCCAGCCAGAGAGCGCATGTAATCAGGTTGCATGGTTGAATTGCCAAGAGAACTATGCTGCATGTTCATCCACTGGACCAAACTCAGGCCAGGTAATACAGCATTCTGAGTCTGAGGATCCTTTATGCAGATATCATCACCAAGCCAAGGCATTGTCCTCTTGAAAATATTATCTAGATCAGAAGAGTCATCATCTGCAAATTCATCGTAAAGATGGAGGATCAGGCATCCACTAAAAGGCACACAACCATGAGAAGAAGACTATATTACAGGGTAACCTGCTTCCGTTCAGCAGTTTAATATCAGAAAGGAAAAAGGAAAATAGTAACAAGGCATGAGAATATGGTTTTAGCAATGTTGCACCCAGCACCTCTGAGTAGGTTAGACTCCATTCAACAAGTTCCATCATAAAGGTCATGAAGGTTAAAATTTAACCTATGGCATTTTTTTCTGGGACACAATTGAAGCTGTTGATTGCCTCAGTGCAGGGCTTGGGAGAAAGTTCTCTTTTTTCCCTTTTTTTCATTTCAAGAAAGAAAGTTGATGCCTAAATTCATAAAAAGGAAAAGAATTACCATAACTATAGCATTCATTAGTCATGTGAAAAAAGGCAAACAACAAACCTGGCATTCCTGGTTGCCTCGGGCGCTTTGATCTGAAGAAAGGTGGGGGACAAATGAAAAAGGGAGCTGCCACTGGTTCTATCTCCCATATCGAGACCCTATTACGCCTTTCCCCAGCTGTGGACTCATCCCAGCCAACCTATTGATAAAGAAAAGATGATAATATCCATGTTATAAAAATGATAAATGTAATATAGTAGCATTGATTATAATAATTAGATTCCACATTTAAGGAAATTTTTATACCTGAAGGTTGCGCCATTGTGAGTTTTTCCACCTTATAGGATCTAGATCACTAATGCCTGTGATTGTACCCATATACCTGCAAAATAAATACTCAGAACCCCTGTCGTGTGGAAGAATTTCAAGTTTTGAATAGACCACAGTAATTTCAGTACTGAGAGGATAAAGTCACATATAACAACCTTCTAGTCCCTGACTCTTCAGTTTCAAACATCATACGGAACCGCATGCCAAGGGATATTTGGTTACCATATACCGCCTTGTAATACTTGGCTAAAGGGATAACAAATTCTGATGGACTAGCCCTGCATAAACAAGGGTTGTTTCAGAAAGACTACCCAGTGTTCATAATTTAAGTTTAGAGCCAGATGAAATTAAATTAATCAAACCTACTTCACTTCAGAACTCATGAAGACCCTCACAGAAAGGCAAAGCTAGATAAGAGAAATTAAAATTAATAATGAAGACTAAAAAGCCATTACCCAATAATGGTCCCAGACTCCCAGCTATCTGGGGTCTTCGGAGGGGTAATAGGTCTTAACTTCAACATTTTTTTGCACAAGGTACTTAACAAAATTAATAACGAAGACTAAAATAAACAAAAAAACAAATACCTTGGATTATAGAACACAGTAAAGGGGCTGTGGTTTGCGGCTGCATGAGCTGCTGCAGCAAGTATGCCAATATGCATGCTATCACTTGATAAAACCGATGATGATATATTTGTTGGTTGCCTGTTGGCTCGTCTGATACCCAAGAGAAGCTGCTGTTTTTCATCTCTGTTCACAATCATGAGAAAAAGGCTCATCAAAATTAGCTGGCCCTTAAAAAGTGAGGTATTGAACTGGAAAGACACGGTTACTGGAATTAGCAAAGCTACTTCTGACTCAAAAACAAAAACAAGGACAAAAAAGTGTCACCAATCTAAAAACTAAAAGATAAACATACATATGACAGGCACTTGTGCATTTTTTATTGATTGAGATGGCATTATTACCTAATGAATAAGACAGAATCTCCAGCAAAAAGCCTCTTTCCACTGACAAATAGGCTCCAACCTGTTGTGAGTAAGTGCCTTTTGGGTTGGCCTGAATAATGAACATAAACAGGATTTGTCATACAGAATTTTAGACAAAACAAATACAAGTTCCATGCAAACATACAAACTGAATTGACACCGTGAGTTGCCAAAACAAAAATTTTCATGGATTCAAAGCAGCTTACCTCGATATATATGGCGGAAGGTCCATACATTGTCATGCAAATCTCTGGCCACCAGTTCTTGAGCAGGTGGTTGCTGTGAGTAATCCTATATACAGAAGAACAAAAGAAAAGACTTAATACTGCCAAAGAAAACCATAAACATGAGGCAGTAAATACGTTAGTTGTAGAAAAATGCCTACAAGAGGAGGGAATATTTTCTCTGCTGCACGGCGGGGCACAGAGAATCCACCATGTGTACTTGTGTCACTTGCAGTCAATGTTTTGCAGAAAAACTCTGTCTGAGGCCTATTTGATTTTAGTGCAAGATCTGACTGCAGTAATGCTTCCTTGTCATACTGCACAAGTAGATGGATTCAGACAAAAACACAACTTCAGACGAGAACTTCTAATTAGAATGTGAGACCTACACTACATATAATAATGTACTTGAAAATGTCAGAAAGAGAGGATCAAATCAGGAAAAAAACTTTTTTTTTGATAAATCAGGAAAAAAAATTAAATTATCCTTACTGTAGAAACTGGCTGGAGTGTCATCTGAGCATAAACTTCATCTGTTTCTGCATCCGCCTTTAAAACCAAACAGAAAAAGATGGAATTGTTCTTAAATGTGTTTAAAATTGTATAGCCATCAATTGACTAGAGAAAAGATGATTGTAAGAAAGAAATGAGGGGGAAATGGTCAAATCCCTACATGCAATGTAACATTGTGTAGGAGACAAATTAGCTTCGATGGAAGATTTGGGTAATTTGGGATGTGGGCGTCTATATCCTTCTGCATGGATGCCGCAACCTGAGAAAACAACAAAAAAACACCCTTCCATGAAATACCAGTGAAATGATGCTAAAAAAGTAAAACACTATTTGTTTTTATTTTTCCATTTGTAAAACTTCGGTTTGATTTCTACCCCTATACAGCCAAAGTTTTTTCCCACCTCTTTTACATTGAAGAAAATTCAGCCTTGACAAAAATTCGATAAAGAATTTATTTTGAACGATAGTGACACCCAAGCTAACCCTGTGGTGTATCTGGAGAACCACAAGAAATTTATTTCATTTTTCCATTGGGCACCTTAATTTCAGACTTAGAGTTCTATCTTCATATATTTCAGGGACCGAAAAAACAAATTTTTTCCTCCTTTTAATTCAACCAGTATGAAAATAGAAACAAATAGTAGAGATAATTTCTACCTGTTTTTCCTTAATCTCAGAAACAAGTAGGATAATAAGCTGCATATGATCAATGATTATTATAATTTCAAACAGGGCATGTAAGGTAAAAATCCATTATGTAAAAAGCTAAAGTTTTCAATTGTACAATATCTAGAAAGGAAATGTTTTTCATACAAATTCAAACCATTAACAATTTATAAATAGTGACATATTTTTTCCATATGATAACAGGGGAAAAACCAAAAGACGCTCTCCGACAACCCTAGTTAGACTTCATCTTTTCAGGGTAACCACATCTATGAGAGAGCCTTTAACATTTAGGAAAAAGATGAACCGATGAATCATGGTATTATCATTTCCCCAGTAAGATAATAAACTGGACACAGCAGTTGAAATAGAAGAAATCATGGAAAACATTTATTAAAAGAGAAGAAAAATTATGGACCGACATAATATCATTAGAAATGTCAAAAAGAAGGGAAGGATGGAAAACAAAAAAGATTGTGGACAGAAAGGGGGGATCATATGGATATTCGCAAAGGACAAATAGATACTTCAAATATTTCTGCAATTTTCCATGGGATAAAAAGTTAACCAGCAACACCACTGTAGTGCACATTAGCAACATCCAAAGGCCCTAGCCTTCCAAATTTCCAATTATTTTGTAGTTTGTGTACTTTTCTGAATTCTACAGAAAGAGAGGTTTACAAGCTTCAACAGCAGTTGAGGTTTTCGGCACCAAACCAAAAGCACAGAGCAGCAAATTCCAAACACATTTATTACTTTTCCCAGTTTTTGTTTCACAACATTGTTCATGATAGTGTACTTGTTTGTTCCATCCCATTTTAGACTTTAGAGAGGAGGTTAACAGACAACACCACAACGGCGCACGGTAGCAGAAGCCCTAACGCACCTGTTCGCTGTGACCTTGTGGAAAGTAAACGACGTAGCTCCCGACCGGCGGCAACGTGACCAGAGGTCCGGCGCACGCGTGCCATAGCTCAGAGTTGATGCTCTTTCTCTCTCCTGCAATGACACGTGCCACCACTTCAATGGAACTGGAATTCTTGGAAGAAAACAGCTACTTTTTGTCTCGAAAATGTCGGAAATAGAGACCGCGAAATATAAACGAGAATTTTATGGGGAAATTGCAAAATTAACAAAAAATGTTATAAAATAATAACCTTCGCAGGCATTAGCCGTCGCTGCTGCACCGTTTGCCGGCACCTTCATTTTACTGCTTCCGGCAACTTCTCCCACACGCTTCGCCGGAAATTATGGAAAGGAAAAAAAAGGCTTCAACTCGTCATTTCACCCGCCGGAAACGGTTTTCGATTTCATCCAGATTAGGCGCCGGAGTTGCTCTTATTCAAAAGAAACGACCGAGAGTCCAAACTCGAAATAACTCAAAGTGGCTTTTCTCAGCTGACACGGAATCCGAATACAAAGACAGATAAAAAGAAAATGAGAAAAATCCAGAGATGAAGACCTTCCAGGTTCCTCAGCTCAGCTCCCTTCGAATCAATAACAAGCGTCAACAGATGTCCGGTCAAACACAACAAAAGGCTCAGGTTACAACGAAAAGCAAGAATCAATATCTCCACCGAATAAATGAAAGCAGAAGAATCAGATAGAGATGGACGCAAAAAAAAAAAAAAGTTCTCTGTTCTCTCAGAAGCTGAAGAACAAGGTCAGCAACTACGATGTGTAGTTTTTCCGGCGTGACCGCCGGATAAGCGGAAGAAGAAAGGGAGAAGGAAGAAAGTGGTGGTGGACAACGAGAGGCGGAGAGGGTGGCGAGAATCGCCGGAAAAGTCGCCGACAAGGGAAAGACCGGAGAAGCTTAAAAAAAGGAGGGCTTGCTAAGTTCTTCGCAGACCAAATGCCTCAGCTCTGCCCCCTGACTCGCCCTACATCACACAGACAATCCCCCTTTTTTTCACCCCTATTCAGACAACCACGCTCAACACTTCTCTCTACATACTATACTACTCATCAACCTCTCTCTCTCTCTCTCTCTCTCTCTCACGTCTTTGGTCCAACTTTCCAAATTAAAGAAGCCTAGTAATTGTAATTCCATTAACCACACACGGTTAATCTTCAGAATTTACCTCCCCCTACATTCCCAATTTACCCCTCTCTACTAAACGGTCCCCAGAAAAGGGATAAAGCCTGTTGACCATTGTTTGACCAACTGTCCTCATCCTCAACTCCAATCACCTTTTGAGTTTTGAGTCTTGAGAGTTGAGACCCTCCAAACGCTTCCAGCCATTTTTGTTTTCTGGGTCTTCCTTCTATCATTCCACCCCTCACCGAGGCAGTGGGCTTTTGAAGGAAGCTTAACCCCCAACTGGGTCTTGATTTTTGAATTTCGATCTCTACTTATGAATGAATTAATCAATTTACATCATTTGGATCATGGTTAGTTAATTCATGTATTCAGGTTTTTTTAAAGAATCTGAATATAAATTAATTATTCATTTACGCCTTTATTAATTATACTGATGAGACTGCCAAAAACAAGTTGGTTTCATATTTGATATACCCAGATCAGAATTCAATGCTATTAATATTCTTGGGATCAAAATGAATCTATTTGATTAAGATCAAGTTTATATGGTTTTCAGATACTATATAATAAAATACCATTTATCTGTTGCATTTGGGTTGATTAAAACAATTTCGGTGAGCGAGAATTTGTTTTATATTAAAAATGTTTTTAAAATTATTTTTAGTCAATTAACTAAAATGTCAGTTTTGATATTTCTCATCCACACTCATTTTTCTAGTTGAAATGGCATTCATGTATGATGTGGCAACACATATTTCGCACAAATTCAAATTTGTATCGGTCAATCCAAAATAAAAATGGCAATGCAATGTTATTGTACCAAACACCCACTTACAAGATAAAATATATCGTCTTTTAATATTGTTAATAAATTTTATTTTTTAGCTATATTTTCTGTTCTTGTTGATAATTTTTTTGAGAAAAAAATCAAGTATCAATATTTCAATGAAGTACATTCTTTTTAATTTGTCTCAACATAAAACCATCCATCATCCGGTAAAAAAAGTGATCACCAATATGTCCTGTTCATTTGAGAAAAATTAGAAATGAGGAAATAGAATGTTGAGGAATTTATCAACCACAAATGTGGAAAATCCAATCATAGTATTTTGGGTAGGGGTGTAAACGGATCGAAATCGCATCGGATCAGGCAATATCCAAATTCAAATCTAATTAGAAAATCTGATATTCGAATTCGATTCGATTTTCAACGGATATTGAAAATTAATATCCGAATTCAAATTCGCTTAAATATTCGAATATTCAATTCGAATTTAATTTATTAATTATTTTAGATAATTAATAAATATAAAAGTAAATATTTGAATTATCCGATTAACTATTTGGTAAGAATAGGATATCCAAATTCAACCGATTATATATTTGAATTATCCAAATTCAATTCGACTATATCAAATATTAAATTCGAAATCAGATTTTCGAATACCATTGACACCCCTAATTTCGGACATATTCCCTTGTTTGTTTGATAAGTTTCATTTATCAACAGGAAAAGAGAAAAAAAAAAAAAACAGAGAGAGAATAAACTGTAGGACTCGTAGGGCATTATTAGATTCCCGGACAATAGATGTCTCATGAAAAAAAACGATTGAGACACATCACAGAAAATAAGCCTCCTTTAGAGTTTTGCCTCCACAAAATTCAACATTGGTCAGAGACACTGCACCCAACTTCGTTCAAAAAAGAAACAAGCAAAAAAGTAACTTTATTAAAATTGGCCAAATAACACCAATATTGTTCAATTTATTATTGGAATTTGAATTTTCCTCATACCAAATTACCAAATACAAAATAAAATATCAGATTATGTTTGTAATTTCCTCGAAGCCGTAGGGCTAATTTTGTAATTTAAAAGCTTAAATAAAGAATAACTTAATAAAGAAACTCTTGAAAATCAAATACTAAAGTTACAACTTTGCCCTTCAAGTTCTTTACCCTATAAAGGTGGTCTGACAAAGAAAGGAGTGCAATTTGGGCCATCCATAATTCGCAATAATTTTTATAATTACTGCAAGGACAAAAGCTGCTCTCCTTTTCCACACTTCTCCATCACACACAGAAACGCACACTGTAAATAAACGAGGTTCCTTTCCAACACACACACACACGAAATATTGGACCAAAGTCACAAAACTACCCCAGGTAAAAACCCATCAACCTCCTTTCCGAAATCCAAAAGCCGTTAATTCATCTCTGTTCTGGGGGTAATTTAGTCAGAACAATTAATCGGGGGGCTCAAAGCAAAGCTCTTTCCTTTTGTTGAGACCGAGAGCCTGGGCGTGCATCACATGCGGGCGTCGTACGGACAAGCGTTCAGTCTGGTTTAAGGTTAAAACCGTAATTAAAAAATTAATTATATTTTAATGCGTCGTAGTGGGTCTAATAATTATGGTCTGACGTGGCATCTCATGTCGGCGGCTGTGGACCCAGCCTCCTGCTCCATGTGATGGTGACAGCACTCGCTCAGTTTTTTAATCATTTTTTTCATTTTTTTAATCATTCTGTACTTATTACATCCTACCAACATGGTTTCTCTCTCTCTCTGGCTCCTCTCTGCATAATACGCACGAGTGTGGGTCCCACATCCCGTGTTTCCTGGACGCGTGCGTGCTGGGTCCCCCTGCCTTCACGTATTCCGCGTGTCGACCGACGTGTACAGATCCACCGCTGTGCAAACACCGATTCGAATGCTCAGCCATCTTCAGCCATCGATTTTCCATTCCGCGCGCTTCATTTCAGCTCCGTAGTCCTAGGGTCGTGTCCGTTGATTTCGAGATGTAAATCATAGGGAAAATCCAACGGTATTGATGGCGTAAGAGGACAAGTTTAGGGACGTGGGTCCAGATGCGGACATATGGGATGGGTTTGTAGAAGTAGAAGTTATTATTAGAACCTTCATCTCGTATCCGAACGTATTATCAGGAATTACAGATTAGCCAAATTAGTCGGGTTCAGGTGCTTAGGGGCATGTTTGGTCGTAGTCAAAAAATGACATTTAGGCGAGGTAAGACTTTGGACCACCGAGAACGTACTTTACGCTCAAAACAAACAATTACGGAATTATTACAAGAAATCTTGTTCCTCTGGTTAATTGGGTCCCTCTCAACTCTAAAACAAAACGGGTATCCGGTTAATCCACCGGTGATTAAGCCCATGAAAGCGATGCAACAAACGATTTACAAGTAATGCTAGTAAGCTCTTATATTCTCCCTTGTATTTACATAGACAGCATAAAATCCTTGAAAGGACATTGACAAGATTGGAAATGTCTTTTCATGGATCCCACCTTGTATGGAGGACGAAGAAAAACCAAGAGTTGCTTAAGCTCTAAACTGGGTTGTTTGTTAATGTTTCAAATATACAAGCGACCCTTCACCAAAGCTTAAAGAGTTCATGGAATGGATTGACAATCCAAATGAGGCCTTAATTGGCGTGTTGTTTTGGACAATTGAATCTTGAAGGAGTGCAAATGGATATGGCTTTGGGTTAGGAAATAGGAATTGAGGATAGGCACAAATCAAGGAGCAAAAGATGAACACTAATTAGGTAGTTCTAGCTGGAATCTTTGCATCCACATTTGTCATCAATCAACACAGAGTTAACACTTTCTGAAGTTGCACATCACGTGGGTTTGCAACTCTGGGTATGCAAAGCTTTAAACCTATCAACCATGCTGGTCTTGTTTGGTAGGCAATACCAATCAACATAATTCAGTATTTAGAATTTCTTCTTTCTCTACATCTTCATAAATATCAGTATTGTCAAATTCAGAATGGGTTGAACAATTTGACTATTCGAACCCGAAATCTTCAAATCTATAATCAAAATGGTATTAATTTAGGATCAATTGGATTGAAAAGACAAATCAGAAAACGATTCCTCTTTTTAGGAAAATGTCAATTATTTTTGGATGATGTGGCATCTAACATGGATAGGGGAGATAGTTCTTATAAACACAAAAATCATTATTGATAATCACTACCAAACAAATTCATAATTGATTTCTAAAAATTAATAATTTTTGAGAAATTTTGTCAAAAGAATAAGCATCGGTCCCAAACATCTCCTTGATTGCCCAATTCTTACAAATGCTGACTTAGTCAAATGTATCACAAAATACATTTAAGATAGCTTTTAAAGGTAATTTAGAATGATTTTATATTTCTTATTTGTCTTGAAAGTTAAAACTGAGTCAAATGATTGAACTATTTAACCTATGACCCAGTGACCATAATGGTTTTACCTCCAAGTCGGGTTTGATAACATTGGTTGTTGTCATCTGTGTTATTAATGTGTTTGACACATCATAAATCATAAGATTATTAGAGGTGCAACTTGGATCAGGTTGGATTAGAAACGTTAAATTTTCAATGGCGCCAAATCCTAACCCAAGCCTAATGTAGTTGAAATTCTTCAAGTCAAACAACCCAACTTGTGGCCTTATTATACCAGAAGGTGCTTTTATGAAGGCAACAAATCACTCCCTAAACAATGTCTTGTGTAGAAAGAACGTTTGCTAAGCTTTCAATGTGGAATCTAGTGATTTGGCGCAAATTCCCAGCGACCAAGATCAATGCATCACTTTTACCTTGCAAGGGACCTAGATTTAGCAACCATGAGTACTTTTGATGCCAACTTTTAGTTAAGTTTGTCGCCTAGAGATCAAAATATTTTTAAGTCCAATGGGTTGGACACTAGCAACCAAACACTTGATTATATGAGTATGATCGATGATCAAAATGGCTTCTCCAATGTGGGCCCAATTCTGTGATAGATAAAGGACGAAGGAAGAAACAAGAACCATTAGTCCATGGCAAGATCGTACACACAGATATAGTAAAAGACCAAGAAGCCTCACCAGCACCTGTTTGGGAGGCCTCACACAAACACCCTAATTTTGTTCGGTGTAAAACTTGAAAAACCCAAACATATTATCTTTCAACAATAAAGAAAGTTTTCTCATAAATACATGCAAAATAATATAAAATATAAGATTTTGCACTCTACATATTTGCATTCATATTCTTTCCAAATTCAGCTTAAAATAAAACAGCAAATGGATAAAATAAGTTAAAAATTTATCAAAGTACTATATATTATTAATAAAATAAAATAAAATAAAAATGATAATTAGTAAAAAAGTAAACATTTAAACCATCTTTACTAATAAAATACAATATAAATTTGAAGTATACATAATCAAATAGAATCGGATTTTATAGGCTCAAATAAGGTAAGATTCATATTTGGTCCAATTATGTGGATCAGTTTAGGATTGCCTCTAATGAGATCGAATTCGAATTATGGATACTGTTCGCAGGCTGCAGCAATACCGTAAAGCTTGTAACTAGCTTCTCAGTGAATGCAACTCAAGTCACTCAACCAAAGCTCCGGCCCTCCCAAACGGGCCCTAGGTTCGAAGGAATCGAGGGAAGCGTAGATTTTTACCCTATGGAAAAGAATACTACCCCTACAACCAATAAGACTGGATCTGCTCCTCACACAGGGCGTCTCACTCGCGTCACATATACACATCGTACCATGTATTGGGAACATCTTCCTTATTTATAATTCATTATTCACGAAAGATGATACCAATACACGGTGGACGTGCATGTGAGCGCCCCCCTGTGAGGAGCAGATCCCGTTCCACAACGAATAGCGGTCGTAGAAGTAATGACCACTTAGTGTGAGACACGTGGCGGACTAAACCCAGGTGATAGGTTGAACATGGAAAGTAGTCTCATTTTTTGTGTCTTTCAAATTCAACCCAAACAGCAGGTAACCAAATTGTTTACCGCCATATGTCCTGTGCTTTTCGTGGAAACCTGGACAACCGTTACCTAGTTGTAGGGTTGGCATTTCCCAACGCCAAAGAGAGAGTATCAGCGAATATTCCGGCAGTTTTAGCGGGATCGCACTATCCCACGTACGGCGTGGCGCAGGCACAGCCATCATAAAGTTGCCACGTGGGTCCTCTTTCGCGTCAAAAGCAAGAGAGATTTGACGCGTCGATGTCACTCGCTGCTTCTGCTGCTGTCCCTGCTTTCTCCTTTTTTTTTCCCTCATTGTCAGATTTGGGGATTAGAGCGTCATTAAATTATTAATTCGAAAACAAAACCAACACCCACACGAAACCTAACGAACCATAAAAGCCTCTTTATTACCACCGGGGCCGAAGCGCACTTCACACCAACCTCACATGCACATCTCGCTGGGAGATGTTCCCAATACACGAGGAGATGTTCCTGTGAGGCTGGTGTGAGGTGCAATGTGTAAGGAGCATATCCCAAGTCATTACGACCACCACTTTTCATTTAAAGCCTAAACCCGTTTGCCTTTGCTGCCCCAAGTAATCTCAACCATCCGATCCATCGATCGTCAGCGCCAACCGTCCTAAAGCATGTAACGTGACACGTGTAACTACTAACTAACTACCACTCCAACTACTACTCTTGCGTGTGAAAACTTTCGGGTCGGTTTAAACCGAAATCCGGCCCGAATAGCTCAAAAGGTTGAAATTAGTTACTTCGAAATACTAGCCAAACAGGGAAAACCATGTTTCAGCTGCAGCTGGAACGAGACAAGTCAAAACCCTGAAAAACCGGTGGTTCGTGTCGGGTCAAGTCTCAGCTACAAGCAAGTAAAAAGACAATGCATATACTAACATGGCTTTCACGAATCACAACCAGTCGAGTCTCAACCGCCGTGGGAGGTGGTTGGCTCGCCGTTGACGGCATTCATGGATGGCACCAGCTAATGCTGCATCAATCACCACCAAACTGATTAGGGTTGCTCGGGGGTCTCATTAATTACTAGTTAAATACTAATGCTTTGTGAATTATAATTTAGTCTTAGTGATCCAGTTAGGTTCACTAAAAGATCATTACACCTCAAGTTGTTGTGATAAAACCAATTTTGCCACCCCTCATCCAACTCATTGTTTGCTTTGAATAGTCATCTACCAGATACCAACACGTGGGGGGATCGTACCGACCGAATCATCGAACAAAATCGAAGAATTATCATAATATAAATCTCTTTGTATTCCTTGCAATCAAGCAAAACACTTCATTAGTTGCAACAAACATTATGATTTTCAGTCATTCTTCTTCTTCTTCTTCTTCTTTTCTTATTGTTACTATCATTATAATTCAAACTAATTATAGAGGATGAGAGAAAATTTGATAATA
The DNA here is from genome assembly GCF_055504915.1 of Nelumbo nucifera. NCBI lineage: Eukaryota > Viridiplantae > Streptophyta > Magnoliopsida > Proteales > Nelumbonaceae > Nelumbo > Nelumbo nucifera. Next base: position 54,362,649 of record NC_142656.1, on the reverse strand, counting down.
TCTTTAGTCAAATTGATCCGGGTTTTCTTTCCCTTGTTTGCTGGAGGCAAATGGCCCACCTGGCCCAATTTACGGATACGTTTCAGAATCTCATGCTGTTGCCACATGAGCAAGTCTTATTTTCACAACTAGAATATAATTTAATCTATTAAAAATTTGGCTTCTTCTGACAAGAACATGTGGGTTAGTTTCAATAGGTCATAAAAACAAAAAATTACTATTATAATGGAGACCCATTGGGCCCAAAAAGGAAAAAGCTTGGAGAATATACCATCATAATAAGAGTAACAAGGGCATTTTAAATAAATTATAATAAGCATGATAAAAATTAAAAAAAAAAAGTAGTATAATAATATCCCTTCAATTGTCAACACCCCATATAGAGGGTTGGAAGGAAAGAAGAGGAAGTTTCCTCACTTGTATCATTGATTTCTATGGTGATATGCTCCCCATGTGCATTTCCTGCCCAACCCAAATAAATATTTCATTGATCCAGCACTCCCTCCCCCCATTATTATGAGTAAACAAGTTACTTTGCTCTTTTTAGTATTTCTTTTTTCTATTTGCATGTATGTAAGTGGGATTAAATTAGGGCTAATTGGCTTCTCTTGTTTAGACATTTGTTGCAGTTGGAGCTTATACAATATGTTGGTGGGTCAGATATCTGTCAAACTTCACTTCCCACATATCATCTCATTACTGAAACCCATTTGCTAGGGCTAAAAAAAGCTCAACCAACCGTGTCTACCACAGAGTAATAGTAAGGAGGGAAGTTCTATTCTATCTTGCCCAGTCATGGCAAGATGCAGAGGGTCCTATATTTGATATTCTCTTCTTCTTTCTCTTGGAAGTTTTGGCAACAATGTGGGCCTGCCATTTCTAGAGGGACCCCACTTAACAGTTTTGATCATCAATGTGTTGATTATAAGGGACCCAGACAAAATGATCCACCTATAGGCTATACTACCAAATGGGAAGTCATGAAGAAGAAAAGTTGAAGGAAAAGAACTTAAGCATCTATCTGATGTGGTGAACAGGCAAAAATAAACAAATCTAATGTGTTAGGTAGATAGGATTAAAAAAACCTGGGAAATCATCATCAGTATGCGTTAATGACACTTGCTTTATGCTAAGAATCTTGAACTTGACCAATAAGAAATACTCTCAAGTCTCAACAAGCCTAAAAACATTTAACATTTCCCAAGTTCAATATTCCATTGCTCCAGGAGACAGCTCTAAAACTTAGTGCCCTAATAGGGAACAGTGTGCTTAAATGTTTCCTCCCATGAAGCCTGCTTTAATCATCTTAATTAGTGAAAATACCCCCTGTGTTTAGAGGAGGTGGACAAATTTAAAAGGGGAATTGAAAGTCCACCTTGGTGAAAACTCTAGGTGAGAATGGTGTTCTAGCAGTAGGACCCCTTCTTAGGAAAATGTCTTAACTAGGAGGATGGGTTGGGGGGTCACCATGTCTCCCAAGGAGTGGACTGGGAGTCTTGTCAAGGACAAGCGAATTAGGGTTGTCCACGTGTGTCGATGCAATGTGTCGGCACCTGTCTCGATGTGCTTGATCGGGACCATGGGCGTGGCAACTCTATACTTGACATGTGGGCAGCCCACATGATGTTACTAGTTATGACATGGACAAGGGTCCAGCTTGACATGGACGGAAGTTCTCCATGTCAAAAGCTGAGGATGGAAACCCATACATTGACACAGAAGAGACTATTCAGTCACTAGCACTAAAAAAGGACAAAATGGACATGTAATTCATCCTCTTGTTTATTAAGCTCGATTACTATGGTAAATGTTATATTACTTGATTTTCTGAAATGGATCATGTGTAAATCTAACTCAGCCTTAGCTCAAGTAGTCCTCAAGAAAAAGCAAGACTTAAACCCCAAATTGTAGCTTGCTCTATAAATTTTGGTTCCATTCCCCAACACAGTAGCTAGGATAATAGTAACTTTTAATTAAAGTTAACAATGGATTAGTGACTAAACAACACACCAAAAAATTGATTAATTTCTAAATAATCAACTTATTACACCTTCACACTTTAGACGCAACCAATACTTTCACTATTTTAATGTGGAAAATTTTCAGCCCCTAAAACACAAATGCTGTAAGTATTGCTGCCCATCAGCATTGGACAGATTCTGTATGGACTAGTGGGAATTTAGGGTCACCTCATGTACATGTACAGTTGTTCAAACAGTGATAGCGAGTCTACACAGAACACAGTATTGGCTTATGCTAGTTGTTCACAGCATATTCAGACTCCAAAATCAGTTTCTTTTGAAGTTTTTCGTTTGTTGTTTTTGGAAAGTATAGTTGATCAGGCTAACTTTTCAGATCTTTCTATTTCCACTTTGGAAAAGTATGGCCTACCCATTTAAGGTATACTTCTATTTACCAAGGCCACAGGTGGAATTTTTATTTGAAATGTATATAATTTTTCTATATTCATTCTTTTTATTCTTGAAACCAAAAGATGAACTTACTTTTTCATATTTGTGTTCATGCCATTTACGCATTATTTTGTATGACCCATATATGCATGGTTTTCGAAACTGGGCCCGACCAGACGGTCAGACCAGAAAAACCAGGAACATTTTACCCCAGAATCGTCATTTTGGCAAAAAATTGTTGATTTGGTCAGCAAACCATTAACCTGGGTGTTTGAACAATCCAATAATTTTTGGTCAGTTTATTTTTTTTTAATATTTTTGTCAAATCAGACTGTCTATTTGATTCAAACAATCGGACCGTTCAACCCGAGAATCAGACCTCTGAATGAATCGTTGTCCGGTTTGATTTTAAAAACCTTGCATATTTGTACTCATCATGTATGTGTATAATAATTAGAATTTCAAGTACATACAAATTATGCCTGGAAAAAATTAAATTCCAAAAAAAGGCATTTATTCCTTTGAAGATGACTGTTCCAAGTGAAACTGTATCTAAAAAGTTGGCCAAAACTGTACTTTGGTTTATATCTTTGCTTCAATTAGATGGGTTTGAGGGAGTGAACAGTTGATCCATTCAGAAGGTATACATTCTGAGTTAATTGGCTACATTATTCCTCCTAGTGGCAGAAATTATGTGAGACCTTCTACACATGTAGGGCTGAATAGGATTAGTAAAAGAAAACACAGCCAAGTACTTAATTGGCCGACATCATAATCAGGGATTGCCCCAGAAGAGGATTCTCTTTTTCACCATCCATTAACATGCATGAAAAGTGAAAAGAAAAAGTTGGGTCACTTTGTGCAAAGCACATTCCATTTGTTTGTGGCCTCATGAAAGTGGTCATAGAAAAGTAAATCCTTTCCATGGTGATATTATTAAAAAATCCTATCTGAATTTTGAAAGCAAATTCTTCTCCAAACCAATCGATTCATCTTGTACAGTTCAGAAATCCATTTTCATGAGTCACAAGTGATTAATTTCAACATAACATTCTTTCTTTCTTTTGATTGATGAAAATTAAAAATCTGTATTGGGTTGGTTGAAATTAAATCTAAATTATTTCAATAATTTCAGACTCTTATCCTTCAAGTTGGCAGGTTTCTGGTGATTGTGGGATCAGCATGGATATCTGAATTAAGACCCCCCCCCCATCCTACAATTGTTCAATTATCAATTCAACCAACTTGAGGTGATGAATTAAGGATTCATGTATTCATGGTTTGTGGCATCCAACAACTCCAATCCTTGTTTTTAACAATACTATCTTAGAACTGAAAATAAATAATTCAAAACTTAATTCCTATCTCTATTATTAAGTCAAGGGATTTGATATAGTTTGCCTCTGAATGTATTAGCTTCACAAATTGCACTGCACCTACCAAGTTCATTAATATTGCAAAGTGGTATGATGTATTTAACTAATTGACCCTACCTTCCACAAGGGGGTGCCGCACAATATTTTACAACACATTGTAAACATCTCTCGATGATAGTACTAAAACCGATGATATCATCATCAGGAGATGTTTTTAATATATGGCGGGAATGTGTTGTAAGGCTTCGTGGGGCGCCCCCCCTTGTGGGGCACAGATCTGAAGTCCGGTTTTCATAGCCACCAATCATAAGAACGCAGTTTTTGCTTATTGAGCTTGTTGATACTTTGAATTTCGCTTACAATTAAAATGAATATTTTGTTATTATGACGAATTAATCAATCTAATAATTTTAATTTTTTTCTCAAGGAATTAAAGGTACTCATCAGTGACCCACTAATCATTGATTGATAATAATTTCGAATCTAATATTGTTGATAAAGTCTTAAAAATTCAAGAATCGCAAGGATCAGACCTGATTTTTGAGGTTTTGTTGTTGCCATTCTTGTAGTTAAGATAAGGCTTTGTGGATTTGAGTTGAACTATTATCTTCATGCCTATCAGAACTTCTGTTATTTCATATTGTGTTAATTTGTTTCACCATAAACCTAAATACATTTTTTTTTTCAAATTGAATTATTATTTCAGCTATATGTTATTCTCAACTTTTCTATAACAAAACTATATTTTTCTCCATCCCTTCTAATTCGTTTTGATGTAAATATCAAGGAAAAAAGTTTTCATCATAAAAAGAAGAGAAAATATACAGCTCAAATATTTAAGCAAGTTTTACCTCCATTTTATTTTATTTTTTGTAAAAGCCTCCAATTTGTGTTGAAATAAACTATGTTATTCAACTTTAATTAATATAAACAAATCATAAAATTTAGACCCTTAAAAAATGAAAATTCATAAAATATAGAGCTCTTGGATCTTTTAGTAGAAATCAAGGTTTTTAAAACTGAATCAGACAACGAACTAGTCAGGGGTCCGGTTCCTGGGTTGAATGGTCCGACCATTCGAACCGAATGAAGGCCCATTCTGACAAAAAATAAAAAATAAAAAAAATAGCTAAAACCGTTAAACGGTTCGAACAATTCGACTGTCCAAATCAGCAATTTACTGATCAAATCAATAATTTTTAACGAGATAACAGTTTTGGAGTAAAACAGAACCAATCACCGGACTGGTTCCTGGTTTTCCTGATCCGGTCCAATTTTAAAAACCATGATAGAAAAAATTGGTTGTAGCATATATAGAGAATTATTATTTAGAGAGAGAGAGAAGGAGGATATTTTGTAAATAGGGAATTAAATATTGTTGTTCAAACTTTATAACCAAGCTATAGAAGTTAGAATTCAAGAGTAGTAGCAAGCTGTTGAAGTTAGCATGTGCTTTGTTTCTCCATTTTAATTTCCATGTACTTGTGTAAAGTATGGACAACATATTTAAAGAACGAAGTCCACAGAAATGACCAGGGTTCCAATTGACATCTCAAGGGAGAAATTCCAAACCACATTAAATGCGGAGTCAATTACCACTTAAATGTGTTGGGCCCTTGAATCGCATGGTACAGCTCATAAGATTTGGTTCCAATAATGCACACGAACTAACTTAGGTTATTTCTTTGGGCTAAGCTCTATGTAAATTATGAAGCAAAGACGTGGAGCTTTTGTAATTTTGTAGGGATGTGAGGCCCGAGGCCCCCTCCACCATAACGTCATGTCAAGCCAAAGCCCACTTGAATCCAAGAGATGATACACATTCACCGATCACTTGATCAGATCAAATTCTTTCTTTCTTTCTCTCTTCCATGGCCATACCTCCTCTTTAGATCTCTTGCCTATTGGTTTAGACCTCTCTACCATGCAATAGACTAACGATAAGATGGGACGTGACACCTAAGAGAGACGCAGACAGTCCATTTCCAATGTGGGATGTAGTGGGTCCTACGGATTTCGCCCACATGGCTTGTATGGTGGTCAATGGTGCAGGATATGGCTTCACTCTGACATTAGGGATTTTGGATATGTACCACAGAAGCCTTCATGGCTTTCTTTCTGATGGATGATGGGGAAGGAGATTTCACGTTTCTTAATCCTTTTCTTATTTGTTTGAATTTCAATGATGATGATCACCATGTTAGGGCCCATTTGGGAGTGCTGAATGATGGGTTTTCTGGTTGAATTGCTTTTATTGAGCCACTTTGAACAAGTGATTAATTAAAAGAGGTTTTACAGAATTTTTTGGCAGAATGGCTGTGTATTTAATATGCTTTTTCGGATCCATGTGGGTCACACTTAAGTTCATTCAATTCAACATTAGTAAACTAGAGTCTCTAATGATGATTAGTGGGCTTTAATTATTTGAAAGCATAGGAATTTGCAAAGAGAACCTGGCTATATACTTTGATGAGAATCTCATTAATCTATATGTTAATTTATATGTATTTATATTGGTGTTACCCAATCCAAGGATTCTAGGATTTGGGACCATCACAATCCATGATGAGGAATCACTTGGACCAAATAAGCCTAAATATATATCACCCAACTTTGTTACATTCCCTCTTTAATTATCTTGGAGGGAATTAGGGTTCAAATCAACTAAGAGCGAGACATTAGTGGACTCATATCGAAGGCCTTTACCGTGCCACGTGTTGGCATTTAAGATGGTAAGAACCAACCGTCTGAAACAAACCTGTGATGTTGAATGGCACATGCCCCACCTAATCCATTCATTGTTAGGAGGTGGAATGGAGAGTGCAGTGAAGTGAAGGATCACCATGGAAATAAACCAAACCAGCTTGACTGAACACATTAACTAGTGGGATGATGCTAGTCAGGAGTCAGGACCATTGTTAAGGAAGATATAGATGAAATAGAGAGGAAAGCGAAGGGAATAATAACACTTTTAAATGTGATAGGTTGTGATAAAGGTAATGGATATCTGAGGTGATGAACCATTATGCATAAGTATCAAACTTTAACCAAAGTTCATGAACATTTAAGGTACTGTTTGGAGCCCACAAAGGGATCTTTTCTTGATGATTAGACCCCCCTCCATCTCTCATTTGATACCAAGATATCTAGGGTTTTTAAAAACCATATTCGATCCCATGCATGACTTTTTGGTTGCCTAATCATAGCCAGCATGAATTTGGACAATGAATGGACTCATGATATTGATGAACAGGAAAGTGATAGTCCACCAGCCACATGCTCATACCAATCAAGCTTTTAGGGCTGTTGATGGGTTGGACAGATCCAACAGAATTGAAACAAACCGACCCAATTTATGAAATCATTATATTTGTTCTCAAATTACAAGTTATAACCATAACTATCATATCAGATCAGACACGATGGTCTTGATTAATAATTGGGTCGGTTCTGAGTCTATTATTTGTATTTGGGTCAGTTTTGGATCCATATTGACCCAAATCGACCCGACCCATCGATAGTACTACCAAACTAAATAATATAAAGTGTTTTTTAATTAGCAAAACACATTGAGAAATAGGGAGCGCCTGGTTTGAACTTTGAACTCTACCTCTGTCTGTCAACAAGCATCTTAACAAGATAAGGTCACCCATGTCTTTATTTTATTCACTTTCATGGTGAAAAAGAAACATCAGATAAGCTTCAAGTCATCCTTTGCTGTAGCCAATGTTTCACTTTGGGCTGGTTCAGTGCTGGGTCCTGATCTTCTTACCCCACTCCATGTGTCTTGTATGTATCTTCTGAGTGTGTGAGAGAGAGAGGTAGTACTTTTTATTTTGGTTCTATTGAAGCTCAGCCTGATCTGTGGTCGGTTCAAGTATCAAGTTCACGTTTGCCTCTACAACCAACCCATCACCCCCCTTATTTCCATTCAATAAAGTCGGTTGCTTTGTTCTATTGAAGTAAATTGACAAGCCAAAAAAACAAAAGAACTCTAATTTGATTCACCCACTACCCACACAGCTCATCACCAAAGGATCTGAAATGTGAAGCCAGTGGCGGTGAGATGTTGTAAAGGATGACAACAAAGACAACGAACGATGTCAGAGAACTGGAACATATCATGTATTTCAACTGAGAAGGGGAGTGCTTGTACTTTGAAGACAGTCCTCCATGATAAGAGATGGTCTGTTTCTGGGCATGCTAGATTATGCTTCTGGAAGGTCATCTTATGGTACTACTTTGATAAACCTTTACAAATATTACAGGGGAATCAGGGGTGTGGGGTGGGGCAAAGCAATGTGCATGTGAAGCCCATTGGCCATACCATGCAGAGCCTGTCATTCGACGGTTGGTTTTAATTCATAGTTCAAAGTATCGATACACACAATATGCAAAAATCATATATCACATTATTCCAAAGGGTGAAAGTCATGAATTGAAAACCATGCCATTAAAGGGTATTTAACTGTTGAGTATGGTCATTTGTCATAAATCCTTATTTGGCCATATGTATTATATGATAAGATATGATGATATCAATACTTTGAACCTTGATTTGATCTAATGCCTCTTTGTTTGGAGTTTGGAGGGGTGCCAAGAGACCATCTTAACCATCAGCTTAACAAACAAATATAAACATATATACAAATTGCCAGCTGGTTTGGTTGGTAAAGTCAGTAGTTATAATTCGTACTGACATGTGACATTTTATCAAATCCTGCCTTCATCCTTCACATCAAATAAAAAGAAAAAATAAAAATAAAAATGATCACTCTTCATTACACTGAATCACATGAATCTTATATATAGGGGTGGATTTCAGCCTATCTGAGCTGAGCTGAATACTTGGCTATTTGAGTTTGGCTCACAGGAATAGTATCAAGCAGCTTGAGCTTAGTTCGGTTTATATCTCACAAGTTCGAGCTCAGCTCAATTCGAACTTGACTATAAGCCAAGTTTTTTTTGAAAAATAAAAATTATATGTACAAAAATAAAATTATTTATTATTTTTTAGACAAAAAATTAAGAATTATAAAAATTATTTACTATTATACATAAAAATAAAAATATTATTATATAATAAAATAATTATATATATATGTATGTATATATATATAATAAAAATTATTTATTTAATACTAGATTCACGAGCTGAGTTTCACTAGCAAACGAAACTATATATCAGACTTGAATTTGACTCAAAACTCGTTTAAACTGAGCCAATATGAGTTTTTCATGAGCTGAATTTGAATAGCTCGTGAAAGGCTCGATTTGTGGCCACCCCTATATATATATGTCTCTCAAAAATTATTATATATATATATGTTCATCTTTAATTTAATACAATATTGAGACATTGAAAGGATGTGATAATTCTTTTTCATGCTTTTGAGCCAATGAATGATGAATACTTTGAAGAATTGTAAGGAAACTGCAGCAGCCACCCATTTGCAGGACTTTTCATCATCAATTCATACCTGAAAAGGACAATGCACCATGGGCATTTTAGTCAATAAAAGAGCCTACTGTTTTGGTCTTTTCCAAATGTCACTGTATTGGCTCCAGTTATACGACTTGACTTTTGGTAGCACTCCCATAAACACACAGTTTAGCTTCACACAACATAGAGGCCGCTTGATAATGGCTCTGGATGAAGTTGCTGAACTGAGTGTCTTTTTTATTTTAATGGACATATAAATAATAAAATATTTAAGGATAGTCAGCCTAATATTCCATTCAGTCATTAAGTCATTCAGTTCAACTGTTATTAAATGGCTACTTACAATGTCAAGGCCTCTCAGGAGGTGACAAGGAAATGTACTTTGCAAGTTGATATGAAAGTCATTTGTAATTTATTTTATTAATAATATATAATATTTTAATCATTTCATTTAATATATTTATATGATGTAACATTTGGTTGTAATCTCAGTTCAATTCGAATCCAATATAAATTACATGGATAAGATCCCATTCAAATTCAGAAAATGATGGTTCGTTTGATGCATTTTTCTATGTGGTCTTTCGGTTGTTTACAAGTTAGGTAGACCGATTTTCAGTTTATTCATGTTTGGTTTGTGGAAGGTTTAACCGTCAAAAGCTGGAGCGTCGAAAAGATGCAAGAAGTCCGTTTTGGGCTGATTTCGAGAAGCTTCAAATGAAGCTTTTTGTATTTTATTCTCGCGTGGAAAGACATGGAAAGACGCATAGAAAGATATGTATTTGTCAAACTAGGTTCAGACTGCTCAAATCTTCATGCAAAAGCCCAATACGCCTTTTAACTGTCAGAGCTACCAAAAGATCTTCCCAAAAACTCTTATCAAATGGGCCTTGAATCAAATTTGAATATAATTGTATCCTTGATTCAATCCATTTACAACCACAGAGGCAAGTTAAACTAAATTGTTTCCGCAAGAAAGTATAGCATGAAGTACGAAACTATGAGCGGTATAATTATTATATGGCAAAATCTATGTCGCATGAACTATACATTGAAACAAAAATTGTAAACCAATAATAAAATTGCATATCACAATTAAACATCCTAGACCTTATTGAAAATTTGATGGTAAATGCACTTTTGATAATTATGTTATAATGTCTTTAACATAATTAATCGAAATCTTGATTTAACATGTCAAAAATATTTGTTGATGCATTCTTATATATTGATAATTTAGGTTATATTTGGATAAGCTTCAAAATTTGTGATTTTTAAAGCCCAAAGGCACAGAGCCCCAATTTTAAGGTTTGCATTTTTAGGCTTAAAAAGTGTTTTGAAATACTTACCAAATCTTTAAAATATTTTTTGTCACATTTTTGTTTACCACAGCCCAAATACAAAAGCAAAAACTTATCCAAAATAGCCTACCTTGTTTAAGCCAGGAAAAGGTTAAAAAAAAAAGGAAGAAGAAAGGTGATAGATTTATTTATTTATTTTGATGCAGATGTAAATTTAATTGAGGTAGTGATTCAACTGCTAGATTGACAGATACTGAAGACCTTGAAGAGTTATGATCACTGTCATATCTTTTAATTCTAGGAAAATAATTTCTGCTAGCTGCAAGGTCTTCCATATTCAGCTATGACTTATGAGTCTCCATGCACGGAAGAATTATCAGTGGGTTGAGCCCAGCCAAACTTGACCCCAACCCCCACATGGAGGCACAAAACAAGACAAATTGGGGCTCACCGCTGATAGAAGATCCAATGAGATAGGATTTTAACCCTAGCCTTTCATACCAAACCAACCCATCCCGATAGGAGCATTTACCTGATTAACATATTCCATTAGCATCATTAAGGCCTTTGCTTGTTTTGGGTGCAATTTCATTTGTACTGGTGCAAAAGTATGAGAGTGCAAATGAGTGGAGTGAAAATTCTGATTTACTTTTATTTCATGTTTTTCTTTGTTTTGTTTGCCTGCCCTGCAGTATGGATGAAGTAAAATAAAATCTCAAGCAAAAGTTAACAAGAATTTGCACTCTTCTCAATTGCACTCCCATGCCTTTGCAACAATAGAACCTTACAATTAATTTATATAAAACCAACTAGAGGAGGGTCTCCAACAAACAAACAAACCTAGAAAATAAAGTATTGAGGATTCCAACTTGATCTTCTCAATATCAGGGACTAACAGAAGCATTGGTATGTACAGAAATAAGCTGAATCTGAATATGGATGCAATGGTGGGTTGCCCATCCTCAAGGATTTTAACAACATCGGGCTCGGGCTAGGGTTTAGGCCAATTCAGAATTTTACAAATTCCAACCCAAGTTGGACCCTAAATCTGAATCCTTGGTGGCAATCAATGCTTCTAAGTTCTAATGACTAAAGAAAGGTGGATTACCTAGGCCCAAGCCCAGATTAAATGAAAGTCAGAATGGTCCAATCAGACCTCCACGCGGCCCAACTAAGGCTATATCATTTTTAGTAAGTATATTTGTATTCTAGATTTAGAAATAAGGGGAAAAGAGGTGGGAAATAAGAAAAGAAGGGAGAAAAAAACAGAGCTAGCATTTTTCTTCTTCAATAGTCAATACAGTAAGCTCCTTGCATTTGCATGCAGTTGAATTGAATTTGAGGCCACAAGGGGGACTGTTTCCAAACGGTCCATAAGTAAAAGCAAAAGATTGCACACAAACTCTCTAGCTTATCAAAATTCAGTTTGTCATCTTCAACTAGTAAGTATATGCTGCTATCAACTTCTTTATCTTGCTGCAAATCTTTTTGGTGGTCCTCCTTCTTTAGGGTAGAATGTTTTCGTGGTCCTTAAAAAATATTGAGAAAAAAAAAAAGTAGAGATGATAAAGAGATCTCTCGTCTTCATGTCTTTGAATGCCATGAGGTTTTGTCATCCCAACTCCCATCTGTGGACTGGACACATGTTGTCAATCCATAGTTGAAAAATCTTCTTGGGGACCATTTTGCTTTCTCAGCCAAACACAAAACTGCATTATTTATATCCCTATATATATATGTTAATCTTTAGAGTCCGGATCAGCTGGAGACAAAATCATGCACCGCAGGCTGGACAACCTACCATGAGTGATCATACCATTGTTCTATACACACGGGGCCATGTGGAATCCACACCTTATGCATACAGAACACTGACGTATTCATTCATGATAGGTTGCCTAGGCTGCATTTGACATTCCTTATTTTAAGAACTTACCTTCTGCTAAACCCATTGTTCATATTAACATTTTAATTACAAAAAAAAAAAAAGAGACAAGTCCTTAAAATAAGAAATGCCAAATGCAAAATTTGCACCACCTTCCTCTTACATCAATTCTCTCTCATTAAAATAACTCTCTTCCTGACTCTGTTCTCTTTCATTTAAGGTGTGAACCACATTATTTTACTTTCTCTTTTACTTCTCACAAACAAATAAGACAAAATCAAATTTGAAGCAAAATAAATCAGAACTTACATTCAACCTATTTGCACTCCAATGCATTTACACCAGTACAAATGAATATACATGTGTTTAAATTACAAAAACCCCACGGGTACTATGGCATCAGTGACATTACCCCCACCCCCCTCAAACATTCATTTGTGACAACCTAACTTTCACTTTGCAACAAATTTCTAATAAAGCTATTCTTTAAACATTGACTTTGTGAGATTAAAATAAGAAGGGGGAAAATAGAAGTACAATTGCCTTTGGGCTAACACAAATTTTGACAAGAAACAATTTCTGGGCCCAACTTTTCCAGTTTCCATCAGTGGTTCATCACAAATTTCTCTTCTCTGGTCTCGTTGGGATGAACTTATTCCATGGAATTTATTTTGGATTTGGGCTATCTTCATTCTGGGCTAAAATCAACGTGTCTAGAAGACAAGGAGAAGTTTTGGTTTCTTCCATTTTCCGGGCTTAAATGAAAGTTTGTGCTCAATCTCTGAAGGTTCATCACAAAGTATTCTACACATCATATATGCATCTATTTATGTGGCTAGAATGGGATCTTGGTTGGACTGGTCCAAGGTCAGCCTCTGCTGGACTATGATGCTTTGAACTCAATTCGGGGCCAATATTGTGGCCTCTAGTGGGCCCTGAGCCCGCTCAATACAAGTTACAACCACATTTCGAGGACATTAGGAGGAGATATTTCACTGATGGAGGTTTTTTCTTTCTTTTTATTTTTTCACTTTCAAAGCACATGCACCACCTCTACCAAAGTTATTATTGATGTCTAAGTGTTGGTTGAGCTCAGAGCATTCTCATCTGAAGATGACTACTTGGGTAAGACACCCATGAAACTTCAAGGTAGTAGTGATGTCTGTGGGTTGGGTTAAGTGGTGAATCCGCATTGACCCAATCCTATTGAGTTAGGGTCCAGTCCGGTCAGTCTTTTGAGCTAGGTTTGAGGTTGAGGAAAACCTATGCTAAACTTGGCTCATTGACATTGTAGCATTGGAACATCAGTTCAGATCTCCTGTCCACAAGAACCCTATCCACACTTACTCACATAACACTACAGCTATACATTGGGAACATCTCCCCATGAATGATATCATGCAAATAGGAGAGATGTTCTCAATGTACAGCTGTAGTGAGGCATATGTAGGGTTCTTATAGGTAGAAGATCCAAACCGTTGGGGCATTTGTATAAATAGCCTTGATTGAGTATAGTTTTTCTTTTCTTCAAACCCCAAACATTACTCTATGTGAGGGACAGTCACTTTGAAATTTTATCAGCCATTATAAAAAAGGAGCCTTGGTTGAGTATAATTGTAGTGTATGTGGAAGGGGTTGAATTGGGCTTGATCCACTCTTGTCAGTCGGGTCAAGTTATGTCTAGAGTTCCTCTGGATTGAATCAAACCCCACCCACTGGCATCCCTATTTCAATCAAGGCATGTTTGAAAAACTAATTGCATGGCCAGCATCAGATTCTTGAATGCAGAATTTGACCTAAACACAGTAAGTTCCTAATGAAACTGTTGCCAAACAGGTTCTAAAGAGAATGTAAAAAATTAGTTCCCACTTTAAATAGTCAATCAATATTGTATGAGGTCGGCATGTTCAACTTTGATGTCTTTGTCTTGAGCTCCAATCTACAAAAATGTTGTGGTGGTCCAAGTTAATTTGCAGTAGAATGTCTGTGGTGGTCTTGGAGGCTAGGAAAGTAGCTTAGATATGAGGGGAAAGGTAGGAAAGGTGCTTGGATATAAAGGGACCTCTCGTCTTTAATGTCATCAATCCCATGTGTGTGTCTGTGTGTGATATGCATGTCGTCAGCTCCCCTTCTTGATGAATATCATTTTCAGCAGTAAATATCATAGGAGAAACGCTTCTTGCCTTGGGGACCATTTTTTGTTTTTATTCTGCCAAACAAGGTGGCTTTATGTACCTACGTGGTTGCCCAATCATAACTCAAAATTATCCAATTGCATGCTGGTTTGTGAGAGAGAGAGAGAGAGAGAGCTGAATAGTTCAATTGCCTCATTATTTTCATGCTTTCATCTTTAATTTTACACGTGGATAGTATATGCCTTTACATCAGTACTATATAAACGGAGGCTTACCTTAGTTTTGAGTTCAAGTCATAAAACTTAAATTGGATGATATTGATTATATAATGTTAATTTATATATTTAGTTTTTGATTGCATACATACATTGTGCATGCCTTTACGCTCATTGCTTTAAGAGTATCCTTTTTCTTTTTTCTTATTTTCATGGTTTTTAAAACTGGACTGGATTATTGAACCCATGATCCATGACCAAAATGGTTTTATTTCCTACGGATTAATTTGGAAGGAATAGAAATACAATTATGTAGAGTACATAACCTTATATTTTTTTATTATTTTGGATGTATTTCTACCATACATATTTGTATTTACACTCTTTCCAAATTGAGTCTATACGAGTTTTACATTATTGATGATTTATTGTTAGCTTTTAAAAATATTGCTCTCAATATTGTGGGTCAAATAAGTCAATATAAGATAGGAAATAAATAAATAAATAATAATAGTAAAACAAAATCTATACCATTTTAAAAAGCATGAATAATCTCAAGAATATTTCTAAAATTTTCTGACAAAATTTATCCCTCCATATTTAAATTTATTGGTAAAAGATTAAGGTAAGTAGAGTAATTAAAAAAATGAAGGGACAAAATTTATCCCTCCAAAATTCAATGCATTCAAATCCCTCTCATTAAATCCAACATTTAAGGTATTAACTTGCATTCATCTTCTTTGAATCATATATTCAAGGCATTTTTGTTTCTTCTCATCATTAACTTCTATTAATTAAATCCACACATAATAAATTAATAATTCCAATAACACAAAAACTTATACTTTTAAAATCTACTTTGAAAAAATAGTGTTTTTATCTAGGTGGTGGTAAGAAAGTAAAGCATTTTTGGTCAAATGGGCTAATCCATGTTACCACAATTAAATAATAAAATTCAAAAATAGATAAAATACAAAAAACATAGAAATTAAAAAAAAAAACTGAGAACATTTTTCACACATATATTTGACATATTAAACAATAATGTAAGATATATTCCTATTCTCTCTCATTAAATCTCATTTGTAAGATATATTCTCTCATTAAATCCTATGTTTAAGATATATTTTTCATCACTAAATTCTACTAATTAAACCCATAACATTAATTTTGATAATATAAAAAAAAATAATTTGAAAACAAGACCATTTTCCTCATTCTTGATGGTAGATAAGCAATTCTACCATTTGGGGTCAAATGGGTTAATAAATAATTTCATAATTAAATTATAAAAAATTAAAATATATAATACAAAAAAATAAAAAATAATTGGGCATATCTCTAATATTGTATTTTCATTATACTAAACAAAAATAAGTATGAAATGTAAGAAGTATTTTTATAATGATAAAAATGGAATGCTAGATTTAAAATCAACCTAGAAATGAAATGATGTTATAGTCAAATAATAAAATTTTAAAAAACAAAAAATATAAGGCGTCACAGAATAAAAAATAGATAAAAATTTGGGCACATATCTAATGTTGTATATTTATAAAAGATAAAACATTGTATACATCTTTAGTGTTATACATTCATTATATTGAATAAAAATAAGTATTATACATAAGAAGCAATGATGGAAATGTCAACCTAGAAATCAAACTATTTTCCTTTTTGGATTGTGGGTTAGTGGTTTGGGTCAAATGATGTCATAGTCAAACAAAAATTAAGTGTGGTAAATAAAAATTATTTATATAATTAGATGAAATATATAATTTAAAATTGATTTGAAAACAAAGCTATTTTGTTATCTTGATGGCGGATCAATAATCCAACTTTTCAAAGAAACTCATGATATCATAATTAAATAATAAATATTTAAAAAAAGATAGAACACAAAAAATGGAAAAGTACAGAATTTTATTGAAAACATTTGGAAGCATTTCTAATGTTATTTTATCCATCATATTAAATAAAAATAATTGTTAAAATAAAAACTATTTTTATTTATGATATAAATAGAATACAAATTTTAATAATAATAATAATAATAATAATTGTTATTGTAATTTAAAATTCCACGTGCAATACATGTATACATTTACTACAATTTTTTAAGTTTATTTTTAATCATACTTTTATATTTGTTAAATTTAGATTTCTATATTAACTATGATGTATCTAAAATTCAAGTAATTAATATAAAGAAAAAATTCTTGTTTAATTACTAGTGTATAAAAAAATTGACATGTCTCTAATATTTTACATTCATAACATTGAATAAAATTAAATGTGAGAAATATTAATATTAATGATAAAATGGTTAGAAATATAAAAGGATAGAATAAAAATTAATATAAAACTCATAACCCATTATTAGGCCATTACCAATGTTGAACAGGTCAATGTTTCAACAAGCTGGGTCACTGGACTTTTGACCAAATCACCAAATCAACACGGCAGAAATGGTTTGGGTGAAATCGACCCAAAAACATAACTGGGTCATGGGTCTATTGTACCATGGGTTGAAAACATTGATCCGAGAGAGACCAAAGGCCAGGCTGTAATGAAGGAAACCGCTGCATGAGGTTTGATAGGGAAAGCCAGTGGGTTCAGCTAGAAAAAAAAATTTTGCTGCCTCAAAGTGTATACTTTCCCTTTTCATGGTGGATGATACTGCCACGTCTCTTATTTTCTTGAAAGTTTTCAAATGTAGAATGAGATCACATGAGGTGGCTTGAATCGCTCAGTTATTAGTGAAATCTGGAAGAGTCAAAGTTGTCAAACCCCATACCCATACCTAGGAGCGAATCTAGAAAAGATTTGGTTGTCTGCGTCTGACAGCCTGTACTGTTTATGGCATCTTAATCCAATGATTGTATAGCACATGCTGTTTAATGTGGACAGCCAAAGTTCTTTCATCAATACTCAAGGGTAAGGTGTCTGCATTTTCCATTTCAATGCCACCTCGGATGTTCAACACAAACATGTTTGGTCATGCTCATGTACCCAAAACATGGGCTGTTCTTGAAGCTCACAACTCAAGCATCACCGTAGACAGTTTTAATTTTGTGTTCGTGTGGATCCTCCTCCATGGAACGTCAATAATTTCATTAGTGAATGTGCATGTTTTCAAAGAATCCAAGGCCCTGTTTGATTGGTAAGAATAGAGGTCTGGAATCGGAATTAGAATGAGTCATTTTGATTTAACTGTTTGGTTGGGTAGAATGGGTTTAGAATTGGAATCCAAAACCCTGTTTGATTTCAACTGTTTGAGAGAATAATCATTTTCTGTTCCTCCTTTGAGAATTAAATTTCATTTTTATTGATTTTAATTTCTATTCTCATTTTTGTTTGAACCAAATAAATTATGAGAATAGACTATTCTAATTCTAATTCTAAAGGATTTTGATTCCGATTCCGACTGCAAACCAAACAAACCCAAAATTTTATGGCAGATCGTCTAACAAATTTGGGTCATGAGATTAACTTTTCTTGTTCTAATTTATCTGATCCTAAATTGATGTATGTGTGTTTCTTTGACGCTTGGGGCCATCTAGCGCTTGCCCTCCCTATTAAGGTCAAATAGACCTCATATACATCCTTTAGTTGTGGGGTGAATGCAGAGAGGGTTTGTAAAATTTAGCCTCTCCCCTCCTTCCCAAACCTCCCAACCCATATTGATGAAGGAAGATTTGGCCCGACCTCGCAATCACTCCACGTGGCAAAAAAACGAATAGCTTGGCACTTAAAACAGCGTACCCAGGGCGCAAGCACCAAAGGGAAGAAACCAACAGTCCGAACTCCCTTCCAACAGTCCGAACTCTATTCGAGGAGTCCGAACTCCCTTCGAGGAGCCCGACCTCCCTACTAAGAGCTCGAACTCCCTACGAGGAGCCCGAACTCTCCCTTAGGCCCCGAGCCACACAAAGCAGTGACCCGAACTGGCCCGTCTCATGGCAGTTCGGGACACTCCCCTATCCGAACTCAATACCACCTCGCAGACCACTCCAGCACTTCGCCTCCAAGATGTCGAACTAGACAAACCACACCGTACCTGACACCAGAGTCCGTATCCAGGGGCGACGCACCTGACTGACTTGGGATCTGACGCTTGACAGCCGCACTTCAAACGGCCACCTGCCACTGCCACCTGCCACCGCCATCTCCAGTTACAAAGACGGCTCCGACAAAAGGAGCAGTGGCGGTTCTACCCCAGCAGAGGTGATGACACTCGAACTGGCAGAAGCACGAAAGTAATTATACCCGACCTGACAGGAACTTAGGAGTGAATGCGCGAGGTGGTTATAAAAGGCTCTCTACCCCCCAAGAATAAGGTATGCAAAACTTTGCGCTATCTGGTTTTATCTTGCCTTTAAAGGAATCTAACTTGAGCTTCGGAGCCTTTACATCGGGTTCCCCCCGGAGCTTCCTCATCTTCTCCATTTCAGGTTCCCTGCAATTCAGTTCAGAGGCAAGGTCGTTGACAGCTAAGACCGGCCGGATTGCGCACCATCAATTGGCGTCGTCTGTGGGAACGCTTCAAAAAGCCTCCCTCCAAATTCTCATAACCTCCTTTCTTCAAAAAACCCAACACTCATGGCTTCTTCCAGCAATGCCGGACGTGGCACGGAGACAAACACCACCGGGGAACAACTTCAAGTCCCCGTGGTGTGCGTCGAACAGTTCACCATCCCCCTTTCGGTGGATGGGATCCCCAGCTTGAATGCGCCACAAGCAGTGGTGCCCGTAAACCTTCCTGCCATGAGCATCCCCTTTCCTCTCCCTATCGAGACAACCTTTACTGAACCAACTGTCGTCCCCCTGGCAGCCAGCCAAAACCGATTGTACGACCTGATGCAGTGCATGCGAGCAATTCAAGCCCAAATGCAACAGTTCCAGCAACACCAGCTCCATCAGCACCAAGTACTGCACAACATCTCTCAGTATCACTATCAACAGCAGTTCCCCCAACAGCCGCTGAACCAACCACTACTTTCACCTCGGCACCATGCTCCAAGGCCGGTTAATGCCTCCCCACAGGATGGACATCCCCACCAGGGAAAGGCCTCCCGACTCCAGAACCCCCTTAATAGCCAGGCCTCATCCCCAGGCTGAAGGGAAAGAAAAATCACCCCCGCCTCGCAGCTCGCAGGCGGGTCAGGAACCTCGCCCGCAAGGTCAGCGCCTTGGCGCTTCAGACCCAAATTCCCGCTCACGGAGAACCGATTCAGCGCCCTGGCAGCAGACTTCCAGCGTTTTCGGCCCATCGAGCTTGTCAACACAGAGGCCAGCAACGCTAGTACCAGGCCCACGTAGCAACGAAGGTGCCGGCGAAATCGCCGAACTGCCACCCGTGTCCTTCCCGAACTCAGAGGTAAGGAAGAGACGAGCTCGAACGAAGTAAGAGCTGCCCCGATTCTCTCGTTTCCTTCCCCCTCGCATCAGAACTCCTGGCTGTCCCCATGCCCAAAGACTTCAAGCTTCCACCATTGGACAAGTATGACGGGTCCTTTGACCCCAACGACCACGTCAATGCTTTCCAGTCCCAAATGCACCTCGCCAGGGCCAGTGAATCATGCATGTGCGTGGCCTTCACCACCACCTTCAGGGGGTGGCCCGCACATGGTACAGGAACCTAGCCCCAGGGTCAATAAGAAGCTGGACCCAGTTCGTGCAGGTCTTCACCGCGCACTTTGTTACCAGCAAGCGGTGCCCCAGAACTGAGGAAAGCATCTTCGGAGTAGTCCAGAGAGAAGGAGAATCCATCCGGGGCTACATCAAGCGGTTCAATGAAGCGTGCCTGCAGATACCACGATTAGACCCCGCAGTTCAGCTTGCGGTGGCCAAGAGAGGAGTAGCACGCAATGAGTTTAAATGGCACATGGTAGCCAGCCAGCCCGCGACCGTGGTCGAATTCCTCAAGCTCGCAGACAAGTTCATGAGAACAGAGGAAGAGATTAACCAAAGGACCGAAGGCGGGGTCGAGAAAAGGAAAAGGGAGGGTGAACCCTCCAACCCAGGCGACAGAAGAAACACGGCCCGGGAGGCGAAGCCAAGCCAACCGTCCCGAGCACCATTAGCAGTTCGGACGGACTACACGCCGTTGAACACCAGGCGGACTGAGATCTTGATGACGATCAAAGACGCCCCGTACGTCAAGTGGCCACCTCGCCTGAAAGGAAATCCAAATGAGAGGAACAAAAATTTGTACTGTAGCTTTCATAGAGATCACGGCCACAGTACCGAACAGTGTAATAATCTCCAGGACGAGATAGAAGGACTCATCCGTTGCGGATACTTGAGAAATTTTGTACAGCATAATAACAATAATAATAAGGCAGGTCGACAAGGGGAGCACGAGAAGGGCGCCCCCGAATCCAGCAACAGACCAGCCGAAGTGTTACCATAGCCTCCGGAAGAAAGGCTAGTTCGGGGAACCATCCACGTGATAGTGGGAGGTTTGGTAGTAGCAGGATGCACCTCGGCAGCAGCCCGGACGTCAGTTCGCGAGGCAGCCCGAGAAGAACAGAACCCTCCCAAGAGGCCGAAGACAGAAGAACCGATCTTCTTCACTGAGGACGATGCGCGAGGTGTCCACTACCCCCACGATGACGCGCTCGTCATAAAACTCAGGATCAGTGACTTCGAGGTCAGGCGCGTACTTGTGGATTCGGGTAGTTCGGCGGACATCCTCTTCAAATCGGCATTTGACCAGCTACAATTGCGGAAAAGCGAGCTGAAGCCCGCAAGCACTCCTCTGGTGGGCTTCAGCGGAGAGGAAGTCAGGCCTATTGGAAAAATAACAGTACCTGTGGAAGTCGGTACATGGCCTTGTGCGGTCAGACTCAACCACGATTTCCTGGTGGTCGCAAACCCCTCCCCATACAATGCCATAATAGGGCGGCCAATCACGCATATCCTGCGGGTAGTGGTCTCCACATACTATTTGGCAATGAAGTTCCCTACAGACTTTGGTGTGGGGGTAGCGCGGGAAGACCAACTTGAGTCCCGCAAGTGTTATGTCCACCCTAAAGGGAAAAACCAAGGCGGCCGACGACCTCGAATTAGAACGACCTACGGAGCAAGGCGAGGAACGAGCTTCGCCCACCGAGGAAACGGTCACAGTCCCGACTTCGGTTACAGACCCAGCTCGCACACTACAGATCGGTGCTTCCGTCAAAGAACCGCTACGAACCAAACTGGTGAGTTTCTTACTTCAAAATTTAGATATTTTTGCCTGGTCCGCGGCCGACATGCCCGGTATTGACCCCAGCCTTATAACTCACAAACTTAATACTAACCCTGTAGTTAGACCCGTTAGACAGAAGAAACGCAACTTAGCCCCAGAATGCTGGAGGCAGTCAACGAGGAGATCGAAAAGCTCCTTGCAGCAGGTTTCATAAGGGAAGTCCATTACCCGAGCTGGGTAGCCAACCCAGTGCTGGTGAAAAAAGCGAACGGCAAGTGGCGCATGTGCGTCAACTACACCGACCTAAACCGAGCTTGCCCAAAAGATTGCTTCCCCCTCCCTAGAATTGACCGCCTAGTAGACGCGACCTCGGGACATTAGTTGCTAAGCTTCCTGGACGCTTACTCGGGCTACAACCAAATCAGGATGGAGCGAACCGATGAGGAAAAAACCAGCTTCATAACCGAGTTCGGCCTGTATTGCTACAAGGTCATGCCCTTTGGATTAAAAAATGTCGGGGCAACCTTCCAAAGACTTGTAAATAGTTTGTTTCGGCCCTTAATTGGCACGAAAGTAGAGTGTTATGTAGACGACATGGTAGTTAAGACACAGTCTTCACATGAATTAATACAAGACTTAGATTTTGTCTTCCAAATCCTGCGTCAGTTTAGCATGAAGCTGAACCCTAACAAATGTGTCTTCGGTGTCACCTCGGGCAAGTTCCTATGGTACATTGTCAACCAGCGCGGTATTGAGGCCAACCCAGACAAGATAAAGGCCATCCTAGACATGAGACCACCCCGGAAAGTAAAAGAAGTTCAGAGGCTAAACGGTCGTATAGCCGCCCTAAGCCGCTTCATGTCCAAGTCAGCAGACCGCTGCCTACCTTTCTTCAAAGCAATCAAAGGCAGAGGGTTCGAGTGGACCCGAGACTGCCAGCTCGCGTTCGACGAGCTAAAAAGCTACCTTGTTGCGGTGCCAACCTTAGTCCGGCCCGAGGAGGGCAAAGTCTTGGAACTGTACCTCTCGGCAAGCCACGAGGTGGTCAATTCGGTACTAATCAAAGAAGTAGATCGGGTCCAAAGACCCATCTATTATGTTAGTAAAATCTTGCAGGGAGTAGAGACAAGGTACCCGCAAATAGAAAAGCTAGCGTACGCACTGGTGATAGCAACCCGGAAACTCCGCCCATACTTCCAGGCTCACACTATCGTCGTCTTGACTGACAAACCTCTGAGGCAAGTTTTAGTCAAATCCGAGGTTTCCGGTCGATTGATGAAATGGGCCATCGAATTCAGCGAGTATGACCTCCAATACAAGCCACGAACTGCTAATAAGGCCCAAGCCTTAGCAGATTTTATCGCCGAGTGCACGTTTAGCCTCGAAGCCCCTGGGCCGGCCGAGCCTGAGATCTTCAGTTCGGGCGAGCCCGGAGCTCCCAAACCAATAGAGTCTGAACCCCGTGAAGTAGCAGCCAGTGTGACATCTCTCCTGGTTAGGTCAAACGCGAACTGGGATGAGGAGCCCTGGATCCTTCACGTAGATGGCTCCTCGAACCAGCAGGGCAGCGGGGCTCGAATAGTGCTACGCGGCCCAAGTGGCAAGAAATTGGAATACGCACTACGCTTTGAATTCGCGGCATCCAACAACAAGGCAGAGTACGAGGCACTGATAGCCGGACTGAACCTAGCGCACAAGGTAAAAGCAAAGCACGTAGTTATCTGCAGTGATTCCCAGCTCGTGGTCAACTAGGTTACGGGCGAATACGAAGCGTGCGAGCTCGCTATGATCGCATACTTGGCCAAAGTAAAGGAGACTCTACTCAACTTCCAGTCACACTTCATCAGGCAAATCCCGATGTCAGAGAACACTAAGGCCGATGCCCTGTCTTGGTTAGCCAGCACGAGTCACAACACCATGAGAACCGTGTACATAGAGGACTTACCTCGGCCTAGCATTCTCGGTGTGGCGGACACCTGAGGGGCAGAGCCCTCGCCCAAAAAGCACTTCAACAAGGATACTACTGGCCAACGATGAAGGCAGAAGCCGTCGAGCTCGTCAGAAAATGCGACAAGTGTCAGAAACATGCCAATATCCACCATCAGCCTACTGCCGACCTCAAGTACCTCACCAGTCCATGGCCCTTTGCACAATGGGGTATCGACATCCTGGGGCTATTCCCGCCAGCAACAGGTGGGAGAAAGTTCCTAGTAGTGGCAGTATATTACTTCACAAAATGGATAGAAGCGGAACCTCTAGCAACAGTCACAGCCCGAAACATACGGAACTTCTTTTGGAAGAACATAGTGTGTCGCTTCGGGCTACCTCGGGTACTGATCTCCGACAACGGCAAACAGTTCGAGGATATCAAGTTCCAAGAATGGTGCCAAGATATGGGAATTCGTCAGAACTTCACGTCAGTCGCACACCCGCAGGCAAACGGTCATACATAAGTAATGAACAAAGTCATCCTCCGCGGACTGAAAGCACGACTAGACTGAGCTAAAGGGTTGTGGGCAGACGAGCTACCAAGTGTTCTATGGGCTCACCGAACCACAGAAAAAACCACCACAGGAGAGACCCCCTTCAACCTCACCTACGGCACCGAAGCGGTAATCCCGACGGAAATCGAAATACCTACACTGCAACTAGAAGCATATGATGACCAGACAAACGGAGACGAGTTACGCACCAACCTCGACCTACTGGATGAGGTAAGAGACCTCGTGCACATCCGAACAGCGGCCTACCAGCAACAAGTAGCTCGGTACTACAACGCCAGAGTAAAGAAGTGGAGCTTTTGCGTCGGCGACCTGGTCCTCCGTAAGATCATGGTACCCGAACCCGGCGTGGGCAAACTCGAACCAAATTGGGAAGGACCCTACAGAGTAAAGAAAGCACTCGGGGGGCATACGAGCTCGAAACCTTAGAGGGTAAGCAAGTACCCCGAGCATGGAACATCGTCAACCTAAGGCGATACTACCTATAGACCGCCAAGGTAAGTGGATAAAATCACCACCAAAATAGGCCGCGCGAGCGCGGTGGCCCGGGCAGGAAACAGATCGGACGTATGATTAGTTCGGCAAATATGCTCAGTTAGGGAGAAAGAACAACCAACACTTAACCAAAAGAAAGTCATTCCATTTCAAAAGTAAGGTAGTACATTTACAAAAAAAAAAAAAAAATTACAAGCCCGGAGCTACTTCTTCATTATCAGAAGGCACTTCAACAATACCCGAAGGCCCCGCCTCGCCCTCGGAGTCTGGCTCACCATTAACGGCATTGGCCATCTCCTGAGTTATGCGCAAAGTGGATATGGCGCTAATATCGAGCTTGGGGTACGTATTCCGGATCATCCATCGGCTTAGTTTAAAACCCCTCCTGTATGAATCCACCATCAGATCATCAAAGCCCGGCGAAGCAATGCACTCATCGACAGCCTTCTTCTTGGCATCTTCGATACTTTGAGAAAAGATCTGCGTCCTCTCCTTGATGTCCTCCTAAAGGTACTCAACCTGATGCTGCAGATCCAACCTCAAGTCCGCCATGTGCTTCACCGCCATGAAATCGGTCAGGTGACCGGTTCTTAATTTTTCCGGTTCGGTTTTGAAAACCATGATCTATATCTATACTATTATTAAAAGTACCAATGAGAGTGTGGAACTTTTTTTTGACTAAAATGCCCATATTTGTGTGTTTAGTCCATCTCTAATTATGAGGGTTGAAAATATAATGTCAATTATTGCTTTTTACCTCATTCAATCCCCTCTCATTAATTCTTATATTAAAGTATTAACTCTCATTCTCTCTTATTAAACCCTATATTTAAGTTTTTTTTTTACTAATAAATGCTAGTAATTAGATCTATGTCCAATACTTTCAATAATATAAATCCATATGTTTTAAAACTTACTAAAAACAAAACCATTTTTTATCCAAGTGATGGCTAAGCAATTCAAACATTTGAATCAAATTGGTCAGCCCATAAAGTCATAGACCAATAATAAAATTTTAAATAAAAATTAATATAAAAAATTACAAACATATAGAAAAATTAGACATATTAATGATATTTTTGTTAATCAAGTTAAAAAGATTAAGTGTTATAAACAAGAATTATTTTTATTGATGATGAAAATGAAATACATAATCTAAAACTAACCAAAAATGAAATTATTTTCCTATTCAGCGGAGATCAATAGTTCAACTTTTGAGTCGAATGCATCAATTTTTAATGTCGTAATCAAATAATAAAATTAATAAATTATAAAATCACAAAAATGAACAAAAAAAACTATATAAATTAAAAAGAAAAACATTTGACCACATGTATAATATCATATATATTTACCATATAGAAATAAAAAAGTTATGAAAAAATTGATCACATCTATAATTATATATTTAAATTATTATTAAAAATCTAAATAAGGTTATGGAACTTTGTTTTGACTAAAATACTCTTTTTTGTTTTAATTTAATCTCTATCCCTATTCAATTAAAAAATGTAATTTGAAGTACTACTCTTCACCTCATTCAATTCCCTCTTTAAATCTTACTTTTTTTTCTTTATAAATGAACAAGAAAAGATACACTAGAAAGATAAAGCATTACAAAAAGAAGAGTCCAATCATGCATGTAGGCCTATCAATGATATTCGAAACTTTATAACGCCATATATGACAATTATTATGTAATTGGATTTGAATTTTACAATCTTCATCTGATTATATAATAATAAAAAAATTATAAAAACAAAAAATACATAAATTTTACAAAAAAAAATGTGAATATATTATTAATACTATTATCAGTATCTATAATTACCGACATTAAAATATCTTGTTTCACAAATAAGAAAGATCATATGGTCACAATATAACAAGGAATCTAACAAATTGTCATTTACTGTAGATAAGTATTTGTGAATCCGAGGGCAGGAGTTTTGATCAGTCAAGCTCACTGTTCACCGGTGGCACTCATTGATTACCTCAAAAGTATTTTAGATAAGCATCATTTTCCCAAATTATTTTTATTTCTTAACGTACGTGTACATGTACTAACGCAATTTGAAAAGCTAGCTTCCACGCGTATACTCAGTTTATATTAGAGTGCCACCTAAAAGAAATAGCCAACAAATACAGTTGAGGGCACATTTAAAAGGAAAATAGAAAGTACAAATGAAGCCCACAAGCCATATCTGTGGCCTGTGGGCTATCAATTACTGTGGGCCAATTACCCTTGAGTACGTGTGCAAGTACAACTCGAGTTGGCTCAAGCCAAGTTAGCATTTTACACTGCTTCGCGCTCGAGTCTCTGGGCCGGGCCCATTCAAGTTTTGATAAAAGTTCAAGGGAAAAATGATTTTAGGGCCCATTATACCAAAACAGATAGAATGGTCACCCACATAAGAAAATTAACTTGTTATGTCTTGTGCAGATTTTAGTTTAGATTTTGAAAATTTTTTGCTGGTTCTGTGTAAATTCCTCAAGTCAGCTAACTGATTTGCACAATGAAAAACTAGCCAATGGCTAGGGGTGTCAGTGGGTTGGGGCAATGTGGGTAGGATTAGGTCAACTTTAATCGGATCTGGGTTCTGGTTGAAATGGACCCATATTAAACCTGATACTTGTGGGTGTCAATGGACTGAATTTCGACTGGATCCAGTCCAAACTAAAACGGATTGGATGGATGATCAACAAGATATATTGAATTGAACCAGTCCAAACTTAATGGTGCAAATATTTATTGGATTAGATTGAACCCGGTCCATCTGTAATGAATTTATAATGAACTATGTTGGATTAATTGAATATCTAGCCCATTAATAGAAGATAAGAATATAGGTATCAATGAACCAGGTTTGGGTTAAAACCAATCTAAATTAAAATAAATTTGAACAGATTGGACTGATTCAAAATATTTATTACATTGGATTGGACCTGATCCATTTATAATGGATTAACATTAGACTGAATCGGAGTAAACCAAATCCAATCCATTTGACACCCATACTGATACTTGAGGCTCAGTTTGGGAGAAGTATGAATACAAATATATTATATTGTAAACCTTATATTTGCACTGTACTATTCGTACTCTTTCCAAACTGAGTCTGACATTGCAACATTGAAATTTGTATTATGTTTGAGAGGTATGGATCAGGTTCAGTATCCCCTCTTTATTTAACCAGGTGGGTCAGGTTTGAGTTGAAGTTTCTTTGGCTCGACTTCAGGTTTGGACAGACACATGCCGAACCCAACCAGTACATATGGCCCGTTGAATTTACAAGCATTTAAACCACAAAATTACTATTCTTTTTCTAAATGAAACCTCTGTTAGACTGAATTTACAATATATTAACATTAACACAAGAAAACAAAAACAAAGGAAATTGTCTAAAACTTACCACGAGTTTTCAGTATTTCTCTTAAACTTAATACAACTTTTCGAAATGTCTGAAACTCATCATATCACAAACTTGACATTGAATAAATTAACGGGTATTAATATATTACCATTTTAACCTTCATTGAAAAATATAAAATGTATACAAAATAAATTAACGGGTGTTAATATATTACCATTTTAATATTTAGACATGAAAGAAAAGGAAAAAGTTCAAAAAAATATTTTAAAGTATAAAATGCATAAAACATAGAAATTACAAAAATAAAAAAAAATTATAGAAATTGCAAACAAAATAAAAAATTGATTTTCAAATCATAGAAACTATAGGAATTGAAAAACAAAATCAGAAAATAAAAGTTTGTAGAAAAAACACCAAAATTTATAGAAAAACACATAAGTTGTAA
The DNA here is from genome assembly GCF_055504915.1 of Nelumbo nucifera. NCBI lineage: Eukaryota > Viridiplantae > Streptophyta > Magnoliopsida > Proteales > Nelumbonaceae > Nelumbo > Nelumbo nucifera. The sequence continues at coordinate 54,333,873 of NC_142656.1, read as the reverse complement.
ATAAATAACAAAAATACAGGAAAATTTATAGATTTTAGAAAATTTTAAAATGTAAAAAAAAATAGAAATTATAAAAAACATTGGGAATTATAACAAAACACTAAAATGCAAAAAAAAAAGAAGAAAATTGAAAACTGAAAAAGACCATTTTTCCTCTAACTTACCATTCAAGGGTAATTTGGTCATGAAAATTGTTATTTATACTGACATGGACAACTCTGTTAAGAAGCATTAATGGTGCACTAACGGAAAAGTGAGTTTTGGAAAATAAAAACTTACTGGCATGGTGAGTTTTAGACATTTTGAAATATTATGGTGAATTTAAGAAGAATATTGAAAACTCATGATGAGTTTTAGACAATTTCCCTAAAAACAAAGAACAAGACAACCGCAAGAACAGATGAACAAGGTTTGGGCTTAGGCTGGCCAAGCCCAGCCTGGCCCAAGGGCTGAAATATGTAGCCCAAGCCAGTTATTAGGATTTCTACAAGGCTTAACAATTATATATCAATTTGTATGCAAATGGATCAAATCATGATCCAATCCAATTCTGTTCTATCATATTCAAATCTTCTCCTGTTGAATTTTTGGATCGGATAAAAAAAAATAATAAGATTTAATTTTTATGGATCGAATTCCAATCACCCCCTGTATCCAAAAAAAATCCAATCCTATCCGATACAATATATATTTGTTTTATAGTATACGATTCCCCTTGAATAGCTTGAACGTGTTTAGTTTGAATAATACCATACACACGGATATTAAGGGTCTTAAACCAAACCTGTAACATTTTTACACACATTGGTTTCTTCATGCCATTGAATTAGCATATTTCATTTATTTCCCTTGTTTTGTATAATAAAAGTCAGCATTAGAGTATACCTAGAGATTTTTCACTTATTTATTTGAAGTTAATTATTATATATATATATATATATATATATAGACCTGTTCAAGGGCCGGGCTTTCACTTGTCACTAATGAAAATATACTAGGCCCGAGCCTGAGCCCGGCCCGACCAACGGGCCTATAACTTGGGCCCGAGCCCGACCCTGGTAAAAAGCCCAAAGCCCGAGCCCAAGCCCAAAGCCCGACCAAATTGAAAAAAAAAACAATTTTCCCTATTCAAATTAGAATTAAAATTTCATATAAGTAATTTTTTTTCTAGTTAAATGAACAATGGGCCTACAAGATGGTATTTTTCCCTTTCTTTTATATTTTAAAACACAATTTTACATTCTTAAATCAAAAAAATTATTCAAATGGACATAATCACATAAATAATTTTAAGTTTAACATTAGGTCAGGTCGGGCCGGGCTATTTTGACAAAACCCGAGCTTGGCTCGAATTTATTGTGGGTCGGGCTTTTTGGCCCGAATTTAAGCCCGCGGGCCTATAAAAATGTCAAAGCCCGTCTAGGGGTCGGGCCGGGCCGGGCCGGCCCATCAGGCCACCCGGCCCATGAACAGGTCTAATATATATATATAACGATCCATTTCAATCCCTTAGTAATAAAACATTATATATTGTAAATGTATATTTTATATATTATCATAACAATATAATATATTATTACAATTTTAATCAAGTCAGATAGTCGATAAGGTAATTGAATTTGAATTATATTCTTAAAATCCATTTATCATATTCAGATCAGTCAGATTTCTTATCAGATCGGATGAGATATATCTTTTAGGTTCTGTTTGTTTGCGATACAAATGTCGAACCAGGGTATTTATATACTCTGGTTTGCGTTTATGAACATTTGTTTGATGCGTAAAAAAGTAGTGATTATCAGAGAAAAAATGAATTTTCTGACACTTTTGTACTCTGAAAAGAGAGCACTAATGTACCTATTTATTTATACAACTTTGTGCTCTCTTGATAATTAAGTTTTTGACCAAAGTTAAGGCATTAAAGCATATGATATTTGGAGCATTTAATGATGGGCCCATACTTTTGCACTGATTTTAAGCAAACAAGATGAATGCAAAAATGGTTTAAAATGTAAATTGTATTTGCATTCATGAACTGAAAAATGGGTAAATATGTAGTTACATATTTGCGTTTACATTGCAACCAAACGCAGCCTTACAAAATCCAATTCATTTGCAGCCCTATTAGTGAACTCCTTTTAAGTTTTAACAGTCCATAATTTACAACCCTTAATCTCACACCCAAGCTGACCTCGTGCTCTAGCCTGTCCTCGCAATCAGGCAAACCCTGCACCTAGATTGACCTTACACGGAGCTCACACACCCATACCCGAGTTCAAATCACCCCCCCCCAAACACAAAATTGTCCCCACAATGTCCCACAGCATATCCGCACCGTGTATTAGGAACATCTTCCGATGATGACATTATTATTTCTAGGATTATCATTGGGAGATGTTCCCAATACAAGGCGGGGATGTGCTGTGGGACGTAGTGGGGGGATGATTTGGTCCCCCCATGCATACCCCACCTCGTGACCTCTCATCTGTGATCCTTAGCCCCCATACCCCACCTCTAGTTTGTGATTCCCAGTCTCAGATCCCGGATTCAAGCTCTAGTTTCCTTTAATATGACTAATCACTTCCCCTGCACAAAATAATAATACTGATGGTGGTGGTGGTGGTGGTGCTATTATTATGCCAAATTAGCAATTAAAACCAAATATTTTATACAATTGTGTTATACTTTTGGGGCTGGATTCGAGCCGAGCCCAACCGAATAGTATGAGGCTCAAGCTCGGCTTACCAAGGTTGTATAAGGCTCGATTTAGAGCTTGAGCTCATTTTAAACTAAAATATTAAGCTCAAGCTCAGCTCGACTCGAATTCGATTTGAGGAAAAATATTTTATAAAAATAAAAAATTAAGAACTATAATAATTAAGAATTATAATATTTTTATTATATATATTATTTTCTATATATATATATATATTTATATCTAAATAAATATACATATACATACATACAAGGGTTAAAAACTTTGGTTCGAACAGTCAGACCGTTCAACCTGAGAACTAGACACCTGATCGATTCATTGTTTGAACCGGTCTTAAAAACCTTGGTACAAATTTAGCACAATATGCATTCTACAAGTACACTACTTTAGCCTTGTAATCTTTAAATCTTTGCCTCACTCGATAATTTTGTGACCTCACTTAAGTGCCCTTTATTCATATAAAGTTTCATGCTCTGACAGCCATACTCATTATAAACCTCGTAAAAAATGGCATCGCAAACTAAACCTCTCCCTAGACTCAATTTCACAAAAGCAATATTTTTAGCATTTGACCTCATAAATAAGCCAAGAATCTCTGATAATCGACCTTGAGGGTTAATCTTTTCAAGCATTTGGAAGCTAATCTTTACAAAATCTCTTTAGAATTTTGGCCTAAAAATTCTTCAAACATTTGAGAGCTAATTATCTTTACAAAATCTCTTCAGAATTTTAGGGTTGCGATCGACTTCTATCAAGGCAAATGTGTACCCACACCGTTCTAACAGCTTTTTGAAATCTTGCTTTGAGAATATCTCCCCATGAAATAAAACACACAAATACGAAAATATTCTCAATGCAAGGCAGTAAAAACTACTTGAATGGACTTTGCCCTGACTAAAGCCGAACTCTTTAGGGTTCATGAAAAAAACTCTTTAACAAACTCTTAAGAAAGAATCATTCTATAATCTCACTCCCAAAATGGGGGCTAATGGCTTAGTACAATAGTTAAAACACTTGATCCATCATCAAGAAGGGGGCTAATGTAAGACGATGGATTTAACACGATTAACCCGGTATAAACTGAGTAAGATCTAATCGGTTGAATTTAATTGATCATTTAATTCGTATCAATTTAAATATTAAAACCTTTTGAAATGATAAATGAATGGAGAAATAGACAAAGAGCAAAATATAGAATGGTTCCAAAATATGGAGGTCCAAAAACTAGAAATAGGACCCCATACCCATATGGGGACCCATTATTAACAAACCCAATAAACCCATTATGGGGAGGGAAAACCCGTATTTTCTCTCACTCCTTTCCCTCCCTCCCTTTCTTAGCAATTACTAACTTCTCCAACCACCGTTCCCCTCCAAACTTTTAAGTCAAAAAAAAAAAGTTTTTGGTCATATCGTGAAAAATGACAAGTGAGAAACCTCAATGACAAACTTCATAGACCTAGTGTCATAATAGGAATATCAGTTTTTGGTAATGGAATAGGATGTATACCAAATTATCAATAAAGGGAGCTAATTAGTGATAGGTCTCGGTCAAAGCTAGAGTTGTGGATGCTATTCTGCTTAAGGTGAGAATTAACCTTGCAATTTTATTGAATTTCGAACTGCCTCCCAAGCTGGTTGGCTGGTGTTTAAATACAAGAAGAACCTTAACTACTTACCAATAAAATAGCCCCTAGTATAGGGATTATCCCCTTCTAACTAACTGGCCGATCCTTATGCCATAGTCTAGCAAATAACAAACTAACAAACTGACCTATTCTTATCAGATAGACTAACAACTGACTTTCTTAACCAACTGATCGATTCTTATGGCAAACAAATTAACCTCTTTGACCGACTCCTATGCAATAGCCTAACAAGAAAACAGAATAACAAGATCACTCTCTTATTTGACCTGGTTCCGTGCAAGTGATGTTGCCTACTCCTGGTCACGTCACGTGTATGCATGGCCCATGCATGATACTGCTTACCCCTCGTACCTCGGGTTGTAGATAGGCACCCGGTTTGATCTACGTGGCCTATCATTGCCCCCGTCTTTCAGAGGGACCTTGTCCTCAAGGTCCAAATTGATGTATTTGTTCCACAGCTCTTGAGTGTTCTCCCACGTCGCATCTTCTTTGGGAAGGTTCTTCCATTGGATGAGGCTTTCTTCCATGAAATTTGATCCTTTCTTAACCCATCGAGTATCCAAAAGGGCTTCAGGTTCCATGACAAGTTCTCCATCTTCGGTTATGGGCGGTAACTCAATACTAGTTGCAGTGGTCTCCCCTACTTGTTTTTTGAGTAGTGAAATATGGAAAACTGGGTGGATGCGAGAACCCGCAGGGAGTCGTAGCCTATAGGCTACTTTCCCGATTCTTTCTTCAACTTGGTGTGGCCCATAATAGCGACCAGCCAGCTTCTGATGTGCTCGCCTATGGACAGTTTACTGTCGATAAGGGTGGACTTTAAGGAAGACCAAATCTCCCACTTGGAATTCCACATCCCTTCTTTTGGAATTGGCCATTTGTGTCATTCGATTTACCGCTGCATGTAGATTGATTCTGAGCTGCTGTAAAATGGTATTCCGAGATATCAGGGCCTGATCTACTTCTTCCACCGAAGATGCTCCGATTTGATAATTCGGAATACTAGGTGGTGGTCTCCCATAAAGTGCCTGAAAGGGTGTCATCCCGATAGAGGAATGGTATGTGGTGTTGTACCAAAATTCTACCCATGGGAGGAAGGAGCTCCATTTTTGAGGTTGTTGGGAAACAAAACATCGAAGATATTGTTCAACACAACAGTTAACCACCTCGGATTGACCATCGGTTTGGGGGTGATAGGCGAAGCTCATGTGCAGTTTAGTACTTGACATTTTGAAGAATTCTCACCAAAAGTTGCTTATGAAGATGGGATCTCTGTCACTAATGATCGTCTTTGACAAGCCATGAAGCTTGACAATTCCTTCCACAAAACTATCAGCTATAATTTTGTCGTATAGGGATGCGGCAAGGCCAAAAAGTGGGCTGACTTACTGAGGTGGTCTACCACCACAAAAGTAGTGGTTTTACCCTTGGAGGGGGGTAATCCTTCTATAAAATCCATGGTGATGTCGTCCCATACTTGGCAAGGGACGAGTAACGGTTGGAGAAGACCCATTGGAGATAAAGTCTCTGCCATATTTTTTTGGCAAATAGTGCAAGCGGCCACGTACTTTTGAATTCCTTTATACATCGATGGCCAATAAACTTGCTGTGCCAAATGCTTGTATGTTCTCAATACCCCAGAGTGTCCTCCATACGGGGGAACCATGGAACGTCTATAATAAATTATGGACAAGTTGGGACTTAAGAGGGATCACGACACGGTTTTTGTAACATATCAAGCCATTCCGCCATGTGTAGAGGGCTCCCGGATTTTCAGTTGCAAACTTGCCAATTCGGATCATTTAGGGGTGTTCGCTGGCTTCTTTCTTGATTGCATCCCACAGAGATGTTTGAGGAACAAAAAGAGTATTAAGGCTATGTCTGCCTAATACTCTTGACAAAGCATCAGCAGCAGAATTTTCCCGTCCCGACTTGTAAATGATCTCGTTGTCGTATCCCAGCATCTTGGACACCCACTTCTGTTGTTCCGGTGTCCCAATGCGTTGCTCCAACAAATATTTGAGGCTGCGCTGGTCGGTTTGGACGTAGAACTTTCGACCCAACAAGTAGGGCCACCATGTCCAAATAGCCTGAATAATGGCAAGCATCTCCTTGGCATAGGTAGACCATGATTGTTTGTTGACGCCCAATGCTCGGCTTATGAATGCTATGGGTCTTCCTTGTTGAGTCAATACTGCTCCAATACCAGCGCCTAACGCATCAGACTCAATGACAAAGGGCTCATCAAAATTGGGCATTGCAAGTGTAGGGGTAGTGGACATTGTGTGTTTCAAGGCTGTAAATGCATCCTTTGCTTCTGTGGTCCATTGAAACTCCCCCTTTGTTAGGAGGTTGGTGAGTGGCCGAGCGATGATTCCATAGTTGCGGACAAACTTCTTGTAATAACCTGTATGGCCTAAGAAGCCGTGCAAGTCAATAACATTAGTGGGTTGAGGCCAGTTAAGCATAGCCTCAATCTTCCCTTGGTCTACTTTGACACCTTGGGAAGTTACAATGTGGCCCAAATATTCAACTTCTGACTGGCCGAATGTACACTTGCCAAGCTTGATAAAAAATTGGTGATGCCTTAAAGTTTCAAAAGCTGTTCTAACATGTTCAAGGTGCATGATCCAATTGGGGCTATAAATGAGAATATTATCAAAGAAAACTAGCACAAATTTTCGAAGATAGGGACGAAATATAGAATTCAGAATAGCCTGAAAGGTTGAAGGAGCATTACACAAGCCAAAGGGCATAACCAAATATTCATAATGACCATTGTGTGTGAAAGGCAGTTTTGTGAATGTCGAGTGGGTGTATCCGTACCTGATGATATCCGGATCGTAAATCAAGCTTAGTAAAGAAGGCGGCTTCGTATAGCTCATCTAGCATATCATCAACGGTTGGAATAGGAAACCTATCCTTAATGGTTACGGCATTGACTGCCCGGTAATCGATACAGAAACGCCAAGTTCCATCTTTCTTTTTGACTAGCAAGACAGGAGAAGAGAAAGGACTTGTGCTAGACCTTATTAGCCCCAATCGTAACATATCCTGAACTTGTTTTTCTATTTCAGCTTTTTGAAAGTAAGCATACCTGTATGGTCGAACATTAATTGCCTCGGTCCCTCCCTTGAGATTGATGTGGTGGTCGATCTCCCTCTGTGGCGGCAGCTGCGTTGGTTCCTGATAGATGTCCTCGAACTCAGCCAGTAGTTGTTGCATGTCCGGGTGCAGATTGTGAGGCACTTCTTCTGTGACTGCTTGGAGACAAATGGCAAATATGGAATTTCCTTGCTTCATCTCCTTTGAGATTGCTTGGAAAGTTGCAGCTTGAATCGGTTGGTTGTCGATCCCCTTTAATTGTCGGTGCTGATTTGCCCAAGAAAACTCCATCGTCATGTTCTTCCAATCACAAGCCACCGTGCCCAATTGTTCAAGCCAATGAATTCCTAGTACCATATCCAACCCAATCAGCGGTAAAGAATAAAGTGTTAAGATAAATGGGATACCTTGCAATGAGACGTGCACGTTTCCAAATCTTCTTCGGCACTTAAGGGGATCACCATTGGCCACCTTCACATTAAAGGGTTCGGTTGGCATCACCGGTAATTGCAACAGTTTGGCTATCCTGTCATTGATGAAATTATGGGTGGATCCATTGTCAATAAGAATGATCAGTTCGTGGGATCCCACTTTAGCCGAAACACGCATGGTTCTAGCCGTTGACCACCCTGTGAGAGCATGGAGTGATATCTCAGGTTCTCCGCGTAGGTCGGTGTGGCTCCATTCTTCGTTATCTGGTTCATCTTCATCACAATCCCCTGCGAGTAACAATAGCTGAGGTCCCTTGCATTTGTGTCCGGGTCCAAATTTTTCGTCGCAATTAAAACAAAGGCCTTGAACACGTCTCCTTTGCATCTAAGTCCAAGAAAGTCGTTTCAGTGGCGGAGTCAATTTCATCTTTGTTAGAAAAGAATCATCGTTGGTTCTGGTGGTTGGACGCAGCTGCTCATCTTTCATTCTTGCCAGACTGATAGCTTCCTTCAAGGATTTCGATTTAAACATTCGAACTCCATCCGCTATTTCAATTTTGAGACCTCCCATGAAAGTGCCCACCAAAGCCTTCTGGGTCCATCCGTGCACTCTATTCCCCAATCTTTCGAACTCCTTTTGGTACTCGCGCAGAGACCCCGTCTGTCGTATTTTTGATAACGACTCGTCGAAGTCTTCGCAGTCGGTTGGACCGAAGCGAGACCATAGCTCTTCTACAAAAATCTTCCATGTTACTTCCTTCCCTTCCTCCTGATAGGCTCGACGTAACCATTGCCACCATTGATTCGCTTCTCCTTCCAAATGGAAAGAAGCTAGAGACACTTTCTGTGATTCCGCGGTGCTCTGGTATTCGAAGAATTGGTCAACATGGGCGAACCATTCAGTTGGGTCATCACCGGAATATTTGGGAAATTCCAGTTTGGCAACTTAGAGAACATTGGTCGTCCCCCTTCTTTGATGTCACGAGAATGCCCGTAGGAGGACTGTCTGCTGTGATCGTTGGCATGGCTAAAAGTTGCTTCCTGCTGGGTCAGCAAAGCTTCAAACATTCTGCTAATGGCAGTCTCGAGCTGGTGCAATTTGTCATTAACACCCAGCTCAATCCTGCTTAAATTCGCTTGAAGTCCCCTAAGCCCAGCTTCCAAACTCTCGATTCTCTCTTTGTTAGTAGCCATGGTGCCTAGCTCTGATACCAACGATAGGTCCCAGTCAAAGCTAGAGTTGTGGATGCTATTCTGCTTAAGGTGAGAATAAACCTTGCAATTTTATCGAATTTCGAACTGCCTCTCAAACTGGTTGGTTGGTGTTTAAATACAAGTAGAACCTTAACTACTTACCAATAAAATAACCCCTAGTATAGGGATTATCCCCTTCTAACTAACTGGTCGATCCTTATGCCATAGTCTAGCAAATAACAAACTAACAAACTGACCTATTCTTATGCGATAGACTAACAACTGACTCTCTTAACCAACTGACCGATTCTTATGGCAAACAAATTTACTTGCCTTGATAGTGACTCCATTCTCCGCCAAGAAAAGGCACTAAACAAAAAGGCTTTGAGTTCCAAAGATTGGGAGAGGGAAAGTGTTAGACACCCCTTTCTCCAAGTTGATATAGCAACCCACTACGAGAGTAATTCAGGCTCAAATTTCGACACAACCCAAACTAACAAAATTGCTCAAAGCTCATGAAATCTGGCGAAAATGTTCCCAACTTCGCCCAAAATTGATTTGATGTGATGTTATCAGGTCTTAGGTACTAGTTTCCCTAAGACCCTTGCCTCTCTGCCTCTTTTTCTTAATCCGGAGGAAGCTGGGAATGCAAGTTTCCTAAGATTCCAGGGCTTTAAGCAACTTGAAACTAAATTGAAAACAAAGATATTGCGGAATGAGAGGCTTACCTCTCGTGTACGACCTTGAAATAATCTTTCCAAAAACTGAAAAGACTTCAAATGAAACTTTAGCAAGGCAGGAGCTAGGTTGGGCATTTCTGGTATTAAACTAGAAAATAAGGGATGAGGCTTGAGCTTGGATTCAAGGATTTCGGTGTTTCAAGCAAACTGAGTGTGTTACAGGAGTTAGGCAACTCTCTTCTCCCATCAAGCTTGAGATGGGCCATTATTTATAGAGAAAATGGAGGTAGATGGGTCTGAAACTCGTCCAGCTATAGTGTTTGTAGCTCAGCAGAGTTTTTTCACTGGAATAGGCAAGGATTTTGAGAGAAAGGGGCTTGCAGTTGACCCTTCCTTCTTTGTGCAACAAATTTTCTCAATTTTGGGTGGTTTCTTATGGGTTTCATACGTCCAATGAGGTATTGGGGCATGCCAAACGTTGCAGCCCTGTATTTGGGGCTAACGGTGGCAAAAATGTAAATTTGAAGAACTTTTAAATGTTATTTTGTCTTTTCTTGATTTTAAGTAGGGGTATGTTTGGCATTTTGAGCATTTTAAGCGTATTAGGCTCAAATTCATTGGTCTAAGTGTTTAAAAGGGGTTAAGTAGGGATTTGACGTCAGTCCCTTCCCACTTAAGATGCTAGGTTGGACAGCTGATGTGCCAATTCAATTTGGTGAATCAAAATAGTATCTCTCTATTTTAACGGTCAGATGGATGAATCTGGCTATGAAATTTGGTGTGGTGGGGTTTTTTGGGTCTCTGAACACAGTGGTGAGGTCTGATTAGACAAACAGGGTCGGGAAGATTGAGATCTGTGGCTGAAAAGTTTGGATCAATAAGATTTGTTGAAATAGAATCTTTGTTTGATGAAGGGTCAAACAAGGGAATTTTGGGATGAAATTTGGTGGGTAGGCATTTTTGAACATCCTGAATCTGATGGAACTGATGGATCTTTGATCAGAGGTGTAGATTTACTGGTTCAGTTCATATCACAATCATATGATTTTCCAATCAATGAGAGGGTTCGAAATGGAATCTTACTTTTTCAATGGTCAAATGGAAGTGCTTGGTCATGAAATTTTATGTGTAGGGTTCTTTGGGTCTCTAAACATGGTGGTGGGATCTGAATGGTCAAATAAGGTTTGAATGATGGAGATTTGTATCAGGTGAGCTTTTAACCAATAAGATTCGCCAAAACAGAATCAAGGCTTGATGTTAGCTCAAATGATGAAATTTTGGGATCAAATTTGATGGGTAGGTATGGATCGGGATTATGGGGCTGTTGGAAGGGTTTGATTGTGTTAGGTATGTATAGATCACGGGTTTTAGGTTCAAGGAGCGTCGTAGTGTTAAACACATCAAAATGGAACCTCTGATGGATATTGGCTAAATCCAAGAATTTAGGGTTGAAATCTTGTGTGATTATTTGTTTAAGGGTTTTGTTTCACGTGATGAATTTTGATCGAGGATCAGGTATGGTGATGTGGCATAATCAAGACCATCAAAAGTGAATCAAGTAGGTTTAACGGTGGATAAATGGGCATTTGAGTTAAAATTTGGTTTTTAGGGTTTAGGCATGTTTTAAAGTGATTGGTGTGGTCCGATCGGGTATCCAAAATGTAGGAGATGGGTCAAAGAAGGGACCGAGCAAAAGTTGGGTGCTAACACTTGTAGTTACCTCCATTTTATTATTGCTCCATTAAAGGAGACTTAAAAGTTATAAAATTTCCCTTACTATTCGGTAGGGCATCTTCCAACATAATTCAAAATTAGCAGGGACCTGTGCAATGCACGGGTTTTGTTAATTAAAAATGAAACAATGAAGACTTAAAAGTTATTATTTTCATTTTATTTATTATATTATTATTATTATTTTATTTTATTTTTTATATTATTATCATTATCGTTATTCCTATTATTATTTTACTACTTTTATTATTATTTTATTATTTTATTATTCTATATTATTTTTATTATATTGTTATTGATTTTATTATTATTTTATTATTAGTATACTATTATGTTATCATTATTATTTTATTTGTATTATTATTATTAGTATTATTAATTTATTATTATTATTATTATTATATTATCATTATTTCTATTATATTATTATTGTTGTTGTTTTTGTTCTTGTTATTACTATTATTATTATATTTATAATTATTTTGTTATAAGTGCAATACGTGGTTATGTTATGTAGCATACAGGTCTTGGTAGGCCCATTTTAAAACGATAAACAGTGAACCGATATTTGTAAAATGGGTCCAATAAAAGAGCCATATTAGGCCCATTTTGGTCGTCTTGACCCGGTCATTAAAACGGGTGTCGTGCTGACCGAAATCAACTGTTTTCACTGTTTTTAATGCTTTTTACTCATTTTTTTATTTTTTTATAGATATTATTTTTTTATTTTTGTTCTACAACTTTTGACAAGACTGAAACCTAGATGCAAACTTGTTTATTCAAGAAATATATTATATGCTTTTCAGATGTTGAAAGAGAAGGCTAAAATGTTTAAACCTGAAGTGGCTAAACTTGTAAAGTTGCAATGACTGAAATGGTTTTGAGAAGATGTGAAGGTTGGGTTTGAGAGGAAAAGACGTTTGGTTGAGATGTTTCGGGAACCCAAGTTCAGTTTGATTTGGTTGAGACGTTTGGGCTCCCAAAGGTATCTTTGGGGATTCTGGATCTTTTATCCACGAGAAGTCTGCCAATATCTGCCCACAACACACTATTCCTGTGAATTGAGAACATCTTCCCTTGACAATATTATATAGGTGGATGAGATATCGAATTCGAGGAAATTCGCAATGGTAGCGATCAGGCTTGTCTTTTCAGTTCTCGGTGGGCCGTATTGTAAAACCAGAGCTTACGACTTTCAACCAGCAGAGCTTCGATTGGACAATCGAGAGAGATGTTCCCACGGCAACTTACTTTGTGAGGGCCTATGCTTACAACTCGGACGACCAGCAGGTGGCTTTTGGACAATCTATAGACGGTCAAAAGAAGACCGAAGAGCTCTGCGAAAAACTCGAACAAACGACCGTCGGTTGCAGCCTTGGTAGGATGAAGGCGAAGAACGAACTCTGCAAAGAACAGAGTGCTGAACTGAATCTGGAGTGCAAAGTTTGTCCTTTGCCGACGCCGAACAACGTCGCTTCTGCCACTGACCTCCAGAGATCTCGGAATGCAAACCTCTCGCTCCTGTTTCGTGGCTCTAATACCATGTGAAACCAGAGTTGGCTTATTCTTGTTTGTTTGTTATTCATTGAGAATTCAAGTATATATATATATATACGTGAATACAACCACCGAACTCCTAAGCTTATGGCAACTAGAACTCCTAAGTTTACAGCGACTCAATCTTTCCTATCCTATCTGAATTATTTATGATAAGGAATGAATATATATACAAAGAGGATATATACATGAACGGACTCCTAATCCTAACACTCTGCCAACATCTGCCCACAACACACTACCCCTGTGAATTGGGAACATCTCCCCTAGATAATATTATATAGAAGGATAAGATATTTTGTTGGATTTTAATCTCATGAGAGATTAAATCCAATGGGTTTGATTGATCAATTACATGAGAAATTGCACTTGTACACTTGATTGAAAAAATCAGTTTTTCTCTTACAAAACCCAGTTTTGAACTTGTCCCACATTGGAAAATTATAAGTTTTGTTTTCAGTATTTCAATAGGAGCTGATTTACACTCCTTAGAATTAGTAGAGGAGAGTATGGGGATTCGATACCGCGCAACGCGTGCGCGCGTGTGTGCGGCGCAATGAGGCGCTTTAGAGGCACACTTTGCTCGCACCCGCGTGGCTCGTGATGGGCGGCTCTGGTTTTGGTGCGTTGATGACCGTTGATCACCATTGATGAGATCAACGGTTACAATTCGATCGGGCGTGATCAAGAGGCACAATTCAAAGTTAACAGTCACCAACTGTTAACTATTTTTTAAACAATCACGATGTTTGAAATTGTGACTGTTCAATGTGCATTCTCTAAACCAGCACTTACCTTTTTTTCATACCTCTTCACAAATTATTTAAGGAGCATGAATTAGACTCCAAAACACACAATTTCGAAATTCACTCACTCTCTCTCTCTTAGTCCGATTTGCTATAGTCTCACAGAAGGTTTCTTTGGAGACTCTTCAACTTTGCTGGTTGCAAATTATCGCCCAAGGCTCTGTTGTATCCTGGGAACGAATTTGCTTGTAACCCAACAGCAAACTCAGTAAAACTGAGTGGGGGCAAATAACATTCTAAAGACAGTGTCTTCAGATGCGCCTCAGAGCTTCTCTTCCAAAGTTACAATGACCCCATATTCTCCAACATATTCTTTATATGTAACTGCGATATTATGTGAATAAACGTGGGCAGAGTTTATATGAATAGGAGACCCGGACACTTTGGGAACCCAAATACGCAATCTAAGTGGAGAGTTGTAGTTATTAAGCTTAACTTATTTTTTGAAAAAAAAAATGAAAAGAAAAACTCAAAAAACAAATCTAAAGGCAGCAAAGTGCGCTCTCAGATGTGTCATATATATATATATATATATATATATAAGTCTAATGCGAGGAATTTGTTTAGTTAACTTAAAAGTTAAAAGTTAAGAATTTCTTTTAGGGGTAATTTAGTAAATCTCTATTTGTATTGATAGAACACAAGGGTTAAAATAGGTATTTTAAGAATTAATGCATTAGGCCAGCCTTTTCCGTTTGTAACAATGATGGAAGTGAGTAACTGTAGAGAGGTTTTTAAATTTTACCTAAATTTCTATAATTGTTCGAAAGACCAAATAGAAAGCAAACCCAAAATTCCTAATCAAATCCAATGTGAGGCCCTTTTGCTTTTGGGTTGCGAGTCAAGTTCGACCATTTGAGTCGAATGGGTTAGACCATGCCACGTAGTATGTGCGTAGATATGTATAAAAAATATAATTATTTTTAGATGTATATATATTATTTTATATTTAATTATAATTTTAATTCAATTTTTTATTTTTTATTTATAAAATATGCAAAATATGATTTGAGACCTAAAAATATTAAAAACATATAGATCTAAAAAAATTATCCAATATGAAAGAAAAAACACTCTAAGCAGAAAATTATGACATTTGAAAGTTTATATATATTGAATATGCAACATATGACCGAATGACCAGGTCAGACTGTCTTTAACGAAATCAATGATTTTTGAACAAATGACGGATGATTATAACATAACGTTCAAGCGGGTCGAATCATCTACATGCTTCCAGATTCAGACGAATCGCTGAGGTGTTTTTACAACCACGGTCGCAGGTAATGTAATGTATATGAGATCTCCCTGCAAAACCCCGAGCGTCAGATTCTAGATGTTTCTCGCCTCCGTCTGCGTATTGGTCGCATCTCATTCTATTCTCGTATCATAAACATTTATTTCCCTTTGAATGAAGAAGCATCGAATTAAAATTTCTAGAACGTTCGAAATCAAAATTCATAATTCCCACTTCCCAGTCGAATCATCCACATGCTTCTAGATATTTCTCGGCCCCCAAATGAAACTTGCAGAATCCTCCCCTCCCCCCACATGTCATACACTTATAAATAGATGGTCAGATGGATGGATATTTCATTAACGATTAATCAACCAATAGCGTTCAAAGCACTTGCGAAATCTCTTCTTTGAATCTCACTTCCCAGTTCCAAATTCAATTTCTTTCAGCAATCAATCAATCAATCCATCAATAATGGAGAACCCCTTATTTAGGAACTACTGGAGCTCAACTCACCCTCGCTACTACTCGCCGAATCCCCGCATCATCCCCGTTCGGCATCACATGAACCCCCCCCCCGTCTACAAACGTCATCTCTATTCCAATTCGCTTCGTATCGAAGGAGAAACGACCGGCTGCTGCTTTGAAGATTCAGAGCTGTTTCCGAGGATTCTTGGTTAGAAAGAGCGTGAAAAAAATTGTTGAGATTAAGAAAGAGGTAGATGAAGTTGAACAGCGGATTTCGAAGAGGGAGGCGGTGGATTTGATTCGCACGGATGCGAAGGAGCGGTTGAGAGTGAATGAGACTCTAATGGCTTTGCTTTTTCGGCTGGATTCAGTTCGAGGCGTTGATTCTGGGGTTAGGGAGTGCCGGAAGAAGGTTATCAGGAAGGCTATTGCCTTGCAGGAGAAGGTGGATGCCATTGTCGCCGGTAATCAGGCTGCCACTGTGGTGGATGGTGTTGGCTCCAATGGTCAGATTCTAGGAGGGAACGACGGCGTCGATTCTTCTTCAGGTATATCCGAAACTTTTGCTGGCGATGGTGATCGATCCCTGGACCTCAGAGAATCAACCGATTCTTCTGACCGATGTGAAGCCACTGTTTCTCAAGTCCTAGAAATCGAGCATCCTGGTAGTTCTTTATATGATAGCAGAATCTCGTGCAATTCTAATGATCAAACCCTAGAAATAGGGGATTCGTATATGATTGATTCAGCGGACCGTGAACAACAATCGGAAGATACAATCCAAACTTTAGCATTGCGAGTTGGACCCGAAGAGAATTGTGATGCCCATGTTGAAACCCAAGATGCTGAAAGAGAAGCTTCTGGTTCTGGTTCAGTAGAAACCCTACCAGATATTTACGCAACACCTTTAGCAGGTGGAGCTGTTACTGAAGAGACCACAGAAACAGAGAAGCCGAAGGAATCATCTGAGAAATCTCACGATAGCTTGATCAAAGAAGGTAAAGAAGGAAGGACAGAGAAGGAAGTGAATGGCATGGAAATCCAGCAATATGAAACGAAGCCAGAAGAGAAGGAAAATAGGGAAGAGGATGCTAGCAACAGAAAATTGATGGAAAGGATGATTGAAGACAATGGCAGGTTGATGCAATTGATGACGGAGCTATATGAGAGAAACCATGAGCAGAGCCGGCTAATAAACTCGTTGACGCAGAGGGTTCAGCAGCTTGAGAAGGCCTTCATGTGTGAGAGATTGAAGCGCAAGAAGAGGCAGGCAGCGGGCGCGGTTGAGAGACATGATACCGCACCTGGCGCTAGAAAACAGGGGAGTGAGAAGAGGAAACCCTATTGAGCACCAGAACTATCTATTATAGAGAATTATGTGTTCTGGCTGTTATTTTTTTTTTTTCTTGGATCTTAGAACTGTGTAATCCATTACCATTCTGTTGGAGTTAGAGCCAATGCCAGACGCAAGTTATGTGACTGTTAGACGTTTCTAAAGCCTTAAAAGATTCTCTTGTGGCTACTTGTCTTAATTAATTGACGGTTTTACTTTTTTTAATCGTTCAGTAATTTTCTTTTTGTTGATATCCATTCAATATTACTGGTATCAGAATTATGCACATTGAACTCTTGCTTCAAGATTAGTCAATTAATTCTGAATGTCTTAAGTAAAATGTCAACGGTTTCAAGCAAGCTAGACTATGTAAATCTATTTTGCCAAAAAAAAATAAAAACCTTACAATTGTTTTATAATAAATGGTATTTTCTTATTACACAAAAGTCCAAATAAACCTCTCCATTTTGCTCAATCTACCCAAGCTCTTTGAATGGCATTCTCTTCAGTTTCTCCCTTGTTAAGAACTATTGAACCAAAGGTGTTATTATCTTTTGGTCTCCGATCCCAGGTGTATCCAGATTTACTCTCCTATTATTATTTAATTCACATGTCTTATACTCTATTTTTGTGGGCTGAATAGAATTGGAAATGGAATCTATTTGTTCAAATTTGATCTTAAGCGTGATATTATAATTGGGTTAGATGGATCCGCTCTTATCTGATCTGATATTATACTAAAAATTATCAAGAAGTTAATTTCAATTCATTTTGTTCATGATATATAATATGAAAGCTATTTTTAGTTTATATAATATAATTATTTTCGATCGTTCAATCCAATCCGTTTGTAGCCCTTTCCACGTAAACCCTCACTCAAAGATACAAATGTGGACATGAATTTCCGAGTTCTGAAAGCATACTTTCATCTACACTGTAACTGATTTAAATTTGAAAGAAAGTCAAAGTTGAGATTCAATTATGTTAAAACTAAACATCGAGTACCAGCATCTTGGCTAATGAAGTAGCCTTCAATTCTGAAACATTTTGACACAATTTACAGCAATGGTTTACCCTAGATATTCCCTAACAACTTAATTATGAATTTGGGATTTAGATACTTCAAATTACTAAGAATGTGAACCATAAAACTCACCGTAAATATGCTACGGACTGGTTTATATCCGTAGTCCATAGTTCTTGAGAAACTGCTGCAAATTTTGACACTTTTACGTCCTTCAAAACAGTAATGCTGTATTTGGTTGCAGTGCAAATTTATTTGCACTAATATCAATACATGGGAGTGTAAATGAAAAAAATGAAATTTTGGTTTAATTTTATTTTGGGTTTTACTATATTCTGGTCTTATTTAACGCAATCAAAAGTAAAACTTGAAGCAAAAACAAATCAAAACTTGCAGTCAAATCATTTGTACTATCATATTTTTGCATCAGTGCAAATGAATTTACAATGCAACCAAACACAACCCAAGGGATACCAACTTCAATAGATTCAGTGGATGAAGAAAAACCAGATTTTGGTACATTAATCGTTTTTAGTAGGTAGCAAAGTTTTTTTTTTTAGTCGAAGAGAAGATGAGAGGACAAATGGCAAACTATCAAAATTCGAAAATTTTCAATAAAAAAGAAAACGAGATGGACCTCTCCACCTATTACTTCAACGAAACTGATTGTGAGTCAAACATATATTTAGGTTCTGTTTGTTTGCAGTGTAAATTTTAATCGCATTAAAGAACTGAAAAAGTAAAATAAGAACTTCAGATTTGGCACATACTTGTAGGTTCTCTGACTCGTCGGAGTAGAGACCTGGGATCAAATCCCGCTGCCAGGGGTTGGGTTGGGGTTAAGGGAAAGGGGCAGGGGTAACCCCATGAGAAAAAAAAAAAGGTAAATGTAGTCCTCACCTAAATAACTGAATATGAATATATATACATCTATTTCATACAATGTTGGGCAGGTCCCAACTTTTCTACCCCAGGCCAAGATCCCAAAAATTGAAGGGAGAATGATGGTTCAGCCCAAGGTCAGTTTGGAATTGATGTTAATTCATGGGGCATTGGTGTATAGAATGGGGGTTTTTGATATTTTGAATGTTTATAGATCTGCAATAAAATTCAGAAATCTGTATTGGGACTGTCCCTACTTTTTCAAAAATTCAAACCCAATCCATGCAAAACCTCAGGTTAGGAAGGGTCAGAATCGGGTTGGGCCACCCAATTTGCAGCGCCAATGTTGGGGGAGCTTTAGCAGCCAAGACTTTTAAAAACATTATGGGAATTCTGCTTCATAGAGACAAGATTCAACAATACGCATCAAAATGCTACCTCCAGAACTTGTTACTGAGAGATTGATTTCAGTAGTAGTCAAACTTTCAGCACTCCAATTGACATTGTGTATTCTAAAGAAGAATGAAACGACAGAAAAGAGGAGCATTAACTCGGATTGGTTGTTTTGTAGTTATGAAAGTTTAGAACAAAAATATATACATCAACTAGCATTGACAGCGTTTGTTGTTTAAACTCTAACATAGCACTTGTAGAGCTTATCATCATGGGTTGGATCAATAGAGAATGTGTATATTATTCACCAAAAGCATTAAGTACAAGGTAATAGATGGTTGATGTTTGATTTCTGGACACCATGGTGCGACTCCTTAGGAAGCAACTCAAATCAGGTTGGACATAGTTGACAAAAACCCTAGTCCAATGTGTTAAAACTTCCACCAGAGCCTTGCCAACCTGATCTTCAACTCAAGGTTCTATATTCTAAGTTTCTAACCCAATCCAACCAAACAACGAAATCATGTTGAAATTGCACCTACCAAATTTACACAAATATGCACAAATGGGTGCTACTACAACCATACAAGCACATATATCATACATGCAAATGATTGGGTAAATTACAGATCCCCTATATTTTAGGAAAAGTTTACTGAGTTTCTCTGTTTCTGAAAACTGTTTATGGCCTCCCCTATTGTCCTGCCATTATCTTGTCAACGGAAAATGCAAAATGACAAAAAATGCCCTGATGCCCAGTTGGCAAGAAAAATTAGATAAATTGAAAATACACTTTGCCCAAACAAGATAAGCAAAAATGTTCAGTGTACCTTTTCAATGTTGAACAAGAATGAGTAAGAGTCTATGATTGGTCCCGAGTGCTGATGAAGAAAACCTATTGCCAATACAACAAGAAGGCCACCGTTGCCCAAACATGCCCCAACGGTAACTTTCAAAAAACATTTAAGTCGTATGATGAGGTATTCTTAGCTTCATTTGATGGACTCTAAGAAAAAGGGAGGTAAGTCTATAAATGATAAAGAATAACTCTAACATTTTTCAAAATATAGGGAAGGATCTTCAACTTTTCCAAAAGTAGAACACACACAGGTTGTGTAGTATGTACGTGCTTGCGTGCAAACATACTAATGAGGAGTAATTTGGTCTTCCCAATCAAATAACGACACATAAATCAGTTCGGCAAATTTAACTCGGAGCATCTTGTCCAAGCCGACCTCCACCTCGGCAAGACTAAATTAATAGATCCCATAAGATTATGTCAAGTTAACTTAGGAGCCGGTCGAGCTATAGAGGTTCAAGGCGACTTGCGAGGGAGAGCTCGCTAACCACCCCC
Organism: Nelumbo nucifera; assembly: GCF_055504915.1. Classification (NCBI taxonomy): domain Eukaryota; kingdom Viridiplantae; phylum Streptophyta; class Magnoliopsida; order Proteales; family Nelumbonaceae; genus Nelumbo; species Nelumbo nucifera. The sequence continues at coordinate 54,313,313 of NC_142656.1, read as the reverse complement.
CTGCAATGCGCCGACATCTTGACCGTTAGAACAGTCCACCGTGTTGTGCGCCATGACTTTATTCAAGTAGACTGTAACCTCTGTGAAAATCTCGCAACTGACACATTAACACGCCAGATAAAATGGAAACAGCTCCGCAGGGTGTTCAGGCCTGTTACCCTAAAGGCCTTGACCCTTGGGACCTATAAAAAGAGCCCAATCCCACTTGAAAAGGTATGCAGATTGAACACTCTAAAGCTCTCTCAATTTCTCAAAAACTCCTAAACATCTTCTGACTTGACTTAACCATGGAAATGCCCTCCCCGAGTAAAAGACACCCGGGCACTGCAAATTTCATTTGCATTAGTTTGGTTGTACTGCAAATTTCATTTGCATTAGCATAAATACATGGGAGTGCAAAAAGGATGAGTGTAAACTCTTGGACTACTATTGCTTCAAATTTGATTTTGCCTTATTTTTGTGAGAAGTAAAATGATGTGGTCCTCACCTTATGTGCAAAAGAATGGAGATAGGAAGTAGGTTATTACTTTGAGAGTGAGGGAAAAAGCAAGATGATATGGTGGTCCCCGCTCTATAAGAAAGAGAACTGAAGTATGAGAGAGGTGGTGCAAATTTTGCATCAGATTTTGAGAATCTGCATTAATTGCCAGTAAATGCAAACGAGACAAGACTACAAATTTTTTATTAGATAAGAGTGCAAATCAAGATTATAAACAAATATAAATAAAATTGAACAAAGTGCAAAATTTTTATCAGGTTCAAATCTGCATTGCAATCAAAAATAGCAAAATAGACTTTAGCAAAAAGAATTTTAAGAAGAGTTTTCTATCAAGAAATTCCAAAAATAAATCAAAGAAAGATTCAATGAATTTCAAGAAGATAACAACACATGCAAAAGAAGGCAACGGCCGCAACAATTAAAGGAACTAATAAAATAACCAATAAATCATCATGATCAACAAAAAACAGCCTAAGATTCATTGAAACATCAATGAATGTGAGAAACATCAATTCTTGAACCTAACATTGAACAAACAAGAAGGTTCACATCTTACTTGATTAAAAAAAAATAAGAAACATCAATTCTTGAACTTAACATTGAATTTCTTGCCACACTTAATCACTATCTTCTACCAATGTTTACAAACAACTATGTATAAAAAAGAAGAGATCAATCAACACTAAGATTCATTTCATTTCCAACCCAACTATGAGTTGGAATTAGAAAAATAAACGTGGTAGTCCAAGGAATATAAGTGTTGCTCATCATTAAGTTGGCATTTGATGAACTTTTGAAACAAGAGCTGAAAGTAGAATGCTAAAAGATTTCAAATTTAAGAATGTTCATTTGGAATTTCAAACTTAAGTGTTGATGTCCTGGGTGCAGTGGCTCATCCCACCTTGGTGGATCTTGCTTTTGACCAACCAACAACAACAAACTGTTCTAGATCCTTTGGAGGTACCAGTTGAAGACTCAGTTTTGGCCAATGAAGATGCCCAGCCCCAACGAGTCCCCCCTTCCCAGATCAACGATGTAGTGGAGCACAGGGATCATTTATTGGCTTGTTTGGTGTTTCTTTTTTTTTTAAGGTCAAGAAATATCCCAAGTACGTGAGTGGATGAATTCCAAGGAGACCTCAGTATTTAAAACCCAGAGAGTGAGGTAGAGAATGATAGTGATTTCTCTCACAGCTCTATTGAGAGCAGAGGTGTCTTACCGGTAGAAGAAGGTCCAAGGCAAAGGCGCATCTCTATGCTTTATTTGGGGTGGGCACTCTGATGCTTAAGTCATCAGTGATGTGGACATTTTAGAGAGAGCTAAAATGCTAGAGAGATAGAGAGCTGCGAGAGCCAAGTTGTGCATACTTTCTGAGGTTGGAAATGATACCTTTATATAGGCATTGTTTGGCATGTGCTTCACGCACCGCGTCTAAGATCTTCGGGAAGACGCGGTTGTCCAGTTCGAAATCCTCAGAGGTAGTGGCGCACGTAGACAATGCTTTGTGCCTTATTTGGTTTCCTCTGAAACATTCGATGCAGGAGCCAACTTCTGAAAAACCCGAGAGTAATAGGATGCACACCCGGAGGAGGTCGGTGAGTACATCTCGCAGGTCGATCGAGCCAATAAATCCTCAAGGGAGGTCGATCCTTACGTCGAGGTCCCTTAGACCGGTAGGGATGAGGTACCACAAGTCAGCCCTGGACAAGGTGCTCCTGGCTGCCCTACCGAGGTGCTCGAGTTGTGTATGAGGTCGCTAGTTGGGACTCCATCAAGCTGATAGAGGTAAGTCGCCAGTTGGATCTCCAGTAGGTTGACAACTAGGTTTCCATCATTTTGGCTAAGGCAAGTCATCGCCCTCATGGTGCCAGAGTGTTGTCCAACCAATCTGAGATGCCACGTTGTCACGGGGTTAATCGACGAGACCCCGTGTGGCGCTCGATGGGGTCGAGAAAGCCTACGAATGCAAGCAACAACACACAAAAGGCAACAAGAATGCACATAGATTAGACAAAAGGTAACTTGTATTGCATTAATAAGTGGTAAGCACAAGCACACAGTACAGTGTCGAGGGGATCTCATGCTTAACCTTTACACGCTTATGAACTCACTCGACTACCTACCTCCCCTCAAAGAGTACGTTAAGCTTTTGGGGGAGTGACAATAGGAAACATAAAAAGGATGAAAAATCATACTATGTGTTTACAATAACGCCATTGGCGGTCCCCCCTTACAAAATACATGAGTAGCCCACCCATGACACACATGCTGACACCTTGAAGGCACGCGGTTGGCACTCTGATGGCTCATGGTAGGTGCTTGATGGCGCGGCGAAGGAGTCACTCGTGACATTCTCCCCCACTCAATTCGATCTACGTCCTCGAAGATCGGCTTTGACTAGTCCCTTAGAGTCACTGTTGCGGAAGGAAGGTTCTTTTGCTGCTCCTGAACCGGCTGTCGTCCAAGGCCGAGGTGTATAGTTTGGTAGCATTGTTGGGTTGGCCTATTCTATTGGGGTTTCCTATGGCTAAGTCCTTTCCTGGCAGCCTCAAGGTATGTTAATGGTTGATTCAACTTGGTTATAGGGTAGGTTTGGGCCAGGTAAGGGTCAAAATGATGTTTTGGATTGCTGGGGTGTTGGTTCCCATGAATTTTTCCCCAAGGGTGACTCACAAGGCTACTACGTGATTCAGTCTGAGGGATGGTGCGAAAGTGGTCCCTAGGCGGCTTGGGTGGCACTCGCTTTCCCCTGTGGTTGTGGTAGTAGGTGATGTTAAACTTGGACACGGCCTTGGGTCTTCTGCTTTGCTTGATGGTTGTCGACGGGCACGAACTCTGTTGCTGGAGAGGTGTAGACGACTGGATGGCCTGTTGCTTCCTGCTGCTGCTGTAGTTGTTGGCTTGAGGGGTGGCTTCTTTAGCTAGTGGAGTGGGGAACTTCTCTGCTTCCTTCATGTTGGCATTGACCAAAGCTTCTCCATGAAAAAGTTGTAGTGCAGAAACTTGCTTCCCATGAACCCTAGTAGAAGTCACAAATGGTACCATGCAAGGGGAGCGCTCGTCCAAGATGCACAGAGAGTTGATATGAGGCAAGAGTGTTGCTTCGGCTTGTCTCATGAAGTCCATTCCCAAGACAACTCGGAAATCATCCAGGGGTACCACTGAAACATTAATCTTGCTTGTCCACGGCCCAACTTGGAGGTCAACCCCACGAGCCATGCCTTCAATCGCCTTTGCCCCAGAGTTCACGGCCTTGAGCCACCCTGTCTCTTTCACAGTGTTCAGATTGAGTCGCTTGGCCTCGACAACCGAAATGAAGTTGTGGGAGGCCCCTGTATCAACAAGGGCTTGATTCGGCTTCCCGCCGAGGATGATGTCTACATACTTCAGCCCCCTTTGAGCTTTCTTGGCCTTCCATGATTGGCCTCTTTCTTCACCATGGCGTTGAAGAGTTGAAGGGCGCCTACGCTTGGCGCCTACACAGACTTTTCCTCATCACTTTGCTCATCATCACTAAGCTTGGCAACAAGGGCATTGATCTTCTTCTTGGTTGGGCAGTTGCGAACCAAGTGATTTCCCCCACAAAGGAAAAAAGAAATTGGGGACCCAGCGGTTCTGGGCTTGTAATGGTGTTGAGGGCCTTGCTTTCCTTGTGGCTTCTTCCCATAGTCTTGTCTTGCTGGCTTGTTGAAGCTGGAGTTATCGTACGGAAGGCATGGGCGACTTGCTCCCCCACTCAAATTAGGGGAACGCGGGCTTTCTGGCGTAGGGGCTTCTTCATTTGACAAGCTAGTCTCATTGAGTTGCTCTGCCATTGCCATTGCCGAGGTGAGGTCCTGTATGTTGTGGCATTGGAGTTCTAGTTCGGCCCATGGCTTCAGTCCATTCATGAAGTTGAATAGTAGATCCTTGTCGGACATGTCCGTGATCTCCAAGGTAAGGGCTGAAAACTCTTTAACATAATCGTGGAGTGAGTCCCCATGCTTGAGTGCTTTCAACTTCTTCCGCGCCAAGTACTCCACGTTCTCTGGGTAGAATTGCCGCTTTAGTTCTCGCTTGAAATCAGCCCATGTCTTAATGGTGCACGTACCCCGTTCAATGTCTTGGCATCGCCTGCGCCACCATAGCATAGCAATGTCAGTCAAATACATTATAACCGTACGAATTTGCATTAGGTCCTCGTCAATGCCAGCGGCAAGGAAATATTGTTCCATTTGCCACAAAAAGTTGTCAAGTTCTCTCGCATCTCGGGAGCCGGCATAAGGTGTGGGCTCCCGAATCTTCACACGAGTAGGGGCCAGTGTTGTGGAGGGGCTTGGAGCGCTGGCCACTAATCTCTTGAGGAGCGTCATGTCTCCTCTTAGTTCATCCATTTGAGTCTAGAGGTCAAAAGGAGAGGCCATGGCTACGTTCATGGCCATCCATTCAGTTTTCATCTCATCCACTTGGTCTTGGATGTCGGATCGAGATGAGCTCCCTTCTTGTCGGGATTTTGTTCCAAGCACTTCCTTGAGGGTTCTATTCAAGACGTCTTGGACCTCGTTCATAATGCCATTTAAGCGGGCTTCTAGCTCCACCACGAAGCTCTCAATTGTTTCCACATTCAGGTGGATTTCCTATACTCGGCCACGCATCTCCCCAACAGTCACTTCACAGCGAAGGATGCATGTGTCGAAGGCAGCAAGCGCGTCAACTGACTTGTCAAGCTTGCTTGTCTTGGATGTGCGACCCCTCGGGACCTTCTCTGTAGAGGCTTCATCGCCTAGAGCCTCATCGGTCTCTCTCGCATGGGCAAGGCCATGCCCAATCTTGTCGGTGAGTTCCTTGTTGTGCTTCATTGCGCCACCACTAGTGTTGTTGTGCAAGGGTCACGAGCGTTGAGGAACAACCTTCTCTGATACCAATTGTCACGAGGTTAATCGATGAGGCCCCGTGCAGCGCTCGATGGGGTCAAGAAAGCCTACGAATGCAAGCAACAATACACAAAAGGCAACAAGAATGCACACAGATTAGATAAAAGGTAACTTGTATTGCATTAATAAGTGGTAAGCACAAGCACACAGTAGTGTCGAGGGGATCTCGTGCTTAACCTTTACACGCTTATGAACTCACTCAACTACCTACCTCCCCTCAAAGAGTACATTAAGCTTTTGGGGGAGTGACAATAGGAAAAATAAAAATGATGAAAAATCATACTATGTATTTACAATAACGCCATTGGCGGCCCCCCCTTACAAAATACATGAGTAGCCCACCCATGACACACATGCTGACACCTTGAAGGCATGCGGTTGGCACTCTGATGGCTCATGGTAGGTGCTTGATGGCGCGGTGAAAGAGTCACTCATGACAACGTGTCATGATGTCGATGGAGGGCCAAATCTGCCATCATCACCAATAAACCCATTATAGGGAGGGAAAACCCGAATTTTCTCTCACTCCTTTCCCTCCCTCCCTTTCACACTTTCTTAGCAATCACTAACTTCTCCAACCATCATTCCCCTCCAAACTTTCAGAGCCAAATCACCACCACTTGACTAAAGCCTCTCTGACTTATAAAATAACAAAAACAAAAAATGCTTTTGGTCATATCGTGAAAATTGACAAGTGAGAAACCTCAATGACAAACTTCTAGACCTAGTGCCATAATAAGAATGTAAATCAATTTTTTTGGTAATGGGATAGGAATGCATACCAATAAAGGGAGCTATCTAGTCAGATATCACATTCTCATACTAGCATAAAAGCATTTCCCTTTAAATGAAGAAGTATCAAGTTAGAATTTCTAAGGTAAAATATAAAAACCTCCCTTGAGTGTGAGTTCCAAAAAGCTCATGGCCAGGTCAAAGAGATGGAGTCGCTACCCTTTTTTTAGAGGAAATGGGCCCTCATTTTTACATTTGAAAAACTCAATTTAAGTCTTTGATAGTGATTTCGTTTTTCATGGAAAAGGCACACGACCAAGAGATTTCAGGTCCCAAGGATTGGGAGAGGGAAAGTATTAGGCACCCCTCTCTCCAAGCTGCTTTAGCAATCCAATACGAGAGTTGTTCAGCTTCAATTTCTTTTGGAGAAAAACAGAAATGGTTGTAGGAATTTCCTAAATCTGGAAGAACATGCTTTCAACTTCTCCTATAAATGAATTTGAGATAATGTTATTGGGTCTTAGGTATTGATTTTATTAAGACCCTCACCTCTCTACTTCTATTCTCAGTCAAGAAGAAATTGAAAATGATGGTTCTCCAACATTTCAGAACCTCGAGCAAACTAGAAAAACTAAAAAAGGCTTATCTTTCGTATGTACCTTATTAAAGGTTTTCCAACAGCTAGAGATGAGATAAAATGAAGTTTAAATGGGTTCTTGAGTTATGGAGTGTTTCTAGCTGCAATAACTTCCGCTTGAAAATGGAGGAGACGAGTTTAAAATCTGAGGTTCAGAGTACCTCCGAATTTCAATTGAATAGGAGGGCAGTATATGGGCTGGGAGAAAGCTCTCTTCTCTCTCTCCTTTTCTTTCTAGGGGATTCCCTCATGTTTCCTCCCTCTTCTCCTCTCCTCCCCTTCTTCTCTCCAGTCCCCCCTTTGAGCTCGAATTAAATCAGTATTTATAAAGAAAGGGAGGGGGTGAGGTATGAATTCGTTCAGCTACAATGCCTAGGACTCAATAAAGATTTTCACACAAATCGGCAAAAATTCTTCAAAGAAATAGATGCTCAGTCAAGCTTACCTATTTCGTGAAACATTTTCTTTAATTTGGGGGTGGTTTTCACGGGTTTTGTGCATCCAATGGGAGCTTAAGGCGTGTCTGTCATGGCAGTCTCGTATCTGGGGTTGTTAGTGGTAGAAAACATAAATTTGTTGAACTTTTAAATGCTATTTTGTCTTTTCTTGGTATCAAGTGGGGTCTGCTTGGTATTTTGAACCTTTTAAGCCTATTAGACTCAATTTCTTTAATCCAAGTGTTCTAATGGGTCTGACATCAGCCATCACCCTTTTGAGGCTTTAGGTCGAGACATATGACGTGTTAATTTAATCTGGTGCATTGAAATAACATCTTTCTATTTTAACAGTCAAACGGATGAATCTAATCATGAAATTTGGCATGCTGGGGTTTTTTGGGTCTCTGAACACTGGTGAGATCTGATTGGACAAATAGGGTTAGGATGATTGAGATATATAGCTAAGAAGTTTGGATCAATGAGATTTGTTGAAATAGAATCTTTGTTTGATGAAGGGTCAAACAAGAGAATTTTGGGGATAAAATTTGGTGGATTGGAACTTTTGAACGTCCTGAATCTAATGAAAGTGATGAATCTTTGATCAGAGGTGTAGATTGACTAATTTGGTTTAGGTCTAGGTTTTAGCTAATTGTTTATCAACTAACGAGAAGGCTTGAAATGAAATCTTACTTTTCAGCGGTCAAATGGAGATGTTTGGTCATGAAATTTGACATGCTAAGGTTTCTTAGGTCTCCAAACACAATGTTAAGGTCTGATTGGTCATATGAAGTTGGGAAGACGAATGGTAAGCTCTAATTAATGAGATTTGCTAAAATAGGATCTAAGCTTGATGATTGGTCAAACGGGTGAATTTTGAGCTACAATTTGGTGGGTATGCATGGATTAAGGGGATGAGTCAAGTGGATGGTTATGATCTGAGAAAGATATGGTTGATCTTGGTAATCGTTCAGGGACATCAAAATAGGGTGTTTTCGTGGTTGATCATCGTAGATTTGCGGTGGGATTCACTAGTTGATTGCTTCCTAGTGATCTTGAGGTGATGTGTGTGTTGCATTTGATTTTGAGAAGTTGGAGTTTGAATATCGCATATATCAGGGCCGTTTGCAAGGGAGTTGGCATGATGAACGATGAATCTTTGGAGCTTAGTCACGAAAATTGATATTAATTAAGTTGTAGTTTTTCCAAGCCTGTGGATGATGTCTAATCAAGGTTCTTATTTATCCTATGGGTTGTGTTAAAGGAGGGTATTTCGGGTTTTAGAAAGGCTAAATTGATCTAGTTGTGCTTCTAAGTTTTTTATATCTAAGATGAGAGTCGAATCATTTACAATTCACGATGCATGAAACACTAAATTTGACATTTCATACATTAACAAAGTCCTGATTTTCAAAGCATGCCAAATTTTTTAATAATCGGCTGAACCAAACAATAATATAGACGGGCATTGAACATGCCTATGTGAATTCAACGTGGCATCGCTTTTTTTAAAACGGCCACGGTTCCAAATATCCCCATCATGAGATCTCCTTAAAAACCCCCGAGCGTCAGATTCTAGATGTTTCTCGGCCCCAACTGCCTATCTGATCGCATCTCATTCTATTCTCGTATCATAAACATAAAGTTCCACGTACTACGTACGGCATAAAAGGCATTTATTTCCCTTTGAATTTGAATGAAGAATCACCGAATTAAAAATTCTAGAACGTTCGACATCAAAATTAATAATTCCCACTTCCCAGTCGAATCATCCACATGCTTCTAGATATTTCTCGGCCCCCAAACCCAAATGAAATTTGCAGAATCCTCCCTCTCATGTCATACGCTTCTTATAAATAGATGGTCTGATGAATGGATATTCCATTAACGATAAACGAACCGATAGCGTTCAAAGCACTCGGGAAATCTCTTCTTTGGATCTCACTTCCCAATTCAATTTCTTTCAACAATCAATCAATCATTAATGGAGAACCCCTTCTTTAGGAACTACTGGAGCTCAACTCACCCTCGCTACTGCTCGCCCAATCTCCGCATCATCCCCGTCTCGCATCACATGAAGTCCCCGTCTACGAACGTCATTTCTATTCCGATTCGTTTTGTATCAGAGGAGAAACGACCGGCTGCTGCTTTGAAGATTCAGAAGTGTTTTCGAGGATTCTTGATTAGAAAGAACGTGAAAAAAATTATTGAGATTAAGAAAGAGGTAGATGAAGTTGAACAGCGGATTTCGAGAAGGAAGACGGTGGATTTAATTCGTACGGATGCGAAAGAGCAGTTGAGAGTGAATGAGACTCTAATGTCTTTGCTTTTTCGGTTGGATTCAGTTCGAGGCGTTGATTCTGGGGTTAGGGAATGCCGGAAAAAGGTTATCAAGAAGGCTATTGCCTTGCAGGAGAAGATGGATGCCATTGTTGCCGGTGATCAGGCTGCCACTGTGGTGGATGGTGTTGGCTCCAATGGTCAGATTCTAGGAGGGGACGACGGCGTCGGTTCTTCTTCAGGTACATCCGAAACTTTTGCTGGCGATGGTGATCGATTTCTTGACCTCAGAGAATCAACCGATTCTTCTGACCGATGTGAAGCCACTGTTTCTCAAGCCCTAGAAATCGAGCATCCTGCTAGTTCTTTATACGATAGCAGAATCTTGTGCAATTCTAATGATCAAACCCTAGAAATAGGGGATTCATATATGATTGATTCAGTGGACCGTGAACAACAATCGGAAGATACAATCCAAACTTTAGCATTGCGAGTTGGACCGGAAGAGAATTGTGATGCCCAAGTTGAAACCCAAGATGCTGAAAGAGAAACTTCTGGTTCTGGTTCAGTAGAAACCCTACAAGATATTTACCCAACACCTTTAGCAGGTGGAGATGTAACTGAAGAAACCACAGAAACAGAGAAGCCGAAGGAATCTTCTGAGAAATCTCACGAGAACTTGATCAAAGAAGGTAAAGAAGGAAGGACAGAGAAGGAAGTGAATGGCATGGAAATCCAGCAATATGAAACGAAGTCGGAAGGTTGTGTGACTGTAGACGAGAAGGAAAATAGGGAAGAGAATGTTAGCAACAGAAAAATGATGGAAAGGATGATTGAAGATAATGGCAGGTTGATGGAGTTGATGACGGAGCTATTTGAGAGAAACGCTGAGCAGAGCCGTCTAATGAGCTCGTTGACGCAGATGGTTCAGCAGCTTGAGAAGGCCTTCATGTGTGAGAGATTGAAGCGCAAGAAGACTAGAAGAGGCAGGCAGCGGGCGCAGTTGAGAGACATGATACCGCACCTGGCGCTAGAAAACAGGGGAGTGAGAGGAGGAAACCCGATTGAGCACCAGAACTATTAGAGAATCATGTGTTCTTGTGGTAATTGTGGGTGTTAATTTTTTTTTCTTGGATCCTAGAACTGTGTAATCCATTACCATTCTGTTGGAGTTGGACAATGCCAGACCCAAACTATGTGAATTTTAGACGTTTCTAAAGCCTTATAAAATTCTCTCTTGACTACTTGTCTTAATTAATCGACAGTTTTACTTTTTAATAGTTCAGTAATTTTCTTTGTTAATATCCATTCAATAATACTGGTATCAGAATTACGCACCATTGAACTCTTGCTTCAAGATTAGTCAATTAATTTTGAATGTCTTAAGTAAAATGTCAACAGTTTTCAAGCAGGCTATACCGTGTAAATCTATTTTATCAAAAAAAAAAAAAAAAACATGTAAATCTATATGATTGGCTTGTAATTGCCCCTTGCATGACTACATGTAAGATAAATTTTTCAATTTTTAATTGTTTTTATAATATTTGAAAATTACAAGACTAAGGCAAACCTTCTTATTTAATTGATTTTAAGGCATTCAAGAATTATGGAAATACTTGCTCTTTACAGTTATGCCTCTATGATATTCGAAAATTACAGCAATGCCATATAAAATTATTTACTATTATACCATCCTACAAAATAAAATATCATCCCTCTTCTCTCTTCTCTCTTCTCTCTTCTCTCTTCTCTCTTCTCCTATTCTTTATCTTAATTGTTATTTATTCATTTATTTATTTTTATTATTATCTAAGCATTTATTTATTTAATAAAATTAAATAAGTTATTTTAAATCAATAAAATAAAAGAGAATTGACACTGAGAGAAAGATTTTAATAGACATTTATTTATTTATTTATTTTAGGATAAATTTCTTAAACTACCCCTTATGGTTTAGCTAATTGACTAAGTATACCTTTGCTGTTTTAAATTTTTTAAAACCCAATGTTACCTCTCCCTTGTCTCGAATTCATTTTCTAGATAACCGGAAAAACACTATTGTGGTCTTCGACACACTGGCGTACGTAAATAGAGAAGAAAGCCCTGAATAAAAATGCTCTTATGAGAACGATAGTGATGATGGCCATGGAACCGACAACAAGAGTAGTAGAAGGAGAAAGTGGAGGTGAGAGATTCCATGGTCGTTGGTTGATTAGAACTAAATCGGTGGAAGATCCAGCAGCAGCCATGAGTGGTGGTGTTGCCTTCCTTTGGCGGCGGCGGCCGTGAGTGATGGTGTCATTCCGCTGGTTGATTAGAACCAAATAGGTGGAGGATCTAGCGGCAGCTGTGAGTGGTGGTGTCATCTTCCTTCGGTAGCGGTGACCATGAGTGGTGGTGTGTCATCTTCCTTCATCATTAGTGTATAATAATAAAAGTGATTTTTCAAACGTGGAACTGTTGCTCCTGCTCATACCCCAAACTCTCTTTTTTATATATGCATCTTCTCCTTTTGCTTAGAAATGAAATAGAAAGGAAAAAACGGTAATATCTTTTGCATTTATGTCTTGGATATTCAGTAAACATAGGCGCCAAATAGGGGAAGACGGCCTGGTTTCTCAATTCTCAGGGCTATTGCAAGCAAAGCTAGACTAGCCATCTCTCGTTCTATTCTGTTCCCGGCAAGAAAGAGAGAGACATTGGGGGAGAAGCAGAGCTCTCTCGCTGGCTCATTCGCTCTAGATATGAAACGCAGTTGAGCCAAAGCTTCCTCAATGAAGTCAGTCTGCTGTTTCCAACGAGAAAGATAGAGAGACCTCGGGAGAACCAGAGCTAGAGATGTCTAAAACCTCCCCTAAGATGCCTCAACGAAGTCAGTTTGGGTTGCTCTTGATTATACGTTCCGCTAATTCTTCCACTAAGATTCAATCTGGGTTGCTCTTTCCCCTCTTCTTCTTCTATTTCTCCTTCCTCCATCTTCATCTCTGTTCACCAATGAAACCCTGTTGGTAGTGTGTAGCGGAATTCTACAGTTCATCCCTGTTCATCTCTATTGAAGACGATGGATGTAGACTAGAGCTGTACTTCCCATTTTTTTCCTGTTTTATTTTGAAAATTTAAAGAAGCAAAAAGGGTAAAAAAGTCTTTTTCGTCTTTCGTTAACGGATGCTAACAATAAGAGAAATATTAGTCAATTGTCAGAAACAGTAAGGGTAGAATTAGTCAATTTTCAAACAATAAGGGTACATTTAGTCAATTAGCTAAAACATAAGGGTTGTTTAAGAAACTTACCATTTATTTTATTATTATAATCTAAGAATTTATTTAGTCAATAAAAGTAAATAAATTATTTATAAATCAATAAAATAAAAGAGATTTGACATTGCATTATTTATAAATCAATAAAATAAAATAGATTTAACATTGCGAGAAATATTTTAATAGACGCTTATTTATTTATTGTACTAAATTATTTATTTTTTATTACATAAGCATTTACTTATTTAATAAAATGAAATAAATTATTTATAAATCAATAAAATAAAATAGATCTGACATTGAGAGAGAGATTTTAATAGTCATTTATTTATTTATTTTATTAAATTATTATTTAGTTAATTTATTTATTATATTAAATTATTTATTTATTTTATTTATTTTATTATTAGTATCTAAGCATTTATTTAGTTAATAAAAGTAAATAAATTATTTATAAATTAGTAAAATAAAGGAGATTTGATATTGAGAGAAATATTTTAATAGACTTTTATTTATTATTTTACTAAATTATTTATTTATTTAGAAATAATTTACTAACAAATTATTCTCTCCCCTTGAGCCCAATATTTAGGTAGGGTTGTCAATGGGCCGTTTTCGACCTAATGAACCCAAATCGATTGGACCGGTTCTAGTTCTAGGAACTGGAACTAACAGGTTGATTCTTGGTCTTGATATAGGGTCCCAATTAATATAGATTTAGAATATATATATATAATGTATAATATATTAAATAAATAAATTATATATACTATACATACTATACATACAATAGATATATAGAATTTTTAATATATATTATACATAAATATTTATCTTTCATTTATTACAATTGGGTCTGTCGGGTCAAACCAGATTGTCTCAAGAACTAACCGGTTTGGTTTCAGTCCAAAAATTACAAACCCTATCGGGTTCGGGTCCAAATCCGAATCCTCAACATTTCATGTTGGTCGGTTCCAACTGATTCCGACCCATTGGTAGTCCTATATTTAGGGCTATCAATAGGTAGGTTTGAGCCCCAAAATTTAGGGGGGGGGGGGGCAAAATGTAAGTGGAATGGGGGGCTATGGCTTCCCTAGGTTCCCTATGACCGGACCATTGAACCTAGATCTTGAGCCCAAGCACGACCTCATATAAAGCCCGAAGCTCGACCAAAAAATTAAGAAAAAATATTTGTATTCTTTATTTAACAACAAAATTGATTTATTTATATTAAATTGACTTCAAAAATAAAAATTTTAATTACTTATTTATTGTTTTATTTTATTAAATTAAATATATTATTATTCATAATTTTTATTTATTTAATTCAACATGCACCCAATATTTAGGATTGTCAATGGGCCGGGTTTGGTTCTAGATAAGTTGGACTAGTCATGTCCTAATAATAAATGAATAGTTACTTATTTATTTTATTATAATGAATAATTGATTTATTTATTTTACAAAATTAAGTAAATTATTATCCATATATTTCTATTTATTTAATTTACTAAATTATTCAATTAGTTAATAATTTAGGGCTATCAATAGGTTAGGTATGCGTTGGGCAGGGGTGAAGGTAGGAATTTTTTATAAGGGGGGCTAAAATCTAAGTGGATTTTGGGGTGGGGGGGTAATTTTGGGCTATCAATAGATTAGGTATAGGTTGGACAGGAACACAACTAGGAATTTTTTGAGGGGTGCCAAAATCTAAGTGGATTGAGGAGTACAGGGAATAAATATAGATGGCCATTGGGGAGAGGGGGGAGTGGGAATTTGTTGGGCCATAAGGGGGCCATGGCTCCTTAGGGGTCTCACTGTCTCCACCCCAAGGTTGGGATTAAACCTATTCATAGGCCACGCTAAGCTTTGCCTTTATATCAATGGAACATATTCATGCCCAAGCCTGAGCATGACCGAACCATTGGGCCTAGATCTTGAGCCCAAGCTCGACCCCCATATGAAGCCCAAAGCCCAACTAGGAAATTGAGAAAAAAATATTTGTATTCTTTATTTAACAATAAAGATGATTTTTTTTATATTAAATTGACTTCAAAATTGAAATCTTTATTTATTTATTTATTATTTTATTTTATTAAATTAAATATATTACTTTCCATAAATTTCTACTTATTTTAAGTAAATTCTTTTTCTAAAACCTATTAATTAAAAAATTTACCTTTTGCAAATTTATCTTTTCTTATACAATAATTTAGCTTTAAAAAGCCCTTGCAACAAAGGGGCCCCTCCACTAGTTTAAATTTTATAATGTTGGGTAAAATATAAAAACCTCCCCTGAGGTTTCACTATCACAAAAACCTCCCATGTAGTTATGAAGTTTGAACTTTACTATTGTGAATGTAATACGTTGAATTGAACAATTCAACGAATGCATTAAATTTTCAAAAGTACTCATTTTACCCTTATATCTATCAATTCAGATGGAAATTTACTAAAATACCTTAAAAGAATTTTTAATTTTTAAATAAAAGATTACCAAAATCAAATTGAAAAGAGTAATAAAGTAATTTTACTCTCCAAAAACATTAATCTAGTGAAGTCAAGAAGGGTAAATGTTTGAATTATATTGAAAGATGCCCTAATAAGTTCCAAGGGCAATTTCATAACTTTGAAAGGTAACTGTAAGAGTGTAGGTTTTTTTTTCAAACTACAGGAGACGTACATGTAAGGGGAGGTTTTTATATTTTACCCTTTTTTAAACACTTACAAGTCTTGGTTACATGCATTTATCAAAAAAGGATGTTTGAAAGTTGCAGAAAATACTCCCATTATAACACACCACTTTCCATTCACAATGTACAGGAATTTGTCTTCAAGCAATCTTATGGGCCCGTCTCGATTGAATTATCCTCAATTGGCAATTTGGATAGTCGGTATAAATTATTGATCTAGAATATTCTTATGATCTGCTACCTTTGAATTTTTTTTTAATTTCAGAAGACATATATTTATAAATAAATAAATGTACATATAATTTATAAATATGTCTATATTACATTTTTATAATAATTTATATATATATTTTTTAAATCGCTTCTACCCAAAGCTGTTCGTGGTCTCTTATATATATGATGAAACCGTTTAGTCTACCCTCTCTCATTTTGTCACCTATAGGAGTTACTCTTAGGTGAATTCATTCCTGATCTCATCCTTTCTAATTTTTCAACTTATCCAATTTAGAATTCACATTTTTGTCACTCATTTTTTTAACATGTTATTTCTTGACTACCCAACATTTCGCTCTATACAACATAGCTGGTCTTACAATTGTTTTATAAAGTTTCCTATTAATTTAAGTTGTATTTTCCTATTACACAAAAAGTTCAAATGCACCTCTCCATTTTGCTCAACCTACCCTAATTCTTTTAATGGCATTCATTCCCTTCAGTTTCTCCCTTGTTAAGAACTATTGAACCAAAGGTCACATTGAGTTATCTCTTGGCCTCCAATCCTAGGGGTATCCAGATTTACCCTCCTATTATTATTTAATTCACATGTCATATACTCTATTTTTGTGGGCTGAGTAGAATTGGAAATGGAAACTATTTGTTCAAATTTGATCTTAAGCGTGATATTATAATTGGGTTAGATGGATCTACTCTTATCTGATCTGATATTACACTAAAAATTATAGGTTCAAGCTTCAAAGAAGTTATATTCAATTCATTTTGTCCATGGCATATATTATGAAAGCTATTTTTAGTTTACATAATATAATTATTTTCGATCATATTAATTCAAATGTAAATGAATCAAATTTAGATCTACCTAATCATTCAATCCAATCCGTTTGTAGCCGTTTCCACGCAAACCCTCACTCATATAAGACACAAATGCGGACATGAATTTCCGAGTTCTGAATGCATACTTCCATCTACACTGTTAACTGATTTAAATTTGAAAGAAAGTCAAAGTTGAGATTCAATTATGTTCAAACTAAACATCGTGTACCAGCATCTAGGCTAATGATGTAGCCTTCAATTCCGAAACATTTTGACCAAAGTTCAAAGTATTGATATTGATATTCTATCGGGAGCTTCCGATATGCCCCTACAGCAGGTTTTTGATCAATTCAGGGGGTAGACAGACCTTAAACAAGACCCTCTGAACCGAATTTAAAAAAATAAACAAAAAACTACCGATACTGCCCAATACACTGATAGGCATATCGGGCATATAGATATTTTGAGCATTGATTTTGACACAATTTACAGCAATGGTTTACTGTGGAGATTCCCTAACAACTTAATTATGAACTTGGAGTTTAGATACTTCAAAATACCAAGTATATGAACTATAAAACACATTATAAATATGCAACGAACTGGTTTATATCCGTAGTCCGTAGTTCTTGACACTAGTACTACTATATGGGAGTGCAACTGCTGGTGATTTTGACACTTTTTACGTCCTTCAAAACAGTAAATCTGTGTTTGGTTGCAGTGCAATTTTATTTGCACTAGTACTATATGGGAGTGCAAATGAAAAAAAAAATTGTAAATTTTGGTTTAATTTTGTTTTGGGTTTTACTTTATTCTGATCTTATTTTACTTCTTTTTTCCTGCAACCCAACGAAGTAAGATAAAACTTGAAATAAAAATAAATCAAAACTTGAATTTTGCATCAATGCAAATGAATTTACACTGCAACCAAACACAGCCTAAGGGATACCATATTACCATCTTCAGTAGATTCAGTGGATGAAGAAAAAACAGGGTTTGGTACATTAATCGTTTTTAGTAGGTAGCAAAGTGTTTTTTTTTCGTCCAAGAGAAGATGATGAGAGGACTGATGGCAAACTACCGAAATTCGAAATTTTTCAATAAAAAATAAAACGAGATGGGACCTTCTGGTTGCACAAGTGAAAGCCACCTGTTATTTCAACGAAACTGATTGTGAATAAAACATATATTTAGGTTCAGTTCGTTTGCAGTGCAAATTTTATTCGCATTAGTGCAAACGCAAGGCGGTGCAATTGGCTAGTGTATATTCTCGTTTACTTTCACTTCAGATTTGGCATATACTTGTTTGTTTGTAAAAACTGAAAAAGTAAAATAAGAAGGTAAACGATGTAGTCTCACCTAAATAACTGACATACAATGTTGGGCAGGTTTGGCTAAGGTCAGACCGAGCTCAAGTTGGCCTCAGGTTACCTGAGCTTCAACCAAACCCAACCCAAGTTTAGTGATGCCCAGCTTTTCTGCCCCAGGCCCAGATCCCAAAAATTCAAGCCCAACCCATGCAAAATCTCAGGTTAAGAAGGGTCGGGTTGGGCCACCCAATTTGCAGCGCCAATGTTGGGGGAGCTTTAGCAGCCAAGACTTTTAAAAACATTATGGGAATTCGGCTTCATAGAGACAAGATTCAACAATAAGCATCAAAATGCTACCTCCAGAACTTGTGACTCAGAGATTGATTTCAGTAGTAATCAAATTTTAAGCACTCCAATTGACGTGTATTCTAAACAAGAATGAAGTGACAGAAAGAAGAGCATTAACTCAGACTGGATGTTTTGTAGTTTTGAAAGTCGAGAACAAAAATATATACATTAGCATTAACAGCGTTTATTGTTTAAACTCTAACATAGCACTTCTAGAGCTTATCATCATGGGTTGGATCAATAGAGATTGTGTATTATTCACCAAAAGCATCAAGTACAAGGTAATAGATGGTTCAAGTTTGATTTCTGGAGGACCATAGTGCGACTCCTTAGGATGCAACTCAGATCAGGTTGGACATAGTTGATAAAAACCCTAGTCCTTGTTAAAACCTCCACCAGAGCCTTAGCCAACCTGATCTTTAACTCAAGGTTCTATAGTCTAAGTTTCTAACCCAATCCAACCAAACAACGAAATCAGGTTGAAAATGCACCTATCAAATCTACATACATATGCACAAATAGATGCTACTACAACCATACAAGCACATATATCATATACATGCAAATGATTCTAAATTTAACATACTGAACTCAGGTTGGGTTGGCTTACCCAATGAACAACCTTAACTCTAACCCAACGTCCCAACCAAACTCTAATATTGAGTTGGCAACTTTACAACCTTAACCATAACCCTATCCTCAAATGGACATTCTTCCTTTTTTATACCAGCATGGACCTTTTTTCTTTTCAAGCTTTGTTGGTGTCAGATCAAACCAAGTTGTTCGCTCAACGACTCCATACATTTTGGGGAGATGTTCCTAGGGGTGTCAATTGGACTGAATTTGGTCCAATCCGATCCAGTCCAATGTGAGTCCATTAAAATGGACCAGGTCCAATCCAATCCAATGAATGTTTTGGGCCAATTTGGACTGGTCCAATTCAATGTCTAGACCGTCCAATCTATTCAAATTCATTTTGATTTAGATTGGTTTCAACACAAACCCAGTTCATTGACACATATTCTTATCTTATATCAATGTACCAGACATTGGCTTAATCCAACCCAATCTAATATAAATTTGTTATGGATGGACCAGGTCCAATCTAATCTAATAAATATTTTGGACTGGATTGGTCCAATCCAATATGTCTTGTTGGTCAGTCCAATCCATCCAAAATGATTTTGGACTGGACGGGGTCCAATCCAAAACCGGTCCATTGACACCCTTAGATGTTCCCATCCCTCTCAGACTGTCAAAAAAAAAGTGTATTCTTTATTTTGGGGGGTTAAAAAAGAGAGTACTCTGGTCTACAAGATTCACAGAAACTTAGAAGGCCATCACCAATGTTGGTCCCAGCTATGCCTTGGGAAGAGTAGACTGGAACTGGATATAGTCCTAAATTTTTTGTTTTCTTTTTTATGGATAACTTGAATTTTTTTATTGAATTATGATTCCAAAGCACCCCACAACTCCAATGGGAGCACTAGACCATAAACCCAAGCCAAAATTTTACTTGATATACATCACTATCCTCCACCCCACTTGTAGACCCCCAAAATAAATACTCCTTACTAACCCCTTGTATTGCCAAAGCATTTGCCAGTTCTACTAACCCACTTGACCTGAATATGGGCTCTCAGCTCCCTTGCTAAACTAGCCGTTTCTCTTACAGTTTGCCTATAGCACCAAGGACCTTTTCTTTTGCACTTCAGCCATCCAATAATCATAAAAACAATGCACAAGTCACCTTCAACTAATAGGTTGTTGTAGTTTAAAGCCTTCCCAATTTTCAGCCCCTAAACTAGTACCAACAATTCTGCCTTGATTGAGTTATCATCTCCTATAGGACCTAAAACGACTGCCAAAATTGCACCTACCTCATTTCTAAAAACTCCCCTTATTCACACAAACCAGGGTTGCCAAGGCTGTGCCTAACAAATTTCAGTTTAACAATATTTGGTGGCGGGTGAGACCAGTTCTCCAATTATGTCATCAACAGAAAATGGTTCAAAAAGAACTTTGGCATTTCTTTTGTACAAGGTGGCCACTCTCGGACTCAAACCTACGTTCTCACACTTGCCAAATACCATCCCAAGATTTAACCATTACACCAAGTAAAGGTCCCCATTGTCTATTCTTTTAGGCTCAGGTTTGTTGTAGTGCAAATTTCATTTGCATTAGCATAAATACATGGGAGTGCAAACAGGATGAGTGTAAACTCTGGTCTACTTTTGCTTCAGATTTGACTTTGCCTTATTTTTGTGAGAAGTAAAATGATGTGGTCCCCACCTTATGTGCAAAAGAATGGAGATAGGAGGTAGGTTATTACTTTGAGAGTGAGGGAGAAAGCAAGATGATATGGTCCCCACTCTATATGAAAGAACTGAGGTATGAAGGAGGTGGTGAAAATTTTGCATCAGCTTTTGAGATGCAAAATCTGCATTGCCAGTAAATGCAAACAAGACAAGAGTACAAATCTTTTATTAGATAAGAGTGCAAATCATAATTATAAACAGATGTAAAAATGAACCAAGTGCAAAATTTTTATCAGGTTCAAATTTACATTGCAAACAAAAAGAGCCTTTGAACCAATTTTGAGAGCCAAAGAGAACCAAGAATTAAAGGATAAAATAGAAAAAAAGAATTTCCAAAAAAAATCAAAGAAAAGATTCAATGAGTTTGAAGAAAATAACAACATATGCAAAAGAATGCAACAATTAAAGGAATTAATAAAATAACCAATAAATCATCAAGATCAACAAAAGCAGTCTAAGATTCAGATTAGAAATTAGATGTGAATCTGAGAAACAAGCAAGAAGGTTCACATCTTACTTGACTAAAAAGATAAGAAACATCAATTCTTGAACCTAACATTGAATTTCTTGCCACACTAAATTACTATCTTCTACCAATGTTTACAATCAATTATGCATAAAAAAAAGAGATCAATCAGCGCTAAGATTCATTTCATTTCCAATCCAACTATGAATTGAAATTAGAAAAATAAACATGGTAGTCCAAGGAATATAAGTGTTGCTCATCATTAAGTTGGCATTTGATGAACTTTGAAACAAGAGCTGAAAGTAGAATGCTAAAAGATTTCAAATTTAAGAATGTTGATTTGGATTTTCAAACTTAAGTGTTGACGTCCTGGGTGCAGTGGCTCATCCCACCTCGGTGCATCTTGCTTTTGACCAACAACAACAAACCGTTCTAGGTCCTTCGGAGGTACCAGTTGAAGACCCAGTTTTGGCCAATGAAGATGCCCAGCGCCAGCGAGTCCCCCCTTCCCAGATCAATGATGTGGTGGAGCATGTGGATCGTTTGTTGGCTTTTGGAAGTTTTCGTGGTGTGTCTTTTGTTGAAGATCAAGAATCCCAAGTATGTGAGTGGATGAGTTCTAAGGAGACCTCAGTATATAAAACTCAGGGAGTGAGGTAGAGAATGATAGTGATTTCTCTAACAGCTCCATTCACAGTCTGGGTTGTCTTACTGGTAGCAGAAGGTCTAAGGCAAAGGCAGATCTCTATGGTGATGTAGTGGTCAAACCCTCTGTTAGGGGGTCACGCAGGACTCGTGGAAGAGGCTGAAGAGGAAGGAGAGGAAGAGGTTAAGTATCGAGGTGGTCTTTATTTTTAGCTCGGGTGGGGTGTTTTTGTTGTCTTGTAGTTCTTTGCCTTGTGGTCTGGTTTTGCTGGTTTGGTTTTTGGTTTTTTTAGGTTTGGGTGTTTTTGTGGGTTTTCCCGTTTTCTTTGTTAGGCCAGTTTTGATTTCGGCCTTTCATCTTTCATATACTGTTCTTTGTTTCTAATAAATTATACCTTACCTATTTCAAAAAGAAAAAAAGAAAATCAAAGTGAAGACCATAATTGCTAGTGGAGTAACCTAACATTTCTGCTCCTAGCCTCCAACCATACCACCGTTGGTTCAAGGTGTCATTCAACTTTATATCCAATTTCTTCCCAATTTCCATAGTGATTATGTTGCTATAGCTGCCATTATCAATCATCATGGCATGTTAACATTTTTTTGCATCATACATGCATAAAAATGAGAGCTTTTAAAGTTTGAGAGTGTTTCCAGAGTGTACTACAATATAAATGTATATCGTCTTTTATCAGTAAATGTATATCACTCTTTATGCTAAAACAATCTTATAACACTAAAATACTGAGAATTTAATATTGTTTTCATACATATATGCATATCCTTTTTCTCCTCTTCCCTGTAACTTTTTTCCAATATGAATGAATTCTGTGGTTATATGCATATCCTTTCTGTTTTTGATGGGTCATATATGTATATCCTTTCATTTAAAAAAAGAAATCCCTTCTTTTCATCACCTCCTAAATAAAAGGTTGTGTATGTGATAAAGGAGAAAAGGAGGGAGAACAAGGCATGCAAGATCAAATCCTAAAGTCAAGGATTAGTTGAGTAGTAGGTGATTTTAAACCTCTAAATGTGCTTTATAGTTACTTTATTAACATAGTATGCCCTCTAATAACAGATAAGCATGGTGGAAGAACACTTTATTAGTTATTAGAGATTATTAATTATAAATAATTGATAAATAAAATTATTTACTGCTTTTTTGTGCAAGCATAACACTTTTCATTTACAAATGCTCATTTTAGGCATGCATGAAGGCTAAATTTTTTTTTATGGATATATGTAAGACTAAAATTAGAAAAGGTTAGAATTAATTTCCATTATAGAACTATATTCCTTGCTAAAAAGAAAAAGTTAACTTTCTCGATAACTACAAAAAAAAAAACGTAAACTTTCTCAATCTCACAAGATTCCAATGTAGGGTACCTAACAAATGCATGAGAAATCATCATTATCATCATCTAATCCTTGTCCCAACTGTATGGTGGGCTGGAGGCCAGCTACATGAATCCTGTTCCACCATCCTGTTCTTTCAGTGCTATGATGCCCAGATACAGCTATGGATGCTGACAGGGACAAGACAAGGATAGGAAAACAAGGATGTGAATCTACATTACGTAAAATCCTGGACATGGACCTGACATGGACACAGGTACAAGTATAGTATGTAGTATGCTTATATCACATATTATATCTAGTTTTAAAGCTAAATATCATTTTTTCAAGACTTATATCTTGCCGAATTTAATTAAGCCTTTTGGATAACTCACAGAAATTTATTAATTATCAGAAAGAATAAGGAATTGCTTGGTTACAAAGATAGCAGCCTCAAAAACAGTGGGCCCCAAAAATTCCATTCCCACCCTGTTTGAATTTACATTCATACTTCCAACTATCCCTCAAAAGATTCTGTATATTGACCCCATGTTTGGGTAGACCTCTGCCATGGTATTTGCACTTCTTGGAATCCAACCTTATAATAGATGCTCCAACCATAAAATAGATGCAACTCTCTTTCAAATGCTCTTATCTTCGTCAACAAGCTACAATATTGCCAAGTAGCATCTCTCACTTTTTGCAGCCGGCCCACAATTACCGGGAGTCACCTTTTATTTCGATAATTGAAAATTTTATTTGGGAGTCACCTTCTACAACCAAATTACATAGGCCAAAAGTTTTTCCAATCTTGTTGAATTTAATTAAATTTCTATCTATAGATCTTTTTATAGTGTTGATATAACTTGTTAAGATTATTACTTTTACAACAGTTAAAGCATTAATGCTATAAAGGACATCTAGAATTATCCTTGCAGCATCCATATGAACTGGAGTGTTTTGGATTATGTTCATAGAAGAATCCAGATGAAAAATTGGATGAAGTTGGAAGATGGAGTTCGTGCAGGCAGGTCAGTGGAGGAGATCCTTGAAGATAGAAGCAAAAAATCTCCTGTTCGAAGAGATGAGAATCAAGGGGATGGTAAGCCAGAAGGTAAGGGAAGCGGAAAAGGGTACAATATTGCTGGAAGGATTAGAAGTGATCGAGTGGCTAAGAGAGTTCATAGCTGGAGCCTGTTCAAAAGGTAAGCAGATAAACTGGCAGGATTTTAGTACACTAGAAGGGAGAAGATATGTTGTTGAATGTAAGAGGAATAGAAAGGGGTTCTTCATAGCTTTGGCTGAATTTCTTGGTAAGGGACAAAGGCAACTGGTGTGTCTACCAGCAGGAAAACAGAACCAAGGTTGGGGGGAAGTTGACTGGTTGCTCAAAGAGTTCTTAGCTCAAAGAGTAGCAAATGAGAAAAAAGCCTCCATAAGGGAGAAGGCATATCTCAGCAACAGCAGGGTAGAACAAGGGCCAGTGGTCATGGCAAAAACAAAAGGCCATTGCAGAATGATGGGAGGTCTAGAGAGAGAGGAGTGGTAGTAAGTTTGTGATACAAGCCAAGGAAAAGGTTAATGATTGGAGGAGGGTAGCTGACTTACTGGCAACCAGGTTGAAGTTGATGAGTGTTTTCATAGTAACCCCCTTCCTTCGATAACTGTAAAGCCATCCTAGATCCAATAGAGAATGATTTGGAAATATCAGCCATCAATGTTCAGGCTGAGTTCGGATCATCCACAGTCTTCAAATGGAATCCAACATCCAACTCCAAGGATTTTTTTGTCGAAGATGGTGTGGTGGTGCGTGTAATAGGCTTGCCATTCCATCTATAGAAACAAGAAATAGCAGAGTCTATAGCTGTGTTGTGTGGAGGAATCTTGAAAGGTGCTTTCTGGGGCGATCTCTATTCAGTAGCAATCCTGCTAAGTGGTGTGAAGCCAGAAGAAATTCCACGAAAGGTAGAGGTACGAATAGAGGGGAGCTTTGTCTCTATGTGGTTAGCTTCCTCCATTGAAGCAGGGTTGTGGAAGGAGGCTCGTATGGTAGGAGGGGAGAAGGAGGAAGAAGCACTACATGGACTTGTGAGATTGGGTAATTCAAATGGGAAGGGATGTTTCACTAAAAAGGGCCAACAAATTCTGGGAAGCCAAAAAGCTTTGGGGCAGTTGGAAGGTCAAACCTGGAGAAAGCAAGAAAAGGTTATGACAAATGGCAGATCCTTTGGGCAGGTGGTGTCAGGGGAAACAGACAAAAATTTTCTAGTGTCGAAAGGGAGAGGGCTGAACCAGCAACCTCAAACATGGAAGGTTGCTGGTTCGACCATTAAAACAGGGGGGCGTGACTCTTTAAGTGGTCATGTGGGACGAAAAGAAGGGCCCAATCGAGCGGATCCCTTTTATGGTGGGCCGGAGAAGGCATCTCAAGTAAAGGCCTTAAAGTTGGGCTCCTATAGTCTTGAGCCCAAGGCCCATTACAAGACAGATGGGCCGAGGGACACGTTAAGTAAGCACGTGAATGGGAGGAGGGATGAGCTGATAGATGAGATAAAGCGTCTATCTTCTTCAACCCCGAACCCCTCCTCTCGATCGAACAGATCAAGCGCAAAAAAATCTCAAGACTCGCAGTCTCGAGGCTCTCTACAGTGGGTCCCATCCAACCTGGCGAACCCGAGATACCTGAAGCCTAGTGATGAGAACAGAACAGGGCTTGAAGATTGGTTGAGTGAACAAAACAGCAATGACGATTCTGATAGAGACGAAACGCTAAGTCTGGGAAGTCTGTCTCTGAAAAGCAACAATGATTTTCTTGAAATAGAAAGTTTGCATACAGAGTTGTTGCTTTTAGAGGAAGAGACTGAAGAGGCAGGTGGCGGGAGGACTAGAAATGGTGAAGAAAATGGTTCTAAAGCTGTGAAAACTCCTCCTCCCTTCATCGAGGGAGCTGACCCTAAGTCTAATGAATTACAGGATGTTGGTGGAGAGGGACAAGAATCGGCCGTGAGGATGGATGCGGGTATTCCAGTGTCAAAAACACAGAGAAAGGTTTTCCAAGTGGGTAGGTCGTCAGAAAGTGATTCTTTCACCATGTCTACTTCACAACCTTGTCCAAAAAGGGGAAAGGCTTTAAAACCATTTGTCGCCTATCAGCAAGTCATTTCCAGTGATTATAGTCCTACCCCCGTTCTATCAGGTATGGGTGTCAATTCTGTTTTAGGTACTGACTTGTGTGCTATGCCTGTAACAGATATCACAGCTTCCCATCCAGGAGGTTCTAATGCATGAGAGAGGGTGATAGTGGAAGGAGGAGAGAGGGTGTTAGAAGGAAGTAGTAAGGGGGAGGCGAATAGAATTTGGGAGTTGATCTGTACAATGATGGAGGAACAAAATAAAAAGGAAGGACTCGTAGAAAGATGCTGTAGCCAAAATAAGTGTGAGAAGGATAAAATTCTTTCTCAAACATTGGCTGGAAAGGATGGAGAAAAGAAAAAGGATGATTGTTGTATTGGGAAGGGGGGAAAAGAGGAACAAATAAGAAAAAAAGATCTGAAGTGGAAAGGCTAATTTCAGACATTGAGGGGGATTTAGAATTCAGTGGTAGAGGGGATAGGAAAAAGGGCCTAAAATGAGGAGAATATGGCCTCTTATTGGGTTCCTTTGCTATTTTGTATCGATGAAAATTATTAGCTGGAACGTAAGAGGGTTAGGGAGTGCAAGGAAGAGAAGGGCGATCAAAGACCTACTCCGAAGGGAAAAACCTGATATTGTGCTGTTACAAGAATCCAAACTGATGGAATTAGATGGGAGATGGGTGAGGAGTTTTTGGAGGTCTAGAGGTTTAGGTTGGAGCTCGTCTCCTTCTTGGGGAGCCTCGAGGGGGATTGTAACACTGTGGAGGGAGGATGTGGTGGAAGTAGTGGAAGAATTGATAGGCAGATTCTCAGTTTCCATTAAGTGCAAGAATGTAGAAAATGGGTGTGTATGGGTCTTAACCAATGTTTATGGCCCTAATTCCTATAGAGAGATGAATGAGATGTGGGAGGAACTATATGCAATCAAGGGGCTATGAGATGGTCCTTGGTGCCTGGGCGGGGATTTTAACGTCATTAGATTCTCTGATGAAACCAGTAATCCCCAACAGGTAATCTCAACAAGCATGAGGAAATTTAATGGTTTTATTGAAGATTGTGAACTGAAGGAAATACCTCTGCTGCAAGCTAGTTACGCTTGGTCCAACCTTCAGGAAACCCCTTTGTGCTCGAAGTTGGATAGATTCTTATTTAACCTTGCCTGGGAGAATAGTTTGGAAAACTTGGTTGCTAGGGCGTTACCCAGGGTCACCTCCGATCACTGTCCTATCCAAATAGGAACTAAGTCTTTTCCTATAGGACCCAAACCTTTTAGATTCGAAAATATGTGGCTTACCCATCCAGATTTTGTGAAAAGAGTGAAGGAGTGGTGGGGTGAGGAGGAGAGGGGGGTAAGATGGAAGGGGATCAAGTTCCATAAGAAATTAAAAAGGTTGAGAGCCAAAATAAGAGTGGAATAGAGATCAGTTTGGTAGAATTGAGGAGCAAAAATTGGGCCTAATCTCTCAAATAGAGAATTTGGATGTAAAGGAATCTCACAATGGGCTGACCGAGGAGGACAAAGTGTTAAGGAGACAATTAAAAAAGGATTTGGAAGAAGTGTTATTGAGGGAAGAAATCAATTGGAGACAAAAATCTAGACACAAGTGGATTAAGGAAAGCGATGGAAACACTAGATTCTTCCATGATTTGGCAAATGGGAGACGAATAAAGAATTTTGTGACCAAGCTAGAGATAGGAGAGGAGGTGATTACCAACCAGGATGACATAGCCAGAAAATTTGTGGACCACTTTAAATTGATTTATAGAAGGCCTTTGAGTGAGAGAATAGTCATGGAAAGGGTGGATTGGCCAAGAATTGATGAAGGAGTGGCAAGGTGGCTGGAAAGGGATTTCGAGGAAGAAGAGATTAAGAAAGTTGTCTTTCTAATGGATAGATCCAAGGCTCCGGGTCCAGATGGCTTTACAATGGGTTTTTATCAAGACTGTTGGGAGGTTTTGAAAGTGGATCTAGCTGAAGTCTTTAAGGAATTTGCAGACAATCACACTATAAGCCCTGGAATTAATGCCACCTTTTTGGCCTTGATACCTAAGAAGAATGATGCCAACCACCCAAAAGATTATAGGCCTATTAGTCTGGTGACAAGCATCTATAAAATTCTGGCAAAAGTGCTCTCATTGAGGATCAAAACAATCCTCCCTACCATCATTAGTGAAACCCAGGGGGCTTTCATTAAAGGGCGACAAATAACAGATCAGATCTTAATTGCGAATGAGTGTGTGGAGGAAATGAAAAGGTCTAGTAGGAAAGGATTCATTTGTAAATTGGATCTTGAAAAGGCCTATGATTTGGTGGACTGGGAGTTTCTATTAGAGGTTATGCGAAATGGTGGATTTGGGGACAAGTGGTGTAGTTGGATCTTTGGGTGTATCAGTACTTGTCACTACTCTATTCTGGTAAATGGTACGATGAGGGACTTTTTTCCAGCTTGCAGGGGTGTCAGGCAAGGGGATCCACTTTCACCCTTCCTTTTTACCTTAGTAGCTGATGTGATTAGTAGGATCATTACTAAGGCTGACAGCAAAGATGCCATTAGAGGTTGGAGAATAGGGAGACACCAAGTCCCCGTTACCCACCTTCAGTTTGCAGACAACCTAATGATTTTTTGTGAAGGAGGTCTTAGTGAAAAGGTAGCAAACCTAAAGGAGCTAATAAAAGGATTTGAAAGTGTCTCTAATTTGAGAATAAATCTGGAAAAGAACTGCATAGCAGGTATAAATTTTGAGGTAGAGGAGATCGAGGCTATTGCGGAGTGTCTTGAGTGTTCCACCTCTGCTTGGCCTATGTCATATTTAGGGCTTCCTTTAGGGGCAAATCCTAGGGAGAGTAGATTTTGGACCCTAGTGTTAGAAAAGTTTGAGAAGAGATTAGTCTCATGGAAGAGGAACTATATCTCTTTAGGAGGGAGAATTACCCTAATAAGAGCTACCTTGGCTAACTTACCTACCTATTATTTGTCTGTCTTTAGGATACCAGTTAGGGAAGCTAGGAAACCGGAGAAGTTGATGAGAGACTTCTTATGGGAGCCGGAACTAGAATAAAATGATCACTTGGTAAATTGGGAAATTGTGTGCAGTAGTAAAGATGAGGGGGGTTTGGGAAGTGGGAGGGTAACTAGAAAGAATCAAGCTCTGTTAGGGAAATGGTTGTGGAGATGGCCTTTGAAAAGAGAGATTGTGGCATGAGGTGGTGGGAAGCATTCATGGGAGGTCAGAGAATGGATGGGATGTTGGTGTATCGAGGCAAGCTAACCTAGCAGCACCTTGGAAGGCTATTCACAACACCCTTCCTCAATTCCTCAATTTTATCAAGTATGAAGTTTGTTCTGGCAACTCTATCCTTTTTTGGGAGGATATTTGGGTAGGAGACTCACCGTTAAAGGATCTGTTCCCTTCGCTTTTTTCTATTTCTTTGTACAAAAAAGAGGTGGTC
Source organism: Nelumbo nucifera (assembly GCF_055504915.1). Lineage (NCBI taxonomy): Eukaryota > Viridiplantae > Streptophyta > Magnoliopsida > Proteales > Nelumbonaceae > Nelumbo > Nelumbo nucifera. Next base: position 54,283,807 of record NC_142656.1, on the reverse strand, counting down.
TCAAAATTTCTCACCTTTGGGAACACCCTTAGATCCTACTTGGGATTTTGGGTTTCGTAGAGGACTTAGGGATGCTGAAATTGAGTCTCTTTCTATTTTGCTTGGTTGTCTTAATCAGGTTTGTTTGGATCCCTCCAAGCCAGATAAGAGGGTTTGGACTCCTAGACCCAATGGAACCTTCACTTGTGCTTCTTTCTTCAAGTCCATCTCTCAATTTTCTACTCACCAACCCTTTCCGTCAAAAGAAATTTGGTGTAGAACAGTTCCCCCAAAAATTATGGCTTTTTGTTGGGAAGATTTCCATGGAAAAGTAAACACTTTAGACCTTTTTCCTATAGCCCATGAATATGCAGCCGAGCTAGTAGGCGGGCTCTTTGAGGAGGGGGAGAGGGGAAGGAAGGATTGTGGGAAGGTGCGGGAAGAAAGGTATAGAAGTGGACAAGTGTGGGAAATCATTGAAAGAGTGTTTAAGGATTTGGAAGGGCAATTGATATGGAGGAGGGAAGGGGAGGAAGGAAGAGAGGAGGGGTTAATGGAGAGGAGGGACAGGAATGAGGGTAGAGATGGAGAGGTTTACGGGAGAAAGCAAGGAAGGAGGGAGGTAACAGTAAGGGGAGGAAGGTTGGAGAGGAAAGAACTGAGGTGGGACTAGAGGAGAGGAAGGAAAGGCAGGTGGACAGAGATGAAGGGGATTCTATAGAAAAGGTAGGGGTGGTGGAATCGGTGAGAGAAGACACGATAGCAGAATTTGTAGGGAAGTTGGGTTGTAGGCTGGAGGATTTGAACGAGTTGAAAGAAAGTTTACAGAAGAGGAAGATGCAGATCATAACAAAGAAGATGAGATTGAGTGAAGTAGAGAGACTAAAGAGAGATGTAGAAGGAGACAAGAAGCTCGAGGTAAAGGGAGATAGAAGGAAAGGGGGAAAGTAGGGGGTAGGTGGCGAGGGGTTTGTAAAAAAGAAGCGGAATGAAGATTATTAGTTGGAATGCGAGGGGAATTGGGAGTGCGAAGAAGAGAGCAACAATAAAAGAGGTAATAAGACAGTATGACCTAGACATTGTGTTGTTGCAAGAGTCTAAGAGAATGGAGTTTAGTGACAAATGGGCAAGGAGTGTATGGAAAGCCAGGGGGATTAGCTGGGTGGCGGCTCCATCGTGGGGTGCTTCCAGGGGGATTGTAACAATGTGGAAGAGGGATGTGGTTGAAGGGATGGAGGAGTTGATCAGAAAGTACTCGGTTTTCATGAAGTTTAAGCAGCAAGAGGATGATTATATGTGGGTGCTCACAAATGTTTACGGACCGAATGATTACAGAGAGAGAAGGGAGTTGTGGGAGGAACTGGCTGATGTTAAGGGGGTTGTGGGATGGGCCTTGGTGCATGGGTGGGGACTTCAATGTGATAAGGTTCTCGGAAGAGTCCAATAAGATTAACCAGAGGGTGACAAAAAGCATGAGGAAGTTTAACAGTTTTGTGGATGCCTTTGAGCTTAAAGAGATTCCCCTAGCGCATAAGGCATTTACATGGTCAAATCTCCAATCTATACCCATTTGCTCTAAGCTGGATAGATTCCTGTTCTCTTTGGATTGGGAAGAACATTGGGGAACCTTGGATGCTAGAGCTCTCCCAAGGGTGACCTCGGATCACTGGCCCATAGTGTTATGCAAGGAGGAAAGAAGGTGTGGAGGTCCTACCCCCTTTAGATTTGAAAATATGTGGTTACTACATCCAGGGTTTACTAACAAAGTGAGAGAGTGGTGGCATGAGTGTAACCCGTCGGTGGAGTGGGAGGGGATAAAATTCCATAAGAAACTACGATTCTTGAAAGCAAGAATTAAGGAGTGGAACTTGATGGAGTTCGGGAGGACAGAAGAAAGAAAGGAAGACTTGATGAAGAAGATTGAAAGCCTTGACTTTAAAGAGGAAAGGGGAGAATTTGGAGAGGAAGACAATGACCTCAGGAGAGAATTGAGAAGATAGTTAGAGGATTGCCTGCACAAGGAGGAAATTAGCTGGAGGCAAAAATCTCGGTGTAAATGGTTGCAAGAGGGAGATAGAAACACTAGGTATTTCCACTCTCTAGTAGATGGCAGGAGAAGGAAGAACTTTATCTCCAAGTTGGTAGTAGATGGAGTTGAGTTAGTACAGCAAGAGGAGATTGCCAGGGCCTGTGTGGAGCATTTCAAATCTATTCTAAGAAGGCTTGTGAGTAGAAGGGTGTGGGTAGAAGGTTTGGATTGGCCAGATGTAGGGGTGGAGAACAGGAGAAGGATGGAAAGAAGCTTTAATATAGAAGAGATCAAGGAGGTTGTGTTTTCTATGGATAGAACAAAAGCTCTAGGGCCGGATGGGTTTACAATGGCTTTTTATCAGGATTGTTGGGATATTTTGAAAGATGATCTCTTGCCGGTGTTTGAGGAGTTTTTCAGGAGAGGAATTGTCAATCCGGGTGTGAACTCTACATTTATAGACTTAATTCCCAAAAAGAAAGATGCATCCCACCCGAAGGATTTTAGGCCAATAAGCTTGGTGAATAGCTTGTACAAGATCATTGCAAAAGTGTTGTCTTTGAGGCTGAAGAAGGTATTGTCGGATATCATTGAATACTATCAAGGAGCTTTTGTGAGTGGAAGACAAATTACAGACCAGATTTTAACTGCTAATGAGAGTGTGGAGAACTTTAAGAGGGATAAGAAGAAGGGAGTGGTCTGTAAGCTGGACTTGGAAAAGGCTTATGACTTGGTGGACTGGGAGTTCTTGAGGAAAGTTTAACCAAATTCGGGTTTGGGGCTAGATGGTGTAAATGGATCATGGGTTGTGTCCGAAATTGTCATTATTCAGTGCTAGTGAATGGGACAGTGGTAGATTTCTTTCCAGCCAGTAGGGGTATAGGACAAGGAGACCCCCTTTCTCCTTTCTTGTTCATTTTAATTGCGGAGGTTTTGGGGAAATTGATTCATAGAGCAGATTCTAGGGGGCTCATTAGAGGTTGGAGGGCTGGGAGGATGGAAACCCCCCTCACACATTTACAGTTTGTTGATGACATGATTCTGTTTTGTGAAGGTGGTAATGTGAGGTTTATCAAGAATTTAAAGTCGGTGATACAACTGTTTGAGCAACTGTCCAATTTGAAGGTTAACCTTGGGAAAAGCTGTGTAGTGGGAGTGAATTTGGAGGAGGGAGAGATCAGGGAGTGCTGAAGTGTTGGGGTGTGAAGTCACGGGGTGGCCTCTGAACTATTTAGGATTACCATTAGGTGATAATCCCAAGAGAGAGAGCTTCTGGAACCCGGTGATGGAAAGGTTTGAAAAAGGATTGGTATCCTGGAAAAAGAATTACCTCTCTCTTGGCGGGAGAATTACATTAATTAAGGCCACGCTTGCTAACTTACCCATCTTCTTCATGTCGGTGTTTAAAATCTCAATGAAGATTGCTAACAGATTAGAGAAGTTAATGAGAGATTTCCTATGGGAGCCGGGAGAAGAGAAAAGGGATCATAGAGTTAGCTGGGAAATAGTGTGTAGGAGTAAGTCATGTGGTGGTTTGGGGCTTGGGAGTAATAGGAGAAGGAATATGACTCTGCTGGGGAAGTATTAGGAGAAGGAGAAGCTATGGGCTAGAATAGTGGCAAGTATTCATGGGTTGGAGCACAACGGATGGGACGCTGGAATCAGAGCTAGGATCACAAGCAATTCTCCTTGGAAAACCATTCATGACCTGCTACCAGTTTTCATTCCTAATATCAGGTATGACTTGAATTCCGGTAACTCCATCAAATTTTGAGAACAAACCTAGGTGGGGAGCGCCCCTCTAAAGGATCAGTTTCCGTCTTTGTACGCTCTTTCTGATTTGAAAAATGAGCCGATCTCGTCTTTCACCACCCCGTCCTTTTCCACTTCTGGGATTAGGTGGAACTTGGGTCTAAGAAGAGATTTGAGGGATTCAGACTTCGACTGTATTTCGAGCCTTCTTGCACTTCTTGATAACGTTGTCTTAGACCCCACTAGGGCGGATTCTAGAATTTGGACACCTAACCCCAATGGCATTTTCTCTTGTGCTTCGTTCTTCAAAGTCTTAAGTCAGTCCACCAGTCCTACCCTGTCCTCTTTTCCTGTTGGTGAGGTTTGGTGCAAAGCTATACCTCCTAGGGTTGGTAGTTTTTGTTGGGAAGCCTATCTGGAAAGAATCAACACTGGTGATCTACTCCAAAAGAAGAGACCCAATACTTGCTTGTCACCTCAGTGGTGTGTTCTGTGTAAAGCAAATGGAGAGACTGGTTTTCACCTAATGGTGTCGTGCCACTTCGCGAGGTCATTGTGGGATTGGGCTTTCTCCTTATTTGGATGCAGCTGGAATCCCCCATCAGACATGCAGGGCCTTTTCGCCCCCTCCTTCTTCAGGTGGCGGTTAAAAAGAGGAAGGACAATGTGGAGAGGACTAAGGGCTACAGTATGTTGGACACTGTGGGAAGAAAGAAACTCCAGGATATTCTCAGAAACTCAGAGAGGGACAGCAGATTTGAGGGCTATCATACAGTTTAGGGCGGTACAGTGGTTGAAATCTCTAAAAATATTCACAGATTACACTGTGGATGACATGTTGAGGAAGTGGGGTGAAATTGCAAGTTGCACGCAGACCAAGTCAATAATGAGTGTGGCTTGGACCCCCCCACCTAGTGGATTCTTGAAATTAAACTTTGATGGATGCAGTAGAGGAAACCCAGGACAATCAGGGATCAGGGGTGTTTTTAGAGATGAAAATGGGGTCATCTCTGCTATGTTCTCAAGCCCAATTGGAGTGGGTGACTCCCTTAGAGCTGAGATATGTGCAGTTATGGAAGGAGCCCGGAATCGAACATCAAGAAACTTATAATTGAAGGGGATTCAGAGGTGGTGATAGGGTAGCTGACCAAAGAACAAAATGATCTTTGGAAGTATAACAATGAGAAGAGGAAATTCAAATGGCTGGTGCGGGAGATGGAAGTTAAGACATGTTGGATTAAGAGATCAGCTAATTCCCTAGCTAACGGTTTAGCAAAACAAGGGGCAGAAAGGGATTCCTTGTTTTGGGCTAAGTTGTAATGTTAGTGTCCTTCATTCTTTGTATTTTCTTCTTTCCTTTCTTGAAGTTCTTTGTGACTCTTGGAAGATAAGTGTGTTTGTCTTCCACTTGTAAATTTTCTACTGATGAATTAATGAAAGTGTTATTGATCAAAAAAAAGGATTGTTACCATCTATTAGTATCTTGTCCCTTTTCTGTAGACCTGTGGGCTTGGCTACTTTCGTTGTTTAGGGGTAGTTGGAGTCTACCAGCAGAAGTTCACATGCTCTTCAACCATTCTACCTTTTATTGGCCTACAAAAATAGGGAGAATTATGTGGAGATGTGCTCGTGCTGCCTTGACTTAGACTCTTTGGGAAGAAAGGAATCTCAGAATTTTTCAAGATAAGGAAAGGAACAGCCAAGATTTGAAAGACTGTGTGTTAAATAGGGCAATACATTGGCTGAAGACCTTGGAAATCTTTCATCAATTCTCCTTTAATGACATTTGGAGAAATTGGTCAACAGTAGCGAGGTGTTCATCTCTAAAGGACAAATCAATTACAAGTTGGTCTCCTCCACCCGAAGGCTCAACAAAGTTGAACTTTGATGGAAGCAGCATGGGTAATCCAGGATAATCCGGAGTGGGGGGTGCTTTGAGAAATGAGAAGGGAGAGATTTTGTTGCCCTACTCAGGTCCCTTGGGAATTGGGAATTCCATCAGGGCAGAACTTTTAGCTGTTGTACAAGGGGTCCAATTTGCAAACCAGCTGGGGGTACAACACCTAATAATCGAGGGGGATTCCAAAGTGGTGGTGGGTTGGTTGAAAAATTCTGAAGAGGCTATGTGGCGATACAAGAATGAAATGAAGAAATTTAGTTGGTTGACAAGGAATATGTTGGTCACTGTATAGTGGGTGGGGAGATCAGCAAATACCTTGTCAGATGTGTTAGCTAAGCAAGGGGTAAATAGGGAAGAATTATTTTGGGCTCAGTTGTGATTCTTGTTTTTCTTTCCTAGTTTACTTGTAAGTTTCAAGGAGGGGCTGCAGCTCGCGCCTCTCGTTGGGATGATGTATGAACTCACTCTAATTTGCTTCTGAATCAATAAACTTATTATTATTCATCAAAAAAAAAATTTGGATGAAGTTGTGTTACTACCCCCTCTTTCTCGATTTGGTGAATGGAATAGCTTGCAATAGCTTCAAGGCTTCAAGAGGAATAAGACAAGGGTAGTCATTCTCCCCTTTTTCTATTCACATGTGTAAAGAAAGCTCTTAGCAGATTGGTGAAAAGGACCACTACGGGAGCTTTTATAGAAGGTTTTGTAGTGGGAAATGAGACGGTGCAAGTAGCTCTACTGTAGTATGCTGACAATACAATATTGTTGGCATTGTAACATTTCTATAATATGTTCCTTTTAGCCCAAGCAGTATTCTCCTTTTTTATAGAAAACGGTAACTTTCATTAGATAAAACCAGAAGAACAAATGTCACTTTCTAAAGTAAAAGGTGACCCCTGAATAACAAATAACTTACAACACTGCACAAAACAAAAACCTCCTGATTCACCCCATGTTTTGCTAGGTTGTCAGCTAAAGCATTTGTTGACCTCCTAGACCAATACACTTGTGCACCCAGCTCCCTTGTGAGGCTCAATAATTCCCTTACATGTTGTCTAAGAGACAACATTCCCAAACTATTTGATTGCAGCCAACCTACTACTAATTTTGAATCCCCCTCCACTTCTAACTGTTGAAAACCCAATTGCTTGGCACACCTAAGCCCCTAGAGGAGAGCCAATACTTCAGCTCTAAGTGAGTCCCCCAAACCTATTGGACCAGAATACATAGCTAGGATTTTTCCTTCCGTATCTCTAAACACACCCCCTTTTCCAGAAGGTCCAGGGTTCCCAAGAGAGCCGCCATCAAAGTTCAGTTTGACATTACACTGCAAAGGAGGGGACCAAACTGCTTGTATGGTAGGTGATGAAGTAGAAGACCTTCCTAAAATACTCCAACCTCTAGTCAAATCATCTATAGAGACATCCTTGAACAAGTCAAGAGTTTTCAGCCAATGTACTGCCTTGATGGTGATCCCTTCAATAACTTCAGGAGCTGATTTTTCTTTCCCTTGGAAAATCCTATTATTTCTCTCTCCCACACTGCCCACAAGATAGCTGCCCTCGTTGTTCTACACATCACCCTTCCTTTCTTCTTTGGTTGTCGGAAAAAGCTAGGGTCAAATAAATCCACTACGCTTGTGGGAGCAGTCAACCTACAATCAAAGAGAGAGGAGAACCAATCCCAAATTAGAGCACTAAAAGGGCAAGAAATTAATAGGTGATTCACCATCTCACCATTCCTCAAGCAAAAGACAAGCAGTATTCTCCTATCTTATAAAACTCTGAATTCACCCCTCCATTTTGCTCATACTGCTCTAACTCTATGGAAGATATCTTCTTCAATCTCACCCTTGAAAACCAAGGTAACAGAAAAGGTCTTATTGAGTTATCTCTTGGTCTCCAACCCTAAGATGAAAAATCCAATAAAATATGCAAACTTTTAGAAGAGAAAAAAAGTGTATGTTGATGGCAGCCCAAACCAATTCAAAAAATGTTTTTTATAAATACCAATTTCAAAAATGTTGATTATAAGGCAATATTAATGTGATTGGATCATGAGAAGTATAAAGAACTTTTGGTTCACTTATATGGTTTTTATGTATATAAAGAGAAGCACATAGGAAAGATGGGTTGTATTTCTTTTTCACCTTTTATAATATATATTTAGAGAAAATAAAGTATAAAAGGGTTTCACCAATAAAGGTAAACTAAAATGATCTTTGTTGTATTTATTATAAAACTCTGATTTGTATATGTAATCATATAATTTTATGTTTAAGTTTAACATAAACATCTATATGCACTATCTATATAGATAGACAAAACCACATATAAAATATACATTTAATATACAATAGTATACTGAAGTTTTCATAAACATATTTATTACTAGATATTAAAGAAGTTATAAACCATGGGATCAAGTTGGTTCCTCTAAGTTCTATTTGATTATGTGAGGGGTAAGGCTGCATACATCTGTCTGACTGTCTCTACCCAACCCCCACATTGGCAGGAGCCTCATGCACCAGGCTGCCCTTTAATTATATGACACTTTCTCATAAAAAAGTAGGAGACTAGAGCATTAGGTGCTATTTCACAACATCTTATGGGGGTTAATAATTTTTTTTTATCAATAACAAGAAACTTTATTAAAGATATGAAACTATGTGAAGCTTAGGTACAAAAGGGAGGTAAAAAGACTTAACTCCCCACCAAAGAATACAAGGAAAATTCAAAAATTAGCCCAAAAAGTCGAAACCCTATCCACCCCTTGCTTTGCTAACCCATCAGCAAAAGAATTAGCAGTCCTCTTCACCCAGTTGTAATGAACCACAATATCCCTACTAAGCTAGTTAAATTTATTCTTCTCATTGTTATAACTCCATAATCCGCTGCCTCCCCCCTTTAGCCACCTAATCACCACCTCCGAGTCACCTTCAAGAACCAAACATCTGATGTTCAACTCCCTTGCTCTTTGGATACCTTCCAGGGCTGCGAGGATCTCAGCCCTAAGAGAGCCTCCTTCCCTAATTGGGCCTGAGAACATAGCAATAATAGCCCCCACCTCATTCCTGAATACTCCCCCAAAATTCAATAAGGCCCTGGGTTCCTTATACAGCTACCATCAAAATTCAATTTTATAAACCCAGAAGGAGGAGGGGACCACAAAGGACTACAGGTCCTCTTACAGAGGACAGAGGAGGCTATCTCCTTCCAATTTCTCACCACATCAGCCACAGAATAATCTAAGAACAATTCCATAGTTTTCAACCAATGTGCCACCCTTAACAGGATTAGATCTAGTAAGTTTCCAATGGTTCTAATAAACCCAAGCACTGAATGCAGAGCGTTGTTCCATCCCCATGGAATGGGGCACTAAGATTTAGACAACTATCCTAGGTAAGCACCTAACCAGGGACAACCGGACAAGCTAGTTAGTAGAAATATTGAAATGCAACCAACTTCTTTTTGTCTTTTGCACCAACAAGCTTGAAACAGAAGAAAATGATTTTCCCCTTCAGCTACACTTTCTGGGCTCACTTCCTGGTACACCTGTCAATTGTTTGGATAGGGTCAGGTCCATCAGGATAGACCCAGTCCCGACCTGAAAAGGAAATAGCCAGTCTTAATCCCTGAAAACCTTAGCTAAATAGTATATTGGCTTTGTCCTAAAATATACACTTTCTGGGCCCACATACAGCAGTTCCTTTCGCTATGTTGGCTTCGTCCTAAAATATATAGAAAAGGTAAAATGGGTAATAAGTCATAGCAGCTTTGGTAAATCTATCAACAAGCTAAAGCTCAGAGGCTATGCCAGGAAGTGAAATATGACAAAGTATTGAACCCAAATGAAGTGACACTCAACCTCTTATGTTTTTAGTCTCCCCATGGAAGACAAGGTTAGAATCAATGCTTGAAAGTTGGAATTCATGCAATCAGAAACAATGGAGTAGGCAAGGACAAATCAGTATGCAAATCATGTAGTAGAACCCACATGACTTGGTGTAGATTGTATACCCATTTGAGAGGGCTTTCATGCAGTGGCTTCTGGCATTGCAAGGTAGGCCACACATGGAAAGCTGTGAAGCTATGTTTGTTGAAAACCCAGAAAACCCAAACATACTTCCATTGAAACCATAAAGTGACTTCCTGGTGAAGCTAGTTTTGGTAGCTGCTTCAAAGCAGCTCAAAACTGAAGCCCTTAGCCCTCCCAAATAGGTGGTGTATAATCTTGTGAAAGTTCCTGCTCAATGTATCATGGGAGATTCCTTTGAACTATGATGTGGCTAGCATCCATGAGCTGATTTTGAACAGCCTCAAATGAAGGATGATAATAATAATAATAACAACAATAACATTAATAAATTAGTAGTAGTAGTAATAATAATAATAATCTATTTTTTTCTTCTCGCCTTACATCACCTTGTGAATGATACTTTCCCCTTTAACCTCGCCAATGTCTCCAAGGTGAGGCATGAGTAGCCCTAGCATGCAAACTCACATCCCAGCCATTGGCCATGAGACCATGAATTCTCTTAATCATAGCATGCCACAATCTGTCGTGCTCCAAAGGGAAATGCCACAACCATTTGCCTGGAAAGGAAAGATTTCTCAACAAAAGCCTACCTGTACCCAATACATCTCCTTTCTTGCTCTTACACACAATGGCTCAATTAGTGAAACGAACATTCCTAATAGGCTGATAGTACCGAGTTATCAAAGCAAATTCCTTATTATTCAAGTTTCTTCACAACAATGGCTGACATTTTGAACACAAAAAGGAAGCATGTTAGTAAAACTGGCAAGGATGGAAGGGATGAGGGCTATTCTTCCCCTGAGAGAGATAATAGTGCTTTTTTAATTGACCGGCTTCTTTGAGAATCAATGAAGACAGGATTCCAGAAATAGTAGGCTCTAAGGTTCCATCTTAATGGTAGTCATGAATACCCTAACAGCCACTCACTCACTGAACAGCTGATGTAGGACCAGCTCAGTTCTAGTCCTAAGAGAATGTTGAATGACCTTCTTGATCAGAGTTTTATGGCTGTTGATGGCTATAATTGCTTCTTGAAGGAATAAGAGAGAAAATACCTGGAATCACTCTAGGGCATGGGAATCACTCACCATAGCTAGCATAAGCTGAAGAAAACTCAATTAGCTTCATTGCCTTTGTGTAAAACGTCCATACATATTTATAGACTCTAAACTCATAATAATCCTAGGGGTCAAACTGTTAGACTCAATAATCATAATAGGACTCAAACTAAGTTGTCATATCCTATTTCAATTCAAAGAAGACTCAATAACTCTAATCCTACTTATGCAATGACTCTAAATTTTAAACATAAACAAACTATAACTAGAAAACCAAACCCTATTATTGGACCCCACAGAAAATTGCAAAAATGACAAAAATATCCCTACTGTCCAAAAATACAGAAATACATAAAATATCATAAAATTCCAATTTTGACTCTTCAGCTCCTGCATCATTCTCCCCCGATTCAAAAAATCTCATCCTCGATTTTTGAAGAACTTGAGGATGAAAAGTTGATATTCCCCAATTACAAAAGTAGGACTTCCCACAACTACATGCTTAGACTGTAGAGTAGAAGCCACAAACAGAAATAGAGAAGGATCTTGAAAGAAATGTATTGCTGAAACACTGCCCTCCATAAACACTTTGTTAAATCACCAATAACATTAGTTTCTTGAACACTTGATTCATCAACTAGTGATTGTGATGAATCTTCCCCTCGCTTACCCAAACTCTCAACTACAGCTTTTGGAACTTTTCCTTTAACCTCTAGCTTAGGAATCACCGTCTCTATTTGTTCTGCTATCCTTGGTTCTTCAACAATCTCTAGGACTCCTTCCGTTGTTGATGTTGGTGGAACTTGGGCTATTTCAGGTTGTAATTCTTGAATTGGTTCTAGTTGATCTTGAAAGGTAAAGTCACTTACTTCCTTACCAGGATCTACTATAATCAGCACATTTGTATCTTGCACCTGAATTTCTTTAACTTGCTCCACTTCTATTTCTTCTTGATCATAAACCTCAAGCTAATCACGGGTGTTGGAAACTCCAACAATTTCTTTTTTTTCTTGGTCTACACCATCTTGATTTTTAAAATCTATAACTTCTTTAGCTTCATCCTCAACTTCAACTCTAGGATAGGCATCAACATGCAAGGAATCATCTACTTTCTTTTCAACTATGTACCTTCTTCTAATTGACATCAAGTTCTTTGTTATAACATGTGGCTTCTTCTTTTGCTCAAAATTAGTCAACTCCATATGTAGATCATCATGGAAGTCTAGTGGGATGTACTTTTCTTACAAACACCTCTTCATCTCTGCACATGTACTAATCGGATCATCGCCTCTATTTTCTAGTTGTTGCTCAAGAGTTCTCCACCATACTTTAACATGACCCGTCAGCTTCATGCGCGCAAATCTAATCCTTTGTTTGTCAAACATATCATGCCAATCAAAATAATTCTTCTAGTTCAGCAACCCAATCAAAGAATGCTTGTGGATCATCATCTCCTTTGAAATCTAGTATTTCCCTTTCTCTTCTAACATGTTTGAAAACCTTACTCCTGTAGCCAACATTATTAGATCCGTTTTCTTCCACTATCTTCTCAAATAAGTCAACCAAAGACCCTTCATTTGGTTCAAAAACCCAATCATCGTTGGTTCTAGACCTGTAAAATTGATTAGAAGATACCTTAGGCCTATAGAATCAGTCACTTTGTGAGAATATAGTGAATAAACCATTAGCTCTGATACCAAACTGATGTAAGACCAGCTCAGTTCTAGTCCTTAGAGAATGTTGAATGGTCTTCTTGATCAGAGTTTTATGGCTGTTGATGGCTGTAATGGCTTCTTGAAGGAACAATAGAGAAAATAGGGAGAGAAAGAAGAGAGAAAATACCTGGAATCACTCACAGGGTGCCTAGAATCACTCTAGGGCATGGGAATCACTCACCATAGCTAGCATAAGCTGAAGAAAACTCAATAAACTTCATTGCCTTTGTGTAAAACGTCCATACATATTTATAAACTCTGAACTCATAATAATCCTAGGAGTCAAACAGTTAAACTCATAATAGTCTTAGGAGTCAAACTGTTAGACTCAATAATCCTAGTAGGACTCAAACTAAGTTGTCAATTTGTCATATCCTATTTCAATTCAAAGAAGACTCAATAACTCTAATCCTACTTATGCAATGACTCTGAAATTTTAAACATAAACAAACTATAAGTAGACAATCAAACCCAATTATTGGGCCCCACATAAAATTGCAAAATGACAAAACTACCCCTACTGTCCAAAAATACAGAAATACATAAAATATCATAAATTTGACTCTTTAGTTCCTGCATCAACAGCCTAACATCTCTGCATGGTTCTCCAAATCATCACTAAACAGCCTAACACTCACTAAGATTTGTGATTGTTTCAAAGCATTTTATCAAAGATTGTAAATTATAAGCGCCTTCACCTCCCATGTCCTCACAAAATATTATAATATCATCTGCAAATTGCAAGATGCAAGTGAGAACCAAGAACTCAACACCTAAACCCAACACAAAGGAGACAGAACACCATTACTATAAACAAAGAAAAAACAATGTAACCGCTCCACTCAGGACCTTCTATGAAATCTCTCCCCTTACCACTAACAACCACACTTCGAAAAGAAATACTTGGAAGAACTCCTTTAACCAAAAGTACTACCATTACTCTTCCTCAACAAACTCATCCTCTCTCCCTTCAACTTCCTCATTCCAAACCTCTCCTCCTTTCCCAACTACCGTCTTCACTCTCTCCATGCACCTCCTCTCGAATTCAGCAAAAGCTCTACGAGCAAATGCCTCTCCACCCAGAAACCACAGACCTAAAGAATTGCCAACCTCTACATCCATCCTAGCCATTGGATTCCCGCCACTCCTCTTTTCAACATCTCCTCCAACCTCCCTTTCTCCTTCCTCTATTCCAACTCTATTCTCAAACTCCTTAATGAGATTATCCATCGACTGATTGTTCATTCTTAAAGCTGTTTCAGTCTTAAGATCCATCTCAACAAAAACAGTATGACAGGAAGATTTGATTTTAACTCCTGTTGTAAACAAGAGTTAGTAGGTCATGCCCCAACCAGGCCTTCTTGTAAACAAGAAAAATACTTTAGTAAAATGCACAATATGGGGTTTGCTTGGAGTTGGACAATGGGATTTATTTTTGCACTGCCATAACCTCAGCAACTCCTGTCTTCACACCTATATCCCTCCTCCGGCATAAGTCAACTCCTAATTTTCCAATTATCACCTCAGAGCAAAACTGCTCAGCATCTTCATCTAAAGAAACCTTCAACTTTCTCATTGCCCCAATCTGCAACACCTCTTCCTGCCAAAGTGGAAAGGTCTTATTACTGTTCTCTACTCCTCCACATTTGCCTCCCTCTCATTCCCCAAACCTGCATCCTCTCTCTACTCTACAACCCCTAGTCCTCCACCAGCCAGAAGATCATCTTCAGATCAACTCTTCTGGTTTGATACATCTTGTATTTCATCCAGTAATGAACCCAACCTTAAAAATATCAGTTACCTGTTTATCACAATCTGTCCTAACCATCTCCTGAACACCAGCAAGATTCTCACGGATTCGGCTTCAGCTCATACCTTTCACTTCTAAAAAAAATAGGCAAAACATACAAACTCTTTGACACCAGCTTCTTCTTCACAGAGTCATAACTGAAACCCTTAAAAAGCTGGACCAATCACCTTTCTTAAGCTGTTTGAGCTTCTCTTTTGGGAAGTGAAACCCCTTTGGCCTCTCATTTCCTCTTGAACCTGCACACAGCTTTTCAATACTCTCCACTTCCTAACATTTCCATTCAAACCCACCTAATTCCAAACCCTTTTAGCCTCCCTCTTCCACATGCCCCTCCACGGAAGTCTGATTTCCATCCAAAATTACCTCCTTGCCCCTCACTGCCCCACACCATCCAACTCCCCTTTATTTCCCTCATCCACAATTATGTTGTTACCCTTCGAAGCTAACACATCATCATCTTCCACCTCTAGCCACCTCTTCATCTCCCTCCCTGCCTCTGGTCTACCTTCATGGAAAGCCTTACCAGTTTCTCTCCCCCCTCCCCAAACCTCCAAAACACCCTTCTTACTATTGCCTACCATATCTGCCGAAGGTCAAGTCCTCTCCTTCTCAGCAAAGATTCTTAAATCATAAACCTCCACAGAAAATTGAAGTTTCAGTTGATTTGGGACACCAAAAACGTCCTCCACCTCCACTAAGATTCCTGCCTGATCCATCTTATCCCACGTTTTATTCATGTCATTGACCATGAGGAATCTACCACACTTTTCTCCAATTGCCTTGTATTTAGTTAGACTCCAAGCATGCAGTGGAATGCCCACCACCCCAACCCACAGAGCACACCTCCTTCTATCTCCAGTTATCATTCCCACTACAGGAAACCACCAGCCTAGTCTGAGATCACATCTCCTCGATTTCAGATTTTCCATCTTCAACACCCTATCAGCACCCCTCCAGCTGAAGAACATAAACAAGAACAAACCCCCATTAAGTTTCCGTACCCCCATTACCTTCTCTTTTCTTCTTCAAACATTGCCCAAACCTCAACTTTCTCAGCTTCAGAATCGACTCCTATGAACATACCATCAAGCCAGCCTCCAACATTGGATATTGCATGGATAGGTCTATCTGGTTCTGCAATATATATATACATATATATATATATATATCACTCTACCCTTGTTTCTCTCACTCCTTAAGGAATCTTATTAATGTCAATATATAGACTTGTACCCTTGATTCCCATATACATAAACCAAAACCATTAAAGCTCCTTTTCCTACAACTTTTGTCCTGAAAAGAAATAATCATCTCCTGCATGGTGGTGAGATGCTGAGCTTATGAGGATGCAAATCCAACAGTTGATGTGATGAAAAACATTGACAATAATTTCTACCACAACTGATAGTTTTTTTTTTTTCATTCTGTCACTGATTCAAAAATTCTCTCCGCTATGTCCTTCACTCAAAACACTTTGTAGTCAAATTTTGTCTCAAGATATAAATCCAACAAAGTAGATGCTTATCCTAGTAAAAGCACCAAATCTCAAGTTTCTGTTTACATTCTAAGATAACCAAGAGCATAGAAAATTTGATTTTTCATTTGAGAAAACAATTTTTTAAATTATGTAGTATGGTTTAAATATCATAATCACTGAACACCTTGTAAACATTTTAATTTTCTCTTTTAATCTTTTAATTTTTTTTTTAATTTTTATTATCGACAATGTAATGCATTTTCTTAAGGGGAGAATCCCACTTCAAAATATGCTGCACAAACAACAGAAGCATTAAGTGGACAGGCATGCTGGCATAGAAATGCATGAGAATACATGAAACAACAAAGGAAAAAAACATGAAGAAAAACCATACCATAATAATACAAAAAAGATAAAACACACTCATGACAAGAATTAATTGCTTACTAAACAGAACATCTTTGACAAATATGGATGTTTCCAGGTCCCAATAATAACCCACCAGCTATACCAATCAAAAGTAATAATAATAACTCATTAGCTAGTTAACAGTTACATGTAAATTGATGACTCTAGCAGAAATACTTCTCATGATTATACCTTTCTTAGGGTCACTTTAACAATCTTGGACTAAGTGCTGAAAAAACGTATTCAGTATATGAAAATAAATTAGACTTCTTCTTGCTCTAAACAAAACTAAGCAGGAGAGAAGAAACCAGAAAATTTGATTGCATCAGACTCTAGATCCAGCAGCTACTTGCCCTGCCATTTGAGGGGATTCATAAGGTGGAACACCTGCATAACTTCCCTCCCTCCTCACGTTAAATAGTCTCTCAATCTCATCATTCCGCCCTTCTTTTCCAAATGCTTCAAATACAAAATTGCGAAGAGTAGAAGAAACAATGATGTTATTCCTCACCATCTGACCCAGCAAATTCAGACATGGATCTAGTCTAAGTTCACTGCACAATGCCGTAATGACAATCTCGTAACTCGTTGGGGCAGGCTTCACATCCCTCTCCCCCATTTTCCCCAAAATCTCTGCAGCTTCCACTGCCTTACCATTCTTAATCAACTCATTCAAAACCTTGTTACAGAAATTAGGGTCTAATCTCAAACCAGCTTCAACCACCATCTTACTGGAGATTTGTAATACATCTTCCATCCTTCCTTCTTTTAAATAAGCATCAATCAAAATCTTGAAAGTATTAACATCCGGGTTCACCGACTTTGTAGGCATTTCTCCAAACATCTTCTCTGCCTCCGAAAGCATCCCATGCTCACAGAACCTGCTAATGATGTTATTGAATCCTGCAGCATCCATTTGATAAGGTTTTGACCCCTGTTTGGTGCCCGTCTTCTTAAACATCTCAATAGCCTCCGAGAAGTTCCCCAACCGGAAGCACTCATTCACCATGATGTTAAACGAATCAGTGTTCACGGCCTGGAAATTAGGCGGTGTGTGGGAGTCTAGCATTTGGTTGAATAGGGCCAATGCCTCCGCCCTCTTCCCGTGCTTTAGCAGGACCTCCATAAGGCCATTGCAGGTTGCAGGTGTCATCTTGAACTGGCGATCAAGAAGAGATCGATAAGAATCCATTGCATCCTTCTCCCTACCCTGCTTGAAGTACCAATCCATGATTGTAGAATGTACAAGACCATCATAGACGAGGCATCGTTCACGAAGCTCGTCAAAGAACTCGAGAGCCCTCTCTTCATTACCGAGATTGAGGAACCCACCGATGATGTTATTATAGACCAAGGAGTCGGCACCATGGCCCTTATTGAGCATCTCTCGAAGGAGGTCCACAGCATCAGTAATTCGGCCAGCGTCGATAAGACCCTTGGTTAGATGACGATAGGTGACAGGCGATGGACTGAAGGGGGCGTTGGCGAGGATGTGTTGATAGATTTCAAGGCCAACGTCGACGCGGCCGGAATCACAGTGAGTGTTAATGAGGAAGTTGTAGGAGACGATATTGGGGACTATGTTGGACTGTCTGAAGAAGAAGGTAAAGAGTGCAACCGCATCGTCAAAGCGCTTGGCGCGGTACATGGCAGCTATGACAGCATTGCAGGTGAAGACGGTGGGGCGAGTATTAGAGAATACCGCATGGCGGGCTGTGGCAGAGGCGCCGTCGAGGTCGCCAGAGCGGATGAGTGATTGGACTCGGTTGTGGAGATTAAGGCGAGGGCCAACAAGCGCCGAAGTGGAGTCTGGAAGGCGGGGAGCATTAGGGTCGGGACGCGGGCGTGGTGCGTTAGGGTCTCGGCGGAGGGCGTGGAGTGGGGGTTCAATACGGAGGCGGCGCTTCCGGCGGCGACGCTCAGCAGCAGCCTCCTCCGCTGAGGAGTAGGCGAATGAGCGAACAGAGAGGAGGCTATGGTTGGGATACTGGAGGAGGATGTGGTGATGATCGGCGGCGGTGGTGGAGGTGGTGGAGGTGCTGATAACAGGAAGAAGATGGTTAGTGGTGAAGAGAGAGAGAGGAGATGATCGTCTGAGAGATCTAAGGATAATCCGGTATAAACTCATGATGGTTTTGATCCAATCAATTGGTAAACAGCTTCTGCAGAAGGAGAGATCTGAGTTTAAGGGGCGATGTTCAGCCTTCCGCTGTTCCTGCTGCTGTAAGTAAAACCCCTATGAGAGAGAGAGACTAAAACCCTCCTCGCTCGCTCGCCTGAATACTTAGAGACGCATTGCGGTCGGCCGGGCCGTGCTAACCATACAAATTGGTTTTGTCGTACCCATTTACAAATCTAGAACGTTCTGTGTTTAGGAGTGCAAATCGGACCGGTCGAGGTCGGGCTAAGGTATCCTAACCCAACCCGAGTAACCGGGTCCTTGCCCCACCCGCCCTGAACGGGGCAGGTTTTCCCCAACCCTGAACATGGGTGGGGCGGGGACGGTTCCTCGAATCGGGGATCAGGGGATGGATTTTGTATATAATTTCTTAAATCCGTTCTGAATTCAAAGGTAAATTAATAAAATATTTCTAAGTTTAATATTAATATTTAAAATATCTTCAAGTTTTTCTTAAATTCTTAAAATGTTAGATCCCATATTTTATTTTTGAATTATTTCTAAAGTATTATAATTCAATTCCTAAAATACCCTCAAATTCCTATATCCTATATATAAATTGTCCATAAAATAGATAATTTATTAGTAATTGTCTTAGAAAGGGGAAATTTTGGAGATTCCCCATTCCCAATAGAGAATAGATGCCCCGCCCCACCATCGATTACAGGGCAAAGTATCTTGACTTTGGGGCGGTGACAAGGAGGGGTGCCCCGCCCCAAACCCACCCCGTTGCCAACTCCAACCCTGGTCCAATTTCTTTACTTTTTTTAAATCTTTTTGTTTTTATATTTTAATACAAAATTATCGGGTGCAGATTAAAGTCGATTTACTTTGACTTTATTAGAATACCAAAAAAAAATTACTTTGACTTTATTATATATGCAAGTACATAGTTATGCTTTAAAGAGCGTTATACTTATCTTATATTAGAATTTTTTAAATTAAATTTGAAATTGTTGATGCAAAAATATACATTTATTCATAATGCATAGTTATATATGACATATATTTATATAAATGATGTGTGTTAAACGGTTACTCCCTACCCGGGATCGTCTGAATAGATTTTGTAAGGCTATTGGTGATGCTTGCCCAGTTTGTAATTGTTAAAGTCGGTTGTAGATGGGTATAGTTTGGTTATTTTGTTTTATGTTAAGAGCAAGGTGTATTGTTTGTTATGTTTTGGTTTAAGTGTCGTGTTACATACTTAAGTAGGGGTATAATTGTTTTTATTCTTTTAATTAGAAATTTATAAATAACATCTTGTCAACTAGAGAGAGAGTTTTTTTTCTTTTCTAGTTCGAATCAGTTCTTTTTTTTCTCTCTCTCTCTCTTTTTCTCTCTCTCATGGTTTTTAAAACTGGACCGAACCAGACAGTCAGATTGGAAAAATCAAGAACCGATCACCGTTTTACCCTAAAACCTCTTTTTGGCCAAAAACCATTGATTTGGTCGACAAACTGCTGACTCAGGCATTCAAACCGTTCAAACTGTCCAGCAGTTTTTGATTGTTTTTTTAGTTTTTAATTTTGTATTTCTTTTGTCAAAATGAGCCATCTGTTTGACCCTGGAACCGGGCCCCTAAACAGTTCGTTGTCCAGTTCGATTTTAAAAACATTGTTCTCTCTCTCATACTATTATTCTCTACTAATCTAGGGCTAAAACCAATACAAACCAGTTCTATAGCATGGTATGAGAGCCATTATAAATAGTTGAGGTCAACCCAAAACTTTTTGGTTTACCTTTTTTTCCCTTGATCTTTGTAGAGATCTCATCGATTGGGGTGAGTATTCAGTTTTTTCGGTTCAAAACCGAACCCAAAAAACCAAAATTTTCAAAACCGATTTAACAAGATGGCAAACCGAACCAAAATCGAAATATGTAAAAACCAATTAAACCGAACTAATTTTTTTCAGTTATTTCGGATATTTCAATAAAAACTGAAATTAAGTCAAGCCTTCTATGTTCTATCAGAAACAAAGAAGAAGAAGAAGAAGAAGAAGAAGAAGAAGAAGCCCTCAGCGGCAGCCGGTAGAGAAAAAGCAGACTCAGCGATAGCCGCGGCACTCGGTGGTCGATAATCACTCAACAGGGCAGGGAAGACGCCCTTAGCTGGTCAGACCCTCACCTAGCAAGCAGCAACAACACAGTTACAGCAGGCCAATGGCCAACCTATTCTTCCTAAATATAGAGAGATTAAAATCTTTAGAGAGAAACTAGAGAGACTGAGAGAGTCAGAGAGAGAGAGAGACGATTGAGGAAGGAAGATGCTTAGACCCCTGCACCAGCCAATGCCCAATAGTTTACTTGTCTTTTACTCTTTTCTTTACTTGCATTAAATGAAGTAATGATGTATATTGCATAATATATTAAATATTAATATAAAATTATAAATAATATTAAAAATATATATTTATAAATTAAATTAATTTTTCGGTTAATTGATTTACCAACTATGATAACCGAAATACAAAATAACCAAATAATAAAACCAAAACCGACCGAAAAACCGATTAGGCCAAATCGATTAAACCGAAACCAAAATTTCGATTCGGTTTTTTGGTTTTAACCGAAATATGCTCACCCCTACTCATTGATCCTTTGGAGTTTCACTGGATGGCTAAAAAAGAGTTGTCATTTTTCCTTTTTTGAGGTCCATGCCTCCAATTGGTTATGCCTCTAATTGATGGATCAAAGAGGGTTCTGTATCGGCGCATAGTATTGATTGATACAGAAACATATCAACCAGCGTCTCACAATAAAAAATGGGGGAGCATGACTCGAACTCAAGTTGGTGAATGCCCCATTGCCCAGGCGTACATGTAAATTAACCACCAGGACATTTGTTATTTCATGTTAATATGTGTAATAAAATAACTTTTATTAAACTTAATGTTTACATGTAAATAAAAAACAACATATATTTATTTTCAAAAACTTCAACTATAAATTAAAAAGAACAATATTCAAAATTAGTATTTTATAAATCAAATGAATAAATAATTTGTAACCCCCCCCCCACACACACATACACGCATACACACACACATATCAGATATAAATTTTAATTTCAAAAATTTGTACAAATAAAATATTCATAATAGAATAATTATTTTAATACTTAAATTATATAAATTTGCATATGGTATATATATCTTAAATTTTTATAAATTATTAATTAATATATTATTTTTCATTAAATAACAATGTATTTTTTATTTTAAAAAATAAAAGTATTATTTACAAAGTATTTGAAAATATAATATAAATTGAATCTATCAAATCCATTAGTCTACACTTTATATAAAAAATAATTTTTAACTTTGAAATTTTATAAAAATAAAATATTAATAATGGAATAATTATTTTAGTAATTAAAATTTATGAGTTTTCATAAGATATGTATTTTCAAAATTTTAATAGATTTGATATATTTTAAGTTAATATTAGATTTTTTTATAAATTATTAATTGATATTTTAATTTACATTTTATAATAACATATTTATTATTTACAAAAATAAAAATATTATTTATCAAACATTTAAGAATTAATTTTTTGGTTGAATTTTTTGTTAATATTAAAAAGTAAAAATAGAAAATAGAAAAATTGATATAATAATTCAAATATAATAGTTGCATATGCTTTATGCCTTACACTTTAATAGATAATAAAATAATATTGGTTTTTGCATGTATTAATTTATAAAAATCTATATACTATTTGCCTTGGAATCTTGATTGAAGCATTATTAATAAAATTGTATAATATCTACATGTCCTATTATATTAATTATAATATATTTTTCTTCATATGTATGTATGTATATATATATATATATTTGACATTAAATTCAATTGCTATTAATGTATTTATGGAATTTGTGTGCATTTTCTTAGCGTTTCCAAAGTATATTTGTATCCAAGTTGTTTAATACAATACTCGATACCGATACTTCATGGTCTACTGATAGGTCTACTTTTGCAATAACTAGAGGTAGAGGTGGAGGTCATGGTGGTAGAGGTGGAGCTCATGGAAGTTAGCCAATTCATGGTGGTAGTAGTGGTGCTATGTTTAGTCATAGTGGTGGACGTATTAAAGGTCGAGATTCAAGAGAAGCACATGGTAGAGGATGAAGTAATGGTAAGAGGAAGTGTATTCATTGTGGAATGGAGGTACATACTATCAATCTTTTCTATGATTTATATGGGCCACTCTATACCTGGGCTAATTATATGGTGGCTAGTGGGGGTGATATCGGAGACGAGATTCAACAACTTGATGAAACACCTTCTACATCTATAGATATTTTCGGAAAAGAGATAATGAGTGTTCCACGTGATGAGTATGAGTGGTTTCTTTAGGCTACATTACAATAGAATACAACTACTCTTGCTCATTGAAGTATGGTTTGTCTGGCATCCAAACCTTCCCATTGGATTATTGATTCTAGAGAGTTTCCAATCATATAACTGGGACTCTAGGTGTTTTTTTTTTCTCTTCCTCAATCCCTTACATCACACACAGTCACTCTTGCTAATGGCTCAACATCTTTTATTTATGGTATTGGTAATGTCAACTTAGATTCCTTACCCTTTCATCAATATTGTATGTTCCCATATTTCCTTTTAACATTATGTTTGTTAGTAAATTAACCAAGTCTCTTAATTGCTTTATCACCTTTTACCTTTCTTATTGTGTGTTTTTAGGATATCGAGATGGGGATAAAGATTGGTGGAGGGCATAAAGTTGGTGAACTATATTACCTTGATGGTGATGGTTCATTAACAACTCTTAAATTGCCTCTTTCTCCTCTTTAGTAGCATTGTCAAATTGGTCATTCGTTTCTTAGGCACTTCAGTTACTTGTTCCATCATTAAGTAGTCTTTCTACTTTAAAATGTGAGTAGTGTTAATATGGGAAATATCACCGTGCTCCCTTTAGGTTTAAGGTTGATAGTCATGTGTCAAGCCCTTTTTTTTTTTTGTTCTTTCGGACATTTGGGGTCTAAATAAAATAGTGGCATACAATAGTTACAAATATTTTGTAATTTTTGTTGATGATTATGAAGGATGGCATGGCTTTATCTTATGAAAGAGATGAGTGAATTATTTTTTATTTTCAAAAAGTTTTATGCTGAAATTTACACTCAATTTGGTTTATACATTAAGATTCTTTGTTTTGGTCGAGATTATTTTTATACACCCTTTCAACAATATTTGGAATAACATGGTATTATTCGTCAAACCTTATGTGCTTACACCTCTTAGCAAAATGAGGTAACTAAAAGAAAGAACCACCACCTCTTAAAAACTACATGATCCATTTTGCACTATATGAATATACCCAAACATTTTTAGAGTAATGCTATACTTGCATCTTGTTTTTTTTTGTTAATCGGATGCCCATGTCAATCCTTGAAGACCATTCTCCCTTCTTCATCTTGTTTCCCACTTTGTCTCTTTTCTCTTTCCCTTGTAGGATTTTTGGATGTGTATGTTTGTTCACAATCTTGGGCCTGTAATGGACAAATTAGATGCACAATCTACTAAGTGCATTTTTCCTGGCTATTCTAGAACCCAAAAAGGGTACAAATGTTATAATCTCAGTTCCCAATGTTCTTTTGTTTGTTTCAATGTTATGTTCTTTGAGTTTGGTCAATACTTTTCCGAGTCGAATGTCTTTCCTCCTTATCTACCTCCACTTCCAATTCCGGTTGAGGACTCCATTCCTCTTGTTCTAGTTATGTCTTAGTCGTTGTCTCCAGTGCAACTTTCTACTGAACGACCACCTATCAAGCAAGTATATATTCATCAGCAGGTACTAGATCCTACAATTTCTTCATCGTTGATAGATCCAATAGTTGTTTTAGCACTAGTTTCACTCCTTTTCTGGCTTTGACCTTCCCATTACTTTGCAGAAATGTAAACATAGTTGCACTCTTAATCTCATTTCCAGTTATGTTTCTATATCTCACATTTTTGTCTCTCATCTGTTAGATAGTACATGCCTTTAGCTCCAATCAAATTGATGTACATATACATTTATTATAAACGAATAGAAGTATATCATTGTTTCATGTTGATATTGGTATATTTATACGAAATTACCCCTTAAACTGGACACTTATGAGACTCGTGTTAGTTTAGAATGTTCTCAATCGTTGGATAGACTTGGGGAGTTTATCTTGCCAAGGCTGACACTGATGTGTTGCCAAAGAAGTTGGGGCAATTTGTCTCAACTGCTAGGGTTAGATCCAAAGCACATGTTGTGTGTATTTGGATGAAACATTGAACCCAGATGGACCACTTTTCCAGTTATGCCTTGGACCTTGGAGATTGATGGGAAAAACTAGAAAGTTATACATAACCCTAAACTTGATTATGGTACTACACTAGTGTTGGATTGGGCTGTCTTTGATATACCAATCAGTGTGATCCATCAAAGGTTAAAAACCTAGGTATGTTGGAGCAATTTGAGAATTCACCTAAGTGGGTGATCATAGTGATAAGATTGTCCCCTCTGTCTGACAAAGTGAATAATAGGGCTTACACTCTCTCTAATGAAAACCTAAACTGCCAGTAGTGTATTTCAATTGTGCTTGAGATTTAGTTTTGCAAAATTTATTTATATGATATATATATATATATATATATATATATATATATATATATATATATATAAATGTTTGCAAAAGGTTTAAATTTCTAGGATCCATCTGGACAGAAAGTGTGACACTACACTTGTAGCCAAGGGAGAGGTCCTTCCCTATAGGGCAGTGTTGTAATCATTATGGGCTGAGAGGTTAAATGTAAGAGACCGTTACAAGGTTGATTATCTGATGGGTTTTATAATACTTAAGTCGATTATCCTTGGGTATTCATAGGATGGCTGAATTCAATGATCATTTAGGTGTAAATGTTGGACCCATATTGAGTCCATAGTGATGCGCTCAGGGGTTCATTGCGTTTAGTAGCAAATTTGATTAAGATTTTTCATAGAGGATGGGCCAAACTCATGTGGACTTATGTGAAGTCATTGAGGGGTCCCATGCCATACAAATCAGGCCTAAGTTGGCCATGCAACATTTTGGGTCATGAGCCTTTGAAGGAAATGGACCTAAGGCCCATAATTAATAAGATTAAGTAAGCTATCCCATGACAACTTTGGATCAAATATGGGTTTGGAAATGGGTATGGAGCACCTATCCTCTTAAGAGGATAAGGCTTATCTCTTAATAGAGTCTATATCCAAATTAAATTTGGATAATCTTCTAATGTGCTCCATAAGGAGATAAAAGAAGAAGAGGGCAAACCAGACTAGAAGACCACTCTTTCTTGTTCTCTCTTCTTCTCTTTTGTCTTCCAAGAAACCCTATCACGACCTAGGCTTTCAAGGACTGATAGAGATCAATTTTCTTCTAATTTTTACAAGAAAAAATCAGATGAATTTTAAGCTCACATTCCCCAGTTCGATCCAAGCAGTTGGGTTGCAGTTTTGTTGAAAATTATGTTGTTGAATCAACTTCACCTATACACTGCGCCATCTTTGGTGGAGGCTGGTTTCAAGACTGATTTGGGCATGAACTTCCACCTTGGATCTGCATTTGTGGTATCCATATCGGGTATAAATCTCCCTCTTTGTCTGGTTTCAAATATGGTTTGGTTTAGTGCAAGACTGATATTGAAAAATGCAGTTTTTCAAAACATAGGGAATTTGATTCTCAAAAGGATTAGAAAATTTTCTCACTCAACCATCTTGCATGGTTCAGCCATCCATATGATGGATCATAACCCTTCCAATACCATTAATAATTTGTTTATTTACTATCAATGGTTTTTGTTCCTAAGAATGTCCAAAAAGCTCTTACCTCTTTAAGGTGGTGCCAAGCAATGGAAGGAGAACTTTTTATGTATGATTGCCCTCTATTTCAATTTGACATTAAGAATGTTTTTTTATATGGTGATTTTCTTGAGTAGGTTTATATGGAGAAATTACCTAGGTTTGTTGCTTAGGGGGAGGATGGTAAGGTGTGGAGACACAAAAAAGGCATTTATGGACTTAAACAGTCTCCCATGTGTGTGGTTTGGTAGATTTACCGAAGTGGTGAAATAATATGGCTTGAGATAATGTCAAGTTGACCATTTAGTATTTAACTATGATTCAGATGCTGAGAAGATTTTATTGGTGGTATATGTAGATGACATTGTTATTACCGACAATGACAAGTTGATGATTGATAGGTTGAAGATCTTTCTACATGATTAATTTCAGACAAAGTATCTTGGTAAATTAAAATATTTCTTGGAGATAGAGGTATTTAAGCAGTATTAATCTATACCAAATGAAGTATGTTCTTGATTTGTTAAAGGAGACAAGATTGTTGGGTGCCAAACCAGCTGAAACACCCATTGAGGTATATGTCAAATTAAGTAGTGATGTAGGTGAAAAGTTTGAAAATCTTGGAAGGTATGGGAGGTTGGTGGATAAGTTGAATTACCTAACCATTATTTGACTAGATATATCATTTGTAATTAATGTGGTGAGTCAGTTTATGCAAAATCCTCGGATTCTACATTGGGATGTATAAGGATTGCACGGTATTTGAAGATAACTCCAAGTCATGAGTTGTTATATAAGAATGGAGGGAGTCTTGAGATAGAGGGATAAACAAATGTTGACTGGGTCAGTTGAATACCTAATAGGAGGTCTACTACAGGGTATTGTATCTTTTTGGGGGGCAATTTGGTTACATGGAAGAACAAGAAGCAGAGAGTGGTGGAAAGAAGCAGTGTTGAAGTTCAATATAGAACCATGACACACACTACATGTAAATTAGTATGGTTGAAGAACATCTTATGGGGTACTCGATTGATACTCCTATGAAGATATATTGTAACAACCAAGTTGTAGTCTATATTTCTTCCAATCCAATTTTCCATGAAAGAAGAAAGTAAATAGAAGTTAATTGTCACTTTGTGAAAGATAAGGTTCTCAGTGGAGTGATAAGTACTACATATGTAAACACAAGAAGTCGATGGGCAAACTTGTTCACTAAAGGTTCAAGTCGGGGAAGAGTGGATTACATATATAACAAGTTGGGACTATATGACATATACTCACCAACTTGAGGGGAGTGTTAGAGTCAATTGTAGAGGTAGGTTGGTCATTTTGTTTTATGTTAAGAGTGAGGTGTAATGTCTGTTATGTTTTCATTTTAAGTGTTGTGTCCCATACTTAAGTTGGGGCATAACTGTCTTTGGCCGACTAGAGAGAGAGAGATCTTTTTTCTTCTCTAGTTTGAACCAGTTATTCTCTCTTTCTTCTCTCCTCCCTCTCTCTCTCTTACTATTATTCCCTGCTAATCTAGAGTTGAAACCAGTATAGATCAGTTTTGTAACAGTCATAAAGCCATAGAGTCTATGATCTAGCTTTTTGTGTTGTTCCCAAGAGAAAAAGCTATTTGGTTCTATCTTCTATTAATTTTGGATCTCATGACATTTCACTATTGAATATTTTGGACATGTTTATTTTTTGGTGGTAACATGCCAAGACAATGGTTGATTAAGTAAATGAATTATTTTTGAAAGGGAGTATTTACATAAAGCATATATAGAAGGTTAGAAACGAATATGCTATTTGAGGAAGTTCCTTTAAATCCTATTAGTATTGTCTCCAAGGCAAATACCACTATTGATCAGCTTGAAGCTTCTATTGATCCACCTAAGAGTCTATGGTGTGGAGCTCCAATTGGTGTAGTTAAAATTAATGTGGAAGTAGCGATATATCCTCTTCTACTATTGTAATTGGATTGATTGCTAGAGACCATTGTGGTCATTTTTTGTTTGCTAGAGGCCTTCCTGTCCACTATGGAACTCTTGAGGGATCTGAATCCATAGCTTTTCTTCATGGTTTGCTGTTTGCTGAAGATTTACATATTTCCTCTTCGATTATTGAAGGTGATGCTAAGAATATTGTTCAATTTTTATTGGATGATCATTTTGATCTACCATGGCGGCTTCATACTATATTAGCAGGACTCTCATTGCCAGCCTTCCATCTTGCTCAGTATCTTTTGTCCCACATATTGCGAACTAAGCGGCACATGCCATAGCTCGAAAAGCTTTATCTCTTAGTTGCACTTTTACTTGGATACACTACTTGATTTTCCAGGCACAACCCCTCTGTTTCTCAGTAGAGTCTAATGAAATTGCCCACAAGCTTCTTAAAAAAAATGATATGATCATTTCGAACATAAATTTGGGATCGAATCCCGCTACCATTAGGGTTGGGGAGGTGTATGTATGTATGTATGTAGGCATGAAAAACAATTTTGTAATTTTAAAAATAGTTTTAAATGGAGTTCAACTCAACTTTTATTTTGGCTAGTAGACCTAAATGGAGTTCAACTCAACTCAATTCAACTTTTATTTTGTGCCCTACTCCACCATTAGTAGATGATAGCTTCTAATGAACAAGTCTAGAATACTCATAAGATTGCATTTGGTTGCAATGCAAAGAAATTTGTATTGATGCAAAATTATGATAGTGCAAATGATCCGAGTGTAAATTCTGATTTATTTTTGTTTCAAAATTTTCCTTGTTTTGTTTGATTGCAATATAAATGAAAGAAATAATACCTGAAATAGAACCTAAAACAAAATTAAATAAAAATTGCATTCTTTTCATTTGCAAGTCCATGCATTTGTACTAATGCTCTTAAGATTGAACTGCAACCAAACAAGAAATACTTTGGCACAACATAACATATGGAAGACTGTTCATTATTTATACTGATCGAAACAAGTGTTTCATTTATTTTAAATTCAAAACTTTGGGTGATGTTCTTTGACATTATGTTTGGGGAATGCAACATAAATTCAAATATGATGTTCCACTAGAAATAACAGAAAAATATCTTATTCCCAAGCGTAATTATAAGTAAAAACAGCAATGATGCCATACACAATATTATTTAAGAAAAAAAACCTTAAAATATAAAAGAAAAAGTTCATTCAATCATGGGTCAAGGAAGTAGACTTAACAATTGCACTTTACCTTTGTCCGTGGAAGAAAAACAATTTTGTAATTTTAAAAATAGTTTTGAAGTCATAAATTAGGTAAAATAGATTTTGTTTCGTTTTATCAATTAATCTTAATACTTAGGTTATGGTTAGATAACTTTTGAAGTCTATTTAAGAGCGAGCTTGGTCACCTCCGGTGAAGACTTAGGTAAGTCCCGTAAAAAAGGGAAAATTCCTGATTAGTACTTTATACTTTGGGCCTAGCGCCACTTTGGTCTCCGAATTTTAAAATGCGACAATTCAGTACCCAAACTTTCAAAATGTGTCAATCTGGTACCTACAGTTAACCAGCTGTTAACTAGCCGTTAAGCAACATTTGAAAAAGACACAAATGCCCTTTGAGTGTCATCTAATTTTCTTTATCAACCATCCAAATGTTGACAAAGAATTAACAATCCCAAATCTTTGCTTCTTCTATTCAAGAAAGTTGGGGCCGCGTCTTAGTGGGCAATTCTAGATCCCAACTTTCTTAAATAAAAGAAGCAAAGATTTGGGATTGTTAATTTTTTGTCAACGCTTGGATGGTTGATAAAGAAAATTAGATGACACTTGAAAGACATTTGTGTCTTTTTCAAATGCCACTTAACAGCTACTTGACGTACACTAGGCCCAAAGTACAGGATACTAATCGCAATTTTTTTCCAAAAAAATACAAGGATTAAATTCCAATTACCCCCTCCCCCCAATGATTCATTTATTTAACTATCAAAAGTTAAGTAAATAAATACCTATATTAGCATTCCATCAACAAATGGGTGGAAAATGCCCATATCAATTATGTGATGTACTAGAATAGACATTTTAAATACCTAAGTTGCCATTCTACATGATTTTTAAAGTGGATCAACATTTTAATCAATCATGTTAAAAATGCCACATGGTTTGGTTCATGTTTCACAGTATGTAATATGCATTTATAATTAGATTTTAATCACTTTAAAGATGTGACAATGACATATTTACTACTGGTTAATTTATGTTTGAATTATGCTGCAGCAATTTCCATATAGTGCACCATAGATTTTGCTTGGATTATCATAGGGTTCATTGCACTAACAACAATTTATGTAAAAAAAGTAACTTTATTTTTAGTGATTTAAAGAAATAGAATAATTATAAAAATTTAGGGAAATTCATGATTTTAATGCCCTCATTAATTTTCATTGGTTTTCTAGTTTTATTTTTCCCAAACCTTTCACTCATGTTACAATACCCCCTTTGTTTTGGTAGCTTTCCTCACTTGCTACTATTCATGATGTGTATTTTATTATTAATTACTAAAATAAAAGTTACTTTCAAAATTAACTTAATTTACATGGCCGTTTTTAAGGAACTATATAGCCATCAAGCTATTAACTATTAAGAATTTAAGTAAAACTATTTTGAAGGACATGGTACCGGAAGAGCTCTGAACAATCAAAGTACCCCATGAATTTTGATGAGTACCACCTGATTGGTCACCTCTTTTATGATACCTATTGTTTGGCTCTAAGTTTTTCCAGTATCATATCCAAACCCATCATGACAATATATAAAAGTAAAAAAAAAAATTATAGAATAATTAATTCAGTAATTAAAGTACATCAATTGTATACAATCTTTGTCATGAACTCTTGCTCTTGGTTTCTTGGGTCTTCTACTTTCATACAGAGATAACATATTTTGTAGATTAATTATATATTTCTGCAACTATTAATTAATGATTTAACTTAAATTAATGTCTTTAAAGCATTTAGTAAAATGTAAAAAGCAATATAGTATGTTTATTGAGCCTAAGTAAAGCTTCTCCGATACTATAATGATTGTAATGTATTACTTCATACTTTCGTAGTTATTTCAATCTTAGATTTAACGTATTAATAAATCTATGAATCTAGTATAATGATTGTAATGAATCTGTGAATCCATTAATAAATCTATGAACATAAGAGTTTTATCAATGTTTTAATTGATGCTCTTATTATTATTTTTTATTTTTTCAGTTTGCCAAATTTAAAAATTACACTGTAAACGATAAGCACTGGTGCATTGTGATGTTTTGAACCTTGCCTGCAATAATGGTTGTTTGGCAGAGATAACAGGCTCTTTAAAAATAAGCTTTTGTTTTTGGATACATGAACAACGAGCATGTATGGTCAACCCTGTTTATTGTAGGACGGCATCCTATGCTGCTTCGTTCTTCAGCATAACAGAAAATCATTGTTAATAGACTGAGTAGTAGCTATGATCCATCACCTATGTAGTTAGTGATACACAGTGGAGGAATATCAGACAATGGTAAGTCAAAGGCCAAGCCCATCTCGTGAGAATCATCTTACCTGTTTTCTGTGTTATTATCCCCCCTCCCCCCGGCCACAGAGAGAGAGAGACCCATAGGGGATTTCATTGAATCATACTGGAGTTAATCAATACATTTATAATTTATTAAGTGCCTAGCATCTAGGATCTAAGATAACTATTTACTTCTCTAAATTAATGTTTGTTTGTGAATTAAATATACTAACTTAAGCTGGGAAGCACACACCGACGAATTTTCAGATAACCAAACTTTCCTGCACCTGGTGAAGAACCCTCAAAAAGAAATGGCAAATAGCCTGTGGCATCTTTGTATTTCTGTTGAATCTGAAGGTTCAAAAAATAAAAAAAAAGTTAGAGCACATTTGAAGAAAAAGAAGACAAAAGAACCACTTCAGTACGGTTTCCTAATCAAATATAGTGGCAGGATTTGCGGATAAAGAAACAGTTAATCCATTTGGACCAAGTGTATAAAGAATCCAAGCACACTAGCAGGCTGGATAGTGCTGCAAGCAGATGATAAATATCAGATGGAAGTCATAAACAGATCAATTTCTTCTCATTCTTCAACATTGACGACTGTGATGTAGGATAGTTACCTCAAGAATTTGTTCGCTGCTGCGCAGACAATTTCTTCCTATAACACAAACCGTCCCGCCAGAACCTCCACCTGTGATCTTTGCTCCAAACAAAGTCCCTGTTTTGGATTTAGACAATTTACTGTGCTGCATTTCTTGTACTAATTTTACAAGCCTGTCTGTTCCATCTGAACCGAGTCCACAAGAACTATAGCTATAGTGGCACTGCAATACAGAGATGCACTTATAAGTAAGAGAAGTTTTCTCTGCCACAACAATCTTAAATGGTCAAATTTCAAAGACAACTGGCAATACTGAGGAACATTTTGGAACTTAAATGAAGACATGCCAATATTCATAATGGAATACGAAACATCAGGTTTATTTTCACTATGAAATGAAATAATTTGTAAATAAGAAGAATAAGTACCTGATACATGAGTTCTCCAAGAGCACAAAGTTGTTCATCTGAGTTTTCAGCAGTCAGTAATGCTTTAAATGCCTGTGCATCAAATAACATGCAGAGTGAAGTATAGATCAAATTATCTTGAATCACAAAGGAAGATATTGATGATCTATTTATGTAATTAGTATATAAATTTTAATTTTTTTTAAATAAATAAAAATGATGCAGAGAATCACATCCAAAGAAATAAAAGAAAAAATCCTTTGGTTCTGAAGAAAGAATTAGTGGGATGAATAAATACTGATAATTCGAAGATAGTAAATGACAGGAGTTTCTGGTAATTTAAATTTTCTATTCACATGGTTGATATCGTAATTGATGTTGCTTCTTGTAACTGATTTGTAGAAAATTAAATGAACAGGTGAGGAGGTCATTAAGTACAGTCTTACTCCTTATTAGATATAAAAATAAGGCACCTCCCATCACACCCTTCCACTCCAATTCACCTAGGTTCATCTTACATCTTCCTATCAATGATATATCAACAAATAATCCATAATCTCAATTGCAGGTTGCAACTGTAATACTACAAAGAGAAAGAAACCCTCTATAAGAACATGGGTTAGATGAATAATAAATTTTGGTTGTAAACTGTGTTACTCAATCACAGTGATGTGAACAATGCTTAGATTTGATCCTGGTCAACCAGTGTTACTCAACCAACATTCTAAATGCACATTTTGTTTATGCATTTTGTAGATGGCACATGCCCATTGCCCCTTCTAAATCTTTCAAAGCCTGAATTGGATT
This sequence comes from Nelumbo nucifera, assembly GCF_055504915.1. Lineage (NCBI taxonomy): Eukaryota > Viridiplantae > Streptophyta > Magnoliopsida > Proteales > Nelumbonaceae > Nelumbo > Nelumbo nucifera. The sequence goes on along the minus strand of NC_142656.1, from coordinate 54,250,289 downwards.
CGGCAATCAAACCAGTGACCTAAACAGCTTGATCCTGTTTTATAGGCAATTTTGATGGGCTGTACAAACCACCCACTTCTAAACAGTTTGACGTCCACTTTGGATTTTAAAATATTGCTACTAATACAATAATTTCATTCATATGATGAAAAAATAAAAAGAACAGTCAAAATAATGCAGTGTATATAAGGATCCAAGGTGGGTAATTTGAGTGATCAAACAAGAATCCTCAAGGCTATATGGTTAATTCCTATATAATGGGCTTTGAAGAATGCTATTTGAGTGATCAAAATAGTGCATTTACAGGATCCAGTTTGGGCAATTTGCAAAAAAAAAAAAAAAAAAAATCAGTGAAGTATCTCAACGTGTATACCTTGCATCCCTATTTAGAAGGTTTGACCAATGCTAGCACATATTGCATTATTATTTTGTTATGGCAGTTTTTGACTTCTGTTTTTTTTTTTTTTTTTTGGGGGGGGGGGGGTGGTTCAAGTATTGGGGTAATAACAGTTTTTTTTTGATAAATGAGAGTAGTTTTATTAATTCAAAAAAATAGTAGTGCATTCAGCCTGGGAAGAGGCACGAGGTGTTACCTCCCCCTAGGACTGAGTCATAAACACTAAACAAACACAAGCCTGAAACACAGTTACAAAGTGGCCCAAAACAGATCTCCCCTTGACACCCCTTGCTTGGCCAAAGAATCAGCTATTGCATTTGCTGATCTGCTGACCCACTGAAACCTGACTGACATATTCCTTGTCAGCCATTTAACTTTACCAGATCCCTGTAGCCCCAACAAGCTGTCTCTGGACTTGTCAACCAGCCCACTACTACCTTGGAATCCCCTTCTACTATCAAATTATTCACTCCAAGTTGACTGGCCATCTGTATACCTTGTACCGCTGCTAGTATCTCTCCCCTTACAGAATCACCAACACCCACTGGTCCTGAAAATAGAGACAACATGTTGCTATCTTTGTCTCTCAGAATTCCTCCTATTCCAGATGGCCCTAGGTTACCTTGGCAGCTACCATCAAAATTCAGTTTTACCACTTCATCCGGTGGGGATTCCCATTCAGCTTGTGATTTGTTCTTTGTGGAGACTGTAGAAGCCACTGCTGCCCAGTTTCTCCTTAAGTCATCAAACGAGTAATCTGCCAACAAGTGTGAAGATTTTAGCCACGAGACTGTCGTTGTCATTATGCATTCCTTAATTTCAGCAAGACTTCTTTCCTTTTCTTGAAATATTCTAGCATTTCTCTCCTCCCATAAAGTCCACAAGGTAGCGGCTCTGATACATTTCCACATTAGCTTCCCTCTTTTTGTCAATCTCCCAAAGGCAACCGGAATGAACAGTAGCTTTACTTCGGAGGGCAAGTTCCACCTGCACCCAAATAGTGCAACAACCCAGTTCCAAATATTGGCAGCAAAAGAACACGATATTAGTAAATGGTTACAGTCCTTGAAAGCTGAACCACTGTAGTCGAAGTAGCAGAAAAGAGGAGAAGAAGAAGAGATGCTGAAAATGTCGAACTGTACTTGCAGTCGACCATGCCTTTATTTATATATAAGTGAAGTACAAAGTACAAGAATTTACTGGGATACCCCTGATTAGTGATGGGACACCCAGAAGACTTAAGACATAAACAAGATTAGGCCCATTAGCAAAGGCCCAGTTACAAGATAAGTTTAACATAAGAATGGGCTAATAGGAATTCTTATCAGCCGAACACACTCAAGCCTCCTAACATATCATTCTAACACTCCCCCTCAAGTTAAACATGGATATCAATCATGTTTAGCTTGCCAAGTATGTCCTTGAACTTTGTAGTTGCCAACCCTTTTGTTAATACATCTGCAGTCTGCATTTCTAATGGAGTATAAGGCACACAGAGTTCCCCTGAAACAATTCTCTCTCTTACAAAGTGTCGATCAATTTCAATATGTTTTGTCCTGTCATGTTGTACTGGATTATTGGCAATGTTGATAGGAGCTTTATTATCACAATACAACTTGAGAGGACCTTCAGTCTTGATACCAAGCTCATTAAGGAGAGTTTTGAGCCATAAGAGTTCAGCAACCCCATGTGCCATAGCTCGGTATTCTGCTTCTGCACTTGATCTAGCCACAACATTCTGCTTCTTACTGCGCCATGTGACTAGGTTTCCTCCGAAGAATGTACAGTAACCTGAGGTTGACTTTCTGTCTCCAACAGACCCAGCCCAATCAGCATCAGTGTAGGCTTCAATTCCAAGTCTGCTGTTCTTCCTGAATAGAATTCCTTTCCCTGGGCAAGTTTTCAAGTATCTTAGAATTCTTTCCACTGCTCTCATATAAGGAGTCTTTGGAGAGTGCATGAATTGACTGACAACATGCACTGCATAGGCAATGTCTGGCCGAGTGAGGGATAGGTACTGTTTTCCTACCAATTTTTGGTACCTTTCCTTATCACAGTATTCCTCACCCATTGATTCTTGTAATCCATGGTTCGGTTCTATTGGTGTGTCTGCTGGCCTGCACCCCATCATGCCTGTTTCTTCTAGGAGATCTAGCACATATTTTCGTTGACATATGTAGATTCCTTCTCTTGATTTAGCAACTTCAATCCCGAGAAAATATCTCAGATTTCCCAGGTCCTTGATCTCAAATTTTGAAGCTAAGAACTCCTTCAGCCTCTTCATCTCTTTCACATCATTTCCAGTAATCACCATATCATCCACATAAACAATGAGAGCTGTAAGTTTTTCATCCTGTCTCCTTGTAAACAATGTATGATCCGCACTGCTCTGAGTGTACCCTACTTTCTTCATGGCCGTACAAAGTCTCTCAAACCATGCCCGGGGAGATTGCTTCAAGCCATACAAAGCTTTCCTTAGTTTACACACCTTTCCAACATTATATCCAGGTGGGGGTTCCATGAATACCTCTTCATGTAGATCACCATTAAGGAAAGCATTCTTCACATCCAGCTGATGAAGTTCCCAAGAGAATTTTGCAGCTAATGACAGTAGAACCCTGATTGTGTTGAGCTTTGCTACCGGGGCAAAGGTTTCCTTGTAGTCAATTCCTTCATTTTGTGTATATCCCTTTGCCACAAGTCTGGCCTTGTATCTTTCAATTGACCCATCTTCCCTGTGCTTTACTGTGAATACCCACTTGCACCCAATAGTGCCTTTCCCTTCTGGCAGATCCACCAATTCCCATGTTCTTGCTTTCATTAGGGCTTTCATCTCTTCATTCATGGCTTCTTTCCATCTTGGATCAGATACCGCCTCTGAATATCTGGAAGGGACACATACAGAGGAAAGAGCAGACACAAAGGAATGATAGGTAGGTGATAAATGTGTGTAAGAGACATAATCGACTATGGAATGCCGAGTGGTGCAAGAATGAACAGGCTTACGGAGAGCAATGGGAAGATCCAAATCTGAATTGAGAGAGTGAGAATTACCTTGGATTGCAGAGACAGATTGATCTGAGTCCAACTGGTTGCAATCATGAGGTTGAGGGCCCTTCTTCCTTCTACTGTATGTAAGTATCTCTTTCTCTTGCCTGCTGGGATCATCAGGAGCATCAGTTGAAGCTGGAGATGTAACTGGCACAGCGGGAGTCTCACTAGGTCGATCCGGAATGTTACAACTAGGAGTAGTGGAAGGTGATGAAAGAGGAAGAAAAAAGAAGGGAGAATGAGAATCCTCTTCCATCCCACTAGTCTCCCCCTGAAGAGGATTCTGAGAAGATTGGAAATAGGGTTGAGACTCAAAAAAGACTACACCTTTGGTGACATATTTTTTCTTGGAGACAGGATCATAACACTTATACCCCTTTTGCGTAGGAGAGTAACCGAAAAAAATTCCCTTTGTAACCTTAGGATCCAGCTTGGTTTTCTTTGGATCCTTCACATGTATGAAGCATGTACATCCAAAAACCTGTGGGGGAAGAGGAAATTCTGGAAGAGTGGGACACAACACAGAGAAAGGGGTCTTCATACCCAGTACCTTAGATGGCATCTGATTTATCAGGTATGATGCAGTGAGAACAGCTTGAGACCAATATTGCTTGGGCACATTGTGCTGGAAAAATATAGCTTGAGCTGTCTCCATTAGGTGCCTGTTCTTGCGCTCAGCAACTCCATTTTGCTGAGGGGTGTAAGCACATGATGATTGATGTAACATGCCTTCGTCTTCCATGAATGAGTTCAGGGATCTTTCAAAATATTCAGCTGCATTGTCTGAACGGAATTGTTTAATCTTCTTATCAAATTGTGTTTCAACCATCTTGCAAAACATCATAGTTATCCGTGGAACTTCTTCACGTCCTTTTAACAGATAGATCCAAGTGCACCGAGAATAATGGTCGATAAAGCTGATAAAATAACGGAAGCCATCAATGGAGACAATGGGTGAAGGACCCCAAACATCAGAATGGACCAAATCAAAAGGGGCTTGAATTTCATTACTAGAAATTGGATACATTGATCTGCATTATTTTGACATTTGACACACATCACAAACTAAACTTTGACTTAGAATGCCCTTACATAAATCAGGAAACAACATTGCTAAAGAAGAAAAAGACAAATGACATAGCCTAGCATGCCACAAGTGCAGCCAAGCTCTTGACTCCACACTTTCTGGACTAGTAGTAGCAGAAGCTTGCAGTGCTGAACTGACATCTCCATCAAAATAGTAGAGGCCTTCATACTCATGACCACTCCCAATCGTTCTCCTCGTCAATCTGTCCTGGAAAACACAATGAGAGGGAAAAAAAGTTATACTGCAGTTCAAATTTCTTGTAAGCTTTGAAACAGACAACAAATTTGATGTAAGGCTAGGAACATGTAAGACTGATTTAAGAGAGAGATCCTTGCTTAGGTCAACCACTCCCTTTCCCGAGATGGTGGAGAGGGACCCATCAGCTACTCTCATAAAACCAAGCTGGATCCTAAGGCTACAAAGGGATTTTTTTTGGGTTACTCTCCTACGCAAAAGGGGTATAAGTGTTATGATCCTGTCTCCAAGAAAAAATATGTCACCAGAGATGTAGTCTTTTTTGAGTCTCAACCCTATTTCCAATCTTCTCAGAATCCTCTTCAGGGGAGACTAGTGGGATGGAAGAGGATTCTCATTCTCCCTTCTTTTTTCTTCCTCTTTCATCACCTTCCACTACTCCTAGCTGTAACATTCCGGGTCGACCTAGTGAGACTCCCGCTGTGCCAGTTACATCTCCAGCTTCAGGGTCTTACCTCCCTTGCGCCCTACAACCAAGGGAAACCCTAGGTCAAACCTTGTGTTGTTCTCCTGCAACCCTAGGGTTTCACAGCAACAACCCAGATAAAAAAAAAGTGAAATACAACAAGAAATAGGAGATGGCGTCGGTAGTAACCAGGAAGGTGCTCAATGCTCTAATACCATGAAAGCTGAACCACTGTAGTCGAAGTAGCAGAAAAGAGGAGAAGAAGAAGAGATGCTGAAAATGTCGAACTGTACTTGCAGTCGACCATGCCTTTATTTATATATAAGTGAAGTACAAAGTACAAGAATTTACTGGGATACCCATGATTAGTGATGGGACACCCAGAAGACTTAAGACATAAACAAGATTAGGCCCATTAGCAAAGGCCCAGTTACAAGATAAGTTTAACATAAGATGGGCTAATAGGAATTCTTATCAGCCGAACACACTCAAGCCTTCTAACATATCATTCTAACAGTCCTCACCCTTCACTTTACACAAGAAGCACCAATTTGGGGACAAACACAAGTTTTCTTCTTTTGCAAGTTTTCCACCGTATTGATCTTACCCAAGTAGGCTATCCAACAAAACACTGCTATTTTAGGAGGAATTGGCCTTGACCAGACCTCTTTAACAGGGAACACCTGAGAGGAGGGATTGGAGCAGAGGGTTTTAAAGAAAGAAGCACAAGTGAAGGAGCCAACCGAGGTTAGAGACCAAACCCTTTTGTCCAGGTTAGGGGGTCCAAGCACACTAAGTCTAGAAGCAAAAAAGAGCTCTGAAACACAAAGAAGTTCTTCATCCCTTAACCCTCTTCGAAACCCAAAATTCCAGTTTAAATCCAAAGGGCAAACCGGGGGTGAAACATGGTTTCTTTTTTTAAAGAGGGAGATGGAATAGAGAGAAGGAAAGCGGTCTTTTAGGGGTTGAGTGCTCACCCAAATATCTTCCCCAAAAAGAATGGAGTTTCCAGAACAAGCATCATACCTTACAAATTTGAGAAACTTTGGGAGAATGCCATAAATAGCCTTCTAATGTGTGGTGAGCGAAGCCCTTCGGGATACCTCCGCATCCCAACCTGATTCAGAACAACCATGGATACTGTTCACTACTTCATGCCACAACCTCTCCCTCTCCAAGGGCCACCTCCAAAGCCACTTACCTAAAAGAGCTTCATTCTTACTCATCACATTCCCTAAGCCTAGGCCTCCTTCATTTTTGCTTCTACTCACCACCTCCCACCTAATCAAGTGATCTTTTTTCTCTTCCCCATGTTCCCATAAGAAGTCCCTCATAAGTTTTTCCAACCTCTTTGCTTCCCTTCTAGGAATTCTAAAGACTGACAAGAAGCATAAAGGCAAGTTGGCTAGAGTTGCTTTAATCAAAGTAACTCTACCCCCTATGGAAATATAGTTTCTCTTCCAAGTTGTCAATCTTTTTTTGAACTTTTCCTCCACCAGTTTCTAGAACCTACTTCCTTTGGATTTGCGCTTAAGGGAAGTCCTAGGTAGGATAGAGGCCACTGAGACCAAGTGCAATCTAATGAGGCTTCTATAAACTCCACCTCCTCTCTACTCAAATTTATTCCCACAATACAACTTTTCTCAAAATTTATCTTCAAATTTGAGGCCCTCTCAAAGTGAATTATCAAATCCTTCAGATTTCTTACCTCCATCAGATCACAACCTTCACAAAAGATTATTATGTCATCTGCAAATTGAAGATGGGTTACTGAAACTCTATCTCTACCTATTCTCCACCCTCTTAAGGATCTGGCCCTATCCGCTTCTAAGAGAAGTCTACTAAAAGCATCATCAACTAAAGTGAATAGGAAAGGTGACATGGGGTCACCTTGTCTCAGACCCCTGCTAGCTGGGAAGAAGCTGTTAACCACTCCATTAACTAGGATGGAGTAATGGCAAGAGGAAAGGCAACCATTTATCCATTTGCACCATCTATCCCCAAACCTACACTTCCTTAGCACGAGTAATAAGAATCCCCTATCCACGAGGTCGTAAGCCTTTTCAAAATCTAGTTTACAAACATAACCTTTACGACCCGATCTCCTCATCTCCTCCACACATTCATTTGCTATTAGGAACTGATCTACTATTTGTCTCCCCTGAACAAAAGCTCCTTGGGCTTGGCTGATAGGACAAGGAGCACCTTTTTAATCCTCAAAGATAAGACCTTAGCCACGATCTTGTATACACTAGTCACCAGCTAATAGGTCGAAAGTCCTTTGGATGCTTTGCCTATTTCTTCTTGGGAATTAAGGCTAAAAAAGTAGCGTTAACTCCACGACTAATCACTGAATTATCCTCGAATTCCTTGAAGACCTCAATCAAGTCTTCCTTGATTATGTCCCAACAATCTTGAAAGAAAGCCATTGTGAAACCGTCCGACCCTGGTGCTTTAGATCTATTCATGGAGAAAATAGCTTTTCTTATTTCTTCCTCCTCAAAATTCCATTCTAGCCAGCTTCTACTCTCTTCTGGAAGCCTCTGCCAGGTCACACCTTCCAACTCCACACTAGGACCTAGGGGCTTCCTTAATATGGATTTGAAATGGTCAACAAAACAATTGGCTATCCTCTCTTGGGAATCAAGGACTAGTCCATCCACTTCCAGTTTGGAAACTAGGTTTTTCCTTCTCCTTCCATTGGCTATTTCATGAAAAAATTTAGTGTTCCCATCTCCTTCCTTGAGCCACCTGCATCTAGACTTCTGTCTCCAAGAAATTTCTTCTCTCAAAATGACTTCATCAAACTCTCTTTTTAGTTTCCATCTCCGATCTCTATCTTAAGAGTTTATGACCCTTTGGGATTCCTTTGCATCTAATTCCTCTATTTGGGTCATCAAAGAGGATTTCAATTCTTCTATTCTTCCAAAATGCTCCCCATTCCAAAATACTCCCTATTCCTTTGCATTAAAGCTCACTTGTTTACCTCTAGAACTTGCTCCTGAAAAAAACTTCTTCACCCATTCGATCACTTACAAACCTTCCAACAGTATTGTAGTTTTCTTTGCCTCCCTAATCTTCAAGCTCTGCAAGCCTCTGATTTTCAACTCTTCAAGGATGAGGTCTTTTGCTTCAATCTTCATTGCTTTCCTCCATCTTGCAACTTCTACAAACCTATTCTCCATTAAGCCTTGTATTGGGGTAATAACAGTTGTGGAAAGGTCCATGCCAAAATGTTGGTTGCATTCTGGAATGCCAATTTTTATGTTCAAATAATTAATTAAATGGTTTTCTGAGAATATCAGCACCAGTGCTTAATACGCAATGTGCAGATAAATACACCCTTGCAACTTTATCATAGAACAAAAAAGGATACAAGCATTACTACCTCTTTCCTCCACCAACTCTAATTATCTTTTCATTTCTTTTGACTCAACTAAAGATGGTGTCAAAATATTTAATCTTGACGACAACATGTTTGAAAGGAGTTGAAATTCTCTAACCAACTCTTAGTCTGAAATAGATGAAAAGGTTTTCTATCTATTCTCCAAATGTTCTTAAAAGTGTAGGTATACTTGCTAGTTTCCTCATCCCCTCTTCCAATTATATGTCTAATTCAGGGTCCTGAAAAAACTCAGCTTTTCACATACACCAAGAGGAAGAAAGTAAGAAACAAAGCAATAATAACTAACCTTGACACGGAAATTTTCATATATAGGATGTTGAGCAGCTGCTTTCACTCCATAGTTGTGCTTATGGTCAATCACTGTTACTGAATCATTGTGATCAGTGTACTTCTCTAGGAATGCCCCACCAAGCATAGACTCAGGAAGTCTCTTTGCATAGACTGACTCATATCTGTGTTAGGAGATAAAGAAATCAGAAAAGTATCCTACCTTATTAAATAATAACATGATATGTCTGAATCTCAACCATATACAAACAGGAATGATATGACTGACTCGTACTGTTTTTACACAAAACAGTAAAAATATAAACAAAAGCAAAACATATAAAAATATAATGCATGATCTATTAATCTGTTTGATGCCAATCTAGGACTTTCTAAATATGCCAGAAGAACTTTGTGAAAACCTGTGAGGAGACAGGTTGCACAAGTAGTCTAATGAAGATTCATCTTCAAGAAGTTCACCATCGTCCTCTTCCAAGTCATCAGAAATTATCCCATCCATATGCTTCTGAGAATTAGCACTTGATAATGCGTGGGATAACAGTGAAGATGCAATAGATTTTATCATCTTTCGACCCATGAAGGTGCCAATTCTCACAGATCCATAGTCTGTGCCACCAATACTGCAAATAATGCCAATCAAATAATTAAGCTGGAATAAAAGAAGGATCAATGATATAGAATAATACAAATTCAGGACAAAAGTCAACCTAACAAAATAGGCCTTATGGCATTTAAAAGTCATACTAGTATCTATTTGCTGGAATCTGAGATCAGATTCAGATTCTGTGCCCACATCTTACACTTGTTATCAGGATGGCATGGACATGGGAACAGAATCAAAAATCAAATATGCTTTTCAAGACAAACCTAGCAAAATTCAACACAATAAAGAACAACAAACTAGAACAAATAATAGTTGAAGGAACAATAAGAGTTATTTTTTGTTGGTATGTAACATTAAATATCAAAACAAGAGTGGAGTAGGTTAACATGAATGAGCAGTAAATCTCATGGAAAAAATATATAAATAGTAAAATTAAGTCCATGAAACCAAATACCCCCAAGAAACCAAATGCCCATCCATAAATTCCAGGCCAAAGTAGTTCTTACCCAGACTAACAATATGCATAGAAGATCACGAGACAATTAATTCTCCCAAAGAATAGACAGGAAATTAAGCTTTTTTCCACCCCATCCATCCCTAGGAAGCCCCTCTTAATCCAATCTTCCACCTCTTATATCCCCCCCGCCCCCCATGAAGAAACCAATTCATCTGGCTTAGGTCACCATCTCATCAATAGACATAATTGATGCCTCACAACCCTCCAAAAATTTAAGTGCACCAACCTGATGATCTTAAATTCTTGAGTAAAACACTCTCCTCCAGAGTCTTCCCCTTTCTTGGCCTCATACCATTCCAAACACACACACACATAGCCTAAGATGTTTGAGACACGCAGCAGAAACAACAGAAGAGAGCACCCTAAGACAAAAAGCTAACATGGTTACACCTAGATCCTCAGGAAAATAATGTTCTCTCTTTAGTTGGAGCGAAGAACTGCTCACAACCTCATCAAACCTAGATGCACAATGGCCAACAGAGGATCTAGGAGTCAAAACACCCAAATTTTCACAACCTCACCCCTAGATCCTCAGGAAAATAATGTTCTCTCTTTAGTTGATCAAGGATTCACAAACACCCAAAATTCCTAAGCACAAGATGTCGAAAATGTTTTACAACAAACCTCACCCCTAGACCTTCAATCATAGGTGGTGTGTTTAGGATTGCTATAGGGTCATGTTAGCTATATATATACTCAGGGCCAACAGGAAGGGCTTGTTAAGCTGTGAAAATATATTAGTTTGAGAAACATAATGGTGGAAGGGGACTCTAGATGGTTGTGATACTAATTAACAACAAAAATCAAGGGTCATGGCAGTACCAACATACTGCGAGAGATAAGATCCTTAGGCATGGAAATGGAAACAACAATTTCATGGGTGCAAAGCTCAGAAAATAGTTCAGTTGATGCAATGGACAAACAAGGTGTGAACAAGGATCAGTTGTTCCAAGGGAAACTGCTCAATATATGAATGTAGTTGCTTACTGTTAAGAGGCTAGGTAGAAGCTGCTGCTAGTCTACATTCTAGGGATGAAGCATCCATCTTTCTTTTTCATAATATTAATAAAATTTAACAGTTGCAAATCATCACCATTATCATCGTTATCCAAGTTTATTACAACTATATGGGATTGGCTACATATATAACACTTGCCAATTATGGTGTGTTGCTTTCAGGGACTGTACAAAATTTAACAGTTGCCAATTCCAATCTCCCACCCCCACCCAAAAAAAAGAAGAAAAAAAGGCACACCATTGATCTATATCTGTAAGAAAAAGACTAGTTTATCCTATGTCACACACCATTAAACCATATAAATGAAATCCCTACATGCCTCCAATAGCCTTAAATAGAGAGCTATTCCAACCCCAACGAGAAGCTCAAAACATCTATAATGGGGTTCAACCCACATATATTTTAAGGATCATAATATTGGCCTTGACCTTTTCACTACAAAATAAGAGACAAATACACCACTCCATGGCCTTTGAATCCCTACGAAACTGAAAACCTTCCATCTCTCAACCATCCAGCTCTCTGCTACCTCTAGTCTAAGCTTTACCTGTGGCAACCCTAATGTGAAGAATATGTCTATGTGGGGATAAAGTCCATGAAAATAATATTAAAATAAAAATAAAAAAGGGAGACTATTTGTAAGTTGTAACTATGGTCATTTTTTGGTAATAACAGAAGAATTTTATTAAAATTGGTGAATAACTACTGTCATAATTTTTTTTGATAAATGACTACTGTCATAATTTTTTCATTATTAATTTTTTTAAAATTGGTGAATCTATTGTCATTGTACTAGCCTTTGTCCCAAGCCCAGATAAAGGATGAGAGTTCTTTCAGGTTGGAAATTCATACAAAAACACCGGTCTAACCTTTAAAGACATGAAACCCCAATTAGTCACAATGATTCTTAGTTAAGTTCTTTTAGTAGTAGTAAAACCAAAGCCCATGTAACTTCTGCTTATGAAATAAAATAGAGGCATAGAAAAACACTTAATGAACAAAGCTTCAGAGCAGGGAGGGACAATGCCACGAGAGAAGAAAAAGAATGATGTAACAAATCTCTCAATAGAGGATGAGATAAAAAAAAGTTTTCCCATGAGGTTTATACTTAATCTATGATTTCCAACAATGGAAGATTGTGATAAAAAAGCACCATATGATGAGCTAATACCTGTGTCTTATTCCTGAATCAATACCCCAGAATCTTATATGAGTGGGGATGTTCACAAGTCCTATTACTTCAGCAGGCTGCAGAGGATCAAAGAAAACTATGAAGCTAGAAAACATGTAAAACAACTTCTTTTTGCACACTAAAAATGCATACCTGGCATATCATTGCAAGAAGTTTGTTAGCTTCACCACATGCTGATGTCATCTGGTCCATCACACCACATGGAGCTCCAACAATATGATTCTCAACCTGTCAAATGTTTATTATCATAAGTATGGACAATCTTATACATGTAGCCATCTTTTTCTTTTCAAAATGTAAAAGAGCATAACTAAAAGGCAGTGCATATGGCCATGCCTTTTGACAAAGCAAAGCAAGATCTCTTGGGTTGATGTCCAGTCCTGCAAGAAAAGAATGGGCAAACTCATTTTTCTTCTGTAAAATAGTACATCATGAGGTTGTTAATATGGATTTCACATGTTTGCATATAGAATTCCTAGAATTCCACATTAGCTGATTATACAGGTATCTTTTCAATTTATATGCTAAATTAGTTACACTTTCAAATTTGTACCAATACTAATTTTAGCCATGGCATCTACAAAATATTTTGTGCCCCTTAGGTATGAAATAAGTCGAGAATTTATAATGCCAACATAATTCCCTATCTGATCATAAAGCCATCTTCAAAACTTGCAGACATTTCCAGAGTCAAGCTCCAAATATTGAATCATATCATAATTAGGTCAACTCAGTTTCAAGGATTATTTTCCTTGAAAATAATCGTGAATATGATCCATATAAATTCTGCATAGAAGAGTTTGTAAACCAACAACATTTATAGCAACAATAACATTGTTCTAGGGTGCAACGTTTTGAATTATCTCATTAAATATCAAATTTAAACTCGGTCTAAGTGGCATGATGCAGAGGATGACAAGAACATTAACATAACATGATTTACAACGCAAACTACAAAATAAATAGGGATTTAAATAATAGAATGAGGCCTTATAATATCTAATAATTTCTTTAGAAGGGTATGACAAGATAAACATATATAAACTGGAGGATCTAGATACTTAATGGTTCAATTCCATAATAAGTGAAGTTTATCAACAACAAATAAAATGATGAATGAAACTGTTTGCCAAGGGAACAGGAATGAGTCTTTAATCCATTAGGGTCCAAAATATCTTAATGGATGTTCTCTTGATGTAAAATCATGTTTAGTTCAATACTCATATTACATAGAATGCTTGAACAGTCATACTATGTGGCAGAATAAGTATCGCCAAATCTTCCTTAAACAACAACTATATCCATGATAATTGCAAAGCCAAAAGGTAACTCTCTCACCCTCATTGTTTTAAAACTGCTGATTATTCTTAAAGATAGTCCAAATACCACATGCTGGGACAGTAAAATTCTTAGATTCTAGATGTAACCTGAATTTTGTAAGTTTCCTTGGACTGGAATTTTCAGATTGCAAAGCTAGATTAATCTCAAGCCAACTTGGTTCAGATTTAAACCCAACTATTTGGGGTCAGTTACATGAATCCTATACCATCATTCTGCTCTATCAAGAACCATATTTCTGTCAAATTATAAATTCTTATGTGTCATTTCTAATACCAGCCCATGTGCACTTATAGAGTGTTTTACTTGCACCAAGTTGCTCCATCTAATTGGGGCTGTAATTGGTCATCTATGCACATGACAAACAATTTCAGCTGACTTTTCCTCATCTTGTCATCAAATTATAAATTCTTATGTGTCATTTCTAATACCAGCCCATGTGCACTTATAGAGTATTTTACTTGCACCAAGTTGCTCCATCTAATTGGGGCTGTCTTTGGTCATCTATGCACATGACAAAAACAATTTCAGCTAACTTTGCCTCATCTTGTCATCAATTGAGGCAACATATAATTCTTCTTTGTTCCATATATTTAGTCTCATAGGTATTATTCCGATCACACAGCAAACCAGATGAACCCCTCCACTTCAGTCACTCTGCCCTACTTCTATGGGTAATGCCATGCCCCTTAAATTTCTCCTTGTTTATGCATGGTTGATCCAATGTACTAGAAGTGATTAGGTTGAGACATATCCAACTCAAAAAGCTTGGTTTCACCATGATTATTACAATGATTCCACTAAATCTGTAATGCATATATTATATCTTACTTCAACTTGTACTGAAAGCTTTTGATAGTATCTAGGCCGAATCATTTTTGCCTCCGGGTCGCAGGTCACTGGTTCGACCGGCTGAGCAGAACAGTTCAGACCAGCCATGTCAGCACATATGTATTTATATATATACATATATGTCTATATGTATATATATGTGTATAAATATATATGTTAGCAGTAAATAATGTATAAATATATTTTAGATATGTTAATATGTATTATTTTATATTTAAAATATGTTTTTTAATTCAGTTTTTAATTTTTTATTTATAAAAATATTAAAGGCTGCAATTGGAGGCCAAAAAAGGCTTTTTTTTTTGCAAAAATAGAGGGGCAAGGCACCCTTGGCCCCTTGGGACACATAGATCTCGAAAAGTTACCCAAAATAAAAAAATACCCCAATTGGACATCAGAGTGCAAAGTTATGGCCTCCAAAAGTCTTGTATGCATTGAGTGTGAAACCCGTGACCCGGTCACCGGGTCAAACGAGTCAACAGTCGAACCGGCTGGGTCAAGTGGTTCTTGACCAAGTCAACGGTTTTTTGATCGTCTAGTGGGTCGTAACAGAACCAGACTCAAAATCCTGACCGGGTGACGGTTCAAACGGTTCGACCGCCTGTGTCAATGACAGGTTGAAAACATTGAACATACCACCTCTTCTTTTCCCTCATAAATTTTCTCTTTTTGTACATCCTCTTCTTGCGCTAAATCTAATCTACTTTTACAAACCAGTAATATACTAGTGAAAATGACAACTTGTTTACTGATTGGTTCTTTTTTTCACTTGTGATATGAAGCTGATATTTTAGAACAAAGAATGAGATTTAATTGCCTTTAGATGGAAAAGGGAAGGAGAATAAGGGTACTGATATTAACAATAAGATGTATTAGGAAATTAAAGATGATTCTATTAATTAGAGATCAGATTTAATAGGAGATTTTTTACCACAAAATCTAAATTGAAACATGATTAGCATTTCCATAAGTGCTAGGCTGAGTTCTAATTGAACTATGAAAGAAATATCAACTGCTGAGAATGGGTATAACTTGCAAATCCACATAAAATATAACCCAAGAAAAATAAAATTGATAACAAAATTTTCAGGTAGAAATAAGAAGGTAAATATAGTAACCATGAGCAGCAGCTATTGCAGACATGCTAGCAACCTCCACTGCTGCAGAAGATGATACACCTTTTCCTTCTGGGACTGCGGAGGATACCTAAAAATTCATTATTTAACATCAAACAGATGACAATATTAATGATATAATGATATATATACCTATAATTGTCTTGAACTCTTGATGGGTGAACAAATCAAAACCAGTAATCTAATAATTACCAGTTCTTAACACTACAAAAATTAGGAAAACCAGTATAAAACAGATTGAATAGATAAACAGCATATTAGGTCCAAATGCTTGCTAAAAATGTAGTAGATACAGCTTGACTTAGAAAAACTAAAAGGAAAAGTGAGATGAACCTGCAGACTTTAGGGCTACATTGGAAACACAAGATGACTACTTACAGAATGCAGGGGAAAGGAAATCAAATTCCTACGCTTTTAGTTTGTCAACTTGTTTGTTTCTATAGGGAATATTTTTTTTCTATTGGCTTGAGATAGCTCTTTATTAACTTGTGCAAAAGAATGAAATACAGTGCAAGTGTGCCAAGCACCCCCTTGGCACATTTATTTACTTTTTGGAATTTTATTTTATCTGAGAACTTTATCTCTATGGAAACTAGAAACCCCTTTAGAAGGTTTTACCTGAGTCAAGACACTGCAGATATGTCAGTAACCAAAAGTACCTCATACTTGTAGGATCTTGTTCTTGGGGCATGGAAGGGAAACTTTTCCCTTGGCTCTCTCGTGGAGTCATGGAAGGGAAACTTTTCCCTTGGGGCATGATCATCATCATCATTTTTTATCTTTTTTTCTTGCCTTCTTTTTTTGAGACAAGAGCAGGGGCTTTACCCCTTATTCTCCTTCATCATTTTTGAGGGTTTTTTATTTCTCTTTTCTGAGACAAAACAGGTGCTTTGCCCTTCCTTTTCCTTATTTTTATGATTTTTCTTCTTTTTTTCTATGACAAAAACAATGGTTCAGCCCCTTATTTTCCTAGGTGATGATTATTTTTTAGAAACAAACCTTGAAACATTAGGAAGAGAAGGGTTATTTCTGATACACAAACCTTGAAACACTAGGAAAAGCAAGGTTACATTTGAAACACTAGGCAACACCTGGGTAGGCGTCTAAGTGACTAGGCGACTAACCGCTCTCCTGTCGCCTAGGGTTGCCTTGGTGCCTTGAAATCTATGCTATAGAAAAACCATCTTAGAGAAAAGACAGATCTCAGAAAAGAGAGTACCTTACAGGCCATGTCCATTGTTAAAATTATGGGCCCTTAAGTCATTTCTCACCACAACCCATGCCATTGTTGGCTTGTGCCCCTTTCTCTGATTTCCACTCTTATTATTTTGATCAGCAAGTGAAGGTGGATTTCATTAATGAAAAAAGCATATTACAAACATAAGATCTAGTACGCTAGCCTCAGCTAGCTAGCCAATAATTACAATATAATTATAAGGCAGATTACAGCAGAATAACCACCCCCCAATATAGATCATTCCTATTAACCCCAATCTTGGCTAGGCCATCAGCCAACACATTTGCAGATCTAAGAGTCTACGTAAGTGAGCAATCCAATTCAATAATCAGGATCTATATCTCTTTGAGAGCATATCTAAATCTCCATACCCCTGTCTTACCACTTTTCAACTTCAATTAAAATATTTCTAAAGTTGGCAGATTTGGCCTGACTTAACCCTGTTAGGATTTCAATTATCTCTGCTGTAATTGAGTCACCCTCGCTTAGTGGACCTGAATATTTTGCAAGTATAGACCCTCTTCATTTCTGAAATCTCACAAAATACCTGCTGAGGGACCCAGATTGCCTCTACTACACCCATAAAAGTTCAATTTGATCCAATTAAGTTGTGGTGGGCTCCACAGGCACCTCCAAGCTGTCATTGAATATGAGGAAGAAACTGCTATTTGCTGCCAATTTTGAAGGATATCATCAGAAGAAGTCTTTGAAAGTTTCAAAGGTTTTGACCCAGTGAACCATCTTGAACTTGATATTCTGAATGATTGTTTTGGGGTCATTCTGTTTATTCATTGAATATCTTATATTCTGTTATTCCTCTCCAGGATAGCAGCCCTCATGCATCTCCAAAAAATCTTTCCTCTTTTCTTTGATGGATCATAGAAGCTTGGGCCAAAGATTCCTTCCAGCTCAATGGAAGATTCCACCTATAGGAAAACAAAACAAAGAAACAACTCCAAATACTTGCAGAGGATTATCAAGTGATGGGGCAACTCCCATTCTCTAATCAAAGAACACAAACATGAGTTGAGAGGCAACACCAATGTATTTTTTTTTTTTGCAGTATATCAAAAGTGTTAATTTTACCAATAAAAACCTCCCCAAAAAAATGCTCTGGTTTGGGAGAAACTGGAGTTTGGAGCTGACCAAATGGACTTACAGGCACTGCTCATTGAGAAATGAAAGTGATCTAAAGCTTGAAAGAAAGAGGCACACGTGTAGGAAGCTTGGGGGTTTAGGGATTTAGGGTCCACACCCAATTATAAGAACCAGATTCAGAGAGAAACCCCTTTCAGCAAATTCATGGATGAAAACAGATATGATTCAGACCAATAAAAAATAGTAAAAATATTTCAGATTATAGCAGAAGAGGAAGAGAAGAAGAAGAAGGAACAATGAAGAAGGGAGAAGAGAAGGAGTTCGATAACATCCTCTTTCTCCACTCTAGTCTTTATTAATCTTACTAAGATAACATAAATTACAAGTCTGCCCTTAAGTGGGCATCCACCCAAAGTGCAGCCCTGTGCTAGGAAATCTTCCTAGGAAAGACAAATTCCTGTGATTTGCTACAAAAGAGAAAGCCAAACATGTGCCTCTCTCCCCATTTGCGTTTCCTTTGCAAAGCTAGTGGTGGACCTTTTTCCCATTTACTACTTTCCTGCCCTTTTGTACGGAAATACTTTTGTTCTCTATTTGGGTGCAGGTGGGTCCAGCCACAAGATGCGATAAATCTCTTTAAACCAAACTTCCTAAGCCAGCTGAAGAAAAGAAGAAGAATTATATGGAAGGCAGTGAGAGCAGAAGTGATGTAGACTATATGGGAAAAAAGAATGGGAGAATTTTCAATGAAACAAGAAGATCCAAGGAGGACATAGTAGAATATATAAAGATTAAAGTAGCACATTGGGTAAAAATTATGGACACTTTCCAAGATTTCACAGTGAATGATATATTAAGGAAGTGGGCTGAAGTGGGACAATCCTCCAAAGAAAAAGATAGGTTCTTCATGGAATGGAGGTCTCCTCCAAGCAACATGATAAAGTTAAACTTGGGGGGGGGGGTCTTCAAAGATTCATCGGGAAGGGTGGTAGCCATGTACCTCCAGGTCCTATGGAGTGGGAGACTAGAGCTGAATTAATGGCCTGCTGCAAGGTCTGTGATTAGCAAAATAATATGGCTTTAACCAACTGGAAGTAAATGGGGATTCTAAGTTGATCATCACTGGGGAAAGAGGCTTATGCCGTGTCACTTGGTGACATAATTTGAGGGAGATAAATTTCCTATTGAGGGATTTAAACACCTCCTACATGTGGGTTAAAAGAACTGCAAATGTGATGGCGGATGCAATAGCAAAACAAGGGGTGAATAGAAATCAACTATTTTGGGCACTAGTGTGAACACTTTTTTTACTTGGGTGTATGGAAAATTTTAAACTGTTATACCAAACTCTTTCATTATATTAATAAAATCTCTTAGTGACAAAAAAATTCTATGGCCAAAGATACTTCTTGCATTTCAGAATCCCTTATCCCTCTTCTGAGTCCTAAATCCCACTCTAACCCCTGAACCAAGTGAGTACAGCAATGTTCTATTACATTGAGGTGGAGAAAGACTTTATCTTTAAGAGGAATGTCTCCCCACCAAATCTCTTCACATAAAAGAATGTGTGCCCTTTACAAGTATTATACCTCAAAAATTGCAAAAAAAGAAGCACAACAGAGATGGCTTTCCAATGAGAAAAGAGAGTGGATCTAGCATTTAAGCTAGCATCCCAAATCCCAATCATTCAGGGAGACTCTGTGTATGCTCTTAATTACCTCATGCCAAAGTTTGTCAAAGTCTACAGGGTATCTCCACAACCACTTCCCTAGAAGAGAGATGTTTTTGAGATTGATCCTCACAATCCCTAACCTACTTTCTTCCTCACTTTTACCAACCACATCCTAGTTAACAATATGATATTTTCTAGAATCCCCAATTCCCACAAGAAACCACTCATGATTGTTTTTCCATCCTTTTTAACTACCAACATCAAGGCCTTAAAAACAGAAAAGTAGGTAGGAAGATTGGAAAGGGCCACTTAATCAAAATGATTGTACCACTGAAGGAGATGTAACCTCTCTTCCAAAAAGCCAATTTCTTTGTGAATCTTTCCACTATTACTAAATTTGTATTGCATATGTTTTGTTTTGTCA
Source organism: Nelumbo nucifera (assembly GCF_055504915.1). Classification (NCBI taxonomy): domain Eukaryota; kingdom Viridiplantae; phylum Streptophyta; class Magnoliopsida; order Proteales; family Nelumbonaceae; genus Nelumbo; species Nelumbo nucifera. The sequence continues at coordinate 54,230,311 of NC_142656.1, read as the reverse complement.
ATTCATCCATGACACCTACCAAAAAAAATCATCCATGTCTAATACAAATACAAGCAAATAGGAACTTACTGCTCAGCCTTAGTGAAGTCCCATTATAACTGGAACCTCTGATGTCTCTTCCTAAAGTGATCCAAAATTGGTTGTTATATGACCTTCATTATGTCCACATACCATTGTATAACATTGGTTGTTATACTTAATACTGATAAAAAATATTATATACTTAATAGAAGAAAAAAAATCCTTTAAGAAAAGTCCATTTCGTGATATTGGTCCTGGTTATCTGGAATCTTGGGAATCTATTGCTTTTTAAGTAATCCATATGCAATATTACTTTTCAAGGATCAGATGTGTATGACAACTTGTAGGCTAAATTCCCATTAAGTCAACTTAAATTGAGTGAAACAGAAAAATAACAGACAAAAAGCGTGAGAGATAAATATGTTAGACAAGCATACCAGTATGCTGATGCTGTCATTGAAACGTATACCCAACTCAGTCATTAAAACAAGGATTGTACCAGCAACATATGATGCCCACCTAAAATAGAAAGTATATCAACAATTAGTAGTCACAAATTTGCAAATAAGCAACATATTTCCTATTAAGAAGATTGACCCACTTTTGTGAAGGATCTTTGGCAAAGTATTTGTTTGCCTCTTCGTATGAAATTGGATTATCACCATCCATGAAATCAGATAAGTCCATGTCAAAGGTTGGTCCACGGTTACTTAATTCAGACCCATATGATACCTGAAATGGACAAAAACAGTTGAAAAGAAAAAAAGACAACAATAACTCAGGACAGGAATCAATCGAGAATACCACGGAGTTATGACTTTTTATATTATTGAACAGCATTAAGAACGTGTAAAGTCCTACATGGACGACTAGAAAATACTGAAGATATGAATAAAAACTATAAAATAAACCTACCGTATATACATAAATGTATGTTACAGCCACATGCATATATACATATACATATAGATTTCCAAATCCGTGCATATAATGGGAATAAGACTTAGATTATGGTGATGATCCATATTCCATACATATAGAGATAATTATTTTTTTAGGCAAGTAATGTGGGTATTAGTAATTAAATTCCAATCTGTTGAAGTCTATTACTTGACCTGGATGGAAGCCAATCAAACTAGCTAGGCCTTGATTGTTATTGGCATGGAATGCTTCAGGCTTGGTAAAGATCAACATCATTTGAACCAAGTAAAAAAAATTTGGCTACGTATGCTTGCAAATGTGTATATAAAAAGAATATATGGAAATTAAGGCTTCAAATTTGATTTTCTATTCTATTTATCTCAGATCTGACAGAATAAAATCAACCCTGTCAAGTGAACTGGGCCAACAAGAGATTCTACTATTCCTGTTTTGCTGTCAGCAAAGCTGAAGCCACAATGTGAGAAGAGGCCACTGCCCCCCACCACAAAAAAGAAAGAAAGAAAGCAAAAGAACCCCAGTATATCTACTTGCTGATCTAGAAGGGCAAGCATCGAAAGACTAGAGATATCACAGTACAGCCCCCGAAGAATTTTATAATACAGTCCCTCCAAGTTTTCAAGAAATCATAGAACACCAATGCATCAGACCTTCAATGATTACCATTAATCAACTACCAAAAGAATAAGCGACTAAAAAACAAAACACTTGTTTTTCATTTCCATTGATGAGATCCAAAATTTTATATCTCTAACATATTGATGAGACCTCTCTCTCTCTCTCAAATAATTTTGGAAGAATCTCATTACAAAGTTTTTTCCCCACACAAAGAAAAATATTCCTTTAATATTGTCGGGTTTCTCCAACGCTTTTATGATTGAATGCAACACATCCAGGGCTTTCTTAATGAAAGAGGGCCATTCATTGATTTCACAATAGACAGTTTGCAGAGTGGGTTAAGGAAACAGAAAAATTAAAGAGGAGAGTTTGACTTGAGGCTGGATTGGTGGTTCCCGCTGGTTGGAGAGATATCAACAAGCAAAAGAAAATGAGTGGTAGGCATCCCATTGCATGCTTGGAACATTTTGACCTTCGGGGAGATTGGCAAGTGGCCAAGCGCTGTGGCAGATTTTTGAATTTAGATGATAAAAGCAGAACTTGGGAGAAGCTTGATATGGTGGGAAAATTTAGTTGAAGTCATGGATGCCTCTGCAATTTTGACCAAGCTGAAACTTGAATTCGCAGGGGAGAGGTATGAGTTGAGAATAGTAGTTGAAGGAGGTGATGGAACCTTTGTGAAGGTGGATTTGGAAGTTTTGAATGAAGGAAGAAAGGTTGAAGATGAAGTGTTTGACGAAGAAAGAGCTGGGGCGAAGGAAATCGAAGAATCATCTGGGTGTAGCATAGAGGAGGAGATGGAAGGGGGTGGGAAGTTGAAGGGATGCTTGAAAGAAGGATATGATGAGGCAGAAGTCTTAATGGGAAAAGATGAAGACGTGGCCAGAGTAGGTATGAGTGAGTCATCTGAGGGAAGACAAATAATTGGTGAAGCATAAAGTTTTTTTTTTTTTTGGGGAGGGGTGGGGGAGGGAGCTGAAGAAGGTGATTTTGAGTGGAAAAGAGAATTTTTGGAAATGGGGAGCTCTATTTTACCAGAAGAGATCGAAGGGGGAAGGAGAAGCAAAGAATGATAGGGTCTGGGTTATTTCAAAGTATAAAAATGGCGGGAAAATTATGGTTATAGGAGGGAAGATAAGGGATTCTCCATCTAATTCATGTCGTTTGGAAGAGTTACAACAACTTGGAAAGATAAAGGATGGAGAAGAAGTGCTATTAGGGGGGTTTAAAGCAAGGACAAAAACCATGAGTACTGAGAGTGGATCTCACCACAATAGAGTAGAGAGGTCAATCGATTAATTATTTAGCCAAAGATGAGTAGAGTGGTCGAGGGGAGGAGGTGAGGCTCCATTTTACCAGAAGAGATTGAAGGGAGGAAGAAGAAGCAAAGAATGAAAAGGTCTAGGTTACTTCAAAGTATGAAAATGGTAGGAAAGTTATGGTTATAGAAGGAGGGAAGGTAAGGGATTCTCCATCTAATTCATGTCATTTGGAAGAGATACAACTTGGAAACATAAAGGTTGGAGAAGAAGTGCTATAAGGGGGGTTTGAAGCAAGGACAAAAACCATGAGTACCGAGAGTGGATCTCACCGCACTATAGTAGAGAGGTTAATCAATTAATAATTTAGCCAAAGATGAATAGATAGGTCAAGGGCAAGAACATCTTGAAGAGAGGTAAGGGATACCTAAAACAATATGGAGAATGTTGATAGACAAATCACAAGAGTAGAAGGGAGCTATAGGGGTTGGGGTTAAAAGTAGAGAAATGGATGAGTAGGAGGAGCACAAAGAGGAAAAAATGGAGGGGGGGGGGGGAGAGAGGAGACTGTGGGACTCGAATTTGAAGAGGCTACAGGGGAAGATAACACTAAGAAGGGGAAAGTGGGTATTGATTAACTAGTGGACAAACAGGTGGTGATTGGGATGTCTCTCAGCCTTTTCTTTCTAGGGGGGAAGGGGTGGTGAAAAAGGCAATTGAGCACTTTGAAAAGAGTAGAAGGGAAGAATATAACAAAAAGAAGGTAGTTGTGAAAGGGGGTGAGGTATGGAAGGAAGGAGGAGGGAAGAAATTATTGATGAAGAGTGAAGGGAGGTTGATGAAGAGTTAACAAGGAGGGGGGAGAAGGCCGAAAGTAAAAGATGAAGATGGTATTACCAAGGTTTAAAGTATCGATACAATACTCCCAATGTCGAGCGTGTCATGTCTGTATTCATAGCCATGTATATAGGATATGTCATGATTGGGTACATATCCCATGAGTCATGTGTATCGGCAGGATACACCACCATATCGAGCCATATCGTGTCATATCAATAGATACAATTTGATACATACCAATACGAAAGCATATTGGTGCCTAGTTTAATGGAACTATATATTGAACGCTTTTGGATTGTTTTTGAACTTTAATAAAAATTGAGAATTATAATTATAAAAACTAACGTAAATAACTGAATATTTAATTTTCCTAAAAATTTAATAAGAACAATATGTTATAAAAATAATTTATTTTATCTACCTTAAGTGATTTTTAATCTACATCTAAATTATATGTTAAAAATGACAAATATTTATTATTTGAAAAAGTAGACTTGTTATTTATATAAAATACTAAAAAAAATAAGTTTTCCCAACAAAATTAATAAAAATTGAAAATTATAAATGATAATTATTGAATGATGTTTACATGTTTTAGATTCTTGGTGGTGTTGATTGCAATGTTTCTCTTTACATAACCTATTAATGTATTTATCTGATTTGTATGCATTTCCCTAACGTATCCAAGTGTTTCAATATCTTCCGTTCATATCCATGCACTTCAATGGGAACAGATGGCAAGACAGATGAATATTGATAAATTGGTCATTGAAGGGGTCTCAAAGGTGATAGACTGGCTAAAGTATCTGGAGGCAGAAAATTGGGTTTATAGGGAGCATTTGTGTTGGGCTTAATTGTAATTTGTTATTGTTGTTTAGGGGAGATGGCACCTCGGACCTCCCCATGGATTGTTGTACATGTCATGGCCTTTTCTTTTTAATAAAACTTTCTTGTTTACTTATCAAAAAGAAAACATTTTAATTCAAAAAGAAGTTAAGTAAATGCAAAATAACACAAGTGAAGTATCTTTTCTACAAAAGTTGAGACACACAAACAGCAAGTAGTTTGAGCAGGAATTACATACAATTTGCAGAACAGGAGTTGATTCTTGCCCTTTTACATTCCGCCGAGCTTGGGCATGTTTCCATAGCTTCTGTTTGCTTGGATGAATCCTCTGAACAGCAACATGACAAGCTTCTCTTATAGGCATCTAAGGGAAAAGGCATATTAGCAAAACCATTACAATACTTATGAGATAACATGACCTACCAAAGGTGAATTCCATGAGATTTGATCATAATAATTTGAAGGTGGCTAAATTTATTTAAAAGCTGAGGCACCAAAAAACATGAATTGTTTAGTGATGGGAAATACCAATAAGAATAATAAGGCATTCATGCAGATGAAGATATTATAAATAAGCAAACTCTTCTAAGTCAAAATGGTATTTCCTTCTATATTGAAATGTCATGAACAATGTCAAAGGCACTTGTGTAAAGGTCATTTTATACTTGAGCCCCCTTCCAATGATGTTGCTGATTATGTGCTGAAACAAGGAGTCTTCAGAAGTTCCTTGATAATAAAAAAATATGAAATTTCAACTTCCACTTCATAGCATTCCATCAATTCTAATAACTTCCAAAAGGAAATTTTCCTTTGCAGTAATAAAATTCAAGTGGGTCAACCCTCCTGTTATATTTGAGGCAAAAAATGACAAAAAAGGGAACTTTTAAGGATAACATTTGAATGATAATATGTAGCTCGTCTTTTGCATAAAATAAGTTGAAACGTGATTCATGTAGTCAACCCCATATAGTTAGGACATGCCTTAGCTGATGATGATGATGATGATTTCAGAGATAAGATGTAACATGGTTAGGCTACATGTGTAGGATGCCAACTATATTTCTGATTCTGTGGCTAACTGAAAGGTGATTTTTTTAGGGGGGTGTCTTGAAAAAGGAACAAAAACAGCCTTAGGGAAAGGAAAAGATGTTGGAAGAAAGGTTAAAAGAAATCCCTCAATTAGATATATAAAATGTTTTTTTCCTAAAAAAGAAAGACTTTTTTTAGAAGGAAAGTACTATAAATGACATTTTTTATCAAAGATAATGTGGGTTTATTAACAAGGGGGAAATAACAGATGCAGAATACAGGACTACCTAGGACAAAAAAGGAAACTCAGAGTACACCATGAATGCCTATGGTGACATATGGGCTTGAATAGCAAAGAAGCAGGTGAATTAAATACAAACTAACCAGGTAATATGGAACCTGGTACAAAACATTCTTCCAGCCCAACCCTACTGGCCAAGTTATTCTACTTCTACTTCAAACTTGCCAAACTCGGAATTCATTTGAACAAGAAATTCTCTCTCAAAGGCAAAGACCTTATTTCATATGGTGCCACTAGGACCAAGGACAAGAAGAAGCATAAATAATCCATCCTATTACAAGTCACAACAAGGAAGTTACACACAATCTCAACTCTCTAAGGACTAAGATGAACAATAATGTAAGACATTGGCAGAGAGGACCTCAGTACATTTCCATGCCCAATTGGATCAGAATATTTCTCAATATGTACAACAAAGGCATCCAATGCTGCTCCCCTAGTTCCATAAGGAACTAGGCTTCTAGGTGACTTGGATTCCATGACCTTTCTGTTTAACCAGTTTATAACAACATTAGAATCCTCTATTATTTTCTATACTTAGAAGACCCACTTGTAGCTCAGCCCTTACAAAATCCTCTTCCATTATTTTCCATACTGTATCTGCTGGACTTTCAGTGGCCCAATGGGGAGTGCTGACTCCACTAAAGTTAAGATGCTAGCTGTGACGTGGTACTCATATTGTTAGAGACTTGGGTATCTCAAGTCTAAGCATCGAAGATGATTCATAAAACACAATCAAATGGTTGAGAAAAAAGGATAGTGGACCTTGGAGGCTGGCACATTACTTAACAGAGGCTAGAGATCCCGAACTGATGAATGTATCTTTAGTCTGGATTCCCAGGGTGTGAACCTCAATTGTAGATGATTTAGCTAAATCTAGAGCTAACAGGAATAATTTGTTTAGTGATTAGGCATCTACCATTTTAATCTTTAGTGTGTGTGTGTGTTTCATCTGATGTACTTGTTCCTTCTTTAATGAAATTCCAGTTACTTATCAAAAAAAAAAAAAAAAAAAAAACCTATTGGACCAAAGAATGCCAAGATAATCTTGACATGATTTCTAAACACACCTTCCATACCTGATTTCCCTGGGTTGCCCATGTTGCACCCATTAAAGCTTAATTTGATCATATGATGCGGAAGGGGGACCAACACATCCTTGTTGTAAGATGTTAGTCTGGACTCTGAAATATTGACCACAAAAAACCTTCTCCAAGGCTTTTTTAGCACAAAGTATATAGGCCAACACTAATCACACAAGGTTTCTTCTATTATTATTATTATTATTATTATTATGTTTCCTGTGCATTTTCAATTAACATTGTGCCAAGATGCTGCTCAACCCATTTATTCCTGATCCTAAATTCAATGTATCGCATTTTGCTAGCAATCTCTAAAAATAGACCGAGAATATGGGAAATAGAGTTACATATTAACCTGCAACACAAGGCTTCCTGAATAATCTGCAATTCCTCCCATTACATCCAACCTCCCAGGTGCTCTTGCTACAAAGATATCCTCCTGAAACACAAGAAATTCAATAATGAAAACTAGAACTATGGCAACAGTATTTTCACAAAGCCAAAGAGACAAGTTATCACAATCTCATATTAGAGGCAGCATAGATTTTACATATGATTAACTTATTAATCCAACCTTCCTCAGACCCCATAAACTACAAAAATAGCAGTCTTATACAGTGCAACAAAATGCTTTGGTGTTTATTCCTTGATACACTTCAGCATGTAATAATAGTACATCGAGATTTGGTATGTGAAGAGTTTAATTGGGTCACAATTGATGAACTGTTAAAAGGATGGAAAAGTATGGCTGGTTTTTCTGTTAGAAATCATCAAAGACCAATGGAATGGAGGTATCCTGGTTCAAGTAGATTGAAACGGTTAGAGACAATAATGGTAAAACATTTTACCCAGCTTTTCAGGACCAGTTGGGTATGGCAACTCCCTAAAGACTGAACTACTAAGTCTCATTCAAGGCTTAAAGTTGGTAGCTACATACAGATGGGGATGTGCATGATTATGTGGAAGGAGGTTTCCAGATAGTCATTCTATGGATAAGAACAGAGGAAGAGATACCATGCACATACTTGCATTCTATATTGCCAGATAGGCAAGTTTAGTTGGCGATGATAAAAATAACAAATTAACAAATATAGTTAACATATTCTAGATGCTTAACTCCTGAACTTGATGCAATCAATCAACAAAATGTAGCATTTTTTTTTGAGAAGGTAAAAGTATATTAGTAATATCTATACTACCATTATGATGATCAAAAAAAATATCTATACTACCATTAAAAGTAGTAATGAGGGTGTGGAACTTTTCGTTGACTAGAAAACCCCTGTTTTTTATTTTAGTCCATTTCAGTGTAATTTGAATTACTATTTTACATTTCATTTATATTCCCTCTCATAAATCTTATATCTAAGGTATTAACTCCCATTCTCTCTCATTAACTCCTATATTTAAGGTATTGCTCATTAATAAATCCTACAAATTAGATCTATATGCAACAGTTTTAACAATATAAAATCCATGTTTTCTTAACTGACCCAAAAATGAAACCATTCTTCCATCCAGGTAGTGGGTAAGCAATTCAACTATTTGGGCCAAATGGGTCAACCCATGGTATCATAATTAAATAATAAATTTTTAAATAGAAATAAATACAAAATTTACAAAAAAATGTAGAAAAAATTGGGCATATTAAAGAAAAATAAGTGTAGTAAACAAGAATTCATAAGTCCATTTGTTGATCATAAAGCAAAAAGTTTGCTAGATGTTCATTCATGTGGGAAGCATGAAGAGCTTAGCTATGATGCCATGGCGAAGGTTATACCTAAAAAAGCCAGTGAAGATAAAATAAAGCTTCATATTTGTTACATCATTTTGATTGAGTGACAACTTATAAGGAAGGCCTTCTTTGTCAACTTCAAAACAAGTGCGAAGGAAACACCCTTGGACAGAAAAGGTTGAAAAAGTGCTTCTAGATCTCATGAAATAAGGCAGAATTTAGAACAACACTTTCCATCCCTTTCTTTCATAGATAAATAAATTTAGAAATTGAAATTCTGATTACATTACCATATGCCAAAATTTTATTAGGAAGAGTTCTTATTGAATATGAAAATGAAATAAAAAATTTAAAACCTAACCAAAAAAAATGAAATCGTTTTACTATTTGGTCACAGGTCAACAATTCAACTTTCAAGTCAAATGTGTCAACCTTTGATTCATAATTAAATAATAAAAATAAAAAAATATAAAACACAAAAAAGAAAAGATACGTAAATTTTGTAGAAAACATTTGGGCATATATCTAATATTGCATATTCATCATTTAACAAAAATAAGTGTGATAAATAAGAAGAATTATATTTACATGCATAGAAATATAAAAATTTGTAGAAAGTTTGAAGACATCTATATCTAAACTACTATATGTTAAAAATATGAATGAGCTTGTGGAACGCCTTTTTCACTAAGATACCCTATTTTTTGTATTTAGTCCCTCTGATTGTGGGGGCAGAAAATATGATTTGAACTACTATTTTTCACCTCATTCAATTCACTATCTCTAAAACTTATACTTAAGGTATTGAATCCCATTTTCTCATTAAAATATTTGGGCACATCTCTAATATTATTACCCAGCATATTAAAGAAAAATAAGTGGGAGAATTATTTTCATGCACATAAATATAAAAAATTATAAAAATTTTGGACACCCTTTATCACCATCATCATTGTCATCTAAAATTTCCATGTGCAAAGCACGTGCACACTTGCTAGTATAAAAAATTGATGTATGAAATAGAACCAAATTCTGATTAAAAAGACAAGATAGAGGCCCTTCCATTAAAATCTATTATTATTCAGATCCTGGCAGACAGCGCAGATGGGAAACTGGGAATACAGTTAACAAATCTGAAATTTAACTACCATCATACTACAAACCAAAATAATAATATGCATATACTGCCACTTGTTCACATATGTCACTGTATGATTATACCCCTGTTGCAATGCATGCTAAATCATATTCAGATGAGAAAAGGTCCATTGAAAAGAATAAAATAAAATTAAGCATCTCATCCCTTTAAAAAATAAAGGTCATAATACAAACACCAGAACATGGTAAAAATACAGGAATTGGCACAGAAATATCTGACCCAACCCAAAACAACACATCCCCATACACCAAAACCTATAACAAATGCAGGATATGAGCAATAGCATTAGCAGATCTAGGTTTCCACTGAAAAGATATAATCAACATGAATTCCGAAGTTCATTTTTCAGCACCATGTATTAGATTGTTGTGAAGATATTGACAGATCTTGCTTTAAATCATAGAGCATGCTTTGATACACGTGCAGATACAAGATAACGAGATAGATTCATTTCAATTATTTGCTTATAAAATAAATAAAATAATACTGTAACAGGAAATTTCAATTGCCACCACATGAAAAGAGAAACACCTCCCAGTTAAAAAGCGTAGAAGCAGCCAAACGCTCCCTCATGCGACGCTTCTCAGTATTCTTTCCTGAGTCATGTATAGTATCAAGTTCTGCCAAGCTTTTCAAGAAATTCATTGTATCTGAAAGACCATGAAGATCTCCATGAAGAATCTCAAAATCTTCCGTGCATCTAGAAAAATAAAAGAAAGAAGGTTCACTACAAAGTACACATGTAACATTTTCATAGCATAAATATTCATTGAGAACCTGAAAGAGAAAAGAATAATCTTAATAAATTTTAGTTACTGATCCAGAAAAATGAAAAGAATAATCAGAGACTCACGACTTTGCAAGTGAGCTTGTCCGACTCATTTCAGAAATTGGAGATGCAGTGCGAAGACCAAGTTGATTTTCAGCAAGTGCATACCAATCTGGGATGAAAATATCTCTACCAGGAACTCTTTGTAGTTGATAACCAAGTACTATGGCATCCCTTAGTCTCCTTGCCCCACTCAACTAGATTTGGATAAGATTACAAGAAAAGGAACAAAAAAGATATCAAACTTGTAATAGAACATCACAACAATCATATGATCTTTTTCTTTTTACCATAGAATCATAACAACAGGATTAGGTCCACTTGAACAACACACAATATTGTTTTGAATTACTCAACGAGGGGAAATTTTAACATCTTTGCCATTTCAAGAGAACCATGTTTTTATTTATAAAATAAAAGTAAATGGTCAGTTGCCTATGAAGTAAAGGGGAAGTTACAGTTGCAAGACTGAATAAGATGTTTCACTATGAATCCATACATGAAATATTGCCAATCCACCACTTTGTCTGACCAAAGAAACACAACCAATAAATTGTGCTTACCTCAAACTCAGGATAAAAAGGATGGTTGAATGAGACAACTAATTTTTCTTTGTGTAGATGAATCTCTTTAGACAAGTAGAATCAGTTGATGAGCCAGACAACAAATGTCTAACGACCATCAATCTGAGCAGCACTTGGCAAAAACCAGTTTAGCATATGTTGTAATACTTGAGTTACAGAGAGAGGTAGAGGCCATGAATGAAGATGGCAATTCATCAACTCAGTTTCAATGTTGGTCCTTTCAAAGGAGATCAAAGCAAAGGAACTTTAAGCACATAGTTTAATTGATAAAAAGGAACTTTGTGGAAAAGAAGGGTACCAAAAGAAAGTACAGAGCTGGTCTTATTGCTATTGATTCCAAATAAAATATTGCCCCATATATTTATGTTTTCCATGGTAATCCTCTTAGGTATATAAGAAGTCAGCCCCAGAGAGGAGAAGGTGCTTTCAAGGCCATCTGACCATATAAGGCTTGTATTTGAATCGATTAGGAGGGTGCTGTTCAATATGTATGGTTTTGTTTTTTAGAACAAGAGCAACTGCCACATTAGCAAAACAATTGTATTTGCTTATATAGCAGTTATTTTTGCTTTGAAAAACAAAACAATCCATATTAGCAAAATCCCCCCAAGTACCTAATTCCTGTTATGCCTTCCCTTAATTCCCTGCTTGCCTTTCAGAAAACCAGAGGGCCTTATTGACAGAAATAATTAATTAACTGCCCCAACAATTAAAGGGAAAACTCTTGGGCTTATTCATTCAAGAATGAATTTCATAAAATTCTTATGAAATGTGCCAATGTCCTTTTACTTTACCAGCACTGATCATGTTATTCTGCATCAAAACCAGGATATTATATTTTCTTCAGAATAATGCATTAAACAAACAGTGGACACTATGCATGATGGATCTTGCATGAATATTTGAAACTAATGAAAAATGAAGACAAACCAAAAATCCCATGATCTGAACAATAAATTGATGAATTTCTGTACATTCTGCAAGGAAAAATATTGCTGAAATCATAACAAACATAGAGGCCCATAATTAGTACTAGGCATGAAGATTCAGATAAAATTTAGTACACGTGCTACTAGCTTTTGATAACATTAAGGTCCTCGGCAACAAAAATTTTGAACATATAATACAAAGAACAAAAGGTCCCAGGCATTTCATGCAGATGAAAATAGAACAGTGCATACCATATTAAAAATGAAGACAACAGCCAGAAATTTCTACTTTCATCTCTAAATCAATAATATGGACATTCAATGTGCATTCAACAAAAAAAAAAAAAAGAATTGTTTCTTGCCCCTGTGGGAGACTTGATTAAAGTTTGAGGAAATGTAACTTCATAAAATTTATCTATAGAAAAATACATAATACTAAATAATAACAAGAGAAGACCCTTCCTGTGTTTATCCCCAAACTGGTGTATTCTACGCAAATCCAATGGTGATGATTGTTATTACTTATTTATTTCTGTTCTCTTGCCGCAGAATTATGGGATTGGTTTTTCTCTTTGTTTGGGTACAAGTGGAACTTGCCTTCAAAGATGCATATGCTATTTGACCCATCTACTTTTGTTCGGGGTAAAAGAACAGGAAGAGTAATATGGAGATGTACGAGAGCTGCAATAATATGGACTATTTGGGAAGAGAAGAACACAAGAGTATTAAAAGAAAGGGAAAGGAGATTTATTGAAAAAAAAAGAAAGGGAAAGGAGCCCACAAAAACTCAAAGAATGTGTTGACCATGGTAATACATTGGATAAAAACTGGATGGATTTGACAATTCTCCTTTGATGATATTTGGAGACACTGGATCGTGGTGGCTAACAGTAGTCCTAATAAGGATCAAGTAAATTTATTCCTCCAACAGGTTTTGTGAAACTGAACTTTGATGGTAAAGGTAATCCAGGCTCCTCTGGTACACGAGGGGTAGTGAGAGACAATGATAGACATATATTAGCTTTGTTCTCAGGAGCGGTGTGGGTAGGAGACTCTAATAGGGTTGAATACTTGCTGCCTTACAAGGAATTCAGATTGCAAATCAGTTACTCTTGTAGGGTGGTTGCAGGATCCAGACTCGGTTACTTGGGTTTTCAGGAATGAAATTAAGAAATTTAAGTAGATCACCAGAGGCATGATTTGATGACACAATGGGTTGGGAGATCAGAAAATGTCTTGGCTGACTGTTTAGCCACATAAGGGGCAAATAGGAATATACTGTACTGGGTTCAGTTATAATCTGTGTCTCTTTTAGTTTGTAACTAGTTATTGGTTTGGGAGGAGTCACAGCTCATGCCTCTTCAAGGGTTGAGTAGAAGATCAAGACTGTAATCAGTCTTGAATCCTAATAGATTTTAGGTTTACAAAAGCAGAAGAAAAGTGAGAGAAAGGAGAAGGAAGAGAAGAGAAACAGGAGAACAAGGGGTTGAAAGGAGGGACAGATTCTAACACATCTGCCGCCGCCACACTCTTAATATTTATAGGTTATGTTTAGTACATAAAGGAAATGACTAATCTGCCCTTAGTACTTACATGTTAAATAAAGTAAATAAAAACTGAAATAAATAACAACTGAATTAACAAACTGATCCAAACTGACACTACTATAACTGAAACAAATAAGTACACATGCTGTCCTACGAACACAGTGGGGACCACTGCTGTGGAGCCCACATCAGTGTTCTCTACACTCCCCCTCAAGTTGGGAATAGATATCTATCATTCCCAACTTGGATAGGTCTGTCTCTAACTTCTTCCTTGGTACAGCCTTGGTGAGGATATCCGCGAGCTGCATATTAGATGTGATATACGGAAGACACACTTCTTGTGATGTGACCCTCTCTCGCACAAAATGTCGATCAACTTCGATATGTTTAGTTCTGTCATGCTGCACTGGGTTGTGGGCTATATTAATAGCTGCCTGATTACCACAATACAACGTTAAGGGCTTTTCATAGTGAATACTCAACTCTTTAAGTAGTGATCTCAGCCATAAGATTTCAGCCACTCCGTTAGCCATTGACCTGTATTCCGCTTCAGCACTGGAGCGGGAAACAACACTCTGCTTCTTACTCCTCCAAGAGACAAGGTTACCTCCCACAAGGGCACAATATCCAGAGGTAGACCTTCTGTCATCAACACTCCCAGCCCAATCGACATCTGTATAGACTTCCACCCTCATGTGATTATTGTTCTTGAGCAGTATACCTCTACCCGGGCATCTCTTCAAGTATGTTAATATTCTCTCTGCCGCAAGAAGATGAGAAGTTCTAGGGGAGTGCATGTACTGGCTAACAACACTAACTGCATAGCTGATATCCGGCCGAGTGAGACAGAGATATAGGAGCTTTCCAACCAACCGTTGGAACATAACTTTGTCTTCAAGAGGCTCCCCGCCCTCTGCACTAATCTTGTGATTTTGTTCGATGGGTGTATCAGCCGGCTGATTGAGCCCATTCCAAGTAATTTGACCCATCAAATTTCATAGTTGTAATCTGAAACCCGGTTTCAGATACACTACCATAACTGTTGTTCCCAAAACTACTTTCTCCCTGACCTTTAAACTCCATCTTTGGTCAAGAATCAGTGGCTACAAACTGTTAGAGCCACTACACCAGAAAACAGAGTGAAATCAATGCAGGTCTGAAATCTAATCTGAAACCAACACAAAATCTGATCTGATCTGAAACCCACACAAATCTGATCTGAAATCAATCGGCTATCACAGTATCAGGCAGTCTGTCAAGTTTTTTATCCTCTAGAGGAGCAATCTGAGATGCTATTATCTGAAACCACTGCTGTGGGGCCCACTGCTGCGGAAGCAGAATTCGGGTTTCAACTGTAGGTCTGAAATAAGTGCTCAGCTGCATTCTCCAAGCAGTCTGTACAAGTGGGACCTGTCCTAGGGTCAATATGAAACCCTAAAACTGATCTCTGAGAGAATGGGGGTTCGGCCCAACAGTCAAACCCTAGAAACAAACTTAAAACAGTTTGGCCTCTCCTTCTAGATAGGTCCAACCTATTTCGACTGATTGCAGTCTCTGAAACTAAAAAAAAAACTTACTAATGGATTTCGGTTTACTGCCTTCCAGGGTTGCCTGAACCCTAACCTTCGCTGCTTCTTCCTGATTACCAACTCTCTGCAAGCCGCGACAAGTCCTCAACTGCTGCAAACCTCTCCTAGTAATCTCCAAGAATCAGGCGCCAAATACTTCTTCATAAGCTTCCAGCCCTAGCTAGTCCTCATGTGATCGGCTGGACTAGACACACATGAGAAGCCTTAGATAGGCTCTGATACCAAGTAGAAGATCAAGACTGTAATCAGTCTTGAATCCTAATAGATTTTAGGTTTACAAAAGCAGAAGAAAAGTGAGAGAAAGGAGAAGGAAGAGAAGAGAAACAGGAGAACAAGGGGTTGAAAGGAGGGACAGATTCTAACACATCTGCCGCCGCCACACTCTTAATATTTATAAGTTATGTTTAGTACATAAAGGAAAGGACTAATCTGCCCTTAGTACTTACATGTTAAATAAAGTAAATAAAAACTGAAATAAATAACAACTGAATTAACAAACTGACCCAAACTGACACTACTATAACTGAAACAAATAACTACACATGCTGTCCTACGAACACAGTGGGGACCACTGCTGTGGGGCCCACATCAGTGTTCTCTACAGGTTTCTTGTATTGTTTTAATCTTTTGGTGATAAAACATTTTCATTCATTTATCAAAAAAAAAAAAAAACAAGAACAAGTGATCAGCATAATGCTTACCTTATCTGAAACATAATTTTTGCCAATAGCAGTATCCTGTAAGATGCGAGCAGCAATCTGAAATTTTATCAGTAGAATACATTAGTTAAAAATATGAATGACTAATGTGGATAAGTATACTACCAATTAATAAGATTAATAGAAACAATGTAATAGACATCAAGGGAGCTGGGTCTGCTAACAGTATGTTCAGTTCTGATTTCTGCATAGAGTTCTTGTTTTGGGATGGAGGGATTGGATGCTTTTCTAGGGTTGTTATTTCTTTTCATTTTTGTCTTTTTTTGGCAAAAAATCTCGTCTCAGCCTTTTTCTTGCACTTTGTGCATCTCTCCTTTTGCTCTTTCTAAATAAGATTTTAGGTATCTATTGAAAAAGTCAAATTGCTCCACAAACAGAAGTCAAACTATAGCCTAGCTTAACTATATGCATACTGGGTCAAGAGTTCCTTTATTTCCTTTTTAATCATTGAAGGACATAGAAAGATCTCCATCAAACCCATAAAAAAGTATTGAAATCCAATATAGAACATGAAGAATAGTCAATTCAAGAGTCCGGATCACCTGCCAACGGAATATGTTCCAACACCCTACCAACATCATCTGACACCATACGTCTCATACATAATGGTTCCCACTTTTATGGTAGGCCCCAGTTTCAATGTGAGATGTGTGATTTCAGATCAAGTTGGTGGGGTGTTGGAACATGTTTTATTGGGAGGAGATCCAACTCGAAACTCAAACCACTCAAACAAGAAAAGTAATTTGCACCTCAATAAAACAAGAAACCAAACTAAAATCCTTGACCCACAAGGATGAAACTATTTTAGAACTGTCCTAAATTGTCAATGCTAGTGAGCATTGAGCCAACAATATCTAAAGGTTGTAGAAATCAGGCTTTGCTGGATGACCAAACCTTACTCAAAGTTTCAAACAGGTGTAGTGTGGCCCAGATTCTGAGAACTAATGTATATGATGAAAACATTGGCAGTGCAAAGTAGAAGGGTGAAATTTAAATTATAATATCTCTCAAAGAACCATTCAACCTAAAAGCTTAAGCTGTTAACTGAGGTCCATGAATAGGCTTTATTCTCTAACATGCCTCTTCACACGAGAGCCCATTGGGCTTGAAGTGTGGACAGCACAGGTCCACCCATACCTTGTGCTGAAACTTAATTAATTATAATGGGGTGACGAGAATCGAACACTAGACCACTTGGTCAAAGTGGCTCTGATACCATCTCAAAGAACCATTCAACCTAAAAGTTTAAGCAGTTAAGTGAGGTCCATGAATAGGTTTTATTCTCTAACAATATCATATTCAATCACACCATCAACAAGGCATCATCCACTGAAGATCATACATTGAAACTATCTGGCCATTTATTTAATTTTTCTCTCTCATTTTGCATTATACTTACTTTCTACAAGGGTCACACTACCATAAAATTTAACCTCTGTTTTTATCTACTATTACCCCTTCACACCAGGTTAGGTTTTCTGCCCATTAATATCAAATTACCAATGAATTCTTTGATCTCATCACTGATGAAAAAGCTCATGCTTTGATCTAGGTATGGAGAGTAGTGGGTTGATTCCCAGATTCATCTTTCTGCAGCAATGCTCTTAGCTGTTGTTGTGTTGTGAACTAATTTACCAATATCACATTAATTGAAAATCGAGATGTTTTCAGTTAAACAAAATTTTTTGAACTTGTTCTTTGGTGATTAATGACAATTTAATAATTATAATTAAAAGAGAAATTTATGTTTTTTCGAACCACAATTATTAATAGATTGCTTTTTAATTAACTCACCCAGTATCATTGACTAAATATCCTCAGTTTCACTATAAAATAATCATCTGAACCACTGAAGATGTGTAATAGTTAATGATTGAACTCCACATTAATGACGCAGATCTACAAAGCAGGTCAAGTACCTCGCCACCATTAATGCCTCCCTCATAGCATGGTTTGAGACTGATAGCACGTTCAAGGTATGGTGTCCAGTGTCCAATGAGCAGGTCTCTCCTAATCATCTCAACACCACCTTGGTAGTGCTATATATCAAGCAAGGTCAGGATGCTAATCAAACATTTAATAAGGACTAATGTGAAAGGAGTGGCATCAAACATTTGAAGCAATTGATTGTACCTCAAGCATGTTTCTCAAAAAAGGTTCTTCATTAAAATAATCTCTGCGTACAAAAACAAATGGCAACTTGTATGCTAGAGCTTCACTGACTGTTCCATATCCAATTTTTCCTGAAACGACAGACTGTAAAATTAAACTTCAACTTTCCACCAAAATGAGTTGCTTTGACTCGTAACAAAAATTGTTTTGTATACCAAGCATGCAGTCAGATGCTGCAATCAGATCAGGCGTATAAACATCTTTTGCAAGCTTGATGAAGTTTGGGGGAAGCTCTTGGTCATCAGATGCGCCACATACCTGTTTAAGAGAAACATTAAGCATCTTTCTTATCAATTCATAGGAGAGAAAATTGCACAAAAACATAAATGATTGGACCATAATGTTGGATATATTTCATTCAGAAAATACCAGGCACATCCAACTAGCGGGCAAATATTCCTGCTTCAACTTCCAACCTGCTGGCTGCAAATGGTAGAAAACAACATAGAAACAAAATCAGGAACAAAGAAAGATACTCACATTTAATTACTTAAAAAAGCATCATTATCAACTCAGCAAAGTATCATCCTTGACATTCATCAATTAAATGAGATGAAAGAAATGGTGACGGAACTAAAGCAAACACTAATGTAGAAGAAATCCAAATTAAATGAAATACAGTAAAAATTTCAGATTTTCTAGAACTTGGTAATGAACTTTTCAACATAAAATTTCCTTTGATCTTGTCAATGATAACTTCTTAAGACATTCAACCTACAAAATTCAATCAACTTGCAGTGCAATAAAAATCTCACCTGTCCACCAAAGTTGAAAATAACTAACTTCACATCATCTCCAATCCCAAGCTCCTTTCTTACCTGTACCCGGAGGATTATGAGAAGGTCCCATTATGCAATAAAGTATGCCTTGAAAGAACATTAGAAAAGTTTCATGGCCTAAACCTCTGCTCGGGACTTGTGCAACCTCCTTACAACAAGGGGTACATCAATAACATCGCGAAAAGCAGGCACTGTATGTCAAGAAATACAAGTTAGAGTCGGTAAGAAATGATGTCCTATAACAGATGAATAAGTACATAAGCACAAATTTAAAAGGGAAAAAACACTTCATTGAAGCAATGAGCTTGAACTAACATACTTGGGCAGTACCCTGGTAGACGGATCAAAAACTCACAATGAGAATAATCTTCAGCTATCTGTATAAATTTTCAACAAACCAATCAGAAGGAGATAATCTCCAAGAAAGACATTACACTCAACATATAACAGATATTTTAATTGGAAATCAACAAAGCAGAATAGTAAGGCCCCTTGTTTAGGTCAACACAAACACAATACAGGATTGACCTTACACCATCACAAATTTCATCCCGGAGGCTCTGTCTGGTCCTTAAATTGTCTATTTACAAACACAAAAAATTGTAAATAGACAATTCTAAGATTGTTTTCATCAATAAGTCAAGAAACTGTTTGTGCAAAATATTTCTTTCCCTTGCTTTTGGAATGTATTATAGTTAGGCCCCCCAAATTCCATTAGGAAGTTCATTATCCATTGACAAGGAATTCATTTTAAGATTAGCAAAAGTAGGTGTTATTGGAAAACTTTTACCATGCCATTGTGTGGAACATCTGGGAAGAACATGGCAGGAGGATTTTTCAAGAGAGATCTTACTTGGAGACAAAGGTGGCCCTTCGTGCAATGATTGGGTTGCTTGCTCCATTGCAACATGGGTGAGCAGATTTCAGATCTTGGAATCGGCCTCACTGTGTGTGCAGGGGTAAGGCTGTGCAAATCTGTTGCTCCCCAGATCCTGCATTGCTGGGAGCCTCGTGCACTGGGCTGCTCTTTCTATCTTCTTACTTGGAGATGCCTGTTTGGTTCACATCCGGGGGCCCATTTCTCGTTCATTCTTGCCATTATTGCCAAGGTTGGGCAGGAATGGGCCAAAATGATATTTGGCATGGACACTTTTTTTTATAGGTAAAAACAAAAAATTCATTAAAATAAAAGAAAAATACAAGATGATGATGATAAGGCACCACCAATTACAACCATAATGAAAGGATCCAAACTCAGAATAAATTTTCCAAATTACAAATCTGAATTCCTAGCACTTCCCCTTAATTTTCCCCCAGTTCCTCTTTATCAATATGTCTAAATTCTGGACGAACCATAACCCAATCAGCAACCGACTTGCTTACAGCAGCTACTATCCTGTCCATGTTATAGAATCTGGCATAAAAAATTATTCTATTCCTTTCCTTCCATATGTTCCAACTTCCAACAATATTGTGAATGGCATGCAGCTCCAAATCACCTTAGTCTTCTTGGAACCTCTTAACTTTGGCCAAGCAGAAAAGATTTCTGCAGCTGAATTTGGATGAAAATCAGGTACCCCAAACATTTTGGTGAACAATCTCCAATGGAAGTCAGCAAACTTGCATTTGATCAACAGATGTCTGACATTCTCCTCTTGTTCCTCGCATAGGCAGCACCTATTCGCCATACTGAAGCCTCTTGATTTTAGATGATCCACTGTTAGAATACTGTCCATCGCCTCTAACCAGGCAAATGCTTCTACCCTTGGGGGAACCGGATTTCCCCAAACTCCTTCTGACTGGTTTGGATCTAAGCTGCTTCTGCTAAGTACTAGATAACAGGATTTCACTGTGAATTTTCCATTTGAGCATTCCTTCCACCAGAGTTCATCCCTCCTCTGAGGAGAGATCTTCACCTCCTCTAACTTCCCTAACAGTCTTATGCACTCCACCTCTCTATCCAGCAAAGACCACCTGAATTTTGGACTCCAGATCAACTGATCTCCTCTTCTTTCGTAGCAGTTACTGATGGTAATTTCAGCCTCAGCCAGCTTATACAATCTTGTGCACAACTCCATCAACTTGCCATCCCCCAATCCAATCATCCTCCCAAAACCAAATTCTTGTACCATCTCCTACTAAGAAGCTTATTAGGTTTCTGAATTCCCTAGTGAAACTCATGATCCTCTTCCATACACTCACCCCATATGAAAACCTTACTTCTCTAGGCTCCCAACCCAACCTTACCACCCCATCACCACCCTCTTCCACGAGGAATCCTCTTCCCTCCCTAACCCGAACCTCCATAACCATTTCCCCAACAAGGCCCTTTTGAAAGCTCTCACCCTTCTAATCCCTATCTCTCCCTCTTTCTTTGGTCTGCATACCTTGTCTCACATCATCAAATGGAATTTCTTTCCCCCTCCCCCCCTCCCAGTCTCTCCAAAAGGAAGTCTCTTTGAACTTTCTCTATTCTTTCGGCCACCTATGATGGGATTTTCAGCAAAGACAAATAATAAGTTGGAAGACTAGAGAGGAATCCTCTTCTCTCTCCCACATCATCACCACCCTCTTCCACAAGGAATCCTCTTCTCTCCCTAACCCAAACCTCCATAACCATTTCCCCAACAAGGCCCTTTTGAAAGCTCTCAACCTTCTAATCCCTAGCCCTCCCTCTTTCTTTGGTCTGCATACCTTGTCCCACATCATCAAATGGAATTTCTTTCCCCCTCCCCCTCCCCCCTTCCCAATCCTCTTCTCTCCCTAACCCAAACCTCCATAACCATTTCCCCAACAAGGCCCTTTTGAAAGCTCTCAACCTTCTAATCCCTAGCCCCTCCTCTTTCTTTGGTCTGCATACCTTGTCCCACATCATCAAATGGAATTTCTTTCCCCCTCCCCCCCTCCCAATCTCTCCCAAAGGAAGTCTCTTTGAACTTTCTCTATTCTTTCGGCCACCTATGATGGGATTTCCAGCAAAGACAACAAGGCACCAGAATTTGAAGCCACTCCTATTGGCATACCCAAATATGTGAAAGGAAGCTTTCCAATTCTGCATTCAAAAGCATTGGCACAGTTCAGAAGCACTTCCTCCTCAATATCTCCCACTCCTTCACTACACTTTTTGCAAGATTAACCTTCAGACCTGATAACAGTTCAAAATTTTCCATAAATGCCCTCAAGTTTAACACTTGTTCAACCAAAGCATCCAGGAAGATCAGAGTGTCATCTGCATACTGCGGAGGAGATATGCAAGGACCATCCCTTCCTACCTTAAAACCCTCAATTAAACCCCTTTGTCCATTTCTCCACAAAAGTAGGTTCAGAACCTCTATGACCAAAACAAATAGCATTGGGGAAATTGGATCTCCTTGCCTCAAGCCTATTGATGCTTGAAAAAACTCCGAAGAAATTCCATTTGAAAATGAAACTGTGGACATGCATGCATACATCCAAGATCTCCATCTTTCTCCAAAACTTATTAACCTTTGAACTTCCTCTAAAAGGCCCCATTTAAAGTGAACGTACACTTTCTCAATGTCAATCTTACAAACTAGGCCCAGTCTCCCACTTCTTAATCTGGCATCAATGCATCCACTTGCCACTAAAACACCATCTAAAATCCGTCTTCCTTCCACAAACGCCATTTGTGACTCCCCTACAACCTCATGTAGAACTCTTCTCAACCTTTTTGATAAAAATTTAGCCAACAGCTTATATTGGCTGCTAATTAGACTTATTGGTTAAAATCCTTCAGATTCACTAATACCTTCCTTCTTTGGGATCAAGGAAATAAAAGTAGTATTTGTTGATTTCTCCAACTTTCACTCTCTATGGAATTCCTGAAACATCAGTTCACAGTCTCTTTCCAGAAGGCTCCAGCATGACTTTATGAATGTAAAGTTGAAGCCATCTGGCCCCGGGGCTTTGTCCCCATTTATGCTTTTAAGGCCTCTTTGATTTCCTCCAAACTGAAATCACTTTCAATCTAGGAAATTGATGTTTCATCCAGATTTTTGGGAACCAGCTCCCCTAGCAACATCCAATTCCATACTCTTGAAGTATACAGCTTCTTATAGAAATCCACTACATTCTCATAAATTCCAGACCACTCCTCCACTACCTCCCCTCTACCTGAATTCTTGAGATTAAATTTTTTTCCTCCTTGCACTAGCATAGGCGTGAAAAAACACTGTATTTTTATCACCTACTTTCAGCCAAGTCAGTCTGGACTTTTGTCTCCAGCTTTCCTCCTCCCTATGAATCAAAATTTTCAACTCTAACTCCAATCTGTCTCTCTCTGCTCTCTCTTCTCTATATAGATCCCCCACCTCTTCCAGCCTATCTAAGTTAGCCATTTTCTCTTAGATTTATTTTTTTCTTACCCCCACATTACCACTGACACATTCCATCTCTTTAATTCCTCCTTCAGAAACTGCAACTTTCTGACCAATTTCAACCCCGATGATCCCTCCAATTGCTTTCTTCACCCAATCCAGGAAATCTGGATGATCCATTCACATGTTCCCAAATTTAAATGGTCTTGGGCCTGAAGTCACTACCAACTTTCTGAGCAGAACTGGCTTATGATTTGACATAATATATAGCAAGGCTTCTTGGATCACTTTACCTATGTGGTCCACACAATCTCTAGTATATAGGAATCTGTCCAGCCTTCTTAAAATAGGAAGAGATTGACCATTCTTCCAGGTATATCTGCACCCATTTATGGGTGGGTCAATTAGCCCTTTTCTCCTGATAAAATCCCCAAACCTCCTCATTCCTGCACTTTCACTTTCATCCCTGCCCCCTTCCATCTCCCCCACTCTTCTAACTATATTGAAGTCTCTGCTCAAACACCACGGACCTTCCCACTCCCTTCTCGCTTCTTCCAGCTCCTCCCACATTTCCACCCTTGCCCCTTCTACATTTGGACCATAAACATTTGTGAGTCCCCATTGCCATCCCCTTTCCACCATCTGAAAGGAAATTGAGGTGGAATATCTCCCTTTTTTTACCCCCATTTTGCCGATACTTCCGGAATCCCATAACACCACCAAGCCTCCTGAGAGGCCCTCCACATTACCTCTGCCCAATCTCCACTACTTGAACACCCCAAATTCCATTCTTCAAGATCATGTCAAAGGCTTCCAGCTTAGTTTCTTGTAGTAGCACCATATCAGGAATGTGAATTCTCAAAAAATTCCTAACTCCCTTCTTCTACCTTCTCTCAGCCCTCTCACATTCCACGCAATCAATTTCTTTTTCTAGGCTTAAATTCCTGCTCATTTTTGGATAGAAATTGAATAGGTGTCCATACCAAAGAACCCAGATGAAATGTGATGACATGTTCTGCATATTTGAGAATACCTATTCAAGCTAATAAAGAGCAATGTTGGATAATAGGCATTCATTTCCAAGTGGGACCCACAAATTATGTTCGAATTTCACATGTAAGGCCCACCAGTTCTTTTATAGAAATTTCTCATATATGTTCAAATTTGGAAGAAATGTAGTGGCATGTCCCACCAATTCTTTTTATAAAAATTTCTCATATATTTTCAAATTTTGAAGAAATGGGGTGACATGTCCCACATATATGGGGCCCACCAATTCTCTTGTGAGGCCAACCAATTCTCATGTGGGACCACTGGTTTCTCATTTAGGGCCCACCAATTATGTTCAAATTTCTTATGTAGGACCCACCAATTTTTTATAAAAATTTCTCGTATATATGGATAGTAAACAGCAAGACCTTTGCTTGCTATAACCTGGATGACCTGCAGAGAAACTGGCCAGAACTTATGCTTACTACTCGGGCTAGCCACCAGCCTCCCATTACGATTGCCCCTAGGCGTGAGTTGCCACCTCTCAAACAGATTAAACAGAAACTAAAGCATAAAATACATAAAGGCTAATACAAAATTACAGTTGAGCCCAGAACAAAGCTTCCCTATTTGCCCCCTGTTTTTCCAAACAATCAGAAAAGGCATTTGATGATCTCCCCACCCCTTGTATCTTATAGACATATTCCTTGTCACCCATTGTATCTCCCCACCCATTGAATCAATTGGCTGATAGATTAGCTAAATCTGGGTTTGAAGGGAGTAATTGTACAGTTTAAATACAATGCCAATGAATTAGTGGGGTTTGTTTTTTGCTTTTGGTTGGCAATGCACTTTGTACATCCTGTCCCCTTTTTTGAGTAATGAATATCTGTTACCTTTTCTCAAAAATAAGTCACCAAACTATACCATGACTCTTCAAGTATACTTGAAAACCATTTACCTTATAAATAGCCTTATTATTTTTTCCTGCCAAGTATTTAGAATGGATTTTACCCATTTACCTTATTGAACAATTCAATGGATGAACCACTTCATCAAGTGAAGAGACTATTCCTAATACTAGATAACAGAAATGACTGACATGATTTAATTTGTATATCCTGCTATCCTGGTTAGCCAACAGTGTGAAACATTTCTGGTCAATCTTCCAGATCTGGTCTATTTGAGGCTACAGGAATGCTCCAAAGGACTTGATTATTTGATAAATTAATCTAACCAACACCTCAAAATCAATAATTTGTGCTTGGAAAGATCATGTTTTCTCTTACCAAACTCAACACAGTTTGTTGTGGTTGATAAGATTGTATTCTATTATTCTATCCCAGTTATTTTGGATTCTAGAGTTCATTTCACAATGTATAGTTACAAGTTACAACCATGAACTACCATTTTATCCCAGTCTTTCTTGCCTTTTTTTAGTATAGTCAATCTACTTGATAGGGTCTATTTGAGATTAGAAGAATGCTCCAAAGGGCTTGATTATTTGATAAACTGATCTAATCAGAACCTCAAAATCAATAGTTGTATTCGAAAGATCAAATTTCCTTTACCAACCCCAACACAATTTGCTATGGTTGATAATATTATACTCTACTATTTTATCCCAGTTATTTTGGATTATGGAGTTCATCTCACAATCTAAAGCTCTACCTATGAATTAACTTGCACATTTTTGGCCAAAGGTTCTCTTGCTAACTTTTGTTATGAGGTAGTGGGTGGTTATATAGAAAGAATTAGAAACCACAAAAGTTGTAGGTACATTCCCTTTTCAATTGAATTTCATAAGCAACTTAATATGAGAGTTGCCTTGATTTGTTTGCATTTCTTTCTTTCCATTGGTCTAGAGATACATATCAAGTTGCCAACTCAATTTGGATGAATTTGTTCACTTCGATAGGACACTGTTAGGTGAAATATATGGTCATTACCAATTTCATAATTAAATGGAAAACCAGCACCCTTTGGTTATAAAGGCAAATAGGATGTTTTTTTTTATCAATTTCATTAGAAATATTTAAAAATTACAAGATAGGGAGAGGTAAACTGTCTTAACTCTCCACAGACAACAACTATTACAATTGAGCCCAGAACAACTTCCTCGCCACCCCTTGTTTTGCTAATGCATCAATAAAACCATTTGCTGCCCTTTTAACCCAGCTGAACTGCACTTCCATATCTTGAATCATCCAGCTTTGAATCACCTTCTACAACCATCCACTTCAGATCTTTTGCCTTTTGCAATCCTTCCATAACAGCCATAAACTCAGCCCTTAGGGAGTCACCTATTCCAATCAGGCCTGAATATAGACTAAAGGTCTTGCCTTTATTGTCCCTAAACACCCCTCCAATACCAGATGGGCCTGGATTCCCAGCACTACTCCCATCAAAATTTAACTTAATGTAGTCAACCATTGGAGGAGACCAAGCAGGGCTTATATTAGAATTGTGGCAATCAGAACTAGCCACTTCCTTCCATTTGTTCATGATATCACCTGTGGAGAAATCAAGGCAAATAGGATGTTGACACATGTTATATGTTGGTGTATTTGAGGAAAGATGCAAAATAGAATCTTCAGGAGAAGGGTTCTCTCAACTCAGTCCATTATTTGAAGCATATCTTATTCCATTTCATCCTGTGCATCTGCCTCCAACACTGCAAGGGGATCAAACTAAGTGGCCAAGTTATACACTGTAACTAGGTATCACCTATCACGGTCCTTACACCATTCACTTCCTTCCAGGGTGAATTACCTCAACTAGGTTTGAGGATATCTATTTAACAATAATGTGGTGATAGTTTATTGTTTTGTAGAGTTCGAGATGCTTAGTCTACTGTTCTGGATGGGTTTGCTATAAACTAAAGGCTCTGGGCTATTTAGTTGAAAAGGATGTCAAAAATTCAAATAATTAAGGAATCACCAAGAGTTTTGAAAGCTAGAGTCTATTGAATTCCATTAAGAATTTCATGTATTAGTACAATCCACAAAAAGGGCATTTCCTGTGTGTGACAAGAAGCATTAACCAACTGAAGATGACTTGCCAAGTATTTAATGGAGTGGTGGGTAGAGTTTCTATATCTAAAGCCTCATCCACAATGTTGTAGTCCTCTTAATGAGGTATATTTTGTTATCCATCAAAGGGGAAAGAGAAACAAAAAACTGCTTTGCCTGAAACTTAGTTCTTCCATTCAAAGAAAATTGGAATGTACTGTTTTTACAAATTTAATTGTTTTACCCAAAAAAGATTGGCTGATTGTATTTTAACTAATCCAAGGAAGATAACAGATAACATATATAACATTAGGAGTGATAGAGACCTAAAACTAAAGAAAAAGGAGTAACCGACCCCTGAAAGAATCAACTTTCTAACCGCTCAAGTGGGAGGATTTGCGAAAAAATTGGATTCATTGTTTCAATTAAGTGTATTCTTTGGTTTTGGTTGTCACATATGGTTCTCTACTCTACACTTTCCTATATTAATCACTACAAAGTTTCGGCTACCAATTAAAAAACAGAAAAATGGAGGCCATTTCAATTTATACAGAATAAGATAAAAAAGTTCACCTGCCAAACAATTGAACGATGATTATATCCAGCAGCCATAACATATTCTGCATAGATGAAGTCCCAACTGTAGAAGTTTCATTGAAATTAATTAGGACTGGTTACATAAATCCTGAATTACTAAAGTCCGAAATGAAAATAATAATATCTCCCCAAAATGGAAAAAATACATCAATTTTAAAATATTTTCACAAAATTTCTGCAAAACTTTGTACCTGTTTCTTTTTTTATATAAAATTGGGAGCTTTCATGAATATTTTTGATAAATTTGTAAAAAAAAATTATGTATACCTTTGCCACAGTAACAATTTCAGTTGCACAAAGGTTAGTGAGGTAAAAGTCAATAAAGATCTAAATACTATCAGGATAAAAGATTACCTAAAGTTGGTGACACAAACAGAACGGATCCCAGCATCTGCTGCTGCTCGGCAAGCAACAGGAACAACATCCGAAACCTTTCCACAAAAGCACTAATAAGCATAAAAAATGCTACCAAAGACAGCTCTTACTGATGGGAATATAATTCCAATATAAGCTACCCCATGTATATACTAAAGTATATCAGAAGTTGGGATAACATAGGCAAATTACAAAAAAAAAAAAAAAAAACAAAACAAAAGAAAGTACTCAAATACCACTAAGTCAGCTTTGATGGAGTTTAGCCACTCCACTTCGGTTGCTAAAATAGAAGCTCGAGGTGCCACAGCTGTCTGTGAATACTGTAGCAACATATCAAAAGGAAAGGAAAATAAAAATCAGTGCATAAGAATGATAAGGTCTAAGAAAAACTAGAATAAATATTATGAAAGGCAGCAAGTAATGTGAGTTCTCAAGCATAAGGAGAAACTACCATGGACAACTTTTTAGAATTATCACTACAGCAGAAATAAATTTTAGAATTTTATAGTTATCTAAAACTCACAGTCCTTTCTTATTCCATCATATAGACAATACCTTCTCTAAGGAGGCAAGACGATCAACTGTTAGAGCATCAGCTTGAACAGCTCCACAATCCAGCAAAACCTGTTAATCCGTGATAAATTTTTTATTACAATGAAAGTATGGAGTGAAATCCAAACAAAGAGGGCGTAAACCATGGGAAAGATCATTTCTTTGCAACTTACCTTGCGAATGAAGAGCCTTGGAGACTCTATTTCTGTAGTGAAAACAAAGTCAGGAGCACCAGTAACCACGTGAACATCATGCCCAGCTAAAATGAGATGCCGAACAACCTGGGAAATAACAACTCAAAAATTAAACAACAGTTGTTCAACTCATCACCGCCTCCGCATTAAACATTAAAAAGTTGAGGAATCCAAACAGTCGCCATAGCAGCAATTCCTCAAAGTAATTGGGCAAATTCAAATAATAGCGAATTCAAACATTCCACAAAATCAGGAAAACATGATCAAATGAACGCTGTTTTACAGGAAAAAAAAACAGAGCCAAAGCCAATAAGACATTAATCAAAAGGTCATCCCTGATAATATCATAGTCATCAAAGAACAAACTCACACCCCTTTATCAAAATGCATTCTTTCGAACTTCCATAGATTGAAGAGCCGAAAAACAGTGGAGAGAGAGAGAGAGAGAGAGAGGTTCACTGACCTCGACAACGCGAGTGGCATGACCGAAACCGTGACCAGTGACGTAATACGCAAACACGAGATGCTTTCGTGATGCGGAAACATGATCGCCGTTGTCGATCCTCATTTTCTCTGGTCACAGAGAGCAGAGCAACCCTAGAAAAGGAGAAGTGAATTAAAGAAAAACAAGGGATATAGATCAAAAACCTTAACCCCAAAACCATTTATATAGGATTTTGCGAATTCTGACATTACCGGAAGGTTGGCGGGTAACCGTTATCTCTCAGGAAGCAGTGTTTCGTCCGGAGTGCTAACTCAGAGTCAGAGAGCTGAGCGACTCTCTATAACGTCTGTTTTTCCTATTTTTCTCGTTTCCGTTTTTATCCTTACATTTTGGTTTATTTCCATCCGGTTTTGAAGTGGGAATGCAGATGCAGGACTCTTGGGACAGGTCTGGTATTTCTTGAGAAGAAATAATAGTTTCGAGGTCGAACAATTAAAGTTGACATAATTGAATATATGACTTGGATAACATTTACGTAACAAACTTGACTCGGCAGAGGCCTGATCTCTCTTCATACCCAAGAATATAGGTAAAATTAAGTTCAATCTTCACCGTCCATCTCATTATCAGATGTCAACATCTGATGACATGATCTAGGGTTGCAATTTGCAACTGGTAAGTCTGGTATCCGTCTATTAATTGGATCGAATATGGATCTACCCCATCCAATCTGATATAATCCCTATATATTCAATCCAATTTAATTGGATTTAAATGTATATATTTAAATTTTATATGTTATCTATGAGAAAAGTTGGGTTGGATGAGTCATTGGTTCAAGTTTGGAAAAGATATGATATCTGAAATTGGGATCATAAATGTGGTAGCCAATTAGGTGTTATTTATCAAAATTTATGGGTGGGTTTTGATTGGTCAAAATTTTTCATACAATATCTTTTCTATATTAAAATAAGGAAGTCTACAAATTTTCTTCTTCTTTTGAATTTTTTATTTTTTGAATTTTATGTTATTTTTTGAAACAATCAATGAGATGTATCTTCCCAAAAACCTAAATAATCTCTTCTCCTAAATTTTATCCTAAACTACCTCCACCATTATCCCCCAATTTCTCTTAAATTATCTCTATATCCTATTTATCTTCTAAATTACCTCTAATTCCTTATTTGTCTTCAAAATTATTTCTAATTTAGTAGAGAGTTTCTCTCCTAAATTATCTCTAATTCCTATTTATTCTCTCCCTCACTTTCTATCTATATCTATCTAAAGAAAGTTTGGATTAAAAAATTTAAAAATTATTTAAATATTCTAACAAAATTATATAATAACTTTAAAATATTTATTAAACACAAAAAGTAATTTTATATTTGTACAAAATATATCACGAAATTATGTACCAACAATTTAAATTCTATTTTCCAGATTATCAATTTAAATGTTATTCAAATAATAAAAATTTAACATTAAAAATAAATCTTATTTAATATTTCAATAAATAAATATCTTAAATAGAAAAATATTATAAATATATAAATAATTATATAAAAATATTTAATAATATGTAATAGCTTTAAATAAATAAAATTCAAATAAAAATTTTTTAAATGTTTTACATATATTATTTAAATATTTAAATAACTAAATATTTAACATACCTAGACTTTAAATAGTTAAAATAACAAAAATATATAATAAATTTAAAAAATTCTTAAAAGTATAAAAATAATTATAACATAATATTGACAATAATAATAATTTAATATCTTACAAAATTAATAATGAAATTATGTAGCAATAGTATAAATTATAATTTTATGGATTATTCAATTCAATAAGTAACAAAAAGTTTTAAATATTTTACATATTATTTAAATATTTAAATAAATAAATGTTTAACATACTTAGATTTTAAATAGTTAAAATAACGAAATTACGTAAAAAATTTAAAAAATATTCTTAGAAGTATAAAAATAATTATAACATGATATTGAAATTAATAATAATTTAATATCTTACAAAATTAATCATGAAATTATGTAATAACAGTACAAAGTATAATTTTATGTATTATTAAATTCAATAATTAATTATTATTTTAAATTTTAAATATTTTACATATTATTTAAGTATTTAAATAACTAAATATTTTAAATAACAAAATATTTGACATAACTAGATTTTAAATTAGTTAAAATAAAGAAATTATGTGATAAATTAAAAAATCTGAAAAGTAGAAAAATAATTATGACATATTATTCAAATTAATAATAATTTAATATTTTACAAAATTACATAATATTGTAAGTAACTAATTTCACTTATATCAATTAATAATTCAAGAAAATAATTTTCATAAAAAATAATTTTAAACTCTTAATATATATTTCTTATATAATTATATATATTAATATTAATGTTTATTATATTTCAGTAATTATTTATTTTTTTGTGATAGATGTATTTTCAATAATTATGTATAGATTTATATTTGTTTTGTTATTTAATAGAAAACTTTCAATAATTATTGAAGATTAAACTACTATTATTGAAGTTTTCAAAATTTGTTTATTGTATTTTTGTTATAACTTATTGATTATTATTTATTAGAGATTAAACTATTATTTGAGATTATACTATTTATTGACTAATTTAATATATTTTTAGTACTTATTGTATTTTCATTATCAATATATTTTCAATAGTTGTGTATTTTCTTTATAAATTTTCAATAATTATTGGAGATTAAACTATTATTGTTTATCAGAAATGAGACTATTAATTTAGTTGAAATTATGAATATTCATGAGTTGGTCAGGTTGGGGAGTTGGTCAGCTGAAACCGACTGACCATTTGTGAAAACTAACCCAGTTAGGTTATACCGGTTTGGGTCAATTTTTTTGGTTTGGTCAGTCGGTTCAAAAGATTTAAACTTAAAAGTTAAATTTAAATTTAAAAATTATAGTGCAATTATTAAAAATTTAAATTTATGATATAAAATATTTTAGACTAAGAAATATGGGAAATTTCCCACTTTTCCATATTAAAATTTATATTTAAAATATAAAATATTAATATATATCAATGATCAAGTCATGCGATTTTGGTCAGTTTACAAATGGCCAAAGTGAAACTGATCCAACTTGGTTGAGTTAGGAATTTTTTTAACCAAAGCCAAGCTAAAAATACTAGAAAATCGACCAACCCGGGTCGAGTTGTTCGGGTTGGTCGGTTTCACCAGTTTAACGAATAAACCTAATTGAAGTTAATTATTATTATTATTTTCGTATTATAAAAATTATTAAAAGTAGTATATAAAATATGAATAATTAAAAAAGTTGAAAATATAAAATAATTGCATACTCTTATGTTTTTCTATTAGGATCATTTACTAGAACACACCTTATAGTTTTACATATTTACGTAAACCTACCTTATAGTTTTCATTTTACGAAAATATCCCATATATTTTTCAACTTATTTACTTAATCAACCTTTCATTAAGGAGTGTTTGTTTTGCCATTAGCTCATGATTTTTTATTCCAAAAATTCCGTAACACTTTTTTGTATAGAAAATAAAATTGATCAAATATAGCCAATATAGTGGTTGTTGGTGTCTTATTGAGGGCAAAAATGGTATTTTATTTTCTTTTGATTAAATTTATTTAAATGAATATTAGGGTCAACATTGTCATTTTCCACTATCATCTAATGGAAGATTGATTAAATCCATTGCAAATTATAAATGGTGTTTTAGTAAATGACCCTTTTTATTATTTAGCTTTCACTTAACAAATCTTGTGCATAGCGATCCATGTGTGTGTAAATATATATTAAAACAAGGCAATCAAGAAATTTTCTCGTTTTTTTGAATTTTTTATTTTTTTATTCCATGTCATTTTCGAAACAACCAATGAGATGCACTTTCCCATAACATAAATAATCTCTTCTCCTAAAATTTCGCCTAAACTATCTCCCCCACTTTCTCCAAAATTATCTCTAATTTAGTAGAGAGTTTCTCTCCTAAATTATCTCTAATTCCTATTTATCCTCACCCTTACTTTTTATCTATATCTATCTAAAGAAAGTTTGAATTAAAAAATTTAAGAATTATTTAAATATTCTAACAAAATTATATAATAACTTAAAATATTTATTAAAAACACAAAAAATAATTTTATATTTGTACTAAATATATCATAAAG
This sequence comes from Nelumbo nucifera, assembly GCF_055504915.1. Classification (NCBI taxonomy): domain Eukaryota; kingdom Viridiplantae; phylum Streptophyta; class Magnoliopsida; order Proteales; family Nelumbonaceae; genus Nelumbo; species Nelumbo nucifera. The sequence continues at coordinate 54,196,613 of NC_142656.1, read as the reverse complement.
TTATGTATTAACAATTTAAATTATGTTTTTCCGGATTATCAATTTAAATTTTTTTCAAATATTTAATAATATGTAATAGCTTTAAATAAATAAAATTCAAATAACAAAAACATTTAAACATTTTATAGATTATTTAAGTATTTATCATAACTAGATTTTAAATAGTTAAAATAATGGAATTATGTAATAAATTAAAAAATTTCTTTAAAGTAGAAAAATAATTATAACATAATATTGAAATTAATAATAATTTAATATTTTTACATAATATTGAAAATAACTAATTCCACTTATATCAAGTAATAATTCGAGAAAAAACTTTCAAAAAATTATTATTTATTAATAATAATTTTAAACTCTTAATCTGTATTTATTATATAATTATATACACTAAAATTAATATTTATTGTATTTTAGTAATTATTTATTGTTTTTATGATAAATGTATTTCAATGATTATGTATAAATTTATTTTGTTTTGTTATTTAACAAAAAACTTTCAATAATTATTGGAGATTAAACTACTATTATTGAATCTTTGAAATTTAATTTATTGTACTTATTGTATTTATTGTATTTTTGTTATAACTTGTTGATTAATTAATATTTATTAGAGATTAAACTATTATTTGAGATTATACTATTTATTGACTAAACTAATATATTTTTAATACTTATTATATTTTCAATATTGTGTATTTTTGCTATAAAATTTCAATAATTATTGGAGATTAAACTATTGTTATTCTTCGGAGATAGGACTATTAATTTAGCTAAAATTATGAGTGTTGATGAGTTGGTTTGGTATAGTCGTAGGCTATTTGGCAACCAAATTGACCTGGTCAGGTTGGGGAGTTGGTCAACTGAAATCGACTTACCATTTGTGAAAACCAACCCACTCACCGGTTTGGGTTGGTTTTCACAAAAAGGTCAGCCGGTTCAAAAGATTTAAACCTAAAAATTAAATTAAATTTTAAAAATTATAATGCAATTATTAAAAATAAATTTAAAAATTAGATTTATGAAATAAAACATTTTTTACTAAGAAATATGCGAAATTTCTCACTTTTTCATATTTAAAATATAAAATATTAATATGTATCCATGGTTAAGTCATTCGATTTTGGTCGGTTTACAAATGGCCAAAGTGAAACTGATCCAACTAAGTCAAATTGGGGATTTTTTGAACCAAAGCCAACATAAAATACTAGAAAACCGACCAACTCGAGTCGAGTTGATCGGGTTGGTCGGTTTAATAAGTTTGACGAATAAACCTAACTGAAATTAATTATTGCTATTTTTGTGCTATAAAAAATTTATTAAAAGTAGTATATAAAATATGAGAAATTATTAATTATTTAAAAAGTTGAAAATATAAAACAATTGTATACTCTTATGTGTTTCTATTAGGGTCATTTACTAGAGCACACCTTATAGTTTTATATATTACTTAAATCTACCTTATAGTTTTCATTTTACTAAAACATCCCATATATTTTATAACTTATTTACTTAATCAACCTTTCATTAGAGAGTGCTTGTTTTGCCATTAGGTCCATGATTTTTTATTCCAAAAATACCTTTAATACTTTTTCATACAGAAAAAAATTGGCCAAATATAGCCAATAGAGTGGTTGTCCATGTGTTATTGAGGGCAAAAATTATAATTTTATTTCTATTTTCTTTTAATTAAATTTATTTAAATGAACACTAGGGTCAACATTGTCATTTTCCACTGTTATCTAATGGAAGATTGATTAAATCCATTGCAAATTATAAATGGTGTTTTAGTAAAATGCTAACTATAAGGTAGATTTTAGTAAATCCATGAAACTATAAGGGTATTTTAGTAAATGACCCTTTTTATTCTTTCTCTTTTGCTTAATAAATCCCGTGCACTGCACGGGTCCCCGCTAATTTAAAATAAATAATTACATGCGATTACTATAATTGAAGAAGGAGGGGGCCCGTTTAATAATTATTTTTAAAATAATTATTTAAAAAACAAATAAATAAATAATTAAACATAATTTGGTTTTAGGTTTTTTATATTTAAAAAATATAAATAATTACACCGTCATTTAAAATAAATAATTACACATGGTTTGGTTTTTAGGTTTTTTATATTTTAAAAAATATAAATAATTACATTGCTATTTAAAATAAATAGTTATTTTTTAAAATAAATATTTAAATACGGTTACATTAATAATTTATAGTTTGTTTTTACTTATTATAACCTTAATAATACTTTTTAATTATTATTTTGAATAATTTATGGTCCCCTTAACCATTTATAACCTTAATAAATAATTAGAAATATTTCTGAAAATATGACAATTTCCAAAAGTACCAATAACTAACAAAAATTGTCACAATTACAAAAGAATATTCAAAATATTACCAAAAATGAATTATCATTGATAATCGAATTATTGTTAAACTATTGTATATTTATTTTATAATAAATTCATAATAAAAATATGATGATTAATAGAAATAGATAATATGATAACCAAGAATTATCCTCTCCCCCACTTTTTATCCATATCTATGTAAACAAAGTATGAATATATATATATATATATATATATATATATATATATATATATATTGAATTTTTTATTTTTTAATTCTATGTCATTTTTTATACAACCAATGACATGCTCTTCTTCCCCATAAATAATTACCTAAAATCTCTCTCTCTCTCTCTCTCCCTCTCCTCCTCTTCCTTCCCAGACACACGTTCTCAATAACCTAAATAATCTTCTCTCCTAAAATTCCTCCTAAACTACCTCCCCTTATCCCCCACTTTTTCCTAAATTATCTCTAATTCTTATTTATCTCCTAAATTATCTCTATTCCTATTTATCCTCTCCCCCACTTTTTATTTATACCTATCTAAAGAAAGTTTGAATTAAAAATTTTAAGAATTATTTAAATATTCTAACAAAATTATATGATAAATTTAAAATATTTATTAAAAACACAAATGAAATAATTCTAATAGATTTAATAATATTCATATTATTAATAATTTTACATTTTTAAAAAATTCATGAAGAAATAATATACTAACAATATAAATTGTGATCTTCCTAAATATTCAATTTAAATGTTATTCATATAACAAAAATTTAACATTAAAAAAATAAAATGTTTTTTCAATAATTCAATAACTAAACATCTTAAATAAGAAAATCTTAAAAATAGCTAAATAATTATATAACAAAATATTTAATATAATGTAACATCTATAAAATAAATAAAATTCAAATAACAAAAAATTTTAAATATTTTACATATTATCTAAATAGTTAAATAACGAAATATTTAACATAACTAGATTTAAAATAGTTAAAATAACGAAATTTGTAATAAATTTTAAAAATATTCTTAAAACTAGAAAATAATTATAACAATATTGAAATTAATAATAATTGTGATATTTTCAAATTGTTTTTCAGAAATATATTTTCAGATATTTATTTAATTATTTTCGGAAAATTGTTTAATTGTTATATTTTATTGCAATACTTAATTTTCATATATTTATTTAATCATTTTCAGAGAATTGTTTAATTGTGATATTTTATTACAATACTTAAATTATTAGTAAATATTTGGAAAATTAATTTTCTGAATATTTAATTAACTCTAATAATTAATTTCCTGAAAATTATATATTTATTTAATTATTTTCAGAAAATTGTTTAATTGTGATATTTTATTGCAATACTTAAATTATTAGTAAATAATCAGAAAATTAATTTCCTGAATATTTAATTAACTATAATAATTAATTTTCTGAAAATTATATATTTATTAAATTATTTTCAGAAATTTAATTTCTCTCTCTCTCTCTCTCTCTCTTCATAGCATTTGTCTACCATGTGTTCATAATTGATTTTAATGTGATTACATACCATATTGTTTTGGTATAATATCTACATTGCTCTTTTCTTATAGATTATAGACCATATAATTTAAACATTACAATCCTTCATGATGGTATTATACTGTTATTTATTTTTATTATTTCACTTTTTTTCACAAATCTCGTGCATCGCACGGGTCCCTACTAGTATATTATATTTTGAAAAACTTTGCTATTTAATATCATCCAAAGTCCATTAGAATAGGTAACATTTAATTCAAATTCAAATATAAATGAATCAAATTTGGATTTATCATATCTATCAAAAAAATTGGATTTACCTTATAATTTTTGTAAGTTTGATGAGAGGAATTTAGTTTAACAAGTGTTTAGGGTATGCCATTTTTTAATAGTTGTAGCAAGAAAATCAGGGAATACAAGAGATTATAGTTTTTGAATTGTCATTGACCGAGACACCCAGATCATTCAATTTGAAAACCATCCATGCAATTGGTTTTGTTTCACCCCTAAATCATTCCTTTGTCAAAAACTGTTGACTCGGTGAGTGGCTCATTGACCCATGCGGTCAATGGCGGAGCCAGGAATTATTATTATTATTTTTTAAGAAAAAAACAAACAATTGTTCTTTTTTTTTTTTAATTTTGGGAGTTGGAGGAGGGTTAGAGAGTAATCCTTAGCATTTTATCACAAGTTTTGGGGGGTCAAGTATACACTTTATTAAGTTTTTGACCATGCCTTCATTTACTAACTATATAAATAATGATTTTAACTAGGGGTGTTCACGGGTCGGGTTGGGTCGGTTTATTGGGGTTTTTTCCAACCGACCCGACCTGGTTGGGTTACTTGAGGTGGAAACCGAACCGACCCATTGATAGGCCAAACCGACATGATCGGTTTGAGTCGGGTTGGGTCGGTTTCGGTTTTGCTCCTGTACAAAAGGACACCTAATTGAATTCTAATTGTAATTGCCTAATGGGTTGCCTATTTGGTGTAAAAGATTATAGAAAGTTAGAAATTAGGATAGATTGCCTATTCTAATTGTAATTGCCTAATGGGCCATCTAGTTCTAGTAGAAGACTAGTTATAGTTAAGTAGGAAACTACTCAAACTAGGAACTACCGAACTAGTAGAAGACTTGTTCGGTTCGGGTCGGATTGGTTTCGGTTTTCACACAAGAAAACCGAAACCGACCCGAAATATCGGTTTATATATTTTCCCAACCGGCCGACTCGGGTTGGGTCGGTTCGGGTTGGTCGGTTTGGTCGGGTTGGGCATTCTTATGAACAACCTAATTTTAACAAAACATTTGGGGGGCCAAAGACCCCACCAATATACTTGGCTCTGCCCCTGCATGCGGCCAAACTGTTTAGCTTGAAAACTGTCTAAGAAACCACTTCTGTTTCACCCTTAAACTGTTCACTTGGTTAGTGACCTATTAACCGATGTAATTGAACTATCAACCCATTTGACCCAAATAACACAACTTTTTATATATCAATTTTATTTATATTTTTTTATTTTTAGAATTACAACAAATAAACAAACAATCCATTCCTCTGCAGCTTTTTATATATCATATTCCTCTAACAAAGCTTTTTTATCACAATCAGTGCGTCTCCCTCAGCCCTCTAACAAAGCTCCAATGAAAACTTCAAGTCATGTAATAGTGCCAATGCCTCCGTCTCCATAGTAGAGCTGAGGATTATAGGAATGGCCCATAGTGTATTCTTAGGAATGGTTTCATAATGGTTAAAGTGGCTAAATAGAATGATTTTTTTGCTTTATGTCTTAATAAATAGAGTAATTAAATAATAAAATATTCAAAGGTATATTAATCTACCCAAATACGTATAGTGTTTATTAATGAACCCACGGCCTCCTTAGAAACCTACTCACTTAACACTTTAATAGAGTAATAGGCTTCTAAGTTTATTTGCCTCAGACCCTCAGTTGCAATCAAACGGCCCCTAAGTTGTTAATATTGTTAGTTCATACTGAAGTGGCTACAGTTTTGTTTATAAGATAGGGGGTTCGACTATTATACTAGGAAGGCATATATTTATAAAAAAAAATACTGAGGAATTTTGATTGGTCAAAGCCCTTCTGATATTATATCTTTTTCGCAGCATAGATTTTCCCCTAAGCTAAGTTATGAGTTAAGTTGATAGATCAATGGGCAAGATCCATATCTGCTCCATTCTAGTATAGTTAGCCCAAGTTAAACCCGTTTGTGTGTGTATGTTATTTTTAGTCATTTTTATCATTAATAACAACAATCATTATTTATCACACTTTTAATCGTTCACATGACGAATATATAAAATCAAAGACAAAGCCCATTTGTTAGTTTTTTTATTTTATTTTTATTTTTTATCTATTTTTATTAATGATCCATGGCTTTATGGGCCTAGATAGTTTAACTGTTGACTCACCTTGGTCCAAGGCAAATGAATCACCATCGTGAACCCAATTGTTTTTTATATACAATAGAGTGGTGCTATGATAATTATTTCTTAAAATTTATTGTTTTAGTGTATTTATTTGTTTTTATTAGATTAATATTCTAATCAAATGAATATAATATTGCATTAATATAAAATTAAATTTGGAGAAAAGTAATACTTCAATTCAATAGTTTTCTAATCTAATATGTACTACTTTGGTTACAAATAACGAACAAGCAAGCCAATTAATTGATTTGTTTGTTTTTAATATTATTAGACATTTAATCATATATCAAGTTTTGTATTTACTTTTTATGTTGATTAACTTTTCTAATATAATAGATAGGCATTTTAATTAATGAAAAATGAGGTATTAATGTCTTTTGGTTAGTTTTATCTTTTAAAAATCCATAAAAGGAAAATTTTCTAAGGTCACAACAAGCATAAATCACTTTTCACGTGGACTACTTCCTACTATATATAAGCTAATTAATGTTGTCAGCTCATCACTGAAATTGAAATTGTGTTGATACCCACCAATAATTTGTTATACAATTATTTTGTTCACTACAAAGCAAATCAACAAGTCATTCAAGTTCAGCCACTTTCAACCATCACCAAATGGTTTCTTGGATGTATTGTGTTTAAGGGCAATTATTGGGTTACAAAAGCAAATCATAACCACTTATGTGGGTCCAATTGGAATTGTCATATCTTCCAAAACTGTTTTTTTGTATAAATCATAGGATAAGGAGGCAAAGGCTACTTTTTCGTGTAAAATACAAAGAGTATCAGAAAAAGGCAATTTTAGGAGACGTATGCAGATAGTCTTTAGATATTGATACATGTGGATATTGTAGAAAATTTAAGACACCCATGAATGTTTTAGGGAAAATTAGTTAAAGATTAATAAAATAATCAATAGCTTATACACTTAGAAAACCTTAGAAATTGTAGAATTTCAAAAATATGTGTTTGTGGCTTAGCAGTAATCAATAAAAATTTCATATGCAAAACATACTTTATTGTAATAATCAAGTATCTCAAAATTTATGTAAATTCAACTAGTGGTGATTAGGGGGGCAAATAAACTAGATCATTACCTGATTCAAATCCGAATCCAATCCTATTTTGTTGGATTCAAAATAGTTTATATTGCATTTTTGTAATTTGATTTTTTATATAATTCATCTTGTTTTATAAAATACATGTATACCCCCCGTTTTGTTATATATGTACTTTAAAAGGCATGAATATCTTCAAGAATATTTCTAGATTTTTTTAAGGATAAAAATTACCCATCCATATTTAAATTTATCGGTAAGCATAAGGGCAAATAGAGTAATTGGTTGCTAATATTAAATGAGTTGAAAAGAGGTAAATTTAAGATATTCAATGCATTTAATTACCTCTCATCAATTCCAACATTTAAGGTATTAACTTGCATTCACCTTCATTGAATCATATGTTTAAGGCATTTTTGTAAGAATCATGTGTGGAACTTTTGTTTGACTAAAATACTCTAATTTTTGAATTTGGTCATGCTCTAATTATAAGGATAGAAATTTAATTTGAACAACCACTTTTCTCCTCATTTAAATCCCTCTCATTAAGCCTTATGTCTAAGCTATTAATGTCCATTAACATTCATTGAATCCTATTCTTGACTAGAATACCCTTATTTTTGAATTTGGTCACTCTAATTGTAAGGGCACAAAATGTAATTTAAACTACTACATTTTTCCTCATTCAATTCCCTTCCATTAAGTCTTATATTTAGGGTCTTTCATTGAATCCCATATTAATTAACCATATTAAAGAAAAATAAGTATGACAAAGAATAATTGTTTTTATTTATGATAGAAATAAAATACAAATGTAAAACCAACTAAAAATGGAAATTTTTTCCTATTTGGTGGTGATTCAACAATTCAACCTCTTGGGTTATATATGTCAATCCTAGATGTTATAATTAAATAATAATAATAATTGAAAAGGATGAAAACACACAAAAGTATGAAAAATATAAAATACATTGTAAAAAAATATTTGGGCACATCTTTAATATCATATATTCATCATATTAAATAAAAATAAGTATGATAATAATTATAATTTTTATAGACATAGAAATATAAAAAATTTGTAGAAAATATTGGAAACTTATTATTTACAATCATCATCGTCATCATAAAAAATTTCCATGTGCACATGTACACTTATTAGTTATTGGTAAAAGGATGGTTAGACTATGAAAATCAAGAACCGATGACCATTCTAGGTCCCAATTAAGTGAAAGTTTTTACAAGAATGGACCAACCGCCTGATAAACCAAAATAACCATGACCCATAGAACAAATCGGTTTTTGGTTCGCTTTGAGTCTTACAACATTGTGACTACGCTTAGATTGTTTTTTTCTTGTAGTGCAATTCAAAATTTGATAACTAAAATGACTAAAGCAATACTGATGTTGGGCTGTATTAAGTCAAGATGTGGTAGGCACATACCATTGTAAGCATAATGAATGAGAACATAACAAATATTCCACACCTGTATCAAAAGTTGATTTTAATCTTTTTCAAGAGTAGGTTGGGGCTATTTTAAGGGACAAGTGTCAAAAAAAAAGGTCCAAATGCTTTCTCAACTTACATGGCCAACCCCTATGCATGAAACCAAAAATAGATCACAGAGACATGCATGAAAGTGAAATTAGTGTCCTAATTAATGCAAGGGCCAATCCAATTTGGGCTCTTTTTACATAGTAGAATTTATTTGAGACAAAAGAAAAAGAATTCAACCTTTTAACATTTCCTTTTAATGCTTGTTTTGGCCTAGACTTAAATATTAGCAATCTTGATTTTGAAGAGATCCACCCATCCTATAGGTTATGTTTCTTTAGAACAATTTGTAAAAATAGAATTACTAAGTTCTGTATGATGTATCCATTAGCTTAGTTGGTGAAGTTAGGTGGAGTTAAAACCCTAATCTATATCAAATTTCCCCTAAATTGTGTTAACATTGCTTTGATTGGTAGAATTAGAAGCAATCCTATTTGGTGATTACACTCAAGTGAAGCCCTAGGTTAGGCTAGGCCATCCATGAATTTAAGCCTATATAAATAAGCATAGTAAAAGAAAATGAATTATATTAATTCAATAATCTTAGGGGGGGGGGGGGGGGAAAGGGCTCCTATTGGATAGGGAATTTAGCTAAACCTCCTCTCATGTATAATGATAATTTCTAAAACTTCCACTGAATTTTAGCTAGCCATTTTAGAAGTGTTAGGTAGAGGTAGAAAATAAAGAGGACCTATTGGATATTAAATTTTTATTGGAGGAAAATTTTTGCTAAGATTTTATTCCATGCAACATTTCTATGTGCAAATTCTCTTACATGTATTAAGTCATATATCTTTTACTTGAACACTATAGCTCAGTTTGGAAGGTGTACAAATAAAAATCTGTAGAGTGCAAAACCTTGTATTTTGTATTATTTTCCATGTATTTGCACTGTATATATTTGTATTTGTATTTTTTCCAAATTTAGCTTATGGAACAAATTCAACACTATGTATAACACTCTGCTTAAAAACTCTATACACTACTAAATCCGAGAATAAAAATTGAAGGGTTGGGAATGATGAATCATGAACTTGAGTTCAAAGAAAATGAATATGCAAATCAATTAAGCAATTGTGAACATAAGCACTTCTAATTTTTTTACTTACAATTGTGGAATGTGGAACAAAATCCTTGCAATAATTTTCCTCCAATGTAAACTTGTGCCCCCTTGGTTTTCTTTAGACATCCATAGCCTATATATTGATTGTTATTTATAAGTAGAATTTTGCTTTATTTTTTATTTGTTTTGTACATTTTTAACTTTATTTTATTTAACTAATCATTTATCTATTTCCAATTTTGCACTAGTGTTTCTAAAATTTACTTGGAAATGAAGCTACTTTACTTTGGGTGGTGGGTCCACAATCAATTATCTTGGTCAAACAATTGAGGTAGTAAATGGATGGTTGGGTGCAGGTTGAAGATGAACTATCCGCACACATCAATAGCCCATACTCTTGCCATGTATACCAATGGCAGCCCAACCTAACCCATTCATTTTGACCCATTTAAATATTTAAACCTATGTAAATATTGAGAAATAATTTTTTGGAAATCTGCATATTACCATATAGGGTTGCAAGTCAGGTAGGTTAGGCAATGTTTAAGGTCAACTAAGACCAACCTTAAGAATTGGGCCTAAGGCCCAAACCCAAACAGAGTGTGAGGTCAAGTCCAATGTGTTAAACCTAAACCTAACCCACACCATGATTTGACATACAAGTGTGTGTGTGTATACAGATGTGCATGTTAAAAATTTTGATACAATACACCCAATATGGAGTGTATCATATTGTCTCTTTAAAGGCTCGATACATGATACAATGGAAAATAGGTGGTATCATCTTTTTTTCCATTGTATCATATATTTTCCCATATCAGCCATGTATCAGGTGTATCAAAGGCGTAACGGTTGATACACTATGAAAATGATACATACAAAAATAGGAAAAAAAATAAAAGGGAAAAGAAGGTTTCTTTCCCCTAAAATAAGTCTTCTTTCACTCCCCCCCCCAATGACTATAAAACTCCAAACCTCATTCTTAGAATGCTAGATCTGTACAAAAAAAAAAAAAAAAAACCGAAATAACAAGTGTGAACCATCAAGGTTTTTAAAAAATTTTAAGTTTTGGAAAATATTGAAAAAATGGGTAAGTTTTTCAATTTTTCTCATAATATATTATGCTTTAATATATTTTTTCGCTTGAATGCTTGAAAATTTTTAATTCTATATTGATATGCATTTCTTATGTCGAAAATCATAGTTTTACTATTGTTATTTTATGAAGGAAATTAGGAAAACATAAAATAACAAAAATTGAAAAATGTATTTTTTATCTACCTATAAAAACTTAATATGTTTTAGACATATGGGTTATTTATCATATCCAATTGAAATTTCTTGTACAACATTTTTTTTGGGTAAAATACTTAAATATACCTTGTGGGATGACCCCACGTGACTTAAACATACCCTCAATCAATAAAAATGCACATGTGAAGTCATTTTGACTTTTAAAAATCCTATTCAACCCTTTTGGACAAGAAGAAGAAGAAGAAGAAGATGATGGTGATGATGATGATGATGATGATGAAATGTAAGAGGAGGGAAGAGAAAATGACCAGCAATAGTACTGGTTTGGTTAAGAGATAGATAGAGAGAGAGAGAGAATAAAATGGGTTTGTTGACAATGCATATTATCTTAATTTTATATAAATACAAACATTGAATTGAAATGTGAGTAGCATAATAAAGTCATGGTAGTCATTCACAATTTAGATCAGGGTTATTGAATTTCTCAAGTCCACATCTAGCTAATAGTAGAATAAAGCCATATGTGTGCATGCGACATTCATCAAAGAAGGATTTTTTTACTCATTCAACTTCAATGCACACAAAAAGCTTCACTTGTGATTAGTTCATAGTTTGTTTTACACAATCTATATTTGGAGATGGGATTTTCTCAAAGCAAAAACTCGGTTAGTAGCAACTAAAGGACTTTGGGTATGTGTATATTTTAAAATTTGAAACCCCCATATCAGAATAGAAAATCAGGGTATATTTTGAAAATTTTGAAGAAAACAAAGGATAAAAGAGTCATAAGGTATATTTAAGTCTTTTTTAAAAACATAGGGTATGTTTAAGTCAATTCTTGAAAACTCAGAGTAATATTTAAGTCTTGTTCCCCATTTTTTTATTTTTTGTAATTTTGGAATTAAATAATAAATATTAATTATTTACATTTTCTTGTGATCTTCTCATAAAGACTACGTATGTTGTAGATCTATGAACGATCTATCATATCCATAGAGCAATTGAAATTTCTTCTTCAATATATATTTTTTATTTTTTATACTTTTAGCTTTAGAATTAAAATTAAATGATTATTAATTATATTTTTTTTATCTAATTGAAAGGATTGGATATATTGTAGATCTATGGATGATCTATCATATCCATAGAGAAATTCAAAATTCAATAGTTACTTTTTTGAATATATTGTAAAATGTTTAATTATTTTTTATTTTTTGTAGTTTTTAAATTAAAAATATAAAGTAATTATTTAAATAAGAAATAATTATTAATTATATTTTTTCACTTAGGAGTTATGCCAATGCATAATTTATTGTTGGATAAGATAGTTGGGCTTTTTCCATCCTTTAAAACTTAAGAATTATAATTTAAAAATTATAGTTAAGCATGAGGTTTTTTAATGAAAATTATAATTAACTACGATGTATTTTTTCATAAAACCTATTAAAATATATTAATTTAATGTATGTATATCTCATTGAGGCCTTATATTTAGTGTTAATGATATATTTTCATGATTTATTGAAGTATTTATAGTGTTTCTATGTATATCCATGTGCACCTTGATTTTCTCCGATGCGCATGCATATCCAAGGCTTATCCTAGTACATCTCTTAAGCCCAACCCATGAAAAATTGTGGGCTAAAATGATCTAAGCATAGGGTGGGCCCCCAAGTTGCCCCCTTATTACCATCAAGTCAATTGGTTGAACCCAATTAGAATTGAGAGAGAGAGAGAGAGAACAAAGAATGAGAAAGAAAGAGGAGATAAAGAGAATGAGAAGAGATAAGATAAATGATAGATGATTGGGAGGATCGAAAAATATGAAGAAAAAAAAGAGAGAAGAGAGAGAGATTAAATTGATGAGAGAGAGAAGAGAGGAAATTAGCAAGATAAAAAGAGAGGAGAGACAAAATGAGATGAGAGAGATTAGGAGATAGAGTATAGAAGTATGGAGATATTCCTAATGCAATGCTCTAAAGGTTGTTTGAACGGGCTTTGCACTGACTGAAGCTGAACTCTAGGGAGAGAATTTAGATGCTATATAGAGAGCAGGAGGAAAGAACAAAAATATTACAAGATTGAGGAGAGAGAATGTATGAACTATAAAGAGAGATGAAATATAACCAAAAGAAGATATGGGAAAGAGGTAAAAAGAAGAGAAATGGTAGGAAGGAGAGAGAGAGAGAGAGAGAGAGAGAGAGAGAGAGAGAGAGAGAGAGAATAAAAATATAAAGAAGAAATAAGAGAAAAATTGAAAGAAAATAGAAGATAAACAAGTAGTTAACCCAAATGGGTACCCATAACTTAACCTAACTCACTTAAATCCACCTAGTTTTTGACCCACTAATAGGGGTATAAATGGATTGGATCATGTTCCAATCAGATCCTATTTTGTCGAACTCGAATCTCCCTAGTTTGGATCTTCAAATCGAATTGAATAAGATAATAGAATCCGATCAGAATAGTTGAAAATATACTTGTATTTTTTGTGTTTCTTTATTTAAATTATTACATTTTATTTTCTTTTAATAACTTATTTATTTATTTTTTTAAATCATATCAAATCGGATAAGATCTAAAGATCCGATGGCCTCATTGGATAATTCAAATCCACATTTATGAAATCTGATCGGATCTCCCCTTAACAGTGTTAAATCGAATTCGAATATACCTTGATTCGAATCTGATATGATCCATTTACATCTCTACCCGCTAAGGGGCTGTTTGGTACTATGACTCAATAAAACATAGAGCATTTTAATTAATAGGTGTTGGGCTTACAACAATCAATTATAAGCAAGGTTCAAAGTATTGGAAATGCAAAATATATCAGAAAGATAATTTTAAAAGGCATATTGGGATACACTTTGAATACATAGATATATATAAAAATTAAGATGCACATAGAGGATACACGTGAAAACACTATAAAAACTCAAATAAATCATAAAAATACACCAATAACACTAAATATAAATGATATATCCATACATAAGAATCACATACTTTAATGGCCCTAGGGAGAAATTGATCATAATTAACATATAGAGCACATGGAAAATGGTGCTAGGTCATCGTTATCTAGGCATTGGGGAAAACACCATTTTAATGTTTCCCTAATACCCAACATTTTATTTACTGTTAAGCTTATGTGGCGCCTAATGGCATCTAATGCCGCCTAGCTATCAAACAACACTAATAAATGTTTATTATCAACTTTCTCACTTTTTAAGATAAAAGAGTACACAAAAATTTATTAAAATAAACAACACCTCAGTTATAACTATAAGCTTATAAGTTAATAGATTATTCATTAAATTTGTATTTTAATCTTTTAACTTGGTAATTCTTTTAGTATTATTTTTATTTAAAAATAATAAAATATTTCAAAATAAATATTTGACATAAAATTTTAGTGGATTTATGTAATTTCATTTATTTTTTATTTTTTCATTAAAAATCTTATGTCTAATTGTAACTTTTAAGGAAGAAGAGTCTAATTATCTTATATTTCTATCTAACCATTCAAAATGTATTGATACAACTTTTAAGTGGATATGTAATTAATAATTTTTTTTATTAAAATAATTATTTCTATATTTTTTATTTTAAAAATTCTAAAAACAAAAAAAAAAATGAATTTTTAACAAGAAGTTTTATGAATTAATCAATACAATTAATCATTTTTAACAAATTTTTATTATTAGATCATACAAAACTATTATTTTATATTTTTCTCAATTTTTTTCTTAAATAGTAAATGGATTTGTTGGACAAAAAATATTAGATTTTCAACACAAAAGAATAAATCAACACATTCAAGTATTTTATGCACTCAAGAAAAACATAAAAAAAAACCATAAAAATTGTACATATTATGAATAAAATTGAAAAAAATTTATATTTATTTTTTCAACTTTTGCACAAGACCTATTTAACTTTTGATCAAATTTTTCATTTCTTTTTCTAGACTTGGTGATTTAGGAGTTTTTAGATTGTAAATTTAGAAAGTTTGGACATTAAAAAAGCTTGTTAAGATGGTAAGAAGTTTTATTTCACTAAATCTTAAAAATCATTTTGCACCCTTGTATATTGTATTAACTAATATGACATTGGTATAGTATTGATATAATCAATATAGGCTTGATATGCATGGTAATATTCTAGTATGCATTTAATACATATCCAAAATGACAAAAAAAACTCACATTTTTATCAGGATCTTGTTAGAACAATACATATCAATTGATAAAACTTGACATATTGTGAAATTTTGAACATTTACTATAAGATAAAACTATAAAATATTTTAAATGAAATAATAATTAAGAGAATTTAATAACAATTAAATAAAAGAGATCAAAGCAAATAAAAGAAAAACAAGCATCACCAAGATTACAAAAGATTTATGTAATTTTGTGTTACTACCTATATAAATAGGAGAGATAAAAATTGTTTTTCACTATAAAAGAAAATGAGAAATAGTAGATTGTATACTGTGTTTTGCACCAAAATCAAACCTTAACCCTTGTATACCTATTTTTTTCATCTTTTAACCCAAAGAACAAAACAAGATAAAAGATTATATTCTTAAAACAATAGTCATTTTTATCTTAACCTCATCTTTTCTTTCTTTTCAACAAGATAAATAACAAATTTTTTCAACTCTATATATAAAAGAGACATTTTATATTTGAATTTAGGAGTAACAATTCATATTTTTGTGTCATATTGAGGGTAAGGGTATTCAGATATATGAATTGATACGAACACAATACGATTAATTATTATTCCTATCAAATATTTAAACACAAATAAGACTTATTTATAACATGATTTACATGACACAATGAATAAAACCCATTTATCTAAATATGTTATTTTCGATTAACACAATACAATATAAGACCATTTTTATAACTCATTTAATTTTACACTACAAGATATATAACTTAAAATGATATGAAAACAATATGATTAACTTGTTTACATTAAACTATAAATAGATTTCAATGGTAAAATAAGCATTTAATTTCAATGTCTCAATCTATTGTTATATAAATGCTTTGATATAATCTACATAATTTCTTGAATTACAAACATGCTACTTTTAGTTTAAATGTATAACTTAAAATTGACACGTTTATTAATCATGCTAAATATGTCAATGTGATTTTGACACAAATATTATTAAAAATAACCCAAATCCACCAATTTCGTATGATGTTTAAGTTATATTTGTGTGTTGTGTCACATATTGCCACCCTTAGTAAAATTCACCTTAGCATTTTTTCTCTCTCCATTATTATCATCTAATGTAATTGCTATACTACTATATCCATCTCCACCATTTTTCTACGCAAGACAATTGTAATATTATTTGTTTTTGTGATGCTTGGGGCTGAACTACCCCTCGTCTTGTGTAGCTCCTCATATTTCTATAAAAAAATGTCATTTTCCTTAACCTCAAATATAGACTTATCATTCATAAATCTCCTATTAGATAACATTCCATTTCTATTTGTTTCTTATACAACAATTATAGAATCTTACACAATCTTAGACTTGAATTTCCTCCTAATCTTATTGATAAAAGATATGTAATGAATTGTTTCAATTTTTTTTTTGTATTTTTCCTATACAACAATATTCTCACTAAGTTTCCATGCAAATTAGAAAATCAAGAAGCAAAAAAGGGCCTTGTCTTTTTCCTCTACATTAATATTAATTTTTCTTAGTTGATCTAAGATATTGTTAAATACATTTAACTGTTAGAAGAGATTTAATCTTCCATTTTTAGTTTATGAAACTTCCATTTCATATATAATATTGTAGTTAAACTTTTTCCCAAATAAAGCTTTTCTAATTTTTCTCACAACTTTTGTTCAAAATTTTTAAAATAATATTAGTAAGAAGCAATCGAATCATACTAACACACCCTCATTTGATATCCTCTTAATCAATATTTTTATCATTCAATTCTTCATTTTTTTCCTTTAATATTCTAACCAAGTCATGTTAAACCAAAATGTTATCCATTTTCTTTTGTTATAGAGTAAAACTACCTTTACCATTAAATATTTAAATATGAAACAAAAAACTTGTATATTTTTTTGTTATTATAAATTAAATAATTCCATAAACACCTTATAAACATCAATTTTGATGTTTTTATATCACTTTATTAAGCTCACAACCACCTATAGGAAAAAACAATAAGTGTTTAAAAAATAGCAACCAAGAGAATTTCATACAAACAAAATAAATAAAATTTAAGGAAAGACAAAAAGTTGGCATCACAAAGAACACAAAAGATCTACTTGATCCAATTAGGGCTATTCACAACAATGACAAATCGACCAAACCGACCAACCCAGCCCGATCTAACCCAATTTGGCCGATTTTTCTTCACCACTGGTCGATTTCGAGTTGTAAAGATGGGTAAACCGATAATTTGGTTCGGTTTCGATTTTCACACATAAAATCCGAAACCGAACCGAGTTATCTAACTAGGTTATCTCTATCCTATTTTTTTCTAGTTACTTATTTTTAGCATTAATTTTTTAGTTACTTCTTTCTAGTTACTTACTAACTTAGTTATCTATTCTTTCTAGTCTTTAAGATTGGCAATAATAGCAAGCATTGCAAGGCAAGCAAAATCCCTAGTCCCTACACCTTCAGAAAGATTGACTTCTTACATTTTTGAAAAAGAGACATTCTCTACTCTCTAAGGTATCATACTATCCTTTACACCAAATAGGCAAATAGGAGTCTTTTCTTTCATAGTACTAGAGATTCTCTACTCTCTAAGCATTGTAGGTCCTAGTCTTTTTCCAAATTTCATTATTCTTTAACTCTTTCTATCCTTTACACCAAATAGGCAAATATGAGCCCTTTCTTTCCTAGACTAGAGATTCTCTACTCTCTAAGCATTGTAGGTCCTAGTCTTTTTCCAAATTTCATTATTCTTTAACTCTTTCTATCCTTTACACCAAATAGGCAAATATGAGCCATTTCTTTCCTAGACTAGAGGTTCTCTACTCTCAAAGCATTGCAAGTCCTAGTCTTCTTCCACTACAAGAAAATGGTGACATAACTACTGAATTGTAGCTATGAACATAAAAGTCATAGCTAGAACATGAGATTTAGCTACGGACAATTTCGTGTCCGTAGCTATAAACTATACTTTAGCTACAGATAGTATGTTCGTGGTTAAAAGCTAATGGTCCATGGCTAAAAGACACCTTTAGCCACAGTTTTTAGGTATCTGTGGCTATATGTTAGAAAACTAGAAGATAACATACAGCTATGGCCATTTCGTTGGTAGTTAAAGATATCTTTGCCTATGAGTACAAATTATTTCTAACTATAGCCATGGATTTTATTTATCTGTGTTTATAACCATCAAGTTAATGACTAAAAGCTATTTATTATAATTATGGAAAATTTTATATTGCCAAAAAGATATGATATTGAAAAGGTTTTGACCAATCACAACCCATGGTGAATTTTGATAAAAATAACTGTTTTTTAAAAAACAACCCGAAACTAGAACCGTTCTAGCCACTTGTTTCTAGGTTGATGGTTCGACAACCATTCGATTCAAACAAACGGTCTGCTCTAACGAAAAAGTTAAGAAAATAATAAAAAAACTAAATAATGGACAAAAATGTTGAACAGGTCGAATGGGTCAATGGTTTGACTGCCCCGACCAATGGGTTGTTGACTGATTCAATGGTTTTTGGCCAGGGACCGGGTTTGGGGGTAAAACAAAACCGGTTGCCTAGATGGTTCCTTGGTGAACGTAGAGAGGTGTAAAACGGGTCGTACTAGGCCAGCACGGCACGACTCGCAGATCATGCCTCCCTCCCCTAGGATATTTTGGGGGGTTGGCCCGGCATGACCCATGGCCCGATCCCTCATGGGCCTGTGTCGGGCTGGTTCATGGGTCGAGCCTTGGGCCAGGTCGGGTTGTGCATTGGGCCAAGGTTATTTATTTTAAAAATTTGAAAAAAACTTAAAATTTTAATTTTATATGAATTTTGATGTATACAATTGCTTATATATACAATAATTAAATAAAATAGTATAATAAAAAATTGTTTATTTTATTAATATATTATATACTATATATTATTATATAAATATAATTTATATTATATAAATATAATATATATATGGGTCGTGGCATGGGCTGTACCAGCCCATGGGCCACGGGTGGCACGGCATGACAGTGCAGGCCGGGTAGGCTCAAAATCATGTCGGGCCGTGCCACAACAGTCCGACCATCCGAGTCAATGGTGACTCGATAACCATGATAAAAATCCACCTGATTGGTTATTACTTTTTTGATATGATGGTTGATTGGGTTGTATTATTTTTCATTATCCACAGTGACGGTGGATTTCTGAAAAGGACTTGAATATTTGCATTTATCCACCAGTCTAACATAGAATCATGTGTGGAAAGGGTTGGTGATGAGGGGTAATTTGGCATGACCTAGTAAATAAAGGTCACGTGGACGCGATCTTCCTGTAGGATGACAACTCAGCAAGGGGAGCCTAGTCAGCAGTATGCGGAGTTTGGACATTTGGCCACCTTGGCATAAAGCCACCTCGGCGCCTAATCGAGTTCAGGGCCCAGGATCCGAAGTGACACGTAATCAATTCCAGTGGCTTCCCAGTAGACTCCGAATATTACGGGACCATACTGCATAACGACAAGCCTTATTTTCTCCCCGACCAGATCGGGCAACGACAATAAGGTTCATTGATTGATACGTTACTCCCCGACTAAAACGGAAACGGATCTCATCCATTTAGGCCGCAGATTTTGGGACTGTTTTGGGAAACCCGCGGTGGCTCAGCTATATAAAGGCATCAATCCCTCAAGGTCCAGGTACGCGCGCGATCACTTGCACCCAAGCTCTCTAGCACTCAAATTCTAGCCCGCAACCACAACATAATACTGACATGAGCATCAGAGCGACCTCCCCGGGTCATCCACCCCGATTACTCTGATCACTGTTTTGTAGTTTGCTCCAACTCATCACTCGAGTACGCCCAGGCAACCCTCCAGCTAGGAGTTGTAATGCTTGAGGCGGTGATCCTGACAGAAATCGAAGTGCCCACATTGCGACTTAAGGCTTATGATGAGGAAGAAAATAATGAAAAGCTCTGTACCAACCTGGAACTTGTAAATGAGGTATGAGACCTGCCCTACATCCGAACTGCGGCATACCAGCAAAAAGTGGCTCGGTACTATAACGCCCAAGTCAAGAAGCGACAATTTCGTGTCGGCGATGTAGTCCAATGGAAAGTTATGGTACCTGAGCCCGGCGTGGGTAAGCTTGGACCGAGCTGGGAAGGTCTGTGTCGTATAAGACGGGTGTACGGGGAAGACACGTATGAGCTCAAGACTTTGGAAGGGAGGCTGGTACCTCGAGCATGGAACATCGACAACTTAAGAAGGTACTGTGTATGAGCCCACAACTCTAGGTATAAGTTACTCATGAGATCGCCAAACTGGTGAAATAGACGACGAGCTGGAGAGAGGACTATAAGTCACTCCCAGAAGCCTAAGGGCTATGATGCCAAGTTGATAACAAACCTTGGCATGATAAAAGTCCTAGTCGCCTCTTCGGCATAGGTAGATAAAAGCCTAGTCGCTTTGGCATGGGAAAAGCAAAGTGACCAAGGCACAGACAGGTCGGGTATGTACCCAGTGTCTGTTCACCCTGACATACAATGACGATTATTCCTACTAGTGCCGAGCTTGCCAACTCGGGAGTAATCTATACTTAGAAAAAAATTTACTTCTAATTGGTTTAGCTCGACAGATCAGGAGTAATCTACACTTAGAAAAATTTGCACACAAAGATTGCAAAACACTTGTATTTCATTGTTAAAGAATTTCGAGTACAAAGAAAAGAGAAAGATTACAATTGCCTAACCGAGCTCGGAGGCTCGGAACATCGAGCATTACAAAAGGGGGGTCCAAGAAAAGAGGCGTCAATATGTTTGGGGCTCTTCATCCTTAATGGAGACTTTAGTAAAAGAATTTGTCTCCATATGGTCCTCGGTGGTACCGCTCTCCTCTCCATCGTCATCAAGAAGGTCATCGTTGCTCTCCGCCTCAGAGTCCAGATCCTTGGCGGCTTCAACTGCCATTTCCTTGGTGATCTTCATTGTGGTGATGGCGTTGAGGTTGAGGTGGGGAAATTCATGCCGGGTCAACCACCTACTGAGCTTGAATCCCTTGTGGTAGCCTGCTGTCCCAGCCTCGACCAACCTTTCCCGAAGCTCCACCTTAGACTTGTACTCTTCAACTGCCTTCACCTTGGCCTCCTCCATCGCTTGAAGCAGGATTTCGGTCCGTTCCTCACATGGGTCTTGAGGTTCTTGATCTCCCTCTTCAATGCCGCTTCACGCTCTTCGAGCTCATTCTCTGTTATTAGCAAAGTTAGCAGCTCCTTCTTAGCTCGCATGTCATTCTTCAGTTGGTTGATTTCGCTACGAGCTAAGTTAAGTTCGGTGTGGGCATTTCGGGAAGACTCCTCGGCTTCGAGAGCGCGTTTTAGGTTCACCTCAGACTGGTAAGCCAAGGCGTGGATAGAGGAGTTCACCTGCCATGGGAAGAAAACAAGCATCAGTATACAAAAAATCTAAGTATAAAGCAACTTGAAAGATAAGTTCAAGAACATACCACCATACAATGTGTGGTCGCTCGGGCCCCGAGCTGAGCAACTGGCAAGTCTGCCCAACGAGTGACCTCCTCAGTAAACACCACGTCCTTGCTCTTAAGAAGGCCAAATTTCAGAGTCAAAATACTCCGGACTGGAGCATCGGTGCTTGTAGAGGTGGTGGTCGTTGGAACATGCTCCAAAGACGTAGTCTCCTCGGGTATGTGGGGTGGGGTGGCCTTGACTAGGTCCTCCTCAACCAGATCGATTACGGGAGGCTGTTCGGTAACAGGTGGGTGTTCAGGCTCAATGACCTTAGTGGTGGTAGCTTCAGTTTTGATGCGAGCCTTCTTAGAGGCTCTCTTCTTGTTCTTTCCTATTTTCATGCTCCCGAAGAGGTCATCGGCGAGGATGTCGTCCATGGCAACTGCAATAAGAAATGAGCTAAGTTAGATACAATACCAAAGTAAAACAGATGGAAAAAATACAGCAAGTAGCAACCTACCAGGAGGACTTAGGCCGACTTGTACGAGTTTCTCCTCAATCACGAAGTTTTCGAACTTCAGGCCAAGCTTCGCCCAAGATCGGACCTCCTCCCTTGTCTTCAAGTCCAGTCTAACACCGGGGTCCTGGATGGCTGCCCTCTAGTGAGTTGGAAAAGGCCACCCATCAGTGTTGCGGACCATGAAGTAGCGCGTCTTCTACGTCGGGACCTTGTTAGGGAGCTCATGCAATAGTTTGTACCCAGGACGAGGAGACAAATAGTAAGCTCGCCTGTGCTCGGCCAGAACGTAGGACGAGTTCTTCTTAATGGAAAGGATCAAAGAGAAGATGTCGAGGTCAAGGGGATGGTTGTAATCATGGAAAATAGAAATGGTCCCTAAGATATTACGAATGGAGTTCAGGTGTAGCTGGTCTATGGTGATGTTAAACAATTTAATGATTTCGATTATAAGATGATGAAGTGGAAGACACAGATTGGCTACGAGCTGCTCCTCGAAGACCATGATCTCATTGTAATCATGATCCCAAGGAAAGTTGCTTAAGGGGATGCTATACACAAAGTCACTAGAGAACCTGTACCGAGCTACCAAGGCTAGGAGCCTGTCTGCCGTCATTGTCGACGGGCCGAAGTTGTCTGGCGGCCAACCTCGGTGTGAGGTTAAAGCTGATTTGCCAGAAGCTTCTCGCTCCTGCCGAGGTGAGTCCACCTCGGGCGGACTGAGGCCCACATCCTGTCCCGAAGTGACCACCTCGGCAGGATGAGGCTCCACGGTCTGAGCCGAGGTACCCACCTTGGCCCCAACCTACTCACCGCTCCCGTCTAGAAGACTATCTAAACTAAGGCTAGAAGACATATTAAAGGGAAGGACAATGGAATCAAAAGAGCAGAGGAAGGTGGACTCACCAAAAGGACCGAAGAAAGAGAGACAATCTCGGACCCAGGAATAGCTGACACTGAATTGGAATACTTGAGCGTGACCTCAAAAATTGTGGACTTGCGAATTTGTGACGAAGAAAATGGGCCCTTTGGCCCCTATTTATAACCAACATATTCGGGAATCAATGGTCAAGATCAACACGATCCGACGGCTCCTAGGAAAATTGGTTGCACACCTCCCTAGGTTGAAATCGATTTAGCACGTATTTTGACATTCACGGAGTCTATAATCGGCTTGACGTCCACGCATACCGGGTACACGATCTGGGTCACTTCCTGGTTGAGCCGAACGGTTGAACAGGTCCGACCAACGACTCCCCCTCCACAATCACCTAGACTTCGTGTCAAATCCACCTAAGCTTGTTATGAACTCCCCACGCCAGGTTAGGACCCCTGCCACGAGGAGTGGGGGGCAATTGATGAGGGGTAATTTGACACGACCTAGTAAATAAAGGTTATGTGGACGCGATCTGCCTGTAGGATGACAACTCAACAAGGGGAGCCTAGTCAGCAGTATGCGGAGTTTGGACGTTTGGCCACCTTGGCATAATGTCACCTCGGCATAAAAGCCACCTCAGCGCCTAATTGAGTTTGGGGCCCAGGAACCGAAGTGACACGTAATCAATTCCAGTGGCTTCCTAATAGACTCCAAATATTATGGGATCATACCGCATAACAGCAAGCCTTATCTTTTCCCCGACCGGATCAGGCGGCGACAATAAGGTTCATTGATTGATACGTTACTCCCCGACTAAAATGGAAACAAATCTCGTCCATTTAGGCCACAGATTTCGAGACTGTTTCGGGAAACCCGTGATGGCTCAGTTATATAAAGGCATCAATCCCTCCATGGTCCAGGTACGCGCACAATCACTTGCACCCAAACTCTCTAGCACTCAAATTCTAGCTCGCAACCACAACATAATACTGACTTAAGCATCAGAGCGACCTCCCCAGGTCATCTACCCCGGTCAGTCTGATCACTGTTTTGCAGTTTGCTCCAACTCATCACTGGATTACACCTAGGCAGCCCTCCAGCTAGGAGCTTCCAGATCGTGCATCATCAATTGGCATTATGCTAGATGTATTCAACTTTTTCTACCTTGCGTACAAGAGTGTAAACCTTGTACCTTAACTCTATACATTTCTTATAATTAATAAAAATCATCATTTAATGTTAAAAAAATGATTGATCAAGATTCCCCATGCAGAAGCTATCAAAGTTTAGTTTTAGAGTTTACATGGGTTGTGGTATCCAATCTGGTGATAACAATTCTTTGGGATGAAGAAGCATCCATCACTTGCTGATTTCTGAGAAAAAGTCATCATTGCTGAAATCCCTATACTCTTTGTCTTGTCTTGGTTCAATGAGCCATCTGGTTTGTAATCAAATCAAGAATGTTCACCATAGTTCTTTATTTGTTGTTGATGACTGTTGTTTTTCTTTTCTTTCATACAGACCATAAGACTGTTGCTCTCATGCTCCTCCACATAATCAATTCCAGTGTTTTAAAAGAAATTAAAAATAATATGTAATTATAAATGCAAGCTTTAATTTTAAACACAATGTTTTAAAAAACCTATTAGCTCAAATTAAAATGCATAAACATAACATAGAAAACACAGGCAAAGTGAGGATGCAAAGATAAAATCAAGAATAACATATAAAACATGTTCAAGCACTCAACAATTCAAGCATATGAAATTTTCAACCTCTTTATTTCTTTCCCAATCACATTACTTCAAATGGCTAATGCGATGTTAAACATGTAGTATTGCTAATTCTGCAAGCTGCCTTTGTTACTTTGTACCAAGTCCCTTGAGGCAATACCAAACATGCTAGGTTTGCTTCAAGGAGCTTGGTACAAGGGCAGCATGCAAATTATGAATACAACATGTTTAACATTGCATTATCTATTTCCGACTATATTAACACTATTTCCGACTATATTAACATTGCATTATCTGTTTCACGTCAAGTTAGTGACATGGTGTATTTTAGACATTTTGAAAAGTTGTGGTGAGTTTAAGAGAATTGCTGAAAACTCATGGTGAGTTTTAGACAATTTCCCTTATAATTGTAATATTAATTTTAATATTATTCTATTTAATTTTAAATTGAAATTGTTGAATATATTAATATTTTATATGTCGTTTCTTTAGATTACATGTTTATAATTAAGATAAGAAAATTAATTATATTTCACTTATAATTATAAATTAAATGATGGATTAGTGGTTTAGCAACTTAAGACACTTAAGTGCTTAATGCTTAAACCTGGGTTCAAATTGTATATGCTGCATTTTTTAATATTAGAATTGTGCACGTATCCGTTTGTATTGACGCGACCCATGTATGCACAATTAGCATAATACAATGCCAGTCATATGAATCACTACCCTAAATTCTTCCAATCACTTTTTTGAAATTGATTGCAATTGTATCCAAAAGTTAAAAGGGAAGTGATTGCAATTACCAAACTTCAGAGTTTTAGCAATTGTTAGGGAGCTTTCATCAATTTCTAGGGCTGGATTCGAGCCGGGCCGAGCTGTACATCTGAGTATTCGAGCTCAGCTCGGTAGGAAAATGCAAGGCTCAAGCTCGGGCTTGAGCTCGGTTCAATTACAAAATTCACAAGTTCGAACTCGACTCGGCTCGAGCTCGATAATGAACTGAGCTCCCAAATATTACCTTTGAATGTGAAGCTTTGGTTTATTCACCCTTAATGGGGGCAATGTCATAGCCCGTAGGGTTCTTGTCGATGCAATCAATCCTTCCCGGTTCAAACTTCGAAGTCCCAACTCCCAACTGTAGTCTGTAGAGAAAAACCCCAAATCAAAAGAAGAAGAAGAAGAAGAAGAAGAAGAAGAAGAAGAAGAAGAAGAAGAAGAAGAGAACTCACAAGTCACAAAGCCATATCCTTTTGACCTACTGGTGCTCTTGTCGGCGATGATAATTGCTTCAAGAAGCAGAGAGTGAGAGAGATCCAGAACTAGAGGCGTCGAAACTCTGAGAGCTGAGAGCCTAAGACCGAAGGCTCCTCCCACTTTCGATAACTAGGTGAGAGCTGAGAGCCTGAGACCATCGACCGCCTACCGGTGAGAGTTGTGAGAGCAGAGCTGCAAAGAACAAAACTATGAGATGAAGAAGGGACGAAAAAGAAAGGATTTAGCCGCTTAGATTTTTTGATCGAAGAAGATGAAGAGTCAAAAGGGATGTTTTCTCCCTCTCTAGTCTCGAAGAAGTAAATATACTGTGTAGGGACTATGGTATAACTATGTCCCTACCAATAAAATTTTCTAAAAAGGTATATATACTTATATATAATATGTATAATATAAATATATACATATATAGAGGCTCGTTAAACTCGCGAGCCTAAGGAACCGAACTTTAAATTGTTCGACTTCGGCTCGATTGACAGACGAGCCATGTATTCGACTCAAAACTCGATCTGGGTCCGGCCGAACTGACCTTTGCACGAGTGAGCTCGAATAGCTCGTGAAAAGCTCGGTTCGTGTCCACCACCGGCAATTGCCCCAATTACGCCTCGCTTCTCCAACTTCCGATCGCCTCGCTTCAGCGGCTGAGCCAAAACCTTCAAAGTTCAAAGAAGCCCTTTCTCTCCCTTCTCTGTTTTCTCTCTCCGTTCTCGTTATATTGTCGTCAAAAGTAAAAAAACAGAAGAAATCTCGCAGTTGACAAACTCATATGGTTTGCTTCTTTGGTTTTGTTGATAGATGAGCCCAAGAAAACTGCAATAATGGAGAAACATTGCCTGAAGCGTAGCAAGTTATCAGTGGGCAACAGAGAGGAAGCTGAACCGGAGGAGGTTTATCATGTTACTTCAGGATATGAAGACTGCTCGAAAGGATTGAAAAGTAAGCAATGGTAACTTCGTACTTGGTACCTTACCTC
Organism: Nelumbo nucifera; assembly: GCF_055504915.1. Lineage (NCBI taxonomy): Eukaryota > Viridiplantae > Streptophyta > Magnoliopsida > Proteales > Nelumbonaceae > Nelumbo > Nelumbo nucifera. The sequence goes on along the minus strand of NC_142656.1, from coordinate 54,169,291 downwards.
TATCTGTTTGTGCTTGCTCTCTCTGGGTCTTCTTCCACCCAAGTGATTATTTCTAGCTGTTGAGATGTTGATGCGGCATTTACCAGTAACTTTTCTTGAGTAAACAAGTCTCGAACTTGTTAAATGGATCTTTCTGCTTTGTGGGTGTCATATTTTGCTCCAAATTTGTCACTAGAGCTAAGCATAAGACTGTAGACAGAAATAGAGAATCAGTGGCTTTGGATTTTCTAAGTGTCCATTCCTCGGTTAAGTTGGAACTGTCATTGCAAGTTTGACCCTGATCCCTTTGTTCCTTTCTACTTATGGGCTGATTAAGGGAAGCCCTTGAGATGTTGTTTCTATAGATTTATAACTAATTTTTATTGAGTAAGCATTAGCGAGAATCTCCGATTTGTGAAATTAATCTGCTTGCTTTATGGGTTGCATGCTTTGCTTAGAAATTTCTTTGATTACAGAGTGGATAATGGAATATCATGAAAGGAGACCGGGATTGAATATGTTGAAGCAAAGAATTGATGAATTCATAATTGCCTGCGAGGAACAGGAGGAACAGGTACCTTCCCTCTCTTATGCGTCAAAAATACCTGTTGACACTACTGCATGAGATTATTCACAGTGACGGTGGATTTCTGAAAAGGACATGAATATTTGCATTTATCCACTAGTCTAACATAGAATCATGTGTGGAAAGGGTTGGCATTATGCTAGATGTATTCAACTTTTTCTGCCTTGCGTACAAGAGTGTAAACCTTGTACCTTAACTCTATACATTTCTTATAATTAATAAAAATCATCATTTACTGTTAAAAAATGATTGATCAAGATTCCCCATGCAGAAGCTATCAAAGTTTAGTTTCAGAGTTTACATGGGTTGTGGTATCCAATCTGGTGATAACAATTCTTTGGGATGAAGAAGCATCCATCACTTGCTGATTTCTGAGAAAAAGTCATCATTTCTGAAATCCCTACTCTTTTTCTTGTCTTGGTTCAATGAGCCATCTGGTTTGTAATCAAATCAAGAATGTTCACCATAGTTCTTTATTTGTTGTTGATGACTGTTGTTTTTCTTTTCTTTCATACAGACCATAAGACTGCTGCTCTCATGCTCCTCCACATAATCAATTCCAGTGTTTTAAAAGAAATTAAAAATAGTATTTAATTATAAATGCAAGCTTTAATTTTAAACACAATGTTTTAAAAAACCTATTAGCTCAAATTAAAATGCATAAACATAACACAGAAAACATAGGCAAAGTGAGGATGCAAAGATAAAATCAAGAATAACATATAAAACATGTTCAAGCACTCAACAATTCAAGCAAATGAAATTTTCAACCTCTTTATTTCTTTCCCAATCACATTACTTCAAATAGCTAATGCGATGTTAAACATGCTGTATTGCTAATTCTGCAATCTGCCTTTGTTACTTTGTACCAAGTCCCTTGAGGCAATATCAAACATGCTAGGTTTGCTTCAAGGGGCTTGGTACAAGGGCAGCTTGCAAATTATGAATACAACATGCTTAACATTGCATTATCTTTGCATCCTCGCTTTGCCTATGTTTTCTGTGTTATGTTTATGCATTTTAATTTGAGCTAATAGGTTTTTTAAAACTGTGTTTAAAATTAAAGTTTACATTTTTTTAATTAATACTATTTTCTGTTTGCACCTTGCTGCAAAAAGCCCTTTGCCTTTTTTTTTCACCTTGCACCTTAAAACACTGTGCACAATTATCCAGACAAAATCTCAGCCTCTCCCCATCACCCAACATGTATCCTATCCCTTTAGAGAAAGAGCTGTAAAATTTTATCTCTTTTCATACAGAGTAGCCATAGGAAGCAAGGGGATCTTCTGAAGTCCAATCTGTTCTCGAGACCCCAAACTTAGTGGCAAGCAGCCTCCTCCACCACTTCTATCTTTCCACCCCAAGCATCCATACCCACTTCCCAAGCGAGGCAATATTAACATCTTTATTCTTCTTGATGCTCAAGCCCCCTTCCTTAAGAGGAAGGCAGATCCGATTCCAATTCACTACACGAATTTTGTTCTCCTCCTGCCATCCATGCCACAGGAAATCGCTTTGCAACTTCTTAATTCTATTAGCAACTTTCATTGGAATAGGAAACAAAGACATGGTAAGATGGAAAGTGAGAACGACAGCTTTTAATCAAGGCCATCCTTCCACCTTTAGATAGATATTTCATGTTCCAGGAGGAGATCTTTTAATAAAAGAAATTTTATTAAAAGAAAAAAAGGTTATAGAAGAGTAGGAGGTGACAAAGGCACCTCAACACTATAAAGCAACAAGAGGGATTTTTTCTGGTCTTTCCTAGTCCAAATTGGATTCTATAAAGGGGGATTTAAGCCCTTATGTTGAGCCATTGCAATTGAAAATTAAAAGAGTTAATTTGATGAATGAAAGTTTAGTTTTGTAAATCCTGCTTATGTTCAGTTATTTCTTTATTCTTTATTTCTTTCTTATACAACAACTCTTTCTTGTGAAGTCTAAAATACACAAAGTCCATTAAAAAAATATCTAAAAAACTCAGACAAGCTTCAACTGAATTGCATAAGACCAGCTTTATTCTCTCCAAAAAAGCTATATGGACTGAATTGGTGTGGTTTCACTCAAAACTATTTTATAAAGCCAAATTTCTCGGAAAATAGTTATACTTGAACATGCATGGCTTAATCTTTAAGACATCACCAACTAATTTTCTTTAGTTTATCAAAAAAAAAAAAAGATAATGTAAACAGGTCCAACTTCAATGGCTCAAACAAGATCATTACTAAAAAGAAAACCCCATGAATTCTGCTATTAAAGGAATGACAATTCATGATTGTAAGGGGTGATGACTCACCACCTTCTTCTTGTATCTTCTTTTATTTTAATAAAATCTTTGTTTTTACCTATCAAAAAAAAAATACAGCTTGCTTATGTCAGCAAGTCTATTGATCATGATCTGTAGGATTGCTTCAGGTTACTTTAATATCAGCTAGGTTGATCTCAGGTGCAGAGTAGATATATGGTAAATAGAAAAAGAGAAAGTTGTTACATGGGTCAAAGTAGTAAGAAATGATTTAAACACTTATAATTAAGTGAGGGATGTTGCATTAAACCAAATGGAATAGTGAAACAGGATTCATGTGGCTGATTCCATATAGTTGGGATAAGGTTTTGGTGATGATGATGACAAAGAGAATGGGAAGTGAAGAATGAGAGACAAGAAGGAAACAGAATAGTAAGAGCCAAGAGATCAGGGTAGTTGGTCCCCTTATTAAATAAAAATTTACAGTAGCAGCCCTTTGACCAGACATAAGTATGTTTAAATCATCACTTTGATCTCTTTTACTAGTTTTCCTGAAACTAAATGGACCTTTCAAGCTCAGTCTCCCTCTTTTGTCCTCTTTCTTGTTTATTACTGAGGAACCAATGGTATCGGAATTAATTTGATTGACCATCCTTCTCTTGGTATACACATACTATTATTTCAAGAGGTAATTAATCATGTTTGTTATTTTTTGGAAGAACATAATATATATTTAGTTCTGTATTTATTTATGCAGAGAGTAACTTGATATCCAAGGGCTACATGGTATGTCTTAAGATGTAGGATATTGTCTAGTTACATATAGAATCGTTCATGTCTGCAACATGTTTAATACATCTATGTGTAGAGTTATTCTTTATGGTCCTTGTCCTTCTAGTTGGAATGCAGTTTATAAAATTTTGAAGGGCCTAACCATTTAATTGCTTTTCAATAAATGTAGGAGAAAAAACAGAGAGAAGCCCAGGCTGCAGAGGGAGGATGGACAGTTGTGGTTCACCATAAAGGCAGGAAGAAGACAACTGATTCCGAAAGTGGGATAAGAGTGGGTTCTGTTGCCCAGGCTGCTGTAGTTGAGAAAATGGCCAAAAAGAAAAGCAAAGAAGTAGGTCTTGATTTCTACAGATTTCAGAGAAGGGAAGCCCAGAGGAATGGTACGGTACAATTACTGAAAATTAGCTTACATTTTTCTTTCTGAAATACTTGATCATGAATATTAATATTTCCTTCAGCTTGTCTTTTTACCTGTCAAATCCAAGACAGTGTAAATATATATGGTTTCCATTTGTAGTGTCCAAACCACCCAATGCTGCAGCTATACTTATTTTGCATCTACTTTTGTTGTACCGGCTATACTTATTTCATGCATTGACTACATTGTTTGTATTGATCATCTTGTTCACATGGGTGTCTAGAAGATTGGTTTCCTAGACATTCATGTGTTGCAGTGGGGTGGTGGAACCATAATTTATAGTGGAAGGCAATCCTTTGAGTTTGTTGTGCATTCTCCCAATTGCTTACACCTAGCTGTTTAATATAAACCTTTACACTTTGTTGGCTATAGCTGGATCGTATGGTTGGGATAAGGTTTTGTTGAGTTGAGTTGAATTCATGAGGAAATAGGAAACTGGTTACTATGCTGACACACATGAACTTTGTATTTCAAGAAAAAAAAATATGACATTTAATATGCGGTTCTGGTACATTTTAGACATGCAAGATGCAACCAAAACTTCAGGGTAAGCCCATGTTTATTTGTTTTAACCCTTTCCAGTTTTTTTATACTGTCTTAGTGAGTTGAGCTTATAATCTATATGTAGTCAGTTATATTATTCTAGCATGCTAATCAAGTTTGTTGGGGTCCCATGTTTATGCTGCCTTGGGCACATAAGATGGAGGATAAAATATGCAATTGATGTGAATCAGTCTTCTAATATCAGGTTTAAAATCAGTAATTAACAGTGCAAATCAGATCTGAATAATAGTGCAAGAGTTGTGTATGTCGAAGAGAAGAGGTAAGAGAAGAAGAAGTCGAATAATTCACCCTTCTCCTCTAACCCTATTTTATTAATCTCTAGGAATTAATGATGACAAATATGCCCTTAAGTGATTGGCCATCTTGGCAATTACATAAAGAAAATAAAACAAGAACAAATAACAGGCCCATTAAGTGAGACCCATCAACATAAAATAAAAGATAAAAATAAAGGATATCACACAAGCAGCTGTTAGGGCCCATTCGGCCCAGTCTCTTTACACTCCCCCTCAAGCTGAGCATAGATGTCAATCATGCCCAGCTTGCTTATATAGTGTGTCAATTTCCCTTTGGGAACTCCCTTGGTCAAGATATCAGCCAGTTGCTCTTCTAATGTGATAAATGGCAAACAAACTTCTCCTGAAGAGACTCTTTCCCTTATGAAATGCCTATCAACCTCAACGTGCTTAGTTCTGCCATAGTAGTTCTGACACACCGTGAGCCATTGCCCTGTATTCTGCTTCAGCTGAGGATCTAGCAACTACTGATTGTTCCTTACTTCTCCAAGGCACAATATTCCCAGCAACCAGAGCACAATAACCAGAGGTGGACCTTCTGTCATCCATACATCCTGCCCAATCTGCATCAGTAAAGGCCTCCAACTTCATGTGGCCATGCTTAGCAAATAGAATACCTTTCCCTGGAGTACTTTTCAAGTAGCACAGAACCCTTTCCGCATCAGCTAGATGAGTATCTCTAGGCAAATGCATAAACTGACTAATAACACTTACTGCATAGGAAATATCTAGCGGAGTCGTGCAAAGATACAAAAATTTCCCAAGCAGTCTCTGAAACACTCCCTTATCAGACAAAGGTGCACCATCTGTGGCAGAAAGTTTATGATTAGGATCAATGGGAGTGGAGATGGGTTTAGCTCCAAGTTTACCAGTTGCAACAAGAAGATCAAGGGCATATTTGCGCTAAGATATGAAAATACCGTCCTTAGACCGAGCAACTTCAATGCCCAAGAAATACTGAAGGTCTTCCAAGTCTTTGATTTCAAATTCAGAATTGAGAAATCCTTTTTAGTTTCCTGGCCTCTTCAATGTCATTACCTATGACCACAATATCATCAACATAAACAATCAAGAAGGTCACCAGAGTGTTATTTCTCTTTAAGAACAATGTATGATCAGATTGTGTTTGAATGTAGCCAAAGGAGACAAGAGTAGCCCGAAATCTCTCAAACCAAGCCCGAGGAGATTGTTTGAGACCATAAATGGATTTGTGTAGTTTACACACCTTGCCTTTCATTTCTTTCCCATACACCCCTGGTGGTAGAGACATATAGACTTCTTCATGCAGATCTCCATTCAAGAAAGCATTTTTAACATCAAACTGGTGTAGGGGCCAGTCAAAGGTAGCTGCTAGAGAAAGCAAGACCCTAACTGAAGTCATCTTAGCTACAGGAGCAAAGGTCTCAAGATAGTCAATGCCATACAATTTGGTGTAACCCTTGGCAACCAACCTAGCCTTATACCTCTCAACCGAGTCATCAGAGTGATATTTAATGGTAAACACCCATTTACACACCACTGGTTCCTTCCCTTCTGGCAAGTCCACAATATCCCAGGTATGGTTCTTATATAATGCTTCAAGTTCAGTCTTCATAGCATCCCTCCATTCAGGTTGAGATAATGCTTCCGGTACAGACCTGGGTATCACATGTGAAGAAATAGAAGCAAGAAATGAGTAGTAGGAAGGAGAGAGAAGGCTGTAAGATAAATGTTTGGAGATGCAATGGGCTATACACTTCTGCTTGCCCTTGCGAAGAGCAATAGGAAGGTCAAGGTCAGGGACGGTCGAAGGTGGGTTGATAGAGGGCTGACCTGTTTCCTCAGGAACTATGGGAGTGGAAAGATGCTCTTCTGAAGAAGTGGAAACAACATGCATATGTCTGAATCTCCACCTTTGGTAACACCTTTGGAGAGTAGGAGCAGAAGCAAGAGGAGGATCAAGGGTGGGTCCAGTGGAAGAGGTGGACACCCCATAATCAGACTCAGAAGGGATGGGAAGAGGAACAACTGGAGACATAGCAATGGGTTCATCAGATGTCTCCCCCTCAGGAGGAATACTAAAGAAATGAGTCAACTCTGCAAAGGTGACATCCCGAGATACAAAGAGGGTGCCACGAACTGGATCAAAACAACAATAACCCTTTTGTGTAGAGGCATATCCCAGAAGCACACACTTATGAGCCTTAGTTTCAAATTTATGCCTTTGGTGGCTATGAATATGCACATAACAAGTACTCTCAAATACACGAAGAGGGAGAGAAAATAGATCCTCATCCGGGAAGAGAAGACTGAAGGGGGTTTTAAAGCCAAGGACCCTGGAGGGCATACGGTTGATTAGGTAGGTAGCAGTATGAACAACATCTCCCCAAAACCTTACATGAACATGGGATGCAAATAAAAGGGATCTGGCAACCTCAACCACATGTCTGTTCTTTCTTTCCGCCACCCCGTTTTGTTGTGGAGTGTAGGAACAAGAACTTTGATGAATAACCCCAAAAGTTTCAAGATAGGTGGAGAGGGTTTTCTCAAAGTACTCCTTAGCATTGTCAGAGCGGAATATTTTGATACGGGTATTAAACTGGGCGAGGATGAGTTCATGAAAAATTTTCACAATAATTGGTACTTCATCCCAGGATTTCATGAGATAAATCCAAGTATAACGAGAATAATCATCAATAAAAAGGATAAAATACCTGTAGCCCCCCATGGTTGGCATGTGATATGGCCCCACACATCAGAGTGAACAATATGGAAAGGAGGAGATCTTTTATTACTGATTGAATAGGAATGTCTACAATGCTTTGCTAGCTCACATGACTCACAATGAAGACTAGATAAAGACACTCCTTTAAACATATCTGGGAACAGATGACTTAAAGCAGAAAAAGACAAATGACCAAACCGGAAATGACATAACAAAATTTTGTTAACAGACTCCGACACAACTGACTCTAAAGCAACTCCATGAGGTGGTTCCAAGACTTGATTTGGTGTGTCCATCAGGTATATTCCGTTCGCCTCATGGCCACTCCCAATCGTCCTCTGAGACTGCAGGTCCTAAAAAACACAATGAGTGGGAAAGAAGGTTATGCTGCAGTTCATGGACTTTGTTAAGCTATTAACAGATAAAAGGTTTGTGTTAAGCTTAGGAACATGGAGGACAAGGTGTCAGAGGTCTTTATATCTCCTTTACCAGAGATGGGGGCAAGTGACCCATCAGCAAGGGATATTTTCTCTTTCCCAGAGAGGAGATGATATGAACAAAAGGGTTAGATAGGCTGGTCATATGGTTTGATGCACCGGAATCTATAATCCAAGGGAGTTTATGATTACCTGAAACTGAAGCATGATTTGCTGAGGCATATGTACCTGAGTGAGCAAAGGCCGACGAAGAGGATGTACTGTTGGAAGGGTGGGCTGAAGAAACTGTAGCTTCCAGGTGATTTAGGAGCCTCCCATACTTCTCAAAGTCTAACTTCATTGCAGCCAACTGCTCAATGGTTTATGTTTTCTCACTCTCCTTACTTTCCCCTTCAGGTATTGTAGCAGCATTAGTAGTCTTGAGTTTTCCTGCTTGACTGCCCTTCTTAGGATTGTTCTTAAACCTCTCAGGGAGTAGTTCAGGGTGAAGTTTCCAGCAGGTGTCCTTGGTATGCCGTGGTTTCTTGCAATATTCACACACCTGCTCCCCCTTTTCAGTAGGCCCCTTAGATTTCATTCCCGCATGTGCAAAGTGTTCTGTAGGTGGACTTTGCAACTGAACTTGTCATCTTCTTTCCTCACTACTTATCATGGCATATTCCTGTGATAGAGTAACCTCATCTCTGGCCAAAATATTCTGTCTGATAATATCAAACTCAGGGTTGAGTCCAGTGAGAAACTCGAACATCCTGTTTCTCTCCACCAGCTTTCTGTACATTTCAGCATCCTTCTTACTCTCCCATACCACAGTTTCCATAACATCAATTTCCTGCCATAGGGATTTTAGTATAGAGTAGTAGATTGCTACACTCTTCTCCCCTTGTCTCAGGTTCTTCACATCACTTTTCAATTTGTACGCTCGGGCTACATTCAGTTTCTGTGAATAAGTCTCAGTTACACTATCCCATATCTCCTTAGCAGAAGACATCCAGAGATAGTGCTGGCTTATATGAGGTTGCATAGAGTTAACTAACCATCCTATAACGGTATAGTTCTCTTGCATCCATCTCTCAAATTCAAGATCTGTCTCTTCGGGTTTCACCTTACTGCCTGTGAGATACCCGAGTTTTCCTCTACTACAAACATAAATTTTTAGACTGTAACCAGGCAAGATAGTTTGTCCCATCTAGCTTAATCGTGGTAACACCAGTCAAAACGGAATCTACTGGAGCAGGTCCAGAAACCGGCACCTGCTTGAACTCACTTCCGTATGTCTCCATTAATCAAACGGAAATCAAAGAACTGAAATTTTAACTATGCAAACTTACTTGAAGTCAAACCAGAAATAGGGTGCTTGAAAAACTAGGGTTTTGCTCCGTCCAGCAGATGTGAGGAAGAGAGAAGATGGTGCCGCACCAATCAGACTGACCCAAACTCTTCCTAACCTGAACCGCCCTCCTTTAGCAGTCACAAGACACCTTCCAAGCACAGAGCGCCACACCCAAGCTTCACCTTTCCTGGTAACCTCGAAAATCTCTAGTTGGCTAGGGTTTTGGGCAGCAGCAAAACAGCATCGATTATTGGCAAAATTCGGCCAGAACTTAAATCTCCAACCCTTCTACCAACTAGGCAAGTGATTCTCTATACTATAGAGAACCTATCTCTCCATACACTCTCTTGATTTTAGAGTGTACAGGAACGAAGAAAAGGAAGAAAGAAGAATTGTACCCGCTCTGATACCAAGATGTGAATCAGTCTTCTAATATCAGGTTTAAAATCAGTAATTAACAGTGCAAATCATATCTGAATAATAGTGCAAGAGCTGTGTATGTCGAAGAGAAGAGGTAAGAGAAGAAGAAGTCGAATAATTCACCCTTCTCCTCTAACCCTATTTTATTAATCTCTAGGAATTAATGATGACAAGTATGCCCTTAAGTGGGCGGCCAGCTTGGCAATTACATAAAGAAAATCAAAAAGAACAAATAACAGTTCCATTAAGTGAGGCCCATCAACATAAAATAAAAGATAAAAATAAAGGATATCACACAAGCAGCTGTTGGGGCCCATTCAGCCCAGTCTCTTTACAGTGTATCAATTATTTCAACTTACAATACATAAACACTTATCTCCAATTAAATGCCAGCAAAGCTATTTGTGTCATAACCTTGTAAGAGAATCTGTTTTCATTTAACCTTTACTGATCAAAATTTTTTCCTTCAACTTATCAAAAAAAATCTGTTTTTATTTCTGCAATAGTGATCGTTTTCCCTCTTGTGCTAATGGGCTTTGCCTGATCAATTATATATTTTAAATCCTATGGATGCAATACCCACATCTGCATCCATAGCAGATAATTGGTTTTTCGTGTTCTGCCTTCTCATTCTGTTATATGGTTATTTGCTATGATCTGCTTACCCTATTCAGTTATATGTTATCAAATGTTGAAGGACCTTGTGGGCATATATGGTATCTATTGAATGTTGACCGAATCAAAACATTTAATCTGTGCAGAGATTGTGATGTTGCAAAACAAATTTCAGCAGGATAGAAAGCGGATACAACAACTGAGGGCTGCTAGGAAATTCCGGCCCTACTAAATGATGTAAGCCTTTTGATGGAAGATTTAGAAGCCTCCCAGGTGTTTCTCATGTATTGTCTATCAAACGAAACACAGCTTTAATATTTCAAGATAAATTCTAGAGAATTTCTTGCTTGCTTATTGGTGAATTCTTGAAGAAATGGAGCAGATGGATAAAACTCAGTAATTGAATATACCAGTTTTGTGTGGTTTAAGAGAAAATTTTGAGGCATTTATCACACTAGATCTTTTCATTGGCCATTATTGGTTCCCCCATTTGTTCAAACGATGGTGACTTTGCCTACTATATATATTCTATCAACAAATAAACCATTTGTCACCCACTGTTAATTTCTTTCCCTTCGTTTCATCACTTCATCTTATAGCCAGAATGGCAAGAAGAAAGTTATCAGGACATTCCATCACATGGCACAACAAATGGAATACCAAAGCTTATGTATTCTATCAACAAATAAACCATTTGTCACCCACTGTTAATTTCTTTCCCTTCGTTTCATCACTTCATCTTATAGCCAGAATGGCAAGAAGAAAGTTATCAGGACATTCCATCACATGGCACAACAAATGGAATACCAAAGCTTATGTATGTGTTCCCAAATGAATACTAGACCTTGGCACACCAATGAATCTTGTTGCTCAGAATATCATGTTTTGATAACATTTTTGTTCAGAACTTGAGGCTTCATATACAATACAAGGTTGTCGATGATTCATTTAGATGGGAAGGTGAACTTTGCAGTTCAGGCGAGGTTGATTTCGTCCCACTGTCATACCCAGAACCTAATTATTGATCAAATATTTCATACAAGATTTCCATGCAAGTTTTAGTCTTTTGAGATTCACCTTCACTTCAACCTCAACTTCTAAGCGGGAAGAATGAAAGAAGATTGAAGTGAAACATCGCAAGTCATGCTGCTGAGTTTTGTTACTGATTAGATTAGAAGACCTTAAAGCACCATATTCTGAACAAGTGAGCAACCTCATGATGATGGAAACGGATTTGCTCCTTACACCAACCTCACAGTCAAGGTTCAAAGTATGGATATGTATCGGTCCGTATTGGACGATACATATTGTGCCAATGACTTCCCGATACACCCCTCCAGGGGTTGTATCAGGCCAGACCATGGTTCAGAGGGTAGTCGGGCCTTAAACCGACCCCTCTAAACCGATTTTGAAAAATAAATAAATAAAACTTAAAAAAAGTACCGATACAGGCTGATACGCCCTACCATAAGTATGAGAGATATTCCCGATTTGTGGTTGCAAATGCTGTGAGGTTGGTCTGAGGTGCATTCTGTGAGGAGCAAAACAAAACAAAAAACTATGCTGATTAGAGTTTATGGAAGACCATGCAAACATACGTGGGTATACCAATCACGGGTGAAATTTGGTTGGTAATACTGTAACAAGACCCTTGCAAAAACTGTTGTGGATTGGCACCTCTATCTTTTCAAGGTCCAATCTCCTGCCCACGTCTACTCACATAACATCGCAGTCACACACAAGGAACATCTCATCCTCCTATATAATATTATGCACGAGGAGATGTTGTCAATGCACGGAGGTAGTGTGTTGTGAGTAGACGTGGGCAGAGTTCTTATCGACAGGAGATCTGGAGTCCTCTTTTCATAGCCTACTACAATTCTGGTTTAAAGAGGTTGTTAGGGTCTCATTAGAACTCAGGATGAACATACAATAATCTAGTGTGTTTCAACATACCCTAGGATCCGTCACTCAGCATGCTTCACTCCAACCTCACAGCATGTGAACATCTCCTATACTTGTATTTATTATTCATGGGAAGATATTCTCAATACAGGGTGGGATGTGGTTGAAATTGCGATTGCCCTTAAACTATATGGTTGTTTAACCGTAAATAGACGCAGCCGTCGGAGAATTTTTGTTATTTAAAACATTCCTTCCATATATTAGTGACTATTTATGGAAGTTGTCCAAGTCCAACTAGGTCATTAATTATTTTTAATGATCACTAGTCAAAAGCCTATGTGATGCATGGGTAAAAATAAAATATAATTAATATAAATAAATAATTGCAATTCATTTTTAATTATTTCTAAAACCAATTATTGGATAATTACTCAACTTTTTTATAATTAAATTTAAAATATCAAACAAAATAATACAACCTACAATCCAAAAAACGAACAAAACCCTGTAATGTTGACAACATTGAAATTATCAAAACAATGTTGGTACCGTTGAAAAACTTTAATTAAACTCTCTACAATAACTTACCCACACTAAATTGATCAAACTGAGTGGCAAATCTGCTCAATATTCATACCATCAAAACATCAAAATTATGTCAAAACTCAAAATCTACAAGACCTGTTGCTTGTAGAAGGAATCATTAAAAAATATATCATAGAAGGGTAATCATGCATAAAATGTTTTGAACAAAAAATTAAATTTAAATTTATCATAATATAAGGGCAATTATATCTCTAGTCTTATCTTAATTTTACTTTATTAATAAAAGCCCTTTCTATGAAATTGAAAACAAATGAAAGGGTTTTAGTAAAAGAATTCAAAAAGAAAAAAGAAAAAAGATATTTAACAAATAGCCAGATTTTGGCTTAGCAAAGTAGGGGCAGGATTCAACATGTAGTAACATAAATACTCTTAAAAAAAGTATAATTCACTTTGAATCTTAGGCCTCCTCAACCTCTCTATGACTCTAATTGCAGACATGTTCTTTTTGCTTAGATGAATCCTAACAAGATTCTCCACATAAGTTTCAACTGAAACACATTTTAGTACATCACCCACGAAAAATATATCAAATTGGGTTTGGAATAGCGTAGAGAAAGAGAACAGATTTGTAGCAATGTCAAGTATAAACAATCAAAATTAAAGAAGAAAACACAAAAAAAAAAAAAATCCAACTACGAAAAATTCCAGAGGGGATGGAGAATTCCCGAACCAGCAATGAACTTGATTGCTTCTCAGAGAGGCCAGAAAAGCACAAATGATCTTCCTACCTCCCTAAACTATGAATTTAATATGTTTCTACTCGGAATAAAATGCTTAGCAGATCAAAAATAGAATCAGAAATTAACTAAAGAAGGAGATAGGGAGTAAATATATATAAATAAAATTATAAAATAAATAAGGTAAATAGAAAATCAAGTGAGGGAGTAAATATATATAAATATATATACGATTCTATGTCTTACTTTGCTAGCAATAATAATTTGTTAGATTATTAAATTATTAACTAATTAAATAATTTAGTAAAATAAGTAAATAAATAAATAAAACTTTGTGTTATCAATACAAGATTGGTAAAAGTTATCTCAAATTATTTAGTTAAGGGAAAATTCTTGATCAATACAATATACTTTGACGAGTGAAAATTTGGTCCCTGAAATTTAAAATGTGATAATCCAGTACTCAAATTTTCGAAATACAACAATGTAATACCTGCCGTTAATAGACTGTTAATTATGCATATCACGTGAACTCATGTGGGATTTAAGACTTTTAATAATATCAAAAGTACCCTTCAAAATAAAACACAGACACAAATGCGATCTTTTCACCCACTCATTGGATGGTTGGAATTGCTCCATATCATTTTTGTTTTCTTTTTTTTTATATTCTAATGAGAAATGTGTTGATTATTACAATACAACTACTAAAGAAGAAGAAAGAAAGGGAGAAAAAAACAGGAACCCAGAAAAGTAAGTTCTTCGTGTGCACGATGCATACATTACAACTAAATAAGCAGTCTTAACTCAAGTCTTCATACGCATTCCTGTTTTCTTTCTGCAAAAGTTGTATAAAATACGAGAGGAAAGAAAGGGAGGAAAAAGCAGCGAGCCTCAAATTTCTCTGGATTTCCCCCTAGAGAGGAGCCATCGGAGCTGTTTGCTGGTGATGGTGGGCGATGATCAATCATCTATTGCAATGGCGAGTAGAGATAGGGATCGAGAGCTTCTCATACCAGTTGCCGATGATGCCTCTTCCAAAGCTTCTTTGTCATCTGTTGCATCGTCTCATCATTTTGTACAGAGGTCAGCTATTTCTCTCCCTTCCTAGCAATTCCTTTTGTTACTGGATTTGTCTTGCTGATTTGGTGGTGACTCATGCTAACTTTTTCCCCCTTGAGTTTGATTTATTCTTTTTGGGACCTTATTACTTGATTCAGTTTGTTTTTAGAAACCCATTTGCCTTTTTTTAGGTTTTTGCTCCTGATAATGAGACGCGCCTTATTTTTCGAATGGGTTTCCGTAGAAACCTCTGTTTAGTTCTAGAGTTCTGTTGATAGTGGGAGAAGGAGATGATTTGGTTTTCCTTGCATACGCATTCTCTCTCCTCTCCAAGAAGTCAGAGCTGGGAAGATTGGTAACCAGTACCAGAAAGAATCTAAACGTATTCTTGTTTAGTTTGCTATTTGATTGATTATCTCTGAGAGGGAAAAATTAAAAAGAATGAAAAATTTAATGGTTGGTTCTGATTTTAGCACATGGTTGATAAAGAAAATTAGATGATAATTTGAAGGGCATTTGTGTCTTTTCACATGTTACTTAATAGCTAGTTAACGACAAGTAGGGGTGTAAACGGATCGAATTCGACTAGGATAAGACAATATCCAAATTTGAATCCGATTAGAAAATTCGATTCGATATTTGATGGATATTGAAAATTATTATCCGAATTTAAATTTGATTAAATATTTGAATATTCGATTCAATTCAATTTTGATTAATTAATTATTTTAAATAATTAATATATATATATATAAAATAAATATTTATTAATATAAATTATTTAGATAACTTAATTATTATATATAAATTATATAAAATATTTTATATAAGAATTAAATAATCGGTCAAATTGGGACATTTACCGAATCGAATCAGGTCATATCTGAATTCGAATCCAATTAAATATTCGGTATGAATAGGATATCCGAATTCGATCGTTAGATATTCGGATTATTCGAGTTTGATTCGATTATGTTGAATACCGTTTACACCCCTAACGACAGATACTAGATTGTCGCATTTCAAAAGTTAGGGTATTGGATTGTTGCATTTTAAAGTTCGGGGACCAAATTGTCACTCGAGCCAAAGTATAGGGTATAGATTGGGAATTTTCTCTTTAATTAATTAATTTATTATTGTTAATGGGTTGGGCTAAACTACTGGGCTACCGAGCCCATGAACAAGCTTAGCCCGGTTTATGGCCCAGCCTAGCCTAAGACTTGGCCCGCAGACCAGCCCAACCCGTGGCATGGCATGGGCCCCGTATGGGCTCGGGTTAAAATAAAATTTTAAGATCTTTAATTTTTTTGTCTATTTTTTTAATTTATGTTAAAATTTTCATTATTTTTTCAAAATTTTTAAAAAACATGGCTTAACCCAGTTCGTGGCCTAGCTTGGCCTAAGACTTAGCCTATGGACCGGCCTGGCCCATGGCACAACATGTGCCCGGGCCGTATATTATATACAATAATTATACAATATATTAATACATATAACTTTATAATCAATTTTATTATTGCATATATAAACAATTTTACACATCAAAATTCATATAAAATAAAATGTTAAGATCTTTTTAAATTTTCTGTCTACTTATTTTAATTTATGTTAAAACTTCCATTATATTTTGCAAAATTTTTAAAAACACATGGGTTAGCCCAGTTTGTGGCCTGGCCTGGCCTAAGACTTGGCCTGTACCATGGCATGGGCTTGTGTGGACTCGGACCGACCCCTAAAGTATCCTAGTGGTGGGAAGCACGACTTGTACGGCATGGCCTAATATGACTCGATTGTAAATAAAATGAGAGATAAAGTCAATTTTTAACAATTATGAAAAATGTAGAAGTTTAGTGGCATCAAAGTAAATAGTTAGTAGTAGCACCATTATAAATAATTACATGTTTAGTACCAAATATGAAAGAGGAAAAGGAGAAAAGATAAGTTATGATTTTTTTTTTGTTTCGATTGTAAATAAAATGAGAGATAAAGTCAATTTTTAACAATTATGAAAAATGTAGAAGTTTAGTGGCATCATTGTAAATAGTTAGTAGTGGCACCATTATAAATAATTACATGTTTAGTATCAAATATGAAAGAGGAAAAGGAGAAAAGATAAGTTATGATTTTTTTTTGTTTTATTTAATGACATCATTGTAATTAATTAAATTTGTAGCGGTAATGGTTAAAAGCATGAAAAGGGAAAAATTATAAGATTATAAGATTTCATGTAGGTTATATAAAAAAAGATTCCATTTGGCAAATGTACAACAATCCAGACTTGTGCTTTTAGGTTATATATATAGATTATAATTTTTAGGCCATGTTTGGGAGTACTTAAAAAGTAGTGTTTATTTGAACTAAGTGTTTATCTGGGTTGGGACTATTACCATTAAGCACTTATTGGTGTTTAGAAAATAAGTCCGAAATAAGTGCTTATTTTAAAAATAATGGTTTTTTTTAAGCCCTAATTTTTTTCTTCCAAAATTATCCCTAGGTGAATTTTATAAAAGTGTTTTTTTTTAAATGCTTTCGTAAAAGTGTTTTTTATAAAATTGATTTTATTATAGTGCCTTAATAAAGTACTTTTATAAAAGTGCTTTCATAAAAGTGTGGATTTGGTACATTAGGTAGGTAATCCTAGCAAAAATGTGGATTTGGACTTTTAGTCGTCTTACCACCTATCTTTGGAATTATTAGTGTTACCCTAAAATACCAAAAAAAAAAAAGATTTTAGGCAAATTGCTGAAACCTTCCCTAAAATTTTTGACAGTTGCTGATCTATGCCCTGCTTTTTTTTTTTTTTTCTAATGGTAGTCAACTCCCTTGAAGTTTCTAACACCCTTTCTCTTATAATTATAATAGAAAATGTTGATGCCTAGGTCTCAATTTTTTTAGGGATAAGTAGACTGCTCCACCTCAGAATTCTAAATTAAACTGCAGGCATATAACAATTCAAAATTATAAACACCTCTCCACCTATAACACCCATACTCGTTCGTGAATTGGCATCAATTCCAATCTGGCACCTACTCCCTAAAGGAAGGGTTAGGATCCATCATATGGATGTTCGAATCATGCTAGATGGTTGGGCAAATTTTCAAAATTTTCCTAATCTTTTTGGGAATCGAATTCCCTATGTTTTGGAAAACTGCATTTTTCAAGATCGATCTTGCACTGAATCGGACTATATTTGATACCAACCAAAGAGGGAGATGTATACCTAATACAGATGACACAAACACATATCCCAAGGTGAAAGTTCACGCCCAAATCAGACGTAAGACCAGCCTTCATTGAAGATGGCGCAGCATATTTTTAAAGTCGGTTCAGCAACGCAATTTTTAGCAAAACTACAATCCAACTACTTAGATTGAACTGGGGAGGTGAGCACAAAATTCCTCTGAATTTTTTTTTTTTGCAAAAATTAAAAGAACACTTATCTATATCAGTCCGGGAGACAAAAGGGTGCAGAGAGAACTAGAAACTGCAAAATATGAAACTGTCTTGGACTGGTCCGCCCCCTCTCTTTTATAATCTCTTATGAAACTATTTCCTAATCTAATTAGGAAATCATCCAAATCTAAATTGGATCTGGACTCTAATTAGAGATAGACCTTATCTTCTTATAAGATTAGATCCTCTATACCTAGATCCAAACCCGGATTCTCCCCATGTCACACGACAACTTAAGATGTCATGTGACAACTTAATTAATCACATTAATTATGGGCCTTAGGCCCATCATCTATAAGGCTCACGACCCAAAGGTGTTGCATGGCCAAGTTAGGCTTGATTTGTATGGCGTGGAACCCCATCATAACCTCACATAAGTCCACATGAAATTAGCCCAGCCTTTGGGAAAAGGCCTGGCCGAATTCACTGCTAAATGCAGTGAACCCTTGAACACATCACCATGGGCTCAAAAACGGGCCCAACATTTACACTTAAATGATCATTGAATTCAGCCATCCTATGAAGACCCAAGGATAATGAACTTAAGTAACCTAGGGTCTTTAGCTAACAAGAACAGTTGTTCAACATGTGTAATATAATTAGCTAATTATTATCTCATTTTTTCTTAAAATTGTTTAAAATTACCCAAAAAACTTCTCAAGCTGTGTCATGCGAGAGGCAAGCTTCTCAAGCCTTGTTGTAGAGGCCACTATCAGACATTGTCTACATGTTTCAAGTTTTGTCGATCCTTCCACAACTGGTTGCAGGTTGGGTTTCTACCTAGCCCGCTCAAAGAAAACAATGATGTAAGCAACACTGAATAATAAGAATTTGTATTTGCATCCTAAAATGCACTAGGGGAATTCTCCTTAGACGGGCAGCAAAGAGGCAAGGTTATGAAGCAGGTTATTGGTATTTTTGGAAGATGAAGAAACAGAATCCGATTCTAGTCGGAGAGGCAGAGTTAGACACAATGGCGAGGGAACTATTACAGAAGATGGAGAGGGAGGTGGGTTATGGGCCACTTAGTAAGTGTTCTCAATTAAGGTCAATCATGGCATCGGTTAAGGCTCAGTTTGGAAGGAGCACAAATACATATATAGAGTGCAAAACCTTGTATTTTGTATTATTTTATATGTATTTGCACGGTCCATATTTGTATTTGTATTCCTTCTAAACTAAGCATAAGTAACAACATTGAATTGCATGAATCCAACTGGCCCCTAATCCCAAGTCCCAACCTTCTCGGACAAAAAGACGAGCTCTCTCTCTCTCTCTCTCTCTCTCTCCATATAATCTTGATTAATCACATTTAGCAGTTTCTTGTTAAGAATCAGTGTACCATTTCTCAATATCATCCTACACAGAGAACATAGTGCAGGCATACTGCATAAGAGCAAGAAAATTCATCAAATCAAATGGTAGCAAGACCAGCATGACCCATTATCCACCACCATTCTACTAATAGATAAAAATAAGAAAAGAACGAATAAATGAAAATAGAATTCCGCCCAAAGGAGAGAGAGAGAGAGAGAGAGAGAGAGAACAATAGAAACATAGCAAGAGAGCGCAGCGTGAACACTTCGGCCATGGCAGATCCGCCGACGTTAACTCCATTCGACAGTTGTAAAGCAACCTTTTTGGATAATCAACCATAGCAAATAGCAATTTATAGAAAAAAAAAAAAAAAACAAAACAAAACAAAACGAAACTCCTGTTTCAAGCTCAAGAAGAAAGAGAAGAAGAAGAAAATCTCCCACCT
The DNA here is from genome assembly GCF_055504915.1 of Nelumbo nucifera. Lineage (NCBI taxonomy): Eukaryota > Viridiplantae > Streptophyta > Magnoliopsida > Proteales > Nelumbonaceae > Nelumbo > Nelumbo nucifera. Next base: position 54,149,440 of record NC_142656.1, on the reverse strand, counting down.
TATGCAACTTCAGGCGCAAGGCAAAAGGTGTACGTCTCTGGGCCTACACCCATCACGTCCACTGCAAGGCTACCGAGGCCAAGCGATTTTTGAGCAACTTGCCTTGAGGCACACCTCACGCCTCTAAAACCATGGTCAACAATGCAGATTTGCAAAGGAAAAGTATAATAAACTTATGAAACAATTCCAATAATGCTTGTATCCTCTGATTGGCTAGTGATGGGAACCCCCACAAGATGTGGCTAGCTTATTCAACTCTAATTCTATGCGGCTACAGAAAAAAAAAAAAAAAAAAAAGGATGAAATGCTTATGGAAGGTAACAAGAGCAGCTGTAGTTTGGACCATCTGGGAAGTAATTGAAACCCAGAGCAGGTCAAGAGAGGAAGTAATTGAAACAATCAGAATCAGATCTGCATACTGGGTAAAAACTATTGACATATTCAAATATATCTCAATAAATGATATAATGAGAAAATAGAAGGAAGTGACTCAGATGGGAACACAAAGAGATTACTAAGATGGACTGCAAACCTCAAGAACCACATAAATTGAAGCTGAACTTTGAAACCCAGAGCAGGTCAAGAGAGGAAGTAATTGAAACAATCAGAATCAGATCTGCATACTGGGTAAAAACTATTGACATATTCAAAGATATCTCAATAAATGATATAATGAGAAAATAGAAGGAAGTGACTCAGATGGGAACACAAAGAGATTGCTAAGATGGACTGGAAACCTCAAGAACCACATAAATTGAAGCTGAACTTTGATGGCAGCTCCATTGGAAACCCTGGGAAAGCAGGAATAGGAGTATTCCGGAATCACAATGGGGAAATTGTGGCCTTGTACTCAGGACCAATTGGGTATGGAGACTCGGTTCAAGCAGAGACAATGGCACTCCTACAAGGCCTGAAAGTAGAAGAACAATTAGAAGCTAGAGATTTGGAGGGGGGGACTCACTTCTGGTTATTGCTTGGGCTAAGCAAGTAAACTCAGCACCATGGAAGTATAAAATTGCATTCAGGGAGATCAATTCTCTTACTAAAAGATTTAACTCCACTTTTGGATGGGTTAAAAGGACAGGGAATGGACTGGTAGCAAAACAGGGAGTTCATAAACCTACTCTATTTTGGGCTAAACTGTAGCTGGCTGTATCACAGCAGTGGGAGGTTGATCTACATAATCTGGGTTTATTTGTGTGAGCGTCGAAAAACGGCTCACTTGCCACTTGAGCTAGAAATGGAATCTTTGTGTGATGAAGGGGAAAATAAAGGCAGTTTTGGGTGAAACTTCTCCGAGTGGGGTTTTTGGGTAGTCTGAGATAATTCATAAAATCAGATTGAGCCAACTGGGCCCGGATCGGGCAGACCTAGAATCCAGTCAATCCAGAGCCTCGAAATGGAATCTTTGTGGGGTCGAGGGTAAGTGAAGGTGTTTTGGGCTGGAATTTCGTATGTAGGGGTTTTTTGGTATTCTGGGGTGATTGGAAAAGTTTGATTGGTCTACATGTGTTCGGATCGAGTGGATATGGGTTATGGGTGTGAGAATGTTCAAAATAGTATCTTTGTTTGATGGATGGATGAATGAAGGAATCTTGAGTTCAAATTTCATGAGTACGGGTTTTGGATGTTCCGGGTCTAATGGTTGTGTCTGATCTAATAGTTAAGGTGCAAGTGAGGGTCAATCGGGACCATCAAATAGGTATCGGGTAGGTTTAACGGTGGATCTGAAGGCTCTCGGGGTGAAATTTGGGTTTTCTGGGTTTTTGGGTGTTTCGGAGAGGTCAGAAGGGTCTAATCGGGTGTTTGGGGTGAATTGGAGGTTCAGGGGCAGACCGAGCAAAAATCGGGTACTGACACAGCTGCCCCTCTTAGCACACAGCTATTTTTGCGAAGGACAAGCTTGGAAGAGGGGCAAGACGAGGAAGGAGAATTGCGGTAAGGAAAGGCAAAGAAGAAGAGGAATTCCCGTGCAGCACCCTTTCATTACGTTCCGACCATTTTATTCTTGGCAAAGCGACCTTTCCTGGGTATCAAGAACCTTCGGAATCAAGGTATATTTGCCTTGAAAGAAAACAATTGATAATAGAAAAACTATTTGGAGAAAAGACCCCTCCTTGCGGAATCAGGGATACGTCTGCAAAAACTAGATTTGACTAAACCTACAAGAAACTGTATCTGGATAAATCTGCGAAAACTGGATTAAAGTAAATCTGTGAAATTTGGATCTAGGATAAAACTATGAGAACTGGACTTACTCTGGATTTGGGAAAAATCTGGATTAAAGTACATCTGGATCTATGAAAACTGGATTAAAGTAAATCTGTGAAATCTGGATCTGGGAAAAATCTGCGAAAACTGGATTAAAGTAAATCTTCAAAATCTGGATCTGGGAAATCTGCTTTTCTGGGCTAAAAGTACATCTGTGAAATCTGGACCTGGGAAAGCTGGATTAAAGTAAATCTGTGAAATCCAGATATGGGAAATCTATGAAAAACTGGATCAGAGTAAATCTAGGAAATCTGGATCTGGGAAAACAATTGCGAAAACTGGATTAAAGTAAATCTTCGAAATTTGGATCTGCGAAATCTGTTTTTCTGGGCTAAAAGTACATCTGTGAAATATGGATCTGGGAAAGCTAGATTAAAGTAAATCTGCGAAATCCATATATGGGAAATCTGTGAAAAATTGGATCAGAGTAAAACTGGGAAATTTGGATATGGGAAAACAATTACGAAAACGGGATTAAAGTAAATCTGGGAAATCTAGATCTAGGAAAACTGGATTAAAGTAAATCTGTGAAATCTGGATCTAGGAAAAATCTGCTAAAACTGGATTAAAGTAAATCTGCAAAATCTGGATCTAGGAAATCTGTGAAATCTGGGCTAAAAGTACATCTATGAAATATGGATCTGGGAAAGCTGGATTAAAGTAAATCTGCGAAATCCGAACCTGGGAAATCTATGAAAAACTGGATCTAAGTAAATCTGGGAAATTTGGATCTGGGAAAACAATTGTGAAAACTGGATTAAAGTAAATCTGGAAAATCTAGATCTGGGAAAACTGGATTAAAGTAAATCTGCGAAATCTGGATTAATGCAAAATTTGGATCAAAAAAATCTACGAAAATTGGATCTAATAAAATCTGGATTAAAGTACATCTAGATCTGTGAAAATTGGATTAAAGTAAATTTGTGAAAATTGGATCTGGGATACATCTGCGAAAACTGGATCAAGGAAATCTACAAAAAACTAGATCTGGGAAAAACTGGATTAAAGTACATCTAGATCTATGAAAACTGGATTAAAGTAAATCTGTGAAATCTAGATCTAGGATAATTCTGCGAAAACTGGATCTGGGAAATCTACGAAAACTAGATTTGGGAAAAATTGGCTTAAAGTACATCTAAATCTATGAAAACTGGATTAAAGTAAATCTGTGAAATCTAGATTTGGGATAAATCTACGAAAACTGGATCTGGTAAATCTACAAAAACTAGATCTGGGAAAATCTGGATTAAAGTACACCTGGATCTGGGAAATCTGCGAAAATTGGGTTCGAGTAAATCTTTAAAAAACTGGATCTGGGATAAATCTGCAAAAACTGGATCTGGGAAAATCTGGATTAAAGTACATATGGATATGGGAAATCTACGAAAACCGGGTTCGAGTAAATCTGTAAAAACTGGATCTAGGATAAATCTGGGAAATCTACGAAAACTAGATCTGGGAAAATCTGGATTAAAGTACATCTGGATCTAGGAAATCTACGAAAAATTGGGTTCAAGTAAATCTTTAAAAACTAGATCTGGGATAAATCTGCAAAAATTGGATCTGGGAAATCTACGAAAACTAGATCTGGGAAAATCTGGATTAAAGTACATCTAGATCTGGGAAATCTGCAAAAACTGGGTTCAAGTAAATCTATAAAAACTGGATCTGGGATAAATCTGTGAAAACTGGATCTGGAAAATCTACGAAAACTAGATATGGGAAAATCTGGATTAAAGTACACCTGGATATGGGAAATCTGCGAAAATTGGGTTCAAGTAAATCTGTAAAACTAGATCTGGGATAAATCTACGAAAACAGGATCTGGGAAATCTACGAAAACTAGATCTGGGAAAATCTAGATTAAAGTACATCTAGATCTGGGAAATCTACGAAAACTAGGTTCAAGTAAATCTGTAAAAACTGGATGTAGGATAAATCTGCGAAAACTAGATCTGGGAAATCTATGAAAACTAGATCTGGGAAAATCTACAAAAACTAGATCTATGAAACTGGATTAAAGTAAATCTATAAAATCTGGATCTGCATAAGTCTCCGAAAAACTGGATTGAAGTAAATCTGTGAACACTAGACCTGGGACAAAACTGTGAAAACTAGACGAAGTAAATCTGCGAAATTTGGATTAATGCAAAATCTGGATTTGGGAAAATCTAGCTTAAAGTACATCTGAATCTACGAAAACTGGATGAAAGTAAATCTATCACTAAGAAAAACATGTTAGAGACAAACAAATCAATCACAAAACACCAACAAGTATTCTTTAGCTGTTTTTTTCTTTTTTCTTTTAGTTGTGTTTTTACCTCTTTTCCTCCGTTATTTTTCATCAAACTGCATGGGTGTTTACTGTCTTTGAATATTGCTATAAATTTTCTGTTGAATCTTTATGCTCTTTTGTTCACTGTCGTAGTAAGTTAGATCGTGTCTTTTGGTGCATTTGATTTAGCTCTGTTTAACTCAGTGTGCCTACAAAAGAATTTTGGTTATTACCGAATGATAAGATTAGTTAGCATGGGTATTTTAATTTTTGTTGAACAGTGAACTATTAATACGAGTGTTCTAGCTTCTGTTTTTTCTTTCACCTTATTTTCATTTTTATTTCCTTGTTATTCTTACTTTTTCTCAATTTTTTTTATCTTCACGTTGCATGGCCTTTTTGGATAAGGAAAAAGGGTTTGTTCTAGCTTGTTAAAATAATTGCTAGGGTGTATGCTCACTAGGGTAGTGATCGGTTATGTCTCTCATCAAGTTTATTTATGCTGGATAATGTGTTCCACACCTTCATTTAATTCAGATTATCAGTTTTCCTTAATCTGTATTTAATGGATTTCAGCATCCCATGTGAGCCCCACTTTTGGACCCAGGAGAGGAATGCCTAACCCCTTCCCTCTCCCCTCCAAGACCTACCCGGAATGGTTCAACCGGTGCCTTGGGCTGCGGGAGTCACTATTAAACCGAGCATGCTTTCCGATGTCGATCTCGGAGGTCCCATCACCTCCAATCCCATGTTTGATGGGTGGCGACTCCATATCCAGCCCAAGTGGCAAGTGAGCCGTTTTCTGACGCTCACAATTTGTATATTGTAATACTCCGGAGTGCAGAGTAGAAAAAGAAACTGTAATATGTTTTTCAATTTAATAAAAAGCTAAATTCTCTTTTGCTGATAAAAAAAAAAGTATCTAAACAAGCTTATTTCTAAATTATTTACTCTCTCTCATCCTAAGCCCTCCCACAGCAACCCATCTTAACACATGGTAGATGATGGATGTCCATACAATACAACTCATCATCCAGCATTCCAGCCTATACTAAACACAAAATTTTGCAAAGTTCCTATGAAGTAAAAAAATAAACAAACCAAGACAAAAGAAGAAAAACAAATGTGGCAGTTGAGTCTATCGTTGCATATTTATCCCATAATCAATGAACAAGCCTTTAGCGTTAATCCACGATAATATATGCTAAAGATTTTACTCAGAACATCAGGCGTGTTATGATATACATCACTACATAATCATCCACACCAAGACCATCAACAGAGTGAACAGACACAATAAACAAAACAAGGAAACATATGATACTGAATTATATATGAACCAAAACTTTTGTTTTTTTATATATAAATTCCTTCTACACCAAGGATACTGCAGTTAACCAACCTTGCAAGGCCACGCCCAAAGCACCCTCAACCCCACATGTCACTGTCACTTTTCTTTTCTTTTCAAAACAAAAGGTCCATTTAAGAACAAGGTAAAAAGAGATAAGATATAATGAATTAAAACTTACAGACTGAGATCAGTGGTGCCACTTTTTAATCTTTCTGGTTCTTCTGTCTTGAACTGACAATCATACAATGGACTATTTCCATATATATCTTTAGATAGTGATTTTGTTGTCCGCTTCTTTGTTGGTCGAGCTTCAGGATCAAAAATAGGAACCTCTACGTAAGGAGTTGAAAGCCCCGGTCCACCAAGTTGCAACTCTGGAGAATCGGCAGGATCCGCCCACGATAGTGGGTTAACTGCAGTAGAATAACATATATGGACCTTGTCAACAAGAAGACATTTGAGTACCATTTGAACAATTAAGGTTCTAAAGTTATCTTCGAAGATGCACGTTTGAGTACCATCCACACCAGAGATACCTTGTACTTTAAACCAAATAGCATGCCTAACCATATGATTCAATTCATTCTTATAGACAGTGAAGAGTCAAGAGAGTAAACCAACTTTCCAAGAGTTGAGTGTATTGATTGGAACTAAAAAACATGTTGTGCACAGATAGCCCATCCCAAGCTCGAGGATTAGAGAAAAGCCTGGTAAACCAACCAATTTCTCTTGGTTTCACTGAATCCAGACACAAACAACATTCCACCCCCATGAGGAGATGCCCATTTTAGGAAAATTTTCCACTCAAATCACAATGATTTAAAGGTTAAAAATAGTCTACAATAGAATTATCAAAAAAAAGTCTACAATAGAAAGGTGCACATAAGCCAAGGAAAATGAAGGGGGGGAAAGAATATGACTGAGGAATAACAGCAATCCAGTATATCCCATAGCCATCCCATTAGCCCTATACCATGATTAACGATTAACTTAAATCAGATAAGCATTTCAGAACACAACTTGGTTTAATTTAATGTAAATTCACCAACAATGTTGTGTATCATGCAATCTTCTATTAAACCAGAAAAACAAACTGAAGTTAATTCAGTCAGATAGATGGGTTTCAATCTAAGGGTTTTATGGATGATAAGTTCTAAAGAAGTTCTATTATATCAAGCTGGGCCAAAACTAAAGGAATTTTAATAAATAAATTATGTTCTCCAGTAGGTACTCATAATTATGGTTAGTTTCTTCACGCACCATCTGTAGGTTCAAGAGGACTTGAAATTCCAAGACCAGAGCCATCATATGAAGGTGCCACCCGTGGGGGGCCTGGGGGCCGCTTTCTTACATAGTTTTCTTGTAATGGTTTTGGGATTTGGAATGAAAATTGTGACATAGTCACCCCAGCATCAGTATACTCTGGGTGTTCAAGTAAATATCTGCACAAACCAGAAACATGTAAAACAAATGTCAAGGAAAGACAGAAAACCAACATTTTCCTATTACAACATTTACTTTTTATCACCTTTAGTTATGGTCACCCCACAATGAGCATACTCCTAATATTCTTAGTTTTTATTTTATTCATGATCTTCTGAAGAACAAAAACCAAGAAGGGAGGGACAGGAAAAAGTCATTTTTTCAGTTATTGTCATGGAGTACATGTACCTCTGGATCTCCACCATGGACCGGAGTCTCTTTCCTGATGGTGCAACATAATAACTGAAAACATTTAAAGAGAAATCAAAATATTGTTGTGATTTGATGAATCCACAAAATATAAAATGTATCATCAGTTATCAAAAAGGGTCATGGATCATCAATTTCTTAATAGGATGTCTAGTGAATTTCCAAAATTATATATGTGGATTAACAATATATAGATTCAACAAGAGGAATGAAATCATATTACAACATCAGTTGCAGGACATGGTAGCACCCAGGACTGGAATAGATTTTTTTTATACAAGAGAGACACAATCCGAGAAAAAGAACCAACTAAAGAATCTACAAAGAAAGATGTAGTCCAACTCCAACGAATGCAAACTATTTGTGTTGATTGAACATTGATGACCCTCAATGGCTACCCATCCGCAGCTTAATCGCCCTCCCTATGAACATGATGATAGCTAATTCTTAAACACAGCATAATAATCATAGAAAATGACATAATAAACTATTTACTGCACAGTCAGGAGTAATTGACAATATGTTCCAATTCATTAAATGCAACACTTAATCGCTGTTATGTGCCTATAGGTTCTGAACAAGTGGGCTGTTAGTGGGTCCATGGGGTCAGGTATTAGAGATTTAGGTTCTCAAATGTATGGAGCTGGCAGGGTGGGGGGCACATCTGGGTAAACTAGTGTGAGCCATTTACGTGTAAGAGGCTTGGAATGGTTGGTCACATAAGAGTAGGGATGTATGAGGGTTACTCCCTTGAGGAATGCTATGAAGTTATCTAATTACACTTTCATTGGAGGTTATCCACTTTACTCCTAGTCCAGGAGGCCAGTTACTCTCAAAGCAAACTACTCTCTTTTCTACATTTTACATTTTGATTCTATTTTCTCAGTTAATGTCCAAGCAGGAACGTAACACACACTCAAAAAAAAAATATTGATCCTTTTCATGCACATCCACTTTTTCCATTAATGACATTGATCCAAAATAAAAGTAATGCAGAATTTAACAACTGATTTTTTGACTTTCTCTAGCAGACTGATATCCAGATCATTCATTCTTTTCCGCCTGGATCAGGTATTAGTTGTTCTGTTCTTGATTCTTTGGTAGAAATTTGCTATTTGCTATCCTATTTGCAAGAACTAAGGCTTCAGGTATTTGAAAAATCTATTTTTGTTCATTTCAAAAGCTAATAGACTATTACTAACATACAAATAGCAACAATAGGTAATTTAGAAATTGATAAACCGTTACAAAGGCACAAGACAAACCACTGAGTTCAAGGTACATACAAATAGCAACAATAGGTAATTTAGAAATCAATTTTTAAAAAGGCGTGCACTTCATCTAAGGCACAATGCACACCAAGCACACGCCTTTCTGAAAGGAGCTACACCTGGGTTCAAGTAAGGTACATGTCTTGCCTATGCACCTAGGCAAGCATTCTTAAACACTGCTTAAACCTCAAACCTTGAGGATTACACCTCATCCATCTAAAGGTCCTGGTGCCTTACCTCATGGCTGTGTTTTTAAACATTGCTTGATACCTTTGTCTCTTCTTTATAAAAATTCATCTTTCAAAAAAAAAAAAAACTGCTTGATTACCTGTAAAGAGACTCAAAGCAACATGGTTTGGCAGCTATTTCAATCTTATATCAAAGACAAATTCCTTGTATACAAGGTATGAAGAAATCTGAATATTTTACTCCAATAGGAATATCCACTTTCAGCAAACAGCAAATAAAAGTAGTTGTGAGTTTATCATCCAAACAAAGTTTGACCAAAGTTCTACAAATCCATTCCAAATTTTTTTAATGATTTTTAAATAAACAAAATAAGTTAGACTGAATATAGAGTTAAGTTTTATGCATATTAAGGAATATTTGTTCACTTGCAATTATTATCAGTACCTGATCAGAGTTGTATTACATCAAAAGAACTGCACAGTACAAGGACTAGTAGAGGAAAAGAACATTAAAAAAAACAGAGAGGTTGAAACCCTTGTCCAAATAAGAGAACTTTGAAAAAGAACTAAGAAGAAAAATGAAAATGAGAAGGTATACATACATATCAGCAAACCTGGTGCTCCCTTCACCTCTGATCCTAAGGAGCCGTTCCCATCCAGGAGGGGGCTGTGCAATATTAGGTTTGTCAATTGCCCAAAGCCTGCTTCCATCTTGGGAGATATCTGTTGGATCATCACAAGTTATACCAGGACGCCATGCACAAGCTGTTTCACACACAAAAGGGTTCTGCAAAATAGTTTCACGTATTTCTTCATATTTTTCCTTAGTTGGGATAAGCCTCCATTTAAAACAGTTAGCACACTGGACAGTAAATGCCCCTACAGAGGGCAAAATTCTCGAAGGTGGGTTTGGTTTTGTGTAAATAGACAAAGGTTGAAGTTGATAACCATCAAGGTCAGCGTCATTAGCCAGTTCACTTTGATCTGTATCAGTGACCTCAGGATTATAAACCACTAACTGGTTTGAAGTATTTCCATTAAACTGGTCATATTCATCCTCTAGGAATTGCACATCATCTTCTTCCTCTCCCTCCAAGGGAGAATAATACCCAGGTTGCTGAATAGTGTCATCCAAGTGACTTAAGGAGCTAGACTCAGTCAGTTCATTCTCCTTTAACTTTGGGGGAGCATCACCATGAAATGTTTGCATCTGAATAGACCTTTAGTAATCTGCAAATATCGATGATATCATGATAAATAGCATGTATTGATAGTTCGTAAACCTTCTACCACAAGCTATGGTTTTGTGGAGAAATAAATAAACAGATGAGCAAGTCTAGGGATGGCAATTTTCCCCATTTCCCCGGGGATCCGCCCCGAATGGGGCGGGGATGGGGATGATTTTCCCCCCTTGCAGGGACGAGGATGGGGAAATTTTCATCCCCGTTAGAGGGGACGGGGCAGGGATGGGGAGAGCACTCCCCGCCCCATGGGATCCCCACTAGTATATATGTATTTATGTATTCATATGTTATATATGTATATATATACACATACATCTATATGTTAATATTTTTAAAATATGGTTGAATATATTTGAATCTTTTCTAATAGGATTGTAATTTTTAATTATTTTATTTTTATTTTTTTAAATAAAATAAAAAACAAAAACAAAATTATTAACATTATACAAAATCACAAGGAGTGGAGATCCCTACGGGGATGGGGACGGGGATGGGGAGAGGCTCCCCGTTGCCATTCCTAAGCAAGGCACAATACAAAAGTCAAGTCTTCTGTCCAAGCAATTGGAATTCATTTATCAATCCTTTCCTCAAAAGGCTACTACCATCACAAAAAATAAAATAAAACAAAAGAGAATAGAAAGAAAGGGGGAAGGAGTAAGGAGCAGGCCGAAAAGGAGTAAAGGAAATGGGTTGGAATAGTAAGCCATGATTTGGAGAATAACAATTTAACAATGCATATTGCCCTTGAGGTGAAACAGGATTTATCTCTCTGACAACAGATAGTTGGTCAAAACTTTGTTAATTTGAGTATTTTTCACCATTGCCTAACGGCAACTAAACCATCCAGATAAGTGACTTAACGCGTACCACCCTAGAACACAATTCATCAATAAGTTGTTGCATTGCTTGTTCTGTAGCATATATAATCACAATGGAGCATCCATCTCTTGTTGATCTTCACTGCGCTTGCTACGGCATGAGACTTCAAGCCATCTAAACTGATCTACACAATTGGATGTAAAGCAGCCCGCACCACACACACGCACACAAGAAAAATAAAAAATAAAAAAACTAGAAATAACAGAAGAGCTTAAGAAGCAACGCATTTCGATCCTAAACGTCATAACAAACAGGTAGGAACCGATCTATAATAACACTTCATACCAAATCCATGGCGTTCAAAGTTCAAGAGAAACTAACCTTTTGACTATATAAACAGACTTATCTTGAATCGAACAATACTAACTACCATGCCACGGATATCTAATCTTCCAGCATTTCTTGTTCAATCCCTGAAAAAAGAAATAAATCTATCACATTCAATGCAACAGACACGAAAACCCAAAAGAAAACAGAACCAAACGATAGAAACAGATCGCCCTGAACATGTATGGAGTTGTCTAGACTTCGGCTAATAAATATATAAAACTAACCAACAAATTCCCAGATAAAAGAACAATGGACATGGCGATAGATAAAAGCTGAACACACCCGATGCATTGGAAAAGAGACGAAAGAAATACAAGAAAGGTCCGATCCCCATGAGAATGTTGAAAAACAATGAGATCCAAAAGCTGAAACTATACGGAAAAAAAAAAAATCATAAAATCTGAACATTCAGCATGCGAACCAAAATCCAAACCAAAGCCGCCAAATCTTCGTTTGAATTGCATATTCAAGTTCAGACCTTAAAAACCAATCTAACTACACCATTATCTTTTTCTTCAGAAAAACAAAACCCAAACCATCAACAGCTCCAAAACGGTAAAACCCCGGTGAAATCCAAAACCAACGAGCCGGAGACGACTATTTCCATCTAGCATCCGGCACCCATGGAAATTTCAGAAAATACCGCTTCGTCTCCGCACAGTTCTGAAACAACGAGCCTTGCTTCGTTCTGCTCGCAGAAAGGAAAAAAGAGAGACACCGCAACAGAACAGAAGCCAAGAAGCCTTCTTTCTTCACCTAAATAAAACGAATTTTTGTATTAAAATACGTATCCAGAATATAAAGTTATTCAAATACCCCTGATATTTTTATGTAATAACGAATCTGGTAATATCGCCGAAAGTACGTTATAATGGAGGAAGCAAAAGCCGGAGACCCACAGCAGAAGGTTGAACTTCAAACTTTATTATCCCAAAGTACGGTATCTAAAATTCTAAATTTGGTAATACAATAAAGGACCTCAGCAATGAATCTTTCCGTTAGATTCATAAAAGATTTACTTTCGCCTTCTTCCGGTACTTTCTTTAGATGATATCACTTGTTTTTATTGTTATATTGAGCTGTATTTGGTTGCAGCGCAAATAAATGCATTTTTTAATAGAAAGATGATTTCATTAAACAGGAGAATAAAGGGAAATATGGACCAACAAACAAACCAAAACAACACAACACCAAATTAGAAGAAAACAAGCTAAGATAAGCAAAGACACAAAGAAAACACTAACCCAAGGAATCTAAAACAGACACGAACCAAAAGGGGAAACTAACTATTCACCATCTAATAAAAACAGTTATAATCCCGTTGGCTCACTTTGGAAGGAGTATAGCGACAATATTTGCTTCCTAGGATCCACATGAAACTCATAACCAAATCTTCACAAAATTTTACAATATCGTCCTTTAAAAAACCCAAGTCTTGCTTGACCATTTGCCATTGAACCATTCAAAAGAGAAACAAAATTTCACAACGCAACTTGTTGTGACCCAACCTTTTTTGTAAGCTTAATAGCTTCAACAAGAGTGAGAGCTTCTACAACTAAAGAAGAACCAGAAAGATTTTATCCGCATCCAACCAATCAACAAACTCTTTTCTGCATCCCTTGCCAAAAACCCACAAGCAGCTTTATTTGGCAACAAAAAAACACCACCTACATTTACCTTGAAAAAGCCCACTTTTGGAGGAGATAGTGTTGTTAAGCGGACTGGATTTGGTAAAATACGATCTAATCCAATATTGGGCCATTTATAAATGGACTGGACCAAATCCATACAAACCAAGTCCGATATGGTCCAAATAAAATGGAAATGGACCGGATTGGGTCCAATCCAATCTAAATTGAATCAAACACTAAGATAACATGAGAAATCTAGAAAATATATAAAAATAGCACTTTGATAAAAAAAAAAAAAGGACTTCGGTAAAATGCAAATGGACCGGATTGGGTCCAATCCAATCCAAAATGAATGAATAAAAGTACTTTTGTAAAAGTCCTTTCATGACAAAAGTACTTCCGCACAAGTGATTTTATAAAAGTATTTTCATAAAAGTGTATTCGTGAAAGTACTTTTATAAAAGTGTTTTCACGTAAAAGTACTTTTGTAAATGTGCTTTCATAAAAGTACTTTTGTAAAAGTGCTTTCATAAAAGTACTTTTCATAAAATTACTTTTATAAAAGTACGTTTCTAAAAATGCTTTTATAAAAATGTTTTCATAAAAGTGCTTTCATAAAATTACTTTTATAAAAGTACTTTTGTAAAAGTGCTTTCGTAAAAGTGTTCATAAAAGTGCTTCCATGAAAGTGCTTTCATAAAAGTGTTTTTATGTCAGCTTCAGTTTTGATCAGTTTCAAATTAGACAAGGATTTGGCCTCGTGATCAGATTATTAGGAATATGGTTTAGGTTCAATTCAGACTAATAAGAATATGGACCAATTTGTTTTGGATTAGCCCAATCCAATAATTATAATGGACGATCCAAATCCAATTTGATAAGGTTTGGATCAGTTTGGACTCAATCGAAAGTCGGTCCATTGACACCCCTAGGAGGAGAACAAGCCTCCTAAAAATCCTTGCCTCTACTAATGGAGAAGCTTTCCCACCCTTGATGCAAGGGCAAAGACCTCTTTGTTCTCAATTTGTTTATTCAATGAATGACCAAGAGAGGATTAACGATTTAGTTTTCAAAATAAAATGTATTTCTATCCTTCTAAATTTCCCATCAATAAATAGAAAAATTAACAGGAACATGCTCAAACCAATTAATAAAGGGCCTACAATTCAATATCAAATATGTTCTTAGGCTCATCCAGAACCAAGCCAAATACATCTACCTCTATCATAGAAAAAGAAAATGCTTTTTCTTTGGGTCAATTGGAAGGTGCCATATGGTTAATTAGCACCTTCTCAATTTGAGCCTGACCCTTTACCCACACACCATTGCCATTCTTTAATTTAATAATTTTGTTCTTTGCTCTTCTCCTCACGGTAGCGTTGTGAAAAAAAAAAATCTTGTACTTTTATCCTCATACTTTAACCAATTGACTCTAGACTTCTAAGCCTACATATTTTCCTCCCTATGTAGCAAGGTATGTAACTCCTCCAATCTTTCAGAATTAGCACCATTAAAGTTAGATCCCCCATTTCCTCTTCTCCCCCTTTCTTGAATTCTTATTTACTCCAATTCCTAAGTACAGAGCTTAGCTTGTAACACGAGCCAGGCTTGGATTTTCAGTCCTCAGGCCCAAGAAGTCGGGCTTTTTGATTTCTCAGGCCAGGCTCGGGCCTAGCCCTTAGGTAGCCCGAACGTGGCCCAATTATATATATATATATATATATATTGTGTGTGTGCATGTAAATGTTGCATACATATTTACATATATATACATACATATTTGTATATATAACATTTGTATAGAAATTTTGCATACATACATAAATATATGGATATATATATATATATATGCATAAATACATTTATATATGTATAATTTTAAAGTGGGTTCATTGACCAACCGAAACCCAGATTAGGCCTGAGCCCAACCCGAGTGCATCAAATTACATGGCAGGTTGGGCTCGGGTTGGGAAAATTGGGCTTGACCTCGGGCTCAAGCCTTAAGCCCAAATTTAAGAGGCGGGCCTGGGTTGACCATAAACCCAGCCCAACCTACCCAACTTGCACCCCTATTTGCCACTCTAGTTATCTTTTTATAGAAGATTTGTTTCTTTTCCTTTGCTACCTCTCCATAAACAAAAGAACACCACCAAGGGACCCTAAAATTGTGATGGTGAGGATCAACTAAACAAGCCCTTTTGCTCCTATAATACAAATTCCGTATCGCCTATTTTGTAGGGAAATGCACAACACAACACCAGTCCTCTATTTGGGGGCATTTGAACCCGTGTAAATCTTCTTCAAACATTGATCTGAAATTAATTTTTTATTTATCAATCCCCCTAGAAACTTTCTTGAACAAGAACTCCTATTGTAGAGAAAACACAACCTACCGAATTTGTTTTTTCAAATTTAGGAGACAAAATTCCAAAATTTTCCTTTCTAAAAGAATGCAACTCACCATCACAATTTAAGGGTGTGCTAACAACTAAAAACCTTACCTCCAAGAGACCCATTTTTTTATCCAAGAGATCCTTAACCACCTTATCCCCAACAACTAAAACCTTACCTCCACAAAGGGATTTTTTTTATTGGAGGTTTCTTATATTTAAATCAGTCACAATCCCATAGGGTAAACTACCTTAGATGAATGCAGACAAAACTTTTGACAACCCTTGAAAGGCAATTTTAAATGGTGATTTTCTCCAATGTTTGGAAAGGCAATTTTAGTGTTGAAATAGCTCATGACTTCCCACTCTATGTCCTCATTTGGTAGCATATTCTTATAAGGTTTGGCATAACTACTCAGGTTGTTCTCCCTTGATTCTAAACATTAACCTTATAGTTTAAATATTTTTTTATATGAGGGTTTAGGGTTAACAAACCAGAACCTGCTCCAAAATCTAATTCATCAACTCATTCCAAAGTTTTCTCCTATTCATACATGGTAACAACTTCAACCTGCTTTGTTTTTTTCATGAATTTTTCATTTTCCCACCAAACTATAAACCTCGTTTAACAAATTACCCAGAACCAAACTAATGGATTCAAAAGTTATTCCCTTATTGGAATTTACTAGCATTAGGCCTACAACTATGCTACTTGATTTGGTATTTCTTCAATGGCAAGTTTCAACCTTTACCTCTTTTGGTTAGCTATCTCAATTTGAACCCTCTCCACTCTATTCCCTATGACCAAAAAAGGTAATATTTGTGCCTACCATATTATTGCCTCCTTAAAGCCAAATTCCTTTTTGATCAAAAACTTGGACCTTGTCGAAAAACATCATTAGAAAAGCCAACAAACCCAACTTCCTATTAAACCTCCTAGTGCTTCCATCTTCCACCACACTAGTACCTCCATCTTCTAAGAATAGTTGCCTTTTAACAAGGAAACACCGACTTCTCTTTACTAGTTTAGCAATATTCCCTTCCCATTTCAGTTTTAATGATTTGTAATGTTTATTCTTGTCTTATTACCGCCTCCTTGAAGACAATTCCTCTCTAACTGAAAATTTGGACCTTGTTAGAAAATCTTCACTAGAGAAACCAACAAATCAAACTTCCAATTGAACCTACCAGTACTTCCATCTTCCATTACACTAGTACCTCCATCTTCTAAGAATAGTTGCCTTTTAACTAGGAAGCACACACTACTACTCTAGACTGGTTCAGCAATATCTTCTTCCTATTTTAATTTTGATGATTTATCCTTCATTTTACCTCTCTTATTAGGTTATTTCCTTTCTCCTTGAATACTAACCACACTCATTCCTTAGCTTTTAACCATGGCCCATAAACACTAGGACCCTCAAAATCTTCCATCATCCATTTATCCATTTTTTGAATTAAGAGCTCCACCTCTTTTGTTATTAAATATTTTTATCTACACAACTCTTTTCATTGTGACCCTACCTTCCACAATTATAACAAAATAGCAAGAGTTTTTTTCATACTTGAAAGGGACCACTCTTCCTTACCATATTCCAAGAATCCCTTATATCGTTTGGTTAGCAATTTTTTGACATTTAACTCACTCTAATACATAGACCAGTATCCTACTTTGGCCTTTTCTTCCTCCTCTTGCACATCCATTATGGATTAATTATAGATTCACCCACTTCCTTAGCCAACATCTCCATAGTCTTTCTCGTTCGGTACTCCATAAGCCCTTCTAATATTCAAATCTAGATAAACTTGGTTACTCTGGGGGTTTTTGATTGGTGCTTGAATGGTGATGAGAAAAAAGATGAACTTGGTTACTCCGGTGAAGGGATCTGGTAAGTGTGCACCTGAGTTTTTGTCCGTAGTTTTGGTGGTGTGCCACTTCCCTTCCAGCAAATCTGTTGGAGGGAAGCGAAGATGGGAAGCTTTCAATTGGTACCGAAGAGTGGAGAATGAAGGCTGGGCAAGGGTCAATCTCTCCTATAGTGATGCGGCGGCAACAAGTGCTTGGCCTACTTTTGGGTCGTCAAAGGTGAAGATGATTGGCGGTAAAAGGGTGGTAGTTACAGACCCTTAGGTGGTGAATGCAAGAAGGGAGTTCTTGTGGAATTGTTTGGTGGGAAAGTTCCGATGGGGGAAGGGAACTAGGGAGGTGGAGATGTGGGCAAACAGGCAATGGAGGGAGGTGGGGGAGTGAAAGTGAAGAGAATGACAGACGACCTCTTCCTTTTTATCTGTCTGTTGAGAGCTGATGCGGAATGGGTGTTAAGAAATGAGCCTTAGTAGTTGGAAAGAAACCCCCTATTGTGGGGTCTTCATAGAGATAGATGATTCTCCTCTAGAGATTGCGACTTGTGAATGGGTAAGAATGAAAGTTTGTAGGGGTGATCAAATTCTGAGCAAGATCAAAGTGGTGGTGGGGGAAGTGTTGTTCACTGTCCAGATTTGGCAAGAGATGTTGTCGTCTAATTGAAGATGGAGAGGGGGAGAAGAGTTGCCTTGGAACGTTCAGATAGAAGAGAACGGGCTTTCAGATTGTACCAAGACTTGGGTCTTGGAAGATGCTGGCGAAAGTGTTATTCCCCGTATGTTTGAAGAGGTGTGAAGTCAGAAGATTTGTACACGATCAATCTCTCTGACAGTCGGTGGTAGAGAAGTACCTGCAAATCTTAGATTTCTTATGAGCCATCCAATTTCAGTGACAACGAAGGTTCCAAATGGGCTCGATCAGGAAGCCAATGGAAAGGAAGTTTGAATTTCAAACCTAGGTGACAATGGGCAGACCTTGGGAGTGGATGCCATTAAAGGCTTGATCAAAGAGTGTCTGGCCAAGCTACAACTTGCACCTAGGGAGGGTCGTGCGTCAAATATTCAAATCATGGACCACTACCCCCCTCTTCTCAACTCACATGTGGCCCATGGCAACTTAGATGATGATTCTGGGACTAGGTCACCCTTTCCAACCTAGTCGGGTTTATCTTCCTTTAACTCAGATGTTGGGCCTAGGCCCAAAGCAAATACTGAGCCCAGGTCCCCCCTAGTCGAAGGGTGCAGACGAACTTTGATCTCAGAACCCCTGGTTGGTTTAGCCAACCGTTTACGGGTTTAGGGGCCACTCAAGGTTCTCAGGACCAACATTTAAATACTCTATGATGGAAGAAGAAGGGTGGGAGGGGGGACTTTGGACCTCCACTCACCTGAAATGAAGCCTATGACCCTCCGACTGCTTTTACCGAGGCAAGGTCTCAGTTGGAGTCCAACAAGTTTGCCGGGCTACGAGTGGAAGATAAGTTGATTGAGGTGGATCCGATTGCAATGGTGGCTTCATATTCTCAGGCCAAAGGTGGTGGAGGTGAGCAAGAGGGTGCCGGTTCATAGGTGGAAGGTAGCAAGCTTTGTGCTGCTAATGTGGGTGTTGAAATGGAAGGGCAAATGCAGAAGATCAGCAGTTTGATAGTGGTTCAGCCGAGTCAGTAGGGGAGCAATCAGTGAGTACATGTGCTTCTTCCAAGGTTTCTTCTAAGATGCTGGGTTTGGGAAAGTTTCTAGGGATTTAATTAGGAGGGTTTGAAGAGACAATCAAATATTTGGAGGGATTAGAGCAAAGAATGCTTCTGGATAGGGGAAAGCTACAGCAAAGAAGGGGATAACAAATCTAAGAGAAGCAGAGAAATGATGTGATTGATTTGGGGCTTAAATGACAAAGAAGGCAGTAGTGAGGAGAGTGTGAGGGAGGAGAAAGGCTTGAGTGCCAAGCTTTCCTTTGCTTTAGTGATATGTAATGGAGTTAAAGTTACTCTCTTGGAACGTTAGGGGTTTGGGGTCGGGGAGAAGGAGGCTTGTAGTGTGTGAGTCTGAAGAAGTCAGGGTCAAAAATTGTGTTGCTCCAAGAAACTAATATGGATAGTGTTGAGGCTACAGTGGTTAGAAGCATCTGGGGGGAGGGAGATGTTAGGTGGAGATCAAACTCAACAGTCAGGAGTGCAGGGGGGTTGCTGAGCATGTGGAACCTGACGGTTTAGAGTTTGGTTTCCTATAAGATTGGAAATTTTTTAATTTCCCTTGTCTTTAAGTTTGTAGATGGTAATGTTTGTCAAATTACTAATGTATATGGTCCTAATGATCAAAGCCTGAGGGAGGAGTTGGATGTGGCAAGGGGAAGTTTCTCTTATCCTTGGGTTATTGGTGGGGATTTTAATGTCACTCTGTCTACGGAGGAGAGAAGCTCTAGAGGGAGAAGATCAAGGGATATGGTTTAGTTTGTTGATTTCATTAACAGATTTGAACTTCAAGACTTACCCCTTCACGGTAGTCAATTTACTTGGACCAACAACCAAGATTTGCCTTACCCTTATGAGGTTAGACAGGTTTCTGGTTACTTCTAATTGGGAAGATATCTTTCCAGAGTTTAAGCAGATTGCCCTTCCTAGGCCAATTTCAAACCACATTCCAACTCAGCTGGTTTGTGGTGTCAGATTGAGAGCAAAAGTCCCTTTCAAATTAGAGAATGC
Organism: Nelumbo nucifera; assembly: GCF_055504915.1. NCBI lineage: Eukaryota > Viridiplantae > Streptophyta > Magnoliopsida > Proteales > Nelumbonaceae > Nelumbo > Nelumbo nucifera. The sequence continues at coordinate 54,129,353 of NC_142656.1, read as the reverse complement.
CTGGTTTGAGGATGCTACCCTAATTCCTTTGTTGAAGTCTATTTGGGAGGATCTGTCGGTTGTGCATACCAGTTCAATCATTCTAGCAAAGAAATTGGGGACCATCAAAGCAAGACTAAATATTTGGAAATTGGAGAAAAATATGAGTCTAGATGTTGAGAAGTAAGCTCTCCTAAGTACCATAAAGGAAATCGACTTAGCTATTGAATTGGGTCATATTTCTAAGGAGCATAGGCTAAAAAGATCTCAAGCAAAATTGAAGTTTGATAAATTGGCAGTATCAGAAGAAATCAAATGGAGGCAAAGAGCTAAAGTGGCTTGGATTAAAGAGGGGGATAGGAATACACACTTTTTTCACAAAATGGCAAATGGCAGAGATAGAGCCTCTGTAATTACTAGGTTGGAGGGAGAGGGCAGGGTGGGTGTCTCTGAGACTAATATGAAGCTAGTGGCTACTAGCTTTTATAAAAAGTTGTACAAGGAGTCTTGGTTCTTCAGACCTTTTCCTAGATCCCTTTCTTTTAATCAGTTGTGTGATGTGCAATCATTTCTTATTGAAAGATCCTTCACAAATGAGGAAATAAAAGTAGCAATCAAGTTGTTGGTTGATGAGAAGTCTCCATAACCTGATGATCTTACAAATCTTTTCTATATTAAATGTTGGGATGTGGTGAGACAAGACATTCTGAATGTTTTCCAGGACTTCTATGAGAGGGGATCATTGTAGAGAAGTCTGAATACTACCTTTATAACCCTCATTCCAAAGATTGAAGGTGTTGTAAATATTAAGGACTTTAAGCCGATTAGTCTTCAACATAGCTTTTACAAAATCTTAGCTAAAGTGCTTGCTGAGAGAATGAAAGGGGTCCTTGGTAGTGTTATCTCAAATAACCAAAGTGCTTTTGTTCTGGGTAGGCAGGTGTTGGACTCTGTTCTCATTTCCAATGACCTCATTCATTCCAGGAAAAAAGAAGGTTCCCCAAAGCTGATTTGTAAACTTGATATTGAAAAGGCCTATGATCATGTCAACTGGAGATGTGTTGATCTTGTGTTACATCCGATGAATTTGGGCAGAAATGAAGGAATTGGGTTAAAGATTGTATCACCTCTCCAAAGTTCTCGGTCTTGGAGAATGGATAGTCTACAAGCTTCTTTGATAGTTCTAGTGGTCTTAGATAGGGTGACCCCCTGTCTCCTCTTCTATTTATATGTGTAATGGAGATCCTCACTCTATTCTTTAAGAAGGTTGCAGCTTCAAGTGAGTGGGAAGGTTTTGTCATTGCTCCGGGGGAGAGAAGGTGAATATTCTTCAATTTGCAGATGATACGTTGTGCTTTGTGGATGCCTCTCCCTCACAAGTGGAGTTAATCCTTGGGATCTTATCTTGGTCTGAAATGACTACTGGTCTAAAAGTTAATTGGAACAAGTGCCAAATTATCCTAATGGGCTAGGTTTCCAACTTAGCAGATTGTGCTGGTATTTTGGCTTGTCAGATTGAGTCCCTTCCAGTCGAATATTTGGGACTCCCTCTGGGGGTGAGTGGTGGTTCTGCAATTTGGGACCCGGTAATTGAGAGAATGGAAAAAAAGTTGGCCTCTTGGAAGGCAAAATACCTCTCTTTTGAGGGTAGGGTGACTCTGATTAAGAGTAGTCTCTCCAATTGACCCACCTACTTCTTGTCTCTATTCTCTATTCCAAACAAGGTAGCAAATCAGCTTGAAAAGCTTCAAAGGAGTTTTCTTTGGAGAGGCTGGAAGGAGAAGAAAAAAGTGCACTTGTGAGTTGGGAGCAAGTTTACCTCCACAAAGTTGAAGGGGGATTAGGCATAAGGAAGTTGAAATCTTTTAATTCTACTCTCCTCTGCAAGTGGATTTGGAGATTTGTAGCAGAAAATTATGCCTAGTGGAGATCTTTCATTGCTAGCAAATATGGTGTGGATTGGAGTAAATGAAGAATGAGAGACCCTCCTCCCAATTGGGATAACTCTCTATGAAAAGGGATAATGAAGAATTTTTCAACTCCGGTTGCTAGGATCGCAATTAAAGTTAGCAATGGTAGCAGGACCAAATTCTGGAAGGACCCTTGGTGCTCAAATGAACCCCTTGTTGATTCCTTCCCTCTCCTCTTCTAGTGTGCTTTGGATCAAGAGGCTTCAGTTGCAGGGTGCTATAGTGTATCTAGTGGTTCAGTTCTTTGGTCTCTTTCATTTCGAATGAACCTTTTTTATTAGGAGGTGGATAAGGTTTTGAATCTGTTGACCTGTCTTCAGGACCATGAGCTGGATTACGGTGCGAAGGATAAGTGGCAATGGAAGTGGAACTCAGATGGGGTGTTCTCTATCAAATCTCTAGCTTCTAACCTCTGTAGGAGGGGTATTCCTGATTTCCCTGATCAGCAAGTGTGGAATCCAACCAGCCCAACTAAAGCCAACTTCCTAGTTTGGACTATGGCTCTTAATAAATGTCTTACTAGAGATAACCTAGTGAGAAGGGGCATTCAGATGTTGAACCTATCTTGTAGTCTGTGTGGGAGTAGTGCTGAATCCACTAACCATTTGTGCATCCATTGCCCATTTTCTGCTCTGTTATGGGGCCATTTCCTCAGCTCCATGAAGTTAAGTTGGGTGATGGCGAGGTCGATTAAAGAACTGTTGTGTTTCTAGCAGCTTATGGGTTTGAGTAAGAAAAAGAAGACTATTTGGAAGATGATTCCAATTGTTGTAATTTGGTCCATCTGGACTAAGAGGAATAGAAGGATTTTCAGTAACAAGATTCTAAATCCGAAAGAGCTAATTCAGAAAACAGTGGGCAAGTTGACATCTTGGGTGTCTGTGTCTGCAGATTTCAAAAATTGTAATGTGTCGGTTGTTTTTCTTTCTAGCTCATGGTGGAATGTGTAATTGCTGATTTGATCAGTCAGCCTTTTCTGGGACTGATCTCAACTTCCTGTGTGTAATTTCTTTTCAATAAATATTACTTTACCTTTTCCAAAAAAAAACATTATATTCTAGATATCTAAGGTATCAAAAACTAGATGTGTAGTTGTCATTGAGGATGACTATTTATCAACATGAGTGGATAGCCTTTGCCTATCCAAGGCTCATTTAATAAGACATCCTCCATATCTCTCACTTCAAAACTTTATCTACAAGACATCATTCTTAAGTTTCTCGATCTTATAGTCTTCATCAGTCCACCACCAAAGTTTATAAAGCTTTTGCATCACTCCTTCCACATTAAGTGGTTTGTTTAAAAGGATCTTTTCCATAAAGACTACACTTCTCTATTCTATTTCATTCACTACATGTCCACATTTCTTTGAGTTTTCTATTTGCACTTATGCTATTCTCTACTTTTCCTTCACCTTCATTCAAATCCTCCATCTATCTTCATATATGTCCCAAAGGCAACTTCTTTCTCTACTCAAATCCTCACTAGACATTCCTACTAAAAAACGGGCTTACTCCCTCTCAGAGTAGTTCGCACGCTCTCTCAAAGCAACTCCCCTTAGAAAGTTTTGGAAATGTGTGGGATTACAAATAGGTAGAGTGTAAATTATAGTTTACTTTCTGCATTTTGCTTCAAATTTGATGTTGTCTTGTTTTTTATGAAAAGTAAAATGGTATGGTCCCACCTTATATACAAGAGAATAGAGGTAGGAGGAGGGTTATTTTGTTTGAGAGCAAGGTCAGAGGCAATATGATGCCCCCCCCCCCCAACACACACACACACACTTTGTATGAGAGAAATTTGAGGTAGGAGAAAGGTGATGCAAGTTTTGCATCAGTTTTTGATATGCAAAATTTACATTACTAGAGAGTGCAAACGAGACAGTCAGTACAAATTTTGTATCAAGTAAGAGTGCAAATCATAGTTACAATTTAGGCTCAGTCTAGGAAGAGTCCAATACAAATATATACAGTGCAAATACAAGGTTTAGAAATACTATATAAAAGGTTTTGTACTCAACATATTTGTATTTCAACTCTTTTTTAAATAAAACTAATAGTGTCCTCTTCCCAAATTGAGCCTGAATTTCCTCATGTGGGTTTGTGAAATATCACGACAACCAAAAACAAAGGATTTGCATAGATTTCCTTGTAAGTAGGGTCACTTAGTTAGACATCCATATAGTTTTAGGTATTTACTAAAACCTACCCTATAGTTTGTGTATTACTAAGTGTATGTTTGGGAGGGCTAAAGCACAAAGGCTTTTTGTTTTTTTAGATGGGTCCTAGGTGGACAACTAATAAACTGTGTTTGATGAAAAGTCTAAAGAGCCCAAATCTGCTATAATCAATCACTTGAAGGGTTTTCTTCTTTACCCTCTTTGAATAGCTTAAAAATTGGAAAATAAAAAATAAGTTGAGAAGAGACATTGATTTTCTAGGAGAGCTATTTTTTGTAGCTTGCTTTGAAGCAGTTAGTCAACACAACTCAATCAATGTTGAAGCTCTCCGAGACGAGCTCTAAAAACGTGAGAGGGTATGGGTTAGAGGTTTTAATTTTGAAAACACCCATGACAGATCTCTAATCAACATTTTAGAAATAAAAATTAGGGGTAGAATCAATATTTTGGCCTTTTTCTTTCCCTTCGATTAATTTGATCAAACAAACATTAGGATCAAAAACATCATTTCTTGCTCACATCTGAGCATAACAAGATAGGTGTAGTAAATAGATGAAACCATATCGGATGTTTACCATGATCCTTGTAATTATCTTTTGCATTTATCAAATTTGATTTTCTTTTCTTTTCATTTGGAATCATTTACTTGCAATTCTATCTTTCTCAAAAAAACAAATGTAAAACCTTGAAAAAATATAAACCAAGATTTACACTCGGCAATTTATCTTTCCATACATAATACATTAGCACCCATGCATGCATAAATGAAATTTATACCACAAAGTAAAAACAAAACAAATGGATTTGTTATTTTGGAACATGTGATGCATCTTCGGCCCCCATAGTGGTGACCAGGTGAGGTACTACATGCTACACCATTTTATTCAATTCATAGTGTAGTGGGTTAATGGAAGTGATAGGGCACATATGCGGGTCCATGTAGGGGTGTAAACGGATCGAATTTGAACCGGATCAGGTAATATTTGAATTCAAATCTGATTAGAAAATCAGATATCTGAATTCGATTTGATATATAATGGATATTGAAAATTAATATCTAAGTTCGAATCTGATTAAATATTTGAATATTCGATTTGAATTCTATTAATTAATTATTTTAGATAATTAATAAATATATAAAATAAATATTCTATTGATATAAAAGATATAAATTATTTATAAAACTTAATTATTATATATAAAATATATAAAATATTTTATATATTATATATAAGAATTAAATGATCAGTCGAATTCAGACATTTATTGAATCAAATCAGGTATCCAAATTCGAATCCGATAAACTATTTGATAAGAATAGGATATCCGAATTCGATCGGTTAAATATTTGAATTATCCAAATTCGATTCGATTATGTCAAATATCGAATTCGAAATAAGATTTTCGAATACTATTGCCACCCCTAGGTCCACTAGCAATCCCTAATTGAACTACTCTCAACTATTGGGGTCATTGGCTACAAACAAATGGATTTAGGCCATACTTGAGTGGACTCCCAAGCAAAGCTAAATTGTTTATAGCCTTTGGACTGTTTGATAATGGCTGAAGTGGTTGAATTGAATGACTTATAATAATAAAGTGTTGGGTTTTAGGCGCAAGATGGGCTAATCTTCTATTGTATTGGTTTATCTCCCTTATGATAATGGTTAATAAAATTTTAAAGTGGTCATTCCTCCACCTAGAGTTATTCACTAAAACAAAGAAATAAATCATTTAGTTTAGCAACCTCAACTGTTATCAAACATCTCCTTAGGGGCCATTTGATATAACTGCAGATGCTTAACTAAAAAGCTTATAGATTTGTATTTTAGGCTATGTTTGCTTTGAAGGAAAAAGTAGGGAAAGGTAGAGAAACCTTTACAAATCTTGTATAGCTTTCCTTACCTTTTCCTTCCTTTCCCTACATTTTCCTTCAAACCAAACATAGCCTTAGTAAATAAGATTTTAAAAAAGTTTCGGGACTTTTAGTACTCTTACACGTGGCTTAAGATGGAGTTGCCAGTTGTTTCCATATTTGTTTATCCTATGCACTTAGATCTTGTCGTGACTTCTAGAAGCTAAACTCCATCAGCATTGAACCATGGCTTTAAGCTAGGTAATTCAGGTGTGTGGAATTAACACTTTTTTTTTGTTTTTTTTTTCCTGATGTTCTAAGGCCATGTTTAGGAGTTCTCAAAATCTTGTTTCTAATGGGCCTAGCCCGAAGTCCAAGCCTGAGGTAGTGTAAAATTGGGCCCAAAGCCCAGCCTATGAACAGGTCTAGGCCCACGAGGTAGGGGCAAGGTTCAAAAAATTGCCCCGATACGCCCCTATAGAGGGTGTATTGAGGTTTTGACTGGTTCAGGGGGTAAAGGAACCTTAAACTGGCCCCTTGAACTGGATTTGAAAAAAATTAAAAAAAGTAAAAAAAATATCAATAGCCCCTATCGGTGTATTGAATGTATCGATATTTAGAACCTTAGGTAGGGGAGCAAATGAATCAGATCATAATCCAATTTGATTCAAATATCCCCATTTCATGTTTTTGGATAAGATTGGATAATAGGATCCAATAAAGGATCAAATTCGGATCACCAACTATATATATATATATATGTATATGTATGTATGTTATTTATATTGCATTTTGTGTTTTTTATAAAAAACATGTATACATAATGAAAGTAGTTGAAAAAATACATACATTTTTTATTTTTGTTTATTTAAACTATTATATTTTCTTTCCCTTTTAATAATTTATTATAATTTTTAAAATGAAATCAAATCAAACCATATTAAAACATCCAACGTCCTTATAAAATTTGAATTCAAATCAATACTTATAAAATCCGATTGAATCTTTTAGTTTTGAATTAGATTTAGATATACACTAATTTAAATCCGATTCGATCCATTTACATCCCTACAGGTAGGGTCGGAAATGATCAACCCATGAAAAAGGTAATGAATCTCATATAAACCTTGCCTCTACACCTTAATCCCTCTTAAATGAAATAAAAAATATATATAATTAAGGGTGATCATTTCAGCCTAAATAAAAATTTTGGGCTTAGCCCTTGGTTTTATGTTTAGGCCAGAGCGAACTTGCATCCGACCCACAAATTTCGGAATTTGGGGATCGGTAGGCCCAAAAGTTGCTATAACCCTCATCACCTCAATGATCACCCTTACCTATAATGCATATTATATGCATTTCGTGGGTTCTCTGTCCTATTAACATGGTGGGACCTGCAATTTGACATGGACACATGGCACGCGGTAAGCTAGAGTAAAAAGGGATACCAAGATTTGGTTTGATGTACCTTCTATGGATTGTTTTGATAGAATAGAATACTTCTTTATCTTTTGGATGAAGCAATGAGAGGAGATGATGCAAAAATATGTAAATGTACGGGAAATGTGGTATAATGTCAGCATAGTTTTTGACTTTTTTTTTTCACGAAAATGGAGGCGTGGTTGGATTTCAATTGTCCACATGGTTTGATGTGCGAGGACGTGCCAGTGAAGTAGCAGAACAGCGGGGAATTTGTCTGCTGGAAGAGTCGGAAATATGGGTAGCTGAATTCAGAGTTTACTCTTGATTATTCTGAGACTTGGGCAAAATTAAAGGAGGTTTGTTGCCTTGTTGGTACTCTAAATGAAAATGCCATTTGACAAATAGGAGGAGACAACCGTATACTTTGATATATTCATATACCAATCCAGCGGTGGACCAGGACCCATAACTAGCGAAACAAAACAAAACAAACGGATTTGAAAAAAATAAAAATAAAACCCAAAAAAGGCCCATGAGGCATGGACCAGTACTCGGTGGTCCTGTCTGTATTCTGTCCGACTTCGGGTACTGATTAAAATGAAAAAGCACGGGAAATTAATGTGTACCGTTCGGGGGAGCTGTGACCAGTAAATTAATGGGTCCCACCATAGATATTATGGTTTTCATGGTCCCAGTGTCCCACTACCACCGCAGATGTTGAGGGTGGTGGGCTTCATTGCTGGAGATTTCGGATCTGCGCCTCACACCGACCTTACGGCACGTTTCAGCCGTGCATATGAAACATCTCCGTAATTGTACGGCTGAAACTTGTTGTGAGGTCGGTGTAAAGCGTGCTCTAAAAGAGAAGATCTGATTCATTGCTGGATCGTGGATTGGATCTTTCGAGGGATTCCGGATCTCCTGTACACGAGAACTCACTACCCATACCATGGTTTTCAAAACTGGATCGTACCGGAAAAACCGGGAATCGGTCGCCTGACCGGTTCCATTTTTCCCCAAAACCATTGATTTTGGTTAGTAAATCGTTGAACCAGCTGGTTAACCATTTAAATGGTTTTAATCATTTTTTGATTTTTTTGATTTTTTTTTGTTAGAATGGGGCGACTGTTCGGATTGAACGGTCAGACCGTTCAAACAGGTAACTGGACCCCTGTCGGTTTGGTTTTAAAAACCATGACCCATACCATACGTACCCCCAAACATTACTTCTGTGCATTGGGATCATCTCCTCATGATTCACATCTACACCCCACATGCACATCTCAGCGTGAATGTTCCCAACGCACATTGAGATGTGCATGTGGGGCGTTTGTGGGGCACAAATGTGATCTTCATAATATCATGTAAGAGGATAAGATGTTCCCCATGTGTGGCTACGATTTTAGAATCCGGATCTGCTCCTCAGAGTCACAGAGCACACCTCACACTAACTTCATAGCATGTTTTGATCGCATATCGGGAACATTTCTCATACTTATATTTATTATTCATGGAGAGATATTCCCAGTGGCCCAGTGGGATGTGACGATGAGGTTGGTGTGAGGTACGTTTTGTGAGGAATAGATCCCAACTTGTGATGTTATATGGGTAGGTGTGGGTAGAATTGTTGTGGATAGGAAATCCAAACTCCTTTCGTAGACATCGCATCCCACTCGGTTAAGGGCCATAACCCATAGGGTAGGATGAATTAGTTCAAATCTCTTCCCAACCAAAAAACCGCTCCAATAGTTTTAACCATGGATTTTAAAAATGACCCAAAGACCGAATTGGTGAGGGGTCTGATTATCAGGTCGAATGGTCCAAACACTCAACCCAAACAACTGGCCCATTTTGACAAAAAATTAAAAAAAAAAAACAAAAATGGTCAAAATTGTTTGAACAATTAACTGCCTGGGTCAGTAGTTTGCTGACCCGAATCAACGGTTTTGGGCAAATATCTGGTTTTGGGGAAAACCGGAACCAATCACCTAACCGATTCTTGGTTTTTTCAGTCCAATCGTCTCATTTGGTCCGATTTTGAAAACCATGGTTTTAACATCATCTTCGGATCGATTCTTTAAAGAGGGTTCTTCACATGAATTCGGGAACTCCTCACATTGACCTCACAACACCTGAAATTGAAACCGGAACCGACCCTGTGTTAAGCAAAACCGACCTGGTCGGTTTGAATCAGGTTGGGTCGGTTTCGGCTCTAAGTTCAACCATGGTAATAAATTGAAATTTCAAAATTTTGATTCTTGAGAGTCAAATTGTATTAGAGATTGTGTTTGAGTTGAGGGGCTAAAGGGGGCGGACCAAGTTAGAATAGAAGTTATCAAGAAAATAGAAAGTCAAACTGTATTAGAGAAAGAATATTGAAATTTGTATATTTCAAAAACCTTCTAATCTAAGTAAAAAAGGGTACCTAATTCTAATTGTAATTGGTTGCCTATTTGGTGTAATAGACCATAGAAACTAGGATCCTTTGATTCTTTTCTTTAAACTTTTCCACAAAAATTCCTTGTCTAATTGTCTTACAATACTTGCCATTAATGTCATTCATAAGTAGAAGACTAGAAATTTAGGTTGTAACTAGGATAGAGACAACTTAATTAAGTAGGAACTAAGTAGGTTTTAACTATTAACTAGGAACTAACTACTATGTCGGTTGGTTCAGTTCGGGTCGAATTTGGTTTTCACACATGAAAACCAAAACCGACCTGAACCATCGGTTTATGATTTTTTACAACCCAAAACCGACCAATATTGAAGAAAACCCGACCGACTTGGGTTGGGTCAGTCTGAATTAGTCGATTTGGTTGGGTTGGGTCTTCTTATGAACAATCCTACTTTTCAACTATACGTATAGAATATATCATTGCAAATTTTTATTCACAGGTAATTGTTCATTTGGAGAGGCTAGATCTGCTCCTCACAACTGGCGCCTCACATGCACATCCTACCATGCATTAGGAACATCTTTCGTACTTATCAATAAATATTCACGGTAGATGTTCCCAACATACGGTGGATGTGCGTGTGAGATGCCAATTTGTGAGAAGCAGATCCCGTCACTCATTTGGGATGTGCTCTACGGCAATACGCACTCTACGGGGAACCAATGTGAATTTATCCATGTACACTCCCATACATGATGAATCCTAATCCAATAGTGAGATTTGCAATGATGATTGATCTTTGACCTCCCAAAAGCATGTCATCTCTAAAAAAAGGTGTTTACAAGATTGAAATCTTTCGCCCTTTTGGGGATTTTTAGACCGCAAAGAATATATAATTACGTATTTGAATGCAAAGAATATTGTTCTAATATTTGACTTCTAGTTATGAGAAATGACAAGTGATGATTTTAGGGTGATAATATTATGATAAGTAGTAATTGTTTTGAGAAGGTGAACTATTTGGAGTATAATAAAAAATAAATTATTTTGTAAAACGGAATTTAAAATTGATAAGATAAAACTATCAAAATGTCCTTGCCACCAATAATTAGTGAATAATAATGTATAATTACATATTTATATATATTGATTAAATATTTATAATATGTTACTACACATTTAATAACTATTTATAAAATATGAATTAAATAATAAATATTATTTGCATTTAAATTATTAATAATTAATAATTAATATGAAATACAAGTAATTAATTACAAATAATTAATTGAAGTCAATAATTAAATGTTCTTTATTAAATAATTAATTAAAACAATAATTATTTCATTATTAAATAAATAATTTTTAAAGTAACTAATGACTTGATTAATTATTTACTTAAATATATAATTACTTATGTATTAGTTAAATAATTTAATGATTAACTAAATTAATAAAAATTATTTAACTAAAAATAAATATAATATTTAGAAAACTCTATAATTAAATAAATAAAAATTAACTAATAATAACCAAATAAAACTTAAATAATTATTGTACAATTAAAATAATTAAATCATAATAAATCATTTATTAAAATAATTAATTATAATAACCAATTAAATAATCAATTAAAGTAATTAAATAAACATAATTAATAAAATAATTATCTAAAAAATAATTACTTATTTAGTAACCTAATAATTGCAAATTAATTTAATAAATAAATAATTAATAAAAAATAATTAATTAAGGATAAATAAATACTAATTTAATTAAAAATAATTATTATTAAATAATTAATTAGTAACTATTTCATTAAGAGTAATGGCATAATAGTTATGAAATAATTAAATATTTAATTCAAAAAATTAGTTGAAAATATTTAATTAAATATTTTTGTAATAGTTGGTTTGAATATTGGTTAATTAGTTGGTCAAATATCGATTTAATTGTAAAGTTGAAATGACTAGAGCTTCTTGGAGTTTGATAGAGGGGTGGGATTGCCACCAAACCCACTCCCCTATTGTCACTCACCCACCGAGCATTCTAGCACCTTCCGATCCCCCATCGGCCCGATGGCCCGAGCCAATGGCGGTTTTGCAAAAGCACTATTTCCCACCATTGGCTTTTTTCGTTGGCCTGGGCCGTCTCCGCCTCATCTAGGTACTTATAGGGGACCTCCTCCCACCCTGTGGAGGTGGTTCCACCACTCGACTACTCCTGCGCCCCCCCCTCCGGGACCGTTTCTACGAATTGGCCGAATCGCTCAGAGGCCGATACGATGGGTACAAAGGGGTGGGATTACCCACTCTCTCCTACTGCCACTCACCCACTGAGCATCTCGACACCTTCCGATCGCCATCGGCCTGATGGCCCGGGCCGACGGTGGTTCTGCAAAAGCACCATCTCCCATTGGCCCGAGGCGTTTCCGCCTATCTAGGTACTTATAGGGGACCTCCCCCCACCCCATGGAGGTGGTTCCGCCACCCGGGTACCCCCATGCCCCCCCTCCGGGACCGTTTATGGGAATTGGCCGAATCGCTTGGAGGCCGATCACTCCTAATTGTTACTTTACATTGCTTTGTGACGCTACATTTTGATCAAAATTTTAATCACAAGGTTTCAAGGCAATATCTATAAAAAATTGTTTTCTGCATTACTTTACGCCTTTCATTTATAAATTTATGTAGTTAGAGCTGACTAATCATTAGCTCTCTACAAAATTTTCATTTGTTAATATATGCTTAGAGTTGTAAGGTGAGAGAAAGGAAAAATAAAATGGTTTCCAATCATCCTCGTAAGATCTTCAATTTATGGGTATGGTTCCGAATGAGTTGAGCCCCTATCTGCCACCTAATAACATCGATATTCCCTACAACAAACATGCTACATGTTAGTATTAACATGAGACATATAGGCATGTGCTAGCAAATGAAATTCACATATACTCACAAAATCAAAGTCAAAATCTGAACCTCGGGTGGTGCAATCCATGTACTTCATAACAAACACTCCACACTCTCTACCACTACAAAAAAGATACACTTATTGACTCAATAACTACCTAACAAGTACCCATACACCTAAGCATTAGATCATACAACACATACCCAATCTGTTGGGGGGTTGACTCTATGAATTGAAACAACCAATCAATGATCCCGGGATCAAATGGTGACAGTTTTTCTCTCAAAGTTGTTTGCTGCTTGATATTAGACTCATCTTATACCCAATTAGTAATGTAAAAATCAACTCATGATACATAACATGGATCTTGCATACGTGTCGTGGAGGCTATTGTTTAAGGAACTATTGGCTTCGATTCTGTAGTCCACCATATTCACCACTAGTAGCTACCAGTGTGAGTCATCAGATAAAGGTATTAAAACATTATTGCACGTCAATATTTCATAGGGCTTCAACCATTGATAGAGAACATCGTTGTGGGCATTTGATAAATACAACTACATTACAAACAATAACATTGGGATTATATCACAAAATGCATCACAAGCATATGAATTTCAGACACTCTACAGTCAACAACCCATACCGATGTCATCAAAGACACATAACATATGTTCATGGTGTTGGTGTTTCTTGCCTTTAGCAAAAACTCATATGCATCAATGACCTACACAGCTACACACATCAAATTGACCACATTGACAATTAGCCTTGTATGACATGCAACACTCCCCTAAACCAAAATAATACCTCATCGTACACCCATGCTTTTAGGCTGAAGAAGGGCAACAAACAATCCAGGGTAAAAAACACAACACCATTAGTCCATACCATTTGATCACTACCATAACCATTAATCAACCTCGTTACTCAATAAAAAAAATAACGATACAAATAAATTCTAGTTTAAAGCAAATCACTTAAATAGACACAATCTACTAAACAGTCATGTGCACTTGCCCTTTCTTTTGATTCTTCAAGAACCATTCACAACTTCAAGGTCCTCCTTTGGGACCAAGTCCTTCATCTTAAAAGAATTCCACAATTATCATGCATCCACCAACTCCAACAAATATTCCATGAATAAACTAATAAGAAAGCCGAATCAAACCAAAACAACCCTACAAATAACCCCAAAACAACACCAACAATGATCATTTCACCTTCGCCTTCACTTCTCTTTTGGACCCTACAGCAATAGCAAACTCTTTTGCTACTTGCCCTTACCCGAGGTTTGTAAGTTTCGGCAATAAAGGGCGAGCCATTAAGAATTTCACAGGATGGGGCTGCAACGCTAGTCCTTTTAGGAGATTGCTCTAACCCTGTGGTGCCGCATGCAACTCTAGTAGGAAAGTTTGCACCATAATCATTTGCCAAACCTTCATGCCCCTCACTAAATGGTGCTACATCAGGGTCCAACCCACTATTTTCATCATTCTACGAAGCCTATTTACTTCATCATGAAGCTCCATGTTCTGCTTTCTTGTCAAGTTATACCCTTTGGCCTCCGTACATAGAATTTGATATTCCATGGATTCCACGCAAGATTTGCAAAATTCCTGAAAAATCAAGTTAGAAGCAATTTAACAAATCTCAACATTAGTAGTAAGTCAACTTGTATATAACTCAAAACATGTATGATACACTAATCATACCTTTTGCCCAAGCCGACGCCACCCATGACCAGCATCCTCTCCATCATAAAAAGGTTCCCCACCCACACCATGGCCCCCTCGGTCCACAAACTACATATCAAAACAAAGGTTAATAACTAACATGTACTTAGATCACATAAAGGACTCCACTCTAAAGAAAAATAAAATAAAACTTACATAGCCCTCTGACGGAACATCCACTAAGGCCATCTCCTTGCTAGTAGGGTTCAAACCCTCAATAACCTATAATAAGTTTATAAATTCATATGAGATCTTCAGTTTCTACTAGAACTAAATAAAAAAAAAATACAAACACCACAAGTAGAGGAGCAGAAGTGAGAACCGTTTCTGCCCTGGATTTCTTCAACAAATCGACCCTCTTCAACTTCCACTAACACCCCATATTCCCCCACTTAAACCAACGAAGATTGGAATCAGGAACTGAAGGATTGAATAATGTTGTGTGCTCATAAAGCCATGCCTACAAAAAAGAAATCAACCAATAAACGATCGTCAATTGAATGATAATAAATAAAAAAATTGAATGTCATCCACACTAACCATCAACACTGCACTGCATTCAAATAGACAGCCGCTATACGAGGATGAGCCTTTGTTCGATCCAACACCACAACCGAAAACAAACTGATCAAAACCACTAACCAAGAATTGATGTACACATTTACCCAGGCATAATCACCGATACGCTGTAAATCGTCAACGTATCTGGCCCAGAAGGAACTCACCCTCGAATTGCCTTGAGGAAACAACACACAACCGAACAAGAACAGAATAATCAACTTTACCACCTCCTCAACGTACTCCTCACCATCTAATCGTACAATCTTCTTTAGCCTACGCCACACAAGATCCAACTCTATAGAGGCAAAGTGATTTTGATCAAATCCAAAAGATATTTGTAACAATCCACTACCAACAATGCCTTCTGATAGGGAAATTGTACTACCCGACATGCCAAGACCCGTTATCTGGGCAACACCAGCCTCACTGAATTGCACAGTCCTTCCACAAACTATAAAACACTGCCTAGTCGAGTCCCACAATTTAACTAAATAATTCAATAAGGACGTCTCTACAATGACCTGTGGCAAATCCAAAAGTGTCAAAGGGAGTCTCTTGGAGCCTTCTCTTGTGCTCCACACTTAGAGACAAACTCTGCAACATCTCCCTAGACCGTTTCGAGGAGCACCTAGTCCCAACTTTGTCACCTAACATTTTTTTGTCAGGAATTTAACAACTTATTGTTAGCACAAGTAACAAAAAAAAATATAGTACCATTTAAATTTCATATATAAAGAATGACAAAACTCAATTAGCACTAGGGGTGATCATTTCAGCTCGACCCGAAAATTCTAGGCTTCGGCCTAGGTTTTGTGTTCATGCCCGACCCGGGCCCAGGCCCACATTAGGCCCGCAAATTTTCAGGCCAGGTTTGGGCTAAGCCCGACCCACATATATTTAAACTTACATTTTGTGTATAATGTATACATGTTATTTTACATTATATTATATATTTTATATATAAATATTATAACATCACATGCATACTTTATATATTATATTAATGTATAAAATAAGTTTATATGCATTTTATGCCACTTAATATATAGATATGTAATGTTTTTATATGAGAGACATTGGCCCGGAATTAGGCCCGGCCCGGCCCGAACCCGTATAGATTTGGGCTAAGGCTTATGTTTCAGGCCCGGAACCCTGGGTCAGTCCGGACCCAGGCCTAAGTTATAGCCCTTATCATAAGTGCAAAGCCCAGTCTGGGCCCGGCCTGTCCCGGCTCATGATCACCCCAAATTAACACTCAACAAAACCAAGAAATCAACTCCCAACAACAAACCAAGAAATCATCAAAACCAAAATAAACAAACTGTGCAGAATGCAGACACAGCTAGATTATTTCCGCACTCAAAGAAGTGGAAAACACATTGTAGCTCTGATGATGAGAGATGAAGCTCCGAAGCTCTGGTGATTAACGGCAAAGAAAAATGGGAAAAACGTTGTAGCTCCGGTAATGAGAGATGAATCTCCGGTGATTAAAGACTCTGAGAAACAGAGATTAATGACAATGAGAAATGGATAAGAGAGTGAATAATATAGTTTTGAAATGAGGAAGAAGAGGATGGAAAGATATTATACCTTTTGGCTTTGAGAAACAGAGAAGAGGATGAAACTGCTACGTTCGGTTCAAATGAGGAAGAAGACTAAAACTGCTGCATTTGATTCAAATGAGGAAGAAGAAGACGCTGCTAGTTCAATTCAAATGAGAAGACGATGGAAGATGTTTACCTTTGAGGAAGAAGAATATGCTGCTAGTTCGGTTCGAATGAGGAATAGGTGAGCAAGAAGACGACGGAGATGCTGCTGCTTTCGGTTCGAATGAGGAAGAAGATTACCGTTGGGATAAGGGGTAGACGATGAAAGATATTTAGCTTCGAGGAAGAAAAAGGCGCTATTGGTTCAGTTCAAATGAGGAATGGGGTGACCAAGAAGACAACTGAGACACCGCTGCTGCATTCGGTTCAAATGAGGAAGAGGATTACCATTGGGATGACAGTTTAATGGAATCAAAACTTTAACTTATCAAAGTGGCAAGGGGGAGCCGAAATAAATTTTACATTTATTAGGTGGGGGTGACATTGATTTTGATTTCCGTACGTCCTTAATTGAGTAACTTTGTAAAACAAACAAGAGATGTGGTTGTTTAGGCATGTTTGGTGCCTCATTCTTTATTTCTTGTTCATTTTAGGCAAGAATGAATAACTTAGAGCAATGTTTTCAAATTGCCGTTGACCCAGACAGTCGGACTGTTCAGGCAATCGGTTCCGTTTTATCCTCAATTGTAAAACAAACAAGAGATGTGGTCGTTGACCCAGGCAGTCGAACCGTCGACCCGTTCAACAATTTTTTATCATTTTTTGTTTTTTATTATTTTTTAATTTTTTAATTTTGTTGTTAGAATGGGCCGTTCATTCAAACCGGGCAGTCGGACCGTCAACCCAAAAACCGGTGGCCAAAACAGTTCCATTTTCAAGTTGTTTTTTAAAATGTTGACTTAGAGTATTTGGTTACAAAATTCTTGCCATGGGTCACATTCTTGTTAGAATGAAAAATCAGCCCCATAGCACAAAAATTGAGTAGCCTCCAACATGAAAATTAATCATGCCCCATCATGCTCATTTTCATTCTTCGAGGATACTCTCTCTACCAAACTGCTACCATAGATGTTTACTTTTGCAAAAGCACTTTTACGAAAGCATGTTTACAAAAGTATTTTTATGAAAGCATTTTTATAAAAGTACTTTTACATGAAAGCACTTTTATAAAAGTACTTTTACATAAAATCACTTTATAAAGGTAAATTTATAAAAAGTACTTTTATGAAAGTAAAGTATTTTCACGAAAGCACTTTTACAAAAGTAGTTTTAGTAAAGTACTTTTATGAAAGCATTTTAATAAAAAAGCTTTTACGAAAGTACTTTTATGAAATCACTTTTATAAAACACTTTTTTGAAAGCACTTTTGCTAAAATACTTTATATATTTAGTTATTAACAATATTTATAATAACTATTATATATTTATATAATTAGATAATTATATATAACAATATTTATATATCTAACAATATTTAGAAAATGGATTGTAGGTTGCTCTCACGTGGGAATCTACTCTCATCCTGCACGGAGAGAGCACCCCTTTCCTATATATATTGAGAAGGTGAACTATTTGGAGTATAATAAAAAATAAATTAATTTGTAAAAAAGAATTTAAAATTGATAAGATAAATCTATCAAAATGTCCTTGCCACCAATAACTAGTGAATAATAATGTATAATTACATATTTATTTATGTTGATTAAATATTTACAACATGTTACTACACATTTAATAATTCCTATATTCCCTTTTCATCACTTTTCATTGTGGGTAACCTCTATTCTAGTTATTTAGATTCAGAAAATATTTGACATGAAGATACAAATTAACCAACAAAAATATAAGGTTTGCAGGGTTTTTTACGACATTAGCGCAAACTGGCCAATGTAGATATATATTTTGTTGGCTTGGTGTTATGAACATCTATCCTTTGTAATGGAAGCTGGTAGAAACAAAAACTATTCAAGAGAAGAGGCCACATACCTTAGAAGGAGCTCCAAGATGCTTATCCCAATCTCTGTGAGGAACTTGACTCCGGCTACTACTATTTCCTTCATAACCCATATGAGTACTTTGTTATTTGTTGGTTGGTGGCAACAATCCCTTACAAGATTCATCTAGAACAGTAGTTACACTACTGTCCTGTTCCATAATTTTTTCCTTTAATGATTGACTGCTAATGGAATAAAACATATATTTTTTTGGGGTCATATTGATTAGAGACTTCTGCTCCTTCTTTGAGAACTATGTAGCTGCAGCTCATGCACCAGCTATGGCTGCAGTGAGGCTTGGTGGTTTCTCCAAAGATGATTTAGAGCCAGTGAAACAAGAGCCAGTGTAGCTGCTCCAACAGCACCGGCGTCACCCTCCTTGTTCAGTCTGGGATTCAGCCATAAGACATACCGGAATCAGGAACGCCAACGGTGGAGGGAGCCTCCATCTCAAAGTGGATGTCTGGGTTGGCAGCGGTCGAAGATTGAAATGAGAGATCGAGGTTTTTTATCTTCTTGGTGGACCTCCATTCGTTCTACTTTGGAGGGATTACGAGCTTTTCTGATTTTAGGTTCACCAATCTGACACATAATGACATGCGAAGGAAGAGTCCACACTCAAGAGCAAAAGCAGAAAATAAGGGACACACCCGAGCCCAACTGAAAATCTCGCAAATGCTCCTACAGAAAACATAACAATGGAGAGAGAGAGAGCAAAAATTCACAAAAAATGGAAGCACAGTAGTTGTGGGGAAGAAGTTACCTTAATGCAACTCGAAGAAAGCTCTTGCTTTTGTTGTCTACGGTTCTTATTCGAGAAGAAGGAGATACGTGAGGGCATTGATCTACTCCCATGAGTAGCACTCAAGAGCAAAAGCAAAAAATAAGAGACACGCCCGAGCCCAACTGAAAATCTCGCAAATGCTCCTACAGAAAATACAACAACGGAGAGATAGAGCAAAAGTTCACAAAAAATGGGAGCACAGAAGTTATAGGGAAGAAGTTACCTCAATGCAACTTGAAGAAAGCTCTTCCGGCGAGAAGGAGAGGAGGAAGCCTTCGCTGCAAAAAAATTCGGCGATAAGGAGAGGAGGAAGGAAACCTCGAGAAATCTCTCCCCACAAATCACGAAGACCACGTGGCACTCGAAAGCAAGAACACATGATTACACTGTTTCACGTGCGACTTTGGATCTACTCGCACTTTGCATAAAGGAGAAAAGACCCATTCCGTATTCCGTAATAAGTATATATACATATAGATTGCACTTGAAAGTAATATTCAAATAACTATTTATGTTCTGACAATAAAGAGGAATTTGGATTTCATCCTTTCTCACAATCCCTTACAATGGTGCATTGCGAATATATCTCCATGAATAAAAACATATTAGTATGGAGATATTCTCAACGGCTAAGGGCTGTATATAATTCATATTTGCACCACAAACAAATAACAACGAGTACATGTAAAAGGTACGAGATAACAAATGAGTAGAATATATGAAAATAATGGTTTTGTTGGACCATATTTGAGTGCAATCAGATATATTTAAGCTTAGTTTGGGAAGAGTACAGATATAAAAATTAAAATTATGTACAATACAAATATAAGAATATACAAGGTTTTACAGTATACATATGTTTGTATTCCTTCCATACCAAGCCTTATTTGTAAGGGTATCCTAAGCATTATATTTTCTAGCCTAGGAAATGAGGTTTTATATCATATGGAGGCAAATTTTGATGAGTTTATTAAATATCTATGCAAATCTTAGTTTGATTTGAGCCTCACAATTCAACTGCTAAATTCAATCTGGATATCACAAGTAAATGCATAATTGGGCTGCATGTAGTATATTATACATTTATTTTACTAGCTATGATTCAACTATTTCTGGTCCTAAAGTAACCTAGTTTTGTTCTGTCTGATTTAGACACTTCCCTCTTTGTGCACTCTCTAAGGCCTTGTTTGGTTCATGGGAATAGGCTATTTCAATTCCAACTATTTGATTGGGGGAATGACCATTCCTTGCCCCTCCCTTTGGAATGAAATTCTATTCATGTTGATTCTAATTTTCATTCCTATTACTGTATGAACTAAACAGATTATGGGGATGGACTATTCCGATTCTGATTCTAGAGGATTTTGATTCCGATTATAACTATGAACCAACAGACCCTAAGGCCTTGTTTGGTTCACGGGAATAGGGGTCTGGAATCAAAATCTAAATAGGCTATTCCAGTTCTGACTATTTGGTTGAGCAGAATCAGAATCTCATTTTCATTCCTATTGGAATGGCATTCCCCCATTTGAGGGAATGGCAATTCCTTGCCCCTCCCTTGGGAATGGAATCCCATTCTAACTGATTCCAATTCCCATTCCTATATGAACCAAACAGACTATAGGAATATACCATTCAAATTCTGATTCTAAAGGATTTCAACTCCAATTTTGGCTGTGAACCAAACATACCCCAAGTCTTTGTTGCCTTGGTAGCAGCTAGGGTTGCAACTTTGGTAGACCTATCCTCCTAAGCTTGACTTATCCAACCCAACTTTGTGCATAGATTGGCCGGGGCAAATAGGGTTGCAACTTTGGTAGACCTATCCTCCTAAGCTTGACTTATCCAACCCAACTTTGTGCATAGATTGGTCGGGGCAAAAACTTGGGCCTTGTCTAAACTTGGGTTGAGATATTGGGTAGCCCGACCCAATCTGAGTCCGCTTGAACAAATAAATACACAAATGCATTATATTTTTATAAAACCATATTTTTTAATTATATATACATATATTGTTTTGGGAAGAAATTATATATACATTTAAATATTTAATGTATAAAACACACACACACACACACAATATATATATATATATAGTAAAAGTGTACGTGCATTGCACATGGTAATGTCAAATGATGACAATGATAATAGTCAGCAACCAAATGACCTTAATGGTTAAACCATTAACCTATTTAACCAGGAAAATGGACTACCATTTCTATCTTTACTAACAATAATTCTTATTTTTCAAACATATTTTTGTTTAATATGAAGAATATATAATATTAATGCATGCTCAAAATTTTCTATAAAATTTATAAAAAAATTATATTTTTTTATTATTAATTATTATTTAATTTATGAGATAATAAAAACTACTTATTTACCAAGAGGAAATACAATTCAAATATATTGTTTGAATATTGGTTTTTAATGTTGTGGTCAAATCAATTATATATATATATATATATATATATATATATACATATATCATTTATATATAATATATATGTAATTTATTATTTATTTATAAATATGTTATTTATATTGCATTTTTAAACTTATTATATGATGAAAATAGTTGAAAAAATACTTATATTTTGTTTTTCTTTATTTCAACTATTATATTTTTATTTTCCTTTTAATAATTTATTATTATTTTAAAATTAAATCATATTGTATTAGATTCAGATATCCAGCATCTTGATCAGATTCAGGTTCGAATCAATATTTATGAGATTCGATTAGATCTTTGGATCGAATCAAATTCGAATATACCTTGATTCAATTCCAATCTGATCTGTTTGCATCCCTACCAAACCACTTGTCTACAATACCTACCTAATTAGATCATTGAACCATTTGCCATGGTTAGTGGGGTCATGTGTTAGACATTAATGCTTTTTATTTTTTATCCTAATTTTTATCCCATTTCTATCACTAATGAAAATAAATCTCATTAATCACACTTTTTTTAATGATGAATATATAATATTATAGAATGAACACAAAATTATCTATAATTTTTTACATTGTCTAGAATTTTATGTATTTTATTATTTAATAATAGCATCATGTGTTGATCTATTTAACATGGATAGTTGAACCACTAACCCACCACTTGGACGGAAAAACCATTTTTTCCTTTTCAATTGATTTTAAATCATGTATTACATTTTCATCATCAATAAAAGTAAATCTTATTTTTGTACGTGGCAATATCAAATGATGATGATGATAATAATCAATAACCAAAGGACCTTACTGGTTGAATCGTTAACCTATTTAACTAGGAAAATGGACTATGATTAAGACATTAATTCATTTTTTCTTTGTATTTTAGCCATTTCTATTTTTACAAATAATAATTCTCATTTTTCAAACATATTTTTGTTTAATATGAAGAATATATAATATTAATGTATGTTCAATTTTTTTATAAAATTTATAAATAATTATATATTTTTATTTATTATTATTTCATTTATGAGATAATAACTTATTTACCAAGAGGAAATGCAATTCCAATATATTGTTTGAACATTGGTTTTAATATTGTGCTCAAATTAATTATTTATATATAATATATATGTTATTTATTATTTGTTTATAAATATGTTATTATATAGTGCATTTTTGTAAACTTTTTATATGATGGAAATAGTTGAAAAAGTACTTATATTTTTTGTTTTTTTATTTCAATTGTTATATTTTTTCTTTTAATAATTTATTACTTTAAAAAAAATTAAATTGGATCGTATTGGACTCAAATATTTGACATCTTGATCGAATTTGGATTCAAATCAATGTTTATGAGATCCGATCGAATCTTAGTATTTGATCAAATTTGAATATACCCTAATTCAAATCTGATATGATTTGTTTTTGTCCCTACCAAATCACTTACCTACGATGACCTAGATAATTAAATTATTGAACCACTTGACATGGTTAGTTAGGTCTTGTGTTAGATATTAATGATCTTTATTTTTTATCCAATTTCTATCATTAATGAAAATAATTCTCATTAATCACACTTTTTTATATAATGAATATATAATATTTTATTATTTAATAATAACATCGATTTGACATAGATAATTTTACCACTAACCCACCACTTGGATTGAAAAACCATTTTGTTTTTTGGTTGATTTTAAATCATGTATTTCATTTTCATCATCAATAAAAGTAATTTTTATTTTCACATTTATTTTTGTTTAATATGATGAATATATAACAATAGAATTGCATCAAAATACTTTATACAAAGTTTATATTTTTCTTTGAGTTTATATGTATGTGTGTATGCATGTATGTTTGTATGTTTGTTTGTTTGTATGTATGTATGTATGTATGTATGTATGTATGTATGTATGTATGTATGTATGTATGTATGTATGTATGTATGTTTAATATTTGTTACTTAGTTATGACATCATAGATTGAGCCATCTGACCCGGAATGTTAGATCATTGACCCACCTATCATCTAGATATGGAAATGGTTTCACTTTCAAACTGATTTTAAATTTTGCATTTCATTTATATCATTGATAAAATAATTATTATTTGTCATACTTATTTTTGTTTATATTATTAGTATATAATATTATAAATGTGCCTAAAATTGTTTTCATATTTTTTTGTATTATTCTATTTTAAAAATTTTATTTTTAATTATACATCACGGGTTAACCTATTTGACCTGAAAGGTTGAACCACTAACCCACCCCCTAGATAGGAAGATGGTTTAATTTCCCATCGGTTTTAAGTTGTATATTTGATGTTCATCATTAATAAAATTATGTCTATTTTATCATAGTTATTTTTTAATATGACAAATATATAATAGTAGAAATGTGTTCAATTTTTTTTCAAAATTTATTTATTTTTTATATTTTTTGTATTTCTTATATTTCTAAATTTATATTATTTATTTATTACATCATGAAATTATCTATTTGACCCAAATGGTTGAACTACTTACCCAACACTTAAATGAAAAATATGATTCCATTTATATGTTTATTTTAAAATATAAAATTTCATTATATTAATAATTATTGTGTATGGATTTATTAGTGAAATTTAATGATGATAAACAAAAGTGTAAGTGTTGGATTCAATGAGAGAGAATGCGATTTATTTAATGACTTAAATGTGAGACTTAATGAGGGGTAATTGAATGTACTTAATGTCATTCTCTTAATTATATTTTTACCCTTTCAATGGAGATGAACCAAATTTAAGAGGGGTATTTTAGTAAAGAAAATTTTCAGAAACCAATTCCTCCTCATTCACACTTTTATAAGTAGTATATATATACACACACACACACACACACACATATATATATATATATATTAATAAATGAAATTTGTATATATTTTCAATTAATTTTACTCAATTAGGCTATAAAACCCAAGAGAAATGTATTTATAAATTCTTTCAAACCTAAACCAACTCGATTAATCCTTGCCTAACCCAACTCAGTTGTGTTGGGTCAAGCTCGGGTTGGGCTAGGCCCGAGTCAAAGGTTTGTACTTTGCACCTTTAAGGTTGGGCCCCGAGTTGCAACCTTAGTGGATAGCCAGTAGGTCTTCCATTCCATATTCCACGTGGCCTAAAATTTTTGAAAAGTTTTTGGGGCTCCACGTAGTTGAGAAAGGTGGAATGGTCGTGTATGGGGGTGATCATTTCAGCCTGGCCCGCACAAAAGGTCGGCTTGGAAATTTCGGGTTTGGGCCTGGTTTTTGTATTCCGGCCCGACCCATATCAAGCTTGCAAATTTTAGGGCCGAGCTTGGACTTAATACTTTAAGCTCAGTCCACATATATTTAAACTTATACATTTTATGTATAATATATACATATGTATACATGTTATTTTACATTATATTATATATTTTATGTAAAAATATTATAACATGACATGTATAATTTATATTGTACGTAAGATTTTATATTATATAATATATAAAATAAGTTTATATGCATATTATGTCATTTAATATATAAATTTATAATGCTTTATATATGAGTGACATTGATCTGGAATCAGACTCGGATTAGGGCTTATGTTTTAGGCCTGAAACCCCGGGCAAAACTGGGCCCAATCCTAAGATATAGCTTTTATCATAAGTGCAAACCCCGGCCCGACGGCCCATGATCACCCTTAGTCGTGTACCAGGAAGAACCGGCCGTCCGATGAGCATTTCGTAGTGGAGGCAGTGTTGGCGCCGGTGTTGGTTCACTCTGCTCTGCAAGTCATGGAGGATTGAGAAAGAAGATGTAGAGAGTGATTACTTCAAGAAGAAGGTGGTCTTCTGATGATCTCTGTATCATCCAAGGTACTCCAAAAGCCCACTTCCTTTCGCTTATTGATTTCTTATCTGCTCAACTGCACGAGCAGCTTCACCACTAACTGCACTTCTTCTTCAAAAACCCTGGAGAAGATCTACAACGCATTTCACCAACAAAACCCCAACCTTCTCCATCAAATTTCTGTCTCCGAGTTACAACCCCACCAAGTCGAATACATTCTCCGTCGCCTCCGCTCGGAACCCAGTTCAGCGTTTCGGTTCTTCGAATGGTCCGAGAGATTTTTGGGGTCTCGCCACTCCCTTGGCTGTTTCTGCAGTCTCGCTCATGTATTACTTCGATGGCGGATGTTCGATGCCGCTCGACCGCTTGTCGGTCGAATTGTTACACTGTTTGCGGATTCCGACGTGTTTGTTGCTCTTTCAGTGGGATTTTCTACTTATAATTCGAGCCCTAGCACAGTTTATGGATTCTTAGTTGAATGCTACTGTCGGGCGGGAATGGTCGATCGGTCGGCCGAGATTTTATTTCGAATGTGCAAATCGGGGATTCTGGTGCCGCATTATGTGCGCTTGTCGCTGTTTAGGTCCTTGATTGATTCAGGTAGGTTCGAATTGATTCTGGAAATTCATAGAGAGTTGTTCAATGGCTCAGGAAAACAACCAAGTTGTTGTTTTCCGATGTATAATTTTGTCATGGATCAGTTTCTGGAAAAGGGCGATGCAAGAAAGGGCTTAGATTTCCATCAGTTGATGATTGAGAGAGGATTTATGCCTGATATTGTCTCTTGTAATAAGTTTTTAGACTCCCTCTGCAAGGGGAATCTGGTAAGAGATGCTTCGAATTTCCTTTCCATGATTCTATTCAAGGGTCCAAAGCCAAATTTGGTAACATTCAGCACTTTGATTAATGCATACTGTAAGGAGGGTAGACTGGACGAAGCACTTGAACTTTATAATCTAATAATCGAGAAGGATATGTCTCCTGATCTAATTGTCTACAGTATTCTTATTGATGGTTTCAGTAAGATAGGGAGGATAGAGGAGGGGCATGATCTTCTTTCAGTGGCTTTAGGTGCAGGGGTTAAGCCAGATGTGGTAGTTTTCAGTTCAATTATGGATGGGTACATCAGAATTGGAAATTTAGAGAGAGCAACTGAGGTATACATAAGAATGTTGAAGGAAAGTATCACACCTAATTTGGTTACTTACAGCATTCTTATTAATGGGTTGTGTCAGAAGGGTCACATCCTTGCGGCTTCTGGGATATTTTGTCAGATTGTGAAGCATGGTTTTGAACCATCTATTTTAACCTATAGTAGTCTTATAGATGGCTTCTGCAATTATGGGAATTTGAGAGATGGGTTTCATGTGTTTGAATCTATGGTAGAGGAAGGTTGTGTCCCTGATGTTGTTGTTTACAGCATACTTATAAAGGGTCTCATCAAAAAAGGGAGAATGGTTGATGCTCTTAGGTTCTTTTTCAGGGCAGTGGAGAGGGGTTTAGAGCCCAGCCTTGTTACTTTTAACATATTAATGGATGGTTGTTGTAGAACAAAACGGTTAGCAGATGCACTAAAGATATATACACAGATGGGAAGGGATAAAGTTGCCCCTGATTTAGTTACATACACTATGCTCATCAAGGATTTTACTGATCAAGGTAGATTAAATGAGGCATTGATCTTGTTCTTTCAAATTGTAAAGAAAGGCTTCTCACCGGATGTTATAATGTACTGTACTCTCATTGATGCACTTTGCAAGCAAAAGAATCTAAAAGCTGGATTAGAGATTTTCAATCTGATGCTCAAAAATGGAGTCATTCCTGATATAAACATCTACAATATTATCATTAGTTGTCTTTTTGAAACTGGCCATGTGGAAGAGGCATCAGAGCTTTTCCATTGGGTTCTAAACTGTGGGACAGAACCAGATATAGTAACATTCAACACAATGATATGTGGCTACTGCCATGTGAAAAGGTTGACTGAGGCAATTTGTCTTTTCGACAAATTGACACATAAAGGGATCCATCCCAACACAGTTACATTTACTATTCTAATTGATGCTTTTTGTAAAGAAGGTCGAATGGATGAAGCAATGTTGGTCTTCTCTGCCATGCTGGAAAAGGGTCTCACACCTAATGTAGTCACATACAGTTGTTTAATGGATGGTTATTTTAAATTTCAAAATGTGCAGACTGCATTGGAACTTCATGAAGAGATGCTTGAGAACAAAATCTCTCCAAATATTGTCAGTTATAGTGTCCTCATTGATGGCTTTTGCAAGAGGGGCCAATTGGATGAAGCATCATTGACTTTCCATTGTGCTCTAGACAGGGGTTTGCTTCCTGATGTTGTGGCATATGGAATTATGATCAGTGGCTACTGCAAAGTTGGACGATTAGTCGAAGCCATGATGCTCTATGACCAGATGGTGGCTAATGGTGTCATGCCTGATGGTTTTATCTTGAGTATCCTTGCAGATTGTCTTCTTAGAGTTGGAGAGAAGAATCTTAACAAACTCAACTAATGCATTTGTAAATGGAATCTCTCAGATAGTTCAGCTGGAGCATTCTTTATACCATAGTGAATTTATTCAAGATACCATTTGTATATGTAATTAGTAAGTCCATTTAAATCAATTGTTGTGAAATTGGTAAAGAGTTATATGAGATAGATGCCATACTTTTGTTCCTTAATCCTAAAATGTGTGGGGACGCTTCTTTGAATGATTTTAGACCCATAAGTTTTACACAACCAGCTTATTTAAGATTGTGGCTAAGTTTTTGTCTATAAGACTAAAGAATGTACTTCACTTTGTCGTATCAAATGATCAAGGATCCTTTGTCAAAGATAGACAGATATTGGACCAAATTTTAATAGCCAATGAATCAGTGCAAGACTTAAGGAGAGTAGGGAAGAAAGGCTTTGTATACAAATTAGATCTAGAGAAAGCTTATGATCATATTAATTGGGGTTATCTTTAGTGTACAATGCAAGAAATGGGGTTTGGGGCCAGATGGATTAGGTGGATGATGGAGTGTCTGAAGACCACTCATTTTCAATCCTTATTAATGGCTTCCCAAAGGATTTCTTTAAAGCAACTAGAGAGATTTGACAAGGAGATCCTTTATCTCCTTCGCTTTTTATTTTGGGTGTTAGATTTCTAGTAAATTGTTAAAAAGAGTTGATGAGTAAGGTTTGTTCGAAGGTCTAAGGGTGGGGAGACAAGAGAGTGGTGTCTCATTTACAGTTTGCATATGATACCCTCATTTTAGGTGAATTTAGGGGAGTTCAGGATGTGAGGAGCTTTAAAGAATATATTTGGAGATTGTAGAGAAAATTTTAGGTTTGAAGATTAATTTGGCAAAGCGCAGTTTAGTATGCATGCAAATGGGAGCTAGTGAGTTAGAGGACTGTGCAACAATCCTAGGGTGTGGGATAAAAGAGTGGCTGCTAAAGTATCTAGGAGCTTTAAAGAATATATTTGGAGATTGTAGAGAAAATTTTAGGTTTGAAGATTAATTTGGCAAAGCGCAGTTTAGTATGCATGCAAATGGGAGCTAGTGAGTTAGAGGACTGTGCAACAATCCTAGGGTGTGGGATAAAAGAGTGGCTGCTAAAGTATCTAGGCTTACCTTTAGGTGGCAATCCAAGGGATGGATCTTTTTGGGAAGGATTAATTGAGAGATTTGAGAAGAAATTGGCTACTTGGAAGAACAATTACCTGTTGAAGGGTAAATTTAATTAGGTCCACTTTGTCCAACTTATTGATTTACTTCTTGTGGGTATTTAGAGCCCAGGGAAGATAGTGCAAAGATTGGTGAAGTTAATGCAGAGTTTTTTGTGGGATATTGGGGGAATTAACAAGGAGCATCTTATGAATTGGGAGGA
Source organism: Nelumbo nucifera (assembly GCF_055504915.1). NCBI lineage: Eukaryota > Viridiplantae > Streptophyta > Magnoliopsida > Proteales > Nelumbonaceae > Nelumbo > Nelumbo nucifera. The sequence continues at coordinate 54,099,740 of NC_142656.1, read as the reverse complement.
TATGTGTAGGCCTAAGTAGTTTGGAGGGTTGGGAATAGGGAAGTTGCAAGGAAACACAAGGCGCATTTTAGGAAAATGGCTATGGAGGTTCCCCAAGAAGAGGGAGGCATTGTGGCACTTGGTGATTAAGAGTTTCTATGGGTTGCATCAAAATGAACGGGACTTGGGTCTTACTAGAAATCAGTCTTCAAGAAGCCATTGGAGGTCAATTATGACATTACTCACTCGCCTTTTTGCAACACATAAGATAAGGTGCCAAATCAGGTCACAGGGTAAAATTTTGGGAAGACACTTGGTGAGGAGATTTTCCACTCTTCCAAACCTTTCCTAGAATTTACAGCTTGTCCAATTTCAGAAATAAATCAATTGTTGAATTTGCTACTATGGATGATTTGGTTGTGGGGTGGGACCTTGGCTTGAGGAGAGTTGTGAGGGACCATAAAATGGGTGAGTTAATCTCTTTTTTGGGAACCCTTAAGATGTGTGACTTTTACCCCCAAGTGGGGATGAGAGAGTTTGGGCACCTACTGTGAATGGTCCTTTCTCTTGTGCTTCCTTCCATTCTTTTTTCTTATTAATTGATAGTAACCCTTTCCCAGCCAAAGAGATCTGGAGTGGTCCTATTCCCCTAAAGGTCGAGATTTTCTGTTGGGAGGTGGTTAATAAAGTCATTGATTTCCACGAAAGACTCCAAAGAAAGTGGAAGAACTAATGCATCTCACCTCATGCATGAATCCTCTACTTGAAGAATGGGGAGAGCACCAACTACCTTTTGCTCCACTGTTCCTTTTCTTCTCATATGTGGTAGCATTTTTTTGTCCTTGGATGGTAGGACTTGGGAGGCCCCTGCTGATGTTTCAGCCCAAGTTGGAAACTTGGATGAGACGTACTAGTAGAAGGCAAAAGATCTCATGGCAACGTGTAAGAGTTGTACTTTGGGGACTGTGGAGTGAGAGGAGTTAAGAATTTTTGAAGACAAACAGAAGACACTTGAGGAGGTTTGTGGGTGTTATCAATTTGGTTTACACAGGTTTAGAAAAGTAGAGAAGAAGAAAGAGAGAGAGGAGGAGGAGGAGAGAGAAGAGGAATGAATGAAAAACAAAGGTATAAGCTAGAGAGGATTGAAAATCAGATCTCTCAGCCAACCAGATCTGTATTTTATAGGTTTGTAAACAATATACAAAGACACTTATGCCCCTAATTAAGTATGGGACATAGTACTTAAATTGAAACAAAATAGTCAAAACACCTCTTAATACAACAAGATATAAAGACTATAATATCCCTGACTGTTGACTCTAATTCTCCTCAAGCTGGTGAGTATATATCATATAGTCTTAGCTTGTTACATATGTAATCCACTCTTCCTTGCCAACCTTTTTGTGAACAAATTTGCCCATTAACTTCTTGAGTTCAATGTGCTATACTTGTCACTTCACTAAGCACCTTTTCTTTTGTAAAGTGAAAATCAACCTCTATGTGCTTTATTTTCTCATTGAAGACCAGATTAAATGAGATGTAGACTGTAATTTGGTTGTCACAGTACAACCTCCATGTGCTGTTAATTGAGTACGCAATCTTCTACAGGAGGTTCTTCAATCACACTAGCTCACAAGTATTATGTGCTTTGGCTCTATATTCAACTTCAATAGTGCTTCTTCCTACCATTTCCTATTTCTTGTTCTTCCATGTCACTAAATTCCCTCCAAGAAAGTACAGTACCATATAGTGGATCTTCTATTAGATATTAAGCCAGCCCAATATGTAACCTTTTATTTCAAAACTTCCACCAAGCTTGTACAATAACCCACAGCCTGGAGCTCCCTTCAAATACTGCACAATTCTTAGAATTGTATCCCAATGGGGAACCCAAGGGTTTTGCATAAACTGGCTAACTATACTAACTACAAGGGAGATATTTGGATGGGTAATAGTCAAGCAGTTTAACTTACCCACCGCCTTCTGTACCTCTTAGGATCATTAAATTCCTCACCCACATTAGTGCTTAATTTGACATTTGGCTCTTGGGTGTTTTAGCTAGTTTGGCATCCAACAATCCTGTCTCCTTTAACAAGTCAATAATATACTTCCTTTGTTACAAATTGATACCATGCTTCGAATTTGTAACTTCTATTTCTAAAAATACTACAATTTGCTATTTTTTTTTTGTTTGGAAGTGATCATGTAGAAAGGCCTTCAATTTGTCAATTTCCAACCTCTTACTGCTAGTTATAACAATGTCATCTACATATACCACCAACAAAATATTTGTAGCTTTAGAATCATAGCCGAGTACTAAGTAATCAACTTGACACAACTTCATAACGAAATCTTTTACCACTTCATTGAATCTACCAAAGCAAGTACATAGAGACTATTTCAGCCCATAAATTGCCTTCTTGAGTCTGCACACCTTAGACCTTACCATCCTCCCCTTGAGCAACAAACCTTGGTGGTTTCTCTATATAAGCCTCCTCAAGAATGTCACCATGTAAGAAGGCATTTTTGATGTTGACTTGAAATAGGGGCTAGTCATACATAGTTGCTAAAGATATCATAACATGAACTGATTCAATCTTAGCAATAGGAGAGGTCTCTGTGTAATCTATGCCATACAATTATGAGTAACTCTTAGCAACCAATCGAACCTTCAACCTCTCTACCCTACCATTTTTGACAATGTGCACCCACTTGCAACCAACATGAAGCTTACTAGGATGGAGAGTGGTGAGCTCCCAGGTGTGATTATGTGTGAGTGTAGAGAGTTCTTCCATTGCTTGGTGCCACCTTGGGGAGGTAATGGTTCTTGGACATTCTTAGGAATAGAAATAGAAGACAAAAGGGAAACAAACTAGCGATGGGGAGCAAAGGTGAGAAACAAAAACATAATTAGAAATGGGATGAAGAGTACAACCATGTTTATCTTTATACAATGCAATGGGAAGATCAAGGCCAGAGGTAGGAGGCAACTCTATCTGTTGATGAAGAAGAAACTGGAGGAGTTGGTATCTGTAAATGAGTACACACTTGCCTGATTGGTGGCCATTTAATATTTAACTTGCATTGGAGGAGGTGAAGGCTTGGCCACAACTAGAACGGTAGGAATGGGGTCAACAATTGGAATTGGAAGTGGAAATACAGGAGGTAAGGGAGTAACATTAGAACTAGTGAAGAAAGGAACAAATTCAAGAAAGTGATAGATAGACAAACAAATGAATGTTAGGAACTGGGATTATAGCATTTATACCCTTTTTGGGTCTTAGAATAGCCAAGAAAGATACACTTTGTAAAACATACATAACCAAAAATTTTGAGAGTAAGAGGAAAAGGAAACAAAGTGGGAAACAAAATTAAGGAGAATGACCTTTAAGGATAGACATGGGCATCTAATTAATGAGAAAACATGATGTAAGTACAAAGTCACTTAAAACTGTTTGGGAACATTCATATGATGCAGAAGGGGCCGGGCAGTATCAAGTAAATGGTGGTTCTTCCATTCAGCCACCCCATTTTGTTGTGGAATGTATGTATGGGAAGTTTGATGAATGATACCGTGTTATTCCAAATATTGCTGGAACGGTGTAAATAAATACTCTACCATTATTAGAGCAAAGAATTTTTATATGAATACCAAATTGAGTTTGAATTTTAGCATGAAACTTTTGAAAAATGGAGAATAATTTACTTCTTTCAAGGTGGGAGATGGGTCAAGGGTAAGATTTTGGGAGGATGAATGGTATGAAGTAGGGAAGTTGTGTGAGATATGCCCAAAGTTATAAAGGTTAACTAATCATCAAGTTAAGATTGAACAATGTTTTGAGATGAGGGGTGATCGGGTTGTGTGGTGTCCTAAATTTAGAAGACCCTTGCTAGATTAGGAATTAGAAGAGTGCGTACCATTGCTAAAAAAGCAACAACGAACAAAGGTTACAACCTCCTCGACGGATGGGCTATGGTAGAAAGAGAGTAGGAATGTGTTGAGGATTTTGTGTAGATTTATGAGTTAATTTTATTGGTTATTTGTTTAGATAGGTAGTGGGGACCACGACACACTTGTTGGGACCCTTTGGAGTCTTTTAGAGTGCCTTTGTTAAGTTTTATATTGAGTTTTTGTGTTCAGTCGCCATTATAAGGCATACTTATATGAGAGGGGGCAGCCTAACTGATTGCTCTCTCATTCTTTATTCTTCTTCTCCCTTCTCTCAAGAACACTTCCTTTCTTCATCTTTTATATAGGTTTTTTGTTTTTGCAGATTTCTACATGGTATCAGAACAGGTTTTGAGCCTTTTTTGTGCTCTCATCATGCAACCATAGATAAGCCAATTGCATGATGAGTTAGAGGACTGATTGAAAACATTAATAGTGTCTGGTTTTTGGAGTTTTTTGGTGGATCTAGAACCCCTTGTGGCAGATCATGGATTGATCAACAAAATCAAGAAAAACTGGAGAAGGGGGAAGAATCCTGATTGCAGTAAGACTCTTCAATTTTGACCTGGGAAGGGGCGATATGGATTTCTTAGATTTCTTGGTGAATTTTGAAGGGGGCGGTTCAAGTTCTAGTGATTTTTGAGGTCTCTAGAGGGAGTGGTAGCCTATTCTCTTCTTTCCACTTGCTTCAATGGAGACTGGAATCTTGGTGGGAGGAGGTTTCTGAGTACCAGAAGGGAGATTAAGGCCTTTGAAGGAGATAAATATATTCTTTCTCACCTATAATTTCTTTTCTAATCTATTTTGAGATTTATGGAGGGTTGGAGCATTGAGTAGAGCTCAACTAGTGACATGGGACTAGGTGGAGCAATCTTTGGAGAATCTTTTGGACCTGGGATCATTACCACGCTAAGTTAGATGGTACAAACTATTTAGAGTGGGTACAATCAGCCAATATAGCTATTGGAGCTTGTGGGAAACTGGGATACCTTACTGTGGATGGGAAGAAACCTGATACAAATTCCTCCCAATGGGTACAAGAAAATTACATGGTGATAAATTGGCTATGTGATTCAATGTTACCACATATTGGGAAGAATTTTTTTGTGGGCATATATAGCAAAGGAGATTTGGGATGGAGTGACTGAGACCTATTCCCAGAAACAAAATGTAGCCAGAGCCTATGAGTTAAGGAATCGGGTTATTAATACAAAATAGTTAGATAAGCCTCTTGCTATGTATTTTTCCATGTTGAAAACACTTTGGCAAGAGATAGATCACTTAGAAACTATGGTTTGGGAGAGTACGAAAGATGCAACAACCTATCAAAAGTTGGTAGAGAAGAATAGGGTCTTTGATTTCTTGGTTGGACTGAACCCTGAATTCGATATTGTTGGGCAACACATCCTTTCTAGAGAGAGTGTGACTTTTTCTCAAGCTTATGCCTTTGTGTTTGGAGAGGAGAGTAGGAGGAATGTCATGTTGAGATAGCCTAGTGGTGACCACTCGACTATGGTTAGTACAATCAAATTTAAACCAAATGGAGACAGGGAAGTAGCAAGATCAGGAGGGAGGATAAGGACCTGGTATGTGATTACCACAAGAAGCCTAGGCATACTAGAGACACCTGTTGGAAGCTCCATCCACATCTCATATCAGCACGGGTCAAGAACAAGAATTTGATTAGGAGGGAGGAAAGATTGTTTGAAGATAAGTCAGAAAATATTGAAATGCTTGTGGCCCTGGTTAGGAAACTTGTGTTGGATTGGGTATTGGTGATTCTAGAATTTGATTAGATTAGTAGATCAAATATGGGGGAGAACTTTTGGAATACTCTTGAAATCTAGGTCTGTAATACTGAACTTTTTTTCCTAGTGTACAACTACTTTATATTGGTGAGGTAGCACCTTGTCACCTCTTGGATTATATTTCCTTTTTTTGATTAATGAAAATTTTCCTTTTACTCTTAAAGGCAAGATAAAGCCATGTCATGCTTGAATAATCATCAACGAAAATTACAAAATACTTGTAACCATTGTATGACACAATTCTATTTGGACCCCAAATATTTGAATGAACCAAAGCAAAAGGACTCAAAATTTGACTATTGACTCTAGGACTGAAGGAAACTTGATGATGTTTCCCATATTGACATGACTTACATTCCAAAGAAGAAAGATTACTTAATGATGAAACAAATAACTTAAGTGCTTCGAGAGATAGATGACCAAGATTGCAATGCAACTGGAGAGGAGCAAGAGAGGACTGAAGTGCTACTTTCGGACTACCACTGTTATGATAATACAACCCACTAGCTTCATGCCCTCTAGCAATGTTCATCCCCATCTTGAGATCCTGAAAAACACAAGAAGGGTAAAAGGTGATAGAACAATTAAGAGACTTGGTCAGTCTACCAATAGACAAGATTAAATGGAAATTTGGATACACATAAAATAAAGGATAAAGAAAAAGATGCAAGGTCAACATTTCTAGCACCCCAAATAGGGGAAGTAGAACCATTAGCTAGGGTAACTGTTTAGGATGTGGAGGACTAAGAGAGGGAAGAAAACACATATGGAGTCCTAGTCATATGATCGGAAGCTCCAAAGTCGATAATTCAATGGGAAGGTTTGGATGCTAGATAAGCCATACTTTAATGGGCAAGGGTAGCAGTGTTTCATCATCTCCTTAGAGGCATTTGTAGATGTAGAAGGTGTCTGGTCAGCTTGCTGATTTTCACCTACTTCACCACTACTACCACCACTTTCCATAGCATGATTGGCCCATGTAAATCATAATAAAAGTTAATAGCATGCCCCCCCATTCCATAAGATGTGTACTTCCTAGGACCATTATTGCATCATCTACCATGAACTCCTCTTGAATCCCGACCTCCACTATGTCCACCGCCACGATTAAACATAGGACTACCATGGCCTCCTTGAACTCCATAGCCTCCTCTATTTCCATGACCTTTGCCATTGTTAAAGCAGACTTATTAGAGATAGTAGGACCCTCTGAAGATCCAATAGAAATCCTACGGAGTTGGGCAAGCACTTCCTTAAGAGAGGGAAGAGTAGAACCACCTAATATTTGTGCTCTAACTGTCTATGTTTTGCTTTCAAACCCATTAAAAGTCAGGTCACATCAATTTGCTCCCTTTGTTGTTCCTGAATTTTAACATCTGATGTTAAGGGATGGTAGATATTTTCATTCCGGAGATTTCTCATACTAGTATACTATTCTTCAAGGCTCTGATTTCCATGTCATGGATTAAAGTACTTCTGGTAAGATTGATATACCTTTGTATTTGTCTTGCCCAACAAATTCAACAACCATTGGAGGCATGAATACCTCATACACAGATAAACAACAAGTTCTTTGTGGCCTCTCACTGATTCTCCAAGTAATCAATGAGCTCTCTTCAAAACAGTGTGCTGGAAGGCGATGGGAAAAGTTCTGGGATGACTAGCAATGCTTTGCTATGTTATCAGTTCAGTTTACACTAGTTTCAGCTCTAGGTTAAAAGAAAAGGGGGGAGAGGAACGAATGGAAAACAAAGGTCTAAGCTAGAGAGAATTGAAAGTTAGATCTTTCAGCCGACCAGATTTGTATTTATAGGTTTGTGAACAATATACAAAGACACTTATGCCCCTAATTTAGTATAGGACATATTACTTAAACTGAAACAAAATAGACAAAACACTTCTTAATAAAACAAGGTATAGAGACTAGAATACCCTTGACTACTGACTCTAACAGTGAGCTTCTAATGATAAGGGTGGCTCATTGGGCATCAGTTTGTGATGAATTCAGTGGTGTTTCTGTGAACGACTTATCAAGGAGGTGTTTGGTACGATGGCGTTGCGTTGCAGTTGCTTTTGGGTTGATCAATACAAAAGAAAAACAGCCTTTTGAGAAGAAAGGACTGTTTAGAAAGTTGCAAAAATTCAAAAGAAAGTAGCAGAAATCAGAGTTCAAGAGGAGAGAAGAAGAAGAAGAAGGTGGCGGCAACTTGGGTTCAGAAAGAGAGATTTTCGAACATAATCTCTTTTCTTACTCCCTTAATTCTATTTCATTAAGTTAAACTTTAGTAATTTACAGAGAAGCCCCTAGTTGGGCAGAAAATTAAAAAGATATAACATAAGAAAGAATAAAGCCCAGATTAAGGCCCATTACAGCAAAGAACATAAAAGATAAAAAAGGATAAACAGCCTATGGGCCATTCGGCCCATCTTCTCTACACTCCCCCTCAAGCTGAGCATATATGTCAATCATGCCAACCTTACCAGTATCATGCTGAAGTTTAGCCTTGTGAATGCCCTTGGTGAGGAAATCAACTAACTATCATTCAGAGGTGATGAAAGGTAGACACACTTCTCCAGAAGCCACTCTTTCTCAAATGAAGTGTCTATCAACTTCGATATGCTTAGTTCTGTCATGTTGCACTGGGTTGTGAGCAATGTTGATGGTAACCTGATTATCACAGTATAACATTATTGGCTTATCATGCTCAATACCCAGTTCCTCCGTCAAGGATCTAAGCCACAATAGTTCAGAAACTCCATGAGCCATGGCTCTGTTATTCTGCTTCGGCTGAAGATCGAGCAACAACCTATTGTTTCTTGCTTCTCCAAGAGACAATATTACCTGCCACCAAGCTATAGTACCCAGAGGTAGATCTTTTGTCATCAATGCTTCTGGCCCAGTCAACATCTGTGTAGGCTTCAAGTTTCATATGGCCATGCTTAGCAAATAAAATTCCCTTTCCAGGGGAGCCCTTCAAATAACACAGAATCCGTTCTGCTGCTGCCATGTGAGTATCCTTGGGAGCATGCATGAACTGACTGATGCAACTGACAGCATATGCAATGTTTGGCCGAGTCATGCATAGATAAAGAAGTTTTCCAAGTAGTCTTTGGAAGACTCCCTTATCTTCTAACAATATTCCATCTGAAGCAAAGAGTTTATGGCTTATATCGATAGGAGTAGCAACTGGTCTAGCACCCATCTTCCCTGTTTCAGAGAGCAAATCAAGAACATACTTTCTCTGAGAGATAAGGATCCCATCCTTGGATCTAGCAACTTCTATGCCAAGAAAGTATCTCAATTCCCCCAGATATTTGATCTCAAACTCTGTATGAAGGAAAGATATGAGATCATTAATCCCTGAGACATCATTACCAGTCACAACAATATCATCAACATACACAATCAGGTAAACGGCCAAGGATCCTCTCCTCTTCACAAAGAGGGTATGATCAGACTGTGTCTGTACATAGCCAAAGCTAACAAGGGCAGCCCTAAACCTTTCAAACCATGCTCTAGGGGACTGTTTGAGTCCATAAAGAGATTTCTTCAGCCTGCAGACCTTTCCTTTCATATCTGTTTCATACATCCCTGGAGGAAGAGACATATAGACCTCCTCATGTAACTCTCCATTCAGAAATGCATTCTTTACATTCAGTTGATAAAGTTAGGGCTGTTCATAAGAAGGCCCAACCCGACCAACCCGGCCAACCCGAACCGACCCAACCCGAGTCGGCCGGGTTTTCATCAGCACCGGTCGGTTTCGGGTTGGGCAAAATCATAAACCGATATATCAGGTCGGTTTCGGTTTTCTTATGTGAAAACCGAAACCGACCCGAACCAAACCGAACCAATTAGTTTTCTAGTTCGGTAGTTCCTAGTTTCCTACTTAACTAGTCTTCTACTAGAACTAGAACAGCCCTATCTTCTAGTTCTTACTTAACTAAATTGTATCTATCCTAATTTCTCTAGTCTTTTACACCAAATAGGCAACCCATTAGGCAATTACAATTAGAATTAGTGTCCTTCTAGTTCTAGGCTTCTCTATCATTTTTGTACAGGAGCAAAACCGAAACCGACCCAAACCGACCCAACCCGACTCAAACCGACCAGGTCGGTTTTGCCTAATAGTGGGTCGGTTTTGGTTTCCACCTCATGTAACCTGACCAGGTCGGGTCGGTTGGGAAAACCCCTGTAAACCGACCCAACCTGACTTGTGAACAGCCCTAGATAAAGTGGCCAGTCTGAGTGTGCAGCCAAAGATAGCAGAACTCTCACAGAAGTCATCTTGGCAACAGTGGCAAAGGTCTCTAGATAATCAATCCCATATGTCTGTGTATAGCCTTTTGCAACCAGCCTAGCTTTCTACCTTTCAATGGTGCCATCAACATGATATTTGATAGTAAAAACCCACTTATAGCCTACTGGATCCTTCCCTTCAGGCAAATCAACCACTTCCCAAGTGTCATTCTTGTGCAGGGCATCAATTTCTGTTCTCATAGCATCCCTCCATTCTGGAATATTAAGAGCTTCTGACACAGACATGGGAATTGGGTTAGAAGCAACAGAAGAAAGGTTGGCGAAATATAAAGGAGAGAACAAACTATAAGAAAGGTGTTTGGAAATGCAATGTGTAGTACACTTTCTTTTTCCTTTCCTAATAGCAATGGGGATATCAAGGTCTGGGAAGGATGGCTCCAAAGGGGCTGTAACAATACCTGTTGTCTCATCTGTAACTGGAAGTGCATGAGGCTCATGTGTTGTAGGGGAAACAATCTGCTCATTTATGGTTCTCTGCCGTTGGTACAACCTGGGATTAAAAAGAGGGCGAGGAGGTAAAGGAGGAGGAATAGGAACACTGGAATGAGAGTGAAGTGACTGATCTTCCCTTGACTTATTTGAAGGAGGAAGAGACTCAACAAAAGACTCAACTGGGACATGAAGAGGAAGAGCAAACACCTGTGACAAATCCTCCCCCTTTGGACAATGTCTCTCTAGAGAAGAACCATAAAAGGAAGAAAGCTCATCAAATGTGACATCCATTGAGACATACCGAGTTCCAGTCTTCGGATCAAAACAACAGTAACCCTTTTGTGTGGGGGAATAACCAAGGAAGATACACTTGTGGGCTTTTGGTTCAAATTTATGTCTCTGGACACTTGGGGTATGTACATAACAAGTGCAGCCAAAGACATGAAGAGGAATAGGAAAAAGATCATTGTCTAGATGAAGAAGACTGAAGGGAGACTTAAACCCTAAAACCCTGGATGGCATACGGTTTATAAGGTAGGTAGCAGTGAGAACAGCATCACCCCAAAATTTTGTAGGGACGTGTGAGGCAAATAGAATACTTCTTGCAACTTCAACAATATGTCTATTTTTTCTTTCAGCAAGTCCATTCTGTTCTGGGGTCCTAACATAGGAGCTTGGATGAATAACCCCTAAATCAATGAAATAGCAGGTTAGGTTTTTCTCAAAATATTCTTTTGCATTGTCGAATCTGAAAATTTTAATTCTGGTATCAAACTGGGTTAGGACTGTTAGAATGCTCGAGTCAGGGGTATTTTAGTAATTCTGGATTATCTGCTTGAGAGTGAAAGGTCTATTGTATCTGAGTTTAAGTTATGTGTCCCATCTTCTATGAGGGACAAAATGGTCTTTCCTGTAACTCTATGTTTTTGAATAAATACAAGTGGGCCAGCTAGGGGAGTGTGATTTTGACTCTCTTCTAGTCTGGCCGAACCTTTCTTTCTTCTTCTTCTTCTTCTTCTTCTTCTTTCTCTTTTCTTTCTTCTTCTCTACTTTAACCTAGAATCTGCTAGGGTTTACTAACATGGTATCAGAGCTGTAAGGTCGTATCCTCATTTCTTTCTTGCTGCTGTTCTCTTTTTGGGTTCGCCGCCAACTTTCACAGTCATCTTCTTCCTTTTCGACTGACCTGAGTGGAGGTTCGATAAGGGGCTGAAAAGGAGCTGTCGTTTTGTGGGCCTGGAGGTGAGGATGCCTCCGGTCGTTGCTGTGGTGGTCGTTGGAGTGGTATACTAAACCCTCTATTCAGTATCGAAGAGGGCTGAATGTGGACAGGTATGAACACGACTGTTGTTTGTCCAAATAAGGGACTGTGAATGTTTCTTTTTGTTTCAAAAGTTGGTTGTGGTGGTGGTGCTCAGTGTGACTGATATGCATCTCAGTCGTGTTCCTCTGCATTCTCTTCGTATGTATGTTGAAAGAAGAGTTGTCGACTGCTGAAGTTCACAACAGCAGTAGATTGGTGGTGGTTGTGTCGTGGTGATTGGTGTATCTATGTTTCAAAATATTTAAAAGTGATCTCCTATACCTTGTGTGTAATCAGTCTGCAGTGTGCAGCCCAAGTGTTTGATGTGAGGACTGAGTGATTTCAGTCTTAGTGTGTTGATGGTGAATGGTTCTGCAGTGTGCAGCCCAGGTGTTTGATGTGAAGACTGAGTGATTTCAGCCTTAGTGTGTGGTGTGTAATGTGTATTTAAAGAAGCTGGAATTGGTGGTGTTATAAGTGAGATATGTCTTGTGAAAGAGTGTGAGGTTGTGTTGTATATTTGAAGGTGAAATAATTAAGATGGCTTCATTTGAAAATGGGAATGATAACAAAACAAGTGTCATGCTTTCTCCAGACTATCTAAGTGTTCAAATTACTTCCATCAAGTTGAATGGTGAGAATTATGTAGCATGGGCAAAATCTATGGAGGTGTTCTTGAAGGCCAAGTGGAAGGTAAAACATGTAAGAGAGGAGAAACCTCCCTCTGATTTCCCTGAGTTCAGTGACTGGGAACAAGTAGATGCATAGATAATGACATGGCTCTGGAACAGCATGGAACCAAAGATTAGTGTGAACTTCATGTTCATAGATACAATTAAGGAAATCTGGGATCACGTTAAGAAGTTCTACTCTGGACAAGACAATACAATTAGGGTGTATCAGTTGTACCAAGAGTATTTCAATTTGAAGCAAGGGAGTCAAAGCTTAGAAGAGTACTATGCAAGTTTGAGGAACATTCGTAATGAGCTCAATGTGTATCATCCTCTAACATCAGATGTTCAGATCCAACAACAACAATGTGAGCAGCTTGATGTGACAAGGTTTCTTGTGGGGTTGAAGGCTGAGTATGAGCCTATCAGAGCACAAATATTGGGAGGATCTGCTCTTCCCTCACTTGAAGAAGTTTTTGCTCGTCTTAAGAGGACGTCCATTGAGTCGGTAGAACATTCTTCTCTCTCTGACAGATCTGGTTTGGTAGTGACTAAAGGGGGTGGTCGTGGAATTAGAAGTGGTGGTGTCCGGAGTGGACTCCCAAGCAACCGTGGTGGTCACATGTTTAGCAGGGATAGTGGTCAGACTGGAGGCCGAGACTCAGGGGGAGGTCGGGGAAGAGGAAGGAGTAATACTCAGAGAAAGTGTACACATTGTGGTTTAGAGGGGCACACAGTTAATTTCTGCTATGATTTGCGTGGTGCACCCAACACTTGGGCTAACCATGCTAGGACTAAGGGTAGTGACACAATTACTGAAAGTCAGCAAACTGACCCAATCCCCTCCACATCTACTTGTGCTTCTGAGAAGGAAATGGTGAGTGTACCATGTGCAGTATATGAGCAGTTCATTCAAACATCTCAGCAGAACACCGCTACACTTGCCCATTCAGGTATGGCTTGCGTAGCTTCCAAATACTCACACTGGATCATTGACTCTGGGGCCTCGGACCATATGTCTGGGACTCATGATGTATTTTCTTCCCTTTTCCACTCCTCCACACCTCAAACAGTTACACTTGCTAATGGTTCTACATCTCCTATCTGTGGTGTTGGTGATGTTAATCTCTCCTCCTTGCCTTTATCATCTGTTTTATATGTTCCTAAGTTTCCTTTTAACCTTATGTCTGTCAGCAGATTAACCAAGTCTCTTAATTGTTCTGTAACCTTCTACCCTTCTTCCTGTGTGTTTTAGGATCTCAAGATGGGGAGGAAGATTGGTGGAGGGCATGAAGCAGGTGGATTATATTACCTTGATGGTGGTGGTCCTCCAGTAGCTTTTCAGTCATCTCTTACTCCTCTTCAATGGCACTACAGACTTGGTCATCCTTCTCTCAAGGCCTTGAAGTTACTGGTTCCTTCCTTGAGTCATCTTTCATCATTAGATTGTAAGTCATGTCAATTGGGTAAACATCATAGAGTCTCATTTAGTCCAAGAGTTGATAGTCGTGTCTCAAGTCCTTTCTCTTTAGTTCATTCCGATGTATGGGGTCCAATTAAAGTGGTGTTATACAATGGGTATAAGTATTTTGTAATCTTTGTTGATGACTTTTCAAGGATGACATGGATTTATCTTATGAAAGATCGTAGTGAGTTGTTCCCTATTTTTCAAAAATTTTATGCTGAAATACGCATTCAATTTGGTGTTCATATTAAAATTCTTCGCTCCGATAATGCCAAAGAATACAATTCCTCACCATTTCAGCAATACCTAGAACATCATGGGATCATTCATCAAACTTCTTGTGCCTACACCCCACAACAGAACGATGTAGCTGAACGAAAAAATCGACATCTTCTTAAAACTGCTTGATCCTTGATGATTAATATGAATGTCCCAAAACATTTTTGGAGTGATGCTGCTCTCACATCCTGTTTTCTGATCAATCGGATTCCCATGTCAATCCTTGGAAGTCAATCCCCTTTCTCCGTGTTGTTTCCCACTTTATCTCCATTTCCTCTTACTCCATGAATCTTTGGCTGTGTTTGTTTTGTTCAACACTTGGGGCTTGGGTTAGACAAGCTAGATGCTCGAGCTACTAAGTGTATCTTTCTTGGCTACTCAAGGACTCAGAAAGGGTATAAGTGTTATAACCCAAAATCCCATAAATCGTTTGTGTGCTCTGATGTCACATTCTTTGAGTCAGTTCCGTTCTTCTTAGATGCTGGGGTCTCTTTCTCTCCCTCTGTGGTTCCCCTTCCTGTACCTGTTGTGGACATCCTTCCAGTAGCTCCTGTTTCTACTACAGATGCACATCCTATGCCTGTTACTACTGAGAAGCCGCCAATCACTCAAGTGTATACCCACAGAAGTGTATCGGGCCCTCTTCCACTTCAGCCCCTGTCGACAGATCCTGCTACTGCTCCTTCTCCTTCAGATCCTGATCTTCCTATTGCTCTGCAAAAAGGTAAACGTACTTGTACTTCTCACCCTATTTCACACTATGTTTCTACTGCTCACCTTTCTGCTTTTCATTGCAAATTTATATCATTACTCTCATCTGTTCCCATTCCCAAGACTGTCCAAGAAGCTCTTGCCTCCCCAGGGTGGCGGCAAGCCATGGAAGAAGAACTCTCTGCTCTACAACATAATCACACATGGGAACTCACCGCTCTTCCTTCCGGTAAGCACACAGTTGGGTGTAAATGGGTCTATACAGTGAAGTATCTTCCTGATGGTAGTGTGGAGCGATTGAAAGCGAGGTTGGTGGCCAAGGGTTATTCTCAGATGTATGGTGTGGACTATATGGAGACATTTTCTCCTGTGGCTAAGATTGGTTCAGTTCGGGTGCTGATTTCATTAGCTGCTATGTATGATTGGCCTCTTGTACAACTTGACATCAAAAAATGCCTTCCTGCATGGTGATCTAGTTGAGGAGGTGTATATGGAGCAACCACCAGGGTTTGTTGCTCAGGGGGAGTCTGGCAAAGTGTGTAGGCTCAAAAAAGCAATTTATGGACTGAAACAATCTCCACGTGCTTGGTTTGGCAGGTTCAATGAAGTGATGAAAGCCTCTGGGATGAAACAATGTCAGGTTGATCATTCTGTGTTCAGCTATAACTCAAAGGATGGGAAAATCTTGCTAGTTGTGTACGTGGATGATATTGTCATAACTAGGAGTGATAGCAATGGAATCAACAGGTTGAAGAAATTCTTACAGGATCACTTCAATACGAAAGATTTGGGGAAGCTGAAATATTTCCTAGGAATAGAGGTTGCGAGGTCAAAACATGGGATCAACCTATGTCAGAGAAAATATGTTCTTGATCTACTTGAAGAAACAGGGTTGTTAGGTGTTAAACCAGCATAGACTTCTATGGAACTCAATGCCAAGCTGAGTGTTGATGCGGGTGAAGAGTTTGATGATCCTGGAAGATACAGAAGGTTGGTGGGCAAATTGAACTACCTGACCATTACCCGACCAGATATATCATTTGCTGTGAGTGTGGTGAGCCAGTTTATGCAACATCCTCGGGTTCCTCACTGGGAAGCTGTTCTGAGAATTGTTAGGTACCTAAAAGGTGCTCCAGGTCGTGGTTTGTTATACCAAAGTGGAGGAACTCTTGAGATAGTAGGGTACACAGATGCTGACTGGGCTGGTTTTATATCAGACAGGAGATCAACTACAGGGTATTGTACCTTCCTCGGTGGCAATCTTGTAACTTGGAAGAGCAAGAAACAAACAGTGGTGGCAAGAAGTAGTACAGAAGCAGAGTACAGGGCTATGGCCCATACCACAAGTGAGCTAGTATGGCTGAAGAACTTGCTTCAAGAGATGAGATTCTCAATTGACAAACCCATGAAACTATACTGTGATAACCAAGCTGCTGTTCACATCTCTTCCAATCCCGTCTTTCATGAGAGAACTAAGCATATTGAGGTTGATTGTCACTTTGTAAGAGAGAAAGTGATAAGTGGGGTGATAACCACATCTCATGTGAGCTCAGGAAATCAGTGGGCAGATATCCTCACAAAGGGATTGTCTCGGGGAAGAATAGATTACATTTGTAACAAGCTGGGACTATATGATATATACTCTCTAGCTTGAGGGGGAGTGTTAGAATGCTCGAGTCAGGGGTATTTTGGTCATTCTGGATTATCTGCTTGAGAGTGAAAGGTCTATTGTATCTGAGTTTAAGTTATGTGTCCCATCTTCTATGAGGGACAAAATGGTCTTTCCTGTAACTCTATGTTTTTGAATAAATACAAGTGGGTCAGCTAGGGGAGTGTGATTTTGACTCTCTTCTAGTCTGGCCGAACCTTTCTTTCTTCTTCTTCTTCTTCTTCTTCTTTCTCTTTTCTTTCTTCTTCTCTACTTCAACCTAGAATCTGCTAGGGTTTACTAACAAGGACAAATTCATGGAATTGCCTCACAAGTCTGGGAATTTCATCACGGGACTTCATAAAAAATATCCAAGTGAACCGAGAAAAGTCATCAATGAACAAGATAAAATATTTGTAGTCACCCATAGAAGGTAAGCAGTAAGGCCCCCACACATTAGAGTGCACAATATTAAAAGGAGAAGAATATCTTTTATTACTCAGAGGATAATTGTTTCTACAATGTTTTGACAGTTCACAAGACTCACAATGAAGACTGGACAAACTAATTCCCTTAAACAGTTCTGGGAATAAATGACTTAAAAGAAAGATGACCCAAACGAAAATGACATAACATGACTCGACTGATGGACTCTGTAGATGTAGACCCAAAAGCAGTTTTTCCAGGTTGTTCATGGCACTGCCCAGGAGTATCTAGCAGATATATTCCATTCGCCTCACAGCCACTCCCAATCACCTTCTAAGACTCCAGATCCTGAAAAACACAGTAGGAAGGGAAGAAGGTTACACAACATTTTAATGACTTAGTTAGGCTACTTACAAATAACAAGTTTGTATTTAGTCTGGGTACATGAAGAGCAGAAGGAAGAACCGAGGAGTCTGTAGCCTTGATGGTTCCCTTGCCAGAGATAGGGGCAAGAGAGCCATCGGCTAGGGTGATTTTGTCACGTCTAGGAAGTAAATCATATGAAACAAACAAAGTAGAAAGGCTGGTCATATGATCAGAAGCACCAAAATCAATAATCCAAGGGAACCTATGATTACTTGAAATGGTTGCATGATTAGCAGAAGCCCGTATACCTGAATGAGCAAATGCAGAAGATGTTGAATTTCCTAGAGGGTTGGAAGAAGAGGTCACACCCTCTAGGTGACTGATCGTCCTCCCAAACTTCTCATATTCTGCCTTCATAGCTGCTAACTACTCACTAGCCGTCATCTCTTCAGTTTGGTATCTGTCACTATTTGGACCATCAACAACATTGGCACTCCCTGCCTTTATATTATTAGACTTCTTCTGAAACCGAAGTGGTAGGAGCTCAAGATGCAATTTCCAGCACTTGTCTTTAGTGTGTTTTGGCTTTAGACAGTACTCATAGATAATCTCTTTCTTCGCTGAGCTACTTGGAGTCCCTGCAACCCCCTTGGGTTTCACTCCCATATTAGCAAAGTGATCATTTAGACCAGCCCCTTGGACTTGGACAAGTCTTCTGCTTTCTTCACTACTTACCAAGGCATATGCTTGAGACAGTGAGACACTATCTTTGGATAAAATATTTTGCTTTGTAATGTCGTACTCTGGATTTAGCCCTGTCAAGAACTTAAACACCCTGTTTCTCTCAACCAGTTTTCTGTAGGTCTCAGCATCATTAGTGGTATCCCAGGCTACAGCTTCTATCGAATTTGTTTCTTGCCATAAAGACTTCAATGTTGAGAAGTATACAACTAATGGTTTCTCCCCCTATCTCAAACTCTTTACATCATCTCAACTTGTAAACCCTGGCCACATTTAATTTTTGGGAATAGGTTTCAGCAATACTATCCCAAATTTCCTTTGTTGAATTCATCCACAAATAGTGCTGTTTAATATGTGGTTGCATTGAGTTCACAAGCCATCCAATAACAGTATAATTTTCTTGCATCAACTTTTCATATTATGAATCTTCTTCCGGAGGAGCCTTTTTTCTCCCGGAGATAAAACCCCATTTTCATCTGCTACAAATATGAACCTTTACTGATTGTGACCAAGCCAGATAATTAGTTCCATCTAGCTTGACTGTGGTCACAGCCAGTAGAGAGTCTACAGAGGCTCCCGGAACCTATCCGAATTCAGCAACATGCTTGTTTTCAAAGTCTGAGGAGTTCATCTTCTTAAATACTTCAAAAATGACTTCAAACAACTTTGAATAACAACAAATGAAGACAGAACAAAAACTGTGTTGTGAGCCAACCTCTATGCAGCCGTACCAGTAACCTACGTCAAACCCGAAAGTTGGGAGAAACAGAGAAAACTCAGCCGCTACTTGTAGACTTCATAGAACACCAATCCACTTGATTCGATCTTCAAGAAGAAGAATGAGAAGGTCTTCAGTCACTGAGCGCCCAGGTCAAACTCCCTGTGGGGCCTACAATCAGATTTCTCTAGAAAATTAGGGTTTCGGGCAACACACTTGAATCTGTCAAGAGGACGACAAAACCAGTCCCCTTCTCTCCAGAAACCGCTAACATCTGGGCTGAAATAGGTTTTTTTAACTATTCATATGATTCAGTTCTCCATACACACTGTGTATGGGAAAAAAAAAGGTGAAAAAAAGGGAAAAACGAGCATGCTCTGATACCAAAAAGAAAAACAGCCTTTTGAGAAGAAAGGACTGTTTAGAAAGTTGCAAAAATAAAAAAAAAGTAGCAGAAATCAGAGTTCAAGAGGAGAGAAGAAGAAGAAGGTGGCGGCAACTTGGGTTCAGAGAGAGATTTTCGAACATAATCTCTTCTCTTACTCCCTTAATTCTATTTCATTAAGTTAAACTTTAGTAATTTATAGAGAAACCCTTAGTTGGGCAGAAAATTAAAAAGACATAACATAAGAAAGAATAAAACCCAGATTAAGGCCCATTACGACAAAGAACATAAAAGATAAAAAAGGATAAACAGCCTATGGGCCATTCGGCCCATCTTCTCTACAAATACAAATTTGGCGAGGGATATTTTTCTACCTGAAATGTTTTGAGTTGATCGATACAAATTGCTATTTCTACCTAAAATGTCAAATTTGATGTTTTTGGTGTGCATGCATTTTTTAGTTGAAATGACTCATATATGATGTGGCAATACATATCTTTTTTTTTGAAGATAACAGTAAAAATTTTATTGAAACGCAAAAGAAGATACAAGGTGATAAGCAATCATCCACAAGAAAGATCAACCCAAACAAAAACCAGATGAAAAACAAAAAAACCCAAATCAACCATCAAACTAAAAAGACCCAACTAAACGAAAGCCCCTTATCCATAACAATCCAAAACAGACGAAATAACCAGAAAACACAATAGCCCGAAGCCCCACAAAAACCCAAGCAATACACCCAAACCCCAACTTGCCACTTTAAGCATCTTTTTCAACTTTTTGAGTAAAGTTTTGTTGTCATTTTTTGACTAATCCTTTGGGTTTTCTGATGAACTTGTTAGGTCCCATTCCGAATAGTCCACCCTTCAACCTTGTGAAAACCTTAGAGACTGGGATCTGCTGTTGGGATCTTTTATTCCTCTGATTTCTGAATCTTCTGACTGTGTTCAGATTTCCCACTGTTGCTTCAGAAGTCCCTGTTAGCTTCTGACCCCTGTCTTCAACTACCAACCCCTCAACCACTTCTTCTGGCTTCTCCATGAAATCCCCGCAAACCTCCAACAATTGCCCCCATCTCTTTCCTTGTTGAGTTATCACAAATAGGATTAACTGCTGAATCTATCAAACCTTCATTCTTCTCAGATGTTTCCTCCACAGATCTAAAGGCTTCTTTTGGGAATTCCTCCCCTCATAGAAAAAACAAACACAATATTTTGCTAACTTCCACTTCCCTATTCACCACTTCCTCAATGTTAGCAGTCTTTTCAACCAGATGGGTCTCATCGATCATTGGTTCAGACTTCTTTTACAAATTTGTATTGATAAACTCAAAACACAATGAAAACGCAGAATGACTGTACCAAACACCACCTAAGAGAATGGAAGATTATTGCTGGCTTTCAAAGCACAAGACCACAAAGACCAGCCGTGCGGTCCCCATCAACAGTTGGAAAGCTTAAATTTAATTTTGATGGCTGTTGTTTGGGAGTTCCAGGGGAATCAGGAGTTGGGGATGTTGTGAGAGATGAATCTGGTAATATTCTTCTTAGTTTTTCAGGCTCAATTGGACATGGAATCTCTCTCAGCGCTGAACTGTTGGCGGCCATTCAAGGGTTAAAATTGCTAAGATTAAAGTTGTGGAAAGAAATGGATATTGAAGGAGATTGTCAAACAGTATCTCTTGGCTGAAGAATCAAGAAGAAATACTGTGGAGGAAGAGACCTTTGGTAAGGTAGGCACTCTCCCTAGGGGATCCCTTGAACACCTAGTAGTTGAATGGGACCGCAATCAGTCCTAGGTTCAATGTGAATTAAACAAGAGAAAAGATTGAGAAGAGAGAGGAAGACGAAGAGAAGAGGAGAATTCAGAAAAGTGAGCATTGACAATGATTGTCGCCCCACTCTCAGCAATGTTGTAACACCTAAAATCCCTCATTCAGCTTCCCAATCCATTGTAAAGAGGAACCTATCCAAACAACAACAGGTAGGGCTTTCTTGTAAGTTTGACCAGGTAAAATTTGCTTGCTGAAGAGGGAGGTCCCGCAATTCAAAATTCTCTACAAAGAGATTAAACTTCCTCATGCTAGATGTAATCCTACGACTGGGGTTATTGGACTCGTTAAAGAATCTTATTATGTTGAAATCCCCACCCAAACTCCAAGGGCGATCCCACAAACCCCTAACGGCTGCTAGTTCTTCCCAGAAACCTTCCCTTTCTGGGTAAGAAGTGGGACCATAGACATTAGTTAACACCCAAGCTCACCCATCTTCCTTTCTCTTCAATTTTATTGACACCGAGAAGTTCCCAATTGTTTTGACTGTTGCTACAGTAGTCCGAACCAGTAAGGAGAAGAAGAAAGAGAAGGAGAAGAAGAAAGAGAAGGAGAAGAAGAAGAGAAGAAGAAGAAGAAGATGAAAGAACTGTCGAACCTTATAGACTAAACCCTATCAGTCGACCTCTTAATAGTGATTAGGCTCTAATTAATTGTACAAAGACTAAACTGCCCCCACTTAAGTATGGGACAAAGAGTCTCTAATAAGACTGCCACATAAGCACATAACTTAACAAAGGTGAGTTGACTAATCTACCCTTATTCGGCTAACTCTAACACTCCCCCTCAAGCTGGAGAATATATGCCATATATTCCCAGCTTGTTACATATATAGTTCACTCTCCCTGAGCTTAAGGCTTTTGTAAACAAATCTGCCCACTGATCACCTGAGCCTACATGTTCTGTGCTTATCTCTCCAGTAAGAACCTTCTCCCTCACAAAGTGGCAATCAATCTCTATGTGCTTTGTTCTCATGAAAAACAGGGTTGGATGAGATATGGAGCGCAACTTGATTGTCAAAGTACAATTTCATAGGTTTATCCATGTGGAACCCGATTTCTTGTAGGAGATTCCTCAACCATACTAATTCACATGTAGTGTGTGCCATGGCTCTGTACTTGGCTTCAACACTGCTTCTAGCCACAACCGTCTGCTTTTTACTCTTCCACATCACAAGATTTCCTCCAAGAAATGTGCAGTAACCTGTAGTAGATCTTCTATCAGACATAGAGCCTGCCCAATCTGCATCTGTGTACCCAACTACTTCAAGTTTTCCTCCTGGTTTATACAATAGCCCACGGCCCGGAGCTCCCTTAAGATATCTTACAATTCTAAGAACTGCATCCTAGTGAGATATACGAGGGTTCTGCATAAATTGGCTCACCACACTGACTGCAAAGGAGATGTCTGGTCTCGTGATAGTCAAATAATTCAGCTTCCCCACTAGTCGTCTATACCTTCCAGGATCATCAAATATTTCCCCTATATCACTGCTCAACTTAACATTTGGTTCCATAGGAGTCTCAGCCGGTTTTGCACCTAACAGTCCTGTTTCGTCCAGTAGATCGAGAACATATTTTCTTTGGCACAGGTTTACACCTTGTCTTGATCTAGCAACTTCTATACCCAAGAAATACTTCAATGTCTCAAGGTCTTTTGTTTGAAAATGATTTTGCAGAAAGACCTTTAGTTTGTCGATCCCCAATTTGTCACTGCCAGTTATGACAATATCATCCACATAGACCACTAATAAAATCTTTCCGGCTTCTGAGTCATAGCTGAACACTAAGTGATCAACCTGACATTGTTTCATTCCAAAATTCTTCACCACTTCACTAAACTTCCCGAACCAAGCACGAGGCGATTGTTTCAACCCATAAATTGCCTTTTTCAGTCTGCACACCTTACCATCCGCCCCCTGAGCAACAAACCCAGGTGGTTGCTCCATATATACCTCCTCCATAAGGTCACCATGAAGGAAGGCATTTTTGATGTCAAGTTGAAATAGGGGCCAATCATACATAACTACCAGGGAAATTAACACACGGACAGAGCCAATCTTAGCCACTGGAGAGAAGGTCTCCATATAGTCCACTCCATACAACTGTGAATAACCTTTAGCAACAAGTCTAGCCTTCAGACGCTCCACACTACCATTTGGAAAGTATTTAACAGTATACACCCATTTACAACCCACAACATGCTTACCAGGTGGAAGAGTAGTGAGCTCCCACGTGTGAGTATGCTGAAGAGCAGAGAGTTCCTCCTCTATTGCCTGCCTCCACCCAGGTGAACTAAGAGCCTCTTGGACATTGTTAGGTATGGAAATAGATGACAATAGTGAAACAAACTGGCGATGTGAGGCGGAAAGGCGAGATACTGATACAAAATTGGAAATGGAATGGAGAGTAGAACTACATTTACCTTTCCGTAAGGCAATGGGTAGATCAAGTCCTGAGGGTTCAGCAACAGGAGCAACGACAGGATCCGCGGACAAGGTAGAAGCTGGAGGAGGGGCCGGTGTTGTTCGACGTGTATAGGCTTGCCGAATCGGTGGTCGTTCAGTAGGGATCTGCATTGGATGAGGTGACGAGTCAACTCCAACAAGAACACCCAGAACGGGATCACTGACTGGAAGAGGAAGAGGAAGTAAAGGTGGAGACGAAGATGCTTCAGTTCCTGAGAAGAAGGGGACAAACTCAAAAAAGGTGACATCAGGATAGACATAGCACTTCCGAGTAATGGGATTATAACACTTGTACCCTTTTTGAGTCCGAGAGTACCCAAGAAAGACACATTTAATGGAGCGTGCATCTAGCTTGTCTATTCCAGGACTCAGATTGTGAACAAAGCACACACAACCAAAGATACGAGGTGTTAATGGAAATGGAGACAAAGTAGGGAACAAGATAGAGAAGGGAGACCGACCATGAAGAATGAAGGAGGGCATCCGATTAATGAGGAAACATGCCGTAAGTACAGCATCACTCCAAAACCGTTTAGGAACACTCATATGATGAAGAATGGACCGAGCAGTTTCAAGGAACTGACGGTTCTTTCGTTCAGCCACCCCATTTTGTTGAGGAGTGGATGCACATGAGGTTTGATGAATGATGCCATACTGTTCTAAATACTGTTGAAACGAAGTAAAAAAGTATTCCTAACCATTATCTGAACGAAGAACTTTGATTGGAACACCAAATTGTATACGTATTTCAGCATGGAATTTCTGAAAAATGGAAAATAATTCACTTCTTTCTTTCATTAAGTAAATCCATGTCATCCTTGAACAATCATCAATAAAAGTGACAAAATACTTGTAACCATTATAAGACTCTATTTTGATCGGGCCCCAAACATCTGAATGAACCAAAGCAAAAGGACTCAACATACGACTTTCAACACTAGGACTGAAGGAAACACGACGATGTTTCCCAAATTGACACGACTCACACTGTAACACCGACAAATGACTCAAAGACGGAACTAGTATCTTGAGTGCCTTGAGAGAAGGATGTCCCAGTCGACAATGTCACTGTAGAGGAGTGAGTGAAGTCTGAAGTGCAACTGACGATCCACCACCGTCAAGATAATACAATCCACTAGCTTCATGCCCCCCACCAATATTTTTCCCCGTCTTGAGATCCTGAAAAACACAAGAGGAAGGGAAAAAAGTAACAGAACAATTAAGAGTCTTGGTTAATTTACTAACACACATAAGATTGAATGGAAACTTAGGGACATATAAAACAAATGATAAAGAAAGAGAAGCCATGTCAACATTGCCAACACCACAGATGGGAGAGGAGGAACCATTGGCAAGGATAATAGTTTGAGATGTGGAATTTTCAGAGAGAGGAGAACACACCTGGAGTCCCGGTCATGTGATCAGAGGCTCCAGAGTCAATAATCCAGAGAGAGGTTTTAGATGACAGGCAAGCTATACCTGAGTGGGCAAGAGTAGCAGTAGTGTGCTGTGAAGTAGACTGAAGGAACCGCTCGTACTCATCACGCGGTACACTTACCATCTCCCTCCCGGAAACAGATGTAGATGTGGAAGGAGTTAGGTCTGCCTGTTGATTATCACTGATGTCAACCCCACCAGCTACAACATGATTGGCCCATGTAGAGGGAGGGCCATGGAGATCATAACAGAAATTTATTGAATGTCCTTCCCTGCCACAGTGGGTACACTTCCTTGTAGAGTTGCTTTTTCCTTTGCCACGGCCTCTCCCTAAGTCACGACCACCACCACGGCCAAATATGGAACCACCACGACTTCCTCGGGAGGCATGTCCTCCCCCTTTTTTACCACGTCCGCCTCCTCTGGCTGTCCCAAAGAAATCCTACGGAGCCGTGCAAACACTTCCTCAAGTGTAGGAAGGGTAGAGCCCCCCAATATTTGGGCCCTAACTGGTTCATACTTTGATTTCAACCCCACTAAGAACCTTGTGACATCTAGTTGTTCCCTCTGTTGTTGCTGAACCTTAACATCTGGAGTGAGAGGATGATTGACATTGAGTTCATTTCTGAGGTTCTTCATACTGGCATAGTACTCTTTTAGGGTTTTATTTCCTTGTTGCAGATCAAAGTACTCCTGATAGAGCTGATATACCCTTGTAGTATTATCTTGCCCAGAATACAGCTTCTTGGCATGTTCCCATATGTCCTTAGCTGTATCTAATAACATGAAGTTGGCACTTATTTTGGGTTCCATACTATTCCATAGCCATGTCATGATTTGAGCATATTCTTGTTCCCAATCATTAAACCCTGGAGAGTCAGCCGGTGGTTTATCTTCTTTCACATGCTTCATTTTCCTCTTTGCCTTGAGAAAAACTTCCACTGACTTGGCCCATGGAACATAGTTCCCACCATTCAGTTTAATTGAAGTCATCTGTACACCTAGATAGTCAGAGGAAACCACCACACTAGGTTTCTGATCACTACAGCCATCTCCCATTGCTGCCATGATACTCTTTCAATGCTGCCTCTAATCTGAATTCCCAGTCACCAACTAAGTGCTGCTGTTAGGAGTTTGATGTTCCAGAACCTACAGCAGTCCCTAAACACAATGATAGATACACAAGTCTTTGTTCTTGTCCACACCACTACTGATTTCACAAAACCATGAACCACACCGACATTAATTCGGCACTTACTAACCACATGCAAGCCCTCTTACAACTACTCAACAGAGATTGTGCATCACAAGCACCACCACACAGCCATAGCTGTCACACACGGTACAGACCTGTCTAACACTTTTAAGAGGGCACTACAAGACCAAAGAGAACTCAACTAGTGCCACTGCATTACACCTTGCACCATTCGGCCACCTACAGTAGCCCCTACACCATTTGGCCACCTGCAGCAGCCCTTACACCATTCGGTCACTATAAACACAGCCTGTTCTTGGAATTTTTTCCAAGAACCGGGGCAACAACCAACCTAGTTCTCTAGGTTCTAATCAGTCCTCGCAGGTTCTTGAAGATTTTCAACCCAGAAATACCAACAACACAAAGAGAAGAGATAACCAACCTTCTTTTGAGAGCTTCAACCAACCATTCACTGCTGAAGTCATTTTCTTAAGAAAGGAGGTTCTGCGCACCAGAGAGAAAGAAGAGCTGAGATGTTTCAGGCCTAGGACGAACCAGTTTTCTCCATTGACAGCCCAAAAAAGAAAAGGAGAGAACTGAAGCACAAACTGAAGTTGTCACGAATTGAAGCAGGTCACGAACCCTGTTTTGATACCATGTTTCGACTGTTGCTACAGTAGTCCGAACCAGTAAGGAGAAGAAGAAAGAAAAGTTGAAGAAGAAGAAGAGAAGAAGAAGAAGATGAAAGAACTGTCGAACCTTATAGACTTAACCCTATCAGTCGACCTCTTAATAGTGATTAGGCTCTAATTAATTGTACAAAGACTAAACTGCCCCCACTTAAGTATGGGACAGAGAGTCTCTAATAAGACTGCCACATAAGCACATAACTTAACAAAGGTGAGTTGACTAATCTACCCTTATTCGGCTAACTCTAACACCAATTAATTCTTCTTCACACTCCTAGTCTTCATTTCTCCACAAAGTAATAACTCCCCATGAAGCTCCCCATGATTGTGCAAAGGCCCAACTCATATTTCTTGTTGACCAGATACTTCTCGCCCATTTCTTGTCCACCTCAGTCAATTTTGATTCTTGTATTAAGATCACATCTGGCTTTTCTCTTCTCAAGAAGTCTTTGATCACTCGCCTTTTCTTTGAACTCCCCAAACCTCTTACGTTCCAGCTTATTAACTTCATGGACAGATATTTTAGGTTGCCCCAATCAAACCGCCCTCTTTACTTCTTTTTTCTATCCTTCCTACCCCCACTTGCTTTATCATAATCCACCCCACTCTTCAACTTCTCCACCTCACTTAGCTTTTTCTTCCTCTTCTTAGAAAGCTCTCCTATCTTCTTACTAGACTCTTCCACCTTCTCCTTTCCTTCTAGTTTCTTACCTGACCCCTTCTTCTTCTTTTTCTGTTGTCCTTTTGATTTCCACTGTATCCACTTTTCTCCACTATATTGGGATTTTGAATAATCTCCTCCTCAACCCTACCCTTTTTCTCATTCAGCTCCTCTTCCATTCTGATTCTAAATAGTTCCAAGATCAAGTCCCAAATTGTCCCCCAATTCTCTCTCTTCTGCTTTAGAATTTATCTCCCCCACTACCTCTGTCACTTGTCCTGAATCAAATGAATTGGCAAACTTTATAGTTGCGCTGGATTCACCTGTAGGCCAAACACACAGGACTTGGGGAAACAGAGTTAGGTGTTGTTTGGCGTGTCTTTTTGCGCGGTCTTTCGGCTGTTTACAAGCCGGGAAGACCGAAAATCGGTCTATTCCCATTTGGCACGCAGAAGATCTAGCCGCCAAAAGACACGGTGCCGAAAAGACGTGCGAAGCCCATTTTGGGCTGATTTCGGGAAGCTCTAAATGAAGCTTCTCGCGTCTTTCACGTTTTAATCTCACACGAAAAAACCTGAAACGACGCATGGAAAGACGCGCGTCTGCTAAACGATCTTTGGGCTGCCCAGATCTTATGTCTAAAGCTCAATGCATCTATTGACTATCAGAGCTATGAGAAGATCTTCTCAAAAAGACTTGCCAAACGGGCCCTTAGTAACCAAAAACTGAACCTGAAAACAATCCAAACCTTGGGGGGGAAGAAGATGCAATATGAGTTGTTGGACTAGCCTGAACCTCCTTTTTCTGACTTTCGCTGGGAATAGGACCCTCGAAATCAAGACCTGGATTGATTGCAGTGGGAAACGGGCAGTTTATAGCTTTGCTCGGATGAACCAGATTGCCAACACACACCGTACAAGCACCCACTTCCTGGTCTTTAAAAAGGATTGAATCCCCTTTTCTCCCTGCTTCGGTTTTCTCCTCACCCGAGCTTGTTTTCTTTCTTTCCAACTCCTTTCAAGGCCGAACCATCTCTCCTGGAGGTGTACAAGCCCCTTCTTCGAACAGTAACTTTAATCCTGGGTCATCTTCCTCCCCAATCCTTCTATGACATTTACTCTGTATACTACCAAAGCTGGACTCTTCAACATACAACTCCTCTTTTAGAGATTCATCATCTACACTTACCCAGTCTGAAACAGAATCCTCCTCTCTTAACCTCATGTGATTATATCTCGGATTAGGTTTATCAGGGCTAGTAGAGTAAGAGACCAGTCTTGGCTGCCATGCTAAAGTCGGACCAGACGATCGTTTTTCTTTCAATCCAGTTGCAGACCAATCTGGAGAGGACGAAGATAAAACACAACAATTGTCCATAGTCTGAACCTTGTTCCACCTCACGTGCCTATTTAAGTGGTCACTTGATTTATGTATGGACTTAATCGATGTTATAGTCTTATTTCCAGGCCCATCCACTTGAAGTTTATGACCAG
Organism: Nelumbo nucifera; assembly: GCF_055504915.1. Classification (NCBI taxonomy): domain Eukaryota; kingdom Viridiplantae; phylum Streptophyta; class Magnoliopsida; order Proteales; family Nelumbonaceae; genus Nelumbo; species Nelumbo nucifera. The sequence goes on along the minus strand of NC_142656.1, from coordinate 54,070,762 downwards.
GCCCACTAGTACCCCTCACCTCAGCCGTTGGCCCATCTTTACAATTTTGAACCTGACCCAGTCTTTTTAAAAGTTTAGTATTGGTTCCCTGACAACCCACCTGGTTGTTGTTTCAATGTACCTCCACCTATCCCCACCTTCGAACACTTGTTCAAATTCAAAAAGTCTTCTGACAGCTTTTCTCCATCTTTGGACGTTACTACCTGAGCAAAGTCCTAGCCCGATCCTCTAATTTGCCATTTAAAGTGGAAGACTGGGGTATTGCTTTCCTATCCCTTGCTTTTACAGTTCCCTTCCCAGTGGTAACTCGAACCTTGGTGGCCGCGTCATCGTCTTCTTCCCCACTCTCCACCATCTAGCTTCTGTAGATGTTGCAATCCAACGACGTTTCCCTTTGTGTATTGCAATAGGAAGGTCAAGGCCATCCGAGGAAGGCTGAATTTCAATGGTGGTAGTGGGCATGTCATTTGCAGTAGTTGTGGGTAAAGAGGTTGTAATACCTAGATCTGGTGCCCCAAAGGAGACTGGAAGTGGCTTGGACTGCTCATTATCGGAACCAACCTACTTCCACCATTGTCTGTAAAACACCCTTAGCTCTCTACACTTCTAACAGTCCCCTTCATTACACTTCCCTTCAGTGACAAGAATAGGCAAAGGGACTTCTTGAGCAAAGATACCCTACTCACCACTCTCCCCCTGAGATGAAATCTGGAGTAATAAGGAATATCCTCAAAGAAGGTAACATCCATAGACACAAAATGAATCCTAGAGACTGGATCATAACAACAATACCCCTTTTGATTTTGTGCATACTTGAGAAAAAAACACTTGGTTGCCTTAGGATCGAATTTAGAATGGTCAAGTCCAAGAATTTGAACAAAGCAAGTGCATCCAAAGGTCTTAAGGGGAATGGTGAATCGGTCCTTATCAAGATACAATAGGTTGTGAGTAGGCTTCATATCTAAAACCCGTGAAGGAACCCAATTGATAAGGTAAGCAACTGTGTGGATGGTATCACCCCAGAAACTTATAGGAACATTAGAATTCATCATGATGCTCCTAGCAACTTCCAAGATGTGCGTATTCTTTCTCTCATCTACTTCATTTTGCTGAGGTGTGTGAGGTCAGGTACTTTGATGGATAACCCTATACTCAAGAAGATATGAGGCCAAGGATTTTGCAAAATACTCTTTGGCATTATTAGATCTAAGATTTTTTATTCTAATGCCAAAATGTGTCAACATCATCTAGTGGAATGCATGGGTCAAAGTAGGTACCTCATCTCGAGAATGCATAAGGTAAAAACTGAGGGTAATCATCAACAAATAATAAGAAATATCTGTTAAGGGCCCGCAAATAGGATCTCGTCACAGGTCGGTCAACGGGGAAAACCTCTTGTTTTCCCTTGTTCCTCCCTTTTCTTGAGAAACCTATCTTGGCGCCTTAATGGTGATTTGTTAAAGAGATCACCAACTCTCCTCTTCTCTTTCTTGACTGAAAATTTCGATATCTTTATTGAATATCATCAGCTCCTTTAAATAGGAGATTACAAGAAGATAAGAGTCCTACTTTTAGGAAGACTCCCTACTAATCTATACTACTGAATTTAGCTAAGATAGAAACAGATAAGATAAGAACATTGAACAGATAAGACTCCTTACTAATCCATACTACTGAAAATAGATAAGATAAGAACACTGAACAGATAAGATAGAACTGTGTCTAGCTAGATAAGATGAGAACACCGAATCTTGCACCCTTTACTGCTGCTGTCGGCGGCGATATTGCTTCCCAATGAAAGCGTCCACAACATTACTCCCCTCCTGGACTAAGAGCTTGTCCTCAAGCTCGAATTCAGGATAGGTGTCTTGAAACACAGTCAAAGGAATCCAGGATAGGTGGAATGATTTTTCCCTCTTGGATCGGGTTTGAATGAAGAGGGTTCATCCTCATCTTCCTCTTGTTCCACCTTGAGGCAGAAAAGTCTCTTGCACTTGTGCCCTGTTGAGTAAAGTTCATCACAATTAAAACACTGTCCCCTCGCCCTGCGTTCCGCCATCTCAGCCCTGGACAAGTGCTTAATAGAGGGTGCAACCACTCTGCTCCCCAAACTGGATGCCGAGCTGGAATTGTTGCTCGTCTGTGGTTTCTGTTCTTGGCTGGCTGCTGAAGATGGAGCCATTCCGAGTGGTTTCGGGGATGCCCATGCTGTTTGAGGCCGCCCTATATTGATACTTCCGCGGTTGAGTTGCAGCTTGCATTCAAAGGCGCGAGCCAAATTCATAGCAGTAACCAGATTGGGGGGATTTTGCATTTCCACATCCACCCTCAAAGTTTCTGCTAACCCCGCGGTGAACATGTCAACCTGCTGGTCTGGTCGTACCGATGATGCTCTTGCAAGGAGGGTCTGAAACTGACGTTGATATTCAGCCACCGTTCCCGTCTGTTTGAGGTTGATTAGTTCGCCTAATGGATTGCTTGTTAATGGGGGCCCAAACCTGAGAAGGCAGTAGGATTTGAATTGGGTCCAACTGAGCCCGGGTTCCTCCTACTCCAATCTATAAAACCAGAGCTGCGCCTCCTCCGTCATGTGGAATGTGGCTAAGCTTACCTTATCTTTGTCCTCTGTCCGTTGGTTGCGGAAGAACTACTCACATCTGTACAGCCATCCCAAAGGATCTCCAACGCCATTATAGGAAGGGAACTCCAGCTTACTGTATTTGGGAACGATCGCGGCTCCCGAGGCAACGACTTGCTGCTCGTCGGACGATTCTGCCATGTCTGGTCGGTGGCCGTTTGTGGTTGCAGCCCCTTCTGGATTCCTTTCCTTGCTAGAAAAATATAACTCCATCAAGCGCCTTAATTCTCGGACGTCGTTCTTGATCTCGTGCACCTCCGTGCTGTTTTCCACGAGCTTGTGCTCCAGTTCATGAACCCTAGTCGTCAACTGCTCAAGGTCACCCATGACGCCTGGCTCTGATACCAAATTGTTAAGGGCCCGCGAATAGGATCTCGTCACAGGTCAGTCAACGGGGAAAACCTCTTGTTTTCCCTTGTTCCTCCCTTTTCTTGAGGAACCTATCTTGGCGCCTTAATGGTGATTTGTTAAAGAGATCACCAACTCTCCTCTGCTCTTTCTTGACTGAAAATTTCGATATCTTTATTGAATATCATCAGCTCCTTTAAATAGGAGATTACAAGAAGATAAGAGTCCTACTTTTAGGAAGACTCCCTACTAATCTATACTACTGAATTTAGCTAAGATAGAAACAGATAAGATAAGAACACTAAACAGATAAGACTCCCTACTAATCCATACTACTGAAAATAGATAAGATAAGAACACTGAACAGATAAGATAGAACTGTGTCTAGCTAGATAAGATGAGAACACTGAATTAGATAAGATGAGAACACCGAATCTTGCACCCTTTACTGCTGCTGTCGGCAGCGATATTGCTTCCCAATGAAAGCGTCCACAACAATATCTGTACCCCTCCAATTGCAGTAATGTGATATGGCCCCTAAACATCGGTATATACAATTTCAAAAGGAACAATGCTTCTTTTTATTACTCAAAGAATAGGTTTATCTACAACGTTTTGCAAGTTCACAACTTTCACACCTCAAACTGGACACTTGGACAAACTCAAATGAAGTAGAAAGACTCTTCAAAGACTTAAAAGATAAATGACCCAACCAGTTATGCCAAAGAAAAATCTGACTCACAGACTAAGATACAAAAGACATCGTAACTTCTTTATACCTCCCAAGCAGATGCTCTAGCAAGTAGATTCCATTCATTTCATGGCCAGTCCTAATTACCTTCTTTGTCGCCAAATCCTGAAAGACACACCAATCAGGGAAAAAGGTTACTGAGCAATTATGCTTTTTTGTAATACTACTAACTGAAAGCAGATTGGTGCTAAGCTTAGGGACATGTAGGATTGGGGACAAAAGAGATGACATTAGACACTCTGATATCTCCCTTGCTAGAAATAGGTACAAGGGAGCCATCAACAATAGAAATTTTGTCTCTTCCAGAGGATAAGGAGTAAGAGGTAAACATAGAGGACAAACTAGTCATATGGTCTGAAGCACTTGGATCAACAATCCAAAATAGACTAGTGTTACCTGGGGCTGAAGCATGATAGGCAGTAGCCCTTGTACCTGAGTGAGCAAAAATCAAGGTGGGAGTAGCAGTGGATGTAGTGGTTGATGGTTGAGATGATCTTGAAGCTCCAATGTCACTCTCTAATTGAATTAAGGCAGCTCTGACTGCGGATAAGGCATCTAGGGATGTGGATTTCATGGTAAAAGATGCACAATCAGTAATAACAGCTGCATTAGCATTCCCTTCTTATTCTTGAGTCTTGCTAGAACAAGATGAGGATACAACTTCCAACAAGTGTCCCTAGTGTGCTTTGGTTTCTTACAATAATCACAAATGATCTCCCTCTTGTCTTCCCATTTTATATCCCTCTCCTTATCACCTATAGGCTTTGGTTTCATTACTGCCATTGTTGATTCCATGGGTGGAATATGTAACATGACTTTCCTTTTACCCTCTTAATAAGCCTGAGACAAAGTGATACTGTTCCTAGTAAGTAATTGTTGCATAAGTAATTTCTAATGATGTGGAGCTGCATAGAGTTGCATCTCCAGTTATATATCCAAGTTTCCCCTTTCCTCCAATAGCCATCATGGCTAATTGGGTCTATTCCAGGTAACCTGTGCCATCAAATTTAACAGTGGTAATCTGAAAATTATTGTGACATATTTCCAGGCCCCATAGATCCTTCCCTAAGTGCTTTTGCTTCCTTCCCAACTGTCTCCATGTTAATCACATCACCAAAGACTCACAGGTATCTAAGAGGCTGAAAAAGGATTTTGTACAGCAACCCATTGTCAATTACAGCTCTGAAATAATCTTTCAGCAACTTAGTACCAGAACCAATACCAGCCCTAGAGAAAACCAGAAAATCTAGCCCCTCCTTCCAGAAAAATCCAACCACCTTTTATAAGCTGTCGACTTCTGAAAGAATGTATTTTCTACCCAGAAAACCCTGAGAGCCACTACCAATGAAGGTTTTAACCCTTAAACTTCTATCCAGTCCTAAATCTCTAATTCTTCCTGGTTGTTGGTGATCTCCAAGATTACACAGGTCTTGGACAGCAACAGATTTCTCCAAAAACCTCCAAGAATTAGGCACACCAAGCTGAAAACTCCAGCCTTAATTTATCCTCATGTAGTAAGTTGGAAGAAGCTTAACAGGCCCTAAACTTTGCTCTGATACCAAGTTGGATGGTCTGTTCACAGTCGGCCAGTGTTCTGATGCAGTTTCAGCAAAAAACAAGAGAAAGAAAAGAGAAAAAGAATAGGAGAAAGCTGGGGAGAACAGAGGAGAAGGGAAGAAAATAAGAATAGGAGAATAAAGGCGCAATTGATCTGTCTGCCACCCTCTCTCACAATTGGTATTTATATGTTTCTAATATAAAAATCAGTACAAAGGCATAAATACCCTGCTACCCAGGTAACACTAACAGCAACACTAACAGCAACTAAAAACATAGCAAAAACTGACAACTTATAAAAACAGCAACTACGGCAACTAATTTACTGCACTATTTCTCCATAACATGGTAACAGAGCAGGTTTAGTGTGGGAATTAGTTTGGTGAACCAAGGAAGACTAGCAATCGAGTTATTGTTTATGGTTACCATTCATGTTACTATTCACAGTTACTGTTTACACAATATGGTTCTTGAATTTGTGAAGCAATCTGTTTAGGATTTTTACCCTTCAATGAGGAATATTTGTGAGCATTTTTCATCATTTTTTGGAATTTTACACTACCCCTGAATGGGTGATATTGCTTCTTTCAGAAAGCAGGAAAAAGTAAGATCAGATTTGGACTTTCTTTCGATTCTCTCACACTTGGTGGAATATAGACTTGAAATTTATAGTTCAAGTCGGTTTTATATGAGAAAGAAGATCAAAGAGTCATTTGAGCAAGGAAATCTAATCTAATTGGTAAGCTAGGGCAGCATTTTTCAGATTTTCTCTTTTATTGGTTCTCTAGAAGGAATCCTATGGAAGAATTTATATTTTAACTCCTTGTCTTGTGGGTTATGCTCCCTAGCATCTGAACTATTTTACATCTTCAAGCAAATTCTGGTTTCTATGTTACATACAGCTATTTGATTAATTTTCTTAAAGGTTGGTTCCTAGCCATTTAGCCAAGTTTTTTGTTGTTGTAAGGAATGTTACCAAGACTGTTATAGGGAATGTTTTATGTTTTCTCTGTTAAGTTGTAATCAGGGGTATTCTTATAATATCCCCTTTTATTTGATCACCCTAATATATAAGTCAAGTGGGGCGCTGCCCCAATCACTTTTTTGGTAATCCTTCTCTCTTCTCTTTTCTTCTTTTCTATTCTAGATGGTATCAGAGAAGATCTGACTGCAAGAGGAGCTCGAGTACATCTTCTTCTTCTTCTTCTTCTTCTTCTTCTCTCTCTCTCTCTCTCTGGAAAAGACTGGTCACTCAAATCTGAGAAGGGCCTGATTGGATAAGGGTTTTTCTGTGTTATTGAAGAGCACTATATATCAACATGTATGAAACAGTTCTACCTAATATATTTTTATAAAATAATTAAGACAATAAAACAAAAAGAGAGACTTGCTTGTATTGGTATATTTGGTCAGCACTGTGAATCTCAAATTGGATAGTTGTAGAATTGGATCCCACGTGCAGCTTTTATTTCCCCACTCACCAAATAAAAAAATCTGTAGTTTGGAGTTAATACAGTGCCATCAGATAGGTTAGGGTGTATCTGCAAGTTTATACTAAACGGGAAACTTGAAACAAAACAAAATAGAAAATGAACCGACCATCCCATGTATGAGATATGCTTAGTTCACATCTAGATTTTGGCTTGCCTATAGTTCAGACACCATTTAGGGACAACATCAATTAGCTTCACTTACCATTCACCATTTATTTTCATCTCATTTCAGAAGTAAGAATAATTTGCATTCTAAATCTATTGTCTACTTTGAAATTGCTCTGCTCTCCTCCACCCTCCTCCCACACACATACACACCTTAAGTTCATAGGTTTTACCTCATTCAATTTGCAATTGTCCTGCAATTAATGTTAGATGCCCCTTGTTTGACAGGTACAACGTTCATAGCTATAATTGATATATTGTCCTTATTGATTCATGAATGAGCCAAGGAATCCCCTCCTCATTCTATTTTTCAATTTAGTTAGCACCCTACCTTTTTAATAGGGTGAACCAGGGTTTGTTTGGAGTTCAACTTTATATGTCAGAGTTGGTATGACCACAACCTAGACCAAACCCAACCTATCACCATTCCTAGGCTGAATTTGTTTCATTTTACATACCATTAATATGTATAGGAAAACCAAGACAGAAAACAGTTGAATTAAGTAAGGGGTTTGGTTAGGGAGAAAACAGTTGAACTATGTATAATTCCAACATTAGAATTTATTTGAGTGGATTTTGCCTTCTGATTAAGGAGAAGATTTCTATTTAGTGGGTGTGGGTGTAGGTGGGAATCGCATGGGAAGATTGAATCAAGTTAACACATTTTCCTTCCATGGCCATTTGTAAAACATAGTTGGAACCTTGTGCAACTGTTGTTCTCCCCCATAATCCACTACGAGTAAGAATTGCTTGACCTGTTGGAATCATCCAAAAACATTGCTTTCATCCTATAGAATTTTCTAAGAACATTGTTTTTTCTATTCTTGTTTATAATACAAATTGTTTTTGACAACTGAACTTGGATCCTGTGTGTGGTTTTTACACGAGGTTAATTTAGATGTGAGTACACTTTCTTAGGTTGTGTGTGTTTGGCATGGTTGAGAAAAACACAGAAACATAACATTTTTTTTTTGTTGATTAGTGCAGAAACAGAAAGTTGGTGGAATTGTTCTTGAGGAATTTGGCAAAATTTGTCAAGAACTTCCCCCTCAACTTTCTGTCTCCGTGTATCTAACTAAACATAGCCTTACAGTCAGCATAAAAAATGAAGGAAGAAGGCACACAAATTTTTACGTGGTTTACGTGGTTCACTTCCATAAATGGAAGTTACGTCCATGGAAGGGTGTTTGGGTTGTTTTCATTACTCAGAAAAGTAAATGTAGTAGTACACAATAGTAGGATGAGACAAACATATTATCTTTTCCTCCTCATCCCCCTCTTTTTTCTTACTCATCTCTCCCTTTCTCCAGCTTTCAAATTTAACCACCCTAAATTGTGTCTCCTGTGGCCAATGATACTGAGGTAAAAAATGAGGGATTGGGACCATTGTACAAATTCATGTTTTTCAGGTATCTGTCATCCCATATCTGATTTATTGCTGGCTGTGGTTGTAGACATTGTGGTAGTAGCTGCTGCTGCTGTTGTTATTCAACACCAAATACCCAAGAATCACATCATACCGAAGATTCACATGGTTATTTGCTTGCTGACTTGCCTGCAGTGTTATCTCCATGGGTTGTAGTTATGGTTGTTGCTGCTGGTAGAAAACCTCATCAGAGTAGATATGCTCCTGCATAAGAATTGCACTGTCCTCTTGTTGTGGCTGTGGTAGTTGCTGCTGTTGTTCTTTAATGCCCCCACTGGGATGAGCTGTATGAACTTCTGGAGAATAGCTATGATTTGTTTCAATCATTTCCAACAGTTCGTTAATTTCCACCTCTGCATCATCCACTGGCAACACCAGTACAGTTGCCCACACTATTCCTCGAAATGTCATCATTTCCTCTGCTTCCCTCATTTCCTCATCCCCCTTTGTCCACAATACTGCATTTGTAGTGTTGTTGGTACCCTGTTGATCTTCCAATATTGTTTCTTCCTGATGATAATTTCCTTGTTCTAAAAGTGGGATTGAGGATGCAAATGCATCATTGAAATTCCTATAGTCCCCGGCCATGATTCCTCCTCCTCCTTGTCTTTCTTCTGTATCATTTCCTTTTTTCTTGTTCTCTTTAATCCTACAAAGGACCCATTGTTGGAACTTGTTGCCTACTTTTCCATCATCTTCTGCAAGGCTGAACTCATGCATAATCCAGTTGGTTTTTTTCACTGGATTTGCTAGATTTCTTAGTCTCCTTGTAGCGGTAGAATACAAGACTCTTCTTGTATCCCACGGTCCTCCTTTCTGCATCAAAAATCTTTTTTATTGCCTTGCGTAGAATTCCACCAACCTCCTTCCTTAATAGGGTGAGTTACCACACGATTTTGTCTTGATGCATTCTGTGATTTCTTCTCTCTTGGAATGAAGTAATACCTTTCCTTTATCAAACCACCATATGTAGTAACCACTGTAAATGCATACATTAATTAGAACACAATAAATCAACAATGTAGAATTGTAGATAAAAATCATGAGCTTGCCTTGTGGGTCAAGCTCCTAAAGTGTAGATATTTAAAAAATCAAGAGCTAATCCCTTACAGATTTTTGAAGGAAGCTTCTCAAATCTGGAAAACAATTTGTAAAGCAGTTTGGTATTTTTTGCCAAAATTATGGGTTCAAATTTGCAGGAATGCTGAAATTAATATGTAAAATTGTCCTTGGATCTATGATGGAAATAGCTTTAGAACTCCAATAGGTTCACCAACTAGAGGGGGATCAAGCTCTAACTGTGAAAGAGTTGATCATGGAGAATGGGGATTGGGATGTGACAAAGCTAAATCAGTTGCTTTCTTATGAAGAAGTTCAATTCATTTTAGGAACCAATGTCTTTAGAACTCTGGATAAGGAAAATTTTCTGTGGTTAGGAGCTCCTAGTGGTAAGTTTTCTATCAAACTCTTTTGTGACTATCTTCGGCAGGACTCAAATGTGGTAGTGGAAGAAAATCAGAAAAGACTAATTCAGAAGGCTTGGAAACTCAAAATACCTCCAAAATGCAAACTCTTTTTGCGGAGAATAATTAGAGGATTTTTTCCCACTAAGTCCTTTCTGACCAGAATTGGTATGCAGGTGGAGAATGTGTGTTCTTTCCATTGTATGGAAGGAGAAGATGTTCTATAGCTTTTTGTGCATTGTCCATTTTCGAAAGCTGTTTTGTTTGCTTCTTTCTGTGGTCTTAGAATTATGTGGTATCATTTTGGTTGTGTCAATGAATTTCTGCATTTTATTTATGTCAATGCCATTCAGAGGAGTTGGCTAGTTATATGTTGAGTAGGTTGGCCATTGTTTACTCTCATTTGGAAGGCTTGGAATGATATAGTTTATAATCTTGCTCATTCTCTTAACTGAGTGGTGAAAACAATAAGTAATTTGTGCTCTGAATTAGGTTTCTCACTGTTAATACCCTCCTCTATTTGGGTTGCCGATGAGCTGGTTCAAGGGAGCTCGCCCTCCTGAAACAGATGAAATAGGGTCGAGAGAGAGAGAGAGAGAGAGAACGATATTCTGCTAAATGTTTCACCGCCCATTCACGCAATGCGGGTTGGCCTTTATAGTGCATGGCCGTACAACCCATAACAACTTCTGAGCACACATGCCTCTATTCAGTACGTGGGCGACGTGTGTATGCAAACGTAATTGGTGGAGTAACCCTTGTGACGCTCTGGACCTTCAAATGGGCCTGATGGGCCTGAAGTATTTCATCTGGGATATTCTTCTTATGGGGTTTATCAATCCTGCCTTCTTCCAGAACGACCTTGTCCTCAAGGTCAAGTGTAGGAAACTGCTTCTGAAGCTGAATGTAGTCTTCCCACGTGGCATCCTCATGAGGCAAGCCATGCCATACTACCAATGACTGTTTGATCACCTTCCTTCTCCTGTGAACCCAGCGTAAGTCCTTAATCATCTTGGGCTCAAATAGTACCTCCCCTGACTCAGTGAATGGTGGAAGAGTAGGACTGATAGTATCAGTAGTAGACACACAGGGCTTAAGGAGGCTGACATGGAATATGGGATGTAGCTGTCACTCAGCTGGTAGGCAGAGACGGTATGCTACTGGCCTGACTCGTTCTGCCACTTGAAATGGGCCAAAGAACCGAGGAGATAGCTTCTGAGACACCCTCCTCTCCAATGAGGTCTGCTGATATGGCTGGAGCTGAAGATGGGCCCAATCCCCGACGGAGAACTCCAGTTCGCGGTGCTTCTTGTCATAGGCCAGCTTCATTCGCTGTTGGGCCTGCTGTAGATGGAATTTGAGGAGCTTCAGGGTAGTGTCTCTGGCCTGCAGCTGTGTGCCCACCTTGGCTACCGGTGACATGCCCTGTTCATAAGGCAGTATAGAAGGAGGTTCGTAACCGTATAGCACCTTGAAGGGGGTGGTCCCGGCAGACACCTGGAAGGTGGTGTTATAACAGTATTCCACCCAGGGCAGCCATTGGGCCCACTGCTTGGGCCTATCGCCCACAAAACATCTCAGATAAGTCTCCAAACATCTGTTAACGACCTCTGATTGCCCATCTGTCTGGGGGTGGTGGCTAGTGGAGTGCAACATCTGGACCCCTTGGGCTGTGAAGTATGCCTTCCAGAAGGTACTCATGAAAAGCGGATCCCGGTTCGTCAAGATGAACTGAGGGGTCCCATGGAGCTTGGCCACCTCCCGGATGTAAGCTTGGGCCACTGTGGCTGCTATATAGGGTCGTGAGAGGCTTATAAAGTCTGCATATTTGCTCAGCCGGTCTACCACCACCAGCACTACGGATTTCCTTTGGGATGTGAGCAACCCTGTTATGAAGTCCATGGTTACTTCTTCCCATACCTGTTCGGGTATTGGCAGTGATTGCAGCAGTCCGACTGGGTTCTGGGTGCTGCACTTCTGCTGTTGACACATAGTGCATCGGGTCACAAACTGCCGGACCATTCACTTCATTCCTTTCCAGTAATAATGGGCGGCTAAACGTTTATAGGTCCGCAGAACTCCCGAGTGCCCTCCTTGGGCTGAGTTATGAAAGAGCCGCAACAGCTCTTGATGGTATTTGGACTCACTCGACACCACCATCCGTCCCTTATAGTAGAGAAGCCCATTCTGAAGTGTGTATCCTGGGACCTGGGTCACATCCTCCTATACCTGGGGATCATCTTGGGCTTCCTGTTTCAGCTATGATGTCATTGGGTAGCTTGGTCGAGACACGCCCAATGAGCACAGGTTTTCAGCTCTGGAGAGGGTGTCTGCTACTGCATTGGAGGGTCCTGGCTTGTATTCGATAGAAAAATCATACCCCATCAGCTTGTAGGCCCATTTGTGCTGGTCAGGGCCCAAAACTCTCTGCTCCAACAAATGCTTGATACTGCGGTGGTCAGTCCTGACAATGAACCGCCGGCCCAAGTAGGTAAGCTCTCCATTTTTGGACTGCTAGGGTGATGGCCATGAGCTCCTTCTCGTAGGTGGACTTGGCTTGGGCCTGTGGAGAGAGGGCCTTGATGAAGTAGGCCAAGGGCTGGCCCTGCTACATTCGGACTGCACCAATTCCGGTGCCCGAAGCATCAGCCTCTACTATGAACTCCAGCTCAAAGTTAGGAAGGGCCAGTGTAGGAGGTGAGGTGACAGCTTCCTTAAGTGCTTGAAAGGCTTCTTCTGCCTTCTGATCCCATTCGAATGAATGTTTCTTGAGCAGTCGGGTGAAAGGTGCTGCAAGTATTCCATACCCTTTAATGAACGTCTGGTAATAACCGGTTAACCCCAGGAACCCCCTAAGAGCTTTTGGGGAGTTGGGCCGGGCCCAGGAGATCATGCATTCAGTCTTCTCCGGGTCCGTGTGCACCTGCCCTCCAAAAATGATGTGGCCCAAGTAACTAATTTGGGTATGTCCAAACGAACATTTTGTGGGCTTAGCAAACAGTTGGTGCTGCCACATTAAGTTTAACACACATTGCAAGTGTTCCAAGTGAGAAGCCCAACAGAACTATAAACTAGTATGTAACCAAAGAACACTAGAACAAGGAGACGCAGGTAAGGTTTAAAATTCCGTTCATAATCCTTTGGAATGAAGAAGGGGCATTGGTTAGTCTAAACAGCATCACAAGGAACTCAAAGTGTCCATCTGAGGTTCTGAAAGCAGTTTTGTGCATGTCATCTGGGTGGACCCGGATCTTATGGTAGCCTGACCGTAGGTCCATCTTGGAAAAATACTTAGCTTGGCCCAATTCATCGAACAATTCTTTAATCAGCAGTATGGGGTACTTGTCCTTGACTGTGATGCAGTCCAGGGCTCTATAATCCACGCAAAACTTCCAACTCCCGTCTTTCTCACCAAAATCACCGGTGATATGGACTGCTGCTGGGCCGAATTAGTCCCTTGCCTAACAGTTCTGTCACCATTCGCTCTACTTCCATTCTTTGGTAATGGGGGTAGCGGTAGGGCCTTACATTGGTGGGTGGAGCTCCGGGTTGGATGGGGATCCGATGGTCATGGGCTCGAGGGGGTGGTAGTGTAGTGTGTTGGTTCGGCTGATATGTTGTTATTCTCTTGTCTGGGCTGGGTATTAGAGTCTCTAGTTAATGGGCCTTAGTAACTGGGCCTAATTGTATCTTGTGTTTTATTAGACTGGGTGTCCCATCACTAAACAGGGGCATCCTGGTCCTTTCATGTAAATTATGTATTGCTCTTATTTTAGTGAACAGTGCCCATTCAAACACATCAGACTCTCCTCTCTTCTTCTTCTTCTTCTTCTTCTTCTTCTCAGCTCTCTCAACAGGTTCAGTTCGGCAAACATGGTATCAGAGCTCTAGGTCTGGTCGTAGAACACCTCTCTCGCCTGGTTACAGCAGCTGTCTCGCACTTCTCTCTCTATCTTGGTACTGCAAAGAACCCCTAGGTCTGGTCGTAGAACACAGCAGAACCTATACCTAGGGTTTCCCTTGGTTGTAGGGCCCAAGGGGAGTTAGTCCTAGTAGCTGATGCCCTAAGAGATACATAGAGCAAGGTGTAGCCATTCGGCTAAGTGAGATCTGTGTAAAACAGATCTAGAAGAGAGGACTGATTTCAGCAGTCCTAGAGCAGTTCATGGGTGAAGGTTAACCTGCGATAGCAGTGATTGGTGTGTGGTAGAAGCCACAACAGCTAGGTCAGGGTTGCGGCAACAATGGCCAAACACAACAGAGTTTTTTTTTTTCTTTGGCTCGGCACTTCAACTGTAAGTGGCAGCTTGCGACAGCAGTGAGTGGAGCAGTACAGCAGAGTGGGAAGGGTATTACAGCCCTAAAACAGACCCTCAGGTCTGAGATTACAGTGCTGCAAGGTCCGGATGTCTGAAGAGGTTTCACATAACCTGTGTGACAGTTTTGGTACTCTTTCAATTCGGAGAAGATGTCTTCCATATCTGGGGAAGTTTCTTCTAGAGATATTAGGACTAGTGGGAGGTCTCCTAATCTGGAGAACCCTAATTTGCACAGCCTACAGATAACAAGTGTGTTACTTGATGAATACAACTTTAGGGAATGGTCTGTTTCGGCCACGCTCTTTATCACATCCCGGGATCTTACAGGCTATTTGGACGGGCAGAAGAAAGAACCCAAAATAGGGAGTGCTGAATATGCTGTTTGGAGAAGAGAGAATGCTACAGTCATGTCTTGGCTGCTTGCTTCAATGACTCCCAGGGTAGCTAGGACGGTTCAACACTTCTCCACAGCTGCCAAGATATGGGAGGTGTCTAAGACCTATGGGCAGAAAAAGAATAATGCCCGAATCTATAGACTGAATCAAGATATTGCTGCCCTGAAGCAGGGAGACTTGAGTGTTGCTACATACTTTGCTACATTAGAAGGATTGTGGGAAGAGCTGGATCACCACCTCATCATAGACTGGGAGAATGCCAGAGATAAGGAGAAACACAACAAACAAGTTGAAGAGGGTAGAGCATTCAAATTTTTGGCTGGCCTAGATTCGGTATATGAGAACATAAGGTCCCAAATTCTGGGAAGAGATGAGATGCCTGATCTACATCATGTCTACTATCTTGTGAGAAATGAAGAGGTGAGAAGAAAGGAGATGCAAGTTGATGCCTAGACTAAACCAGTAGAGCAGTCTATAGAACATTCAGCTCTCATTTCTACAAGCCAAAGGGGGAACAAGTTCTCTGACAAGAGACACCTGAGGTGTACTCACTGTGGGGGAGAAAAACATGTGAAAGAGAACTGTTGGGTTCTCTACCCTCATTTGAAACCAGCAGCATTGAGGAAAGAGAAGAAGCACCAGAAGGGCCATTCGACAAGTGGGAACCTAGCAGCAAGTCACAACGATGGAGGTTCCAAACACTCATCCATAGTTGCTTCCTCTTCTTCAGGATAGACTACCAGTTCCCAAGGACATAGGCCTATGGATTTCACAGCTGATGAGGTAGAGGTACTTAGTCGGGCACTGGCCCGCCTAAGGACAAATTCTCTTGCTTCCACCTCCCTTGCCAGATCAGGTATTGTTTCAGCCTTTAGTGCAACTAGTTCCATTGATCCAGCCTCCTGGATTATTGATTCCGGTGCAACTGACCACATGACTCACATGTCTTCCTTATTCTCTTCCTATCGTTTAATGTCTGGTCAAGACAAGATGAAGGTTGCTGATGGTTCCCTCTCTACCATATCTGGGAAAGGAGTGGTTGACCTAAGCAATGACATCTCCCTCAAATCTGTCTTACATGTTCCCAATCTCTCTTCAAATCTTTTATCTGTTTCAAAACTTACCAAGAACTTGAATTGTAGCATAACCTTTTTTCCTACCCATTGTGTTTTTCAGGGCAGTTTGACGAAGAGAACGATTGGGAGCGGTCATGAGCGTGGAGGCCTCTACTACCTGGATGCAGACATCAGTTCATCCCTTCAAACATCTACTACTAGTGGTCAATCTAATGTGGAGTCATTATCTAAGCTGCACCTGTGGCATGCTAGACTAGGTCATTTACAGTTCTCGTCATTGGAAATGTTGTTTCCAGAATTGTTTCAAGGTGTGTCAAGTCAAAAGTTAGTTTGTGAAGTCTGTCAATTATCAAAACAGTGTAGAACTGTGTACTCAACTTCTAGTAATGGAATTCAAGCACCTTTTGACTTAGTGCATTCTGATGCTTGGGGTCCTCCCATTGTTTCTGTGGATGGCTATCGATACTTTATCAGTTTTATTGACCACTATTCTCGATGCACATGGATCTACTTATTAAAGACACAAGATGAAGTGCCACGGGTAACCATGGCATTTTGCAAAATGATTGAAACACGATTTGGCAAGAAAATCAAGCAATTCAGGTCAGATAATGCTGCTGAATATTTCGAAAGATCCTTAAACTTGTTTATGGAGGATGCGGGAATGATTCACCAGTCATCTTGTGCTAGTACCCCCCAACAGAATGGGGTTGCTGAGCGCAAGAATAGACACTTATTGGAGACTGCACGAGCTTTATTATTTCAGCACAAGGTTCCAAAAGGCTATTGGTCTCAGGCAATCCTCATTGCATCATATCTGATAAACCAAATGCCATCTAAGGTCTTGGGAATGAAGACTCCATTTTCGGTTCTTTGCCCTCATCTCCCTGTTTTTTCTCTTCCACCGAGGGTCTTTGGGTGTGTATGTTTCATACATGTCAAGGATCCAAAGAAGACAAAACTGGATCCTCAAGCTACAAAGGGAATCTTCTTGGGTTATTCTCCTACTCAGAAGGGATACAAGTGTTATGATCCAGTCACCAAGAAAAGATATGTCACAAAAGATGTGGTGTTCTTTGAGTCTCAATCCTACTTTCAATCTTCCTCGGATCCTCTTCTGGGGGAGACTAGTAGGATGGAAGAGGACCCTCCGGTTGATTCTTCTATTTCCCATTTCTTTGTGCCCCTCTCTGCCTCGGATCTTCCATCTTCTCCTCTTGATCCTCCTAGTTGTGGTATCCCAGGTGAATCTAGTGAGGCTCCCATTGGCCCAGCTACTACTAGTGGTGTGGAAAATGTTACTAAAGGCTTCAACAGGCAGCAAAAAGATATAAGAGTTACCTACAATAGAAGGAAGAAGAGCCCTCCAACTCATGACAGCAACCAATTGGACTCGGATCAACCTGTCTCAGTAACTCAAGGTAATCCTATCAATTCCTCTGACTTGGATCTTCCAATTGCACTTCGTAAATCTACTCGTTCTTGTACTATCAGATACCCTATTGCGGATTTTGTGTCTTACTCACACTTGTCCCCTAGTTATTGTTCTTTTGTGTCTGCTCTCTCTTCTGTGCATGTTCCTACTAGCTACTCTGAGGTTGTGTCTGACCCAAGGTGGAAAGAGGCTATGAATGAAGAAATGAAGGCCTTGATGAAAGCAGGGAGTTGGGAACTAGTAGATCTACCGGAAGGGAAAGGTACTGTTGGATGCAAGTGGGTGTTCACCGTGAAGCATAGAGAGGACGGGTCCATTGAAAGATACAAGGCTAGACTCGTGGCAAAGGGGTTTGCTCAAAAGGAAGGAGTTGACTACAAAGAAACATTTTCTCCCGTAGCAAAACTCAACACTATCAGAGTCCTACTCTCATTAGTTGCAAACTTCTCATGGGAGCTTCATCAGCTGGATGTGAAGAATGCTTTTTTAAATGGTGATCTACATGAGGAGGTATTCATGGATCCTCTACCAGGTTATGAATTTGGCAGAAAAGTGTGTAGACTGAGAAAGGCACTGTATGGCCTTAAACAGTCCCCTCGTGCTTGGTTTGAGAAGCTATGTGGAGCCATGAAGAAAGGTGGTTATATTCAAAGCGGGGCAGATCATACTCTATTTATGAAGAAGAGGAATGGGAAACCTATTGCTCTTATCGTCTATGTAGATGATATGGTAATTATTGGGGATGATAAGGAGGAGATCAACAGACTGAAGGAGGTCCTAGCTGCTGAATTTGAAATCAAAGACCTGGGTCAACTGAGGTACTTCCTAGGGATTGAAGTTGCTAGATCCAAAGAGGGCATCTATATATGTCAACGGAAATACATCCTTGACCTTCTACAAGAGACAGGCATGTTGGGGTGCAGGCCAGCAGATACTTCAATAGAACTGAATCATGGTCTACAGGAGTCAGTGGGAGAGGACTACCCTGATAAGGAGAGATACCAGAAGTTAGTGGGGAAGTTAATTTACTTGTCCCTCACTCGTCCCGACATTGCTTATGCTGTTCATGTTGTCAGCCAGTTTATGCACAATCCCAAAATTCCTCACATGAAGGCTGTAGAAAGAATTCTCAGATATTTGAAGTCTTGCCTTGGGAAAGGGATTCTGTTCAGAAAAAACAATAGAATTGAAGTTGAAGGATATACTGATGCAGATTGGGCTGGTTCTGTGGGTGACAGAAAGTTGACTTCAGGTTACTGCACTTTTGTTGGGGAAAATCTAGTTACATGGAGAAGTAAAAAACAGAATGTTGTTGCAAGGTCTAGTGCAGAGGTAGAATATCGAGCTATGGCTCATGGTGTTGCGAAACTGTTGTGGCTTAAAATTCTTCTTGGTGAACTGGGGTACTGTGACAACAAGGCTGCTATCAACATTGCAAATAACCCAGTGCAACATGATAGAACAAAACATATTGAGATAGACCGCCATTTTGTTAGAGAAAGAATAGTCACAAGAGAACTCTGCATTCCTTACACTCCCTTAGAGATGCAAATTGCAGATGTTTTAACTAAAGGGCTAACCACAGTGAAATTTTTGGACTTACTGGGCAAGCTAAACATGATTGACATCCATGCTTAGCTTGAGGGGGAGTGTTGGTTTGGCTGATATGTTGTTATTCTTTTGTCTGGGCTGGGTATTAGAGTCTCTAGTTAATGGGCCTTAGTAACTGGGCCTAATTGTATCTTGTGTTTTATTAGACTGGGTGTCCCATCACTAATTAGGGGCATCCTGGTCCTTTCATGTAAATTATGTATTGCTCTTATATTAGTGAACAATGCCCATTCGAACACATCAGAGCTCTAGTTCTGGTCGTAGAACACCTCTCTCGCCTGGTTACAGCAGCTGTCTCGCACTTCTCTCTCTATCTTGGTACTGCAAAGAACCCCTAGGTCTGGTCGTAGAACACAGCAGAACCTATACCTAGGGTTTCCCTTGGTTGTTGGGCCCAAGGGGAGTTAGTCCTAGTAGCTGATGCCCTAAGAGATACATAGAGCAAGGTGTAGCCATTCGGCTAAGTGAGATCTGTGTAAAACAGATCTAGAAGAGAGGACTGATTTCAGCAGTCCTGGAACAGTTCATGGGTGAAGGTTAACGTGCGATAGCAGTGATTGGTGTGTGGTAGAAGCCACAACAGCTAGGTCAGGGTTGTGGCAACAGTGGCCAAACACAACAGAGTTTTTTTTTTCTTTGGCTCGGCACTTCAACTGTAAGTGGCAGCTTGCGACAGCAGTGAGTGGAGCAGTACAGCAGAGTGGGAAGGGTATTACAGCCCTAAAACAGACCCTCAGGTCTGAGATTACAGTGCTGCAAGGTCCGGAAGTCTGAAGAGGTTTCACATAACCTGTGTGACAGTTTTGGTACTCTTTCAAGTCGGAGAAGATGTCTTCCATATCTGGGGAAGTTTCTTCTAGAGATATTAGGACTAGTGGGAGGTCTCCTAATCTGGAGAACCCTAATTTGCACAGCCTACAGATAACAAGTGTGTTACTTGATGAATACAACTTTAGGGAATGGTCTGTTTTGGCCATGCTCTTTATCACATCCCGGGATCTTAAAGGCTATTTGGACGGGCAGAAGAAAGAACCCAAAATAGGGAGTGCTGAATATGCTGTTTGGAGAAGAGAGAATGCTACAGTCATGTCTTGGCTGCTTGCTTCAATGACTCCCAGGGTAGCTAGGACGGTTCAACACTTCTCCACAGCTGCCAAGATATGGGAGGTGTCTAAGACCTATGGGCAGAAAAAGAATAATGCCGGAATCTATAGACTGAATCAAGATATTGCTGCCCTGAAGCAGGGAGACATGCCCGAACACATCACTCTCCTCTCTTCTTCTTCCTCTTCTTCTTCTTATCAGCTCTCTCAACAGGTTCAGTTCGGCAAACATAGTGGGTTCTTGGAAAACATCCGGATAGGCTCGAAGTAGTAATTGGAGTTGCTGGGTTTGGTCAGGGGCTGGGTTATTACTTCTTGTGGTTGGAGTGGGCCCTGCATGCATTGAGCCCATACTCAGCAGCAAGGGTGTTGAGTCATGTTGGCAAGCCTTGAAGACGGCTTCCAAACTTCCTGCAGCTATGGGCTGAGCTTTAACCCCCTTCAGTGTACAAGGTTTACCATCATGGGTGAACTGCATGGTCAACTCAGTCTAGTCGCGCACCACTGGGCCCAACAATTGTAGCCATTGTATGCCCAGGACAATATCATCCTCTGTGAACTCTAATGGATGTAGGTCCACCTTAAATCGGTACCCCTGAATCCCCAACTCCACCGCCTTGCACCTCCTATCACAGGTTATTTGGTGGCCATTTGCCACGTTTATAGCAAATTGGGAAACCGTTTCCACTGCTAACCCGAGTCGATCAGCCAACCGAGGAGTAATAAAGTTCAAGGAGCTCCCGCTGTCAATCAGGACAGCAATGCTCTTTCCTGCTATCAGACCCTTCACTCACATAGTCCTGGGGGCCCGATAACCCACCAAAGCCTGTAGGGATATGACGTAGTATTCCTCCTCCGGTACCACCTCCATCTTCTGTATACCCAGGTCTCCCATTTGGGTATCTGGTTCCTCTTCCCCTTCTACTTGTAGTAGGAACACTTGTTGGGCCTTGCATTTGTGGCCAGGGACAAACTTTTCGTCACAATTGTAGTAGAGACCTTTCTTTCTACGGGCCTGCATCTCGGTCCATGATAGTCTCCGGTATGGGAGGGTCATAGCTCTCGGCCTCCTATTCGGTGGGGCTGGTAAGGGAAAGGGTTTGTGGGGGTTGGTAGGAGAGGTCTTGGTTTTGGGTCAACCTTTGGGTAAGGACCTTTCTGATTCAGGCCCGCCTGAGGCCCATTTGGCCTCCCCAACTTCTGTAATTGGCCCAATCTTTCTTCCTAGAGCTTGGCCAGGCCCACTGCCACCATCAAGGTGGTCGGCTACATGGTGTTCACTTCAATTCTTATTTCATCCCTTAAGCTGCCTATGAAGCAACCCACCAGGGCTGTCTCCGGTCAGTCATGAACCCAGGTGGCTAACCTTTCAAAGTCCTTCTAATACTCTCTTACTGTACCAGTCTGCTTCACTCGGGAGAGTGATTCATTAAAGTTCTCATACCCTGAAGGCCTGAACCTCACATGTAATGCTTCGGTAAGGTCTAGCCATGTGGTCTAAGGGTGGGTTTTCCGATACCACTGGTACCACATAATGGCTTCGCCATCCATGTGTATGGCGGCAATGGAAACCATCTGATCTGCTGGGGTCTCATGGAAGTCAAAATAACGTTCAGCCCGGTAAATCCAGGGAATGGGATCATCACCTGAGTACATAGGAAAGTTGATCTTAGCAGCCTTGACTAGGTACTCTCCTCCTCACCGTACGTCGCTGTTGCTCGATCCTTCCACCTCTGGAGTTCTGGGTCCGACTGAGATTCGCTCGAACTGGCCTACCAGAGCTGAGAGAGTCTCCTTGATTTCACTTAACTCACTGGTGGTCTGGCGGACTTCCCCTTCTATACGATCAATATGTTCCTCTACCGATGAGGATCTGGTGGTCGACATCGTGGCTAGGCTCTGATACCATCTTTTAAGACCCTGCTCTATGTGGGTTGCCGATGAACTGGTTCGAGGGAGCTTGCCCTCCTGAAATAGATGAAATGGGGTTGAGAGAGAAGAGAGAAGAGAGGGAGAGAGGGAAAGAAAGAGAGAGAGAGAGAGAGAGAGAGAGAGAGAGAGAGAGAGAGAGAGAGAGAAGGATATTCTGCTAAATGATTCACCGCCCATTCATGCAATGCGGATTGGCCTTTATAGTGTATGGCCGTACAACCCACAACAACCCATAACAACTTCTGAGCACACATGCCTCTATTCAGTATGTGGGCGACGTGTGTATACAAATGTAATTGGTGGAGTAACCCTTGCGACACTCTGGACCTTTGAATGGGCCTGATGGGCCTGAAGTGTTTCATCTGGGATAATCTTCTTATGGGGCTTATCACTCACATCCTCAACAGATGGACTCCCCTCCTGAGCCAATTTTCACTAGGCCTATGCCTCCCTCAATCTTATCCTTTATTAGCTCTTTTGATGTTATTCGTACCTGTGACGGAGGGGTAATTTTGAATATTGGCGTTTCTTGTGGTATTTTCATGGTTCAAAGTATCGATACAGGCTGATATCGGTGCTTTTTTTGTATTTTTTTTTAATCTGGTTCAGAGGGGTCGGTATAAGGCCTGGCTACCCTCTGAATCATGGTCTGACCTGATACACCCCCTCTAGGGGTGTATCGGGAAGGCCACGATATGATACATACGGCCGATATGGGCCAATATGTAATGATATTTTAAACCTTGGGTATTTGTACGTATAATTCTAACAAAGAATTTTTATTTGCTGCAGGAGGTAGAATGAATTGCAGCAGAGCTTTTTGCTGTTTGGATGGGGTTGTCTTTTTCAAGGGAGCGAGGCCAGAACATTGCTAATATTTTCAGATGCTAAATCAGTGGTTGGTTTTTTGGACTTTGGTTATTCTCCTTTACCATGGGAGGTCTCTTATTGGGTGGATACTATTAAGGGTCTGTTTGGTTCGAGGGAGTAGGACCCTAGAATCGGAATCGGAATGGATCATTCCATTTCCAGATGTTTGGAAGAACGGAATAGGAACGAGTAGGAGGAATGCCATTCCCCTATATGGGGAAATGGCCATTCCCGACCCCCTCCCCCGGAATGTGATTCCCATTCTGCTATTAGTTCCCTTTTTTTTCGTTTTGGACAAAAAACCCCTCCAATCCAACCTGTGATTGAGTTGCTGTGAAAAGGAAGAATCTTGCCATTGCCGCCATCAACCCCATTTCCGGTGAAGTAAGACCACTGCCAACCATCTTTCTCCTCCTCCTCCTCCGTCTTCTTCCTCCAAATCAGCTACCACTCTTCTTGCTCCTCCTCATCTTTTTTATTTAACTTGTGAAATATGGTGGTTTATTTTACAGATCCGCCCCTTCTCCTCTTCCGATCTGCCTTGCTGTGATTCATTTTACAGAGCTGCCTTATTCTTGTTCATTTTAATCTGCTTCCTACTCTGGTGAGACATGTTTTGTTTGGTTTGATTATAGCTCTGGGAGATCAGCTGATACATATGTTTTAGGATTTTCCATATATTTGTTTGGTTTGATTATAGCTCTGGGAGATTGGCTGATACATATGTTTTAGGATTTTCCATAATAAAAATAAGAACCAAATGGGAAGTGTCTAAATCAGCACCGGAAGGAGAACTGTAAACTTTGGCTTTAAGAGGTGTCTTAGATGTGACCAACTACTCTTGTCTAGTTGTTTTTGTGGTATTTATACTGTACTAAATCACTGATGACTCTGTAAAACCAATATGTAAGGAACCCTATTAGCTAGCTTTGTCTTGTTTTTTATGTTGTTGTCTCCAGAGACTTACTACTGCTGAGCATGGTCTAACAGTAATAACAATAACGGTAATAGTAATTAGAATTAGGAAGGGAGGAGAAGGTGACAAACTGTGAAGTGTTAATCAGGGATTCAGGGCAAGGACTTCCGTTCACGTCCAAGGCGGAGGAGGCGGTGGTGGGGGACTTCTCTCTACTTTTTCCTTATGGACCTTGTCTCTTTCTCTTGCCCTGGACAAAAATTTTCACATTGAAAAGCTATCAGACACCATGGACGCTTTGGCCCCTCTAAAATAAATTAAAAATCTTCGTTCTAAATACCCAAAAGAACAGAAAAAGCATCCAGTTCATTTTCTGTCCAGTCTCTAAGTCCCCTACTTTTTCTGTTTATTTCAGCACTGTTAACTTGTTCAGGACAGGATCAGAGGAAGCTCAAAAGAATAAGCTTTCTGGGGTTAATTATCTTTCTTGACAAAGAAAATGCTCATTCTGATGAAGAGGATGATAATCTACTGCAGAATTCATGGGCTTTTATATTACTGCATATGATAAAACTGCTCCATTTAGCAACAGTTTGTTTTATCTATCACTGGCTAGTACTATATAGTATATTCTAATAGCTTAGATGCAACTTGTGGAAACCCAAGGTCAAACTTATGAAGATCAAGCCAGAAGCCTTAACATATCAACTCACAGGCTGCAGATGCTATTTCTTGAATATCTCTTAGAGAAAGTCTTGGAGATATAGAAGGTTATCTGTATAGTTCAGCATCCCCACGCAAGGGTTTGAATTGTTTTGGAATTTTAGAAAACCTTTGTTTTTTAATTTGGTATTTCTTAGGCAGCAAGTCTTAGAATGCCACATAGCAAATGATTTTGGGCAGTTCATGAAGGGTGTGTCGATTACTTTTCTCTATCTATATCACTGTATATCTGATGAGAATAAGTGGAAATAAAGAAAAAAAAAACTTTGAAGTTCTTGGTTTTAATGTCTGTTGCTTCTAATTCTGTTTCCTTTGCTGTTGGCTCTTTGTTCCCCTTTGGTGCCAACCCCAATAAGTCTTCCTTTATGGTTTCTTTCAAGATCTTAAATCAATATCAGAATCGAGACTGTTGTAAGGCTTATTTAATAGCTACAGTTACAGTTACAGTTACTTGTTTTTTTTCTTCTTTCCTTTTCTTATTATTTTATTTCTAGGATATGCCGCCAGGGGCATACTTGTAATTTCAGACTCTTTTATGAAGTTAATATAAATAGAAAACTGGCGGCTGCCAGTAGTGACTTTTTTCCTCTCAACCATACCTCTCTCTCTCCCTCTCTCTCTTTCTATCTCTCTCCCAATCCCCACGAATCACCACATGGTATCAGAGCAGGTTCTCTGGGTTGAAAAAAGACCTACGATCCCTCCTGCCCTGTTCTTAAAAGTGTTTGGATGTGGCTGTTTCTGCAGAAACCCTAGCAGTTTCTGGCGGCTGGTTCTGCAGAAACCCTAGCAGTGTCTGGCGGCAGTTTTTTTTTTTTTTTTTTGGGAAACCCTAGTAGTTTCTGGTGGCAGCTTTGTGATTCCTTCTTCCTGGCTGTAACAGCAAGAAAACCCTAGTCGGAGAAGGGTGATGCTGGTGCAAACTCCTCTGTTCGATGCTGTGAAGTCAAGTTCAGATTAGCACCTTCGTACAAGTGCTGAACAGGTGTGTTTTTTGTTTCAGTGTGTTTCAGCCTTCTTTGAGTCCGAGCCATTCTTCCCTCCTCCTCAAGGGGAGAGTCGTAGTGTGGAAGAGGAGAAGCAGGTTCAGGTATCTCTTCCTTCTATTCCGGACCTTACTCCCTTTCGTGTCTTCCAACGTACACGTCGGAGAGATCAGCGGGGTGATAGAAATGTGGAGCAGCCAAACACTGAGCAATTGACATCATCAGACTCCCAGGAGGCAAGTCCATCCCCTCACCCTACTCCTACTGTGGATGACCTTGACATCCCTATTGCCCAACTGTGAATAAACCCTAGTTGATTCTAGGTTAAAGTAGAGAAGAAGGAAGAAGAAAGAAAAGAAAAAGAAGGAGAAGAATGTTCGGCCAGACTAGAAGAGAGATTGTGAAAGAATCACTCTCCTAGCCGACCCACTTGACTTTTATTCATAAAACTTAAGTTACAAGAAAGACAATTTTGTCCCTCATAGAAGATGGGACACATAACTTAAACTCAGATACAATAGACATTTCACTTTCAATAAGATACACCAGAATTACCAAAATACCCCTGACTCGAGCATTCTAACACTCCCCCTCAAGCTGGAGAGTATATATCATATAGTCCCAGCTTGTTACAAATGTAATCTATTCTTCCCCGAGACAATCCTTTTGTGAAGAGATCTGCCCACTGATTTCCTGAGCTCACATGAGATGTAGTTATTACCCCACTTATCACTTTCTCTCTCACAAAGTGACAATCCACCTCAATATGTTTAGTTCTTTCATGGAAGACAGGATTGGATGAGATGTGAACAGCGGCTTGGTTATCATAGTATAGTTTCATGGGTTTTTCTATTGAGAAACCCATCTCCTATAGTAGGTTCTTCAGCCATACTAGTTCACATGTGGTATGGGCCATAGCCCTGTATTCTGCTTCCGCACTACTTCTTGCCACTACTGTTTGCTTCTTGCTCTTCCATGTTACAAGATTGCCACCCAGGAAGGTACAATACCCTGTGGTTGACCTCCTGTCTGATATAGAGCCAGCCCAATCAGCATCTGTGTACCCTACTATCTCAAGAGTTCCTCCCTTTTGGTATAACAAACCACGACCTGGAGCACCCTTTAGGTACCTAACAATTCTCATAACAGCTTCCCAGTGAGGAACCCGGGGATGTTGCATAAACTGACTCACCACACTCATAGCAAATGATATATATGGTCGGGTAATGGTCAGGTAGTTCAACTTTCCCACCAACCTTCTGTATCTTCCAGGATCATCAAACTCTTCACCTGCATCCACACTTAGCTTGGCATTGAGTTCCATAGGAGTCTCTGCTGGTTTAGCACCTAACAACCCTGTTTCTTCAAGTAGATCAAGAACATATTTCCTCTAACATAGGTTGATCCCCTATTTTGACCTCGCAACTTCTATTCTTAAGAAATACTTTAGCTTCCCCAGATCTTTCGTATTGAAGTAGTCCTATAAGAATTTTTTCAGTCTGTCAATTCCATTGCTGTCACTTCCAATTATGACAATATCCTCCACATACACGACTAGCAAGATTTTTCCATCTTTTGAGTTATAGCTAAACACAGAATGATCAACCTGACACTGTTTCATCCCAAAGGCCTTCACCACTTCATTGAACCTGCCGAACCATGCACGAGGAGATTGTTTCAGTCCATAGATTGCCTTTTTGAGCCTGCACACCTTACCAGCCTCCCTCTGAGCAACAAACCCTGGTGGTTGCTCCATATACACCTCCTCAACAAGATCACCATGTAGGAAGGCATTTTTTATGTCAAGTTGTAGGAGAGGCCAATCATACATAGTAGCCAATGAGATCAACACCCGAACTGAACCAATTTTAGCCACAGGAGAGAATGTCTCCATATAGTCCACACCATATAATTGAGAATAGCCCTTGGCCACTAACCGTGCCTTCAATCGTTCCACACTTCCATCAGGAAGATGCTTCACTGTATAGACCCATTTACACCCAACAGTGTGCTTACCAGGAGGAAGGGTGGTGAGTTCCCACGTGTGATTATGTTGTAGAGCAGAGAGTTCTTCCATGGCTTGCCTCCACCCTGGGGAGGTAAGGGCTTCCTGTACAGTCTTGGGAATGGGAACCGATGAGAGTAATGATATAAACTTGCAATGAGAAACAGAAAGGTGAGCAATGGAAACATAGTCTGAAATGGGATGAGAAGTACAAGTACGTTTACCTTTCCGCAAAGCAATAGGAAGATCAAGATCTGAGGGAGAAGGAGTAGTAGCAGGATCTGTCGACAGGTGCTGAAGTGGAGGAGGGGCCGAAGCACTTCTGCGGGTATACACTTGAGTAATTGGCGGCCTTTTTGTAGTAACAGGCATATGATGTGCATCTGCAGTAGGAATGGGAGCTATGGGGAGAGGGTCCATAACCGATACAGGAAGAGGAACCACAGAGGGAGAAGAAGAGACCCCGACATCTGAGAAAAATGGAACTGATTCAAAGAAGGTGACATCAGAGCACACAAACGATTTATGAAATTTTGGGTTATAACACTTATACCCTTTCTGAGTCCTCGAGTAGCCAAGAAAAATACACTTTGTAGCTCGAGCATCTAGCTTGTCTACTCCAGGCCCCAAGTGTTGAACAAAACATACACAACCAAAGACTCTTGGGGTGAGAGGAAATGGAGACAAAGTGGGAAACAACACGGAGAAAGGGGATTGACTTCCAATGATTGACATGGGCATCCGATTTATCAAAAAACAGGATGTAAGAACAGCATCACTCCAAAAATGCTTTGGGACATGCATATTGATCATCAAGGACCGAGCAGTTTCAAGAAGATGTCTATTTTTCCGTTCAGCTACACCATTTTGTTGCGGGGTGTAGGCACAAGAAGTTTGATGAATTATTCCATGATGTTCTAGGTATTGCTGAAATGGTGAAGAGATGTATTCTTTGGCATTATCGGAGCGAAGTATTTTCATATGAACACCAAATTGAGTGCGTATTTCAGCATGAAATTTCTGAAAAATAGAGAACAATTCACTATGGTCTTTCATAAGGTAGATCCATGTCATCCTTGAAAAGTCATCAACAAAGATTACAAAGTACTTAAACCCATTGCATGACACAACTTTAACTAGACCCCATACATCAAAATGAACTAAAGCAAAGGGACTAGAGACACGACTATCAATTCTTGGACTAAATGAGACTCGATGATGTTTTCTCAACTGACATGATTCACAATCTAACGATGAAAGATGACTCAAAGAAGGAACTAGCAGCTTCAAAGACTTGAGAGAGGGATGACCGAGTCTGCGGTGCCATTGGAGAGGAGTAAGAGACGACTGAAAAGCCATTGGGGGGCCACCACCATCAAGGTAATACAAACCACCTGCTTCATGCCCTCCACCAATCTTCTTCCTCGTCTTGAGATCCTGAAACACAGAAGAAGAATGATAGAAGGTTACAAAACAATTAAGAGACTTGGTTAATCTGCTAACAAACATAAGATTAAACGGAAACTTAAGAACATATAAAACAGATGCTAAAGACATGGAGGAGAAACTGACTGAGATGTGGAGGAGCGAGAAAGGGAAGAAAATACATCAAGAGTCCCAGACATATGGTCCAAGGCTTCGGAATCAATGATCCAGGGTGAGGCTTTGGAAGCTAAGCAAGCCATACCTGAATGGGCAAGTGTAGCTGTGTTCTGCTGAGATGTTTGAAGGAACTACTCATACACTTCCTGTGGTACACTCACCATTTCCTGTCCGGAAGCACAAGCGGGTGTGGAGGGGGTTGGGAAAGTTTGCTGGCTTTCAGTAATAGTGCTACTACTCTTAGATGTAGCATGGTTAGCCCAAGTGTTGGGTGGACCACGCAAATCATAGCAGAAATTAACTGTGTGCCCCTCTAAGCCACAATGTGTACATTTTCTCTAAGCATTACTCCTTCCTCTTCCACGGCCTCCCCCTGACTCTCGGCCTCCAGTCCGGCCACTAGCCCGGTTAAACATGTGTCCACCATGGTTGCTTGGAGGGCCACTGCTGCCACCACCACTTCTACTTCCACGGCCACTCCCTTTAGTCACTACCAAACCAGATCTATCAGAGAAGGAAGAATGTTCCACCGGCTCAATGGATGTCCTTTTGAGACGGGCAAAAACTTCTTCAAGTGAAGGGAGAGCTGATCCCCCCAATATTTGTGCTCTGACAGGCTCATACTCAACCTTCAAGCCCACAAGAAACCTAGTCACATCAAGTTGTTCACGTTGCTTTCGTTGGATCTGGACATCTGATGTTAGAGGGTGGTACACATTTAGCTCATTGCGGATGTTCCTCAAACTTGCATAATACTCCTCTAAGCTTTGACTTCCTTGCTTCAAATTGAAGTACTCTTGGTATAACTGATATACCCTAGTTGTGTTGTCTTGTCCAGAGTACAACTTTTTAGCATGATCCCAGATCTCTTTGGCTGTATCTAGGAACATGAAGTTCACACTAATCTTTGGTTCCATGCTGTTCCAAAGCCATGTCATTATTTGTGCATCATCTTGTTCCCAATCACTGAACCCAGGAGAATTAGAGGAAGGTTTCTCCTCCCTCACATGTTTTACTTTTCTCTTGGCCTTCAAGAACACCTCCACAGATTTTGCCCATGGTACATAGTTCTCACCATTCAACTTGATGGATGTCATTTGAACACTTATATAATCTGAAGAAAGCATGATGCTGGTTTTGTTGTCATTCCCATCTACGGAAGAAGCCATCTCCATTATTTCACCTTCAAGTATACAACACAACCACACACTCTTTCACACGGGTTATCTCACTTATAGCACCACCAATCCTAGCTTTAAATAGACATTACACACCACACACTAAGGCCGAAATCACTCAGTCTTCACATCAAACACCTGGGCTGCACACTGCAAAACCATTCACCACCACACACTAAGACTGAAATCTCTCAGTCTTCACATCAAACACTTGGGCTGCACACTGCAGAACTGATTACACACAAGGTCTAGGACACGACCACCACTACCACCAATCACCACGACACAACCACCACCAATCTACTGCTGTTGTGAACCTCAGCAGTCGACAACTCTTCTTTCAGCATACATATGAAGAGAAATGCAGAGGAATATGACTGAAATGCATATTAGTCACACCAAGCATCACCACAACCAACTTTTGAAGCAACAAGAAAACATTTACAGTCCCTTACTTGGACAAACAACAGTAGTGTTCATACCTGTCCACTTTCAACCCTCTTCGATACTGAATAGAGGGTTTAGTATACCACTTCAACGACCACCACAGCAACGACTGGAGGCATTCTCACCTCCAGACCCACAAAACGACAGCTCCTTTTCAGCCCCTTATCGAACCTCCACTCAGGTCAATCGAAAAAAAAGAAGACGACTGTGAAAGCTGGCGGCGAACCCAGAAAGAGAACAACAACAAGAAAGAAATAAGGATGCGACCTTACAGCTCTGATACCATGTGAATAAACCCTAGTTGATTCTAGGTTAAAGTAGAGAAGAAGGAAGAAGAAAGAAAAGAGAAAGAAGGAGAAGAATGTTCGGCCAGACTAGAAGAGAGAATGTGAAAGAATCACTCTCCTAGCCGACCCACTTGACTTTTATTCATAAAGCTTAAGTTACAAGAAAGACAATTTTGTCCCTCATAGAAGATGGGACACATAACTTAAACTCAGATACAATAGACATTTCACTTTCAATAAGATACACCAGAATGACCAAAATACCCCTAACTCGAGCATTCTAACACCAAAAGGGAGTCAGATCCTGCACTACCAAACACCCCATTACCCACTTTGTCTCCTATGACCACATTTCTCCCTCGTACCGAGCCTTCTTATCAGCAGTTGATTGCATCTCTATTCCCAAAAATGTTACAGAAGCCTTAAAATGCCCTGAATGGGTAGACGCCATGAAGGAGGAGATTAATGCCCTCCACAAAAATCAAACTTGGGAATTGGTGGATCCTCTAGAGGGGAAAGACCCCGTGGGGTGCAGATGTGTGTTCACAATTAAGCACAAGGCAGATGGAACAGTTGAAAGGTACAAAGCAAGACTAGTAGCCAAAGGGTACACACAAGTACATGGGGTTGACTATGATGAAACTTTTGCCCCGGTGGCTAAGATGAACTCGATTAGGGTTCTCCTCCTTAGCTGCTAATTTTGACTGGGAACTGCATCAACTGGACATAAAGAATGCTTTCCTGAATGGTGACTTAGAAGAAGAGGTATACATGGTTCAGCCTCCTGGATTTTGTGCCAAGGGAAGTGAAAATAAGGCGTGCAAGCTACGGAAGTCTCTCTATGGCTTAAAACAGTTTCCCAGAGCCTGGTTCAGTAAATTTCACATGGCAGTTCAAGAGATGGGATTCAAACAATGTTAGTCAGAGCATACACTCTTTGTGAAGAGATGTCAGGCGCAGGTTGATGTATTGATAGTGTATGTAGACTCTATCATCATTGCAGGAACTTGGAGCTCAGAGATACAGAACTTGAAACAATTCCTTGCATCAAAATTTGAAGTGAAAGATCTAGGACTCCTGAAGTATTTCCTTGGGATTGAAGTTGCCCGCTCAGAAAAGGGTATCTTTGTCTCCCAAAGGAAATACACCCTTGATCTATTACGGGATACAGGTAAATTAGGTGTAAGGCCGGTAGATACTCCTATGGATGTGGACCACAAGCTAGGTGACTGTTTTGGTGAACCTCTGAAAGATGTGAAGTAGTTCCAAAAGTTAGTGGGAAAGCTGATTTATCTGTCCATGACCCGTCCAGACATTGCCTATTCCGTTGGGGTCCTGAGCCAGTTTATGCACTCTCCTAAGAAGCCACACATGGAGGCAGCAAAGAGAGTTCTTAGATACTTGAAGAAATATCCAGGAACAAGCCTACTATTTAGTAAACACAATCACCTAAAGGTGGAAGTCTTTACAGATGCTGATTGGGCAGGAGCTGTGGATGATAGAAAGTCCACTAGTGGGTATTGCACATTTGTAGGAGGAAATCTGGTGACCTGGAAGAGCAAGAAGCAAAGTGTGGTAGCAAGGTCAAGTGTTGAAGCTGAATATAGAGCTATGGCACATGAGGTGGCTGAAGTCCTTTGGCTAAAGAACCTTCTACATGGGGTGGCTTGGAGTTGTTCACAGCCCTATGTCCCTTTACTGTGACAACAAGGCTGCAATAAACATCGCTAGCAATCCAGTCCTACATGAGAGGACCAAGCATATTGAGGTAGACAAACACTTCATAAGAGAGAAACTGGGAAAAAGGGAAATTTGCATCCCTTATGTCAACTCCAAGGAACAACTTGCTTATGTCCTTACAAAGGGGCTTCCGTGCTCGCGGCACAATGAGTTATGTGATAAGCTGGGCATGATAGACATCTTCAGCCCAACTTGAGGGAGAGTGTTGTAAGGCTTATTTAATAGCTACAGTTACAGTTGTTTTTTTTCTTCTTTCCTTTTCTTATTATTTTATTTCTAGGATATGCTGCCAGGGGCATACTTGTAATTTCAGACTCTTTTATGAAGTTAATATAAATAGAAAACTGGCGGCTGCCAGTAGTGACTTTTTTCCTCTCAACGTACCTCTCTCTCCCTCTCTCTCTCTCTTTCTCTCTCTCTCCCAATCCCCACGAATCACCACAGAGACTTTGAACTTAAACCTCTTTGTTAGAATTATTTTTAGCTCGGTTCCTTGATTATACTGTGGTTGATCCTTGTTCATTGTGTGTGTGTGTGTGTGTGTGTGTGTGCGCCTGCCTTGGTAAGGTTATCCAGATGGAAAGTGTGATATACTAGAGTACAGAGTATGGTCCTTTATGGATTTCCCATTGATGAATGGATACTTCTTAGCTATCATGAAATTTTCATGAAACTTTTGATTTGGTTATTGATTAAAAAAAATGTCATTGGCCACACTCCAGCCAAGAGGATCTTTCAATATGTAGTATGTTATATTTATGGAAACCAGGGATCCAGGGTGGATATTCCACCTGAGATTCTTTTTGTGCCAAGGGGCCATTACTTGGTATAATAGTAAAATCTTGGGCTGCCAACACTGATATTAGCCTTTTTTAATTCCTTTTGTGGTCAAGATCCTGATTGAGTGTTTGTCCTTCACATATCAGTGGTTGAATAAAAATGTACTATTTCCATTTCTCAACTTCAGAAATTGCTTTTCTGGCATAAGGTTTTCTTAGAAGCCCTAGTCAGCAGCTTTCTCTATGCTTTACATGGTATTTGTTGAAAACAATTGTTTTGCAGGTTAAGTTGAATAGTGTCTCTTGCATGGTTTGATTTTAATGGTTAAACATTTTGTCACCTATGAAATCTGGATACCTGTATATGGGTATTATGTCATGTTGGATATTCTGATTTTTTGTGTAAATTGTGTATGCAACAACTGGTCCATCCATTCCTCTACCATATTTTTGTCATATCTATACAACTCGATATACATTGGTTAACCCTTATTTGTTACTTTCCACACTTGAGTGGAGATAAAGATGTTTGTACCTCTTAAAGTTTCACCAAGTTGGGATGAAAGGAAATTGGAATATGTGTTTGCTCATTTCCCTTACTGCTTTTTTGGTAGGGGAGCTTGCACTTTATTATTTCTTTCTTTGTAAAGTTCTCTTGGTGATTGACAAAAAGTAGCTTTGCCCCATATTTTTACTTACACATTACACATTTATATTTCTCAGTTGTACTTTTGAGTTTGTTCATTTCTCATTTAACATCCCTGTAGATTTACAGGAACTTCAAGAAATACAATTTTTGTGTCCTATCTGATTTTGTAATTTGTAAAATCTTAAATTTCTGTAATTTGCAGATTTACCGGAACTTCAAGAAAATCTTAAATTCCAAGAAATACAATCAGTTAACATCCCTGTAGATTAATCACCTCAATTTGCAAAATTATTTAATTTTTGCAATTTTCTAATTTTCTTGCATTTTTCTAAATTTCTGCAAAATTTCAGGTATTTTCATGCATTTTTTGCAATTTTCTGCAAATTTTCTGTAAATTTGTTGTAATTTCTGCAATTTTCTGATTTTTCTTGCAAAATTCCTATATTTTCATTCGTTTTTTTCTGATTTTTTTTTTGCAAAATTCCTATATTTTCATTTGTTTTTTCTGTTTTTTGTGCAAAATTATTGTAATTTCTGAACATTTCTGCAAATTTTCAGGTATTTTCATGCATTTTTCTGCAATTTCCTACAAAAGTTCTAGTATTTTCATGCATTTTCTGAATTTGCTGCAAAATTGTTGTAATTTCTACATTTTTTTTGCAATTTCTGCAGATTTTGAGTATTTTCATGCATTTTTCTGAATTTGCTGCAAAATTATTGTAATTTCTGCATTTTCCTGCAAAATTTCTGCATTTTTTATATTTTAATGCATTTTTTGCTTTTTTTTTATTTTTATTAGGGGCAAAATTGGAAAGCATGGCTGATTCCGATTCCAGCCTCTTGATGAACCAAACAGCATCAATCGGAATCCGATTCCATTCCTGTTTGAACCAAACAGGTAGGGGGAATAGACCATTCTGATTCCGATTCCAAGGGATTCCCATTCTGATTCCGATTACGAACCAAAGGCACCCTAAATCTTTAACTGCTAATTTTGTAAATGTTTAGTTTTTTTTGCCTAGGTCTTCTAATGGGGCTGCCGATTCTATTGCTTCTCTAATGAAGAACTCAGGTATATGTAGTTATTTGGGACAGCCCGCCTTGTACAATTCTCTTTGTCTCTGTTAATATAGTTTTTTTACCTATAAAAAACAAAAACATAGATAAAAAAGATTAACGGTTCATTTGGTTTGTGGGAATATATAGGGTCTATTGTTTGGTTGGACGGAATTGGAATCCCACTCCCATTCTGAATGGCCATACCCTTTCCCTCCCTTAAGGAATGAGAATCCATTTCAGCCAATTTTGAATCCAATTCTGATTCCGATTCTAACATGAAACAAATAGTATAGTAGACCATTCTGACTCTTATTCCTGTGCCAAACAGACCCTAATATGCATATGGGCAAGGTTCAAAATACCGGTAGGAGCACAACAGGCGATATCGGTAGTGTTTTTTATATTTTTTTCAAAAGCTGTTCAGGGGTTTTATTAAGGCTCCACCACCTGAACCGGTCAAAACCCCGATACACTCTTTGTAGGGGTGTATCGGGAAGCCACCGTATTGATACTTTGAAACATGCATATGGGTGCGAAAAAAAAAAAAAGTAAAATTAAAGAGCATACATAAAAAGATGATGTATGCATATGCATATGGGTGTTAAATTAAAACTCAAAAAAAATCAACAATAGATTAAAATATTTGTATGTATTATTAGCTATTCACCTGCAACGTATTTTATGTAAAAAATACATAGAGTAGATAAATTAAATCATCTACGCAAATGGGAACTGACATAACATGATGATCTGTTAATCAAGAATCGGTCTAATCTTTGTACACTGACGTAGAAAAAAAAAATCAGAAACACGTAGTGATTAAAATATTTGTATTTATTATTAGCTATTCGTCTTCTACGTAGTTTATGTAGAAAATACATATATATGATTAGATAAGTTAAATCATCTACGCATATGGGTACCGACATAACATGATGATCTGTTAATCAAGAATCGGTCTAATCTATTACACTGACGTAGAAAAAAAAAATCAGAAACAAGTAGTGATCAAAAAAGAATTCCGCAAGAAAGTAAGAAAAACGTATTATCAAAGAAAGAAGGCACCAAGAAAGCAAAAAACTTACAAGGTAGAAACTGAGGCTCACAGCGATAGACATCAAAGTCTATAACGTCGATTGAAGGCATATCACTACCAAAAACTGAGTCTGAGATAATAATTGATCAGTTCTTCATCAGTTGGCTGAAATCGGTATCCAACAGGAACAGGTATGAAAGTATTCATGTCTTCAATTTTTTTGCAGTATGTATTCCACTGCCACTCCAGTAGTATCACTGTCTTGGTAAGTGTGGAACCACCAATTCCAATTACAAGATCGTACGTGAGACGGTCCCTACACCAGCGTATAAGTATGAAATCTGACATGGACTCTCTTATCTCCTCAGAGTTTACTTGGATTATGTGGGTGAAGACATATAATAAAGGGTAAATTACAAAGACTCTCCGTATTATGACGGTGAGACAAAGGCCCCCTTTTGTTAGCCTTCCGTTCAGAAAAGCTGTTACAATATTTTTTAATTTCCATACTACCCTTGTAATAGACGAGAAAAATACTGTTTATATTAAAATCGAAAATGTACGTCTTTCTCTCATTTCCTTCTTGTGATTAAAAGAGATGCATGCATTGTCTGCTTCGTTCCATTCCCTGTACTCTCATGCTATAACGAAACCCAAAGACATTAAAATCAGTTGCTTTTTTCCGCACCCATGGTTGTGTTGCGTGTGCCGTGTGGATCTACCGAAGAAGATAGGTTCTATGTCTGATCTGATGAGTGATGACTCTGGCAGCTACGCACTGGCTGCTTGTTATGACCCCACGAAGCATTATTTCTATTTTTCTTTTCTCTGATAATTTTTGGAGCTTTCTAAGGTCTACCTCTCTTCTCTCTCTCTCTCTCTAAAATCTAACCTACATACATTCATTTGAATTCTCAGTTTCTCACTTCTCAGTAGTAGTACAGGCCACAGAGTTACATGCAGAGATTATTATTTAGATTTAAGGCTAGAAGAGAAGGAGACGAGCAATACCAGAGTGGCCATGAAGCTCACAGTGAAGCGGCATAGCTAGCCGAGCCGTTGTGGATTCTAACAGCGTGAACCATGCTGTCACCATCGAAGAAATGGTGACTGGCCACGGGCTTGGCGACGGGCTTGAACAGGGGATCGGCGCCTTTATGAACATAGACGCCTTGAATCCAATCAGGGAATAGGACAGATGGACCACGACTCCTTTGGTGTTAATTCATTGTTGTTATTGTTCACACTTTCTGTATTTGTTGCATCTGTGATGTTGGCTGCAGAAACTTACACAAGAGGGTCCCTCTGCATTCTCTTCCCTAGAAGTTCATAATAGAAGAAAGGCCAAAGAAGTGAAAGATCTAGTACAAGCATTCAACGAAGATAGGGGCAAAGAGTCTCGCTCTTCTTCTCTCATTGTTGACTTACTTGCTTTACCTTTTTCTTCTTCTCTTTCGGTACTCAGAATTTCTGTTAGGATTAGTGGTGGCTTCTAAAGAATCTCCAAAGCTCGGGATTGTAATTGGTATCGATCTCGGGACAACTTAATCTTGTGTTGGTGTCTACCGGAATGGGCACGTTAAGATTATAGTGAATGATCAAGGGAATTGGATCACCCCCTCGTGGGTTGCATTTACAGACACCGAGCGTCTCATTGGGGAGGCGGCCAAGAATCAAGCGTCTCCCAATGCCAAACGGACCATCTTTAATGTTAAGAGACTTATTCGGAGAAAGTAAAGAAGAGAAGAAAGGGAAAACAATGGGTTAAATAGGTTTTAAGAGAAAAAGGGCAAAAAAAGAAAATAGAAAGAGTTTAGTGGGGTATTTTGGTAATTTAATGCATTTCGTCATCTGACTTAACGGTCAAAGGGGGTCTTTGTCTCAAAGTCATAGTACCGGTGGGTCTTTGTCGCAAAATAATGTACAGGGGGTCTTTGTCATAGACCCCATAGTACAGGGGGTCTTTGTAATTTACCCAATAATAAAAGAAATAGCTTATGTATCGGAGCCCGGAGGATAATGAAATCTGAAATGCACTCTCTTATCTCTTTAGAGTTTACTTAGATAGATTGTCTGAGTGAGGACAGTATAAGAAAACAAATAGCTTATGTATCGGAGGAATAATCAAGGTTAAGTTGCAAGAATTCCACATGAAAGCCGAAATGGAACCACCAAGTTAAGAAATTCCCACAAAAAAAAATCATAATTCATAAACTAGCTAGCTTCATCTATTGTTGTAACTTGTAAGTTCTAAGCGCCTGTTTAGCATCGTTGTCATTGCTTCAGAAAATGGCACTACATCAGCACCACATCAAAAAAAACAGTACTCCAGGAAACGGGCATTTGTTTGGAACCATTGTTCCATAAAAAAAGGGTGCTCCAAGCCATGCCTAGGAAATCAGGAAGGCATGGCTTGGAGCAACGCCAAATTTGGTGTTTCTTGGAGGTACAGCTCGTTGTTGCCAACAAAGATGTGAGGTGGCATTGATGTGGCATTCGATAATGGGTACCAGTGCTGAAAAGGTTTCCTGGAGAATTGGTACCAAACATTAAAAGTTGTTGTTGCTCCAGGAAACGTCCTACCTGGCAGCAATGATTCCAAACAAAAAAAAAAACATTTTTTTTCAGAAAATGGTGCTTCCAACCCACACATCAGCAGAGAAAACGGTGTTGCATCTGCAGCACTGATGCCAAACATATATTAAATTGTGATTGATGTTCCCTACATACGGCATGCGGCTCCAGCTGTAGGGCTGCAAATGCATTGATCATGATTACTTTCTTGGATTGGGATATTGCACCTCGGGTTTTTGGATATTCAAAATTAATTGTAAT
The DNA here is from genome assembly GCF_055504915.1 of Nelumbo nucifera. Taxonomy (NCBI): domain Eukaryota; kingdom Viridiplantae; phylum Streptophyta; class Magnoliopsida; order Proteales; family Nelumbonaceae; genus Nelumbo; species Nelumbo nucifera. The sequence continues at coordinate 54,031,938 of NC_142656.1, read as the reverse complement.
GGTTTTTTTTTCTTTCAAAAATTTATGAAATTTTTCAGAAGTTAAATTGGATTGGATCATGTTAGGAAATCCAAAATTCTGAACAGATTTGGATTTGGATCGATGTTTGTTAAATTCAATCGGATCAGATCTGTCTCCAGCTGTAGGGCTGCAAATGCATTGATCACGATTACTTTCTTGGATTGGGATATCGCACCTCGGGTTTTTGGATATTCAAAATTAATTGTAATGGTTTTTTTTTCTTTCAAAAATTTATGAAATTTTTCAGAAGTTAAATTGGATTGGATCATGTTAGGAAATCCAAAATTCTGAACAGATTTGGATTTGGATCGATGTTTGTCAGATTCAATCGGATCAGATCTGCAATTTATATTATCGGGTTATATACAAATATACCCCAATTCGAATCCAATTTGTTTTCATCTCTATGCGGCTGTGATTTCCTTTGGTAAGTGTGGGTAGGTGATCACACCATAAATCCCTATTGGGGAGTCCAGATCTCCGGAACATGTTCTAGTGATATGCAGGCCGAACCATGTCGTGCTAGCACAAGCCCTCATGGTACTATAGTTGGTGGGTTGTGTCGAGCTTTGCGCCTCTACAACTCTACTTGTATTTTGCATATTGCTAAGACACCCCCTTTACCTTGCAACTGCTTTAGTGCTCGATTAAGAGGTCTAAAGCTCACTACTAGCTTCTAGCTTTTCGAGGCAGGCCCTACATGGACAGTGTATGAGATATGTTTAATGAAAAGTTGGAGACCTGAAGTTGGCCATCAGTAGATCCGTTCATGGGCCAGGCTTTGGTTGAGCATTTTCTGAAATTTGAATGGTCCCAAGCCTAAGCTCAAGCCCGAACACCGACCTATGAACAGGTCTAGCTGTCTACTTGTCAATTAGTCATTTTATGGGCTGTCCACTTAAGCCTCTTTTAGTAGCTTATCTAGAGTGCTTCAAAACAACTAAGATTACATTTGGCATTCCTTATTTTAAGGACTTATCTCTCTTTTGCAATTAAAAATTCAGTGTTCATAAGGAAATCAGATTTAGTTAGTGAAAGGCCTGTTCGGAAAACCTTTATAGCCTTGCATTGGGAATATCTCCCATGAAATAAAGCATAGAAATATGGAGATATCCCCAATGCAAAGTTGTAAAGGCTGTTTTAATGGTGTTCGAACAGATCTTGCATTGGCTGAAGCCAATCTCATTCATAAGGGCATTTTAATTGCAAAAAGGAGATAAGTACTTGAAATAAGGAATGCCAAATGCAGCCTAAACCAACTTAGTTTAATCTTTATCTCAGCCCCAACAGCTTCTAGCTTTCTAAGGTGGACCCACATTGACAATCTATAAGCTATATTTGGTGAAAAATCTGTAGAGCCCAAATTGGTTATCAATCAATTTTTTGAACTTTAGCATATTTGAATAGCTTATTTGAAGTGCTTCAAAGAAACTGAACCAGCTTAGCTAAACCTCCAACTCAGCCCTTCCCAAACAGGCAAGCACTTAATGTTGCTTCTCTTAGGCCCCATCTGTTTTTCAAGTAAATGAGGGGATGAGGAGTTGGTCAATAGGAAAGTATTTCTCATTGGCCAACAATTCCATATTATTTTTAGTTTTTTCAATAAACCACAGATCCCATGGTAAATGACTTTTCCTTGGGTATCACTTACCTGCCCATCTTCCAAATGGGTAAGTTGCCTACACATGATGAGACAAATTTGCCCCATTTAATAATGACTTTTTTTATGGGTGAAATAGTCATTGTTTAACTTACCTAGGAAATATAATTACCAAAAAAAGTTACCTAGGAAATAAAAGAACATGGATAATTTGCATTTACCTAGGTAAATTGGGCCTTACATGAAAGTGTAAAATAACTGTTTATTTGACTAAAATAATTAAAACAAAAGAAATAATTGAAATCCCAATTTGAAATAAAGAAAATAAAAAAATAAAATAAGACAGTACAAAATAGGCTATGAGACTATTTTGTAGAAATTTAATATGAAAAACAAAAATAACAAAAAGTATGAAATTGTAGAAGATATAGAAATTACAAAAAATAACAAGAAAAGAAGAAAATAAAACATAATACAAGAAATAGAAGTTGTAGAAAATATAACAAAAAAGACGAAATACCAAAAAAACATTAGAAAGATAGACTGAATCGACCGGTTCAATCATGTTCCAAGACCTGGCCAGTTCGGTCAAATCCTAAAACCAGATATCATAAAAAACTAGAAAAAAAAAATAGACTCAACAGATTCAATTGGAAAACTAGTGAAATGGTCCCAATTTTGGAAAACTAGTCAGGTTTTTGAAAAATTTTAAATGCAAAAGCAAGCTTCTGAAGGCCATAACTTTGCACTTACATGTTCAATAGAGGTGACATTTGCCAAAAAAAGATGCCTTTTTTGCCTCAAATCTTAATTTTTAATAAAAAATGAATCCAAAATAAAAAAAGATATGTTGGAGTAGAATATAATTATATAATTTGAATATATGTATGTAATTATGATATAATTATGTGTGTGTGTGTGTCATCACGGTTCAACCCTAGTTAAACCTTTGACTGATGAGCCTCTCCTATTTGTGTATTAATGCTTGGTACAATTTTGTGAACATTTAAAAAAAAACAAGAGAATACAGAAAACACTAAATATTAGAAAAAACAACAAAAGTACAAAAAATTGCAAACAAAGAAAAAGAGAAAAGTATAAAATGACAAATTCAATAGAATGTAGAACTTTGTAGTGCAATTTTGTAATTTTATCTTTAACATCCAAGGGGCAAAGTACTAAAGTCTAAAAGTTTAGGATGGTTTTTTGTCACAAACATAAGTTCTAGGGGGTTAAGTGTCACTATCCCCAAAAAACCCTTTGCTAGATGAAGGCCTTCAACCTTAGATCTTGTGGTTAATAGCCCACTCTAACCAATTGAGCTAGAAAGTTGATGTTGTAGTGCTAGATAATATAATTAATTTTTTTTTTTGCAACATTTGTTCAAACAAAATTTTCACCATCATCATCACCAATTGTTATCCTATGCTACATAAATCTTGTTTTGCCAATTCGTTCTCTTTAGTGCCATATCTTTTGTTGTTAAGGTAGCTCAACCAAATTAATCAAAAGAAAATAAAAGAAATTGTCAATTTTGTTGTAGGTTTTTTTTCCTAGAAGGTTGATATGAGAGCAAGAAAGGAGGGGGTGGGGTGCCCCCCTCCTTTCTTGCTCCTTCGGTTTCAAATTTATCTCCAAACTCTTTGATCACCAACACCTCCTTTGAAATATCTTCTAAAAGCCCTTATCTCTGTCCTTCTCTACAACATCCTTCTATGCACCTTTTGTAGATATGATCTCAGACTCTGACACACTTGTCAAACCTAAGAAATCCATTATGGTCTCACCAACCTTAGCACATTTCTATTCAGCCCTTCACTTACCTAGCTCATGGGCTTAGAAGTAACTACTTCTTGAAAAAGGGCATTTCTCACAATCAACTCAATATATTCAATTGGAAAACTAATGAAATGGTCCCAATTTTGGAAAACTAGTCGGGTTTTTGAAAATTTTTAAATATAAATGCAAACTTCTAAAGGCCATAACTTTGCACCTAGACGTTCAATAGGAGTGATCTTTTCAAAAAAAAGATGCCTTTTTTACCTCAAATCTTAACTTTTAATAAAAAATGAATCTAAAAGAAAACAAAAAGATATGTTGAGCAAAATATAATTATATACTTTCAATATATGTATGTAATTATGATATAATTGTGTGTGTGTGTGTGTGTATGTCATCACAGTTCAGCCCTAGTTAAACCTTGAACTTCTCCCATTTATGTGTCAGTGCTTGGTATAATTTTGTGAACATTGGAAAAAAAAGAGAATACAAAAAAAATAAATATTAGAAAAAACAAGAAAAATACAAAAAAAAATGCAAACAAAGAAAAAGAGGAAAGTACAAAAAGACAAATCCAATGGAATACAAAACTTTGCATGTGTGATTTTGTAATTTTATCTTTAATATCAAAGGGAAAAGTACTAAAATCTAAAAGTTTCGGATGGTTTTTTGTCACAAACATAAGTTCTAGGGAGCTATGTCACTATCCCCAAAAAACCCTTTGCTAGATGAAGGGCTTCAACCTTAGACTTTGTGGTTTACAGCTACGCCCTCTATATAATTGAGCTATTCTAGAAAGTTGATGTTGTAGTGCTAGATAATATAATTGATTTTTTTGCAATATTTGTTTAAAGAAAATTTTCGCCATCATCATCGCCAGTCCTTATCCTATGCTATATAAATCTTGTTTTGCTAATTCATTCTCTTTAGTGCCATATCAATTGTTGTTAAGGTGCTCAGCCAAGTTAATCAAAAGAAAATAAAAGAAATTGTCAATTTTGTCATAGGTTTTTTCCTAGAAGGTTGATATAGGAGCAAGAAAGGAGGGAGGTGGGGTGCCCCCCCGCCCGCTTTTCTTCTTCCTTCAATTTCAAATTTATCTCCAAACTCTTCGATCACCAACACCTCCTTTGAAAGATCTTCTAAAAGCCCTTATCTCTTTGTCCTTCTCCGCAACATCCTTTTGTAGAAATGAAAGTCTCGGACTTTGACACACTTGTGAAACCTAAGTAATCCATTATGGTCTCACCAACCTTAGCATATTTCTGTTCACCCCTGCATTACCCAGCACATGGGCTTAAAAGTAACTACTTCCTAAAATAGGGCATTTCTCGCAATACAGGGTCTTGGGAGGGGTGGATTGGATACTGACCTAACCTCTATTGTTTTAGCATGATGAAGTGGTCACTCTTAGAAGAACCTTATTCCTACATGGAGAAAATACTATCTACAAAATGTTTTAAAACATAAATGTGATGCAAGGCATTCCACTACCTTGAGGCATGAGGTGTATTTTAGAATGTAAACAGGCCTAAGACTTTCAAATACAAGGAGGCGTAAACCTCCTTAAGAAAAAGGGGGATGAAGAGCAAGGAAGAGGGGGATGAGGATTTCATTTTTCTTTTTCTAATAAAAATCTTTTATATTAAGAAGAATGAAGATGAACAGCACTAACTGAAAGGAAGAAGGTATAATCTCAATTTCTTGTGATTTTTAATAAAAATCTCATTTTTCTTTTTTTTAATCTATTTGTGAACCCTAAAAGAGGGAATATACAAGGAAGATCCAAGGTTTGGTGGTTGACCAATGTCCAATCTAATCTATTTTGACATGCATGGTCTTTTTAGGTGGAAGGTATTCCTTATTAGTGTTCTTCATGTTGAGCATCAAAATTAGGGGTGCTCACAATTCGGTTGGGCTAATTTTTGAAACCGAACCGGGGTTATCAGTAACCGAAACCAAACCAAAGTTAATAGTTTAACTGATTGACCGGTTTGGTTAATCGTCGGTTTTTTAGTTTTTTATTATTTACAATATTTATTATAGAAAAATATATAAATATATAAGAAAGTACTGAATATATATAATATTATATTTTAAATAATAAATAATATATTATATATTATAAATATATATTTATATATAATGCATATTTATTAATTTATAATGTATAGAAAATATAAATTATATATAAAAATATATAATATATAATATAAATATACATAATATATATAAATATATGTATACTGGTCGATTTGGTTGACTGTCGGTTTTCTATTTTGGTTAACCAAAACCAAACGGGTACCTTCAGTTTTTTAAAATATTGAACCAAAATCGAACTGACCAGTTTGGTTAACCAAATTTTTGGTTTGGTTTTGGTCGGTTCATTTTTTCTCACCCCTAGACTTAATGCTTCTCTATTCTCACGAGTGTTTCAGAAATTAACGTCAATGGAGAAGTAAATTGTCCCATCACCAGTTACAACCAAAGAGTAACTCCCAGAAAACAAAAATGTTCTCTGTTGCAGTTCCGATGGTGGTTGTTTTCTTCATTTCTTAAACCACATGTCTACTTTATATAAGATGGACATGCCCAAGTCCCAAGTGCAAGTGAGGAAAGTAGTGATGGAAATCGGGCCATATCAGGCAATGCTTGCTACTTTTGGGATACTTTAGAGGTTCGGCCCGACACGGTCTATGGCATGGGCCCGGGCCATGCTGTGTTGGGTTGTGGGCTGGGTCGGTCCATGGGCTAAGCCTTAGGTCGGACAGGGCTGCGGAGAGGGCCAAGCCATGAGATTTTTTTTTTAATTTTGAAAAAAAATATAATTAAAATTTTAAAATAAATTAACAAAACAGACAAAGAAGGAAAAAGAAACTTAAAATTTTATTATATATGAATCTTGATGTATACAATTGTTTATATATAAAATAATAAAATGAAATTAAAAAATCACAACACAATTGGAATAAAATATATAATAAAATTATATATATATATATATATATATATATATATATATATATATATATATATATATATATATATATAAAATTTTATGGCTTGGCCAACACATGGGCTTGGAAGCCCAAGTCTTGGCACGACCTGCATGTAATCGTGCCAGACCGTGCCAAGCCAAACCAAAATCATATCGTGCGACACGATTCTGTTCCACCATTTTGTTTTGTAGTTAATTCATAGAAGATGATCATGAACTTCTATACCTTTAGGCTCAGTTTGGAAGGAGTACAAATACAAATATGTAGAGTGTAAAACTTTCTAATTTGTATTATTTTGTATGCATTTGTATATTTATATTTGTGCTCCTCCCAAACTGAGCCATAACAATTTTGATATGTAATCTAATGGCTTTTACATGCATGTGAATTGTTAATCAATCACAAACTAGTCAATATATTTTGCAAACGTCCAAATGAGTATGAACAATTTTTAAAGTTTCGAACATTTTATGAAGATGATTCTCTAATCCGCATTTTATTAAGAAGGGTCCCTCTATTTATAGCATGTCATGTAAAGGAAAGGAAATATTGGACTATTGAATAGTATACATTAGTAGTTTATCATTTTTTAAGGGAAAATTCCAGATCAGTACCTGTACTTTGGTGCGAGTGATAATTTGGTCCCCGAACTTTAAAAAGCGATAATCCTGTACCCATACTTTCAAAATGTGACAATCCAGTACCCAAACTTTCAAAATGTGACAATCCAGTACTTGCCATTAACTAGTCCATTAATCAGCCGTTAAGTGACATTTGAAAAGTCAAAAATACCCTTTGAATGCCATTTAATTCTCTTTATCAACCATCCAAATTGTCACATTTTGAAAGTTCGGGTACTGGATAAGGAATTTTCCCTTCTTTTAATATCTTCTGAAGGGCTATACAACGGAGGGTAGCCCATCCCTCAATACAGGTGTACGTGGGATTGAACCCCAAGTTTTCACTACAACCAGCATGAAACCATACCAGCTAGCTGATTGGCACCTTGCTACATTAGTAGTTTATCTATTTCTGAAGAATATCAAAAACATCCTAAGTGACCCAACAGTATCATAATTCGATTGTACAGTTCGAATCAATGTCATGGGGGGAAGATGTCAAATCCATTGGAGGGATGGTGTTTATAGAGGGAGCTAGGCCTAAATATATTTTGATAACAATTTCCCAATTTTGAAGTGGAATGGAATGGACCATAAAAAGGCCAAAAAATTGGGTAAAATACAAAAACCTCCCTTGAAATTTTTGACAATTATAAAAACCTCTCCTATAGTTTCATTTTAGCAAAAACTTCCCCTCTATTTTTGAAAAATTCAACAAATACCTCCCTTCCGTCAACGACCAAGACGGAAAACGCTAACGTACATATATTTTTACTAAAATAACCCTATGTCAGAAACTCGCTCAAACACTATTCATCTTCTTCCTTCCTCAGACGCACAACGACAAAATGGTGGTGGACTCCCCCCCTCTAGAAGATTACATAGATAGACCTCTCCATCAAGGCACTCCGCTTACCTCCTTACAACAAGAAGAGATTCATCAAAATCCAAAAAGGCCTCTCCTAATACCTTTTGAATGGCGTCGTTGGTTCTCGAAGACTGAAATCTAGATAAATCACTTCTAGGGACATGACCCTTCCACTTCCACCTCTTCTATTTCCTCCACTTCTTCTTCTAGACAATGCCCATCTCCTCTTGTTTCAAGGCCCACTACTTCGACAACCACTTCAACACCATTGTCGTCTTTGATCAAACGGTCTCAATCTACCGAGTGGAGGTGTCCAGTCACCCTTTCGACCCACCACGCCATTCTGCCGAGATGGGCATCGTGCAGTCAAGAAAACATTCAAGGTTTGATTGCATTGGCCTTCTATCAAAAATCTTGGTTGGAGAGAGGTAAGGAGAAAGGAATACAGAGCAAGGGAGATATCCTAGTTTTCACTTTTCCCCCCTCCCCACCTGCGGAAAAGAGGAAGAGGGAGAGAGAGACTATGGGATTCTTTTTTTTTTTTTTTTTTTTTTTTCTTTTCAAGGGCAAGGAAAAGAGGAGAAAAAGGTCCAAGGGAATTCTATTTTTTGATGTTTGAAGTTTCAACAGAAAATTATATATAAAATTAAAAGAAGAGTTAAAAACGATGGCACCCGAAAAAAACACTGAATTTGGTGAACCCAAATCTTATGACCTCCAAATTTTTGAATGAAATCCTATTTAAGAGGCTCCTTCACTGAAATATCGTCCAATTTGGTTTCCAGGAGGAAACTGCAATAGGAAGAAATCCTTCTCTATTCTTTGATCTTAAGGAAAACTTAAAGGGCTCTCCAGGATGAGCTCTAAAAGGAAACATGAAAGAAAGAAAGAATACCCTTGATTGAAAAACCATGACTCCGACTCTAATACTTCAATAGGTTCTAATTTAAGGGAAAAAGAAAAGGCAAAACCTACCCAGAAACCTAGACCTCAATTCTCGCAGCCCACTATCACCCAGAATCAGCTCTTTTAAACTGCTAGACTATTTTCCTTTTCTCCCTTTATTCAGGGTTTTAATGTGAAAGCAACCCAGATACTCTGCTAAAAAGTTGATTGATTCCCAGGATTAACGTTGGTTAAAATGATGCAAAGAACAGAACTTTCTCAAAAGTAGGAGTTACAATACTAGCAAAAGAAAAGATATAGGATCATTGTATTTTAATCGAAGAGATATCGGTTGAAATGAAACCTCGCTTTTAGAGAGAAAGTAGGAATAGGAACAACAAGAATGGTAGTCCAAGTCCAACATGAAGAAATCAGATCAACGGACCCTTTTTGTTTCTTGTTCTTGTTGAGAATCAAAGACCCACCAATTTCCAACTTTTAATTCGTTCGTGAAGCAACTGGGTCCATTCCATTGGATTGATCAGGATGTAGCCTAGCCAGTAACTAATTCCGAAATTGGAAAAATAAAATAAAATGAAAACAAAGCCCGTGAAAATGGTAAGAAGAGGAGTTAATAGGTCGATTTGCCGCATTTTATCTACAAACTTGTATCGTTTAAATTCATTTTTATTTCCCCTTCAAATTTCCATTTGCACTTCTCTTGTTCTGTATGGGTTTGGTTTGAAGAAAAACAAATAAAGAAAACAAAAGGCTTGCGGTTTGGATAACCGCGTGAATTAAATCCAATAGCTAACAACCAAACCAAGGACGTCTCACGTCTGTTTAAAGGGTAAAGCAATGACCACGCAAATTAGTCCCGGGTCTAGTCTCCTCACAAATCCATCATCAGTGAAGACTCACCCACGACTCATGACCGAATCAAAGTAAACAATCAAAGCACTGGATTACAGGAATGAGCTTCTGGAATCGGAATAAGCGGAGTGCTTGATGGAGAGGTCTATCTATGTAATCTTCTAGGGGAAGTGCATTGCCATTCTACCGTTGTACATCGTGAGGAAGAAGATGAACAATATTCGGATGGATTATGGAGTTATTGAGACAGGGCTATTGAAGGGATGAGGGATTCATCATATGGATGGCCGAAACCTACAGGAAGGTTGGGCGAAATTTCAAAAAATTTCTCTTTCCCATTTGGGAATCGCATTCCCTATTTTGAAAAACTACATTTTCAATGGTCAATCTTGCACCCAAAACCAGACCAGATCTGAAACCAAAAGGGAGGAGAGTGATGTACCTGATATGAAGTAGCAATAACCCCAATGAAAGTGTTCACGTCCAAGGAGAAGACCAAAACTCGCTTCTACTGAAGATGACACAGTGTGTGATGAATCATGATCAACAGGATGGCTCTTCAGCAAGAACCAAGATTCTTCAGCAAGAATCAAACATGGCTGGTAAGCAGGTCTTCCAATTGTTTCATCAACCAAGGAACAATATCAAGAACCTTTCTTGATCAATTCCTCAAGAGGAGATCGAACTGGGTAGGGATGGCAAGAATAGGAGAGAATTCTGTAGGTTGTTGTGTGTTAAAACTTAGGAATTTGCCCCTTATTTATAGTCTTCTTTGGATCAGCCTCCTAATCTAATTAGGAGAGAGTTTCTTGATCCAAATATCATATTTGGATCTGAACTCTTAAATGGATAAGGCTTATCTTATCCTTTCAGCTAATCCTAATCAGATTATAAATTAGATATTGCCTCCTTTTAATTAACTAATTTAAACCCAGTTCGAATTGGGCTTTAGGCCCATTAAGCTTATGTGCTCACTTACCCCTTTAACCTGCTATCTAGTTCGAATTGGGCTTGGCGTGGGACCAAAACATTGATCTACACATCAGGCACATGGGTTCAGCCCAACCTTTGTTACAAGGCTGGCCGAATTCCCTATAGGAGACAGTGAACCCCTGAGTCCATCACCATGGGCTCTTAATGAGCCCAACATTTACACTAAATGGTCATTGAGTCCAGCCACCTTATGAAAACCCAAGGATCGTGGGCAGATGCAAGATTAGCCCATTAAGTATTACCCTTAATGGTCTTACACTTAACCTCTCAGCTCATAATGATCAAATACTGCCCGACAAGAGATGACCTCTCCCTCGGCTGCAAGGAATAGTGTTGCACTCTCTACTCACATGGATCACAGGAATTAAAATCTTTTGCAAATATTTTGAAACCATAATATATATGTATATCTCTATATAAATATATTTTGCAAAACAAATCTCAACGTTTGAAATCAACTACTGGCAATTTAGGTTTCCATCAGAGAGAGTCAATTCCATGATCATTCACTTTGTCCGACAAAGGGGCTGATCCTATCACTATGATCACCTACTCAGGTGAATTCTTGAACTATTCCAACATACCCAGGTTTTGACCCCCTCTAAGGATCTCACTGATTGGCATATCAAATACAGTCCAATCCGACACCTAGTGCAGTACCATAATCGAGTCTAGGGGTCAGGTGTAACATTTCAGTTTTTCCCATCTATCTCCAAGGTCCAGGGTAATACTAGAATTTGGTCCGGATCAAGGTTTCAAGAAAAACCCGCACTACATGTACCTCAGGTCTCACCCTGGCAGCTGAGACAAGCCACACCAACTAATTTGGCGGCACATCAGTGTCAGCCTTGGTAGGATAAATCTCCCCAGATCTATCCAACGGTTGTGAAGATTCTAAACTAACACGAGTCTCATAAGTATTCAGTTTAAGGATATTACACAGAAACACACCACAATAACATGAATCAATTATGTATTTTATTCATTTACAATAAATGTCAAAAGATACATCAATCTGATTGGAGCTAAGAGCATAACTGTCTAATAGCTATTTTAGTAAAAACAAATGCACATTAATTTATAAAAGGGTAAAATAAGTATTTTGAAAAAAAATGATCATCTCTTTAATGCTTTCCGTCTTGGTCATTGACAGAAGGGAGGTATTTATTGAATTTTTCAAAAATAGAGGGGAGGTTTTTACTAAAATGAAACTATGAGGGAGGTTTTTATGATTGTCAGAAACTTCAGGGGATGTTTTGTATTTTACCCAAAAAAATTTGAAAACCAACTTTTGAAAACTGAACCAAGACATCTCTAGAAAAAAGGTCCATTCAAAAGTGGCCAGATGTCTTAACTCTTAGGATTTTGCATATTCGTGACCTTGAAAAATAATAGTTATTGATATGCCCTCAATCATATCCACACTTTGAACCAAGCACCTAAGTTTCTCCTCCAAACAAGGCATACTACTTCGCTAAGGCTCAGTTTGGAAAGAGTACAAATTCAAATATATAATATAAATTCATAAAAAAACAGTACAATTTTACACTCTACAAATTTCCATTTATAATCCTTCCAAATTGAACCTAAAGAGAAGAACCAAAGTATCAGTACATTTTGTTTTGTTCTTTTATTCACTTTTGTCTGCGTCTATGACCAACTAATTGGGCATTCCTCCTCCAAACAAAATTCTATAACTAATTAACTATTTGCATAAAATTAACATGTAGAACAGTAGAAGTGATTTGAATTATTTTATTTATTAAGGACATCGAATAGTCTAATGTGGTATAATCTACATAAAATCTGATTTGAATTCAAATATTAATAAATCAATTTTGATCCTATCAACCTGTTCTATGGATCATATTCCAGACCAAACCGAATAGTCGGGACGGTATTGTTTAACCAAAATCCGATTATTCCTAATTGCACTAGACCAGCTCAAGCTCTTAGGCACTGTGACTTGAGAGACTACTCGATCGGCACTGACACATTCCTCAAGGTCATTGGATTCTACAAAACATAAAACAAGGGTCAGATCATTGAATTCGAAGCCATTAATATATGGGATTGATAGATTTCAGTTGAATTGACTGAACCGTTTAGGAAAAGCTACCTAACAAACTTTCACCGAAAGGATAGTTTCGTGCGACAAACATGGTTGGTTTATTAATTGTGTAAAAATAATTTAATATTTATAAATATTTTTATTATTAATTATTAATCCTATAATCAATTAATCATTATTACTAATAAATATTATAACTTATAATCTATTCAAAAATTGAAAATAATAAAAGATAGTAACATTTAATAATATTGATTTTACTAATGTTGAACTGTTTTTGCCTTCGGGTAGTGGGTCACTGGTTTGACCCTTTAAGTCAAACAGGTGAAACCATAATAAATCAGCATTTGTGTATGTATGTATGTATGGACATGTATTATATCAATAAAAATAATGTGTATTATATTCTACATCATTTATATGTTATATGTATTAATTTATGTTTAGATTATATTTTTTATTTTATGTTTTAATTTTTCTTTGTATAAAATGTAAAAAATTGTGATTTGAGGCCTGTTGATGTTCGGAATGGGTCGAGGACAACACAGTAATTTTGCTCCTAAGCCAAGGTGAGATCGAGCTACCTGAGGTTAGAGGTGGCTGAGGGCAGCCAGGTTGGTCCTGCAAGGAGTGAAGAAAATACGTCAGAGGCCCTGGGTTGGTACCCGAGGCGGAGACTCCGACAGTCAAGTTAGTATGAGGTTGGTATGAGGTGACCGAGGTTCAAGGTGCAAGGACTCAAACGAGGTCACAAAAGAGAGCAAGAGTTCTCAAGGATAGCTCAAGAGTCTTAAGTTCTGAGATCCCTTACCTTGAGGGGGTCACCTCCTATTTATACTTGAGGCTACATGTAGGTGGACGAGCTCAAACAATCCGATTGCAATCCGTATGTGAGGAGGGCGGCCATCCAAGGCTGCGAGATAACCCCACGCCATTGGTCCCGAAGAGCCGCTAAGCTCTGTCGAGCCCGTGCACTGGTTGGGTCCGCTCTGGACACTGCCGCCTAACCTGTGCTGGCCTCCCATTGGTTCGGATCAAGAGCGCCTACATCATTTTCCCCCACTCCTAAGGTCGGGGTGGAGGTCTGAGCTGAGGGCCTCGGCTTCGGCCAATGGGATTGTGTCGACCGAACTGGGAGGCACTATTGGACCTTCTGGATAAGGATCTCTGCCCCAGTTTGTTGGGGATGAGCATGAAGTGGCATGCGGTGGCGTTGACTTGACCTTCATTCTCTTCCATGATGAGCAAGAGGGAATCTTGCCACCTGCCTTGCTTTTTGGCCATTGCGTAGGTGGATCCGTGGAGGCCACAGCCTCGGCTAGTGGTGCCGAGGGAGTGATTGGGTAGTCTAAGCTTGGGACTTAGCCCCTTTCGGGGTGTAGCCTACCGTGGTCGGTCTGCGAACCATGAAGGAGGCAGGTTTCAATGGCGGGTGCGGGCTGTGCACAACACGAGCGCCCGGACTGGGAGTCGGGCCCGTATACGTGACGGGTTGCGAAGCCTCACCCGTAGGGGAGACGGGAGCCGTGTGAGTCGGGTCACGCATCCTCTGGTTCAACATGGTTGGGCAAACCAACAAGTTGCGGCGAGGGGACTGGCCATCTCGGCGTCGTTTCTTCTTTCCAAGAAGAGCAGTGCGTGTCGATCGACGGATAGGGCCGTAGAGGCGGCCGCTGTAGAATCGTTGGATTGGGCGCCATCTAGGCCATTCTTTTTCCTCTAAATAGAGGCCTTAGTCACGTTTTTTCTCATTGTTTGCTTCCATAAGCCCTTGTCTTCGAGTGACCCTTGCTTCTAGAGCCTTCAGCTAGTTGCTTTCCTTAGAACTTCCTAGACCTCGTCTCCTTGTTCTTGGGTAAACGCCTCACCACAATGTCTTATTCTGACTCTGGCTCTGAGTGCTATGAACTCCTGAACCTCTCGAGGGTGAGCTCTTATCGGACCCCTTCTCCTACCAGTTCTGACCGAGACTTCTCTATAGCCGAGATTCTAGCCCTGAGGCGAGAGGTCGAGGTGTTGAGGGAGAGGATTGCCCCTGGAGGTGCCGAGTGCAGCTGAGGGGGTGAAGATTCTCCCTATGAGAGTGTTGTGTCTATGATGCCAAGGGAGGCCGAGGGGTCCCCCTAGTGGTAGAGGAGGAACCGGATCCCAAGCCCAGCACGAGGACAATGGCTTAGTATGCTGCCCGTGGGGTAATCATAGAGCGCCTGCAGTGCTCATAACATGATAACATCCTGGATTATGACCAGGTGAAGTCCTTGGCTAAGAGGTACTACATCCCTTAGTCCTATAGACTTAGGATCCCCGACACTGGTGATCGACCATGGACGCCGGAGGAGGGGAAGATTTGTGTCTACCAGCATTTCTTGGAGTTCGGCCTCAGATTCCCTCTTCATGCTCCGATCTCCGAACTACTGAAGTGGTGCCAGATCACACTTAGCCAACTTGCCTCCTACGCCATTAGGACCATATTAACCATGCTGGTGGTGTCTCGGCTTCGGGATGTGGACTTGACACTGAAGCTTTTTCGTGCCATGTTTGTGCTAAGGTCACACCCTCATGAGAATTGTGTGTACTACTTCCAACCTTGGAGAGGCCGACCCATAGACAACCCCGTGTCCGTCCATAAATGGAAGAGTAAATTCTTCTTCGTCTCCTACTCAAAGGGTTGGTCATTTAAGTTGGGTTGGGGGAGATGTGCCTGCTTTCTGAGAAGTCCAAGCCTTTCCTCCAGGACGATGAAGCCGCCGCGGTGACCCATCTACTTGTGTTGGGGATGCTTCGGGCCAAGCCCCTAGTGGAGGTGGAGCTTCTCTTGGTTTTTGCAGGGCTCAGCCTCGCTCCCCTTGGTAGGAGAAGCCCTGCTATTGGCTTTTGACACGTCAGTTTTCCTTTGTTTTTTGTTGGAGGGTATTGACTTCAGATCATCTTTTTACAGAGATGTCATTGGCCGCCAAGAGAATGTTGTTGAAGAGTGCTCTGGCGAAGAAGAAAGCCCCGATGAAGGGCACACTGGGGAGGCAGACCGCGAGGAGGCCTTCTGAGGAGACCCCTACCTTTGCTGGGAGGACGTCCACGCCAGCCGAGGTGCTAAATGCTGTAGCCGAGAGGACTCATTGGTCTTAGTTCCCCACTGGTGGGGGTGACTAGGGGAAGAGATCTGCCGAAGGAGGTCGGGAAGAAGAGGTCGGCTGAGGGCAGCTAGGCTAAAGGAGGCCAGTGAAAGAGGCTGGCACATAAAGACCGGCTGGCCGAGGGCAGTTAGAGGAGGAAGGAGGCTCCTATTGCTCTGAGGGGGCCTTACTCGAAGGGGTCCGCAATTGGGCCTTCGTCGGCCCAACCATTTGCATCGGAGCTTGGCGAGGAGGGAGAAATCCTTATGCGGGTGTTCCGCCCTAGATGGAACGTTCGGGAGGGGGACTCTATCAGCATTGAGGGGGTCAGTAGAGCCTTAGTTAAAGGGATGATCCCGCATGGGGATCGTCTTGATATGATGAACGCAGATCCCCTCGTCGTCCGAGATCAAGGCCTGGACTACCTGGTCGAGGTGAGTTTCGGCTTCATTTTCGCTTCCTTGTTTATCTCGTCATCATTTTTACTAATGGAGATGCATTCATTGTAGGTCTATCGTCACTTCGTCGGTCTAGGGGACTGAGTCAGCCTGCGGGTGGCTTCGACCGATAGTAGCCGAGACAAGGCCCTCTCGGCTCTAGGGGACAAGAAGCAACTCTGACAAATGCTGGAGGATGACTTGAAGGCGAAGAAGTCTCGGGTCACCAAGCTTTAAGAGCATAGGAAGAAGTCTGAGTTGCAGCGTGCTCACCTTGATGGGGTCGCGCTGGAGGCCCATAAGTGGGTAGCGGTGGCCGAGGCACAGGTGGCAGAGGCCGAGGCACGAGCCGTAGAGGCTAAGGTAATCTTCAGGGACATTGTCCGTGTTTGGAAGACATGGAGGAATAACAAAAGTTTCTTGTTGACTACACGGTCGTAGCCTACCTAGAGGGCATTGAAGATACAAAGAGTGCATTGCTGAAGCTGGTGCCCGACATCTAGGTGGATGAGCTAAAGGTGCTCTTAAACATCGACAGTATTCCCCCCGAGGTCCCTACTGAGGTCCCCACCGTTGCCGAGGATTTTGTTGTCCCTCCTTCTAGGGGTAGTGCGTAGGTGGGTCTGCTCTCCCGATGTGCTTTTTGTTTCTTTTTGTTAATCTTTTGCGAAGGGGTTCACCCCCCAAACCGAGGCCGAAGAAAATCTTTTATAAGGACTAAATTGTCTATATTTAATGGTACGCCTTTCTGCATATCTTGTGCCTTTGTCAGTTCTTCTTCTTTCTTTCTTTTTCTTTTCTTGCTTAGAGGTCGGTGCCCCCTTCCGAGAGGTCACAAGTAGGCAAAAATTATGGTCCGAGGTGGCCCGCTAGACGCTCACTTGGGAAGTTAAAGGGAGTCGGTCATGGCCAAGTTGTGTCGCCAAGGTGCTTGGGCTCCTTCCCTTGTCGAGGAGAGAAGGGGGTGTCACCTGTCCTGGCTTACTCCTTGTCCCCTTAGGAATGAGTTGGGTGAGATCGAGGTAGGCCATTGAGGTGCTCAGGGCCATGCTGTTACCTGACCTTTTTTTCGCGGATTGCATGGAGTTGAGGTGGCCTGGTGCCGCCGACGTGCTCTAGGTGAAGGGCCAAGGTGGCCTGGTGCTGCTGAGATGCTCAGGGCAAAGGGCCGAAGTGGCCTAGTGTTGCCGAGGTGCTCGAGGAGAATGTTGACCGACCTAGCTTACTTTTATAGGGCCGCCCTGGGAGTGGTCCTTCAGGTGGCCGACGTTATCGAGGCACGCTTGATCGAGGACGTCATGGCTTTCCTTCTTGGAGAGGTACTTAGGTTATTTTTAGTGTGCTTGTCCATTGTGGGCCGAGGATACTGACCAATGTTTACAACCGTAGTGTGTTTCCTTTACCCTTGAGTTGTAGTAGCGAGCTACCCTCTACTAGTAGATTGCCACTCTTATTTGTGCCTACTCTCGGCCTTCTTCCAAGAGATCTAAATTGGTTATGAGTTCTTCATTGTTCTTGGCTTTGCTGTATGCCTCAGCCCGAAGCATCAACTGGCCGATCTCTACTGGGATGATACCCTCGGTGCCATAAGTCAGGTTGAATGGAGTTTCTCCTGTGGCTGTCCGAGGTGTCGTGCGGTATGCCCGTAGGACTTTGTTCAACTCGTCAGCCCATAGGCCTTTGGCTCTATCCGATCTAGTCTTCATTCCTTTTAGGATGGTTAGGTTGGTAACCTCGACTAGGTCGTTGGTCTGAGGGTAGCCTATCGAGGTGTACTGTTGCTTGATGTCGAGGGAGGCACATCATTCTCGAAATCTCGCATCGTCAAATTGTTTCTCGTTGTTAGTGACCAACATGTAGGGGAGGCCAAAGCGACAAATGATGTTCTTTCAGAAGAAGTTCTGCATCATCCTAGTCGTGATGGTAGCCAGGGGCTCTGCTTCAACCCATTTGGTGAAGTAGTTGATTGCGACAACGCAGAACTTTCTATTTCTTGTGGCTTGAAGGAAGGGGCTGAGGAGGTCCATGCCCCACTTGGCGAAGGGCCGAAGGATGATAGGGTTGTGGCCGATCGATGGGAGATGTTTGAGTGTCTTTGTCACTTGTCACATTTTTGGACCAGCTCGATTGCGTCTTTCTGAACTGTCAGCCAGAAGTACCCTTGCCTGAGTACTTTTTGGGCCAAGGCTCTACCTCCGAGGTGGTTGTCGTAGATGCCTTTGTGGACCTCTCAGAGCACATACTCACCATCCTCCTGACGGAGGCATTGGAGGTAGGGTAAGGTGAATAATTTTCTATATAGCTTCCCTTCAAGCAAAGTGTAGTGTGTGGCCTACCGTTGGACTCGTTTGGCTTTGTTTCTGTCGCCGGGCATCTACTCTGTCATGAGGAAGGTGGTGATGGGATCTATCCATGATGTCTCAGCCTGTACTGCTAGGACCTAGACTTCTTCAAAGGTTGGCTGAGCTAGCTTCTCCACCCGGATAGTATGGCCGAGGACAGTGCCTGAGGTGCTTGCTAACTTGGATAAGGCGTCGGATCTCATGTTTTCAGACCGCGGTACTTGTCGTAGGGAGAAGTGTTTGAAGTGGCAAGCTAGTTCTTAGACCCTTGGCGAGGTACTTGGCCATGCTTTGTTCCTCAAGAGAAGAGAGAGTTCTGCTAATTTAGTGGGAGGGGTGCCTATTTGGGTTTAGCAGATAGGAGGCGCCCTCCTGTGCTTAGTTTTTCACAAAAACACCCCCTCTCTTAGTTAGAACTCACACCAGCTTCCCAAAAACTGCATTTCAACCCTAAAACTTCCCTAGTTTTTCTCAAGATTTGCACAGGGACCCATAGAGGTCACAATAATGAATTTAATTGGGAAAATGACACATTTTGTCTATTCTAAGGCCTAGGTAACCCTAAAATGATGCCTGTTAAGGCATCAAAATATAGAGTTATCAGTCGTTGAAGACATCAATGTGTTATGAGTCGAGTCTTTTATGAGCTGCAATCTAGAAAGGAGGGCTTCGTACTCGGCCTCGTTGTTGGAAGCCGAGAAGTCGAACCTCAATGCATGTTCCACTTCGACGTCATCTGGGGTGAGGAGTATGAGGCCAAGGCTCCCCTTCCCTTGGAGTTGGATGATCCATCAATAAATAGCTTCTATGTAGGTCGAGCTTCGATAGGCCGAGGTCTTTCTTCTATCTCTTCTTCTGGGGCTCGACCGAGGGGTTGGCTGAAAGTGCATTCTGTCACAAAATTCGCCAAGGCATGGGCTTTAATTGTTGGCCTCGGCTGGTATTGGAGGTCGAACTCAAATAGCTCGATGGCCCACTTGATTAGTCATCCCGAGGTCTCAGGTTTGGTGAGGACGGATTTGAGGGGTCGGTTGGTCAGGACCATGATTGTGTAGGCTTGAAAATACGACTTGAGCTTTCTGGCCGAGACCATGAGGGCAAAGGCTAGCTTCTCCACCTCAACGTATTGGGTCTCGGTGTTGCAGAGAACCTTGCTGACGTAGTAGATCGGCCTCTGCACTCCATCTTCTTTAATAAGCACTGAGCTAATGGCCTTGTCCCTAGCTGACATGTACAAGTATAAGACATCTCCTGGGAGCGGCTGAGTGAAGAGAGGAGGTGAGGCGAGGTACTGCTTCAATTCTTCAAAGGCGATCTGGCATTCTTCAGTCCATTGAGAGTCTTTCAGTTTCTTGATGGACTAGAAGAAAGGAAGGCAGAGGTCCACCAACTTCAACATGAAGCGGCTGAGGGTGACCACTTGGCCGTTGAGTCTTTGGGTCTCCTTAACTGACCGAGGTGGTGCCATGTCTAGAATGACTTGGATCTTTTCTGGGTTGGCCTCTATGCCTTGCTGTGTGACGATGAATTCTAAGAACTTGCTCGAGGTCACGCCGAAGGCACACTTGCTAGGATTAAGATTCATGGTGAACCGCTACAAGGTGTCAAAGGTCTCAGGTAGGTCCGAGGTGTGCTAGTCAGCCTTTAGGTTTTTCACCACCTTGTCATCCACGTAGGGTTCGACGTTCCTCCCCATTTGTCCTTGTAAACCTTGTTGAGCGAATGGCAAGAAGGGAAAATAGGCCTCGGAGGAGCGATCGACGGTCAAGTGCTTGAAGGACTGGAGTACTTGGACGATGAAGAAGGCCAAGGTCATAACTCACTATGGTTTCATCCCCCTTGTGATCATCATTGGCGTGAACTCGGAGCCAAAACCAACACTCTCTCAGCTCCTCACCCCCTTCTGAGCCGAAATCTTGGATGCCCAGATCGCGGAATAGGTTCAATGCGGTGATTTCTCTGTTGTTTCTCGTCGATGGGTCGACACCTATTCGACGAATATAAATTAAGAATAACAACCAAGTTTTAGAAGCTGTAAGTATATATTTCAATCATAATTTAGAGATGTATTATTTTGTTATACAAGTATGACCAAGTTCTGGATGGAATCTGGATTATGCTTGTTGAAAATTCATAATTTTAGGAAATTTCTGACTGCATAAACATGAAATTGGAGTAAGAGAACTATTATTTAACATCAGGGTTTTCCTTGAGATATTTTCATTGATGGCCTCTTGTCAGTGTGCTAGATCAGTCCACTTCAATGAGAAAAAAAAAGTTTTCATTTGAATGCAAGGTAGTCAAGATATGTCTAAAGTGAAACAATTGTTTGTGGACATGAAGTTGTCCCCATATCTGTCTGCTGTGCTCAATACTAAGCCTTGGTGGTTGCTATTGCATGAAACTTTCATGCAAGATAGGTTTAGCAACTTCATGTAACTTTATAAATATGGAGGACAATATAACATTCAAGAACAGAAGGCTCAAACTTTTCCCAAGTAGAAGTGGAATTTTATCCAAGCGTTATGGTGTCACCTCCAAAATCCATGAAACCAGAAGACAAAAGGGAGATAAATGAAACAACTGGGCAAAAAATGAGTGTGCAGAAATGCTTATGCTAAGATGGATGAATGGAAAGACTAGAAAGGGTAGGGTCTTATTGGAACCTAGGAGTAGCTCCAATAGGTGACAAAATGAGAGAAACCACCAACAGCACCCGTAATGAGAAGTGACCACCGACCTGTCCCCACCTTATAGCTAAGATACCCTACCCCTCCTTGAAAACCCACTGAAATCTGCACTGTTCATTTCCAGGATCTGGTCAACAAATTTAACAAGCATGTTACCTGCCAATTTCTTGTGTTTTTTCTTTTATAAGTAGTTGATTTCTTACTTCAACCAGCCCATCTCAAGCTGGATTTTAATGGAAAAATTAGGTTCGGTTATTTTCCAACCTGACCAGCCCAACTAAGATTCAAGTAGGACTACATTTTGCTGTAATCATAATTAAAACATCCCTGGAAGAGCAATATATATCAACATTTATGAAACAATTCTACCTAATAGATTTTTATAAAATACTTAAGACAATAAAGCAAAAAAAGAGGCTTGCCTTGTATTGGTATATTTGGTCAGCACTGTGAATCTCAAATTGGATAGTTGTAGAATAGGATTCCACGTGCAAGTTTTATTTCCCCACTCACCAAATAAAAAAGTCTGAAGTTTGGAGTTAATATAGTGCCATCAGATAGGTTAGGGTGTATTTGCAAGTTAATACTAAAGGGGAACCTTAAAACAAAACAAAATAGAAAATGAACTGATAATCCAATGATGAAATCTGCTTAGTTCACATCTAGCTTTTGGCTTGCCTATAGTTCAAACACCATTTAGGCACAACATCAATTAGCTTCACTTACCAATCACCATTTATTTTCATCTCATTTCAGAAGCAAGAATAATTTGCATTAAAAATCTATTGTCTGCTTTGAAACTGCTCTGCTCTCCTCCACCCTCCACCCACACATACTCACCTTAAGTTCGTAGGTTTTACCTCATTCAATTTGCAATTGTTCTGCAATTAATGTTAGATGCCCCTTGTTTGACAGGCACAACGTTCATAGCTACAATTCATATACTATACTTATTGATTCATGATGAGCGAAGGAAGCCCCTCTTCATTCTATTTTTCAAATTAGTTAGCACCCCACCTTTTGCATTGTGTGAACCAGGTTTTGTTTGGACTTCAGCTTTATGTGTCAAAGTTGGTATGACCACAACCTAGACCTAACCCCACCTATCACCATTCCTAGGCTGAATTAGTTTCATTTTACATACTATTAGTATGTATAGGAAAACCAAGACAGAAAACGGTTGAATTAAGTAAGGGGCTTGGTTAGGGAGAAAACAGTTGAACTATGTATAATTCCAACATTAGAATTTTTTTTGAGTGGATTTTGCCTTCTGATTAAGGAGAAGATTTCTATTTAGTGGGGGTGGGAGCGGGTGGGAATCGCATGAAAAGATTGAATCAAGTTAACACATTTTCCTTCCATGGCCATTTGTAAAACAAAGTTGGAACCTTGTGCATTGTTGTTTTCCCCCATAATCCACTACGAGTAAGAATCCAGAACATTGCTTTCATCCTATAGAAATTTCTAAGAACATTGTTTTTTCTATTCTTGTTTATAATACAAATTGTTTTTGACAACAGAACTTGGATCCTGTGTGCGGTTTTTACACGAGGTTAGTTTAGATGTAAGTACGCTTCCTTAGGTTCCGTGTGTTTGTCTTTGTTGAGAAAAACACAAAAACAGAACGCGTTTTTTTTTGTTGATTAGTGCAGAAACAGAAAATTGATGGAATTGTTCTTAAGGAACATGGCAAAATTTGTTAAGAACGTCCCCCTCAACTTTCTGTCTCCGTGTATCTAACTAAACATAGCCTTACAGTCAGCATAAAAAATGAAGAAGGCCCACAAATTTTTACGTGGTTCACTTCCATAAAAGGAAGCTACGTCCATGGAAGGGTGTAAGGGTTGCTTTCATTACTCAGAAAAGTAGATCTTCTTCTCCTCCTCTTTCTTCTTACTCATCTCTCCCTTTCTCCAGCTTTCTAATTTAACCACTCCAATTTGTGTCTCCTGTGGCCAATGATACTGAGGTAAAAAATGTGGGAATGGGACCATTGTACAAATTCCAGTTTTGTAGGTATCTATCATCCCATATCTGATTTATTGCTGGCTGTAGTTGTAGACATTGTGGTAGCTGTTGTTATTCAACACCAAATACCCAAGAATCACATCATACCGAAGATTCACATGTTGTTATTCACATGATTAGGCATAGGAGTTAGTTCTTTTAGGTATCAAGAGTAGTTTAGGGAATTCTTAGCGACATTCCCACAGATGGCGCCAATTGTTGATGCTTGGAATGGGCCGAGGACAACACAATAATTTTGCTCCTAAACTAAGGTGAGATTGAGCTGCCCGGGGTCCGAGGTGACTGAGGGCAGGCAGGCAGGTCGGTCCTGCAAGGAGTGAAGATAATGCGTTAGAGGCCCTGGGTTGGTACATGAGGTGGAGACTCCAATGGTCAAGTTAGTACGCGGTCGGTATAAGGTAATCAAGGTGCAAGGTGCGAGGACTCAGATGAGTTCACAAGGGAGAGCAAGAGTTCTCAAGGATTGCTCAAGAGTCTTAAGTTCTAGGATCCCTTACCTTGTGAGGGGTCACCTCCTATTTATACTTGAGGCTGCTATGAGGTGGACGAGCTTAGACGGTCCGGATGCAATCCGTACGTGGGGAGGATGGTCATCCAAGGTTGCCAGATGACCCTATGCCATTGGTCCTGGAGAGCCTGCCGAACTTTATTGAGCCCGTGCACTAATTGGGTCCGCTCTGGACGTCGTCGCCTAACGCGTGCTAGCCTCCCATTAGTTCAGACCAAGAGCGCCTACGTCAAGGCCAAAAGGTGTGGGGGGGGGGGGGGGGGGGGGTTGGAAGAAATAGCAACACAAGGCACTTTCTATAAGTATGAACATGTCTTGAAAGATTACCCCGAATCATATAAATATTACTCTAATTAGGCAATTGAATGCAAAGTTATCACCTCTAGAAATTTGCTTATACATTTAGTGTGCAACCCGTAACCTAATGATTGAGTTGAATGAGTCAGTGGTTCAACTGCCTAGATTAATCAATTTTTTTATCAAACCCTCGGTTTAAGGAAAACTATACCCAAAATCATGGCCAAGTGATGGTTTAAACAATTTGACCATCCAACCACGAAAGGTTCAAAACATCGACTTGAAATCCATTTAAGTTTCACTTAATAGTAATTATAAATTTAAGTTAATATTTTTCACTAATTTTAAAATTCATTTAATTTCTATTTAAAAATAATACAAGTTAATAATTAATAAAGAATAATTTCTTTAAAATCAAATTAGAAATAATAAAATGAATAGAAAATAATTACATACTTGACCACTCATTAAGGATGCAACTTGTGTTGTGAAGATAGCGTGCACTAATTTGGCAGCTTAACAAAGCAAGGATCCCGACTAGCTTTTATTAAACTCGATGTGGGGGATTCTCTAAGTTCCTCAGCTCATGAAATGTCAGGAGCCACTGCATGAAAGCCATCTCATTCTCTCAAACGAGTTCGGATCCGCTCCTGAAAAAGCGTGCCTCATTCCGACCTCACAGCACGTACTTGGAATATCTACACTTATAATATGTGAGGTCGGTATGAAGCCTGCTCTATCAAGAATAGAACTTATCACCTCTCACACTTGGCGTCTCACACACATCTTATCATGCATTGAGAGCAATCTTCCGTACTTATTATTATTAGTTATAATTCACAGGAAATATTCCTAATACATATGCATTTATCTGTAAGACCCTCACACTTGGGGCCTTACATGCATATCTACCGTGCATTGAAAACATCTCCCATGAATAATAACAGGAAATGTTCCCGATAGATAATAGGATGTGCATATGTGGCGCCCTGAATCAGTAGCGGATCCAGTCTCCTCGAGCAAGTACCAAAAGCTGGAGGAGAAATACCGGAGCCGATTGACAACATTACCCTTTTGTAAAATCGGGTGGATTTCTCATTTGTCATTTCCGAATACTGCAAGTGTTTGTTTTGTAACGGAGAAAATGTCTCTAGAATAAAATAGCACTGTGTTGTTCTTCGTATAAACTGTTCGGACCTAGGGTTAGGGTTTTAGAGAATTGAAAGGAGAGGAAGAACAAGGAAGATCGATGGCTACCAGGGTTGCTCTGAAAGCGAATGGCAAGAAGGGCTGGTCACTCTGTTAAGTTGTAATCAGGGGTATTCTTATAATATCCCCTTTTATTTGATAACCCTGATATATAAGTCAAGTGGGGCATTGCCCCGATCACTTTTTTGGCAATCCTTTTCTCTCTTCTCTTTTCTTCTTCTAGATGGTATCAGAGAGGATCTGACTGCAAGAGGAGCTCGAGTACATCTGCTTCTCTCCTCTCTCTCTGTAAAAGGCTGGTCACTCAAATCTGAGAAGGACCTGATTGGATAAGGGTTTTTTCTGTGTTATATTTTTCCTCTTTGGTGATGATTGTTTGGGTGTTTCACTCGTATCCTGTGATGGGTTACTGAGTGTTTAGAGAGATATCCATCAGCATTCGGTATGGTTGTGCTCTGAGATCCAGTTGGCTGTGGTGTAAACCTTGTATTTAGATATCAAGTGTCCAGGCCTGTTGCTTTCTATTGTGCTGGTTTGTTTGTGGCGGTAGAGCTTACTAGAGAACCCACAAGAACTTTACACGTCTCTAGATTTTTTGCTGTATTTGTCTTTGCCAATCTCAAGAAGTCCCCCTTTGTTTTTACTGGTTGAAATGTAGTTTCGTACAGCATTAAAGGACCTCAATAGTAATT
The DNA here is from genome assembly GCF_055504915.1 of Nelumbo nucifera. Classification (NCBI taxonomy): domain Eukaryota; kingdom Viridiplantae; phylum Streptophyta; class Magnoliopsida; order Proteales; family Nelumbonaceae; genus Nelumbo; species Nelumbo nucifera. The sequence continues at coordinate 54,005,913 of NC_142656.1, read as the reverse complement.
TACAAAAACTGGGAAAAATTTTTGCATCATCTAAATAGAAGAAGAGCAGTAAGAGTTGGGCATCTCATCTTGTAAAGGTTTTGCCAGCCCAGGTCTTGGATCAGCAACCTTTGAAGGAAAGATTGGAAGAAAGTCCTGCTGCACATGAGCAAGAACAGGAGGAGAGGGTTGCCTGATATTATTTGACTAGAAATGGTTTTCCATCCTGTCATCAAGCAATATGTTTAGTTAAAACCCGACCCTGAATTTTCAGCTGTAAGTATATTTTTCAATCATAATTTAGAGATGTATTATTTTGTTATACAAGTATGACCAAGTTCTGGATGGAATCTGTATTATTATGCTTGTTGAAAATTCATTAAATTTAGGAAATTTCTGACTTCATAAACATGAAAATGGAGTAAGGGAACTATTATTTAACATCAGGGTTTTCCTTGAGATATTTTCATTGATGGCCTCTTGTCAGTGTGCTAGATCAGTCCACTTCAATGAGAAAAAATAAAGTTTTCATTTGAATGCAAGGTAGTCAAGATATGTCTAAAGTGAAACAATTATTTGTGGACATTAAGTTGACCCCATATCTGTCTGCTGTGCTCAATACTAAGCCTTGGTGGTTTCTATTGCATGAAATTTTCATGAAAGCTAGGTTTAGCAACTTCTTGTAACTTTATACATACGCTCAAACTTTTCCGAAGTAGAAGTGGAATTTTATCCAAGTGTTATGGTGTCACCTCCAAACTCCATGAAACCAGAAGACAAAAGGGAGATAAATGAAACAACATGGGCAAAACAGGAGTGTGGCAGAAATGCTTATGCTAAGATGGATGAATGGAAAGACTAAAAAGGGTAGGGTCTTATTGGAAAGAACTTAGGAGTAGCTCCAATAGGTGACAAAATGAGAGAAACCACCAACAGCACCCGTAATAAGAAGTGACCACCGACCTGTCCCCACCTTATAGCCAAGATACCCTACTCCTCTTTGAAACCCCACTGAAATCTGCACTGTTAATTTCCAGTATCTGGTCAACAAATTTAACAAGCATGTTACCAACCAATTTCTTGTGTTTTTTCTTTTATAAGTAGTTAATTTCTTACTTCAACAAGCCCATCTCAAGCTGGATTTTAATGGAACAATTAGGTTCAGTTATTTTCCAACCTGACCAGCCCAACTAACTTTCAAATGGGACTACATTTTGTTGTGAACATAATTAAAAAATCCATGGAAGAACACTATGTATCAACATTTATGAAACAGTTCTACCTAATATATTTTTATAAAATAATTTAGACAATAAAGCAAAAAGAGAGACTTGCCTTGTATTGGTATATTTGGTCAGCATTGTGAATCTCAAATTGGATCCCACGTGCAAGTTTTATTTCCCCACTCACCAAATAAAAAAATCTGACGTTTGGAGTTAATACTGTGCCATCAGATAGGTTAGGGTGTATCTGCAAGTTAATACTAAACGGGAAACTTAAAACAAAACAAAATAGAAAATGAACTGATCATCCCATCATGAGATCTGCTTAGTTCACATTTAGCTTTTGGCTTGCCTATAGTTCAAGCACCATTTAGGAACAACACCAATTAGCTTCACTTACCAATCACCATTTATTTTCATCTCATTTCAGAAGCAAGAATAATTTGAATTCAAAATCTATTGTCTGCTTTGAAATTGCTTTGCTCTCTTCCACCCTCCACCCACACATACACACCTTAAATTCATAGGTTTTACCTCATTCAATCTGCAATTGTTCTGCAATTAATGTTAGATGCCCCTTGTTTGACAGGTACAACGTTCATAGTTACAATTGATATATTGTCCTCATTGATTCATGATGAGCGAAGGAAGCCCCTCTTCATTCTATTTTTCAAATTAGTTAGCACCCCACCTTTTTCATTGGGTGAACCAGGTTTTGTTTGGAGTTCAGCTTTATGTGTCGGAGTTGGTATGACCACAACCTAGACCTAATCCAACCGGTCACCATTCCTAGGCTGAATTAGTTTCATTTTACATACTATTAATATGTATAGGAAAACCAAGACATAAAACAGTTGAATTAAGTAAGGGGCTTGGTTAGGGAAAAAACAACTGAACTATGTATAATTCCAACATTAGAATTTTTTTGAGTGGATTTTGCCTTCTGATTAAGGAGAAGATTTCTATTTAGTGGGGGTGGGAGCGGGTGGGAGTCGCATGAAAAGATTGAATCAAGTTCACACATTTTCCTTCCATGGCCATTTGTAAAACATAGTTGGAACCTTGTGCAACTGTTGTTCTCCCCCATAATCCACTACGAGTAAGAATCCAATACATTGCTTTCATCCTATAGAAATTTCTAACAACATTGTTTTCTCTATTCTTGTTTATAATAAAAATTGTTTTTGACAACTGAACTTGGATCCTGTGTGAGGCTTTTACACGAGGTTAATTTAGATCTAAGTACGCTTCCTTAGGTTGTGTGTGCTTGTCTTGGTTGAGAAAAACACAGAAACAGAACGCTTTTTTTTTTTTTTGTTGATTAGTGCAGAAACAGAAAATTGATGGAATTGTTCTTAAGGAACTTGGCAAAATTTGTTAAGAACGTCCCCCTCAACTTTCTGTCTCCGTGTATCTAACTAAACATAGCCTTACAGTCAGCATAAAAAATGAAGGAAGAAGGCACACAAATTTTTACGTGGTTCACTTCCATAAAAGGAAGCTACGTCCACGGAAGGGTGTAAGGGTTGCTTTCATTACTCAGAAAAGTAGATGTTGTAGCACACAATAGTAGGATGAGACAAACATACTATCTTCTTCTCCTCCTCCTCCTCTTTCTTCTTACTCATCTCTCCCTTTCTCCAGCTTTCTAATTTAACCACTCCAAATTGTGTCTCCTGTGGCCAATGATACTGAGGTAAAAAATGTGGGAATGGGACCATTGTACAAATTCCAGTTTTGTAGGTATCTGTCATCCCATATCTGATTTATTGCTGGCTGTGGTTGTAGACATTGTGGTAGCTGTTGTTGCCGCTGCTGCTGTTGTTATTCAACACCAAATACCCAAGAATCACATAACATGAATCACATCATACCGAAGGTTCACATGATTATTTGCTTGCTGACTTGCCTGCAGTGTTATCTCCATGGGCTGTGGTTGTGGTAGTAGTGGTTGTTGCTGCTGGTAGAAAATCCCATCAGAGTAGGTATGCTGCAGCATAAGAACTGCACTGTCCTCTTGTTGTGGCTGTGGTAGTTGCTGCTGCTGTTCTTTAATGCCCCCACTAGGTTGAACTGTATGAACTTCTGGAGAATAGCTATGATTTGTTTCAATCATTTCCAACAGTTCGTTCATTTCCGCCTCTTCATCATTCACTGGGAACACCGGTACAGTTGCCACACTATTCCTCGAAATGTCGTCATTTCTATGTTTGATCATTTCCTCTGCTTCCCTCATTTCCTCATCCCCCTTTGGCCACAACACTGCATTTGTAGTGTTGTCGGCACCCCGTTGATCTTGCAATATTGTTTCTTCCTGATGATAATTTCCTTGTTCTAAAAGTGGGATTGAGGATGCAAATGCATCATTGAAATTCCTATAGTCCCCGGCCATGATTCCTCCTCCTTGTCTTTCTTCTGTATCATCGCCTTTTCTCTTGTTCTCTTTAATCCTACAGAGGACCCATTGTTGGAACTTGTTGCCTACTTGTCCATCATCTTCTGCAAGGCTGAACTCATGCATAATCCAGTTGGTTTTTTCACCGGATTTGCTAGATTTCTTAGTCTCCTTGTAGCGGTAGAATACAAGACTCTTCTTGTATCCCACGATCCTCCTTTCTGCATCAAAAATCCTTTTATTGCCTTGTGTAGCCTTCCACCAACCTCCTTCCTTGATAGGGTGAGTTACCACACGATTTGGCCTTGATGCATTCTGTGATTTCTTCTCTCTTGGAACGAAGTAATACCTTTCCTTTATCAAACCACCATATGTAGTAACCACTGTAAATGCATAAATTAATTAGAACAGCAATAAATCAACAATGTAGAATTGTAGATAAGAAACGTGAGCTTGCCTTGTGGGTCAAGCTCCTAAAGTGTAGATATTTAAAAAATCATGAGCTAATCCCTTACAGATTTTTGAAGGAAGCTTCTCTAATCTGGAAAACAATTTGTAAAGCAATTCGGTATTTTTTGCCAAAATTATGGGTTCAAATTTGCAGGAATGCTGAAATTAACATGTGAAATTGTCCAATAGGTTCACGGATTAGAGGGGGATCAAGCTCCAACTGTGAAAGAGTTGATCATGGAGAATGGGGATTGGGATGTGACAAAGCTAAATCTGCTGCTTTCTTATGAAGAAATTCAATTCATTTTAGAAACCCATGTCTTTAGAACTCTGGATAGGGAAATTTTTCTGTGGTTAGGAGCTCCTAGTGGTAAATTTTCTATCAAACTCTTTCATGACTATCTTTGGCAGGACTCAAATGTGGTAATGGAAGAAAATCAGAAAAGGCTAATTCAGAAGGCTTGGAAACTCAAAATACCTCCAAAATGCAAACTCTTTTTGTGGAGAATAATTAGAGGATTTATTCCCACTAAGTCCATTCTGACCAGAAATGGTATGCAGGTGGGGAATGTGTGTTCTTTCTGTTGTATGGAAGGAGAAGATGTTCTATAGCTTTTTGTGCATTGTTCGTTTTTGAAAGCTGTGTTGTTTGCTTCTTTCTGCGGTATGAGAATTATGTGGTCTCATTTTGGTTGTGTCAATGAATTTCTGCATTTTATTTTATGTCAATGCCATTCAGAGGAGTTGGCTAATTGTATGTTGAGTAGGTTGGCCGTTGTTTACTCTCATTTGGAAGGCTCGGAATGATATAATTTTTAATAATCTTGCTCATTTTCTTAACTGAGTGGTGAAAAAAAACAATAAGTAATTTGTGCTCTGAATTAGGTCTCTCACATCCTCAACAGATGGACCCCCCTCCTGAACCAATTTTCACTAGAGCTATGCCTCCGTCAATTTTATTCTCCATTAGCTCTTTTGGTGTTAATTGTACCAGTGATGGAGGGGTAATTTGGTTCAGAGGGGTCAGTTTAAGGCCTGGCTACCCTCTGAACCATGGTCTGACCCGACACACCCCCTGTAGGGGCATATTGGGAAGGCCACGATAAGATACATACGGCCGATATGGGCCAATACGTAGTGATATTTTAAACCTTGGGTATTCGTACGTTTAATTCTAACAAAGAATTTTTTATTTGCTGCAGGAGGTAGAATGAATTGCAGCAGAGCTTTTTGCTGTTTGGGTGTGGTTGTCTTTTGCAAGGGAGCGAGGCTGGAACGTTGCTAATATTTTCAGATGCTAAATCAGTGGTTGGTATTTTGGACTTCGGTTATTCTCCTTTACCATGGGAGGCCTCTCATTGAGTGGATACTATTAAATCTTTAACTGCTACTTTCGTAAATGTTTAGTTTTTTTTCCTAGGTCTTTTAATGGGGCTACCGATTCAATAGCTTCTCTAATGAAGAATTCAGGTATAGTGTAGTTATTTTGGACAGCCCGCCTCATTGTATAGATTCTCTTTGTCTCTGTTAATATAGTTTTTTTACCTATAAAAAACAAAAACATAGATGAAAAAAGATTGAAGGGTCCAATTGTTTGTTGGTTGGACGGAATTGGAATCCCATTCCCTTTCCCATTCTGAATGGCCATTCCCTTCCCCTCCCTTAAGGAATGAGAATCCATTTCAGCCAATTTCGAATCCGAATCCGATTCCAATTCCAATTCTAACATGAACCAAATGGTATAGTAGACCATTCCAATTCTGATTCCTGTGCCAAACAGATCCTAATATGCATATGGGTGCGAAAAAAAAAAAGTAAAATTAAAGAACGTACATATGCATATGGGTGTTAACTGTTAAATTAAAACACGAAAAAAAATCAACAACTATAGATAGATTAAAATATTTGTATGTATTATTGCGTAGTTCATGTGGAAAATACATATATATGAATAGATAAATTAAATCATCTACGCATATGGGTCCCGACATAAGATGATGATCTGTTATTCAAGAATCGGTCTAATCTTAGTACAACGACGTAGAAAAAAGAAATCAGAAACACGTAGTGATCAAAAAAGAAGGCAGCAAGAAAGCAAGAAAAACTTGTGATCAAAGAAAGAAGGCAATAAGAAAGCAAAAAAACGTACAAGGTAGAAACTCAGGTTCGCAGCGATAGACATCAAAGTCTATAACGTCGACCGAAGGAATATCAATACCAAGAACTTTGAGTCTGAGAAAATAATTGATCAGCTCTTCATCGGTTGGCTGAAATCGGTATCCAACGGGAACAGGAATGAAAGTATTCTTGTCTTCCATTTTTTTGCAGTACGTACTCCACTCCAGTAGTATCAATGTCTTGACTTCCACTGCTTGCAATTCCAATTCCAAGATCCAAGATCCAAGATCCAAGATCGTACGTGAGACGCTCCCTAACGAACGTATATTACTTATTTATAAACAAAAGAATAGGCGGTGAATGTGAAGTGTCAAATCTTTAGAGTTTACTTGAATAGATTGTCTGAGTGAGGACAGTATCAAGAAAACGAATAGCTTATGTATCGGAGGAATAGCGAAATCTGACATGGACTCTCTTCTCTCTTTAGATTTTACTTAGATTATCTGATGGAGGACAGTATAAGAAAAGAAATAGGGCCTGTTTGGTGTGCCTTTTTGGGAAGATCTTCTGATAGCTCTGACATGCAAAAGATGCATTGAGTTTTTATATAAAGATCTGAGCAGCTCAAAGCATGTTTGGCAAATACACGTTTTTTCGCGTGAGATCAAAATGCAAAAGATACGGGAAGCTTCATTTGGAGCTTCCCGAAATTAGCCCAAAATGGGCTTTCCGCATTTTTTCAGTGTTCCCTCTTTTTGCAACTAGGTCTTTCGTGCGCCGAACAGAAATAGACCAAAAATTGGTCTTTGCAGCTTGTAAACAACTGAAAGACCATGTGGAAAGACGTGCCAAACGGGCATCAAGGTTAAGTTGCAAGGATTTCACATGAAAGCCGAAATGGACCCACCAAGTTAAAGAAGTTTCCACCAAGAAAAACCATAATTCATAAACTAGCTATCTTCATCTGTTGTTGTAACTTGTAAATTCTAAATTGTGATTGATGTTCCCTACACATGGCATGTTTCTCCGGTTGTAGGGCTGCAAATGCATCGGATCTCGATTACTTTCTTGGATTTGGATATCCCACCTTAGGTTTTCGAATATTCAAAATTAATTGTGATGGTTTTTCTTTTTTCTTTTAATAATTTATGAATTTTTTCTGAAATTAAATTGGATTGGATCATGTTAGGAAATCCAAAATTCTTAACAGATTTGGATTTGGATCGATGTTTGTCAGATTCAATCGGATCAGGTCTGCAATTTATATTATTGAGTCAGATCCGAATATACCCCAATTCAAATCCAATTTGTTTTCATCCCTATGCGGCTGTGATTTCCTTTTGGTAAGTGTGGGTAGGCGATCACACCATAAATCCCTCTACTTTGCAATTGCTTTAGTGCTCGATTAAGAGGTCTAAAGCTCATTGCTGGCTTCTAGCTTTTCGAGGCAGGCCCTACATGGACAGTCTATGAGATATGTTTGGTGAAAAGTCTAAGAGCTGAAGTTGGCAATCAGTAGACCCATTCATGGGCTAGACTCGGGTTGAGCATTTTCTGAAATTTGAATGGTCCCAACACAAACCTCGACCCCGACCTATGAACAGGTCCAGCTGCCTAGCTGTCAATCAGTCATTTTATGGGATGTCCACTTCAGCTTCTTTTAGTAGCTTGTCTAGAGCGCTTCAAAGCAATTAAGGCTGCATTTGGCATTCCTTATTTTAAGGACTCATCTCCTTTTGCAGTTAAAAATTCGGTGTACATAAGGGCATTTTAATTGCAAAAAGGAGAGGAGTCATTAAAATAAGGAATGCCAAATGCATCCTAAAGCAACTTAGCTTAACCTTTATCTCAGCCCTCTCCAAATGCATCCTAAAGCAACTTATCTTCTGACTTTCTAAGGTGGATATCTATTAGTTTTTCGAACTTTAGCATCTTTGATTAGCTTATCTGGAGTGCTTCAAAGAAACTGAACCAACTTAGCTAAATCTCCAACTCAACCCTTCCTAAATAGGCAAGCATTTAATGTTGCTTCTCTTAGGCCCCATCTTTTGTCCAAGTAAATGAGGGGATGAGGATTTGGTTAATAGGAAAGTAGTTCTCATTGGCCAACAATCCCATGTTATTTTTAGTTTTTTCAGTAAACCGTATATTCCGTGGTAAATGACTTTTTTATGAGTGAAATAGTCATTGTTTAACTTACCTAAGAAATAAAAGAACATGGATAATTTGCAATTACCTAGGTAAATTGGGCCTTACATGAAAGTGTAAAATAACTGTTTACTTTACTAAAATAATTAAAACAAAAGAAATAATTGAAATGTCAATTTGAAATAAAAAAAATAAAATAAGACAATAAAAAATAGGGTATGAGACTATTTTGTAGAAATTTAATATAAAAAACAAAAATAACAAAAAGTAGGAAACTGTAGAAGATATAGAAATTACAAAAAAAAATAACAAGAAAAGAGGAAAATAAAACATAATACAAGAAACAAAAGTTGTAGAAAATATAACAAAAAAATGAGGAAATGCAAAAAAAAAAAAAAACATCTATTTACTTGTTTAGAAAAGTAGATCAAACTGACTAGTTGAATCATGTTCCAAGACTTGGCCAGTTCGGTCATATCCTAAAACCAGATATCATAAAAAACCAAACAAAACAATCAACCCAACAAATTGAATTGGAAAACTAGTGAAATGGTCTCGATTTTGGAAAACTAGTCAGGTTTCTGAAAATTTTTAAACATAAATGCAAACTTATGAAGGCCATAACTACTCACTTGGATGTTCAATAGTGGTGATCTTTGCCAAAAAAGAGATGCCTTTTGGCCTCAAATATTAATTTAAAAAAAAAATGAATCTAATGCTTGGTGTAATTGTGTGTGTGTCATCACGGTTCAACCCTAGTTATTCCTTTGACTTGTGAACCTCTCCCATTTATGTGTTAATGCTTGGTATAATTTTGTGAACATTGGAAAAAAAACAAGATAATACAGAAAACACTATATATTAGAAAGAACAACAAAAATATAAAAAAAAAAAATGCAAGCAAAGAAAAAGAGTGAAGCACAAAAAGACAAATCCAATAGAATACAAAACTTTGTATGTGCGATTTTGTAATTTTATCTTTAACATCCAAGGGCAAAGTACTAAAATCTAAAACTTTATGATGGTTTTTTGTCACAAACATAAGTTCTAGGGGGCTAAGTGTCACTACCCCAAGAAACCTTATGCTAGATGAAGGGCTTCTACCTTAGACCTAGGGGGTGCTCATGGCCTTTTTTCTTTAACCAAACTTGTACTATTAGTTCTTGGAAAATCGGTAACCGAAACCAATTGGTTAATCGGTTGACTGGTTTGACTAATGGTCGGTTTGGTTCATCGGTTTTTTAGTTTTTTAATTTTTACAATGTATATTAGAAAAATATATATATAAAATATTATATTTTAAATAATAAATAATATATCATATATTATAAATATAATATAATACATATTTTATTAATTTATAATATATATAATATAATATAATATAATATAATATAATATATATAAAATATATAGAAATATATGTATATCGGTTGATTTGGTTAACCGTCGGTTCTCTATATTGGTTAACCAAAACCAAACTGGTACCTTCGGTTTTTCAAAAACACCAAACCGAAATCCAATAGACCGGTTCGGTTAAGCGATTTTTTGATTTGGTTTTGGTTGGTTAACTGATTTTTCGTTTCGGTTTCGGTTGGATTTTTTATAGGTTTAGTTTTTTGGTTTTTTTGCTCACTCCTACTTAGACCTTGTGGTTATATAGCCACACCCTTTAATCAATTGAGCTACTCAAAAAAGTTGATGTTGTAGTGCTAGATAATATAATTGATTTTTTTGCAACATTTGTTTAAAGAAATTTTTGCCATTATCATCACCAATCCTCATCCTATGCTACATAAACAATTCGTTCTCTTTACTGCCATGCATATCTATTGTTGTTAAGGTTTCTCAAACCGAGTTAATGAAAAAGAAAATAAAATAAATTGTTAATTTTGTCATGTCTTCTTAGAAGGTTGATATGAGAGTACTAAAGGAGAGAGGTGCATGGGGTGCTGCCCCCCCCCCTCCCAAGAAACCTTATGGTAGATGAAGGGCTTCTACCTTAGACCTAGGGGGTGCTCATAGCCTTTTTTTTAACCAAAACTGGTACTATTAGTTCTTGGAAAATTGATAACCGAAACCAATTGGTTAATCGGTTGATTGGTTCGACTAATGGTCGGTTTGGTTCGGATTTTTAGTATTTTAATTTTTACAATGTATATTATAAATAAAAATTATATATATAAAATATTATATTTTAAATAATAAATAATATATCATATATTATAAATATAATATAATACATATTTTATTAATTTATAATATATATAATATAATATAATATAATATAATATAATATAATATAATATAATATAAAACATATATATAAAATATATAGAAATATATGTATACCGGTCGATTTGGTTAACCGTCGGTTCTCTATATTGGTTAACCAAAACCAAACTGGTACCTTCGATTTTTCAAAAACACCAAACCGAAATCCAACAGACCGGTTCGGTTAAGCGATTTTTTGATTTGGTTTCCGGTTGGTTAACTGATTTTTTGTTTCGATTTCGGTTGGATTTTTTGATAGGTTTAGTTTTTTGGTTTTTTTGCTCACTCCTACTTAGACCTTGTGGTTAATAGCCACACCCTCTAATCAATTGAGCTACTCAAAAAAATTGATGTTGTAGTTCTAGATAATATAATTGTTTTTTTTTGCAACGTTTGTTGAAAGAAATTTTTGCCATCATCATCACCAATCCTCATCCTATGCTACATAAACAATTCGTTCTCTTTACTGCCATGCATATCTATTGTTGTTAAGGTTGCTCAACCGAGTTAATGAAAAAGAAAATAAAATAAATTGTTAATTTTGTCATGTCTTCTTAGAAGGTTGATATGAGAGTAATAAAGGAGAGAGGTGCATGGGGTGCTGCCCCCCCCCCCCCCCCCCCCCCCCCCCCCCCTGAAGAAACCTTATGCTAGATGAAGGGCTTCTACCTTAGACCTAGGGGGTGCTCATAGCCTTTTTTTTAACCAAACTGGTTCTATTAGTTCTTGGAAAATCGATAACCGAAACCAATTGGTTAATCGGTTGACTGGTTCGACTAATGGTCGGTTTGGTTCATCGATTTTTTAGTTTTTTAATTTTTACAATGTATATTATAAATAAAAATTATATATATATATATATATAATATTATATTTTAAATAATAAATAATATATCATATATTATAAATAAAATATAATACATATTTTATTAATTTATAATATAATATAATACATATATATAAAATATATAGAAATATATGTATACCGGTTGATTTGGTTAACCGTCGGTTCTCTATATTGGTTAACCAAAACCAAACTGGTACCTTCGATTTTTCAAAAACACCAAACTGAAATCCAACAGACCGGTTCGGTTAAGCGATTTTTTGATTTGGTTTCAGTTGGTTAACTGATTTTTTGTTTCAATTTCGGTTGGATTTTTTGATAGGTTTAGTTTTTTGGTTTTTTTGCTCACTCCTACTTAGATCTTGTGGTTAATAGCCACACCCTCTAATCAATTGAGCTACTCAAAAAAGTTGATGTTGTAGTGCTAGATAATATAATTGATTTTTTTTGCAACATTTGTTTAAAGAAATTTTTGCTATCATCATCACCAATCCTCATTCTATGCTACATAAACAATTCGTTCTCTTTACTGCCATGCATATCTATTGTTGTTAAGGTTGCTGTCATGTCTTCTTAGAAGGTTGATATGAGAGTAATAAAGGAGAGAGGTGCATGGAGTGCTGCCCCCTCGCTTTCTTGCTCTTTCTATTTCAAATTTACTCTAAACTCTTTGATCACCAACACCTCCTTTGAAAGATCTTCTAAAAGCCCATCTCTTTGTCCTTCTCCACAACATCATTTTATGCACCTTTTGTAGAAATGATCTCACATTTTGTAGAAATGAAAGTCTTAGACTCTACCACTTGTGAAACCTAAAAAATTCATTATGGTCTCACCAACCTTAGCACATTTCTGTTCATCCCTGCACTTACCTAGTTCATGGGCTTAGAAGTAACTACTTCCTAAAAAAGGGAATTTTCTCACTATATAGGGTCTTGGGGTCTTGGGAGGGGTGGACTAGATCTTGACCTAACCTCTATTTCTTTAGCATGATGAAATGGTCACTCTTAGAAGAACCTTATTCTACATGTAGAAATTTCTATGTAACAAATGTTTTAAAACATGAATGTGTAACACAAGGCATTCCAATACCTTGAGGCATAACGTGTATATATATATATATATATATACGTTATCTATATAAATATGTAAACATATATCTATATATTAATATTTTTAAAAATATGTTTGAATATTTTTTAATACAATTATAAATATTAATTATTTTATTTTTATTTTTTTAAATAAATAAATAAATAAAAACAAAATGATTAACATTATAAAGAATCACGGAAAATGAGAATCCCGCAGGAATGGGGACGGGGACGGGGACGGGAAGAGGCCCCCTGTCCCCGCCCCGCCCCGCCCCGCCCCGCCCCGTTGCCATTCCCAGGTGGAGGAGAAATGCCCGAGCCGATGTACATTGACAACATTATCCTTTTGTAAAGTCGGGTGGATTTTTCATTTGTCATTTCCGAATACTACAAGGGTTTGTTTTGTAACGGAAAAATGTCTCAAGAATAAAATAGCACTGTGTTGTTCTTCATATAAACTGTTCGGACCTAGGGTTAGGGTTTTAGAGTTGAAAGAAGAGGAAGAAGAAGGAAGATCGATGGCTACCAGGGTTGCTCTGAAAGCGAAAGGCAAGAAGGGCTCAAAGGCCTCGGAGGAGCGATCGACGGTCAAGTGCTTGAAGGAATGGAGCACTTGGACGATGAAGAAGGCCAAGGTCATAACTCACTATGGTTTCATCCCCCTTGTCATCATCATTGGCATGAACTCGGAGCCAAAACCAACGCTCTCTCAGCTCCTCACCCCCTTCTGAGCCGAAATCTTGGATGCCCAGATCGCGGAATCGGTTCAATGCGGTGATTTCTGTGCTGTTTCTCGTCGATGGGTCGACCCCTATTCGTCGAATTTACAAGAGCTAATCTACTTTTTGGTTTTTTCCTTTACCCTTGTAGGCCATGCCTTTTTACCTTTGTTTGAATCTGCAATATAGCCAGATCGCTTCTGTTGAAATGTTTTGATAAGTATACCCTGCTGGTTATCGGTGAATCTTATACATGAAATAAGATCTTGGTTTTTTTCTCTTTACTGGCTTTGGTTCGGCTTTGTATATAAGCAAATGTCTACACTCACCGTGGCTATCTGTTCTAATCCGTTTATTTGGACATGGTTTTAGTTTTCTTTCTTTGATTGTTCAGTGCTAACTAATCCAAAGAAATGTGGAAGCTCCAATACCTGTTTGCTTACAGTTGGTTCTGTTGATAGATTGAAAAATAACATTCTGAGGTTGATACAATAGTAGCTCAGTTGGTGTTTCTATGTTTGAAGCTTGGTTTTTGTTCCCTCTTTTCAATTGATCCAAGGTTATAAAGGGATAGGCTATGGGAGAGGACATGAATATGAGTGCTCAAATCAGCATTCAACTTGAGCTTGATGATCCCCTGTCTTTTAAATAAAGGTTGTTGTGTTATTGAGATGAATCTGCATGGCTTCTTGCTGGGTATAATCTGTTTGTGCATTGAAGTCTGTAGTACCCAAAAAATAACATTCTGAGGTTGATACAATAGTAGCTCAGTTGGTGTTTCTATGTTTGAAGCTTGGTTTTTGTTCCCTCTTTTCAATTGATCCAAGGTTATAAAGGGATAGGCTATGAGAGAGGACATGAATATGAGTGCTCAAATCAGCATTCAACTTGAGCTTGATGATCCCCTGTCTTTTAAATAAAGGTTGTGTTATTGAGATGAATCTGCATGGCTTCTTGCTGGGTATAATCTGTTTGTGCATTGAAGTCTGTAGTACCCAAATTTATATGTCTTTCAAATCCACGGTTCTTCTATTTTTGGTCCTGTAGTGACTCGGTGAATCTATGATTCAATTGATTACTTCTTTTGTTCTCTTTGATTCATGGTATATATATTGTTGCAACAAAGAAAAAATATTTATACCATGATTGGATTCTACTTTGCCATTTTGTTTGCTATGCAATTTGTTCATCTGAATTTGATCTAGGAACTTCCCTCTGTGTGATTGCATTGTATTTTCCCCCAAGTCTGGATTCTTTATTTATAGTATGATATTCATGAAGAACCTGAATAGATGTGTCTGCTGTACATGCATATTTGAGAGAAAGTATCAAGTCTTTTGTGACTAATTGAAACTATAAAATAAAAAGAAAAAGCTAAAGCCTCCTATTAGAGAACCACAGAAAACCTCAAATTCACCTGATAGGAACCCTAGGTTCTTTGTCCCTTTCATTTTCTCTCGTTCCCTGATCTGCTTCTTGACACTCCCTTGATGCTTCACAAAAATCATTGTCCTTGATTCTGTATGTTCTTCAAGCTGGTGTTTGATTCTTCATCAGGAAATTCTAATTTTGAAGACACCCTGGCCTTAAGACACCCACAACCAAACTTTATGGCTTTCCTCCATCCTATTCTCAAACAGAAATAGATCAAACCCTTTTGGCTTTTCCCCCCTTTCTCTTTTCTCCACCTTTGCAAACACCACCGAGTGATGACAGTGGTTTTTCAAGCTGTAATGGACACCTTTTTCTTCTTTCTCTGCTGCTGCAAATGCCACCGGATGACGATGGTGTTGTTTTTAGAGTGGTAATGGGCTTTCTCTGAAACTAGAATGAAGAGGGCTTCAATTTCAGGGATGTGGTAGCTGATGATGAGCCACGTTGTTCTCTAAATAATGACGATGAACCTTTCCTCCCTCGAAATCGAAGCACTATTCTGTTGCCACTGTTTGCCCCATTGTAAAAGTTTCTAGTGTCTTTTGCTGTAGTGGGGCTCGGGGGAAGAAAGATAAATAAGAGGAGAGGAAGAGGGAGTAAGAGAAGAGAAACTTGGGGGGAAGAAAGAGGAAGAAGAAAAGGAGAGGAACAGGGAGTGAAAGAGACAGTGAAGAGGAACTGGCGGGGAAGAAAATGGCATGATGCTGTTGCCTGTGGAGAAGAAAACAGAAAGTCCTAAATGTTTTATCAAGTCTATGTTTGGTTTGAAGAGAAAGGAAGGGAAAGGAATGAAAACCTATACAAAGTTTGTAAAGGTTTCTTTGCTTTTTCCTTCCTTTCCCTACTTTTTCCCTCAAACCAAACATAGCCTAAAGGGATGACCTATTTGTTTTATGTGGAGCCATCTTATAAGGTATAAGTAATTTCTAAACTACATATTTATAAGTAGTTGCCTCAAACATGAGTATATATACAAGTAATTATTCCGTATGTTGACGGCATCATGTGTTAACGTGGAATTCATTCAGCTCCTGCAACTGGTTGCCACCCTGTGCTCATTCTTAAATAAACTTCCATTTATTCTTTCTCATAGCCCTTGGCAACAAGCAATCTGGACTCTTTCCATTCCCAGTGGAGCATTTGTTGGAATAACTTCTGAAAATTATGGTAGTTCTTGGACGAGGCACGAAAACAATATAAAACAAATCTTGCTAACTTGTGGGTTGCTATACTACAACTTTGAATGCGTAAGTCGCTTTGGTGGTTTGAGATTATCCACCAACAGAATGTTCACAATAGATTTTACATCACCATCAACAATTGCGTTGGAAAGGTCGAGTGCCGGGGCCATACCTTCATCAATTTACAGCCTTGCGTTGAAATCTCAAGCCTAGATAGGGAGGTCCAATCATGACGCTCATTGTAATGGTTTAGCAGATAGAAAATTTCCTAAAAGCTCAATCATCATTATTTTGGTTAAATTATAAAGACCCCCTTGTATGGGGTTAATGAAAAGTACCCTGAACTTTTATTTGTGATAAAGTCCTTGAATTTTCACAAGCGAAAATCAGTTAAAATAACAAGAATTATTTCATTAATATAGAAAAAACAAATTTCTTTTAAATTCTTGTTTGATTTCCTTGTCATGAATGTCTCTCTTCATATTAAAATATAAAAAATATTCACCTCTTTCTCCAATGAATCAATTTAAACCTCTACCATTTTATCTAAATATTGAATCTAGCAAAAAAAGTGCAAGTCTTTGTTTCAAATGAAAGTTTAGGGGGGTAATTGTCATTGACCCCATAGTATAGTGGTCTTTGTAATTTACCCTTTTGTGCTTAGGAAGTTAGGACTATTAAAAGTGGTCCAAAAATAGTAAAGTGGGTAAAAATAAAAGAAAAGTGTCACTTTGGGGTGAACACTTAACCTATGTTCACCTGTGGAGTGTTTTTATCCAAGGTTTTAAAAATTGACCCAGAAATGAAACTACTTTGGCTACTAGTTTTTGGGTTGAAAGGTTTGAATGTCGAGTCTGAGTAGATCAGCTTGTGACATTTTCAAAAATTTTTAAAATAATTAAAATAATAAAGGGCCTGGAAACCATTGTCCATTGAGCAATTTAGCGGTTCAATTGTTTGGTTCCAATTCAACAAAATTTTTTTTTTGGGAAAATTCAGACAGTGAAAAATGAACCAAATAGGTGACTCCCAAGTTGAACAGTTTGACCACCTAAATCAACAATGGTTTTAAAACATGTCTTTATCCCCAATTGTGTTGCTATGTGTAAGATTCTTTAGTTGGTTAGACCTTTTTTTTATGTAAATTGCATATTAGTGTCCTATACTTTGGGGGTAGTCTCACTAGGGTTGTCAATTGGCTGGGTCTACCTAATGGACCTAAATCGATTAAATCGATTATTGGTTTTGGTCCATGGTTTTGTCCCAATTAATAATTGGGCTGGTTTCTATTCTTGCCTGTCCCAAACCGATTAGGACTAGGAACAAATTATTAGTTTCTAATAATTTTATCATATTTTAAGTTTGAAATGGTAAACTTGATAGATAATAAATAAGCTAATATTAGTTAAAAATGTTTAATTTTTAACATATAAATAATTTAGTATTTTTTATCATTTTTATCAAGTTTATGTTATCAAAATTTAAAATTTAATTTATTATTTAAAGAAATAAATATAGTTTTTAGTATAATTGAGACTATTGGTTTTGGACTTGACAGACCCGCTTATTAATTAGGATAGTTCTTGGTTTATGATTTTGTCTTGATTAATAATTGATTCATGGTTCTTGATTTATGATTTTGTCTTGATTAATAATCGGTTCACAGTTCTTGGTTTATGATTTTGTCTTGATTAATAATCGGTTCGAGATTGGTTCTGCCTGAATCCGACCAAATCCGAAGTTGACAGCCCTATGCCTTACTTTGGTAGAAGTTTAAACCATGCCATTAGTATCTAAACTCCAAAAAAACTATCACTTTAGGCCCTACCGTTCACATTCCGTTAGTTATTTGATGCATGCTATGTCACATGCGATTTGAAACTTTCAAAATCCTAAAATCACCCTTTAGAAGTCCTCGAGACTAAATCAGAACAATAGTGACCAGAGTCCCAAACTCACCACTGGCACTAGTCCACTTCCTCTAAGATGCCCCAATGCCATGTCAAAGTCACCCATCGAAGTCATAGTTAAGAATTCCTTGACTTGACACTTAACAATCTTGGGCGAATGGAGTGAGTCCCCTTGATATAGGCGACTTATGAAAGATACCAATGGAGTGAGTCACCTCCAAAGTACAATGAGAGTACTAATAGTGTGTTAACAACATTTTTAGTAAGCTTTTCTGTGCTTAATACTCATAAAAGTTAATTTTCTACAATTGATGAAGCGGAAGCTCTGCTTAATTGGTTGCCATGCTTTAACTAAGGAAGCTCCAAAAAAATCTAGCATCAAGGATGTTAAAGATCTTAAAGGCTTTGGAGGTGCTAAAGATGGATTTATTACTATATCTCAATAAGAATGCATTATCACTACATTAAGTTATACTTAATTGGGCCGATTTGGTTCACAAGAATAGAGGTTTGGAATCAGAATTGGAATGAGTCGTTTTGATTCCAACTATTCGATTGGATGGAACCCAAATCCCATTCCCATTGTTGCTGGAATGGCATTCTCCCATTTGAGAGAATGTCCATTCTCTCCTCCTCCTTTGGCAATGCAATCCATTCCAGATTATTCCAATTTCCATTCTAATTCTTCTCGGAACTAAATAAACTATGGGAATAGACCCTTAATTGATTTTATTTTTCTTAGATCTTGATGTATTTAGTTGTATGATGCATTCCATAAATGCTCAACAATACTGAACTTAGTTAAATTCTCCTCAGAAACCATAATCATTATTAGGTTTGGTTTCTTGGCTTTCATGAGCTTTAATCTATACTATATAAAAGTGTGGATGCAATGTGAAACTTTTTTTAGACTAAAATTACCCATATTTCTTTGTTTGAGAAAGGGTATAAAAGTCATAGTTAGGTAATAAAATTTTTAAAATAGAAATAAATATAGAAAATTACAAAAAATGTAGAAAAAATTAGGCATATTAATGATATTTTTTTATTAATCAAATTAAACAAAATAAGTGTAATAAACAAGAATTATTTTTATTGATAATGAAAATGAAATGCATAATTTATAACTGGCCAAAAATGAAATATAAAAATTAATAATAAATAGTTCAACTTTTGGGTTAAATGTGTTGACCTTTAATGTCATAAAGTTTAACCTTTAATGTCATAAATAAATAATAAACATTAATAAAATATAGAAATATAAAAATGAAAAAATACATACATTTTGCAAAAAAAAAAAGCATTCAAGCACATGTATAATATCATATTTATCATATTAAATAAAAAGTAAATGTTACATATCAAAATTACTTTTACACACAAAAATACAAAAAAAAATTGAACACATCTATAATTTTATATTTACACAATTAAAAATATGAATAAGATTGTGTAACTTTCTTTTAACTAAAATACTTATTTTTGAATTTAGTCCCTATTTAATTTAAGGTTTCAATTGTAAATTAAACTACTACTTTTTGCCTCATTCAATTCTCTTTATTTAAATCTTATATTTTTTTAATAAATGAACAAAAGAAAAAAGATGCACTAAAAAGATACTTGAAATTTCACGATTTGATCCGGTTATCACATATTTGGATGTGGTGTTTATGAAATCAGATTTGGATTTTGCAATTTGCATCCTATTAATAATAAAAAATATAAAATATAAAACAAAAAAATAAAAGATACATAAAGTTCATAGAAAATTTTGGATATATTATTACTATCATTATCATTATCTAGAATTACCACGTGCAAAGCATGTGCACACTTACTAGTAAGTTATAAAAGTTAGAAAAATACTTATTGAAAGATAATGGAAGTTTTCAATCCTCTAGGCAAAATGTGCCAAGGTTTATAAGCGTTTGGGCCATCAATCAGGTAAATTGGTCTTGACTGTGTCAAGTAGTTGACTACTCAAAAACATGTGTCGACTAATTATGATAGCTAATGCATGCATTGCAAAGACTATAAGAAGTAGTTAACTACCTCAAATACATGTGTCAATTAACTATGATATTTGAGGCATGAAAAGTGCCTAATCTGAGAAGATGAGTCAACTACTTAGTAATGATGTATGAACTACTCAAATTGACTAAGTTCAAAGTCTTACTAATCGATTAATAAGGGGGGACCATTCAATTAGAAAAGAAATAGGATTCCTCCATTTGTATTGTAGCCGATTATTAAATGTACAATCGTCTACTATAGAGAAGATTTGTTTGAAGGTTCCAATGTCTACTACTACTATTATTGAAAATCTTTCTAACATGTTAGGGAAAATTTGAATCATTTCTAAAGAAAGTAAAATCCTTTGAATGGCTAGAAAATGGTCACTTGCTCTCAAATCCTCTATTAATAGAGGAGTTCAACTTGATTCAAAAGGCAAGAAAGCAACAGTTAAGTTTGAATCAAGGCTTAAGAAAAACATGTGCATCCACTTGTACATATTGTAAATAATTGATTTTTAGAGAGAGCAAGATAGAGCTAGAGTCTTTCTAGAGAAAAAGATCTCTATGCTTTATCAGTTTTATACGTGAGCTTTGTTGAGAAGCCATTGAGCTTGTTCTCACCCATCTATTGGTATTTTCCTCCATGAGCTGAACATCTATGAGTACTCTAGAAATTGAGTATAGTTTGAGTTGTATTGGTTATATCTACCTATTGAGAGACTACTCTTGTTGTAAACATACTCTTGTGCTATATAAATGAAGAATTTTGAGCAGGTAAGTGTTCAACTTGTTAAACACAATTTTAAGGTCTTGTTAGCAAATCCCAATTATAAAGTATTGCAAGCACCTGGAAGCCTTGTTGGTTTGGGTCTTGTTGGCACTTGTATAAGTCCAAGTAGAAGACACTATCCATAGTACTTTGCTTGCATTTGACAATAATTTTCTTTTATTGTATCCTTTAGCATAGTTTAATTAGGGGTGCAAGTCACATATGTTGGGCTGTATGTATTGTATGAATGTGTATAGTGGGAGTCCGGATCTCCTTCCCACAATAACTCTGGTCACGTCTACCTACATACCATCACAACCACACATAGAGAACATCTCATTCTCCTAGTATTATGCATGGGGAGATGTTCCCAATGCACGGGGGTAGTGTGTTGTGGATAGACGTGGGCAGGAGATCCGGAGTCATATAGTGGAGCCGGGCCTGGGCACGAGTTGATCAATGAACCCGCTCTAAAACTATACATGTATGCATTTATGCAAATATGTATGCATATATGTAAATATGTATATAAATATATGTGTACATATGTATGTATGTATATAGTTGGGCTGGGCTTGAGTTGGGAGAAGGTGGGGTCGGGCTTGGGCCTAGCTAAAGACTAAAAATCCTGTATAAAATTTCAGGTTGGGTTGGTTTGGACTCAAGTTGGGCTCACCCAATTTACACCCCTAAGGCCAAATTTGGGAGTGCTTATGTTAACAATAAGTGTTTCATGTTGGGTGTTTGGTGGTCTTTTTCTCCAATAAACATTTTTTTTAAAAAAAAAAGCACTTGTCACTCATTTGTCCTTATTTTCTTTCAAATTTTCAAAATATACCATGATTTTTTCAAACTCATGTGGGTTACAGGCATACTCTCTCTCTCTCTCTCTCTCTCTCTCTCTCCTATTTCTATCACTGTTATATATGGTGAGAAGACGATGGAGGAGATGTACCACTGGTTGGATCGTTTAAAAATGTAAAAAATGAAAGATGTGTGCTGGTTGGAGAATATATATAGTAGAGAAGAAAACATGAAATTTCAAAACCTATGTCTTTGGCATTCGAAGGGTGTAACTGGTATTCTAAAAATTAACTGGGGACAATTGTGAGAGAAAAAAAATTGAATAAGTGCTTATTATATAAGCACTTAAAAAACTGCAATTTTTGGCTTATCCAATAAGCACTTATTTTGGACTTATTTCCCAAATGTCAGTAAGTGCTTAATAGCATGATCCCAACCCTAAATAAATGTTTATTCGAATAAGTACTTATTTCTAAGGGAGAATTTTCGATTAATACCCTGTACTTTGGGCCTAGTGCCACTTTGGTCCTCAAACTTTAAAATGCGACAATTTGGTACCTGAACTATCAAAATGTGACAATCCAGTACCTACCATTAATCAAATGTTAACTGATGAGGGCGGATTTGGCCCTCCAATGATCTTGTGACACCTGGCACCTCATGCCAACTAAGTGCAGCCCCTTGACAGCTAGACAGCTCGAAGCTCGCCATAGGCAGCTCACCACTAGGCAGCTCGCCATCATGCATCACTCACAGGTAGCTCGCCACTAGGCAGCTCGCCATCATGCAGCACTCACAGGCAGCTCGCCACTAGGCAGCTCTCCATCATTGCAACACACAAGTAGCTTGCCACTAGGCAGCTCGCCAACATGTAAACTGGCAACTCAGAACAACTAGGTGACACCCGGGACCACTTTGACAACAACTTGCCTTTGCTAAGTTAATGGTGTCCCACCAGGTGCGGCCTGGCACGGGCGTGGCCTGGCACTGGCGCGGCCTCGCACGAGCGCGGCCTAGCACAGGTGCGGCCTGGCACGGGCGTGGCCTGGCACGGGCACGGCCTGGCACTGGCACGACCTGGCCCTGGCACGAGCTACCAACTTGGCCCTGGCACGAGCTGGTGGCCTGGCCCAGGCACCGACCTGACGGCCTGACACAGGCGCCAACCTGACAACCTCGAGGAACACACCTCCGTACCTCGCATTTTACGGGATTGTGACTTGTAACGGCTATATTAGTTCACCAACTCCTCGGTTCTGACGAGAAGGGATAGTTTTACCGTTTGATGGCATTTCACCCACCTAACTCGCAAGCCAGTCCCATCACAGTTGCGATCCAGGAACTGCTCCACCTAACCCATGATGACTCCAGTATATAAAGACCTCACTCCCAGGGGCGAAGGTAGGATGCAAAAAGGGATGGGTAACCTCTACTCTCTAGCTCTCTCATTCTCTTATCATCTTCAAGCTCTCTACTACTATACTGCGTTAACTTAGCCATCAGAGTGACCTCACCAGGTAAACACCCACGGGTTCTCTGATTTAGTTCTCGCAGGTCCCTTAGCTCCCGCCGCTTACAAAGATGAGCAGATCATCGCCAGCAGGGAGTAGCTAGTTCAGTTCCCGTCGTTACTGGTAGCCAGATCACCTCTTGCCGGTAGTAGTCGGGTTGCACTACACTAGGGAGCTCGTCATCAAGGTAGCTCACCTCCAGGCAGCTCATCGAGGTAGCTAACCTCCAAGTAGCTCATCAAGGTAGCTCACCTCCAAGCAGCTCATCAAGGTAGCTCACCTCCCAGCAGCCCATCAAGGTATTTCACCACCAGGCAGTTCGCCACCAGGGAGCTCCACTTCAACCTCTGAGTCACAGGACACTTGGGAGTAGACGAGATGACGAGGTACTTAGCCAAAAAATTGACACATCACGAAAAAAAAATGATACGTGACCGGAGCCGGTTACATCAATTGGCGCCGTTTGTGGGAACACGCTACAAAAAGCTAAGTTCTCATCCTACACAAGCTAAGTTCTTATCTTACAAAAAGGCTAAGTCCTCTTCTCCCTGAAAGTTAAGTCCTCCCCTTTTTAGAAACTGAAGCTCTCGCTTTATAGCTTCCATTTTTTATGAACTCAAAGACTATGCAGGGAGCTAACAGACTAAGTAGCTCTAAGGCGCCCCCCTGGCGGCCTGTGCATGGCCTGGTGCGGCCTACGTGCGGCCTGCACACGGCCTGGCGCGGCCTGCACACGGCCTGGCGCGGCCTGCGCGCGGTCTGGCAGCCTTGCACACGTGCCGATCTGGCACGATTTGGCACGAGCCCTGACCTGGCGACCTGGCCTAGGCGCGAACTCACGAACTAAAAAGTCACCAGCCTAAAAAACAAGTAAGCAAGCTCTAGCTCTCAGATTGTGATTTCTAGCTCGCAGTCTACTATGAGAGAACTGACTTAGCCATCGGAGCGACCTCACCGGGTTAGCCACCTCGGGTCCTCTAACATTTAGTTCCTTGTAGGTCTCTAAGGAGCAACAAAGTTCAGGAGCGGACTACGGGTCCCTCCCAAAGCCTAAGGGCCACAACAAGACCCAGTCGCCTCTACGGCATGGGCAACGCTTCAGGAGCGGACTACGGGTCCCTCCCAAAGCCTAAGGGCCACAACAAGACCCAGTCGCCTCTACGGCATGGGCAAAACTTCAGGAGGGGACTACGGGTCCCTCCCAAAGCCTAAGGGCCACAACAAGACCCAGTTGCCTCTACGACATGGGCAAAACTTCAGGAGCAGACTACGGGTCCCTCCCAAAGCCTAAGGGCCACAACAAGACCCAGTCGCCTCTACAGCATGGGAAAAGTTCAGGAGTGGACTATGGGTCCCTCCCAAAGCCTAAGGGCCACTAATGCTGAAAGACCCAGTCGCCTCTACGACACATGCAACACTACTACTGAAAGACCCAATCGCCTATACGGCATGGGCAACACTGCTGCTTAAGACCCAATTGCCTCTACGGCATGGGCAACACTACTGCACAAGAGCCAGCCGCCTCATCGGCATGGACAAAGTCAACAAGAGTGGACTATAAGTCGCTCCCAGAACCTAAGGGCTAAAGTACCAAACTGGCAGAGACCTCAGCACCTTACGGGCAGCTCGCTTCCAAGCAGCTTCCAGAGCCTAAGAAACTGAATCAACACCTACGAGCTCATCGAATTACGGGCCAAAAGGAGAAATATACTCCCTTCACCGAGTTACTTTCTGCTCAGGAGTGGGGGGCAAATGATGAGGGTGGATTTGGTTCTCCAATGATCTTGTGACACCTGGCACCTCATGCCAACTAAGTGTTGTCCCTTGACAGCTAGACAGCTCGAAGCTCGCCACTAGGCAGCTCGCCATCATGCAGCACTAACAGGCAGCTTGCCACTAGGCAACTCGCCATCATTGCAACACACAGGCAGCTCGCCATCATGTAGCCTGGCACCTCAGAACAACTAGGCGACACCCGAGACCACTTTGACAACAACTTGCCTTTGCTAAGTTGATGGTGTCCCACCAAGCACGGCCTGGCATGAGCGCGGCCTAGCATGGGTGGGGCCTGGCATGAGCGCGGCCTAGCACAGGCATGGCCTGGCACTGGCGCGGCCTAGCACTGGCATGGCCTGGCACGAGCTGGCAGCCTGGCCCTAGCACGAGTTGGTAGCTTGGCCTTGGCATGACCTGGCCCTGGCACGAGCTGGCGACCTAGCCCAGGCACCGACCTAGCGGCCTAACACAGGTGCCAACTTGACAACCTCGAGGAACACACCTCCGTACCCCGCATTTTATGGGATTGTGACTTGTAACGGCTATATTAGTTCACCAACTCCCCGGTTCTGACGAGAAGGGACAGTTTTACCGTTTGATGGCATTTCACCCACCTAACATGCAAGCCAGTCCCATCACAGCTGTGATCCAGGAACTGCTCCACTTAACCCATGAGGACTCCAATATATAAAGACCTCACCCCCAGGGGCGAAGGAAGGATGCGAAAAGGGATGGGTAACCTTTGCTCTCTAGCTCTCTCATTCTCTTATCATCTTCAAGCTCTCTACTATTATACTGCGCTAACTTAGCCATTGGAGTGACCTCACCGGGTAAACACCCCCGGGTTCTCTGATTTAGTTCTTGCTGGTCCCTCAGCTCCCGCCGCTTACAAAGATGAGCATATCATCGTCAGCAGGGAGTAGCCAGTTCAGTTCCCATCGCTACTGGTAGCCAGATCACCTATTGCCGGTAGCAGTCGGGTTGCACTATACTAGGGAGCTCGTCATCAAGGTAGCTCACCTCCAGGCAGCTCATCAAGGTAGCTAACCTCCAGGCAGCTCATAAAGGTAGCTCACCTCCAAGCAGCTCATCAAGGTAGCTCATCAAGGTAGTTCACCACCAAGCAATTCGCCAGCAGGGAGCACCACTTCAGCCTCTAAGTCACAGGCCACTTGGGAGCAGACAAGATGACGAGGTACTTAGCCAAAAAATTGACACATCATGAAAAAAAATGATACGTGACCGGAACCGATTACATCATTAACCTACTGTTAAATGACATTTGAAAAAGAAACAAATGCCTTTCAAGTGTCATTTAATTTTCTTTATCAACCATCTAAACGTTGACAAAAAATTAAGTCCCAAATCCTTGCTTGTTTCATTCAAGAAAGTTGGGGTCACCAAAATGCCCACACAAACGTGACCCGAACTTTCTTGAATTGAAGAAGAGGCAAGGATTTGAGGAGTTCAGATCTGCACCCCACAAGGGGGCGCCCCACAACGTCCCACAGTACGTCCCCACCGTGTATTGGGAACATCTCCTGATGATGACATCATCATTTCTGGTATACCATCAGGAGATGTTCCCAATACACAGCGGGGATGTACTATGGGACGTTATGGGGCACAGATGTGAACTCAGATTTTAGATGGTTGATAAAGAAAATTAGATGACACTCGAAGGGCATTTGTGTCTTTTTCAAATTCCACTTAACGACTGGATAACAACTAATTAATGACAAGTACTGAATTACCATGTTTTAAAAGTTCGGATATTAAATTGTCGCATTTTAAAGTTCGGGAATTAAAGTGGCACTAGGCCTAAAGTGCAGGATATTAATCGGAAATTTTAAACACTCCCAAACTTGGCCTAAGTATAATGAATACAGATTTACAACCGCACATCTCGCTTAATACCACGTATCACTATCAACCTTGATGCCAATCCTACTGTTAAAAGGTGAGTTTGTGACGATATTCATTTGAATAACGAGTACACGGTACTTTCTTAATTTCATTGCATATTAGGAATGGTGGGACAGATTGCCCAAAGGGATGAATTAATGCCTAATGGAGGGAAGATTCACACCTATGAATGGAGCAAAATTAAAGGCGTGATTCACTACCATAAAAAATGAACCTGTCACATAATCATGTCTAGATACATAATAACAGAAACAACAAATTTGCACGATCCATCTTATATTGCTTGGCGTTTCTCTCTCTCCTGTAGAAGGAATAACAGCTTGATTCATCAGTTGCAACATAAGGCTGTTGTTTTGGTTTTGAAAACAAAATCATATATTCTAGCAAACACTACTCAACTAAGCAAAATCAATTCTTACTCAATACTTCTGGGCTCTTATATTAGAAAAGGGGCATGTCAAAAAAGACTTAAATAAAAATAATAAGAAATGATTTAATTGCTCATAATTAATTAATTTAAAGATGAATTAGACAATGGATAAAATGGAATGATGAAACAGGACTCATGTAACCGACTTATGTAAATGGGACACAAGGCTTTGATGATGATGATAAATATTATTCGACTGGCCTAATTAACATAGCTTTCTGCATGGGACCCACGAATTTGATTCAAATTGGAAACCATCTAGTGTCTTGTGAATCTAGTACTCAAAAGACAATTGAACTAGTCTTTGTCATGAATCTATAAATGAGATTCCATGGGTCAGACACGTCTTCAACTCAAACATGGCAAGCCTCAAAATCACCAAGAAACATCACAAACACCTCAACAACCCCTTCACATCTCCCCCGAAAGCTCTTCCTTTCATCCATGGAGGCCTGTTCTTCAATCTACAAACAGTCCCTTCACAGAAGATCTTCGATGTTGGGAAGGATTTCCAGCTCAGTTGGAGCTCAATTGATGGTGGGTGTCTCTCTATTTCTCCCAAATCTCAACCCACGAGGCCCATCTGGTCTACCGTGCCAGGACAAGCCTTTGTTTCTGCAGCAATTGTAGAGACAGAGGCGGAAGAAAGCAGAGGTTCGTTTGTTATAAAAGATAAACGTGTTCATTCGATATGTAACCGTCAATATATTGAAGATATAAAGGTGATAAATCAATCTGATATCAGTGAAGTGGCAAAGTATCCTGATTTCCCATCTGGGTTCTGGTCAATGGACTATAAATTGGATTTCAAGGATACCTATTTCCCCATTTTACTCATAACAGGTTGGATTTTCTGCGACACGAGGAGGAATAAGCAAAAACAGTTTCATTTTGAGAAACTCAGAGCTCATGGAGGCTTAGATTTAGAGACCGAGGAACATTCCATCTCTGCCAAAAGATATTGGGCTTTGTTTGAACAGAAAAGCAGTAATCAAATTGCTTTCCAAGTGAAACTTGGAATACCCAATTCTGATTTGCACCGGAGAGCCTTGCCAAAGGTCCCCAGAAGCTTCAGGAGTTTAAGATGGAAGCTGGGCAGGCCTAAGAAACGACGTCTTGGGTGGTTTTGGTTTCTCTCAAGGCCAAGAGGTTTTGTTGCAGTTAATCCTTCAGATGATGAAAGAGAAGAAGAGAAGCCTGGAGATTTTCCAGGGGTAAACAGAGTTTTTCTGACATATTCAAGTGAAACAGATGAGAAGTTCTACGGTTTTGGAGAGCAGTTCTCTCACATGGAGTTCAAAGGTAGAAGAGTACCAATTTTTGTTCAAGAGCAGGGCATTGGAAGAGGAGATCAACCCATCACTCTTGCAGCTAATCTGGTTAGCTACAGGTATATCTAAGACATTCTGAGCCTCTGATCAATTTAATTCTACTTTTGTTCAATTTTAAACTTTTACTTTTACAGAGCTGGAGGTGACTGGAGTACTACCTATGCACCTTCTCCATTCTATATGACATCAAAGATGAGGTCTCTTTACCTTGAAGGATACAATTATTCTGTTTTTGATCTAACAAAACCAGATAGAGTTCAGATAAAGGTAATTCCTTGAAGTTAATACATCTCAGAATATCCTCAAGGTAATCATTTCTCAAAGTTTCAGGTTTTTCTGTTATTTCTTACAGATACATGGCGATTCGTTGCAAGGTAGAATACTCTATGGGAACTCACCAACTGGCCTTATTGAACAATTCACAGAAGCCATTGGACGACCCCCTGAGCTTGCTAACTGGATCATCTCCGGAGCGGTGGTGGGAATGCAAGGTGGGACAGAGACAGTACGCAAGGTTTGGGATAAACTGAAAAATTATGATGTTCCCATCTCAGCATTCTGGTTGCAGGTAGTTTTCTTACCTAATACAAACATAGACATACACCTCCACCTTCACAGAGACGCATATCTAAGTCAAATTCCATCTGAATGAGGATGTGGTGGATGGCATGTAGGATTGGGTGGGGCAGAGAAAGACTGTAATTGGGTCTCAGCTATGGTGGAATTGGGAAATTGACAGAGAACAGTACAGGGGATGGCAACAACTTCTGAAGGATCTTGGTTCAGAGGATATTAAAGTGATGACTTACTGCAATCCTTGTCTAGCACCTGTAAATATATTGTCCCTCATTGATAATTGAGAGAGAGAATGATTAGAGAGGACAAGTCAAAAACAAGTTTCTGATTCTTTGCTAATTATTTGCCATCACAGGTTGATGAGAAGTTGAACAGAAGGAGAAACCTATTTGAGGAGGCCAAAAAGTTGGACATCTTAGTGAAACACAAGAGTGGAGAAATATATATGGTTCCAAACACAGCTTTTGATGTGGGGATGTTGGATCTGACACACCCAGATGCCTCACGATGGTTCAAGCAGATCTTACAGGAAATGGTAGATGATGGTGTCAGGGGATGGATGGCAGATTTTGGTGAAGGCCTGCCACTGGATGCATCACTCTATTCAGGTATGAAATTTTATTTTCTTATTTATCAAAAACGTAGAGAACTTCATATTTACCAACACTAATAGAGCATTCTCATTGATTAGGTGAGGATCCTATATCTGCCCATAACAGATATCCTGAGTTATGGGCCAAAATAAACCGGGAGTTTGTGGAAGAATGGCAATCTACTCAACTTGCAAGGGAAGAGAAGGACAAAGAAGAGTCTTTAGTCTTTTTCATGAGGGCTGGTTTTAGGGAAAGTCCCAAATGGGGTATGCTGTTTTGGGAAGGTGACCAGATGGTAAGCTGGCAGGCAAATGATGGAATCAAGAGTGCTGTTGTAGGCTTGCTTAGTAGTGGACTGTCTGGTTATGCCTTCAACCACAGTGACATTGGAGGCTACTGTGCAGTAAGCTTACCTCTTATTAAGTATCAAAGAAGTGAAGAGTTGCTTTTGAGATGGATGGAACTGAATGCATTCAGTACAGTGTTTAGAACCCATGAAGTAAGTAAAAGTGGCTGCCTCCAACTTTACATAAAAACTTATAAGATTACATTGCCATAATCAAACAGGTTTATTTGCTCAAATGAAGTTTTCCAAACAACAGGATGAAGCTCTTAAATTACTTTGATGGAGCTGTCCAGGTTTGAGGCAATAAACAGATATTAATCCCCAAATGTTGAAGAGTTCAAATTGATATTCTCCATTTTGACAATCCTAATAAGATACCAAGCAATTTTTTTTTTTCTCAAACAGGGAAATAGACCATCTGCAAATATACAGTTCTACTCGAATAGCCGAACCTTGTCACATTTTGCACGCTTTGCCAAGGTTTACAAGGCTTGGAAATTTTACAGGATTCAACTTGTGAAGGTAATGTCAAGAATTTGTCAATACCTGTTTCTGTTTCACTTCGAAGCAAGTTTTTTTGTAAAAACACTATAACATCCAACTTACCTTACTACAATCTAATAGGTCTTTTTTATTGGATTCTTTCTTCTTTTGATTCAAATCAGGAAGCTGCACTCAAAGGTCTGCCTGTTTGCCGTCATCTCTTTCTCCACTTTCCGAACGATGAACATGTGCACAACATGACTTATCAACAGTTCTTGGTTGGCACAGAGATCCTAGTTGTGCCTGTTCTTGATAAAGGCAAGAAGGAAGTTAAGGCATATTTCCCACTAGGAGAAAGTTGCTCTTGGAAACACATTTGGACAGGGAAAACATTCAACAAACAGGGAACTGAAGTTTGGATAGAAGCTCCAGTTGGCTACCCTGCCATATTTGTGAAGTCTGCCTCTTCTGTAGGAGAAACTTTTCTGAAAAACCTAAGAGATCTAGGTGTTCTTTAACAACAGTTCTGAATGAAGCCCCAAGTCTCAAGTATTGTGGCATTCAGCCTCCTATCAAATCTCAACTAATGATCCTTATCCCAGCAAAAGCAGACACTGTTGACAAGCGGAGAAACTCATTTATACCCCTTGTAGTTCCTCTATACTTGCAAGTTCTTGATGATCCTGAAAGTACAGGTGTCAATTAAGTAGCTTAACATTCAAGGAGAGAACCACCAGCAAATTCTCAATGTCTTTCAGATTATCTGTACTGATTTCCCCCCCACAATTTGCTGCAGAGAGTTGGTTCACTGTCTTTCACCCCAGACGATGTGTTTATATGCATCAATGGCTCTGAGTTTTCCAACGATGTAACAATAAGGTTGCTGTTTAGGTTTTGAAGACGGAAAGAAGTAGAATTTTAACAATGTAAAGGTGTAAAATTGTAAGAAGAGTTCAAATGTAACAGTCTAGCAATGTCTCCATCAATTTGATGCATTTTGTAGAAGAATCCAAAAATTGTATTTGTATACTAGTTAACGGAAGGGGATCCATCCGACGCACAGGATTTGTCAAGGGAAAATGAAGCTATAGAAATTAATAACTATCATGAGGAATGCAATGTTGTGTAAAATAATTAATCTTTTATTTTAGTAACTAGTAAGTGTGCATGTGCTTTGCACGTGACAATTCTAGATGATGACAATTATAGTAACAATATATCCAAAAATTTTCTATAAACTTTATGTATCTTTTATTTTTGTTTTTTATTATTAATCAGATGCAGATTGCAAAATCCAAATCTGATTACATAAACACCTCATCAAAATATGTGATAATTAGATCGAATTGTAAAGTTTCAAATATCATTGATAGGCCAGTTGCTTGGCTAGACTCTGTTTTTGTAGTGTTTTGTCTTTTTTGTATATATTTTTCTTTAGTTCATTTGTCAAAAAAATGCAAGATTTAGATAAAGGGAATTAGATGGGGTGAAAATTAGTAGTTCAATTTATAATTTAAACTTTACAATTAACAATGGACTAAATAAAAAAATGAGTATTTTAGTCATTGTTTTAAAAATCGAACTAAACCAGATAGTCAAATCATTTGGCTCGGGAATCAGTCAGGTTATCGGTTCCACTTTGGCTTTGAACTGCAAATTTACAAAAAACTATTGACATGGTCAAAGAACCGCTGATCCGAATGGTTTAACTATTAAAATGTTCAACCCAATTAATGGATCTTGGGTTGCTTTCAAACTATTTTCATATTTTTTATTTATTTTAAAATAAAAATTAGGAAATAAAAAAATAACAAAAGAAACTTTCACATCTCATAATCTTATTCAGTTATTCCCAATGGCCAAAATTAGTTAAGGTTTTTATTTTTTTCATTTAGTTTTTGAGTTTTTTCATTTTTACGATCCTTTTTAAGTTGTAACAACAAAAAATTTGCAACTCCAATGGATAAATTGAAAAAATCAATGCAAGAGATGAGAGATTAAACACCGATCTTATATTAGAAATCCAAGATACACCAATGAAGCAAATGATCTTGGATTTGATAAAGATTCAGAGAGATGAGAGATGTAAGAGACGTAAAAAAAGGGCCAGTGGTGCTTTAGCGGTAGTGATGATGAACATGGAGATATCTGCCATTGGTGGTTCCTTCTTCTTCTTCTTCTTATTCGAATCTTCTTCTTCGGCAAATATATAGTACTTCTGCAACAATGAATGGTGAACATTGGGACAACCACCATTGGTGAAGCTTCCTTCTCTTTTTCTTGTTTTTGTTCTTCTCCTTCTCCTCCTCCTCCTCCTTTTCAAAGTCTCACACTCCCCTTTCATAATAATGTATATATACAATAAACTTTAACCTAATCCTAATCTAACAATCAAAATAAAAATTTACATTATATTTTATATCTTATCGGTTTGACTCACTCAAACTACATGGTTGAACCACTTACCCAAAAACTAGAAGCCAAAGCGGTACCATTTCGGTCGATTTTTAAAACCTTGATTTTAGTCAATAAAAAGTTCCATAATATTATTCATATTTTAATAGTAGTGTAAATATAGAATTATCAATGTCTTTAATTTTTTCTATAATTTTTTTTTGCATTTTGTGTGTAAAAAAATTTTGATATCTCATATCTTTTTGTTTAATATGATAAATATATGATATTATGTATGTGTCTGAATGCTTTTTTTTTTGCAAAATGTATATATTTTTTCATTTTTATATTTTTATATTTTATCAATTTTTATTATTCATTTATGAAATTAAAGGTTGACACATTTAACTCAAAAGTTGAACTATTTATTATTAATTTTTATATTTCATTTTTTCTACATTATGTATTTCATTTTCATTATCAATAAAATTATTTTTTGTTTATTACACTTAATTTTGTTTTTGAGTCAATTTTAAGATATATGGGTTTATGTTATTAAAAATATTGACATAGATCTAATCAATAGTATTTATTAGTGAAAAATAACTTAAAAATATAGGATTTAATTAGAGAAAATGGGATTTAGTGCCTTAAGTATAAGACTTGATGAGAGGGGATTAAATGATGTGGAAAGTAATATTTGAAGTTGCATTTTCAACTCTTACAATAATTAGAGATGGATTAAATACACAATTATGGCCATTTTAGTAGGCATTAAAGCTGGCATTTAAAGTTAAAATGAAATTGACTTTTATACCCTTTCTTAAACAAAGAAGTAGAGGGTAATTTTAGTCTAAAAAACATTTCACATTACATGTTTATATATAGTATAGATTTGTTGCAAAAATAGTTAAGAAATTTAGTAATTTGGGTTAATTATATTAATAAGTTTAACAAAAACAATAAATTGTTGCTAATTACTTAATAAAATAATTATTTTTTATATTATCTCTTAGAGTTATATTTTATTTATTTCACTTTATTAATGATTAAAACTTACAATTTTTTAAATATTACTTAATATCTAAAATACTTAAATATTATAAGTATATAAAATTTGGTTGTAGTCATAATTAAATTAATCCAAGCTTGAGCTTGAGGTTTAAGACTTTGGATTGGACTTTGGTATATCCTCAACTTGATACAACCCCCTGAGTTGCACCCCTAAGAGCAATGTGACATTTGTAATTAATTCGAACCAAATCGAGTGCAAACCAATTCATGAATTATTTTTCAACTATTAACTATTTTTAGATAAAAATTATTAATATTGAAGGTGAAGGAGCTATGGGAGATGGACTACCCCATTGTGTGGCTTAATGAACCAAATAAAATAAAAGA
The DNA here is from genome assembly GCF_055504915.1 of Nelumbo nucifera. Lineage (NCBI taxonomy): Eukaryota > Viridiplantae > Streptophyta > Magnoliopsida > Proteales > Nelumbonaceae > Nelumbo > Nelumbo nucifera. Next base: position 53,971,789 of record NC_142656.1, on the reverse strand, counting down.
GCATGAGCCAGATTTTGATACTGTATTAATAGTTTTTAAGGTTGCTTGGCTAAATTCAGTCCACACCCCAAGTGCAATAATATTTGTCTGGGCCTAAGATAGAGACAAGATTGCCCGTATTAATTATAAAACTATGATTTTTTACAAATTAAAATTTTAATATTATTTTTAGTCTATTATAAAAGCTATATTAAATTTCTATCTATATATTAATATAAAATTTGTTATTTAAGTATATATGTATATAACGTCCTAATCTAGCTTAGGGGTTGCTTAGCTTAAACCCTGCCTGCTAAAGTTGTCAATGAACTCTGAAAGTCCAATACTCAATTTGACTATGAATTCGATTAGAACTGTATAATTAATAATTAAAATTTGTTATTTAAGTATATATGTATATAACGTCCTAATCTAGCTTAGGGGTTGCTTAGCTTAAACCCTGCCTGCTAAAGTTGTCAATGAACTCTGAAAGTCCAATACTCAATTTGACTATGAATTCGATTAGAACTGTATAATTAATAATTGGATCATATGTGGATTTAACCCCATTTGATCCAACTAAAATCCAAGTCCAATAAAAGATTATTACTTTATGTATATATTTAGTATAAATATGTATACACATAGATACTATGTATAATTATATAAAGTTTATAATTGATAAATTTAGGGCCTATTTTCTTTACAGGAATAGGGGTTTGGAATCAAATTGGAATGACCAATTCAAACTGTTTGGTTGAGCAGAATCATAATCCCATTCCCATTCCTGGTGGAATGGCATTCCCCCCTTTGTGGAAATGGCCATTCCCTCCTCTCCCTTGTGAATGAAATCCCATTCCAGCTGATTCCAATTCCTGTTTGAACCAAATAAACCATGGGAATAGACAATTTCAATTCCAGTTCTCACTCTAAACCAATTTGAATCCAATTTGCACTTTTTTAATTTTTTTTTATTTTTTTGTCATTTTAAACTTAATAAGATGGTAGCGGATTAAATCTAAATGCAATCCAAAATCCAATATACTAATCAGATGTGGATATAGATATAGTGATTTAATAATCAAGTGTAGATGTGGATGCAGCTGGATCCAATTTGAATCCAAACCGTTTACCACCATATTGCCCGCATTTTGTGTGGGCTTGATGTTGCGATCTAAGTTAGACCTCGTACAAAAGAAAATAGTTTCTTGATCTTGGAAATTTGTATGTCTAGCTGGGTTGGGCTAAGTTATAAATGATTATCCCTAAGTAGGACTCTTATGACACTAATTGGTTCATTATTAGTTTTGTTATTTTAATTAATTTTTATGATTTTTATATGGAACACAAATGGTTTATTTTATTATTTTTAATATTTTATTTTACTTTTTATAATTAGTTTTGATTTGCCTATGGATATCAATTATTTTTAAAAAGAATTGAAATGTATTTTAGTTTTTAATTTATGAACTACTAACTTTTATTATTATTATTATTCTTTTAATTTTTAATAGTTGCTAGATAAAAACTTGCTAAAACTTAATATCTTTTATTGAACTTAATAATTTTTTATTAATTTTAGTTATTAGGTTTGAAATTATAAATTTTTGACAATTAACCAATTAAATATAATTTGAATATGAAATAACAATTTGGATGAGAGTAAAATTTGCTCCCTTTGGAATATAATAGATTAATAATAGGAGAGGCCTATAGAAATATGCTAAAATAGGTTGACTAATGTCTTAGAATTTTATTTCTCTAATTTAGGTGATTTAACTATTTATGATATTTTTGTTAACTCATTTTTAATTTGTTATTTGTTTATAGGTTGGGTTGGGCCCATGCAAACCTTGAACTATTAAGCTCAACTTGGCCCTAAAATTTGTGGGCTTGGTGGAGCTAGGACTTGGGCCAAACTAAAATGATCACCCCTAAAAAATTACTCTTGGTTTATTAGATTAATGGGGGAGGAGAGAGAATAAAATAAAAATATATATCTATATACTACCTATAAAAGAGTAAATGCCCCTTCTTTCTAGAATTTTCAATGGACGTTTTCTACCCCACCCGTCTAAGCATATAGTGGGCATAAAGAGGGCATATATGTCCTTTACTCACTTCGGAAACTGCCCACTTATAACCGTTCGTAAATTACCCATGAATTAATTATAAATAGTTTTGTCTTAGAGATATTGCCACATGCAAATGCATGTATATTTTTACTAGTAAAAAGGAAAAAGGACACAAGAAAAATAACAATTTACTGGAGTAATTGAGGGAAGAAAGAATTAGTTGATTGAGTTATTGAAAGAGAGAGTTAATAGAATGATTAACAAGGAGAGATAATCAAAGGAGTTAATGAGAAAGAGAAGAGAGAGCTAATGGTGAGTTAATGAGGAGAGATGAAAGTCTTAAAGACTTAAATGTTGATTAGCTATTTGAGTAATTTTGTTCAATTTTAAAAATAAAAAATCCAAAATAACCACAAAATAGATAAATGGTAGGGGAGCAGGGAGAGCAATGTTGACATGGAACGTCTTGTTTTATAGAAAAACTACTAGGGCCCCATGCGATGCACGGGAAAATTAGATAATTTGAAAGATATCAGGGATTTTTCTTTTTTGGCAAAGGTTAAAATATAGGGAAGGCTTAAAATTGTTTCTCCATGAGGCTACACAATTGAGGGGATAATCCCCAAACCCATAAAGCCTTCCAACCTTAATGCAAGCTAGATTTGATCCTAAGTCTCTGCTACAACCAACATAAGACCTTACAAACCAACCAATTGACACTTTGGCATAGGATGTTAAAACTAAATTAATAAAAATATCAATTTATAATTTATTGTTGTTTGCAAAACTGAAAATAAAAATAGAAAGAAAAATTTGAATATCATAAAAATCCTTAGAAAAAATATTGATATAAATAAATTAATATTCAAAATTTATTGGTATGAATAAATTAATTTTCAAAAAAAAATGAATTTATGATTAATGAATTATTGAAAATATAAAATTTCAGTAATTTAGATTTTTTAAATTAACTTTCACTAAATTAAATTACCAAAAACATGAAAATTAGTTTATGGAAATCACTAAATTAAAAATTCCCAATAAATACCAAAAATCAATGTAAATTATGGTAGGCATAGAAATTATTAATAATTACCAAATATAAATTATCAATATTAAAATTTCCCATTAATTTTTGAATTTCATAATTACCAAAAACCAATGTAAATTACTAATAATAAATTATGGAAATTCTTAAAAGTTTCCAACATAATAATTTTTGAAAAATATTAAATTTTGTAAATAGTTATGCAAATTATAAATAGAGTTAAAATTCCCCAATAAAGTTTCCATAACTTTATGAAATTACTTGGAAAATGCTGATATTTAATTTTTTGAATTTTAAAAATAAATAATCATCTTTAAATGACTGAAATTTTCATGTAATAATTATCAATTTCACATAATATATATAATTAATTCCATACAATTATAAATGAATATTTCAATATTAAAATTTGATTACTCAATAATTATGTATATGAATAAATTAATTTTCAAACAATTATGTATTTAATGAGTATTTAATTACTATAATATCAAAATAAATTGATATTTTCATTATTTTAATTATCTAATGTGATTAATGTTTGGGAAGTTTCCAAGTTTGTTACAACATTGAAATGTGAGGTAGGGTGACACGGTGAGGGGCTAAGGGCCGGATGATGTGGCAAAATGAGGGGCCTAGGTAGGGGTGCTCACGGTTTTGTTAACCGAACCATGGGCCTTTTTTTTGTAATCGAACCGGTACTACCGGTTTTTGGAAAACCGATAACTGAAACCGAACTGAAACTAATTGGTTAACTAGTTGACCTATTCAGTTAAACGCCAGTTCAGTTCGTTGGTTTTTTGGTTTTTTTCATTTTTACAATATATATAATATTATATTTGAAATAATAAATAATATATCATATATTATAAATATATATTTATATATATAATGCATATTTATTTATTTATAATATACAAAATTTTAAAAATATATAATATAATATACATAAATATATATAAAATATATAGAAATATATGTATTCCGGTTGGTTTAGTTAACTGTCAGTTTTCTATATTGGTTAACCGAAATCGAGCTGATACCTTCAATTTTTTAAAACACAAACTGAAACCGAACCGACTGGTTTGATTAACTGATTTTTTGATTCAGTTTCGGTCGGTTCGGCTTTTTGTTTTTTTTTGCTCACCCCTAGGCCTAGGAAGGGTGAAGGAAACTTGTATTGATCTTGGCTTGTTGTGTTTATTGATGCATAATTTAAGTTTATTACTATTTAAAATGTTTTATCTTGTTAGAATTTGTTATTATAAATTAAGTATAATATTATTGTAATTAATTTTAACAATAATAGTTGTTAAAATGAAAAGGTAGTAATTTATTTTGAATTTTCTATTATGTTAATCATTTTTAAATTAAATTATTACAATATATTATAACATTTTTATAATTAATTATTAAATTTTCAATTATGATACAAAAGTATTATGTATAATTATAATGATTTTTTAATTATTAAATTTTTTACTTTTATTATTTATCTTATTGTATTATTTATTTTATTCTTACTAGTCTTTTAGATATTTTTCACTCATCTTATTAGTATTTTAGATAGAGAAAGAGAGATAGGGGGTTTGGAAAAGGAGTTAGAATTAGGTTGTTTAGTGTGAGATAGGTTAGTAGATGATTTAAGAGGAAGTTTTAGGTGGGGGAGATAGTTTAGGAGAGGAGATGATTTAGGGTATTATTAACTATGTTATTTCCTTATTGGTTTAATGGGCAATTAGGTGGAATTAAAAAATAAAAAATTCAAAAAAATAGAAAATTAGGAAGGGTATTTGGAGCAAGGAGAGGCTTTCTGACATGGACCACCTTGCTTTATATAGATAGAGTAGATGCTGAAAAATGAAAAAAAAAAATATTGAAATGCAGAAATTTCAAAAAACACATGAAAATGTAGAAAGTGAAAAGATTGCATGATATTGCAAAAATTTTGCAGAATAATGTAGAAAATGCAAAAAAAAAAAAAGAAAAAGCATGAAAATGCAAAATAATGCATGAAACTGCAAAACTTTTGAAAATAATTGTAGAAAATGTAAAACATGCTTGAACATTATAGAAAATGTAGAAAAATTGCATGAAAATGTATAAATTTTGTAGAAAAGAAAAACAAAGAAATGCAAAAAAAAAAATGAATGAAAAATTGTAGAAATTGCAGAAGTAAAAATTGTGGAAAAATGAAGAAATTGGTACTTATGGTTCTTCTATAGAAAGACTAGAATTAAATACAAAAACTTGAATTTACAAGAAGGGATTTTGTGTCTACAAGCTCCAAGATTTATTCCCTTGAATAGGAGCTCATGTTCTTGAAGGGAAGTCTTCAATGGAAAAACATCACTAAGGCATCAAAGCCAATTCAAGACAAACCACAATGTGCCCACGACTTGGAAGCAAAGTAGTGAGCAAGAAAAGAAATCCAGTTGGGCAAGTTAGCAGTTTCGTTGGTTCTGTGAGTTTTGCTTTGCAAAGGATATATGCAAATAGGTTATAAAGGTCTTTTGGTTGATGGCCTATGTCATCATAGCAAAATCATCACATACATGGGTCATATGAATGTTAAAACGACTATAAGATGGATAATTGTAGTAAAATTATTTCCAAAGCATAAATAAATTATGCAGACATGTAAAACGTAGGGTACCCATGCATGGAATTAAATGGCATATCCATGTGTGTATGCTTATATGTAAAGATGATATAAGTACATATCTAGATGAATATGCTTATGCGATAAAAAACATATAAGTACGTATTGAGAGTAGTAATGATTTGTCAAAGTGTGCATCATCTTTAGTAAGTTTTTCTATGCTTAGACAAAGTGGAAGCTCTGTTGAGTTGACTACCTGCTTCAACAAATGTTTACACCACGTAGAAATGAAAGCTCCAAGAAAATCAAACATCAAGGTTGTTGAAGAACTTAGAGGCTTTAGAGCTACTGAAGAATTAATGATCTATTACTACATCTCATCAAAGAGAATAGAAGACTACATCAAGTTCTACTTAATTGTTTATATTTTTCTTAGATATTCATGTAATCTATTGTATAATGCAATCAATAGATGCTTAACAAGATCAAACTTTGTCAAATTATCCTTAGAAAACATAGTTCTTATTGGGTTTGATTCCTTAGCTTTCTTAATCTTTAAATATGTTATAAAAGTTAGAAAAATACTTATTGAAAACCAATGGAAGTGTTTCACAACCTCTAGGCAAAATGTGCCAAGGTTTCTAAGTGTTTGGGATGTCTCTATGAAGCAAACTGGTCATGGTTGTGAGAAGTAGTCAACTATTTAGAAACATGTATCGACTAATTGTGATAGTTGATGCATGCAAAATGATCAATTTTATAAGATGTGTCAACTACTCAGTAATGATGTGTTGACTACTCATACTGATTGAGTTCAAAGGCTTACGAATTAAGTAATAAGGAGGAACCACTCAACTAGGAGAGAAAAATAATATTTCTCCATTTGTGTTGTTGTTGACTATCAAATTGTACATCGTCTACTACGAAGAAAATTTGATTTGAAGGCTCCAATGTTGCTACTAATTTTGAAAAGCCTTCTAACATGTTAGGGAAAATTTAAATCATTTCCAAAGAAAGTAAAATCCCTTCAATGGATAGAAAATAACCACTTTCTCTCAAGTCCTCTATAAATAAAAGTTTACCTTGATTAAAAAAAAAAGAAAAATAAAAAGCAAAAGAAAGTAAGAGCTAAGTTTGAATAAAAAATTGTAACAAATAATCTGTGCATAATTTGTATAGATTGTAAGTAGTTGTTTCTTAGAAAGAGCAAGTTAGGGCTATAGTCATTTTGAGGAGAATATCCCTGTGCGTGCTTCATCAATGTTAGAGATGACTTTTGCTGAGAAGCCATTGAGCTTGTTTTCATCCATCTGTTGGGATTTTCCTTCCTAATTTGAATATCTATGTAGAACAATATTAGTTGAGTTTAGTTTGAGCTTATTGATTATATCTGCCTAGTGAAGAGTTTGCTCTTGCTAAACCTACACCGGTGCTAAATATGTAAAGAATTTTGAATAGGTAGAACACCATTTAAGGTCTTGTTAGCATCTTTGTTAACTCCAACTAAAAGGTATGGCAAGCACCCAAAAGCCATATTGGTTTGGGTTTTACAAGCAGTTCAGGTTTTACAAGAACCTATGAAGTCTTGGCTGGTGCTCAGGAAGTTCAACTGGTTAGTGGGAAATCCTTAGTGGTGTTCTGAGGTAGAGGATGTAGGCATGACTGACCAAACCTCTATAAAAATCTGGTGTTTCTTGTATTTTGTTTCTTTTCTTTACAAATGTATTGTTTTTTTTGTTGTTTTTTTTTTTGTGTTAACTCTTTCAATATTGAAATTCTTGAATCCTTGAGATCTTGTAGGTCTGTTCTTTATTTGTTTTCTTTTGCTTATCATCTACAAGATACAAGGTCAACTAGTGTAGTTATAAAGCTCTAATATCCCTAATTAACCATACTAACTGTATTAACTTACTAATTGCTTTGCATATATTTTTCTACTGTTTATTTACTTGCTTATTTACATTCCAACAATATTTACTTTTTAGCATTTAAATTTATCTTTAAGGTTCTCGTTGCAATTGATTACTACTTGAATCTCAAGTTGAATATATAAGTCCAACTAGTTCAGGTTTTACAAGCACCTATGAAGTCTTGTTGGTTATAAAAGCTTGTCTATTGGTCAAGAAGTTCAATTGGTTAGTGGAAAATCCTTAGTGGTGTTCTGAGGTAGAGGACGTAGGCAGGATTAACCAGACCTCTATAAAAGTCTGGTGTGCCTTGTGTTTTGTTTATTTTCTTTACAAAATTGTAGTTTATTTTTCTTTGTGCTAACTCTCTCAATATTGAAAAACTTGAATCCTTGAGATCTTGTAGGTCTGTTCTTTATTTGTTTTCTTTTGTTTATCATCTGCAAGATACAAGGTCAACTAGTGTAGTTATTAAGCTCTGACATCCCTAATTAACCAAACTAACTGTATTAACTTACTAATTGCTTTACATATATTTTTCTACTGTTTATTTACTTTGCTTATTTACATTCCAACAGTATTTACATTTTAGCATTTAGATTTATCTTTAAGGTTCTTGTTGCAATTGATTACTACTTGAATCTCAAGTTGAATATATAAGTCCAACTAGTTCAGGTTTTACAAGCACCCATGAAGTCTTGTTGGTTATAAAGCCTTGGTTGGAGCTCGGGAAGTTCAACTGGTTAGTGAAAAATCCTTGATGGTGTTTTGAGGTAGAGGACGTAAGCAGGATTGACCAAACCTCTATAAAAATCTGGTGTGCCTTGTGTTTTGTTTCTTTTCTTTACAAATTTGTAGTTTATTTTTCTTTGTGCTAACTCTCTTAATATTGAAATACCTGAATCCTTGAAATCTTGTAGGTCTGTTCTTTATTTGTTTTATTTTGTTTATCATCTGCAAGATACAAGGTCAACTAATGTAGTTATTAAGCTCTAACATCCCCAATTAACCATACTAACTCTATTAACTTACTAATTGCTTTACATATATTTTTGTACTGTTTATTTACTTTGCTTATTTACATTCCAACAGTATTTACTTTTTAGCATTTAGATTTATCTTTAAGGCTCTTGTTGCAATTGATTACTACTTTAATCTCAAGTTGAATACCAATATCTCAGCTATCTTTGTGTAGCAAGTCCTCTTCTCTACTATTGTTAGTGGCTAATTCTCTCTCTCTCTTCAGTTGCTAAGGCATAGACCACTAGGTGTAGCTGCCATTTTGTGTTCATTTACTTTTTGGTTATTTACACTTTACTTTTCTACAATTATTACATTTATTGTTGTTATTTTTTATTAATTGTAGAACCACTGACCAATAGCAAGTTGCATTCTTAATTGTTTAATTTATCTTTCAGCTACTATCTTCTTGTTAACAGTCTTTATTGTTACTATGCTTAATTGTTGACTTTAACTTGCAGCTCCTATTTCTATCTTGTTTGATTGTTTTTGTAGTTACAAGTTCTCTTGTTCAATATGGCTTGGTTAATCTAAGAATAACATGTTGATTGATTAGTTGCTGAAACTAACTGACCTAGCTTTAAACTTCCGTTGCGCTTTGGTTGTCCAAAAGCGTAGGTTTAGTTTGAGGGGAAGGGTCTTGAGCCTTGAAGAATTTAGATTGAATTTCAAGACAATCAGTTTTTAAACCCCTACCCAATTCATGCCCTCTTGAGTAAGTCCATCGATCATCATATGGAAGAGACTAATTCACCGGTTCTATAAACGTATTTGATTATTTATGATAACAAAGGGCAGATTAGTAATTTTACAACTCATTTTTACCATCCATTAACGGTGTTGGACTAAAGTGGTATTTTTTGGGAGTTGAGATACTACAGTGACATGTTTTAAAGTTTGGGTACTAATGGGAAACCACCCTCAAAGTACAGTGTACTAATCTACAATTATCCTTATCCAACGCCTAGACTAAATCTATAATACTTGGACTTAATTTTCATTCTTCAAGACTAGGGGATTGTAGGGATGGCAATTTTCCCCACCCCTGATGGAGATTGCTTTGGTGGCATGGAGACGGGGATGAGGATTAATAGGAATCCCCGGTTGGGGTTGGGGTCGGGGATGGGGATTGAGGTCTCCACCTCGCCCAGCCCTAACCTTGATTAAATATATAGTAAATATTATTTATCTTAAATATATTATTATATATATGACATTATTTATATTATTTGTGTATATTAAAGCATATTTAAAACATTATTTACATTTTAAAATTTTTATTTATTTTAAGTAAGTTTATTTTTTAAAAAATACTATTAACTAAAAAATTTCAGAGATTTGGGTCCCCACCAAGAACATCCTTATCGAAAATCGGGGATGAAGGACAACTTTTATCCCTGGCGGAAATCAAGGACCAGGACGGGGATTAACTTTAGAATTGGGGTTGAGAACGGGGAATATGATCTCCACCCCGAACCTAGGGGATTGTTGAAACTACACCAAAAAAAATTGCTCCTTGATTGCATAGATCTTGAAACAAGCAAATTTGTACTCTGGATGTTAAAGCTAAAATCCATTATGTTTTTTGAAAAATTTTCAATTTGGATGATATGTCTTTAACATCCACGATAAAGCAAAAGTACCTACGTCGTAGAAGAAGCAAAGAAAAGGTTGTGAAATTACAACGGAAGTTGCTTTTTATTGTTAATTAACAATGGAAATCGCTTTAAACGTGGAAGGAAAGAAAATGATCATTTAGAAAAAATAAGTAAAAATAAAAAAATCTTCTTCCATCCTCCAACTGAAAAATGTCCCAAGTCCTTTTTCTATCATCCTCATCATTCAAAACTTATCCCATGAGGTTGATTACGCGAATCCTAATTTGCTATTCCATCCTGTTTTAAGTCATATTTTTTGTTAAACTATTTGTGCTTAGATACTATTTCTACTCAAGTTCTTTTTGGTTTACCCCCTAATCCTTTTAGCCTCCAACCAATTACATAGATAGTTTAGATGGAGGACAATATAATAAATTTTATCATTGTACAATCTTATTTTGTGAAAAATTCAAGGAAGAATGACTGATCAGTCCAGGTCAGAATTTTGTAGTCCCACCGTACAGGGGGATGAATCCTGACCATGAATTGATGTCAAATTCATGGGCAGAATGCGATTTATAAGGGGGGGGGGGCTACTAATAGACCATAGGGGATTGTCATTCAGAATTCTGCATTGGGCTGCAGAGTACTTAACCCAAAATTCAAATGGAGGGATAGTATAATCTGATGGGATCATTGGAGGTTTTCAAAACCTAGGGTAAGTTACAATAAAAAAAGCGAAAGGGGGGTTATTTTTTATCATGGTTTTGAAAAACCACATTGGACCAGATGATTGGACCGGTTGCCCAGGAACTGGTCATGAATCCAGACCCAGTTTTAGACCCCAGAATCATCCGACCAGAGGACATTTAGACCATTTGACCCGGGAATCGGTGGTCAAAACGGTTCTCAAAACCATGTTTTTGATAATAACATAACAAATTAATGAAGACTAAAATAATAAAATAATCTGAAATTGCTTTCTGCATTTCACATCAGAATTTTGAATTAAATTGCAGAACTATAATGATTCAAAATTATAAATACCTCCACATTATAACACCCATACCCGTTTGTAAATTGACATCAATTCCGTGCTGATACCTACCCCCGACTATACAGTAGAGGTAGGATTTCTAAGGGTGAACTGAACAATAAAAACCTCTATTATTTATTCCTTGATCTGGTTATCAATGTTTTTTTAGTCAAAAGGACAATTAAAGAGTAAGATTGAGTTAAGGAAACTGGAAAAAATAAGGCCAAAATTTTTTGTGAGTACACTGCAGAATTCTGAAATTACAGTCGATCCTCCATAATTTATTAGTAGCCCCAGCATCAATCCAGGGTCAGGATTGATCCCACCTCTAGGATGGGCTAAGAATTTTGAGGTGAGGTGAACAGTCATTCTCCCAAATTTTACGTCGCGTGTCCTTTTTTGTATAAAAAGGTCACTAGAGCAATCATTTATATGGTGTTGGGAAGTGTAAGCGCTTTTCGGGATCGATTTAAAAAAAAAAATAAAACATCTATGCTTCCTAGACCTGTTTTTCACAAAAAAAACGCTTCTACTACGTAGGCAGTGAGTAATACTATACTGTTTGGCAAGGTGATTTTCATCATCATTTTTCATATATTATCTGACAAGTAAGCATCACCTAGGATACACATCAGTCAACCGTTGGGGGAAACAGTTCACTGATACATGAACTGTTTTTGTAATATTCGGTGGGATCCCGAGAGGCATACCCGATTTTTTAATATTCAGCTAAACCAAACAATGAGATACATGGGCGTTTGTTGAAACACCTACGTGGATTCGACGGTCACAGTTCCAAACATCCCATTCTTTGATCTGGTCTCAGCCCTACCAACCAGCTGGTAGCTATAAAAGCATATCGTTATTATAGAGAAGTCCGTCTTCATCTCTCATTCAAAACATTGTTTTACTTTCTGCTTGCTGCGACTGTGTGCTTGTTTTCATGGCTCTCTCCGACTTTTCCCATGGAGCGTCTTCATCCTCTGATACCAACCTTGTTTGGAATTACGATGTGTTCCTGAGTTTCAGGGGTGAAGACACCCGTAAGAACTTCACCGACCACCTTTATGAAGCTTTGAAGAGAAGCGGGATTCACACCTTTAGGGATGACGAAGAACTCATGAGAGGGGAGGAGATCTCGTCAAAACTACTGAAAGCAATCGAAGAATCAAAGGTTGCGATAATCGTGTTCTCGAAGAATATTTATGCATCTTCAAGATGGTGTTTGGATGAACTTGTCAAAATCATGGATTGCAGAAGAACAAACGGCATGTTGGTGTATCTTGTATTTTACGCGACATTGATCCATCAGATGTTCAGAATCAGAGTGGGACATGATGAATCGATTTTTTGTGTTAAGTACCTCGTCATTTGGTCTGCTTCCAAGTGGCCGATGACTCAGAGGCTGAAGTGGAGAATTTTGCTGGGTGAGGACCTAGATGCCGAGCTGACCAGGCTGAGTTGGGAGTGGACTCGGTGCCGAGCTGACCAGGCCGAGTTGGGGGCAGGATAGGTGTCGAGCTGACTGGGTAGAGCTGCAGATTAGGTGCCAAGTTGACCAGAGGGCTGCGCTGCATATTAGGTGCCAAGTTGACCAGAGAGTCGAGCTGCATATTAGGTGCCGATCTGACCAGGCCGAGCAGGGGGCAAGCTAGGTGCCGAGCTGCATATTAGGCGCTGAGCTGACTGGTGGCGAGCTAGATTGATTGTTGAGCTTCGTAATTCTTTAGAGACCTGCAAGGAATCAATGTCAGAGGACCTAGGGTGACTAACCCGGCGAGGTCGCTCCGATGATTAAGTTAGTACTCTCATAGTAGATTGTGAGCTAAAAAATCACAAAGTATGAGAACTAGAATGTGCTTACTTGCCCCCCCATGCCATTGAGGTTGGTGCCTTTATATAGGCATTGTTTGGCGTGGGCTTCACGCACTGCATCCGAGATTTCCGCGAAATCGTCTAAGTAGTTCGAGATTCCTGGAGGCAACTGCCATGCACGTTGACCACCCTCCGGAACGTTCGGTACGTGGGCCAACTTCCAAGGATCGTGGGAGTGTTGGGATATGCATGCTGAATTTGTCGGCGAGAACTTCTCGCAGGTCACCACCTGGACGTCAATCAGGCTGGCACGCCCTCGAGGGAGGTCGCGTCCAAGGTCTTCAGCTCGCGTCACTTTCCCTAGTTCGGTATCGTTCCCTTGGTGAGTCCCCTTAGCCTTTTTCAATTTCCTTTCCTTTCCTTTTGCGATGCCTAGTTCAAGTAGTTCGGGTAGCTTAGATAACCTCTCAGAAGGGCCTGAGGCAGAGACCTCGAGTCGGGCTAACTCTTTTGATAGCCTTCTGGATGAGCCCGAGGTAGGGCCTTCAGCCAGGGTCACCACGGGTAGCCTAGAGTCTACTTCTCGTCGGGTTCAGATGCCGGACACGTTCGGACCCTCCACTATGACGTCTGAGAGATTTCGGTCCCTTGTTCGTCAGTTCAACCTGCCTGGGGAGTATGCATATAACTTACCTTCGGGCAACTTCCCTTGGGAGCACGGTCCAGATGAAATCGTGGTCTTCCGGGAGCAGCTCATTGCCGGGCTGCGCCTTCCTCTTCACCCCCTAATCGTCGAAGTCTTGAACCACTTCGGCGTCTCAGTCGGCCAGCTTCACCCGAACTCTATTCGCAACGTCATCGGGACCATATCCCTCTACTGCGAATAAGTTATTCCTTTGGACTTAGAAATTTTTTCTACTCTTCTTATGCTCAAAAAACAAGCGAGCTTCCTTCCCGAGCACAGGCGGGCTTACTACCTGTCTCCCCGCCCGGGATTCAAACTTCTTCACAAACTTCCAAACAAGGTCCCGACGTGGAAGCGGGACTACTTCGTGGTCCGAAGTGCTACGGAGTGGCCGTTTTCTACTCAATGGAGGGCGGTTGTCCTTGAACCCGGCGTCATGTTGGATAAAGACAAGGCGGAGACCTTTCAATCCTAGGACCAGGTCGGGCTCGAGTGCGAAGAATACCTCTCGGAAGCTAAACTTATTTAGGCCGGTCTGAGTCTGGGTAGGCTTCTTTACTTAGTTTTCTTTTTTTTTTTTTTGTATTGATGCCGAGCTCTTTTTGTAGGTATCATGGAGGCAGAGAAGACCCGCGATGCCAACCTACTTGATGGAATGAAGAGGAGGAAGCGGGTCACCAAGCGTGCTTGCGTGGAGTCTCCTCAGGTCGTGGAGTCCGAAGCCCCGAGCCACCCTCCGGTCATCTTCTCCCTGGGAACCTGAAGCGGCGGGGCCGATCCCCGAAGTGGCAGCGGAGCCCGACATCGCAGAGGCTCGGGAAGCCGAAACCACAAAGGCTTCTCGAACTCCGACAATGTTTTCCAGCTTGGGGAGCCAGGAGGGGGTTGGCAGTGTGCTGCTCCAAGCTGTGCTCTTCGGAAGAGTAAGAAGGCCGTTTACCCAAGCGAGGTCGCGGCATGGTCCGAGCTTCCTCTAGGCCACATCGGCGCACGTGCAGCGTCTCATGTCATGGTGGTAAGTTGACACAGTTCCCTTTGTGCCCTTCTCATTTTTTTTTTCTTTTTTTTTCTGAACTGACTCCTTGCTTGGCAGGCAAACTCCTCCATCCATGCCCAAATTATCCAATCAGAGAGGAGCCTAAAGTGGGCACAGACTGCCGAGGAGGCTTTGGAATCAGCTCGGGAGCAGGTGCAAACTGCCGAAGAGGCTTTGGGATCAGCTCGTGAGTGGGTCCAGCATCTTGAGGGCGAGACTTTGGTTTAGAGGAGTGAGTTGGTGAGACTCCGAAGGGAGAACGACGCCCTGAGGCTTGTCGTGAAACACCTCGCGACCTCGAAAGGGGGCATGGAGCACGAGGTGGAATACCTCAAGGCTGACATCAAGGAGAAGTCCGAGATCTTCTTCTAGGCCCTTGAGGACACCAAGATGAAGGTCATCAAGGACTAGATAGCGTCAGAGCGCTTCGACGACCTGATGGTGGGCTCATACCGGAGGGGCTTCAAATTGAACCGGTGGATGATAAGGCATTCCTACCCCGAACTTGATATTTGTGCCATCACCACCTCGCGTATCACTTTGGAGATGGCTGCTGCGGCCGATGAAGATCTAGACTCTGACGACGAGGTTGACCCTCCGAAGTGATATGTATCGAGCCTGTGAGCTCATTTTTTCTTCCCTCTCTTTTTTTTTTGAACACTCTAAAGCGAACATTAGTAATGAAGTACTTTTTCTGCTCAAGTGTTGTGCAACTATTCTTCTTTTTCCGAGGTGATTATATTGCTGAGCTACATAGAATTAGGTCCCCGAAACGAGGCTTGAGGCGGGTCAACATAGTAAGGCTATATGCCCGATCTGTTCTCCGCCTGGGTAAAGGAAACATCAGTTTAGTAGGCCTGGCTTGGAGTGAGCTATACACCCTGGGTTTCATACCCGTGCTGCCTGCTCTTCTTGGCACTAACACTTAGTTTGCGTTGATGAGGTCCCGTGGTCATCCTCAGCTTGGCGCTTTAGCCCTTAGGATACTTTCCTAGGTTTTTTGCCCATGCCGGAGAGGCGATTGGGAATTGTAGTGTCGAGGTCTTTGTTACCTCGGTGTTCTGGCCCATAGGCTCTAGGAGCGGCTCTAGGAATGACCCGAGTAGGTCGATGCCCCACTGTGCGAAGGGCCATGGGCTGGTGAGATACTTGAGGTCGGTGGCGGGCTGGTGGTGAATATTGGCGTGCCTCTGGCACTTATCGCATTTCCTGACTAGCTCAATGGCGTCTGCTTTCATTGTTGGCCAGTAGTACCCCTGTTGTAGTGCTTTTTGAGTGAGGGCCCTGCCCCCCAGGTGTCGGTCATACAGGCCTTTATGAAAGCTCCACTTCGGGAGGCCGTAAGTAGCACAGGTAGTGGAGCGTGTAGGATATTCGGTACAACCGTCCGTCTATTATGACGTATTTGGCTGTCTGGCGCTCTACCCTCCTAGCGACATTGCGATCTGCGGAGAGGGTTCCATGTAGCAGGAAGCTCGTGAGTGGATCGATCCAGCTCGGCTCTGCTTGGGCGATAGGAGTGACCTCCTCTGCCCCCCTGAGAATGCTAGGCTGAGGTAAGTCCTCTATGTACACGGTTCTCATGGTGTTGTCACTAGTGCTGGCTAATTGGGACAGGGCATCGGCCTCAGCGTTCTCTGACCTCGGGATTTGCCTGATGAAGTGTGACTGGAAGTTTAGCAGAGCCTCCTTTACTTTTTCTATGTAGGCAATCATAGTTGGTTCGCGGGCTTCGTATTCGCCTGTAACTTGGTTGACCACAAGCTGGGAATCGCTGCAGATAACAATGTGTTTTGCTTTTACCTCTTGCGGGGCTAGCCCGGTTATCAACACCTCGTACTCCGCCTCATTATTGGATGCCGCGAACTCAAAGCATAGTGTGTACTCCAGTTTTGTGCCGTTCGGGCCGCGGAGAACTACATCGGCTCTGCTGCCCTACTAATTTGAGGAGCCATCTACATGAAGGATTCAGGGCTCTTCATCACAGTTTGCGCTTGGCCTAACCAGAAGAGATACCGAACTGGATGCGACCTCACGGTGCTCGGACTCAACCGGCTTGGGAGCACTGAGCTCACCCGAACTGGGAGCCTTGTGCTCAACCGGGCTAAGGACCTCGGAGCTGAATGTGCATTCTACAACAAAACCCGCCAAGGCTTGGGCTTTGATAGTAGTTTGTGGCTTGTATTGGAGGTCATACTCACTGAGTTCGATGGCCCACTTTGTCAATCGACCAGAGACCTCGGGCCTGAGCAACACTTGCCTCAAGGGTTTGTCAGTGAGGACGATAATGGTATGGGCTTGGAAGTACGGACGGAGTTTACGGGCCGCAATGACCATCGCATAGGCTAGCTTTTCTATCTCTGGGTATCTCATCTCTGCTCCCTGCAATACTTTACTAACATAATAGATGGGTCATTGGACCCGATCTGCTTTCTTTATCAGTACCGAACTGACCACTTCGTCGCTTGCCGAGAGGTACAGTTCTAAAACATCGCCCTCTTCGGGCCAGGTCAAAACCGGGATACTTGCGAGGTATCTTTTGAGCTCGTCAAACGCGAGCTGGCATCCTAGGTTCCACTCGAACCCTTTGCTTTTCATTGCCTTGAAGAAGGGCAGGCAGTGGTCTGCTGATTTGGACATGAAACGACTCAGAGCGGCTATTCTGCCATTTAACCTCTAAACCTCTTTTACTATACGGGGTGGTCTCATATCTAGGATGGCCTTTATTTTGTCCGGGTTGGCCTCAATACCACGCCGGTTGACGATGTACCTTAGGAACTTACCCGAGGTGACACCAAAGACACACTTGTTTGGGTTTAGTTTCATGCTAAATTGACGCAGGATTTGAAAGACAAAATGCAAATCTTGTATTAATTCATGCGAAAACTGTGTCTTGGAGACCATGTCATCTACATAACATTCTATCTTTGTGCCAATTAAGGGTTGAAACAACCTATTCCCAAGCCTTTGAATGGTTGCCCTAGTACTTTTCAGTCCGAAGGGCATAACCTTGTAGTAGTATAGGCTGAACTCGTTTATGAAGGCGGTGTTTTCCTTGTCGGCCGGATCCATCCTGATTTGGTTGTAGCCTGAGTAGGCATCCAGGAAGCTTAGAAACTCGTGTCCCGAGGTCGCGTCCACTAGGCGGTCGATCCTGGGGAGGGGGAAGCAATCTTTCGAGCAAGCTCGGTTCAGGTCGGTGTAGTCGACGCACATGCACCACTTGCCGTTTGCCTTTTTTACCAGAATAGGGTTGGCCACCTAACTCGGGTAATGAACTTCCCTTATGAAGTTTGCTGCGAGGAGCTTTCTGACCTCCTCATCGACCGCCCTCCAGCGTTCTGGGGCTAGGTTGCGTTTCTTCTATCTAATGGGCTTAACTACAGGGTCAGTATTCAACTTGTGAGTTATAAGGTCGGGGTTTATACCGGGCATCTCTGCCGCGGACCATGCAAAAATATCTAAATTTTGAAGTAAGAAACTTACCAGTTCGGATCATAAGGGTTCCTGGACGAAAGCACCGATCTGAAGCGTCCGAGCTGGGTTTGCGACTGAGGTCGAAACAACAACTATTTCTTCTATGGGCGCAGCTCGTTCTTCGCCTTGCTCTATAGGCTACTCCAGTTCGAGGTTGTCGGCCACCTTGGACTTTCCCTTTAGGGCAGCGACATAGCACTTGCGGGACTCGAGCCGGTCGTCTCGTGCTACCCCCACACCGAAGTCTATAGAGAACTTCATTGCCAAATGATAAGTGGAGACCACCGCCTGTTGGATGTGGGTGATCGACTGACCTATTATGGAATTGTATGGGGAGGGGGTTGCGACCACCAGGAAGTCGTGGTTGAGTCTGACTACGCAGGGCCATGTGCCGACTTCCACAGGTACTGTCACTTTCCCAAAGGGCCTGACTTCTTCTCCGCTGAAGCCTACCAAAGGAGTGTTCGTGGGCTTCAAGTCACTTCCCTACAACTGAAGCTGGTCGAACGCGGCTTTGAAGAGAATATCTGCCGAGCTGCCCGAGTCAACGAGTACGCGCCTGACCTCGAAGTAATTGATCTTTAACTTTATGACGAGGGCGTCGTCGTGGGGGGAGTGAACCCCGCGTGCATCGTCCTCGGTGAAGAATATGGGGTCTTTCGTACTTGGCCGCTTTGGGGGATTTTGTTCTTCTCTGGCGGCCTCACGGGTTGATGCCCGAGCTACTGCCATGGTGCATCCTGCTACAATCGATCCTCCAACGATCACATGGATCGTTCCCCAAATTGGCCTTTCCTCCGGGGGCTGCTTCTGTGACTGTTCTACTGGGCGACTGCTAGACTCGGGGGCATCTCTATTGTGCTCCCCCTGCCGACCTATCTTATTATTATTATTATTATTATTATTGTTATTATTATTATTATTATTATTATTATTATTATTATTATTATTATTATTATTATTATTATTATTATTATTATTATGTAGTACAAAATTTCTTAGGTACCCGCGACGGATAAGCTCCTCTATCTCGTCGCGGAGATTCTTACAATGCTCGGTGCTATGACCCTGGTCTCTATGAAAGCTACAATACAAATTTTTATTCCTCTCATTTGGGTTCCCTTTCAGATGAGGTGACCACTTCACGTACGGGGCGTCCTTGATCGTCATCAGGATCTCAGCCCGCTTTGCATTCAAGGGCGTGTAGTCTGCCCGATCTGCCATGGGAGCTCGGAACAGCTGGCTCGGCTTCACCCCCCGAGGTGAGTATTTCTTTCACCTATCGTCTTGGTTGGGAGGTTCGCCCTCAGTTCTTTGGTTTATCTCCTCTTTTGTTCTTATGAATCTGTCCGCGAGTTTGAGGAATTCAGCTGTAGTCGCGGGCTGGCTGACCACCATGTGCCATTTGAACTCCTTGTGCGTCACACCCCTCTTGGCCGCCGCGAGCTGTACTGTTGGGTCTAGACGCGGTATCTGTAAGCACGCGTCGTTAAACCGCTTGATATTGCTCCGGATGGACTCTCCTTCCTTCTAGACTATCCTGAGGAGGCTCTCCTCCGTTCGGGGGCACCGCTTGCTGGTGACAAAGTGCGCGGTGAAGACTTGCACAAGTTGGGTTCATCTCCTTATCGACCCGAGGGCCAGGTTCCTGTACCAGGTGCGGGCCACTCCCCTGAAGGTGGTAGTGAAGGCCATGCACATGCAGGACTCGCTGGCCCTCGCCAGGTGCATCTGGGACTAGAAGGCATCAACGTGATCACTGGGGTCAAAGGACCCATCATACTTGTCTAGCGGAGGGAGTTTGAAATCTTTGGGCATGGGAACAACGAGGAGTGATGATGACAGGGGGGGAAGGGACTGAAAGAATAGGGGCAACTTTTACCTCGTCCGAGCTTGCTTCTTCTTTACCTTGGAGCTCGGGCAGGACGCGGGTGGTAGTTCGCCAACTTCGCTGGTGCCTCCGCTGTTGCTTGGAAGTTCCGGTATTGGCACTACTTGCTTCGGTGTTGCCGAGCTCAATGGGCCCAAACTGCTGGTGGTAGTCTGCGGCCAGTATGCCGAATTGGTTCTCCGTGAGCGGGAGCCCTAACTTAGAGTGCCGAGGTGGTGCCGACTTGATTGGCTGGGAGGTTCCCGATCCGCCGGCGAGCTGCGAGGCGGGGGCAGTTAGTCTTTCCCTCTTGCCAGGGGATGAGGACTGGCTTCTGGAGGGGTTCTGAGGCTAGGAAACTTCCCCTTGGTGAAGGTCCCGCCTTGAGGAGAGGGCTTGACCTGCTTGAGAACAGGGTG
Source organism: Nelumbo nucifera (assembly GCF_055504915.1). Lineage (NCBI taxonomy): Eukaryota > Viridiplantae > Streptophyta > Magnoliopsida > Proteales > Nelumbonaceae > Nelumbo > Nelumbo nucifera. The sequence continues at coordinate 53,951,222 of NC_142656.1, read as the reverse complement.
CCGAGGTGGTAGTTGTGGTTGGTTCTGAGACAGTTGGGGGAACTGCTGCTGGTAGTGGTACTGAGAAATGTGGTGTAGTACTTGCTGCTGATGAAGTTGGTGTTGTTGAAACTGTTGCATTTGGGCTTGCATGGCCCGCATGCATTGCATCAAGTCATCAAACTGATTCTGGCTGGTCGCCAGAGGGACAACGGTCGGTTCGACGAAGGTTGTCTCGATAGAGGGGGGAAGGGGAACATTCATAGGTGCCACTGTTTGTGGTGCATTAAGGCTAGGGATTCCGTCCTCCAAGAGGGGGACGGTGAATTGCCCGATGCATACAGTGGCGGGCTAAGGGTGTTCTCCTACAACATTTAGGTCGGCGTTACGTCTGTCACTGCTGGAGGAAGCCATGAATGCTATGTTTTCTTTTGAAGTGAGTTAAAGGTTAGGGGAGGCTTTTTGAAGTCTTTCCCGCAGATGACGCCAAATGGTGATGCACAATCCAGTTAGACTTAGCTGCCGGTAACCTTGCCTTTGACGGAGTCGAAGATGCCTGAAACAAGGAAGAAATTGGAGATTTCCGGGGAGGAACCCAGTAGGAATACTCCGAAACTCAACTTAATACTTTTGAGAAGGCAAGGGATAATAAGAAATTTCAAGACCGCAAAGCACAAATATCACACACCTCTTTCTCTGGGGGAAGATAGTCTTTTATAACCACCTAGTGCACTCACTCCCAAGTTTTTGCCAAGTCAGGTATAACCGCCTCTGTGGGGGGCAGATATAACCGCCACTGTCCTCTCTGTCAGGGCCGTCTCTGCCCCAACTGAGATGGCGGTAGCAAGTGGCCGTTACGACGTGATTGCCATCTGTAAGATCCAGACCAGTCAGGCGTGCTGCCTCAGAGTATGGACCTGTCAGGTACTCAGGCGTGCTGCCTCAGAGTACGGACCTGTCAGGTACGGTTTCACAGTTGCGCGACCTGGAGCCGAGGTGCAGGAGTGGTGCGCGAGGTGAAGTCTTGAGTTTGAATGGGAGTATGTCCTATTGTCCGGCATATGACCCGGACTGACCCGAGGTGGGCTAGTCCAGGCTCTGCCCATTGCGGGCTTCTCTGTTAACCTCGGGATTCTTAGGGAGAGCTCGGGTTTCACCTCCCAGGAAGTGTGGGTTTCTTTTGGGGAACTCGGGCCTCTTCTTGGGGAATTCGGGAGCTCGGGCCTCTTATTGAAGAGCTCGGGAAGCTCGGGCCTCTTCTTGGGATATGGCCGTGCTATGTCACCGTGCCGAGCTGACGTTCCTGCCAGGTCACCCCGATTTCTTCCACGTGTCGCACAACCAAGGGGTCGGGCCAAATCTATCTCCATCAAACCCCATGGGTTTAAGTCTTTTACCTAGAAGCATTAAATACAAAGAACGCAAGTCTACCTACCTAATCGACTGATTCTATATAGTCCACGTACAGTGAACACAAGCTTCCCAATACGGACGCAATTTCGTTAGTTTCCTGTTCCTGGCTGTTAGCAGGAACAATATTATCCCCATCCCCGTTTTTATGGGGATGCTCACTCTTCATGATTTTTTATAATGTTAATTATTTTATTTAAAATATTAAAAATAAAATAATTAAAATTTATAATATTATTAAAAATATTCAAATATATTTAAACATGATTTTAAAAATATTAACATACTTAGATATATATTAGGGTCCTTGTTAGGTGGAGAGTACTCTCCCCCTTCCTGTCAATGGGGATGAAAATTCTCCCATTCTTATCTGTGCAGGGGGAAAATCATCCCTATCCCTGCTCTATTTAGGATGGGCCCCACAGAGAATGGGGAAATGGGGAAAATTGCCATCCCTAATGAACAACTTTGATTTGCCTCATGAAATGCATGTCTGAAGCAAATCTTCAAGTTGAGCATGTGGCTGAGAGGTTCAGGCAATACTTTATGATGTAATCCAATCTCCATGGGGGTTTAACTCTTCCTCTAAGACAATCGATTATGTGCTTCGAATCTCTTTTGATGATGATTAGTTGGTCCTTTAAGTAAATAGCAATGTTTATAGCTTCCCATGCCATCCACATTTCTACAAGATTTATCGTTGTATACCCAATGTTATAAACTTTGATCACAAGGACATCCCTATGATGATTCCTTGCGTTACAACAAATAGAATAGATGCCTTCATTCCTATTGGAAGCATCAAAGTTGATCTCGACACTACTAGGCTTAGGATTAAACCACGCAATAAGATTCCAAACCTTCTTATTTCAAAGGTTTTCACTTAGATTATCATCCTTGATCTCCTTCCAATAACCACTAGCTCTTTCAATAATGGGCTGAGGATTACCCAATTTATCATTGAAACATTTGTCGCTTTTCTTCTTCCAAATGCCCACAATGAAAAAGAAAAAAAAAAAAAATTTGGAATGGAATTTTATTATAAGTGTTGGAGAAATTTAGTTTCATGATAAATGGATCCATTGGGTGGTGGAAGGTATCCAGTCTACTTCCTTCAAAATCCTCATTAATAGACCCCCTATCAAGACTAGTTTTGCGAGTAGAGGTATCAGACAAGGGGACCCTCTGTCTCCTTATATTTTTGTCCTTTGTAATGAAGCATTTGGTGGTGATAAATTGTAAATTGTATTGCTAAAGCCTAGGATATGGGTTGGGGATAAATGTGAATTTTCTTGGATTAATCATTGGTGGTAAATGGGTTGGGGGTAAACATTGATCACCTGTTCATTATTAAGTGTGAATTTTCTAGCCAAGTTTGGAGACTAATGAGTTTAAGTATCCGATGCCTTGGATTAACCATTGGTGGTCCAGAATTACTAATCGTGCATGGTTTGTCCTTGAATGATCAATTTTTTAGAGGGAAAACAATGGCGGAAATAAAATAATGGATGAAAGTTTGAATTAGTCTTGAATAGACTGCCATGTTGAATTGGTCTGTCACTCTGTTGAAAGGGATTGAATAATTGCATGCATTATTGCATTTGCAACTTGCAATGGAAAGGTCAAAAGGACTAATTAATTCTGCAATTAATCATACACGAGCAATTAACTGTTAATTCATTGAACTGGTCTCAGCTCTACCAGCAATCTGGTAGTTATAAAGCAACGTGATTGCAGAAGTCAGTCCATCGCTCACTCAAACATTTCAAACATTATTGTGCCTTCTGCATTTTTCATGGCTCTTTCCAACTTTTCCCATGAAGCTTCTTCGTCCTCTGACTCCAACCATGTTTGGAAGGTCTTCTTGAGTTTCAGGGGTGAAGACACCCGTGGAAGCTTCACCGACCACCTTTACGAAGCTTTGAACAGAAGAGGGATTCGCACCTTTAGGGATGACGAAGAACTCAGGAGAGGGGAAGAGATCTCGTCAGAACTACTGAAAGCAATCGAAGGATCGAAGGTTGCGATAATAGTATTCTCGAGGAATTATGCATCTTCAAGATGGTGGTTGGATGAACTTGTCAAAATCATGGATTGCAGCAGAACAAACGGCATGTTGGTGCTTCCTGTCTTTTACGACATTGATCCATCAGATGTTCGGAATCAGAGTGGGACAGTTGCAGAAGCGTTCGCCGGACATGAGATGCGTTTCCAATCGGAGAAGACGGAAGGGTGGAAAAGAGCACTCAGACACGCTGCAAATTTGTCCGGGTGGGATTTACAGACATTGGCGAATGGGTATGAAATCAATTCCTTGATACCTTATTACAATTATTTGCACTTTTTTTTTTTTCTTTCGTTTTTTACCTCATCTTCTAATACTAACGGTGATCCGTGCAATGCACGGGCTCCTGTTTAAAGACTTGTGTTTTAAGGGAAAAAAATAGCATATACAAATAAAAAGAAATAAAAATGCTTATAGCATGTGATCAGTTAAAAAACACAATTTCAAGTTGAACTGACCACAATAACAAATGACTCATGTTAAGGGTTTATTATTGCATTTTATTATTGAACATGGATAATCTATAAAACAAATCTATATGTTGAACAAATAAAAAAAGGAGAGAGAAACCTGATAACCATGGAAACAAGGGTTTCTTTAGGGTTTTACATAAGAAGATCGGTTCACCCTATGTATTAGCGGGCAAATTTGGGTTTTGACATTAGTTTGGACCAAACAAGTTTTCATATTTAGGTTGACCCTTAACCTAATTCAATTTATCTAATTTTCACCCCTACTTTTATTAGAGAGAGAGGGAGAGAGCCAAAAGGTACTAAGAGAGATCATATAGGAACAGGAATACAGATCCACGATGAGCATAATGGAATCATTCAGATCAAAGAGCGACTTCGATTTAAAAAGGTTCTTGTGATCTTTGACGATGTAGACGAACCAGACCAGATCGACAAACTGATTGGAAAGAGTTATTCCTTTGCTTCAGGAAGTAAAATCATCATAACTACCAGAGATCAACGTTCGCTTAAGAACAATGTAATAAAATATGAAGCTAAATTATTGACAGATGTTGAATCTGTTCAACTCTTTAGTCTACATGCATTTGAAAAAGAGCAACCTCCAGAAGACTTTATGGAGCTCTCAAGAAAAATAGTAGTGGAACATGGTAAAGGTCTTCCTTTAGCTCTTGAGGTTTTGGGTTCTCGTTTATATGGAATAAAAGACAAGGTTGAGTGGAAAGGTATTTTGAAGAGTCTAGAAGAAATTCCTCCCGAGAAAATTACCGAAACGCTCAAGATTAGGTGGCTGTCATTACGGTGATCTCATTCGTAAATGTCTCTTAAAAATCGAGAGGAATGTATTGAAGATGCATGATTTGCTTAGAGATATGGGAAGAGAAGTTGTTCGTGAAGAAGTCCCAGACAACCTCCTTGGAAGACGTAGCAGATTGTGGTTTCATGATCATGCGTATGAGGTTTTGACAGAACATAAAGTAAGGGTTAAATCCTGGACTGTTACTATGTATATGAAACATATAGCAGAATGTGGTGGTATCTCGGTCTTACACTTCGGTATAATCTTTGATTTGATAAAAAATAAGAGAAAAACAGAGAAAGTTGTGGAAAAGGCTTTAAGGAATCTCATCAAATTGCTTGAAAATTTTTCCACACCTTTCAGTTTTCTCACTTATATATTTTCCATCAAATCAGACACAACAAAACAGATGTTATATTAATAAAGTAAAACAATACTGTTGTTCTTGATATGGAAATTATTTGTCCATGTATTGATATTGCCTATATATGTGTATATATGCATGCAAGCACATAAGAGGGTTGCAACATTTAAAATATGAATAGGCTCTATGAAAAATCCAGATTTGCTCCTCGAGGGGAGCCCGCCTCAACACCAAATGGGATTTCCTGCCCACTACTCTCTACCCATATTTTACCTGCAGTGAATTGAAGCCACACATCTCTATTATGAATTGTGATAATTCACAGAGGGTAGGGTGTGGGTAAAAAAGCTGAACAGGAAATTTGGCTGCAATGTGCTGTGCGGTTGGTATGAGGAGGACTATGCAAGGTGCAAATTCGATTTAGCTTTTAGTAGGGAAAAAAAAATTACTCTTGCCATGGATGGGTTGAAAGCCCTTAATAAAAAATTAATTTCCTTTGAAATTTTAACTGTTAGCCATAATTGTGTGTTTTGATTGTTTTCTTAACTTATTTAATGTTCTTTTTGCTGTAGGGAAAAGAAAATATTCAAGGTCTCTTCCTAAACTGGCCCAGCAAAGAAAGGTTAGATTTGAGGACTGAAGCATTCGCAGAGATGTGCGACCTAAGACTGCTTCAGATCAATTATGTACATCTCAATGGAGGTTATGAACACCTTTCTAAAAACTTAAGGTTGCTTTGTTGGCATGGATTCCCTTCGGAATCTTTACCAGCAAACTTTGGTTTGGAGAAAGTTGTTGCACTCGACCTCCAACACAGTAAAATAAAACAACTTTGGAAAGGAGAAAAGGTAAGGCGCAAGTTATACATTTCCCCCTTTATCATTCTATATAAAGGAATTAATTTCTCATATCTTATCTTCACTATCCATTTTGAGTAGTCCGGATCAGCTACCAACAAATTAAACACATTTCAACCCTCTATCAGCACGGTCTAACAGCACACAGTCTCACGGTGAGCTGTGCGGTTTTGGATTTGTTGGCAGAAGATCCTCAGTCCTTTCAAATAACCATTCAACCTAAAAGCTTAAGCTGTTAGCCTGAGGTCATTGAATAGGCCCCCCTCCCACAGGGCCCATTGGGCTTGAAATATGAACAAGCACGGGCCCACCCATACCTTGTACTGAAACTTAATTAATTATAATGGGGTAACGAGGACTAGACCACTTGGTGAAAGTGGCTCTAATACCATCTCAAAGAACCCTCCAACCTAAAAGATTAAGCTGTTAGGTGAGGTCATTGAATAGGTTGGTATTCTCTAGCAACTCCTAATTCAACCATTTTTTTGTGCAGTCTCTAATGCAGTTGAAATTTCTGAATCTCTGCTGTTCCAATCTACTAGTTGAAACCCCTGTATTATCAAGCCTTCCCAATCTTGAGAGGTTACTTCTTAAAAAATGTAGAAGTTTGGTTAGTGTTCACAAATCCATTGGATGTCTTCAGAAACTCGTGGTGTTGGATTTGGAATACTGCCTTGCACTCACGCACCTTCCAAGAAGCATTTGCTACTTGACTTCCCTTGAATATCTTTCTCTACATGCCTGCAAAAAACTTAACATGCTGAAACTAATGGAAAGTGTGGAGTCGCTTAAAGCGTTGAAGTTCCTTGATCTTAGTCATTGTCCTTCCCTTACCAAAACCCCCAGCTTCTTAGGACTTTGCAATCTCGAGAAATTGATTATTAGAGGTTGTGAAAATTTGGCCGAGGTTCATGAATCCATTGGGTGTCTTGATAGAAAGCTTGTTCTTTTGGATCTCCGATTCTGTCGTAGAATGCTTAGAGAACTTCCAAACAGCATCTGTAAATTGAAATATCTTAGGAAACTTGATCTTCTCGGTTGCGAAAACCTTTGCAAGTTGCCAGAGGAATTGGGGAATATGGAACGCTTAATGGACTTCGATGCAACCTGTACGGGTATAAAACACCTACCTCCTTCCATTGTACGCTTGAAGAACCTCATAAACTTGAATCTCAGTTCGCGTAATGTTAAGGCTTTGGGATCAGGAGCATTGCCACCGGTCTCTTTCTCTAGCTTCGTTTTCTTACGTTCACTAGACCTCAGTGGTTGTAGACTTTCAGAATATGTAATGCCCAGTGACATTGGGAACTTATCCTCGTTGCGAAAGCTGGAATTAAGTCGGAACAACTTTCGTAGATTACCAGATAGTATTGAGAGTCTTTCTCAGCTTAGATTCCTTACGTTGGATAAATGCACAAATCTTCAATCGCTCCCAATGCTTCCATCAGGTATAGAGTCCCTAAGTGCATCAGACTGCCAATCATTGACAACGCTATCCAATCTTGGGTGCCTAACATCATTAGTTACATTAGTTCTAAATGGTGCCAAATTTTGTAGCTTACCTGACACCCTCAAGGACTTTTCACTACTCACGAGCCTTCATCTAAGTGATTGCACAAACCTCAAGGCACTCCCAGAGCTTCCATCCAGTCTAATGCATTTGCATGCAAATGGTTGCACATCCATGGAAAGATTGCCAAATTTGTCTAACAATCTGAATCTACGGTCACTGGTGCTTCGTTGCTGCAACAAGTTAGTTGAGATTCAAGGCCTGCAGATGTTACATTTAGAACTCATAGACCTAGCAGGTTGCAAAGAGCTGGCAAATACTTGGTGCAACTTTCTATTCAAGGTTCTGATCTCTCTCTCTCTCTCTCTCTGTTTTTGTGGACTGTGTTAATTAAATGGATTCCATGGAACAGGAACTATTTGGAGGTGCCAAAATTGAAATATTTCTTCCTGGGTCCAAGGTTCCGAAGTGGTTCAGCCATCGAAGAAGTGGTTCTTCACTATCTTTCGATGTGCCTGTGGATCATAAGATACAAGGGTTGATTGTATGCGCCATTTATGGAGGTACTGAGAACCCGTATTCTAGTTATTCTCCCGGTGCTTGTTTTACTAGTAAAAAAACTAAAGCCGAATGGGCATGCTATATAGGAAACAAAGTCGTCGACTTGACAAGTGATGATGAAATGTGGTTGTGCAGCATACCACATACTGATTTTAGGTTTCCATTCGAAAGTGGAGACAAGATCTTAGTAAGTGCCAGGAGTCTAACAGTCCAAGTGAAGGAATGGGGAGTACATCTTGGAGGTGAACCAAGAGACAAGTCTAGTGAAGAAGGAGGTTACTGTAGGGTGCTGTAGGGTGATTAGATTATATAGCTGGGTCAGAAAGTTCTTTTAAGAAGGTTGTGTGGCTTTTTTGATGGAATAGAGAATATATGCCATTGCACCAAACAATGGACCCATCCATCTTCCTTTGTCTTTTATTTCAAGACAGAGAAAACAAAAAGACACAAGAAAATAGGGGCTAAGGAAAAATAATTTCATTCTCTCATCACATACGTTGGGTGAGTCATGGGCTCTTAAAGTTAGGGGTCTCTTGGAGGGGTTCAAACAAGAAGAAGCTGCTATGAAGGCGACATCCAGAGCAAGGCTGTGATATTGTAATATCGTTTATCTCCAATAAGCATTTCCAAGAGTGTTTGTTCTCTCTTTGAGGTGGTGAGAAGATTTATTCTTGTTTTATTGTTGTAAACCACCATTTTAGTAAGGATTTGAGCTTGAGCAACGAGTGTTTCCTCTTCACATTGGAGAGGTTTTCCATGATAAAAACTGGTATTGTATGCTTGCCTTTTGTTTCTTTGATATTTCTTAGTTATTTATTGCTTATTGTTGTTATTCTGATTTATATGGAGATTTAAGTCAGTTTAGAACAAGCCACTTGCACATGGGTTGTGCAGTGCGAAACAGGGTATTGCAACTCTAGAATACTTAATTTGTTTTACTACTATAATAGCGTATTCTAAAGTTGGAATCAGAGTATTTAAAAATATGAGCAAATCTATTTTAAATTGCTGAAAAGTGTTTTGTTAATCATTTCATAATGTTTAGAAGACCTACAAACCAGTATCAAAGTTGTGGTTGGCTATGTTGTGATTTTCTCTTGTCCCAAGTGAAATGGAAAAAAAGTTCTTGTACGTACCATGTTTAAGTTGATAGTATCAAAATATACCATTTGGAAAACAAGAACAAAGGATGTCTTATACTATAAAGAGATGTTTCAGCCCATTAAACTAAACTGTGTTAAACCACTCAATGAAACTGAGTGGGGGCAAATAACGTTTTAAAGACAGTGTTTTCAAATACGCCTCAGAGCTTTTCCTCTAAAATTTCAGTGACCCCATTTTCCAACAGTTGGAGAGTCTATATAAGTATAAGACCTTACAAAGCAAAGCATTCAATCATGACTAGAAAACTTGTAAATATGAAATACAATGATGGTTGTAATTTTGTAGAACCCTTGAATAACTTCCAAGAAGTCTTGAATGAGCTATCCAGCATGAAGTTTGTGTTTGATGATGATGTTTAAGCACTACTTTTGAGTTCCTTGCCTGATAGTTGTTGGGAAACATTGGTAGTTTCACTTAGAAATCCTATCCCTAATGGTGTGTTAACAATGAACATGGTGAAAAATGGCATGTTTAATGAAGAAACAGAAGGAAAGAGCATGGTACATTTTCTCAATTAAAAGCAATATTTGTTATAGAGAAGTGGGGAAGAAGCAAAACTAGAAAACCCTATGATGGTGATAGTAAAGACAAGGGGAAGATTCAAGTCAAGAAAAGGAATTAAATGTTATCATTGTGATAAGCCCGATCATATGAAGAAAGTGTGTAGAAAACTTAAAAGAGAACAATCAAGGGAAAGAGGTGAACATAAAAAGAAAAGAAAAAGATACAATTGTAGTTGCAACCGATGAAGATTAATGAAGTTGTTATTATTTGTGGTGATGCTAGTTTAAATCATAATTACATGCCAAGGTTCCAATTGGGTAGTAGATTCGGGTGCCTTATTCAAGGTAACTTCACGGCATGACTTCTTCACATCCTACACTACTGGTGACTTCGGCTATGTTGGGGTGGGAAATGATTAGCTGCCAGTTTCTATTAAAGAATGTACGATATTTAATTTCCAGAAATCTGCCTCCATTAGTTGGAGTAATGGTTTCCCCAACTAAAGCTCAAGTCCAAGAACAAATCTGGTTATCTCTGATTTAGTATTTTAGTCTGTGAAATAAATAGAGTTTTCTACTAAGAAACTGACTAAAAAGATTTTATACTGAATAAGATCTAGAGTGAAAACCTACGAGATTTCCGAATTTCCATGTACGGCAAGAGAACTCTGAAGAAATTCCAATCGGTTTTGAAGATTATAGGGTAATTTAATGGAACAAAACAAGTGTTAGGCAAGAAGAGGATGAAAAAAGGAGTTTCGGATTGGAACCACCACGGATGAGAGTGGATCAAAGCTCTTTTGCAGTGACACTCTCTACTTATCCCCCCCCTCCCCCCCTCTTTTTGCTCTCCCTTCTCTCCCATACAAATATACAAATCAGTTAGGAAAACCAGAAAGAGAAGGGGAAAAGTCACTTTCTTTAACTCAGGAGTGGCTCCTCCTCCGTGTCCGGCCGTGAGACGGTGACCTTCTCCGAGCCAAGTAACCCACGTAGCTTTCCTCGTCAACCCAAAAGCTTTTGTCCCCGTGTTGCTGCTCCTCTTAGCATTTCTTGATGACCCATTGTAGTCTCCTAATACGGGTCTTCTTATTGAGGTATAGATTCAGTCCCTTATATTTTTTATTTTATTTTGGGTCATTGAATTAATCCATTGGGTGAACCAATCAATATATTGGTAAGTCATCTTATTATATTTTTTACTTTTAATTCTTATACTAAAAATCAAGATTTGAGGTCGGGTTCATATTGGGGTGAACCTGCACCGAACTCAACTTGTTGACATCTTTGGAAATGTAGTTTAAATAGTGCCAATCAAGTATAGGTATATTGCATATGAAGTGGGGCAGGGCGGGTTTGGTATATATCCCTCTCCATTCAATTGGTTTCGGTTCAGGTTCAAGTCAAATTTGTTTCAGAATGATTTTGGGTTGGGTAGTCATGTCAAATCCATTCAGTTGACATCACCATAAGAATGATATTATATAAAACCAACCTAGAGGTTCACCATTCTTGTCTCTAAAGTCGCAAGTCATTGGTTGAACCATTCAGGTCATCAATCAGGTCAGGCCACACATCAACATGATTTATACATTATATCAATAAATTAAGGGAAAATTTTCGATAGGTACCCTGTATTTTATGTCTAGTTCCAATTTAATATCCAAACTTTAAAATACGACAATCTAGCATTCATTACTGGTTGATAAAGCAACTAGTAATAGGTGATCCAGGTGTTCCATTACTGGTTGATAAAGCAACAACCGGTAATAGGTGATCCAGGTGTTCCATTACTGGTTGATAAAGCAACAACCGGTCAGGGGACCCAAACTTTAATACCCATCGTTAATTGTCATGGGAAAAGAGACAAATGCCCTTCGAGTATCATCTAATTTTATTTATCAACCATCTGTTAATAGGTGATCCAGGTGTTCCATTACTGGTTGATAAAGCAACAACTGTGTAACAAATGCCATTCAAGTTAAACACATCTCAGAACTCACCAGTCTTCAAAGGGAAAACCGGGGATCTTCCGTTAATAGACAAAGTGGTGTGAGCATAGTTTTTAAAAATGAACCGGAAACAGAACCGGTCAGGGGACCGGTTCCAGTTAAGCAGTTCAACCGTCTGGTCGAACGGTTCAACCCATGATGTCATAAATAAATTAAAAATAAAAAATATATTTATAAATAATAAAAATAACATAAAATTAAATAGAAAACAGAAAAAATACAAAAAATAAAACTATCTAAATAAAAAATAATACAGTATAAAATACAGAAAAAATATAAACATAAAATACAGAAAAATTCTAAAAAACACAGAAAAAACACAAAAAAATCAAAATATACAGAAAAAATAGCTTGGAATAAGCCGTTAAATCTATATGTAAAAATCAGTGCAAAAAAACCATGAATTTGGGTTGTGAGAGATGTTTGGCTGAAGATTCTTCATTCGTGAAATGAAAGACCCCTTTGAGGAGGAAATTGATTTATTGAAAACAAAGATTGAGCAACAAGACAACTAGCCTGAAGAGACAAACCGGAGCAAGCTAAAGAAGACAAGTGAAAGAAGACAAACTCACTATTCATCGTCTTTTTTCTTAGCAAGGCACTTAAACCAGAACTCACCCAGCTTGGTCCGGTGTTTTTCCAAAAGAAAAAAAAAAAAAAAAAAAAAAAAAAAGAGACAAACTCGCTGCAAACTCATGAGTTTGGGTTGTGACTTGTGAGAGATGTTTGTCCACTGCAAACTCGTCGGACAGCCGCTGCAAATTCGTCGTCTGCCACTACAAGTCAATTGCCGCTGCAAACTCGCCTGCCACAATTCTTACAGCTGGAGGCTGGAACTCTGTAAGTGTTGCAAACTTGCCGCTGCAAACTCGCCTGCTGCAACTCTTACTGCTAGAGGCTGGAACTCTGTAAGTGCTGCAAACTCGCCGTCGCCGGTAGACATTATTCACCGTTGGTCGGTGTGTGTTGTCATCGGACACCAGAGGTACTGGCTGCTGCAGGTGGTCGGTTGGGTGTAAGGGTTGAGAGAAGGGAAGTGTTAGAACGAAAATGGGTTCTAACCCTAAAGGCATTCGATTTTGATTTGGGGATTCAAGTCATTTTATTTTATTTTTAATTAAAATTGTGAAAATAAAAAAGGATAACCCGCAAACCGCTGCACGGATTGAATAGTTTAGTGGTCCAACCGCCCGGATCAGTGGTTTTTTGACTTTTCAACATTTTTCCCAAATTTCCAATTTCTAGTATAACTGGACCCGGGGGGCTGACTGGTTACCGATTTTTTGATTCGACCATCCGGTCCGATCCGGTTTTAAAACCATGGGTGTGAGTGCTCGGAGGTCGGAGGCCGTTGATTCAACTGAACGTGTATTTTCTGTATACATCCGTAGCATCAACGCTGATATTTAATGCTATTTTCTATAAAATTAATATTACAATTAAGAAGGTCGAACGCTAATTGACAACAACATAAATTTGGTGGGTCCAGTGTTTCTGCTCCGAAAGCCACATTCCCAATGACAATATATATATATTCTTTCAAGCTAGTGTAAAAAAATGCTAATGACAATTGATGAAACATAGCGAGCAGAACAAGGACCTGTTAGAATGAGAAAATTAAAAAGAAGAGGAGTCCTCTTAGTAACGCAAGGAAAGGATCTCTCAATCCCTAACATTTTACACTTGTTTATTCTGCATGTGTAAATATATTAAAAATTGCAGTGTAATTGAGAGAGAGAAGACTGGTGAATGGTGATGATCCCTTTATGGACTGGATGACAACAATGTTTGGATATGAAATTAAAATTGGTATAATTTATTGTTATATTTTTTCTCTGAAAACAACGCCAACCTAAAATTCAAAAGATACTCCCAGAGTTGTTCTATTACACAGCTGTTGCTTATTAGTGTAAGAGGGAAAAAAATAGGTGTAGCAGATCCGGACTTTCATAGAAGTTTGGGCTTTAAAATATGAGTTTGTTGTTTTCTTTATTTTGGGCTCTTGGAGGATAGCGAGCAGCGATTCCTTCATTTTGGGCTTTTGGGTTTTTGTCATGAAATAATGGTCTTGACTGTTCAGAGCTTAGGTTCCGTTTCATTTTCTTAAGAAAGAAGATGATGAACAATGTGTTTTATTTATAAGGGTAATTTTGATATTTTTAAAAGTCTTAAATCGCACATGAGGTCATATGATATATATAATTGACGGTCCATTAAGGGTAGGTACTAAATTATATTGTCGTGTTTCAAAAGTTTGAGAACTGGATTATCGCATTTTAAAGTTTGGATCCTAAATTGTCACTTGAGCCAAAGTATAGGGTACTGATCGAAAATTTTCCCATAAATTAATATATAATTATATTTTGCATGCATCTAACACATGTATATTTAAGTATTATTTTATGCTTAATCTTTATTTTTATTTCAATCTTAATTTTTTTATGTAGAAAAAATACTAAAAAATAGTATTTAAGACAAAATTAGCAAGGCATGGCATGTCCCACCTCCAAAAGTTTTGGTTTAAACTATGATCCGATAACCATGATAGGTTATTAATTTGGTTTACTTTCATGATATTGGTTCATTGATTAAATTTCAGTATCAAATTTGAACTCCAAAAATATAAATTATATATTTGTCATAAAAGGTTAAAACTCAGAAAGTATTCAGTTTTCATCACTTTTTTTCAATTTCTATGTTTTTAATTGGACATCTCCATCATTATCTTTAAATATTTAATATTTTTACATAGTTTTCTTCAATTTTTCATTTTCTTTATCTTATTTAATAAATCTGTACATACTATTATTTTAATTATGATATCATAAGTTGACTCTATTTTCAATTATTTATTAATTACTTGGCTATGAAAAAATCAGGTCACGTTAATTTGTTATAGTTGATCAAGTTAGGTTTGGCTCAAGCCAAACTCGTATTGAACCCGATGCATTGACTTCCCTATTAAAATTTAAGAATATAAAATATGATTGGAGGAATCATTTTTTGTTATTGTCATAGGATTAGCTTAATCTAAGGTGAATTTTTGTTCAATAATCTATTAATTTATTGATGTATTAAGTATGGAGGGGTTTGGTAAGTCTTTTTAAAAAGATCTTCCAAAAGCTCAAGACCTCAAAAGACTGATGAGTTTTCACAAACAGATCTTCAAAGACCAAAGACCGTTTGGTTGCAATATTTTTAATGATCTTTTCATAAAAAGATTGAAGGAGTGTTTGGCAAGCATACTTATCGATCCTTTTTACATACATGTTAAATGTTATGTGCGGGACCCAATAACTCATTCAAAAATGCAAATATTACCTATGGGTCCCACAACACCTAACAAAATTTCAACTAAAGAATCATTCATTTTCCCTTCCATTGCACCAAGATTACATTTTAAAGCTCTAGATTAACTGAATTACTACCCCTCCATATCTTTCTGATCCAAGCCCGGTTGGGTGAATCTAACCCCACAAATAGGTCTAGAATGCTCAACAAGCCCCACCCTAACAAATTTCAACTAAAGATTTCCTCATTTTCCCTTCTATCTCACCAAGATTCCGTTCCAAAGCTCCAAGTTGACCAAACCACTCCCCTCTCCTGATTTGCCTAATCTAGGCCCAGTTGGGCCAATCTGACCCCACCAATTGATTCAGAATGCCTGAACACCCTATCTTGCCAAATTCAACAAAAATACTCTTGATTGCCCATACACATAGAGATTCCATTTCGTCTATCTCATTGGCCCATACACATAAAACCATTGTGTATGTTCAAACTCATCTCAACCCTTCATACTTTAACCCAAAAACCCCACTAGACCAACATGCCTGAACCAAGAAGCTAGAGTTCTTTAGGCTCATAGTAGCAAGACTATGGGCTACATTGTTTGCTGACCTATTCACAAAAGAGATACATATATTTTTATCCTTTACAACATTTATCAAGTCCTGAACTAGAAAGGAGGCATCCCTTGCTAGATTTTGGGAAAGTGGTGGTGCAGGGAGCTTAAAACCCTGCATTTACTGATCAAAATCAACTTGATTAATTGCATTTACTAAGTTTTGACAGTCGCTTTCCAAACAAAAGGAAGAAACCCCAAAAAAATGCAGAGAGCTTTAAACCCTACAATGCTGCTACTGCTTTGGCTTGAATGGGGGAGATCACTTCACTGTTGCCAAAAAGAGCCGCTACCACTTTCCCATTGTGATCCCTTGCCACAACACCAAAACCTGCTGATCCTCTAACCAGAAAATTACCATCTACATTGATTTTTATAACACCAGCTTCAAGAGGAACCCAAAAAGAGAAATTACTAGCCCGACTAAGAAGTGAGGAAGAAGGCTACCATTCTTGTCGAGAAGTCAATCTCCTCCTCTTTATCATTCTATAATATTCAACAAAGTAGTAGTAGGGTTTAAGGGAGCATTTTCAAACATGAAAGAATTTCTACTGATTCACTTGTGATCATGCAAAAGCCACTTGGTTTGAAAGAATTGACCAAAAGCCAGTGTGTCTTCAATTGACCAAACACTTGGGTGATCAAATTATTCAAGGCATAATTAATAAGAAGGCTCTGAATAATATCATACTAAAATGAAGAAGAAAATTTAGGGTTGGAAATTGAAAAACTCCTTTTAAAGATGAAAGAGCTATCCTTATCAAATAAGTTTTGAATATGGTTCTTCTATTTATAAGGCGCCAACTGGCCAATTGGTAAGGTCCCTTTGTGATTGTAGTTGAGAGACTTGGAATCAAATCCCCCTTGCAACTAGGTTGGGGGGTTATGGGTTTGGATGATGGACCACCTTTATTGTGTATCCCCATGGAGAAGAAAAAAAGAAAATGTAACTCCACTATTTCAAATGTCGTTCAAATGAACAAAAGATTGATAAAATTCAAAGTTAGTTCTTTTGAGGCCCAAGAGAAGGTAAGGGAGCAATTGTACAACAAGTTAGAAAAGGCTTTACAAATTAGCGAGTTTTATTTTTTGGAAAGTCATTAAGAACCCCTGGAGTTTCTAGAAAACCTACAAGAAGTTTTTTCCCCTTTTGTGTTAACACTTTTGTATTTGAATTTGAGGGCAAATCAAGTATTTTGTTTATTGTTTAAAATGAGATAAAAAAAAGGACAAATTGAACCCTCCATTTGTACCTTCATGCTGAATTGTATAAGAGGACAGGAATAAAATTCTTCTATGCATCTCAAATAACTAAACGACATGTTTGATTTTTTTGATAACTCACAATGTGTCTAAATAGGCATCTATGAATCACAAAACTTAATGAGTTGTAATTGAAATTGCATGGGGTATTTATCTGGACAAATTTAACTATTCTACATAGTTGGAGCTAATTGTTGATTTTGCATATGAATTATAATTTACTTAGAATCATAAGTAGCAATAGATCTCTAAGGCTCTCTCTGTCTATATATATAATGAAGATATAAATTGAAATTGAATACTATTTTTCATTCCATTCTGTTCTCTCTAATTAAGTCTCATATTTAACTTCCATTCTCTCTCATTAAATCATATGGTTAATGTATTTTTGTTTCTCATCATTAAATTTTACTAATTAAATTCATTAATAACAATTTTGATAGTATAAAAACATGTATATTCAAAAATCAACTTGGAAACAAAATCAGATTTTTCAAGTATGATAAATGATGAGAAAACTTTTATTAATAATAGAAAGGGAACAAAAAATTTAAAACTGCCTTAGCAATAAAACCACTTTCATGTTTGTTAAATGACGGAAATGGAATAAAAAAATTATGAAAAGAGAAAATTATTGTGTATTCCATCACCCTACTAAACAAATCAAATAGTTTGATCAATCTCTAGACAAGCAATGGTTCATTTAGCACAATAAATTGAAAATATTGATATAAACTATAGAGGAAAAAGATTTGATACAAGTCTTTAGATTGACATGCAATAAATCACCATTATATATACAATTGTTATT
Organism: Nelumbo nucifera; assembly: GCF_055504915.1. Lineage (NCBI taxonomy): Eukaryota > Viridiplantae > Streptophyta > Magnoliopsida > Proteales > Nelumbonaceae > Nelumbo > Nelumbo nucifera. The sequence goes on along the minus strand of NC_142656.1, from coordinate 53,933,550 downwards.
GTTGTTGTTATCATTTGAAAGTAACATTATTTTGTTTTTGACTTCCGGCATGCTAATGCTTCCATGAAGCATGGTCCCTCAATCAAAGTCAATGCAAATCATAGTGGTATCAACTCTTGGATGGCTAAAATTATTAGTTACATTGATCTAAGGAGTCCAAATCTAGTGACCCCAACACATTGCGGGCCACACTCATCTTGTTGTACATCAGGAACATTGGTGATGTAAAGTATAACCTTTGTTCATGATGTATGGCTGGGTGAACGTAGCCAGCAATGTATTGCGGTCAGTAGATCCAATTCGTATTTAAGTGAGTGCCAAATTTTATAACCTACTAGACACTCTCAATACAGTAAACAACTTACTACCTTCATCTAAGTAATTGTACAAGCCTCAAATCACTCCCAGATCTTCCATCCAATCTAGCATTTGCATGCATATGGTTGCAAATCCATGAAAAGATTGACAAATCTATTGATTTAGTTGGGATGTAATCCCAACACGGCTGCAATGGCTGTTGAGACCGGTTGTTGGGACCACATAGGGGTGAGATCCAAACTCACTCGAACCTATGGTACCTAATGATTCTTAGCTTGCAAAAAGCTAGTTGAGAGTCAAGGCTCGGGGCATGTTATCTCTAAAATTCTTAGACTTGGCAGGCTGCAGAACACTGACAAAGTACCATTGTGTTAGGCATTAAATTTCTAGTTGTGACTCTCTCCATAGCCCAATTCTTAGAGTTGGGCCTGGGTTGAAATAACCTGCCTAACATGCCCCACTTGCTTCCTGACTACCTTGTAACACTAGCTTTGGTTCATGGTTTTTCAAATGGTTCATGGGGTGTGTTGAATACAAAGACAGAAAAATGGAGCTGATTGTTGTTATTGCTACACTCTTTTTTTGGTAAGATCAAGAGGAGTTACACAAGATGAGGGGTAGATCTTCCCTAAGCATCACTATTGCAAATAAATAATAAAGCACAAGGGAGGTTTGAGATACAAAAGGAAGGAGGGTCTGGAGAGAGATCATGATGTGCCATCCAATTTGAAGTTTGATTTGCCTCTCGGAAGGAGTGGAAGTAGGAGACACCACATTCCAACATGTCCCCGCTTTGGTATCCAAGACATTTCCTAAACAATCCTTGGCAATGCAAGCAATCAAACAAGCCCTATCTTCCCTTCTAGAAGCATCGAAATTTATTTCAACAATGCCATCTCTTGGGGCTTTCCACATAATAGGTTTCCACGTTTTTAGGGTTTTTGCATTGCCAATCTTTGTCAACAGAGGAGAAACTTCCTTAAAGGAATGAGACTATATTTCTCACACAACATGGATTTCTCAAGATTAGTCACACCACTTAAGTTTGCCCACCAATTCCAAATAGATAGATCTCTGCATTTCAAACCCACAATGATAAGGTCAATTAAGGACCAAACTTGGATGGACACTTTCTAAAAATATGACCCATATCTTCATTTTCTCCACAAAAACTATAAGATCCTTCAATACCAATCCCATGAGAGATAAGAAAAGATTTTGATGGAAGCCAAGAATTTAGAAGAAGATAAATAAAAGATTTTATCCTTAAGGGATTTTGAGATTCCAAATCTTACTAAATCATATTTGTCCAACCCAATCCCTTGGCATCATGCTAACTTTCTTGTGCATCGACTTAATAGTAAAGTTTCCTTTGGGATTAAACCTCCCATATAAGATGGTCCATGCACGAGCTAGAAGGGAAGAGTATAGATCTAATATTATCCCAAACATGATTCGACACAAGGCTACAAACCCTGTCATCTTTCCAAACTTTTCTCTCATGATCAATGAAGTCATAAACAAGGAAATCATTTAGCTGTTGGTGAGATATCTATTCAATAACTCCTCAATGGGGCTTGAGTCAATCAATTTGCGCTTCCAAAAGTTGATATTTCTACCATTTCCTATTCTCCACCCAAGTCCTCTATTGAGCAAAGGGATGGGATTAAGAATGCCTCTACAAGCCTAAGAAACACCATTTTATGGATTAGTATTTCAGAAATTCTCCTTCCTTGGGTATTTTTGGATCACCACCTAAACCTAGAGATTTGGTTGCTCCTTTAATATTTTCTAGCCTAGTTTATCAAGGCAAGCTTCGTTAACCCAAAACATGTTTTTTAGGCCCAAACCACCCCATCTCTTAGGGAGGCAAACTTCGTTCCAACTTAATAAATGGACGGTTTCATACCACTTCCTTTGTCCCTTAAGAAAATCTATTGACTTTTATTTATATCTTCAATAGCAATGTTTGGGATTTTATAGGATCTCATGATGAATTGGGGCATAATGCTAATGGTCGATTGAGTAAAGTAACTCTACCTACCAATGAGAGGGTTTTCTTTTTCTACCCTCCAAGTTTGTTATTTACTTTTTCTTTGAGATCTAAAAACAATTTCTTGGAAACTTAGCCATTAATAATTAGAGCCCGCAAATTGAATAGGAGTCATTCTTTTTCTCTAGAGGGATAGGGGATCACCCTACCAAATACCCCTGAAATCTCTCCTTTGTAGGATCATTCTCAGTCCTAAGACTAGGAATGAATCTTCTTTGCCCTTTGCCCTCCATTTTTCTTGTGTCGAGCCAAGGTCCATTCACTCTTGTGTCTATCACTCTATGGAATGCCTAGAAATCCCACGACTGTATTGTTTTTTAAGAAATTAATTGGCCTTTGTTTTCTGACATTATATTACATGTCTATTAGATAGGGTCTAAGTGTGATCAGGGCATTAGATAGTGCCTTTTAGAGTAATGGTATTGGACTTTTAGTGTTTAATGTCTTATTTGTTGGCAGTCATGGTGCAGTACAAAAATAAACAACATTTAGAGAAGCTCCAAAGAAAAGAACCAAAGCTGAAATAAACAGGAAGAACAATTCTTTATATATATTCCTTTACACCCTTATATCTCCTACCAAAAAAATTCCTAATCTAACTTGAGCACTCTTTCATAGAATATACTACAACTCCTCAAAATGAAAGTCCTAATTAAATACAAATTTGAAAATCATGCTATAACGCTAAATTAGTAAATACAAACTAAGATAGAAATTATGTGACAACATTAACTTGGTAAAAATGAACTAAGATGGGTTATTGAAACCAACTTATTGACAGAATCCGACCTTAGATTCATGTTACCATTTGAAAGGCTGCCAAAATATGTTGTTGCACTTCTACCGTGCTTTTGTGTTTCTAACCCTTTGATAGATAATTTGAGATATAAACCTCTAATACGAATTGAGAATTCTTCACTGTATATCTTATATTATGAAGTATATTTCTTGCACTTCATAGAACCTAAATATTCTTTTGTTGACCTTTTTGAATATTGCAACAGTATTTGCTAATAAGGATCTTCGTGGACATACATGAAGACAATGTGATCATCATAACCCTCAAGATGATAACTATTGTCTCCACTATTATGAAATTCATAATGAATGATGTCATATTTCTCCTTAGTAATTAGTTCATCATCATAGATTGGAGGTTTGCTCCAATCAACATGTACTTCTTCAACAAATATCCTCAATAATATTAAAGCAATCAATAAAGTCATAAGAATTGGTATACCTTTTTTATGGTGCGCAATCCGGTCACTCCTAACTGGCACTTGCATGGCTCCTGAAAGGTACTTGAGATGGAGAAGATGAAGAATCCTCGGGGGCTTGCCCGGCGGAAACACTCGGATGCTTAAGTTAGAATTCTGTGGAAGATGCAAAGAGAGGATGAAGGCTAAGAGTGCAGATAGCGCAAGTAATAGGAGTTACCTCTGTTCTTTGAGATTGGGCTTCTTATAACAGAATTCTGTTGCATCAGGCCCACTAGCCTCTGACAGGGCAGGTATAACCGCCATTGTCATCCTGCCGCAGCCGTTACAGGCAAGGCTGAGGTGGCACGTGCGGGGCCGTCATTGTAGGGTACGTGCCTGTCAGGTGTAAACCACCCTCTAAAGGTAGCAGGCACGACACTGTCTGACGAGGGACGTGGTTGCTGTCCCCATATTTGTCGGGTACGGTGGTCGGGCAGGAGATCTTCCTACGATATGTCGAACTGCTCTTTCGCGAGTTACCCTGTGCTGAGCTATCCCGCAAGTGGCGAGCTGTCCGTGGCAAACTACACCGAGTTGTCCGGCCCGAGGTGTCTGTACCTCGGGGTATCTAGAGGCGGATCGGGGTGTTCTTGTTTGGGAGTGGCTTGAAATCCACTGGGAGGAGCTTGGGTATTAGGAAAGGTCAGGGGGCCCCAAGCTCGGAGGTAGCTCGGGGTGCTTTAGCCTCGGGGGGGAGGTGCAGGCCAGGCGGCTCTCGACGAGTAGCCTATCCCGCTGAGTTGCCAGGCTGAACTCGGTGGGCCCTTCCCTCCGAGTTGCGGTTGCGCTTGCTGTGCTATCACGATAAGTCATTGCTTGAGCAAGGTCACGCCCACGTGTACCCGTGCTACGAGGTCGGGCCAAATCACCATCCATCACTTTTGACTCAGAAATTGCCAACTCTTCCATGGTATATATAGGAATTTTCTCATTTTTTTTCATTTTTTATTTTTTTTTAATTTTGTCATTTTTGAAATAACCATTGAGATGCTCTCCTTCTCAATAAAAAAATACCTAAAATATTATATATACTAAAATTAAAATTTATTATGTTTTAGTAATTATTTATTATTTTTTTGTGATAAATATATTTTCAATAATTATGTATAAATTTATTTATTGCATTTTTGTAATCACTATATTTATTGTATTTTTATTGTTATTTATTGTATTTTTATTACTAGTACATTTTCAATAATTGTGTATTTTTTCTATAAATTTTTAATAATTATTGAACAATAAACTATTATTATTTATTAGATACTAGACTATTAATTTAGCTAAAATTAGGAGTGTTCACGGGTTGGTTCAGTTCAGTTGTAGGTTGTTTGGCCAACCAAATCAACCTAGTTAGCTTAGGGAGTTGGTCACCCGAAACTAGGGTTGCAAACGGAACGGACCAAATTCAAATCAGGGTATATCCGAGTTCGATCTGATAATGTTAATTGCATATATGATCTTATCCAAAGATCCAATTGGATATGATACACATGGATTTGAATTTGAATCCGATGAGGAAGTTAGATTTTTAGATCCAATCCAATTCGATTTGATTTTTCTAAAAAATAATAAATTATTAAAATGAAAATAAAATATAATAATTTAAATAAAGAAAAACAAAAACTACAAGTATCTTTTCAACTATTTTCATCATATACATACATGTTTTTTATAAAAAAATAATATAAAAAATCTATAAAATGCAATATTAATAATATGTTTATAAATGAATAAATAAGTAACACACGCACACACACACACACACACATATATAGATTTGTGTGTGTGTGTGTGTGCGTGTGTGTTTATGTATTTATATAAACAAATAAATAACATATATATCATATTGAATCTTATCAAATTATATAAGAGCCAAGTGATATGAATTTGATTTGATTTTTTATCGAATCCTACCATCTGATCTAATCCAAAGAACCGAAATGGGGCTATATAATTCCAAGAATATAGGATCACATCGGATCATGATCCGATCCATTTGCACTCCTACCCAAAACCAACTAACCATTAGTGAAAACCGCCCAACTCGAGTTAGGTTGGAAAATTAAAAAATTACAATAGCATTATTAAAAAATAAATTTAAAAATTAAATTCATGATATAAAATATTTTAGACTAAGAAATATGGAAATTTTCCCACTTTTCTATATTAAAAATATATTAAAAATATAAAATATAAATATATATCTATGGTCGGGTCGTTTGATTTTGGTAGATTTACAAATAACCAAAGCAAAACTGATCCAATAACTTGGTTAGGTTGGAAAATTGTTGAACCAAAGCCAACCAAAAATAGTAGAAAATTAACCAATTCGAGTCGAGTTGGTCGATTTCACTAGTATGATGAAAAACGCCAGATGAAATTAATTATTGTTATTTTTGTATTGTAAAAAATTATTAATAATAGTATATAAGGCAAAATCTAAGGGAAAATCTATGATGCTAGAAAGATATGGAATCAAAAGAGTTTTGACCAATGAAACACCCATGAATTTTGATAAATAACACCTATTGGCTACCACGTTTATGATACTAGTTGATTGGTCAAAAATTTTTCACATATCATATCTTTCCTATACCATTGTCGAACTCAAAATATAAATAATTATTAATTATTTAAAAATTCAAAATATAAAATAATTGTATACTCTTATGTGTTTCTATTATTTAGCTTTTGCTTTACAAATCTTGTGCATCGCACGGGTCCCGCTAGTATCTATCTAAAGAAAGTTTGAATTAGAAAAATTAAGAATTATTTAAATATTCTAAAAAATTATATAATAACTTTAAAATATTTATTAAAAACAAAAAAAAATAATACAAATAGATTTAATAATAATCATATTATTAATAATTTTATCTTTTTATAAAATTCATCACAAAATTTTGTACTAACAATATAAATTAAGAATTTCTAGATTATTCAATTTAAATGTTATTCATATAATAAAAATTTAACATTAAAAAATAAAATATTATTTAAATATTTCAGTAAGTAAATATCCTAAATAACAAAATATTAGATAAACAATTATACAACAAAATATTTAATATATAATATGTCATAACTTTAAAATAACAAAAAAAATTTAAATATTTTACTTTTATTGAAATATATAAAAAACTAAATATTTTAAATAACGAAATATTTAACATAACTATATTTTAATTAGTTAAAATAACAAAAGTATGTAATAAATTTAAAAATATATTTAGAAAAATAATTAATAACATAATATTGAAATTAATAATAATTTAATTTCAATAAATAATTAATATTTTAAAATTTAAATAATGATATTATTTAAATAACAAATTATATTGTAAAGAACTAATTTCAATTATATCAAATAATAATTTGAGAAAATAACATTCAAAAAAAATATTTGTTAATAATAATTTTAAACTCTTTATCTATATTTATATAATAATTATATATACTAAAATTAATATTTATCGTGTTTCAATAATAATTTTTTTGATAAGTATATTTTCAATAATTATGTATAAATTTATTTATTTTTTGTCATTTAACAAAACAATTCCAATAATTGTTGGAGGTTAAACTACTATAGTTGAACTTTTAAATTTAATTTATTGTACTTATTGTATTTATTATATTTTTTATTATTTATTGATTAATATTTATTAGAGATCAAATTATTATTTTTTAGTATATTTTTGTAATTATTGTATTTTTACTAGTTATTTATTATAATTTCATTATCAATGTATTTTCAATAATTGTGTATTTTTTCTATAAATTTTCAGTAATATTGGAAATTAAACTATTGTTATTTATTAGAGATTAGACTATTAATTTAGCTGAAGTTAGGACTATTCACAGGTTGGTTATGTTCAGTTGTAAGTTGTTTGGCCAATCAAATTAACCTAGTCAGGTTGGGGAGTTGGTCACTTGAAACCGATTAACCATTTGTGAAAACTGGCCCACTTGGGTTGTATCAGTTTGGGTTGACTTTTGGTTTGATCAATCGGTTAAAAAATTTAAACTTTAAAAATTAAATTTAAATTGAAAAATAGTGGTTTTATTAAAAATAAATTAAATTTATGATATAAAATATTTTAGACTAATAAATATGAGAATTTTCCCACTCTCCCATATTAAAATATTATACTTAAAATATAAAATATCAACATATATCTATGGTCAAGTCATTTAATTTTGGTTGGTTTACAAATGGTCAAAGTGAAACTGATCCAACCTAGTCGGGTTGGAAATTATTGAATCAAAGCTGACTAGAAATACTAGAAAACCTACCAACTCAGGTCTATTTATAACTGTTGTATGTTTCTATTGTTTACAATTGCGTACTCTCATGTGTTCCTATTGTTTAGCGTTTACTTAACAAATCCTGTACATCACACAGGTCCCCTCTAATACCTCCATTAAACTTTGGGAACTCAAATTTGATATCTGTTTCCCATCGCTTATGTTCTCCACTTGCAATTACAACCAATTTTGGTTGCTTACCAAGTATAGAATACCTCCATGAAATTTGGAATCTCAATGTTAAAACCCATTTCCTACTGTTTCTGGTCACCACCCGCAACTATAATCGACCAAGATGTTTGCCTTGATAATGAAAAGGAACAAGTGAAGACACTTGTATTGGTGTCGTTGTCCCCTTGCAACGATTTCAACTCTTGAGCAAGTTCATCGAATTGTCTTCTCAACTCATCTACCACCTCTTTTTGTGCTTTGTTGTTGAGCTCCTGCTCCATGATGTGAGTCACTTGTTTCTTCTTAGGAGCACAATCTAAAGAATGATCAAACATGTGCTCTGATACCAAACAACATTCAAAGAAGTTTCAAAGAAAAGAACCAAAGCTGAAATAAATAGAAAGAACCACTCTTTACTGAATACTTAAGAGAAAATAACCAAAAACTCCCTTAGTTTTTCCCTAGCTACTCTTTATATAGATTTCTTTATACCTTTATGCCTCCTACAAAGAAATTTCCTAATCTATCTTGAACACTCTATCTTAGAATCTTGCTAAAACTCCTCAAAAAGAATGTCCTAATTGAATGCAAATTATGAAATCACGCTATAATGTTATCTTGATAAATATGAACTAAGATAGAAATTCTACAATAACACTAACTTGGTAAAAACGAACGAAGATGAATTATCCAAACCAACTTTAGTAATTGTATACTCAATTGAGCCATCAGGTAAGTTAAGAGTCGTGAGAAATTGGGAGTCAATTGATGTCTATATATATATTCTTGTTAGCATCATTTTGAGGATTATGAATGGAAGAATTTAACCCTTACACTGTTAAGATTGCTATTGGTGGCCTTATCTCCCTCCAAGTAGATGGAATCCCACATTATGTCATAATTGGATCATATCATTTGGTATCAGAACGGGCATGATTCCAGGTTACAAACATCACTTTTCACAACTGCAAATGAAAGTTCAACCATTGACAACCGGCCAAGAGCAAATGATGGAACTACTCACGCAAATGTTCGAATCCCTCATAGCTCGTTTCGATTGACTGGAAGCCATCTACAATGAAGAGAGAGAATACCATCGATCGAAGACGTTGACAGTGTGCAAAGGATAAATTAAACCTGCAATCACCACCTATTTTAGATTGGACCCCGTCCAAACCAAAATCAATTGGAATAGATTGGACCGACCAACAAGACATATATACATATTAAATTAGATCAGTCCAGACTTAATGGTTCAAAGTATTATTAGATTGGATTGGACCTGATTCATCTGTAATAAATTAATATTGGATTTAGTTGGATTGAGCTAATATCTGGTCCATTGATATAGAAGATGATAATATAGGTGGTTATTGGATTATGCATGTTTGGGTTAGAGAAACAATCTAAATTAAAACAAATTTGAACAGATTAGATGATCCAGACATGGAATGGATCAATCCAAAATATTCATTGGATTGGATTAAACCTGGTCCATTTGTAATGCCACGTGATTCATATAATATTTCTAAATTCCAAAATAATCCAACGAATAGATAACCAAGGGAGTGTAAATGCAATTCCTCTACCTGCTCTCTGATGGGGCATTGGAGGGAGAGCATGCTCTTGCTCTGATCATAATATGTTGGACTACTTGATGCCTTCGACCATCAAGCATGAGAAATTAAACAGACGATGCTGATGCACCCATTATCATACCTGCAACAACTGTTCAAAAAGAAATTAAACTAATATTTAGAAACTATTACCATGTTAATCTTTTTTCTACCATTTTACTTTTCATTTATATCATTTTTGTTACTGTTAGGTTTTCATATGACTTGTTAATTGTTTCTGTCGTAGTTTTAAAGGAATTTGCGAAAGCTCTGCAACCACTCAATAATCAACCGACGGAGAGGGTTGGACCAAAAGAGATGCGTGGAAGGACGCATTCGTTTACTAATCTGGACTGAAGTGGCTCTATTGACTTGGTCCAATGGAGATGCGTGGAAGGACGTTCGTTGAACTGTTCAAGCAGAGAAGACTTTCCCGTTGCCAGTTTGCCTAGCGTCTCTCAGTGTTCATCGTTCACTCTATATATTATCTTTTTTGTTTTTTTTTTTCACTTTTTTTCTGGTCTTCTTCGCGTTTTAGTCCTGCTACCTAATTGCACCAAGACTTAGAAACTGCTGAGAATTTTCTAGGGAAGACGGGGCAATCGGGGCATTAATACCCAAGGTCCCAGGTAAGGGGCAGAATCAGAGAGAGAGAGAGAGAGAGAGAGAGAGAGAGAGAGAGAGAATGGAGAAACGGCTTAATGATGCAGCTATGGAAGGTGACACAGCGTCCCTGTGCCAATTGCTTGACGAAGATGCACTGATTCTAGACAGAGTCAGGGTTGGCCCTGTTGCAGAAAATCCTCTGCACATAGCATCGTTGCTTGGGCATCTTGACTTTGCTAAAGAAATCTTGAGACGAAAGCCGGAGTTGGCTCGTGAGCGGAACTCCGAAGGAGCCTCACCTCTACACTTAGCTTCTGCTAAAGGGTATGTCGAGCTTGTCCAAGAGCTGTTGAAGGTCAACTCCGACGTTTGCTTTCTCTCCGATCAGGAAGGAAGAATTCCTCTTCATATAGCAGCAGTAAAAGGCCATCTAGGAGTGATAAACGAGTTAATTAACGCCATGCCTGAGTCAGCACATGTGAAGACGGATGGAGGAGAAACGATTCTGCACCTGTGCTTACAATATAATCAGTTTGAAGCGTTTAAGCTGCTGTTACAAAGTGTGGAGAATAAAGACTACTTCCTCAAGTCCAAGGACAACCGTGGTAACACCCTTTTGCATCTTGCTGTTGCCAACAGGCAAATCAAGGCATGTAAATTCGTTTTTTACTTCTTTTTTGGTTTCTATATTTGCAGGTAGCTAGTGATACTAACAGAAGAGGAATTTAAAAGTGCAGAGTATAAAATTCTTGCTGACGGAGCCCACCAGTTCCGGTGTGGAAGTCAATGCAATGAACTTGAATGGTGCCACTGCGCTGGATACTTTGATACAAAGTCCGGCAAAACTATGTGACATGGAAATTGGAGAGATCCTTCGAGATGCCGGAGGCTTAAGGTCCAGGGATATCTCTCAGTCACCCAATAATCAGATTCTGACCCCGGCAAGTAACCGGACGGCACTGCCTCGTGCACAGAGCGAACGGGAAGAGGAAGACCATCGCTGGTTAAATGAGTATTCAAATACACTGATGGTGGTGGCCATATTGATAGCAACCGTAACATTTGAAGCTGGAAACAACCATTACAAGTGTACGACCCATAATACCACCCCTAATTGCATCGACGCGGATAGGTATTATATGTTCGTTTACGTGGACACTCTTGGGTTTCTATCATCTCTCACCATAATCGTGCTGATACTTGTCGGATTTCCTTTCCGACGGAGGTATCGGATAAGGGTTTTGACAGCGGTCATGATGATCGCAATCACTTCAGTGGCTTTGATTTTCTTGATGTTTCAGTTGCAGACAGACTTTCGAACTTCTCTTATAATTTCTTGGCTGACATTCATGGGCATGCTCATGGTGCGGCAGTTGGTTCGGTTTGTTAAATGGACAAGAGGGAAACCCCAATGGAGGTATATGATGCGGCATTTGATCAAGATCACAGTTATCGCTGTTTCAGCGGCCGTCATGGGTCTATTTTTTCAATGGGTAGGATTAGTAAGCATGCTTGCATTTTGGGAGTCAGTTAGGTTTGCTCGGTGGTTGCTTGAGAAGCGTGGATTGGTTAGCAGGAGAACAAGGGGAGAAGAAGAAGAAGCAAATGAACGTCTTTCCCAATGGAGGTATTTCATGGAGATCACGGTTATAGTTGGCGTAATGGTTGTCTTTAAGAAATATTTTGGATTAATAATCATGCCTGCATGGTGGTTGTTGCTTCGGTTTGTAAAATGGAAAAGAGGGAAACTCCGATATATGATGACGCCGCATTTGATCAGGAACGTGGTTATCGTTGTTACAATGGCCATCTTTGGAGCAATCTTAGGAGCAATTTTATATTGGTTTGAATTAATAAGCATGTCTAACTTGTCTGCATTGTGGATTGTTGTCTTTTTTGTGTATGCTTTATTGTGGCTCTGTGTTGGGTTTGCTGTATTGTTATCTCAGAACAGTGGATTAGTTGACAGGACAACAAGTGGGGAAGGAGATGAGAGAAACCCAGCAATCGAGATGTTTGAAACTTTGATGCTAGTCTAGAAGTTTTTACACTTTAGAGTTTAGACCACATCGGTTGTATACAACTATTTCCTTCTGTAATTTTCCTTGTTACTTTATTGGATTTAGAAGCTAAAGTCCGGACAGATTACAACACGTGATAATACTACTATATTTTCTCTTAATTATATAGTCTTGTATAAAGATTATCTATTTTAACATTTTAATTAAGTTAGAAGAAGAAGCGAATGAAGGATAGACGGTGTTAAATGAATGAAAAATCGTGACCCACCATATATATTAATTGAAGGGAATGGGTAGAGAAAGTGGTGGTGGTTCGTTTCCTCTTAAAGTTGCAAGATTCCTTTTAAGAGGTAAGAATTAGAGGAAACGAACAGACCTAATGATTCATTGTTTTGGGCCTTTTTTTTAAATTAAATTTGGATAGATATATTTACATGTCCTTATTATTTTTCTTAATAAGTTTTGCATTAAATTAATTAATTTTCTGGTCTAATACATAAAATGTTGGATTAATATTAAATATATATCTAGAGAGAAGTGATATACTTTAAATTAATATTTCCTCATCTAATATTACCATGGTTTATTGATACGATACGTCCCGTATCGGGCATACCGTATCGTATCTTTTGCAAAGGTCATTTCTAAGGTACATACCTTGTAACATTTTCTTAAAAAACAATAAAATGAACGTTTTGTTAGACTTCGTGCCCTAAGTTAAATAGTATGATTAACTTTGAAATCATTATGCTTGGATTTTCAGTCTTCGGGTTGGGCTCAGGCCAAGAAGGCCTAGGCCTAGTCTTTAGAGAGTCTGAACCCAATCTGAACTCAACCCAATCATACACATTCATACTTGCATATATATACATATTTGCATAAATAAATATAAGGAAAAATTCTCGATTAGTACCTTGTATTTTGGTCCCAATGCCACTTTGGTCTCCAAACTTTTAACACGTGACAATCCATTATCCATCGTTGATTAATTGTTAACCAGTTGTTAAGTGGCATTTGAAAAAGACACAAATGCCCTTCAAGCATTATTTAATTTCTTTATCAACAATCTAGACATTGACAAAAAAATTAACAGTCCCAAATCCTTACCTTTTCCATTCAAGAAAGTTGGGGTCATTTGAGAGGGCATTCTGGTGACCCCAACTTTCTTTAACAGAAGAGACAAGGATTTGAAACTGTTAATTTTTTGTCAATGTTTGGATGGTTGATAAAGAAAATTAGATTACACTCGAAGGGCATTTGTGTCTTTTTCAAATGTCACTTAATGGTTGGTTAATAGCTAGTTAACAACAGGTACTGGATTGTCATGTTTTAAAAGTTCAGGTACTAAATAGTCGCATTTTAAAATTCGGAGACTAAAGTGGCACTAGGCCCAAAGTACAGAGTACCAATCAGAAATTTTCCCTAAATGTTATATATGTATGTATGTATAATTTTAGATTAAATTCGTTGATTCAATGATGAACCCAAGCCCAACCTAAATTCACCAAATTATAGTGTGGGTTGGACTTGGGTTAAGAACATCAGGCTTAACTTCGAACTCGAGCCTTAAACCCAACCTTCAAGGATGGGCCCAGATTGACCATAAACCCGGCCCAACCCACCCGATTTGCACCCCAAAAAAACATAAGAAAGATGTCGTGTTTGCTTTTTATTAAGAGTGGACAGATGATATGAACCCAAGTAGGGTTGGATTCAACCGAGCTGAGTTGAATAGTATGAGGCTCGAGCTCGAGCTCGAGTTAAAACCTTGAGCTCGAGCTCGATTTGAAAAAAAATATATTTTATAAAAATTAATAATTATATATAAAAAAAATTTATTTGATATTTAAAAAAAATAAGATTTATAACATTTTTATTATATACATCATTTTCTATAATTATTTTACATTACATTATATTATATTATATTACATATAATATATAGAGAGAGAGAGAGAGCCAACTCTATGATCACCCACTCAGTGAAATCGGCTGCCGGCAGTCTTGGTTTCCATCAGTGAGAGTGCATCCCCGATCATTACCTTTGTCCGACAAAGGGGCTGATCCTGTCACTATGATCACCCACTCAGATGAATTCTCGGACTGTCCCAACATACCCAGGTTTTGACCCCCGCTAAGGATCTCACTGATTGGTACATCAAAGATAGCCCAATCCGACACCTAGTGCAGTATCATAATCGAGTCTAGGGGTCGGGTGTAACTTTCCAGTTTTGCCCATCAATCTCCAAGGTCCAGGGCAATACTGGAAGTCTGGTCCAGTTCAAAGATTCAATTAATCCTACACTGTATGTGCCTAGGGTCTCACCCTAGCAGCTGAGACAGGCCACCCCAACCGACTTGGTGGCACCACAGTGTCAGCCTTGTCAGGATAGGTCTCCCCAGACCGACCCACTGGCTGTGAACATTCTAAACTAACACGAGTCTCATTAAGTGTCTAGTTTAAGGGTATTACACAGAAACATACCAAGGGAACATGAATCAAATATATATCTTTATTCATTTACAATAAACTCATAAAGTACATCATTCTGATTGAAGCTAAGGGCATACAAAACTGTCTAACAACTCCCACTTGCACTTAGGTCCAATTAGGTACTAGCCGGAGTCCCATGCTTTCCACGTGTTTCTCAAACACTTTCTGTGATAGTGGCTTTGTCAATGGGTCTGCTACATTTTCCGCTGACGCTACCTTCTAAATCAGGACGTCCCCTCTACCAACAATCTCCCGCAGTACGTGGTACTTCCTCTCGATGTACTTCGACTTCGAGTGGGCTCGTGGCTCCTTAGCCTGAGCAATGGCTCCATTATTGTCACACAACAATGGGATGGGTGATGTGCTGGACGGAACAACTCCCAACTCGTGAACGAACTTCTTCATCCACACAGCTTCTTTGGCAGCCTCACTTGCGGCAATGTATTCGGCCTCGATCGTGGAGTCTGCAGTGGACCCCTGTTTGCTGCTTTTCCAGCAAACAGCACACGATCCTATCGTGAAAACATATCCAGATGTAGACTTTCTATCATCTGGGTCTGACTGGAAATCGACATCTGTAAACCCCTTGATCTGTAGTGAGCTACCGTCGAACACCAGACAAAACTCTTTTGTCCTTCGAAGGTACTTAAGTATGTTTTTCACAGCAGTCCAATGCTCCTGCCCTGGGTTGGCTTGAAATCTGCTTACTACACTCACTGCCTGAGCAATGTCAGGACGAGTGCACAGCATGGCATACATGATGCTTCCTACGGTAGAGGCATAGGGAACGTCTTTCATGCCATCAATCTCCTCAGAAGTCTTGGGAGACATCTTCTTGGAGAGAGTGACTCCGTGCCTGAAAGGAACATTTCCTTTCTTGGAGTTTTCCATGCTGTATCTTTTGACTATTTTGTCAATATAAGCAGATTGGGATAATCCAATTATCCGCTTCAATCTATCTCTATAGAGTCGAAGACCCAGTATATAGGAGGCTTCTCCAAGATCTTTCATGGAGAATTGCTGTGAAAGCCATACTTTCACTGTAGTTAACATTCCTACATCATTCCCAATGAGTAGAATGTCATCTACATATAGAACCAAGAAGGTAACCTTATCTCCACTGAACTTCCTGTAGACACAGGGTTCATCCGGATTTTGCTCGAAGTCAAACGATTTGACAGCAGAGTCAAAACGGATGTTCCAACTTCTAGAAGCTTGCTTAAGTCCATAAATGGATCTATTAAGTTTACATACCATGTTTTCCTGACCTGCAGCAATGAAGCCTTGCGGCTGCTGCATATAGATATCTTCAGTAAGATCTCCATTCAGGAATGCAGTTTTGACATCCATCTGCCAAATCTCATAATCATGGTATGCTGCTACAGCTAGCAGGATCCTAACGGATTTAAGCATGGCCACAGGCGAAAAGGTTTCCTCATAATCGATGCCTTCTTTCTGAGTGTACCCATTCGCCACTAGATGAGCCTTGAAGGTCTCAATCCTGCCATCGGGGCCCTTCTTCCTCTTGTAAATCCATTTGCAACTGATTGCTTTTACCCCGAAGGGTGGATCTACTAGAGTCCAAACTCCATTGAGTCCATCTTTGCCCATCAATCTCCAAGGTTCAGGGCAATACTGGAAATCTGGTCCAGTTCATAGATTCAATTAATCCTACATTGTATGTGCCTAGGGTCTCACCCTGACAGCTGAGACAGGCCACCCCAACCGACTTGGTGGCACCACAGTGTCAGCCTTGTCAGTATAGGTCTCCCCAGACCGACCCACTGGCTGTGAACATTCTAAACTAACACGAGTCTCATTAAATGTCCAGTTTAAGGGTATTACACAGAAATATACCAAGGGAACATGAATCAAATATGTATCTTTATTCATTTACAAGAAACTCATAAAATACATCATTCTGATTGAAGCTAAGGGCATACAAAACTGTCTAACTCTCTCTCTCTCTCTCTCCTACAAAATCATATATCTCGGCCAGACTTAGCTTGGCCACCAACAGAGTAAGCTTCTGATTCGAAGTTCGAGTCATCTACCACGTGAGAGTTGTCAGATTGTGCATCATCAATTGACATCGTCTATGGGAACACACTATGAAAATCTAAGTTCTCATCTTTAAGCATTTTATACTGATATCTATGGATTCATCAAGCAACCAACCCGCCAACAACAACAATAATCAAGTCACTAGAGGACACGAACAGCTCAGAATGATCCTAGAAGTACCTTTAGTGACTATCGTACAAATTAATGTACCTCTGACTCCACCAAGCATCCCTCCCACTCTAAACCCAACCTTGGCACTGTCTCATGTGGACATGCCTCCTCTCGCGGTCGAGCCCTCTGTGGCCCCTGTTGGAGTCGATGTGCACCAGTTCTATGACCTGGTACAATGTGTCCGTGGAATGAGCAACCAAATGAGGGCTTGGGAGGACAGGTTTGCCACCTTGATAGGGGGCAACAATAGCCACAACAGTAGCAAACCCAGCATCAGCCACAAAACCAGCGAACACAGCAGCCGCAGTCACAACAACGACAAAATGCAGGGCTAAACCTTAACTGGCTCCCACTCGGGTTCCTAATCAAAATCCTAACCAGATTCACAACCAGGTACCTGACCAGAAAGAGAACCAACTCCCGGTGGAAAGCCGAGCTACTGCACCCATCAGAACAGAAGCCACCAGTTCGTCTGAGTGGTCCAAAAGGAGGCATCGCAGACATACTCACCATGCCTCAAAGAAAAGTCAACTCGCTCCGTCTATGAGCGTGATGGACAAGAAGATTAAAAGCAAAGAAATCATCCAGGAAAGCACCTCATCTAGGCGGCCTATATCTCGCACCTCACCATTGACCATGAGATTCTTATAGCCTCACAACCATAAAACTTCAGAGCACCTAGACTTGAATCTTACAACGGAACAATAGACCCCATAAACCATGTTGACAGTTTCCAAGCCCTAATGCAATTACATGGTGCCAATGATGCGAGCTTGTGTATCACCTTTCCAACAACTTTTTGAGACACAGCTCCACTATGGTACTCAGGATTGGCCCCCGGGTCCATAAAAAGTCGGGATCAACTCACCAATCTATTTATCACTCACTTCGCCACCAGTAAAAGGCACCCCAAGTCTGCAACCTATCTACTGAATGTCATTCAATGACCCAATGAGACACTTCGTGAATACATCAAGAGGTTCGACTTGGAGTGTCTCCAACTCCCCAACCTTGACTTAGCCGTACAGCTCACCGCGGCAACGAACGATGTCTGTCACCCTAACCTACACTGGGAAATTGAGTTGAACCCCCCAACTTCTATTTAAGGTACCCAAACCGACCTCCCTATAGATAAAACTTAAGGGATGCCAAATTGCTTTTCAGCACTAAGGCACCTGGGCCGACCTCCCTGCAACTCGGCTGAATAAAACTTGTAGGGAATCTCAAATCGCCTCTTTGGCTCTAAGGCCCCTATGCCAAACTACTTCTACAAGCATGTTGGCCAACATAATTCATGCAACACAGTATTGAAAATACAAAATAAGAGAAGGCAGCATATACTAAAGCAAATTTCATTCATGTTGTAGAAGCAAGTACATCGAAAAAAAAGAGAGGAAAACCCTCAAGTAGTAAAGTTTGTAATAAAGGAGCACATAGGCTCCAAAGAGTATCTTATAGGAGCGCATAGACTCCTGGAAACAATAACTGAAGAAGAAACCCCGGTCGACCTACTCTTCATCACCGCCCTGCACCTTGTCATCAACATCATCTGCCTCCTCGCCCTCTTCTTTGCCATCTCCCTCCTCTTCCTCGTCAAGAGTCAAAGGCTCCTGGTCAACTTGCACCACTATCTTGTTCGGCACATCTCTGCACCTGGGCGTACACTGGCAATAGACAAAAATGTTTGACAGGTGCAACCTCAGCTTGGTGGATATCCTCGGTATACTTCGTCCGCCTCTCCTCCAACTAGCGTTCTTGGGTAGCAATGGTTTCTTTGACCTCGTTCAGCTTGCACTGCATCTCAGCACTCAACCTAATGAACCGTTGGCAATCTTGCTTAGCACCAAGCTGAATCCCTTGCGTCTAAGACTACAAAGCATCAATGTCAGCCTGCAGCTTGCATCTCTCTCTCAGGCCCGAGGTGACCTGATCCAGTAGAACCTAACCCATAGTGTTTGCCTACTAGAATAAGAAAAGTATAGTCAGTACAAAGGCCACAGAACAAGAGAATATAAGCTTCAGGAAGCAAAGAGACGAACTTGGAGGATGCATCGAGTCATCCTGGCACCAACCTCAGTAGGGTCCATGCCACGATAGAATTGCACATCCTCGGGGAGGAGCATACCTCTCCCCATCCGAAGGGCCACCTGGGGATCGTGAAGGCGGTCGAGCACAAAGATGTTGATGTTTGGAATGAAGTGGCGTATGTCTAAGGCGTAAGGGCAGACAGGACGTTCCTCTTGGCCAACCTGGAATGAAGAGGTGGTAGGATCCATAGGGACCTGTTCGACATTCATAGAGTCGTCGCCTCCCTCAAGGTCGATGACATTAGGAGCGAATGCCGCCGACCTTGCCTTGGCACTGTCCGAGGTCCCCTCCATTGACAAGCGTTCAACCCTCCTCTTCTTCCTAAACGTCTTCTTTGTTGCCGCCAAAAGTGATTCCATGCTCACCATATCTGAAGAAGAAAAGGAAAATATTAGCCGAGCTAAAATAAATTTCAAAGCAAAAGGCAAAGAACATGTTGGTCGACCAACCTACATGGATCAAGCCAGCCCGAATAAGCATATACTCCGCTAAAAAGTTTTCTACTTGAAACTTCCAGCGCGTGAGGCATTGAACCTCAAGTCGTAAATCTTCATCGAAATCTACGCTGAATTTCTGGCAACCCCTCTGCCATACAGTGTCCATGTTCCATCCGGTCCTATGAGAAAGGAAGAAGTATTTGTTTTTCCATTCTTTGACCTTTGAAGGAATGTCGTCTAATAGCTTATAACCGCGCGGAAGGGAAGGTAAAAGCAATAGGGCATGTGGGGGACTTTCTTCATGACACATAGCCTAGAAAAAATATCTAAGTCTAAAGGAAAATTGTGATGATGACACAAAGAAATCAACCTTACCAATGTTCAAATTTTGTTAGGGTGTAGTTGACCTAAAGAAACAACATAATACAAGGAAAGCAGAGGCCAACAACCAGCGCCTCCTCAATGACAAAGACCTCATCTCGGCTGTGACTCCAGGGAAGTGGTCTGAGTTGAGCTAGATGCAGTCGAATTCACTGGGTATTTGATATATAGTGTACAACTCAACTATACGCTTGTCGATTAGCTCAAAATGACCGAACGGGGTTTCCTCCTCTTGGGAATCCTCCTCCACCTCTAGTTGTGACGTTGAGGTCTCGGCCTAAGAGCCCTCCTAGTCTCGCGACGAGCCCCCCCCCCCCCCCCCCCCCCCCCCGTCTCGCCCATCTAAAATTCAAATATCTACCCTCATAAGGACCAGAAGACCTAGCTAGCTACAAAGGAACTGACTCACTAGTTGATGGGAGACAGAAGGCTAACACCGGCGACAAACAAACTCTAACGGGCAAGCAAACAGAGATTCTCCAACTGAGCTCTCCTCCAACCAATCACTCTCTCCCTAGTGAAAGCTCCAAAAATAGTGCGAGTGGGACCTCAATGGGGACCCCCAATTTATAGTCTGCTAAGAAGAAAAAATCAATGGTTGAAGCACGCTACCAGCAAATCAACACTGAGAAGGCATTACCGTGCGCAGACTATTTGAATTTTGAACTTTGCACGCCCATTTATCATGGCCCTTTCAAAATTTTAAAAGTCGAATTTTGTTGCAGTCCCGCCTACTCTCGACCTGGATCAGGTGGGCGAGCCGAGTGACTTACAAACCAACCGAACCAATTACCATATTGAGAGTTACTCTCTTCGCCGAGCTGACGTTGACTCAGGAGTGGGGGCAATGGATGAGGGGTAATTTGGTCCTTCGAATGACCTCACGACACGTGGCTTTCAAGTGACACCTCAGTGCTGAGTAAGCTGGTCACCTCGGTAGGTAGGCAAGTAGCTCCTCACTAGGACCGACCTAAAGGACCTCCGAACAAGGATCAACCTACCTTAGGGACTGGCCAAGCCAAGAAAGGTACTATAGGCGACCTACAAGGAATGCTCGCTGACTTGCCTCATAGATCCATTAGCAGACCGAGTTCTCCAAAGTATTAATGAGTTGACCATTAGGCAGACCTACCCGCATCACATGCATCAGTCAATCGTACGGACCTCAATCCTCTATGTAGATTACGTAACTGACATCATTACTCACCTGACTTAACGGAAATGGCTCCGCGAGAGCCTGAGACCTATTACAGGAGGTCTCAGACCACTCATACCTATATAAAGGTCTCATTTCCACCTGAAAAGCTATGGGCGATTAAGTTCTCACATTCCCTAATCTTCTAAGAACTATTCGCTAACTTAAGCATCAGAGTGCCCACCTCGGGTGAAAGCAACACGGGCACTCTAACTCTCTCTCTCCTATAGAATCATATCGCTCAGCCAAACTTAGCTCGGCCAAAGTCAACTCGTCCACCGGCATAGTGAACTTCCAATTTGGCATCCGAGTCATCTTCTACATGAGAGCTGTTAGATCATGCATCATTAGATATATAAGCAAGTGACAATTTTGTAATTGGATCGATTTCTTTGAAAGTTTTAGTGTCTAATACTAGAACTTGTCCAAAAGGAAGGCATTGTGATGAATTATGATTATATAGCAAGGGATTTTGCGTTCAAACTTGGTCCTAAAATTATTTTCAATTCAGCCCTCTCTATCAGTTCTATCAAAATCTACTTTAGAAAATTTACCCAAAATTTTAAGACACCATCTAACATTCAATCCGACTATTTTGGATTTGGATGATATATTTATATAATTGGATCGATTTCGGATGTTACAATTTACTTTTGATTATTAATTGGATCGATTTGGATTTGTCCCCATTTGATCTTATTAAAATTTGAATCCGATAATATTATCATATTTATTAATTTAATATATAAATTTTATATAATTATAGTTAGAATTGTAAAAATATATTCTATATATTATATTATATATGAATTTATATATAGTAAATTTAATATGTTATATTTATATTAATTTATTATATAAAAGTTGAAAAATAAATAAATTTTTAATTTTTCTAGTATATTAGAAAATTTATAGTTGAGTCAGATTAAATCCAAATTTGATCAAAGTTTATTAGGATTCGAATTTTGTTGTATCTGATGCCAATTTTGTTGTATCTGATGCAAATCCGAACCGATTACAGCCCTAGTTCTGATCCTTATTCCATTTTTGGGAGGATTTTAAAATTAGTTGATATCATTTTATTCCATTTGCATTAATGTAACCCATATAAATCTTATTAAGACTAGTCACCTAAATCGACTTTCTTTTTATTTTGATTGTTTTATTTGGCATAAGCGTCTCCTAAGTAGTAGGGGTGAGAATGGGTTGGTCGGTTTGGTTCCATGGTAGAACCTAGAACCTACCCTATAGGGGTCGATACCAGGTTTTGGAAGTAGAGCCTACCCTGTGAAGGTCGATTCTTACCTTGGTGGTTTTGGGGTTGATTCCAAGGACTACACATGGAACTTGCTCTTTGTTTACTCTCCCCCTTGAAAAAAACATGTTCCTTAAAAACTTTATTTTAATAAATATGACATATATAGTTTAAAGCTTATACTATCTTTATTGATTAAATTATTTAATATGTAGACTATTATTATATGGTTCAAATTTATAATTTAAATTTAAATTTTGTAAATATTACCTTTTACATTACTTATTATACACATTCAAATATTAAGATGAAAACAAGTGATCAAATCACTTAAAGTAACTTAATGGTCAAGTGAGACCATGACCTTTGTAACTATGAGTGCTTGGGTTCAAATCTTTGCATCCCCAAAAGCATTCCTGGGTTTATTTCAAGGCAAGTTCAGTTCCATGGCCAATTCAATGGGTCGGTTCAGGTAGGGTAAACCCCTAGACCCTGGAATCGGCCTAAGTGGGTTCAGCTCCAAGAATTTGGAACTAAACTCTACCCTTTACCAGATCGAGTAGTGTTAGTTCAAGGCCAATTCAAGGTCAGTGCCATTCAGTTCCGAGTAGAACCTACTCATTGCTCACCCTAGGTTGTATATGGTACATTGGTGTTTTAACCTACAATATTTTGAATTGAAAGACCATTTATACTTAAAACGTGAACACCATTGTTGGTACTTGAATCTTGTTTGGTGAGAAACCAGTGTTTATCAACCATGTCAGAACCACATTAGTTAGGGAGTTGAAGATTTTCTTTCCAAAAACATGAAACTGATGTTTTGTGAAACATCACCTAATAAGGATTTCCATGCAAAATGTGTTACAGACTTCGATCAAATAGAAAATTGATTGTTAAACTCAAAACACCTACATAACATTGATATGGTTAGGGGTGGCAATTTTTCACCCAACCTGCTGAACCCACCCAACCCACCTAGTATCTAACCCACCCAACCCGCCCATTTACTTGGTGGGTTGTGTGATCAACCCATCATCCAACCCACTCATTTAAATGGGTTGGGTTGTGGAAAACCATTGGGTTAATCGTTACAGACATAAGTATTAATTCCCTAGACTTTTTTTTAAATTTTCTTCATTTGAATTAAATAATTTATAATTAATGCATTATTTTTGTATTAATTATTAACTAAATTTAGTTTTGTCTTAAATCAACACACTTCACCCAACATAAATCCAAATCAATTTGACCCGAGTCCCGGACCAGTTCAACGCGGTCTGACCCGACCCAGCATCGACTCGAATCCGAAATAGACCCCGGGCGGGATGGTTCGGTATCACTTTCTTTGCTTGGTTTGGGTCATCTGGTCCAACCAATATTAACATAAACTGACCCGACCCAGCACAAGTTGATCTGGGTCGACCCGAATCTAAAATAGACCATGAGCGTCGGACGGGATGGTTCGGTGTCCACACACTTTGCCCAGGCTGGGCCATCCGGTCCAACCAATACCCACACAACCCGACCTGAATCAGGTCTGACCCAATTTACTTATGTTGACTCGCTTCGGGTCAGTCGGTTCGGTTCCAAACCCATGCACAAACCCGATATGGGTTGGTCCAAGTCAATTCACCATGACCAAACCGGCCCGATCCGGTCATGATCCAAATCTAAATGGTTCAACCACCCTTGATGTGGTTAGCTCAAAGATAATCCAATTAGATAGTTCAAGTAGGTATGACCGGTTTGAACCTAAGTGGTTTGATCAAACCCGAAATCCGAACATAGTCAAATGGCTTCACCGCTTGTGTAAAAATAACATGCATGTAATGTGATTTGAACTTCACAACTTGTGTAAGTAGTAACTACTATACCACCAAGCTATGACCAACTTATTTGTTAAGAGAGAGAGAGAGTTTGTTTTTTTTTAAGTCCATAAATATAAGATTAATGGGTTTGGGCAGGTTAGATTGGGTTAAAGCGGGTTTGGGTTGAATCCAATCCATTTAATTTTATATAATTGGATCATTAATGGGTTGGCAGGTTAGATGGATTGAGTTGAAGCTCAACCCAAACCAAACCCAACCCAACTCGCCCAATTGCCACTGCTGGATATAGTGGCATTTATACTTAAGATACCAACCGTACCAAACAGTCCCGTAGGTGGGAACCTACGGTTTATACCAGCTGATTCTTTGGTTCCAAAGTCTACTAAAAAATCCTCAGCATAGGAGGATTCTACAATCCAGTACTGGCGCAAGCATGGAAATCAATCCCCATTTAACCTAAAAGAACTGCCAAGACTTACAAAAGGACATTTGAGAATAATCTCATCTGGAAAAAAATAGGATTAACTGTAATTGGATTTGAATGTATACGATTCGAGCCAAAAAAAAAAACGAACTAATGAGAAATGCTCACTATGAAACCCTAATGATCTCTTTTTCTTGCTTTGGTTAGAAAATGTAATGGTAAATCCCTTAAACTATCTCTAAGTTTTAGGAATTGGACTGTTTGCTAAATCCCTTAAAGTACCCTAGGTTTTTTTTGCAATTGACTAACTCTACCCCTATCAATCCCTATTATGAGGATGTTGTCACACTTCTATGTTTGGCATTAATGCTGATTATTCCTTATCGACTTTTCAAAATTTGGTGATTTTTGAAATCAGTGTCTTTCAAAAACAGTAAATTTTATTTTTTTGTATCATTTCAGCCATGTAAGTAGATTTTTGAGTATCAGCTCGAGTCTATTTGATAATGACTCTCAAGGGCCAATTATTTTTGTATTAGAGTTATCATGATGTTGTGTCATCCTCAAAAAAATAGGAATAAAGAAATCACCAAAAAATTGTGATTCCTGAAAAGGACTGATTTTAAAAATCAATTTTTGGCCGATTTCTCAAAAATCACCAAAATCAGTCAATTAAACAGAAATCTCATTGCCAATTCCTCTAATGCTGATCTAGCTCTGGCATGGCAGTGATTTTCAGAAATCATCATCAATGCCAAACATCTCCATGTGATTGCACGTGACTGTCGTACTTTATTCCAAACCCAAAATTTTCCCTTTTGTGATTGAACCCTTCCTTTTCTTGTCAAATTTCCAATTACAAGATGTCTATCTGCCCCTTTCTCTTTCTCACTGATTTCCACTAGAAATCGGAAGAAAAAATGATCCATCTCAAATGTTTCAGGCCCTTATTCGAAAGAACCCAAAGGCATCAGGGTTATTTACCTTTCCTAACAGTGTCTCCTAATAAATACCTCCTAGAGAAAAAACTGATCGTCTTCTTCATCCAACAGATCAAAATAGATCCTACTAAACTTGATCTAGTCCGATCCAAAATATTTGTGATATTTCAAAAATTTTCAAAGATTATGCCCATTGAATCAGTTTTTTTTTTTTTTTTGTCTGCATTAGTCTAATGAGGTTGCATCATCAGCTAATATTCTATCCCATGAACTGTGGCAACTGCCGTCGTCATCTTAATATCAAAGCTGTCACGGTCACCACTAAGTGTTGGCTCAGCATCAGGTCTTCTGAAGATACAAATAGCAATGGCTTTTCAATTTTTGGAAGGAAGAACAGAGAACATGCCTCTTCTCAGTCTTTTCTTTAGAATCCCCTTTATTTTCTACCCTCTAGCTTGAAACCAGAGGGCTGCCTGAAACTATTCTCGACTCCTATCCCATGGGACCACTTCATTCTTCCACTTTCCATCTAAATCCTCTATTGCTTATCACCTTAAATGGTAAATAGGCTTTAACATTCTTCTTGATGGCTGATCAGTGTTATAAGTGGGTTTTGTTTCTTTATGGTTCGTGTTCCGCGATCAACAATCTTTCCTTGTCAACCCTAAACCTAGAAAGAAATATAGACCCATGTTAATATCTCGGATCAAGCATTGACACCATCAATTTCCCCTGGCTTCTCATTGAATCACAAGTAGTTCGTTGTTACTAAGATGTAGTTAGATAATCGGTTGTTTGTTCATCTCTTTTAACCATTACATACTGTCTCTTCAATTCATGCTAACTGTGGAGTTGTTAACAATGCAGACTTTGATTTAGTTTTCATAGAACTCCAATTCAGGTTAGAGATTCTATAGCTAAAAGGTGTTGGGGAGCACATCGCTGGATGATTAACGATTCTTTCTAATCTTAATAGTTCAAAAATTTATCTAATTTCTGTTGTTATTTCCCTTCATAGGATGGTTTAATGTTCCAAGTCCACATTATGAGTTTTCTCCCATCGGCTTGCACAGGTTGGCCGAATCGTAGGATAGTTTAGAGTTCTGTGATCGAATTTTCAAGAGATTTCGAGGGTTTTGAATTTTGATTTAGTTCTAATACTGCCACTAAGCGTGGTATAGATTTGAAAATTTGAAAAATAATAAAGGGTGAAATAGACATTTTAATATTTCAGTCGATATAACAAATATACTCATACAGCCGCAGAGGCTAACGACGGCAACACGACTAACCAGAGAAAACCCTAGAATCAGTTCTAAGTCTGACTCCTGAGCAAAGAGCAAGACGAGAAGGACCTATGTTTTCATTTTTCTTTCAGCGTATGATCGATGCCTATCTATTATTTGGTCTGTTTCTCAACTAAGATGATAAAATAGCATCAGACGAGATAAGAAAGAGATATACAAAAGCCAAGTATAACCTGTTTCGACCAACGCAGAAAACTCCGCCAGATTTGGAAAGAGTCCAGCAAAATTTAGTGGAAGGTCGAGATCGATATAGGGAGCTGCATTCATCTCTAAGGCACGGTATGTACAAACAGGCCAAGAGCCAAACTCCAGTCCCGGTACAAACCCCTATAAGAAACAGAAGAACAAGAAGGACATTCATCTTTTCGTGTTTAACCAACTAAGAACCCTAACTCGATTGCTTCACAGACAAACCCTAAATCCCTAATACCTTATTCGCAAACCCTAACTCTAGCGGTTTGGCCCCAGAATGGAGAAGTCGGGCGACTCCTTGAAGCTCAAGCTACACTACTATATATAGCCATCGAGGATCAGCACACACTCCTCAAATTACGAATGTACCCTCCACATTTTTATTACCAAAGTACCCATTGGGCCTGGATGGGCTATTATGGGTCTATGGGCATCATCTCAAAATATACTGACACTATATATGGGGTCAATCACAAGCCGTCCATCACTGTGATTGTAAACAGATTGGACTAACACAGGAGTACAATTCTATAACGGGATACTGGTTGCTCTGTTTTCATTCCTTTGAAAGTGGAAACTAATTTCAAGAAGAGAGGCCCGTATGGCCCAAGCCGTTAGTAAGGGGGGCGTTCTACAATATGAATTGTTTTTCTTATTATCAGTTTCAAAAATAAATCAAAACCATTTCTTTGAAAACAGATTGTTTGTTAAAACAAAAATATAAGAAATATCTTCTTGATTGTGTATGTGTTTTCTGTTTTAAAAACTGAAATTAAAAATATATTCTTGAATCTAGTTTCAAAAACATATTTTCATCTAGTTATTCAATATCATATTTTATAAATCATATAATTTTTATACTAAAAAATTGTTTTTGTTTTAAAAAACAATTTTTGCCAATTCCAAAAACATGTATTGTTTTTTTGAAACAAAACCAACTTGCTTTTTCCTTTGAAAACAAAAACTGAGTTCAAACAAGTGAAAACAATAACATCTATATTGTAGAACGTCCCCTAAAACTGCAATGACAATCCATCAATTGCCACCACCAATGCCATGTGTTATTTGTCTTGGAATTGTGAGGGTGGAGGGAGTCCTATTGCAATTCATCATGTTTAATTTAAAGACTCCTTAAAGAAGTGAAACCTTCAATTCCATTCATCATTGAAACCAGATGTACAATGAACAAATCTCCAAAACTCTTTGGATCATTGAGGCATGTACACTACCACATTGAACTTGTTCATGGTCATAGTGGGAACTCCGACAACATCAATATGACAGTGTCATAGTGGGAAGCATTCTTTTTCGTTCCCCTAGTAGCAGTAATAGGGGTGGGAACTTTGGCAATATTAGTAGCATCCATATTGGTATTGATACTATCATATTGCGACTGAACATCGTTAATATTGAACATGTTGGGGAATTGGTTACAGTATGAGGAAATGGCCATTCTTTTACTTTAAAAAATAAAAATTAATTTAATTGCACTACCTAAATTGTCAATTCAAAATCTCAACTTGATTTCAACAGTTGAAGCCTCCAAACCACCTAAATTGCTAACTTGGAGTACTTGAGCAAGCCTTTTTCTTGTTAAAATTTGAATAAAGTTGAGAAATTGGAGAGTAGAGAGATAGTATGAGAAATAGTGTAATGAAAATGGTGGAGGATATGGGCCAGTATTTATAAAAATTGAAATGAATTCAATTGTCCAAAATACTTTGAAAAACTAATCATTTTTTAGTTGATGGGAGGAATATTTTAATTATTATAAAGCCATTTATCATTTTATCCAAATGCCTCCAAACTAATTGGTATATAACTATTGGAGGCATTATTGTCATTTTCTCCCCCAAAGCTAAAATATATAAATACTCCCCTATATATCTATTTATAGCTGTTAGAGGTTATGGAAAAAATCCAAAAAATAAAAGCAAAAACTAGCTGATATGTTAATTTATATGAAGTTCAGGTAACAATTAAGGCATGATGTGAAGACAAGGTCAAGTTCTTATATAGTTAGCAAGAAAAATGTTATTTGGTAATTGGTAAATAGTTCATATAAACATCCGCTTAGTTGGACCAACATTGTTAAATGGCATTTTCATTGAGTGCACATCTATGTTTACAGTACTCTCTTGTGATGCCCCAATAACAACCAATCACTCGCATGTTTAGAATGGTTCATAGTCGTTGGCGTGTTCGTGTCTCGGGGATTGCGAGAAATTTCTGTAATTAGCTTTACCTCTTTGTTAACCTTTTATAAGTTGTCTTTATCAGTTCTTTAGTTCGCATGTTATTCATTCTTGCCCATTCTTGGCTAAAATGAGCAAGAATTATGACAAACCGTGGATGTTTGCAATGACAAAAGAAAAACTCTACGTAGATGTGTAGGGCGTGATGATATTAGGACAGAATGAAAAATAGAGTTGCCAGGGAACCTCCTTATTTCCATATATTAAATATGAGATAGATTTATATATTTATAGACGATGGCGAGGTCGGTTGGTTGGGATCTTGAATCTTGTATAGCTGTCTTGTCAAGTCAGCAGGTTTGGTTTTAACCGCCTAACTGCCGTGTGTCCTCACTAACACCCCCTCATGTTGGAGTCTGATATGCCTAACTTGGATAGGAGAAAATGGAATTAATCTGCACCAAGAGCTTTGGTGAACAAGCTGGTAGGCTGGGATTTGGTAGAAAGATGTCGTAGCTGAATGGTCTTCTTCTATACATGTTCCCAGACAAAATGATAGTCTATGTCGATGTGTTTCGTTCTCTCATGAAACACATGATTGGTGGCTATGTGTATGGTCGCTTGACCGTCACAAGAGTTGGATGGGTTGTGCCAATGAGAGAGTAAGGTTACGAAGAACATGTAGTAGCCAAATCAACTCGCTTGTAGCCATTGCCATAGCCTGATATTCGGCTTCAACAGACGAACGAGAGACTGTTGCTTGTTTCTTAGTCTTCCATGAGAGAAAAGATGCTCCCAACAAAGTAACATATCTAGTTGTGGAGCGATGTGTTAAAGGACACGTAGCCCAATCTGAATCACAATAAGCATTAAGAGACAAGGCTGAAGAGGAAGAGAAGAAGATGCCTTGTGTTGGATCAACTTTGATATATCGAACTATCCTTTTGGTAGCCTATATGTGTTCCTCTCGTGGGGCATGTAGGAATTGTGAAAGCATATAAACCAGAAAGCTGAGTTTAGGTCGTGTAATGGTCAAGTACACGAGGCATCCCACCAATCTTCTATATTGCGAAGGATCTTCTAGTAATGGGCTATCCATATCCACAAACTGTTGTTGTTGTTTCATGGTATGGGATATTGTATTAGACTCAAGCATTCCAGTCTCCGTAATGATGTCCAAGGCATATTTATGCTGGCAAACAGATATACCCGAGTCCATCCTAGTGATTTCCAAGCCCAAAAAATACCGAAGTGAGCCTAAATCCTTGAGATGGAGGAATTCGTTGACGTGGGCTTTGAGGGCAACAATTCGAATTGGGTCGTCTACCGCAATGACTAAGTCATCAACATTTACAAGAATAGCCATGAAGGAACCAAGTCAATTGTGTGGATGTGAAAAGAGAATAATCTGTTACAGACTGAGTTAACCCAAATTTACGAAGAGCGTCAGCAAATTTCTCAAACCAGCAGTAGGATACCATCTTGTCACGAGGGTAGTTCTACAACGGAAGACACCCGTGCGGCGTCCAAGCAAAGGCAGGCCAGGACAAGCCTTATGTGTGCTTGGAGGCTAGGAGTTGCCCGGAGAGATGGCTCCACCAAGGTCAGTAGCACTGGATCATGACCTCAAGTCGCATGGCCGGGGCATTCGGCTGGCTTTGGCTGGTCCATGGGAGGCGCCACTTACGTGATAAAGGGGGAAGGCCACGATGTGAGGCGACTGGGCACCGATGTGATGGGTCTCCTATATGCCTATGATGATGGGCACCTGTGTGCTATGTTGATAGGCGACCGCTTAGCCGAAACACACCCGTGCGCTAGGGGCAATGGGATAGCTCATTCAGTTTAGGCAAGGGGCTGGTGTGGTGAAGGGTCATGCTTGAGCCAAGCCCGCATGCCAAGACTCCCTTGAGTGTCGGTAGCATAGTGCCGGTCCATGCACTGTCCCCATGAGCATGTGTGCACCCATGAGGAACCCTGGTAGCCATGCTTGGCTCTTCTTGTGAATGGGCATTTGTGTCCCGCGCCATCCACTAGATTGCCAGTTCTTGGGCTCGCCTGGCAAACCCGGGTCTCGCCTATGTTGGCGTCCATTTATGAGGACGAAACCATTTCACCATGCCGACTTGCCTCGACTTCATCCCCTGTGTTGAGGTTACTCAAACTGCGCAATAGCTATGCCGTTGAAATGTGTGAGAAGGGCCCTCGAAGAAATTGTGTGGTGCTTCGCGAAGGTCTACCCCATGTATCATCATTACCTCAAGGCTTGACCGTCTTCTTGGTAGCTTTTCGGTGGTGCTACCGAACACGATGTGATAGGTCTACTCCTGCTGTTGGCGTGTGTCCTGTGTGTACCCTTTCACCATGCTGGCCTGCAGACTTCACCTCGCTGTGTTCGGGTTACTCAAACCTAGCCATGGCTTATGCTCTGTTGGCCCTCAAAACTACACTTCACCTCACCGGTTTGGGCTACATCTTCGCTCCGAGGGGGCCCCAATGTTTGATGCCTTAAGGAGATCTGACCAAGTTGTGCGCGAGTGTGACAACTTTTACCCATGATGTTGTCGAACATGCACTCGCCTTGTGATGTGCTCTGTTGCTGCGAATATTCTGCCTTGTTGTAGAGCTGAGCAAGTCCTCCGATGCATTGTCGGTGTAGGGCCGCCTTGCTCCAACAGCCAGTGTACCCACATTCCTATCATTCCAATATTGTGGCTTCAACCGAGGACTCGTTTTGTGCAAAACTGCCACTTCAGTGATATTCCTTGACCAACTGTCGACACCAACCAATTTTGGACTACTGTCCCCGCCTTAGTAGTGCCTCAGACAAAGCTACAGAACAATGGCTCATCCGTCATGAAACCAAGATGTAGGTGCACCGCCCACAGCTCACTAAAATGAACAACAACTGATGTTCGTGAGGAAACATGGCACTCCCCCACTCAAACCACCACAATATGCCTTCCATGAAAAGGCTCATGCGTCTGCCCCCGCATGAGCACAGCAACCAATGCGTCTGCCCCTGCAAGGGCGCTGTTTTGGGGTCATTGGAATGGGGACATGATGAATGGCCTCTTGCCAGGCCTGATGTGATTTGTTTGCTTGAACCCAGGTGGAAGTGCCTAGGGACCACACCCCACAATGTGTTATTTGTCAAGATGACCACTTCAACTAGCTCTGTGCTAATCTGCTTTGACAACTGCGGCAGCAATTGGCTAGCTCACTCTGATACCAACTGTCACAAGCCTTATGTGTGCTTGGAGGCTAGGTGTTGCCCGGAGAGATGGCTCCACCAAGGTCAGTAGGACTGGATCATGACCTCAAGTCGCATGGTCGAGGCACTCGGCTAGCTCTGGTCGGTCCATGGGAGGCGCCACTTACGTACTAAAGAGGGAAGGCCATGATGTGAGGCGATTGGGCACCGATGAGTGGTGATTGGGCACCGATGTGATGGGTCTTCTGTATGTAGATGATGATGGGCCCCTTTGTGCCATGTTGATAGGCAACCGCTGGGCCGGAACACACCCATGCGCTAGGGGCAACGGGATAACTCATTCAGCTTAGACAAGGGGCTGGTGTGGTGAAGGGTCATGCTTGAGCCAAGCCCGCATGCCAAGCCTCCCTTGAGTGTCGGTAGCGCAGTGCCGGTCCATGCACTGTCCCCATGAGCATGTGTGCGCCCATGAATAACCTTGGTAGCCATGCTAGCCATTAACCAGGGCCGCCCCGCAAGGGATGATGGTGTAGGAGTGCCAAGGTTAGGCACCCAAGGAGGTCGACCACCCCTCCTCAAAGAGTACGTTAAGATTTTGGTGGTCTGCTTTAAGATATCATCAATTCTCTCAAAAATCTTACAGACAAAAATGATGGTGATCCCTTAAAGTAAGTCTGCCAAGCGTAGGCAAGGCTAAGCATGTGTCAGACCCTGACAATCTTGCAGTGATAAGCAAGTTAATTAACGCCAAGCCTCTGTCGGCACAAGTCTTGACGGATGGAGTAGAAACGATTCTGCACCTGCGTATACAATATAATCAGTTTGAAGCGTTTAAGCTGCTGCTTCAAAGTGTAGAGGATAAAGACTACTATCTCAAGTCCAAGACAATGATGTTAACACCCTTTTGCATCTTTCTGTTGCCAAGCGGCAAATCCAGGCATGTAATTCGTTCGTTTGGTTTCTTTATTAGCAATCCTTCATTTTCGCTTTTCTGGGTTGTGATTTTTTTTGTAAAATTAAAATGTGCAGACTATAAAATTCTTGCTTACCGAGCCCACCAGTTCTAGTGTGGAAGTAATGGTGCTACTGCTTTGGATGTCTTAATACAAAGTCCAGCAAAACTATGTGACATGAAAATCGGAGAGATCCTTTGAGGAGCCGGAAGTTTAAGAGGCAAAGATCCGTCTCAATCTCCCCATATTCAGATTCAGATCCCAACAAATGCTGAACCCCAGAGGGCACAACCTCGTGCACAGAGCAGGCGGAAGAAGAAAGATCATAGTCTTTGGTTAAAGAAAAATACAAACACACTGTTGTTAGTGGCCATATTGATAGCAACCGTGACATTTGAAGCCGAAACCAAACCTCCCGGAGGAGACTGCACCGATCACACTGTTTTCGCCTGTTAATTGCAGTATCTCTGAGCATAATCGTGTATTCGTGTGTATGTGGACACTGTTGGGTTTCTATCTTCTCTGAGCATAATCGTGTTGATACTGGCCGGATTCCCTTTCCAACGGAGGTATCTGTTTTGGGTTTTGACGGTGATCACGATGATCGCAATCACTTCGGTGGCTTTGCTTTTCGGCATTTGGATGTTTTTCATGCAGCCATACGCTGACGCTTATCAATTCTTAAGATATCTTCTACTTGTAGGGTTGGTGGGCATGCTTATGCTGCGGCAGTACTTAGTCCGGTTTGTTGAATGGACAAGAGTGAAACCCTTTGGTTGTAATGCAAAAAAAACTTGCACTGATGCAAAATCATGGCCGTGCAAATGGTTTGAGTGTAAATTCTGACTTATTTTTGTTTCAAATTTTAGCTTATTTTGTCTCATTGCAGTACAGATTAAATAAATTAATTAAGACATGAAACGGAATAAAGTAAAATCCAAAACAAAATTAAACAAGAATTTACATTTTTTACATTTTCACTCCCATGCATTTATATTAGGGCAAATAAATTTGCACTGCAACCAAACACAGCCTAAGGAAGCATATGATGTGGCATTTGATCAAGATCACAATTATCCTTGCTACAACAGCCGTCTTGGTCTATTTTTAGATTGGGTAGGATTAGTAAGCATGCTTGCATTTTGGGGCTTAGTTGGGTTTGCTTTGTGGTTGCTTGAGAAACGTGGATTGATCGGCAGGAGAAGAAGAGAAGAAGAGAAGAAGAGGAGCACTTTCCCGATGGAGGTCATGGTTATAGTTTATCATAATGGTTGGCTTGCAGCAGCCACTAGGATTGACAATCATGCTTACACTGTGGGTGTTGGTTGAGCGACAGTGAGGGAGTGAGAGAAGGCCAAGAGATGGTTTGACAATCCTTAATCCTTTGGGCTCAGTTTGGATGGGGTACAAATACAAATACGTAGAGTGCAAAACTTTACATTTTTTATTATTTTGTATGTATTTATACTGTATAAATATGTAGAGGGTTGACAATCATGCTTTCATAGAGATGGTTTGATATATATAAGGAAGGCCAAGAGATGATTTTTGGTTTGATACTAGCCTTAGTTGGCGTTTGATCAATCTGAAATCTGAAAAGATAAAAAGATATTAACGACATCTGAAATCTAAAAAGAGACATTGATGTTTTTTGACTTTTTAGAAGCTCTGAAAGAGAAGGTCGTGTGTGTTGGATCAAACCTTCAGCATCTGAAATTCCTTAATTTTACTACTTTACCCCTAGAACATACTATTTAATAATTTTGAGTTCAATTTGTACTATTTCATAAAATATAATTTATTAAATTCAAAATAATATTGAGAAATATGAACAAACTATGATAAATTATGAAAGAATTAAAAAATTATTAAAATAAGAATAGATTTGAAAATAAATACTAATTTGTAATTTAAAAATAAATTATTAAAAGTTAAAATAATAATAAAAATAGTAATAAAATCCATGAAGCAATGAAAAAATATTTAATAATTATAAAATTATTAAGTTAAACCTATTAAACTATTTAATAATTAAAATTTTCAAATAATTAATATAAATAAAAATTATAAAAAAAATTAGTTTATTAAAATAAAAATAAAATTGGAAATACATATGAAATTATAAATTAAAAATAAATTATTAAGAACTAAAATAATAATGAATTATTAAGAATAAAATTTGAACATTGCTGCTGAGAGGGAAATCGAATGTCACTGCAACTCTTTGTAGCAGCGGTGGCAAGAAGACAAGGGGGGGAGAGAGAGAGAGAGAGAGAGGGAGGGAGGGAGGGAGAGGAAAACATCGCTACCAAGAGTTGTAGCTGCGGTGGTGGGAAGACAAGGGGGGAGAAAGAGAGAGGGAGAGAGAGAGAGAGAGAGAGAGGAAAAGGGAGAGAGGGGGGAGGGGGGAGGGGGGAGGGGGGAGGGAGAGGGAGAGGGAAACACCGCTGTTAAG
This sequence comes from Nelumbo nucifera, assembly GCF_055504915.1. NCBI lineage: Eukaryota > Viridiplantae > Streptophyta > Magnoliopsida > Proteales > Nelumbonaceae > Nelumbo > Nelumbo nucifera. The sequence continues at coordinate 53,897,600 of NC_142656.1, read as the reverse complement.
AGTTGCAGTGCTGGTGGTGTGAAGACAAGGAGAGAGAGAGAGAGAGAGAGAGAGAGAGAGAGAGGTTGTGGGAAATCAAATGTCGTTGCAACTCTTTGCAGTGATAGTGGTGAGAATACATGGGAGAGAGAGAAGGGGGAGGGAAATGGAAATGCCACTACTAAGAGTTGCAGCAGCGGTGGCTGGAAGACAAGGGGAGAAAGAGGGAGAGGATGAGGGAAATCAAGGATCAGCATTTTTGTCTTTTAACATGGTTTGAAAAACGTTTGAGTGCATTAAGTTATTGGCTTGCCTCTTACAAATTCAAATCTAAAAATGCATTTCATATCCAAATTTTTAGACTCAACCCAAACATAAGTGGCGTCTAAAAAGCAACATTTTCAAATTTCAGAGATCTGAAAAGTGTTGCCAAATGCCACCTTAGACTACATGTTGTATAGAACTGTTCATTCTATAACTTTCCTTACTACGCTATAGGAATCTATATCTATACAGTATCCTAAAAGCAATTGTTCACATCAGACTTCTCATATTATTTCCCCATTCTTTTAGAATTTTGTGGCCTTTTGAATTTAAAAATAAAAAATTAAGTATGAGGCTCTTTAAGTCCATCCATAACTAATGGTAGACTTCCATATCTAGTGACCCCCCCCCCCCCCCCCACCAAGCTGATCTGTAAGGCAGGCTTGGAGTGAGCAAATGGGTAGGTTCTACCTGAAACTGAATGGAACCGACCTCTAAGTGACCTTGAACTGACCCTACCAAATTTGTTATATGGTAGGGTCTGGTACCCCCACCCAAGAAAGTTCCAGGGCCTAGGGGTTTTACCCTACCTGAATTGACCTAATGAACCAACCTCGGTTGTCCTTGGCAGAACCTGCCTTGGAACCAGACTTGCCTTGAAATAAACCTCAAAATACTTTTGGGGGTGTGAAGATTTGAACCCAAACACTTATGGTTACAAAGGCCATGGCCTCACTTGACCATTAAGTTACTTAAGTTGTTTGATCATTTGCTCTCATTTTAATATTTGAATGTGGTACAATAAATAATGTAAAAGGTAATACTTACAAAATTTAAATTTAAATTATAATTTTTGAACCATATAATGACAATCTATATATTAAGTTAATTACTCAATTTAATCAATAAAGATGATATAAGTTTTAAACTATATTATATTTATTAAAAATCAAGTTTTTAAAGAACATATGTTTCCATTGATGCTTCATTTTTTTGAAGGGAGGAGAGTAAAGAAAGAACAGGTTCTATGGGTAGACCTTAGAACCAACCTTCACAAGGTAGGTTCTGATTCCAAAAACCTAGAACCAACCCCTACAGCATAGATTCTAGGTTTTGCCATGGAACCGAACTAAACCGACCCATGCTCACCCCTAGGGTAGACCACACAAAGCTTGTGTTGGTGTGAAGAGAACAATGGAATACCAAGAGGCTTGGTCAGAATATTGGCAACTTAATCATGAGAAGAGACATGTAGTGAACATGTAGCTTCTATTTCGCAACTTGATCACGAACCAAATATGGCTTTAATTGACTCGGTGAAGGCCAATTTTAGCTTTTCAAATTTTCAACATAGTGTTAGGGGCTTTTTATATGGGATCCACCTCCCAATGCAAGAAGTTACCAACTGAAAGCCCTCTTAAATGGCCACTTAATAGGCAGGTGACACTATAAGAGCTCAATGGCTTCTTAGTTTTTCTCACCTTTAAAACTCTTGAAATTCAAAAGTCTCTTTAAAGAAGAAAAGACTCTTACTAACAAGCTCTCAAAAACAACTAAAAACTATTATTATTTAATAATAATAATAGTTTTTAGTTGTTTTTGAGAGCTTGTTAGTAATTAATTGTTTTTGAGAGCTTGTTAGTAATTAGTTGTTTTTGAGAGCTTGTTAGTAATTAATTAATTACATAAATTAACAATTATATGTTTCATAGTTAATTAATTAATTAAAATAATAAATTATTAAAAAATTAACGAATAATAAAATAAATATTACTTGATAGTAAAATAATTAAATAGGTAACCAAATAATATGTAGATAATTAGTAAAATAATAATAATATCTAAATATTACTCTATTATTATTAATTATTTTAAAATCATTAATTAATTAATAATTATGTAATTGTTTATTTTAGATATGTATTAATTAATAATTGCTCAATTCTTTAAAATATCCAATCATTTATAATTTTTCATCAATTTCATTATTTATAAATTATTTTATATTTATTTTATTAATTATTAATTTATTTGTTGAATAATTAAACAAACTTTCTCCTCTTGAAGGTTAAAACGGTCAATTGACATCTTTTAAAATTCATTACATAACAACAGTACTTCATAACTAAGAAAAGTTCAGCAATTCCAGATCAATGCATCTTGGAAAAAAATTAGAGGTTTTTATACTTCAGTCCACCTTTTAGACGCTTTCAATCTCAAACTTTCAAGAGACAAACAGGCCCTACGTATTTGTATTTTTACAATTTTATCCCTTCTAAAACTGAGCGTGGAGCAAATCCTTTTTTTTTTTTTTGAGAATGACGGTTCAGCCCAGTGTCAGAATTGTTAGGCCCAAAAATCAGAAATCTGTATTGGGTCTGTTCGTACTTCTCCAGTTTTTTGGTAATCCATTTTGGGATGTTTTGGAAGCAGATCCGGAAGGATCACGGTGAGGGACACAGGTCAAGTAGTCAAAGACGAGACCGTGTTTGCTCCTCACACTTGGCACCTCACTCGCGTCTCACACGCACATCCTACCATGCATTGGGAATATTTCCTGTACTTTCAAGTTATTATTCATGGGAGATAACTAGATAGTAGAAAACACAATTTTTTCTCTCCACTCGTGAGAGTTTTGTCCTCTCTCTGTCTGTGAGAGTTTGTGCCCTTGTCTACTTGTCTTTTTCATGTTTTTGAGTGCTGGTTTTCATCTTTTTTCGACTGCTTTCACGTGCTTGTGATGGATCAACATATGGCGGCGTTATCACTGATGGATGAAGAGGAGGAAGAACTGATCCTGGAATAGGGACCGAGAGTGAAAGTCTAGTGAGATATGATAGGTGCCTAGTTGGTCTGTTTCTCACTGACAGAAGTATCAAGTTCAACGTCATGAAGCACAGAATGGCGAGTATTTGGCGTCCAGGGAAGGAGGTATGTATTAAAGATATATCTGATCAATGTTTTTTATTCCAATTCTTTCATAGTGTGGATTTAAAACGTGTCTTGAAGGGTGGTCCGTGGACTTATGATAATCATGTCCTATTGTTGCACCATCTGAAACCAGGAGAGATCCCTAATCAAATACCTTTGTTTCATGTTGATTATTGGGTGCAAGTTTACGACCTACCAGTAGGCTTTATGTCTATAAAACGTGGGAAAACAATTAGGTAATTTCATTGGGGAGTTTGTAGAATATGATGACAACAACAACTCGGGGCTGTGGAGGAACTTTATGAGAATAAAGGTTCAACTGGACGTGAGGAATCCCCTGAAACGATGGAAGAAGATCAGAAGGATGAGTGGAGAATGGTCGTTGGTGAAATTTAAGTATGAAAGGCTAAGCCACTTTTGTTTCATTTGTGCTTATTGGGGCATATAGATTGATTTTGTGACAAGCTATTCTCCGCAAACGACGAAGAAGTCAAGAAGGAATGGGGGCAGTGGTTGCGAGCGCCAGACAGAAGAACCACCGTGCATGGTGGGGAACGGTGGTTATGGGATAATGATACGGGAATACAGGGTGAGGATGGTAAGTTGCATGAGGTTAGGGCAGAAAATATAGAATCGTGCATGGCTAATATGAATAACAGTTATGGAAAGGCTTACATTGTCAAATTTGGAAGCTCCAGTAGAAGCAAAATGCCGAAGACTTTGGTAACGTGTCTGCACGCTTCTATAATTAGTCAAAAAGATCATGAAGCTGGTAAGGAGCACATGCAACCAGATAAAGAAAGTGATATGGGCCTGGACCGTGAAGATAATGGGCTGACTTTGCAAGATGATAGGAAAAAAACGAATAGCAATGGAGACTTCAATTCAGAACAAAAAACGGACCATATGGTCGTGGACAGTGAAGACAAAAATGGTGAAGTTGGGAACAGTAGTGTTCAGTTACATAGTGAGGATGATATTCTAGCTGGTCATTTTTTAACGGCAAGACCTGGTTCTCAAGCCTGCCGAGAACCATGATATGTTTAAGCTGGAACTGCCGAGGACTTGGCAATCCTCGTGCAGTTCGTGATTTTAGAGAACTTATCTGTTCTCGTAAGCCAGATGTTATCTTTTTATTTAAAACTCTTGTTCATGTCAATAAAATTGAAGAAATTCGAATTCAGATTAGCTTTGTTGGTGCTTTTGCAATGGATAGGGAAGGGAGGGGTGGTGGTATTGCTTTTCTTTGGAAAAATCCTAATATATGCTCTCTGTTAGATTATTTGAATAATCATATTAATGTGTAGGTATGTGATGATAAGAAGGGTCCTTGGAGATTAACAGGCTTTTACGGTTATCCGGATAGAAGTCGTAGGAGGGACTCATGGAATCTTCTTCATACTATTTGTGCTTCTTCTAGGTTGCCATGGTGCTGCATTGGAGACTTTAATGACATGCTTTCTCCTGAGGATAAGCGGGGCAGATTGGATCATCCTAACTGGCTTCTGGCTAGGTTTCGTGAGACTATTTCAGATTGCCACCTTCACGAGATTTCTATTATTGGCTCTTGCTTCACATGGGAGAGAGGTAGAGGGACTAAGGCATGGGTCCAGAAAGAATTGATAGGGCTTTTGCTTCAGGAGAGTGGTTGGGGTTATTTTCGGACGCAAAGCTTTGAAATTTGGTTGCTCCTGTTTCGGACCATAATCCAATCCTATTAGAAATAGTGAGTGTTTCTCACATTCATTGTCAGCTGCGCTTTCACTTTGAAAATGAGTGGTTACGGGAGCCAGGTTTGAATAAAATGGTGGAGGATGCGTGGAGTTTGTCGAGGATGGGTGATGTTTCTTCTCGTTTGGATTTATGTGGAAAAAGCTCTTGCTAAATGGGGCTCGGGTCTGAATCAGAAATTCACTAGGGATATTGCTCAATGTAAAGCAGTTATTGAGAGGCTCAAGGACAACAGTATTTCTTCAGATATTGAGACTGTTAAAGAAAACAAAATTGAACTTTTAAAGCTTTTAGGGCAGGAGGAAGATTATTGGCGTTAGTGTAGCAAGAGTTTTTGGCTTCGCGATGGTGATGCCAATACTAAATATTTCCACACGGCAGCATCTACGAGGAAAAGGACAAATAGAATTTCAAGATTGATGGATGATGAGGGTAATTGGCATGATGATCCAAGTAGTCTTTGTCAAGTGGTCCAAGATTATTTTCGTAAGTTGTTTTCCTTGTCTTCTAGTCATGCTATTGATGGTTTCGATTTTGTTGATTGTAAAATTTCAGACTCAGATAATGAGAAGTTGCTATCTCCATTTTCTTTTGAGGAGTTTAAGGAAGTTGTTTTCCAAATGCATCTGGACAAGTCCCCAGGTCCGTATGCCTAAATCCATCTTTCTATCAAAAATTCTAGCCCTTAATTGGTAAAAATATTTTTCAAGCTGTTGTGTCTTGGCTTTCCAGAGAAGAGTTTCCAGCTTCACTAAATGACACTACTATAGTGCTTATTCCGACGTGTGAGTCCCCGAAAACTATGAAAGATTTGAGACCTATTTCTCTTTGTAATGTGTTGTACAAGATCGTCTCAAAAGTTCTTGCCAATCGTCTTAAGGTTCTTCTTCCTAACATTATTTTGAATGCTCAATCTACTTTCATGCCTGGGAGAGCTATCACTGATAATGTCTTGGTAGCTTTTGAGCTTATTCATTTTATGAGGATGAAGCGGAAGGGTAAGGTGGGCGAGGTTGCTCTCAAAATAGACATTAGCAAGGCTCATGATCGGGTGGACTGGCAATTTCTCAAGCTTATGATGCAGAAATTGGGTTTTTCTAACAAATGGATTAGGTTGATCATGCTTTGTGTCACTATAGTTTTCTATTTTGTGGCTTTCAATGGCATGGAGGTTGGGCCTATTATTCCTGGTAGAGGTCTTCGCCAAGGTGACTCGCTTTCCCCTTATTTATTTATTTTATGTGCTAAAGGCTTATTTGCTTTGATGTATAAAGCTGAAAGAGAAGGTTTGATTTCTTGTTGTCGTATTTGTCGGGGTGCGCCTAGTGTTTCTCACCTTTTGTTTGCAGATGATAGATTTTTCTTATTCAAGGTGGAGGAAAGGGAATGTAATGCCATGAAGAATATCCTAAAAGTCTATGAAGAAGCATCGGGGCAAGCAATCAATTTTCAAGTCAGGTGTGTTCTTCAGCTCAAATGTGCCTTAGGATGTGAAGGCTAGAGAGACTAGCGTATTGGGGGTTGTTAATCCTATTAACACAAGGAGGTACTTAGGCTTGCCTTCTCAGATAGGTAGGAAGAAGAATGAAGTCTTCAGATTTATCAGGGATTGTCTATGGCAGAGATTGCAGGGTTGGAAGAGTAAGCTTTTGTCTCGTGTGGGTAAAGAGGTTTTAATTAAATATGTGGCTCAAGCTGTCCCCTCCTACTGCATGAGTACCTTTATGATTCCTGTCTCTCTTAGCAAAGAGTTAGAGAGAATGATGAACTCATTTTGGTGGGGTAATTCCAACTCTAATGGTGGGGGCATTAAATGGCTTAGATGGTAGAAGCTTTGTGTAAGGAATGAAGAGGGTGGTATGGGGTTTAGAGATATGCAACCTTTCAACTTAGAAATGCTTGCGAAGCAAGGTTGGAATATCATTTCCAACCCAAATGCTCTTGTTTGTCGTGTTTTCAAGGCTAAATACTTCCCCAGGGGGAATTTTCTAGCAGCCCAATGTGGGCATAATCCAAGTTATACTTGGAAAAGCATCTAGCATTCTCACATTGTTTTGGAGAAGGGTTGTAGGTGGAGAATTGGGAATGGGCAACATATCCGTGTGTGGGATGATCCGTGTCTTAAGGAGATGGGCAATTTTAAGGTTGATTCGCCTAGAGTTGAGGGGCTTGAAGATATTGTGGTTTCGGACCAATGGATTCTAGGCCACAAGGAATGAGATATCGAAATGATTCATGAGCTTTTTGGCCCAAGGGATGCTAGTGCAATTTTGAATATTCCCTTGTCTTATGCTAGTCAAGAGTACTAGCTGTATATTCAGTAAAGTTAGGATATAGGGTTGCAAGGGATCTTAATACCACTATCTCTCAAGCTGTTATTTCGGGTGGATGGGATAAGCTATGGAAGCTTCCTATTCCGCCTAAGGTGAAGAGCTTTGTTCGGCGGGTTTGTAGGGGGTGCTTGCCCTGTAAAGACCAGCTTGCTAGGCATGGCATCTAGTTAGATACTTCTTGTCATCTCTGTAATACTAACGTTGAAAGTCTAAGCCATGTCTTGTTATCATGTCCGTATGCTCAAGCTTGTTGGTCTAAGGCTGGCATTAGCGCAAATGTGTCTAATCACGCCTCTTTTGCTGATTGTCATCTTGAGTTTTTAGCAGAAACTGATTATGACAAGTCTAGACGTGCTTGCATGGTTTTGTGGAGCATCTGGTCTCAACGTAACTCAAAGCTGTGGAAGAATAATTTTAAGCTGCCTGATCATGCTGTTACTGGGAGTTTGCAGCTTCTCCATGATTGGAAGCAACTTCAAATACAGAAGCGATTGGGCATGGTTATTAATCTTAACCACCAAGGTGACGGTAATTGGCGTGCTCCCCCTCCTGGTTCCTTCAAGTGTAATGTTGATGCTGCCTCTTTCACGAGCAGTAACCTCACTGGGTTTAGGATAGTTTTACGTGATGAGCTTGGTGCCTTCATGAAAGGTTACACGTCCACAGTTCCTGGTCTATTCGTTTCAAAAGAAGGGGAAGTAATGGCCCTTATAGCAGCAATTAAATGGGTGACCAGCATGGATATCCAGAATGTGGTATTTGAAATTGATGCCCTAATAGTATGGAAAGCCCTTCGTGCTCCAGCTTTAGACCTATCTGAATTTGGCTCCCTCGCTCATGAGTGTTCCTCGTTAATCCTTGTATCTGGCATGAGCCTCTAGCATTTGTGAAGGATTTGCTTGTTTGTGATATTTCTGGTTGATTAATGCATTGTAGTTTATTCTCAAAAAAATTATTCATCGGAGATGTTCCCAATGCACGGTGGATGTGCATGAGACACGCCCAAGTGTGAGTAGCAGATCCCATTACGTCAGATACATAGAGTACGCCTCCCACTAATGTCTCAGCGCATCACAGCCGTACATTAGTAACGTCCTTCTACGGTAACATTATGTACGAGAGATGCTCTCAATGCACGGCTGCGATGGGATGTTAGGTTGGTGTGAGGCGCGTTTTGTGAGAGTTAATCCTGATTCCCAGCAGCGGATACAGCCGCCCAAATACAGTACAGGAGTTTGTAAGTAATAAGACAAGCGAGAAACGGAATGAGGTAGTGTGTATTCGCTCAGGCTGTTTTTGTTCTTTGTTTCATACACAGATAATTCACATTTCACACTCCCAGCTTATTCACGCGTTTAGAAACTCACCTGTTTCTCCAGAACTTTCGTTCCATGGCTGCGACGAGGACCGGGCGGAACTACGACGTCTTCCTGAGTTTCAGAGGCGAAGACTCCAACAGTTACTTTATCGATCACCTGTACACTGCTTTGGATGAAAGGGGAATCCGCACATTCAGAGACGACGACCAACTCAAGACAGGAGAAAACATATCTTCAGAACTGCTAAATGCAATAGAAGAGTCAAGGGCATCGATAATTGTTTTCACGGTGAATTATGCTTCTTCGACATGGTGCCTGGACAAACTTGTGAAAATCCTGGAATGCAGGAAAACAGGAGGCCGATTAGTGCTTCCCGTTTTCTTCGATGCCGATCCGTCGGATGTTCGGAAACAGAGCGGGAGTTACGAGGAAGCATTTGCCAGACACGAAGAAGAGTATTACGAGGTGGTGAAGATGAAGGAGAAGGTGCAGAGGTGGAGGACAGCTCTCACCGAAGCTGCCAATTTGGCCGGGTGGGATGTACGAAATGCTAACAAAAGGTAATTTTGAATCAGTTCCCGTCTGCTATTTGTTCTGGCAAAAATTATATGATAACCGTATACTCTGGTAACTTTGGGACTTAGATGACTATAAGTTTTTCAGTTAATTTTTGGAAAGTTCAAAATCCCTTTTCTCCAACCGCTAATCCAAACTATATCTCTTCCGCTGTTTTATTATTTTTATCTTTTGTCTTTGCAATCGTATAAAGTTGGATTTTGGTTTCTTCCCTTTTTCCTAAAATAAATGTCACAGCGATGGTTGATTTCTGAAGGAATATTTATTTTCTGTAGTTATCGTTTTGGTAGGCGTCGAGAAATACATGGTTGTTTATTCTCAAGATGAAAATCTGTTACAGTATGGGATGCTCTTGTGGGGGTGTTTGGGTTCCCTCCCTCTAACAGATAGCTTGTAGAGGTGAGTTCTCCTAAAGCACATATCAAATGGTATCAGAGCCTACACTATGCCTCCCAGTTGCAACCATGCGGCACAGGTGGTGACGTCGGTATTTGTAGTGTTCGGCCTGGACTAGGTGGACTAGTGCAAAGCCAGCCTGCGTAAGCGCCGGGACTGTGGAGCATGGTGGAATGTTACGATCCATTTGTTCCATGTTGGTAGTATGAGATGCTAACGTGAGATATCCCACATCGGTAGTATGGGTGGGTTCCCTCCCTCTAACTGCTAGCTTTCAGGGGTGAGTTCTCAAGCACATATCAAAATCATTTCTCATCAGGTTTTTCCCAATTCCTAACGTACAGCGCGGTTCCACGCTCTTCCAGATATTGAAGAAAGCTCAGCAATCTTTGTCTGACATTCTTTGGTTTTATGTTCAATCTTGACATAGTAAAATCTAGATCAGCTCTAATCTTTTCTTAAACAAGATGGTAAAAATTGATCAGTAGCAGGGAGACTGATTGATAACTAGTCCTTGGGAGATGTTGGCACCAGCAAAAATTATCTGATATCCATATACACTGGTAACTAATCTTATTGGAACATTGAGACAGAAATGGTCTCTGTAAATGTGATAGACTTGCAACAATTTTAGGAAGTCCCAGCAACGAGATTGGCTGCTGTTGGCACTGTGTATGGTCAAGGTTTCATACTAAGTTCCAAGTATCAACCTAGTTCCAATTTGAAACATAGATAATATTTCGAAATTCTGGTGAAATTTCAAGAAAAGAAGCTTAGGGTTTATGATCTTTCATTGTTCTAGATTTTTTTTCCTTTTTTAATCAAGAACGATTGAAAGGCTTTTATTAAGGAAGGAGATGAAACACTCCTAGGAGGACAACCTACAAGGAGGAAACAAAACAAGATGAAGTACAATATGACATAGAGTTAAATAAAACAGAAATGAAGAACATAGAAATACAATTGCGCTTACTGATCAACCCCAGGGCCTGATTCCCTGTGCTAGATTTGGTCTTCTAAACTAGCCAGTGCATTTGCTGAGGCCTTAGCTGATCTGAGGGCCTACTTGAATGATGGGAGCACAAAAATGTTGAAGGGATTATTGAAAGAGCATTACTGTGAAAGAAACACCTTCACTGGTGGGAGCAGAAAAACTCAACGGAACTAGTTTGATCTTGAAAACTGCTACAACTCTGGAGGGGCTTGGATCACTGAAAGAGCAACCATCAAAATTGTATTTAATTATATGTTCATTTACTAAAACACCCCTATAGTTTTATGGACTTACTAAAACCTACCTTATAAGTTTGTGTTTTACTAAAACACACCTATAGTTTGCAACTGATTTACTTGATTGTTGATTGGCTTTCCATTAAGAATTGTTTATACTACCATTTGGAAATGGTCATTTGACGACCTAAACTGAGTAAAATGTTTAAGGGCATGGACTCATGGTTATTAATTCTAAAAATGCCCCTAGCACTTCATATCAAGCTTTTAGAAAGAAAACTCTCCCCCTCTCCTAAAACAAGTCTAATTAAAATTGTTCTATCGTTAAATCTTTTAACATGTACAATTTCATTTTTAAATCTTTATCTACTATTATCACTACACAATTTCTATTGTTTACCTCTCCTATGTACCATAATTTGTAGCCATCAATTTCTTTAGTTTTTTTTTTTTTTTACCTTCCCATTTACTTTCTCGTATGCTTGCAATATTAACCCATCTCTTCATAGTATCTACTAATTCAATAGTTTTTCCTATTAGTGTTCCTACATTCCAAGTGTCTAAACGAAGTTGTGTTTCTTGGACTAGCTTCTTTACCTGCCCCCATCCACATGGATGTTGGAACCCTTGCCTATTTGACACCACAACTAGGCATTGCCGTGGTGGGTTACTTATAGGGACCATCCTAGCAAACCCTTGCCCACTTAACACTACACTCGAGTTAGGGTGCAATCACACTATATCACCCATATAACCCACTTATTTGAACTTCACAAATCAATCCTGCACTAATTTGTTCACCATACCACCTTAAACAACCCTCTTCAATCTATTGATTATAGGGTTTCTACAAATTCCTTTTCATGGACACCCCTTTAGATAGGCAAGAATCTTGTTGACAACCTACATATGTGAAGTTCTAAGACTATGCATATACTGACTCACCACACTTACAACATAGGATATATTAGGTCGAGTCAAAAGAAGCCAACCAACAAGTCTTTGATAGACACCCTTGTTTGGAAGAATATCTCCATCATCAATACTAAGTTTATGATTGGGGTCCATTGGAGTTTCAATTGGCTTACACCCCAGTTTCCCAACCTCATGAAGGAGATCAAGGACATACTTTCCCTGCGAAATGAATATCCCTCCCTTTGACCTTGCCACTTCAATTTCGAGAAAGTACTTGAGATACCCGAGATCTTTGATCTGAAATTCAAAAGCAAGAAATGACTTTAGTTGGTTTATCTTAGAATGATGATCTCTACTGACAACAATATCATCAATGTACACTATCAATTGGGTTACTAAGCCATTAACCCTTCTTATGAATAGAGTATGGTCTGCCTGTGATTGTGTGAACCAAATTCTAAGAACAACTTTTCTGAATCTATCAAACCAAGCTCTTGGAGACTGCTTAAGCCCATAAAGAGAATTAGGGATTTTTTCAGACGGCAAACCTTCCCCTCACTATTAGGGAAGCTTGCCCTCGGGGGTAGATCCATATAAACCTCTTCTTGAAAATCTCCATTGTGGAAGGCATTCTTCACATCTATTTGGTATAGAGGCCATGAATAATGAGCAACAAGTTACAAGTGACATGATGACTCGAATAGAGTTCATTTTGACTACAAGATGAAAGACTTTTGTGATAGTCAATCCCATATGTTTGAGTGTACCATTTTGCCACCAACGCTTTGTATCTTTCAATTGCTCCATCAGCCCGATGTTTAATGGTATACACCCATTTGCAGCCCACTAGAAGTTTACCCTCAGGAAGAGGAACAAGCTCCTAGGTGTGGTTCTTTATGAGGGCTTCCATCTCTTGGTTCATAGCATCCTTCCACTAAGGGGACTACATTGCATCTGAAACATTACAAGAAATAGAAACAGAGGAGATAGCAGAAATATAGGCATAATAGGAAGGCGGAAGAGCGTCATAAGAGACATAATTAGTGATGGGGTAGGCAGTGCATTTTCTTTTTCCTTTTTGAATTGCAATGGGAAGGTCAAAGTTAGATTGTGGGATAACAGGCTTGATAATAGTAGAAATAGGAAGTTAAGGCTTGCTTTCAAAATTACCTAGAGGCGGGTGATTAGATTGTTGTGGACATTCATGCTTAGGAGTAACCTTCTTTTTGTGCCTTATGAACCACTGCTGCCAAGACCGCTGCTAAGGAACATGAGGAAGAGGACGAGCAGGAATACTATTATTACAAGTAAGAAGGGAAGAAGATGGACCAAGAATGTCCATAAAGGATGGAACAGGAAAACTGAAGAGTGTTCGATCTTCACTAACACTCTCCCCCTGAAGAAAAGGATGAGTGGGTTGGAAATACAAAGTAGACTCAAGGAATGTAACATCCTTGGATGCATACCGTTGGGCAAAGTGGTGATCGAAGCACTTGTACCCCTTTTGGATTGGAGAATAGTCTAGAAAAATGCATTTGATAGATTTAGGATTAAGTTTAAGACAAGAACTCATATCATGAACAAAGCAACTACAACCAAAGACTCTGAAAGGCAGACAAAAAATGAGACCTTTAGGGAAATGAAGTTGATGAAGAGATTGAAGGCCAAGGGTCTGTGAAGGAATTTTGTTAATGAGATACACTGTTGCTTCAACTGCATCCCCCTAGAAGCGAATCGACACATGCATTTGGAAGAGTAGGCCTCTAGCAACTTCAATGTGTCTATTTTTTTTCTTTGTTACACCATTTTGCTACAAAGTATAAGAATATAAGTTTTGAACAATGGAAGGAACTTCATCTCAACTCTTCATCAAGTATAACCATGTATATCTAGAGTAATCATCAATGAACAATATAAAATATTTATAGCCACTCATACATGGAATAGAGTGTGGGCCTCAAACATCATCGTGTACCAAGTTGAAAGCAGCATAACTCTTATTATTTACAAGATATGTGGTTTTACATTGTTTTGAGAGATGACAAACTTCACATTGCATACCCAAACCAGACATAGATTGACACAAGATTCGAACTCGCCTTCGCTTCAACATGACCCCCCCCCCCTTTTCAACTAGTGCTATGCATCTTCATTCTTCTTATTATAAAAGTTTTTTATTAAAACTAAAGAAAAATGATATTCTTCTTCCCCCTCATCCTCCTCTCCTCTTAAGGAGGCTCACACCTCATTGTGTTCGGGAGGCTTATTCCTCTTACATTCTGAACTATACCCCATGCCTCTAGGTAGCGGAACGCCTCGCATCATGCCTCCGCGTTTTAAAACATTGATTAGAACCACTTGAGGTAGGGGACCTACACTTCTCATGCTGAGTCAATAGGATCCTAAGCTTCTCCATCACATCAGAGGGGTCATGTGTAGGAGCTTGAACATTAGAAAGAGGACAATTAACACTAATAGTAGCAAGATGAGCATTTCCCTTCTTTGTTGTTTTATACTTTTCTGGCTTCAAATGTGGATTCAGTTTCCAACACGTCCTTGGTATGTTTTGCCTTCTTGCAGTATTCACGTGCCACTTCATCAAGATTTTCATTAATACCCTATCTATTTATACTCTGCTTGGATTTGGAAGACATGTAAGTAAAATGGTCCACCACTGAAGTCTGCATCATAGCAACCCTTCTACTTTCCTCTCCCTGTACCAGGGAGTATGTAGTAGCAAGAAAAACAATATTTGCACTCAAGATATGTTGTCGAGTAAAATCATACTCAGCATTCAACCCTACCAAGAAGTCAAGCACTCGGTTCTTCTCAACATATTCCGGTATTGTTCACCATCCTCAAGATTTTTCCATTCCAAGGCCTCTAGATGGTCCATTTCTTCCCATAAAGATTACAAGGAAGAGAAGTACATGGCTACAAACCTCTCACTTTAACGCATATTACAGGCTTCTCTTCAAAGTTGGTAGGCTTTGGCTGTATTTTTTGCCTGGTAGTATGTGGCTGTTACATGATCCCAAGTATCCTTGGTAGTGGAGAGTAGGGGTGCTAATGGATTGGTTCATGATCCGATCTGATCTGAGATCCGATCCTATTTGGTCAAATTCAGATCACCCCAGTTCGGATTTGGATTGGATAATAGGATCCGATCAGAAATCGGATCGGATTTGGATCACCCCTTATCCGATCTGATATATATGCTATATGTTTATTTATATAAATATATATAATACACATATATGTTATTTATTTATTTATAAATATATTATTTATATTATATTTTCGTAAATTAGTTATATTATTTATTTATTTATAAAAACATGTATATATATGACAAAAATACTTGTATTTTTTGTTTTTATTTATTTAAATTGGTGCATTTTTTTTTCTTTTAATAATTTATTAATTTTTAAAGAAAACAAATCAGATCGGATCAGATCCAAATATCCGACTTCCCAATCAGATTCGAGTTCAGATCCATGTCTATTAGATCCAATCAGATCTGTAATTAACAGTGTTGGATTGGATTTGGATATACCCTAATTCGAATCCGATCTGATCCGTTTGCATCCCTAGTGGAGGAACATGTAGTTACGGGCAATATGTGATTGCATTGAACACACCAGCCATGGCATTACCAAGGAATTGTTCTATTTCCATTTGGCAAATTTGACCAATTAACATTGTTGGATCGGATTTGGATATACCTTGATTTCTGATCTGATCCGTTTGCGTCCCTAGTGGAGAGGAACATGTAGTTATGGGCAATATGTGGTTGCATTGAACACACTGGCCATGAAATTACCAAGGGATTGTCCTATTCCCATTTGGAAAATTTGGGGTCATTAGGTTTCAGCTTCCCCTCCTTACCAATAATGAATCGTAGCTTACCCTTACCTTCAATAGTAAGCTTGGCTGATTGAGACCACTCTAGGAAGTTGGTTCCATCAAGATTCACATCGGTTATCATACCACTAGAGACATCAACATTGCCTGGGAGCACTCTGGAAACAATCTGTACTTCCTTAGGCAAGTCCATTTGATTTGGATAGGTTTCTTGATAGTTTTACAACACTCCAACAACCAACCAATGCACACTAGACCCACCAAAACAGGGAAACACTTGGTTGGAGTCCAATAGGAGGCCAAAAACTGGACTGCTGGCAATACCAACCTTGGATGAATCACTTCCCATACCTCTACAAAAGTTAAATGAATCAAACACAACAAGTGTCAAGCAAGTACCAACCTTAGATGAGGAAAAAATCCAAACACCAAACCAGGAAACATCATAGGAGCATCAAATGAAGATGAGAACCATACCATAAAAATCCCTAAAAGCAGGTGCACCAAAGTATACCAGTTTCAAGGGTTGCCACCGTTACCTGTACGGACTGCTGATGTCATCCGACAGCAGTTTGATGTCAATAGGCCTTCTTAAGTTCGAGCGGAGAGGAAGAAGAGAGGAAGATAGCTTGTAACGATGAGAAGAACCATTGGAAACAAGATAAAAAGAGGTAGATAACTTGTAATATGATGAGAGAGAAACAAAGACACTTGGAATGAGATAGAAAGGAATTAACTTATGGCATTACAAGTAGTCAATGAGGGCATTATTGGAATAACAATCTGATCATGGACGAAGATCTTAAGCATGAAACTATCTCTTTTTATTATGGTTATAGATTATATACACTTACAAGAATGCCCTTATAGGACAAAATTAAGAAAAGAACAAGATAATATACAACATGAGCTATGATAATATAATGCAATGCTCCTAATCTCTACCCTTCCCTTCAAACTATTGCACCGACAGAAGCATCAGTTTGTCAACAATGAAAAGATGTGATCTTGTTATAACCTTGGTGAAAATGTCAGCAATCTGCATATGAAGGCAACATGAGGAAGAGAGATGGAGCCAGCAAGAAACAAGTCTTGAATGAAGTGACACTCAAAGACCCCCCCCCCCCCCCCCCCCCCCTGAACTTCTAGGTTCCATCACTTTGCCCCTTTCTTTGCTAACGGGGTTGACAGTGAAGTGAAAATTACTAAATTGCCCTTTTGAGAAGTTAGCTAATGGTAATGGCAAAGTGCTAGAATCTAGAAGAATAAGAGGTCTTTGTCGCTAAACAAAGTTTGGGGGGCTAAGTGTCATTACACCCCAAGTACAGGGTGTCTGCCTGTAATTTATTCTAAATTATGTAATTTATTGCAACACCACATTATTGTAAATTTGTGATCAATATTGCATAGGCTCTCCTTAATAGCCTGTTGTGTTGGACACACTTCTGAGTCTCTGAGTCCAACACTTGATGGATTATTGAGGGCATTTCTACATAACATTTCCTTTTTATCTCCTAGGTTGTTTGACATAAATGGGCAGTTAATCTACAAGATGAATCCATTTTTTGTATCAAATGTCACTTGGTAACAAAGGCAACTTATTTTGATGGTACATAATGTTAGGATTCAAAAAAATATAATTTATTTTAATTGTATACTTTCCTATAGACATGTTGGCGAATCCATGTTTTCTCATCTTGCTGAGTCAGACTCTTGGACACACGTTGGGTTCTTACTCCTGTGTCTATATCCATGCTATACTGATTGTGATGCACATTATTATGAATCTTATATCAGAAGACAAATGGACTTTTATTATATGTATAATAATAATAAGTGTAAGGCGTGGTGGTTAGGTGCACCTCCAAAAGTGCCTTCCTAGGGAACACCTTGACAACCATGAAATTCATTGATAATACTTTTAATTATTTTGACTGTTAAATCAATTTCTATGACAAATGCAGTGGATTCCCCAAAACTGAAATTGACCCAGAATTTGTTTTTTTTTTTTTTCCATGGTTTCTTTTCCTTCTCCATGTATGTAACATATAGGATAGCCCATTCAGTGGAATTAGAAAATGTTTAAACCATATCGTTTAGTTATTTAGATGGTTGGTATAGATTTTTTCATTAGTCCAGTATTTGTTACTTTCAGTTTTGTTTTAGTTGCATTATTTATGAGCCTACATGCTAATATTTCAGTAGGAGCAACCAAATGACATTTATTTTCATGCTGTCTCCCTGTACTGTCTCAAGTAATACATTTTATTGTTGTTTTCTTCCACTATATTTGAATCATGATGGGCAGAAACCAGTCGAAGTTTATTCGTGGAATTGTGGAAGTGGTTTTAGCTACATTGAATCAAACACATTTGAATGTCGCCACCTACCCAGTTGGAATAAATTCTCGTCTAGAGGACTTGAAGTCATTATTAAATCTCTGGTCAAATGATGTTCACATTGTAGGAATTTGTGGCATGGGTGGAATAGGTAAGACGACAATTGCTAAAGCTGTCTATAATGCACTCTTCCGCAAATTTGAAGGTGGTTGCTTTCTTGCAAGTGTTAGAGAAACTTTAGAGCAGCCTGATGGTCTACTTGATTTACAGAGAAAACTCCTATCTGATATTCTATTGAAAGAGGATGTAAAGATGAGCAATGTCGATAGAGGAACCCATTTGCTTAAAGAAAGGCTCTCTTGTAAAAGAGTTCTTGTCATTCTTGATGATGTAGCTTATTCAAATCAATTAAATTTGTTAGCTATAAAGCGCAACTGCTTTGGCATGGGAAGCAGAATCATTATAACAACCAGAGATGAGCATGTGTTACATGAGCTTGAAGTTGATTGTATATACAAGGTCAAAGAATTGGATGAGCATGAATCCATTCGGCTCTTTAGCTGGCATGCCTTCAGAAAAGACCAGCCCATGGCAGAATTTATAGAGCTTACAAAATGTATAGTCAGTTATGTTGGAGGGCTTCCTCTAGCTCTTGAAGTTTTGGGTTGTTTTCTGTCTGACAACAGAAGCATACTTGAATGGAAAAGTGCTTTGGATAAACTCAAAAGAATTCCTTATAATCAAATTCAGAAAAAGCTTAGACTATGTTTTGATGCTCTAGATGATAAAGAAAAGAGTATATTCCTTGATATAGCATGCTTCTTCATCGGAATGGACAAGGATTATGCAGTTAAAATACTTGATAGTTGTGGTTTCTTCTCAGAGTTTGGAATCAATGTTCTCATTCGTAGATTTCTTCTTACAATCAATGAAAAGAACGAGTTGAGGATGCATGATCTGATACGGGACATGGGAAGAAGGATTGTTCATGAAGAATCTCCTAAGGAGCCTGGAAAGCGCAGTAGACTGTGGTTCCATAAGGATGTTCATGATGTTTTAACAAAAAGCACAGTAAGAAGCATTGCATGTACTTTTTCTTCTTCATGCAGCTACAACATGAAAATGTACAAATCTGTACATATACATGCATTTATAAAACTCTGAAAATGAATGAATATAATTAAGCATATATTTTAAACACCATAAACAAAAATGGGTTTTTTTTGGTAATTGAGGAAAGAAATGGGCTACACAGAATAGGAGTAGCCATTGTTTAAAGTACCGATATGCACGCACAAACAGGTGTATCGGGTGCTCCAGAAAGCTAACGATACATTACGATATACCTGATATCGTATAAAAAATTTGAACCTTAGGGGTAGCCCTTACAAAAAATGGGATTCAGTGTTTAGTTGCATCCTTATTTTCTTTTTTTTTGGGTATTATAACTGATACTCCTAAGTTTTATATCATGTTTTTCCTTTTCTAAGGCTTGTCTTCATGCAAAGGAGGTGGAAACTCTGTTTACACCATCAGAGATTGATAATATAGCTTTGTCTATTTTGACTGAATAATTTCCCACCCCTTTTATTTTGAAACAAATAGAGCCTAAATTGTGTTTACACCATCAGAGATTCTTACCTTAAGTTCTGTACAAAAATTTCCCCCTGAAAATAAAAGCACATTAAATTCTGTTATTTATAATGTTTCTCTATTTTCCATCTATTCAGATTTTGTTGCATCAAATATCAATCTTTTGCTTTCCTTTCTTTTAGTGGATAGCTTTGACTTAGTAGTTAGGTTTCAAGAGAGTAGTTCATGAGACCTATATGAACAGAATGTCTTAACATGCAACTATTTTCTAATCATGTTTGTGTTTGCGTGTCACCATCAGCTTTTTCTTTGTATCTCTGATGCAGGATCACAATAGGTAATGGAATGGGACTGCATCATTTAAGCTTTGGAAAAGTGCTTTCACTTTGTATCTTTGATGCAGGATTGCAATAAGTAATAAGTGGGGTTGCCACCCGTTGGAAGGAAGCCATGGATATAGAAATTCAAGCACTCTTGGAGAATGAAAATGACACTTGGAAGCTTGTTCTGCCTCCACCCGACACTTTTGTCATTGGGTATATTCTATCAAGTTGAAGTTTGATGGGAGCCTTGAGAGGTACAAAGCTAGACTGATTGCCCAGGGTTATAAGTAGGAATATGGTATTGACTAAGAAGAGACCTTTTCTCCGATAGCTAAGATGACCACTATACTTATAATTCTTGCCATCTCTGCTATCAAACAATGGGATGCACACCAAGTGGATGCCAAGAATGTATTCTTGCACGGAGACCTAGAAGAAACAATCTATATAAAGCCTCCTCCTAGATATAATTCTGATTCTCATATGGTATGTCAGTTGAAGAAGTCATTGTATGGTCCCAAACAAGCTCCATGAGCTTGGTTTGAGAAATTGCTCTACCATCATTGAGGTCAGGTTTGTTTAGAGTTCAGTTAACTACTCTTTATTTACTCTTTGGAGTTCCTGTAGCATCACTTCTATGTGGATGCTATTCTAATTATATGAGATGACATTGATGGTATTTCCTCTTTGAAGGAGACTCTCAATAATTCATTCAAGATGATCCTTGGTCAGTCGTCTTACTCTTTGTTACTAGAAGTGCCCCATTCTTGCCATGGGTACTTTGTAAACCCGCATAAGTATGCTCTTGATTTAATTAAATTAGCCCACATGACAGATGATAAGCATGTAGATGCTCTTGAACTCAATCATAAGCTATCTAAAGAGGATGGTGAAGCTCTGATTGATATTACTCTCTATTGTTAGTTGGTTGACAGACTCATATATCATACAATGACTCGTCTTGATATCTCTTAGCAGTTCAGATTGTCAGTCAGTTCGTCTCTACTACTAGGCAGCCACATATGATTTTTCTTCAAATTATCTGGTATATTCAGGGGACTCTGTCTCATGGACTCTTTTTCTCCTCATCCTCCATTTACTCGTGGCCTTTGTGCACACTAACTGGGCTGGGGGTCCAAATACTCAACACTCTATTATAGGGTGGTGTGTCTTTCTTAGCGATTCCCTGGTATTCTAAAGTGTAAGAAACAACAAACGGTCTCCAAATCCTCCACTAAAGCTGTGTATCATGTTATGTCCTTTGTTTATAGTGAGTTGGTGTAGCTTTGTGCTCTATTGCATGATCTTGGCTTTTCCCTCTCTTCCTCAATCCCTCTATATGCAGATAATGTTAGTGCAATCAATATTGCCACCAATTTGGTGGTTCATGAACACACCAAACACATTGAGGTCAATTGCCATTTTATTCGAGATCAATTTCTTATTGGACACATCACCCTTCCACATGCGTCTTCTAGACTTTAGTTGGTGGACTTATTCACCAAGACTCTGACACGTGCTCACCATCATTTCCTTACTGACAATTTGATGATTGTCGCATAGCATCAATTTGAGAGGGGGGGTTGTAAAGATATGGGGTGATTCCCCAGTGGAACTATGTTTATATTGTACACCTTTTGTATCATATTTTTTCTTCTTTTGCTTCCTAAATATATGTTTTTTTTTTTCTCTCTTATATGTGAAGGGCGCAATCATCTTTTGAGACTCTTTATTAAGATTAATATAAGGTTGTTTTCTGGGCATGTGAAAAGTACACACCTGGTTCAAATCTTAGTCTCTCAAACTGCCTGACATGTATGAAGAGTAAGATAGAGGATTAGTGTTCAAGAGTTATGGTTTGAGGAGAGGTTTTTTTTTTTTTTTTTGGAAAAAGTAATGTAATTTATTCAGAACATAAAAGAGAGATACAAGACCCAGACCACTAATACTGCCTCGACACAAGTCAAATTACAAGCTCATCCATGATTTAGAACAAAACAAAAGAGATGCATTCTGGTTTTTAAATTCCTCATTCACCAACACCCAGGAACATAGCTTGCCCATGGCACTCTGCACTACTTCATCCAGGCTTTTAAATTTACCACAGAAGATTCTGTTATTTCTTTCAGTCCAAATGGACCATAACACAGCTGCCGGAATGGTACTCCAAACAAGCTTTCCTTTCTTGCTGAGACCCTCAACTCTCCAACACATCAGTAGCTCCTTCACAGATTTTGGCATAGTCCAGCTAATCTCCAAAACCTTAAGAAAAAGGGTTCGATTTGAGGAGAGATGGAGGAGGAAGAGGTGGAGGAAGTGAAGAAGAAGAAGAAGGGTTCGGTCTAGCAACAGTATGGTACTATGCAAGAGAACTATATTGCTATGTCATGGTTATGGGATCTATGGTTCCATATATCAGTAGGAATTATGCATGGATGAAAACTGCCAAAGAAATTTGGGTAAGTGTGGCTAAGTCATATCTTGGGTAGATGGCATATCTGATTCATTGCTGATTCCAAGCAGCTTTTTCTGCTTCTCTCCTGCCCCCTTAGTGTAACCTTAATGTTTCATAGTTCTTCAGTCTCTCTTTGCCCATTCTCCTCGGCTTGTTTTGCGGCC
Source organism: Nelumbo nucifera (assembly GCF_055504915.1). Lineage (NCBI taxonomy): Eukaryota > Viridiplantae > Streptophyta > Magnoliopsida > Proteales > Nelumbonaceae > Nelumbo > Nelumbo nucifera. The sequence goes on along the minus strand of NC_142656.1, from coordinate 53,875,188 downwards.
ATGGGGTTGCCATGTGCTGGTCACTGTCACTCCACATGTTGGTCTCTGTTGCAGCCTAATTTTTTGCTATTCTGTTCTCTCATTGAAGTAGGTGGTGCTTGGTTCATGGTTCAGAAAGGGGTAGCTCAAGTATAACATTGAAGCATGCTCTGCCAAGAAGGATATGGTGCAGTAGTGTCAAGAATATATATGCCATCCACCTCACATCCACTCCAGATTGTTCTCCTTCTGGCCATCAACTGAAAGAAGATTTTATTTGCTTAGTAAATGTAGAACTGATGCAGCACCACCTGTTAGAAGAAAGAGGAAGAAACAGCAAGAAGAGAAGTAGCAAAGGATAGAGAACAGTCGAAGAGAAGAATTTGTAAATTTCCATTTCTCAAAATATGACTTTTGTTAGATTTAAGTTTTTTACTTCTGTTGTTAGAATGCTGTCAGCATAAGCTGCTGTCAGCATGTTCTTTTCTTTATTTTTGGGGTGTGCCGCCAGGGACCTACTTGTAATTTCTTTGTATCTTATTTGTTACATCAAATTAATATAGAATAGAAGCTGGGCACCGCCAGCACTCATCTTTTGACTCACATTTTTTTTCTTCCTCTTTTCTTCTCTCCTCTCTTCTCTCCTCTCTCTTCTTCCTCTTTTCTTGTAAGAGAACATGGTATCAGAGCACAACTATGGGCAATAGGAGTTGTTTGTTTCGCTGAATTGTATCCATTCAGACTATTTTTCATCGCTTCTTCTAGGTTCTTCCTTGGTCGTAGCACCAAGGTAACCCTAGTAGGAGGCCGATGTTGTGAAGCTTCCTTATTTTCTTTTGGCTGATGCTATGAAGGCTTAGTCGTGAGTTTTGCACCTTTATACAGGTGCTATACAGGGGTGTGTGATCCCCTTTGTCACAGGTATGTACTGTGTTTAAATTGGTCTGTGAAGTGTGGAGATTACAGCAGTATTCTCCTTATTTCTGGACTGTTTAGTTGCTGCCAGTAGCCCTTCAGTGTTGTGTACCTGTTTTTCAGAAGCAGTGTGTGGGGTTTTGTGCCCTAATTGTGACTGTTAGAAGTAGTACTGGTATGAGGACTGGTCTTGTGCACCTGCAGTTTTGTTTTTGACTTGTAGAGCTGCCTTTGAAAATGGCGAATGATGATTCTGCCTCATCTGGGGTTACATCAACCCATAGTACAATAAGTATGGGGACTGAAAGTATGATGTTCCCTTTGCCAATTACTCCTTTAAATGGTCTGACTTACCTGGAGTGGGCCAAAGGTGTAAAACTTTATGTAACAACAGGGGAAAAAGCTGGTTACATAAATGGAAAGGTGAAAAAACCCAAGAGTGGGACTGCTGAACATGCCAGTGGGACCAAGAAAACAATATGGTGATGTCCTGGCTTCTTGCAATTATGGAATCTGATGTGAAGAAGAACTTTATGTGGGCAGGCACTGCAAATGAGATATGGTAACATGCCAAAACCACTTATTCTGAGCAAAGGCACTATGCTAAGATCTACTAGTTACAAGCTGAATCCTCAACCTGTAAATAGGGAAACTGTAGCTTATCATCCTATTATTCAACTCTTACCTTATTATGGAAGGAATTGGACCACTATCAAGCTATAGAATGGAAAAATGATGGTGATGCTGGAGCCTATAAGAAGCTGGTTTCTCAACAATGGGTTTTTGCCTTTTTGTTGGGACTAAACCCCATATATGAGTTCGGATTTTAGGAAGTAAAGAGTTGCCTTCAGTTCAAGAGGTATATGTCCTTGTTCAGTCTGAGGAAAGTAGGCGGAGTGTGATGGTTACAACTGAGGGGGAGCAATAGGTAATATTAGCTGCAATGAGTGGAAATAATATGGGAAAGAAAAATGCCGACAGGAAAGCTGATGATAAGGATAAGTTATGCATCCACTACCAACGTTCAAGACATACACGTGACTCATGTTGGGAGCTCCATGGGAGACCAAAGTGGGCTGTAAAGAACCAAGAATGGGTAAGGTACAAGGTCAGAAGAAGCCTAATACAACACACAATGCAGCAAATGTGGTAACCCGTGAAACTCAGTCTATTGGGGTGCCAACTGATACTACTCGGGAGCACTTCATTGGTTCTGACCCCAAGGAAGACATTATGAACTCTTTCCATAGTTATACCTCCGAAACCCGCTGAACAACAACTCCTGTCTCTCCCACTCGGCTCACTCCCTCCATCTCCTTTATCAATGTACTGTAATAACAAATGAACTTTTCTCCACGAATGCGATGTCTCATCCTGACGAACGACCAGGTATTCATATCCATCTGTAAGAGAAGTGCTATTTTGAAGGTTCACATGATTTTAATGTCTTCTTGAAGGAACAAGAAAGAAAATAGGAATATAAAGAAGAGAGGAAATACATACAGTAAGAAGGAAATGGATGGGTTTGTGGCCGCAAGACGATGGAGGAGATTGCTGAAGATTGAAACCAAGGAGTTTCTGCTTGAAGAGCTGAAAAACAAAGGAGGGGTGAGCTTGAAGATTAGGGAAGGGAAGAAGACCACAATGTTGTTGCACGGTATGGAGATGATTAAATGGTTCAAGGAGTACGTGAAGGAAGCATGCCTCAAAGGTAAACAAACAAATTGGAAGGAGTTGAGAACTCAAGAAGGGAAGAGGTATGTTGTAGAATGTAGAAGAAACAGCAAAGGGGGTTATTTAGCTTTTTCTGAATATTTTGGGAAAGGAAGGAGGCAACTAGTCTACTTTCCTGAAGGTAGACAGGGACTTGGATGGAAGAGAATTAGTGGAATACTGGAAGAGTTTATCCAACATCTGGAAACCTTGTGTTTGGATATACTGAAGGAGAGTGGAAAAACCAACAAACTTTCATCTGAAGATGAAGACCAAGTCCAAGTGCTACTAGCCTCTGGATAGAACAGGCTGGTTGGCTATTCCAGGAGAGAAGAGTGGGGAAGATAAATATGTGGTTCAAGTTAAAAATCTATTTAGCAACTGGAGGAGAGTTGTAGACCTGCTCGTATTACAGCTAAAGTTAAAAGGGATGCTCATTTTAACACCTTTTGAGATCAGTAAAGTGGTGCTTGATCTGACTGAAGACAAGTTAGAGCTCTCAACTATAAGTTTTCAATTAGAATATGGTGCCATTACAATCTCTAAGTGGAACCCATCATCTAACTCTAAAGCGTTCTTCACTGAGGACGGGGTGGTGGCACGAGTTCTAGGTCTGCCCTTTTATTTGTGGAAACAGGAAGTGGCTGCATTCATTTCACTGTTATGTGGTGTTAATCTTGCCAAAGCCTTTTGGGGGGGGGACCTTCAATCAGCAGCTCTTCTATTAAATGGAGTGAAACCAGAAGACATACCCAGAAAAGTGGAGATAAACGTGGAAGAGCGCTTCTACTCAGTTTGGCTGGCTTCCTCCATAGAAGCTACACTGTGGAGGGAGGCTCACAAGGAAAGGGATTAGAAGGTAGAAGAAGAAGCCCTACGTGGAACAAGGAAATTGGTGATCCCGAAGGTTGATGAATCTTTCACCGATTTGGGTAAGCAAACACTGGAGACTTTTAAAGAGAAGGGGCAGATGGGTGGTCAACTACGTGGAGTGCAAGTTATCAGAAGGGAGGGCAGTAAATATTATGCTCAGATGGTTAAAGGTGGCAAGAAGGATGTTTTAAATTCAAGTTATGAAGTGTGAAGTTGTAAAGCCTCACGTGCCAATGCAAGTAAGCACGCGTGGGCCTTTAAAAATTGCTGGGCCTGTTAAAAAAACCAAGGGTGGACCGTGTTCTCAACCTAACTCGGCCCAAATCAAGCCTCAATTAAAAAGGGCGTGTGATTCACTTAAGTCACATGTGAATGGGAAGGGGGAGGCTCCAATAGATGGTAAAAACCATCTATTTCCTTCTCCATTGAGCTCCTCCTCTCATATCTGTGTGCCAGTTGCAGGTTCGGCCACTTCGTCACTGCAATGGGTTCCGACCAAAAAGGTAAACCACTTCTCCCCGGATAAGCGGAATCCCAAAAGCATAAACTGGCGGGATCTAGACCTTCTGGAAGACAGTGACTACTTAGATGAAAAAGGTAGTGATGCTGAAGATGCGACTGATACAGAGAGTTTGGGAAGTCTTGACCTGTAAGAAAACCTTGACATGCTCCAGGAAGGAAGCTTTAATACAGAGATTCTTTTTTTAGAAGGAAGCTCTCAAGGGGAAGATGCGGAGGTGAGGAGTGGAAGTTCAGTTTCAGAAGCCGGGCTTATCACCCCCCCATTTCCATGAGGGAGCAACTCCAACCTCTTAGACCATAAATGGAATTAGTACAAAGTCACAGGACTCTCTGATGATCTATGAAGATAGGCTAGGAAGGAAGGAGAAGGAACAGGCTTCTCCAGCGATAAGAATAGACAAAGGTGAAATATTAACCTTAACCACTTCACTGCAACTGCGAACTAAAGGGATGGACAGACCACCACCAGTAATGTCTCAGCCGCAAGCCTTGTTTGCTCCTCTTTCTCCTACCCAACAATCAAGTATGGGTGTCCATTCGGTTTTTGCTACTGATCTGTGTGTTCAGCTTGTTGCAGATACTCTAATATTCCACCCGGAAGGAGCAGTTTTGGTGTCTAAAGGAAGTGCTGAAGGTGCTGGTGGAATTCATGAACTTAAGGAGAAGGAAGAGTTGGGTCCTTGTGAGGGTGTGGGGGAGGAGGTGGAGAGATTTTGGAAGCTGATTTGTGTGGAAGTTGAGGCAACTAAACTGAAGGAAGGTTACTTGGAAGAGAATCATTAGAAAAAGGTTTTGCCTAGTGAGGAAGGAGAGAGTGGTGAAATAGAAGATATTGAGGGGACAATTAAATCCTATAACAGGAAGAAGTTATCAAGAGGTTGACCTAGGGGTGGGGAATGACATAATTAAAACTTACCATAAGAAACCTGAGGAGGGAAAAGAGAAGAAAAAGGAGTATAAGAAGAAGAAAAGAATTGAGGTGCAAAGGCTAATATCTGACATCAAGGCTGATCTTGAGTTTAGCGGAAGGGGAGAGAGGAGGAAGAACCCTAGGTAAGGAGTCGAGTTCAGGAGGGACTATTTTGCATGTTTATCCATGAGAATTATTAGCTAGAATGTGAGAGGATTGGGAAGTGCGAGGAAAAGGAGGGTAATAAAGGATTTATTAACAAGAGAGAAGCCTGATATTGTTATGGTGCAAGAGACGAAGCTCTCTGAGCTAGATGGAAGGTGGATAAGAAGCTTTTGGAGGACTAAGGGTGTTGGTTGGTCCTCAGCTTTTGGAGGACTTGGGGAGCCTCTGGAGGAATTTTACCATCTAGAAGAATGAGGTAGTGGAAGTGGTGGAGGAGCTAGTAGGCAGATACTCTGTCTCCATGAAATTCAAGAATGTGGAGGATGGATTCTGTTGGGTGCTTACTAATGTGTATGGCCCTAATACCTACAGAGAAATGAATGGTTTTTTGGAGGAATTGTATGCAATTCGAGGTTTATGGGATGGGCCTTTGTGTTTAGGAGGGGATTTTTATGTCACAATATATTCAGAGGAATCTAGTAATCTTGTACAGTCAATCACAACAAGCATGAGGAAATTTAACGAATTTATAGAAGATTGTGAACTAAATGAAATTCCGTTAATGCAAGCTAGATTCACCTGGTCCAATATTCAAGATAATCCGCTTTGTTCAAAGCTGGATAAAACTATTGGGGAAATCTAGTTTCTAGAGCCTTGCCTAGGGTTACATCAGATCACTACTCCATCAAGATTGGTGTGGAATCCCTAATTAGTGGACCAAAATCATTTAGATTTGAGAATATGTGGTTAACTCATCCGGAATTTGGAAACATAGTGAAGGATTGCTAGAATGAGGTGTTAAGGGGAATAAAGTGGAAAGGAATCAAATTCCATCAGAAGCTGAAGAGATTGCGAGTCAAGTTGAAGGAGTGGAATAAAGACCACTTTGGTAAGGTAGAGGAACAAAAGCTAAACTTATTCACACAAATTGAAGAGATGGATGAGAGGGAAGCCCAAGGATTGTTGAGTGGCCAGGATAGAGAATCAAGAAGGCAATTAAAAAAGGATCTAGAAGATGTTCTACTCAGAGAAGAGATCTGTTGGAGGCAGAAGTCAAGGCATAAGTGGATTAAGGAGGGAGATGGGAATACTAGATTCTTTCATGAGTTGGCAAATGGTAGGAGGAAGAACTTAGTGGATAGATTAGAGGTAGAAGGCCAGGTAATTACCAATCAGGAGGAGATAGCTGGAACCTTTGTAGACCATTTTAAAGCTATCTTTAGAAGGACATTGAATGAGAGGGTGCCTATAGAAGGATTGGAATGACCGAGGTTAGATGGAGAAAAAGCAAGGTGGTTAGAAAGGAACATTGAAGAAGAGGAGATCAGGAGGGTAGTGTTCATGATGGATAGATCTAAGGCACCAGGTCCGGATGGTTTTACTATGGCTTTTGTTAGTGAAGGGGTATTTCGGTCTTTGTACCTGTTGAGAATACTGATGTGTACTGTTATGTTAGTTCGAGTTCCTCTTACTTAAATAAGGGCACTTAAGTCTTTTCCAATATATTAATAATATAATAACAGGTCTGGCCGAAACTAGGGTGAACTTTTTCTCTAATTCGAACCAGACCTTTTCTCTTCTCCTTCCTCTTTCTTCCTTCTTCTTTTCTCTCTTCCTTCTTGCTACTTACTTTACTTTTTAGCTAACAAACAAAACAGACTTCTAGGGCAGGTCGAACTTCAATATGGTATCAGAGCAACATCAAACAAATCAGACTTGCTAGAATTCTGTTTTCTGCACATTCGAACTAGGGTTTCTCTTGGATTTCTTAGCCGTTAGTTGGAGACTGGGTAAAGGGCTGAAAAGGAGTGATCGCCTTCTTCCCTTGGAGGTTCCTATGCCTCCTGTTGTGTTGTTGGTGATTGGCTGTTGTGGTTTCTAAGCCCTAATTAGGGCTGGTACGTGTGGTGCAGTGGTGTTTCATTCCTTCGTGTGGTTGGCCTTCAGGCGATGAGGTAAAGGTTTCTATTTTATGCATATTTTCTATTATGGAATACATGAGAGGTGTGGTACAGATCGTATGATGGGTTTTCAGATTGCAGTATGCTAGGGTTTATGCTGGTTTGTGTGTGATTTGAAGGGAAGTAGTGTCTACTTAATGGTGAAACTTCCGGTAGCTGTGGAGTAGGGTTTGTGGTGTTACAAGTGTGGTTTTCAGCATTTATTATTGCTGAAATCAGTGCAGTTTTCAACATTTATTATTGCTGATATCAGTGTGCAGATTTCGGTGAAGTGTCTGTGTGTAGTGCTCAGAATTCAGTGATAAGGGAATTCAGCAATGGCAGATAACAGTGATAGTAAACCTAGTGTCATGATATCTACTGACTACCTGAATATCCAAATGACCTCCATTAAATTGAATGGAGAAAATTATGTCCCTTGGGCCAAGTCTGTAGAGGTTTTTCTGAAGGTGAAGAAGAAGGTAAAGCACATAAGAGAGGAGAAACCCCCCGCTAATTCTCAGGAGTATGAAGACTGGGAACAGGAAGATGTACAGATCATCACATGGTTGTGGAACAGTATGGAACCCAGAATCAGTGTGAACTTCATGTTTCTTGACACAAGCAAAGAGGTGTGGGATCATGCTAAGAAATTGTATTCTGGTCAGGATAATACCACTAGGGTATATCAACTGTATCAGGAATACTTCAATTTGCAACAGGGAAATCAGAGCCTTGAGGAGTACTATGCCAGTGTGAGAAATATCCGTAATGAGTTAAATGTCTATCATCCTCTCACTTCTTATGTCAAAGTTCAACAGCAACAGCGAGAGCAGTTTGATGTGACTCGGTTTCTGGTGGGGCTGAAGTCTGAGTATGAACCAGTACGAGCCCAGATACTAGGAGGATCTGCCCTTCCATCTTTAGAGGAGGTGTTTGCTCGTCTTCGGAGAACTTCCATTGGATCTATGGACTCTAATATCTCAGATAAATCAGCATTTGCAGTGTCGAGAGGTCGAGGTGGCAGAAGTGGGGCTCGAGGACCCCAGCCTAGCCAGAGTGGTAGTAGTGGATCTACACATATCCGTGGTGGTGGTCGTATTAGAGGAAGAGATTCAGGGGGAGATCGTGGTAGAGGACGTGACTCGAGTCCACGGAAGTGTACTCATTTTGGTTTGGATGGACATACCATTAACTACTGCTATGACTTACATGGTCCACCCTCGACGTGGGCCAACCATGCCATGACTAGTGACACCAGTTCAAGCTTTAGACAGGAGAACCGGTCAGCTGACCCGATGCCTTCTACCCCCTCAGATGGTCCAGGCAAGGAGATGGTGAGTGTTCCTTGTGATGAGTATGAAAGGTTTGTTCAATCCAAGTCGCAGCAGAACACAACTACCTTTGCACACTCAGGTATGGCTTGTTTGGCATCCACACCCAACCCCTGGATTATTGACTCTGGAGCCTCCGATCACATGACGGGAACTCTAGGTGTGTTTTCATCTCTCACTCATTGCTCAACATCACAATCTGTTACCCTTGCTAATGGCTTCACACCATTTATCTGTGGAGTTGGTAATGTTGACCTAGACCCTGTATCCCTATCCTCTGTTTTATATGTACCTAAGCTTCCATTTAATCTTATGTCTGTTAGTAAGCTGACCAAGTCCCTTAATTGCTCCATCACATTTTACCCCTCTATGTGTGTTTTTCAGGATCTCAAGACGGGGATGAAGATTGGTGGAGGGCATAAAGCCGGTGGACTGTATTATCTTGATGGTGGTGGAAGAACGTCAACGACCCTTCAGTCATCCATTTCTCCTCTCCAGTGGCATTGTAGATTTGGTCATCCTTCGTTGAAAGTGTTGAGGTCTTTGGTCCCTTCATTGAGTCAACTTTCTGTTCTAGATTGTGAGTCATGTCAATTTGGGAAACACCATCGTGTTCCCTTTCGTTCTAGGGTCGATAATCGTGTGTCGAGTCTTTTTTCTTTAATTCATTCAGATGTTTGGGGTCCTTATAAAGTGATGTCATATAATGGATACAGATATTTTGTTATTTTTGTTGATGACTGTTCAAGAATGACGTGGCTCTATTTAATGAAAGAAAGAAGTGAATTATTTGCCATCTTCCAGAAATTTTATGCTGAGATCCGCAATCAATTTTGCGTTCACATCAAAATTTTCCGTTCTGATAATGGCCGTGAGTACTTGTCTTCATCTTTTCAAGAATACTTGGACGACCAACATGGCATTATACACCAAACTTCATGTACCTATACTCCACAACAAAATGGGGTTGCTGAGAGAGAACCGACATCTTGTAGAAACGACACGCTCACTCATGCACCACATGAATGTTCCCAAACCCTTTTGGAGTGATGCAATGCTCACCTCTTGTTTCTTAATTAATCGGATGCTCATGTCTATTCTTGATGGTCGTTCTCCTTTTAGTGTCTTGTTCCCTAACATGTCTCCGTTTCCGCTTTCTCCTCGGGTATTTGGGTGTGTCTGCTTCATCCATAATCTGGGTCCCGGGACTGACAAGTTAGATGCACGTTCCCTTAAGTGTATCTTCCTCGGCTATTCCCGAACTCAGAAAGGGTACAAGTGTAACCATCCCAGTTCTCGTCATTCCTTGGTATGTGCTGATGTTACATTCTTCGAGTCTACTCCATTCTTCGTGGGGTCCAGTGATGCTGCTTCCTCCACATCACCTCCTCCTCTTCCTTTTCCTGTGGCTGATCCTCCTCCTCTGGTTCCAGTCGTGCCTACGTCCTTGCCTCCGGTGCCACCGTCTGTTGATTGTCCACCTATCCGTCACGTGTATACACATTGCCCACGTGTACCGGCTGCGACTCCTCCGGATTCATCACCGTCGACAGATCCAGCTCCAGATCTGACACCAATCTCCGACCTCGATCTTTCTATTGCCTTCCGGAAAGGTAAAAACACCTACACCCTTCACCCTATTTCCAATTTTGTTTCACTTACTCACCTCTCCACCTCCCATCGCCAATTCATCTCTTTGTTATCCTCCATGGTTGTTCCTAAGGATGTCCAGGAAGCCATTACCTCTCCAGAGTGGTGCCGTGCTATGGAAGAAGAGCTCTCTGCTCTCCATCATAATCACACTTGGGACCTCACCGCTCTTCCTCCTGGGAAGCAGACTGTTGGTTGTAAGTGGGTGTATACCGTTAAGTACTTGCCAGATGGTCGTGTTGAGCGCCTGAAGGCGTGGCTAGTTGCAAAAGAGTACTCCCAAACCTATGGCATTGACTACACAGAGACATTCTCCCCGATTGCTAAGATAGGGTCAGTTCGTGTCGTCATCTCCCTTGCAGCTATGTATGATTGGCCTCTACATCAGCTAGATATCAAAAATGTCTTTTTGCATGGTGATTTGCTCGAGGAGGTTTACATAGAGCAACCACCAGGCTTTGTTGCTCATGGGGGAGGATGGTAAGGTATGCAGACCTAAGAAGGCTATATATGGACTTAAACAGTCCCCTCGAGCATGGTTTGGTAGATTCAGTGAGGTGGTCAAGAAGTTTGGTATGAAACAGTGCCAAGTTGATCACTCTGCCTTCAGTCTTGACTCTTCGGCAGGCAAAATACTACTGGTGGTGTATGTAGATGATATCATTGTGACTGGGAATGATAAAATGGGCATTGACAGATTGAAGGCATTCCCGCAGGAACACTTTCAGACAAAGGACCTTGGCAAGTTGAAATACTTTTTGGGCATAGAGGTAGCAAGATCTAAGCATGACATTAATTTGTGTCAGAGGAAATATGTGCTTGATTTATTGGAAGAAACAGGTTTGTTGGGTACTAAACCGATTGAGACACCTATGGAAACAAATACGAGGCTGAGCAGTGATATAGGTGAAGTATTTGAAGACCCTGGCAGATACCGACGACTTGTAGGCAAACTAAACTACCTAACCATTACTCGGCCAGATATTTCATTTGTGGTTAGTGTGGTGAGTCAGTTCATGCAGAAACCTTTGGTTCCACATTGGAATGCAGTGCTAAGGATTGTGAGGTATTTGAAAGGAGCTCCTGGCCGTGGTTTGCTGTACAAAAGTGGGGGAAAACTGGAAGTAGAAGAATTCACCGATGCTGATTGGGTAGGTTCTATGTCTGATAGACGGTCTATCACAGGCTATTGCACCTTTCTGGGGGGTAACCTGGTAACGTGGAAAAGTAAGAAGCAAACAGTTGTGGCAAGAAGCAGTGCAGAAGCAAAATATAGGGCCATGGCACATACTGCTTGTGAATTAGTGTGGCTAAGGAACCTTCTACAGGAGATAGGTTATGACATCAGTACTCCAATGAAGCTCTATTGTGACAATCAGGCAGCGGTTCATATCTCTTCCAATCCGATGTTTCATGAAAGAACCAAGCACATCGAAGTTGACTGTCATTTTGTGAGAGAGAAGGTGCTGAATGGAGTTTTAGAGACTACATATGTTAGTACGGGAAACCAGTGGGCAGAGTTGTTTACAAAAGGTTTGAGTCGGGGGAGAGTGGACTACATATGTAACAAGCTGGGATTATATGATATTTACTCACCAACTTGAGGGGGAGTGTTAGTGAAGGGGTATTTCGGTCTTTGTACCTGTTGAGAATGCTGATGTGTACTGTTATGTTAGTTCGAGTGCCTCTTACTTAAATAAGGGCACTTAAGTCTTTTCCAATATATTAATAATATAATAACAGGTCTGGCCGAAGCTAGGGTGAACTTTTTCTCTAATTCGAACCAGACCTTTTCTCTTCTCCTTCCTCTTTCTTCCTTCTTCTTTTCTCTCTTCCTTCTTGCTGTTTACTTTACTTTTTAGCTAACAAACAAAACGGACTTCTAGGGCAAGTCGAACTTCAACAGCTTTCTACCAAGATTGTTGGGACATTTTGAAAGAGGATTTATGTGACGCTGTTAAGGAATTCGCTGAGAATCATATAGTAAGCCCGAGAGTCAATGCCACCTTTTTGGTCTTGGTCCCCAAGAAACCAGATGCCACCCACCCTAAGGATTATAGGCCAATTAGTTTGGTAACTAGCACTTACAAAATATTAGCTAAGGTGTTGTATTTGAGGTTGAAAGTAGTTCTCCCATCCCAATAAGCCAAGCCCAAGGGGCTTTTGTTCAAGGAAGACAAATAATAGATTAGATCCTAGTTGCTAGTGAATGTGTGGAGGATATGAGGAGATCAAAAAGAAGAGGCTTTGTTTGTAAGTTGGATCTGGAGAAGGCCTATGATTTGGTGGACTGACACTTCTTGGTACAAGTAATGAGAAATTGTGGCTTCGGGAATAAGTGGTGCAGTTGGATCTTTGGATGTGTGAGTTCATGCCATTACTCTGTCCTGGTTAATGGAGTGGTGAAGGACTTTTTCCTAGCTTGTAGAGGTATTAGGCAAGGGGACCCTCTATCAACCTTCCTCTTCACTCTAATAGCAGAGGTGCTTGGTAGAATGATCTCAAAGGCTGATAGAGAAGAAGTGATTAAAGGGTAGAGGATAGGTAGGGATGGTATTCCAGTTACCCATCTCCAATTTGCAGATGATATTTTGATTTTTTGTGAAGGGGACGATATTGAGAAAGTGAGAAATCTCAAGGATTTGGTTAGGAATTTTGAGAGAGTGTCAAAACTGAGTATCAACTTTGGGAAGAGTTGTGTAGCCGGGGTTAACTTGGACGACAATCAAGTGGAGGCTATAGAAAGAAGCTTAGGGTGTTCCATTTCATCATGGCCTATGACCTACTTGGGGCTTCCATTAGGGGCAAACCCTAGGGAAAGTAGTTTTTGGTGTCCAGTGGTGGAGAGGTTTGAAAAGAAATTGACTTCTTGGAGGAGAAACTATATTTCTTTGGGGGGAAGAATCGTGTTGATAAGAGCCACATTAGCTAACTACAACCTATTTCCTATCCATGTTTAGGATACCACCTAGGGAAGCTAGGAAGCTAGAGAAGGTGATGAGAGATTTTCTCTGGGAGCCGGGAGAAGGTAAAAAGGATCACTTGATAAAATGGGAGATTGTATGCCGAAGTAAAGAGGAGGGGGAGTTGGGGTTAGGGAATTTGATTAAAAAAAATAAAGCACTGCTGGGGAAGTGGTTGTGGAGGTGGCCAATGGAGAGAGAGAGGCTCTAGCATGAGGTGGTGGGTAGTATCCATGGTCGCTCTGATAATGGGTGGGATGCTAGAGTATCACGACAGACAACCTTGGCAACTCCTTGGAAAGCTATTCATGGAATCCTTCCTCAGTTTATCAGTTTTGTGAGGTATGATGTTTGTAATGGTAACTCTGTTCTTTTTTAGGAGGATACCTTGGTTGGAGAGGCTCTCTCTGTTTCAAGGTACAAAAAGGAGTCTATCTCAAAGTTTTGCTCCTTTATGAAGAACCCATTAACACCGGATTGGGATTTTGGGTTTCATAGAGGTTTAAGGGAAGAGGAGATTGTGTCCCTAACAAATCTGCTAAACCTACTTGATACAGTGTATTTGGACCCTTTTGAACCCGACAAACGGATCTGAACACCCAAGCCAAATGGATCTTTCTCTTGCGCTTCTTTCTTTAAATCCATTACTCAATCTAACCCCACTTGGCCTTTTCCTTTTAAGGAAATCTGGTGTAGGTTGTTCCCCCTAAGGTTATGGCTTTTTGTGGGGAAGTGCATTATGTGAAAATAAACACCTTAGACATTCTGCAAAACAGAAGACCTTATCTTTGTCTTTCACCTTCTTGGTATATCCTTTGCAAGTCATATGGTGAGGACTGTAACCATCTACTAATTTCCTGTTCATTTATTGCAGAGTTATGGGAGTGGCTCTTCTCATTGTTTGGGTGCAGGTTGGTTAGGCCAGTGGATGCAAGTTTGATTTTTGACCCTGCTTTCCTCCCTTGGCAGCACAGAAGAGGAAGAATTATGTGGAGATGTGCAAGAGCAGCGCTGCTCTGGTCCATGTGGGAAGAAAAGAATACCAGAACCTTCCAATAGAAGGAGAGAAACTTAGAAGAGATGAAGGACTGCATTCTAAATGGGATGATCTCATGGCTAAAATCACTGGAATTATTCCATCAGTTCTCATATAGTGATATTTGGAGGAATTGGTTAGCAGTGGCTAATTGTTCATCTAGAAAGACTAAAGTGAGTTTGACTTGGAAGCCCCCTCCTGAAAATTTTTTGAAGCTGAACTTTGATGGAAGTAGTCTTGGTAATCCAGGTCTATCAGGGGTGGGAGGGGTACTAAGGAATGAGGTTGGGAATGTGGTTCTTATCTACTCGGGGCCCATAGGAGCTGGAAACTCCACTAGGGAGGAACTTGCAGCTGCTATCCAAGGAGTACAGCTAACTGTGTAGATAGGTGTGGAACATCTGATAATAGAAGGGGACTCCAAGGTGGTAGTGGGATGGCTACAAAACCGGGACTCTATAGTGTGGTGTTTAAAGAATGAAATTAAAAAATTCAACTGTCTGACAAGGAGCTTGACAGTGAGAATAAAATGGGTGGGGAGATCTACAAACTCTTTGGCTGATGGTCTTGTAAAGCAAGGAGTAAACAAGGAAAGTTTATATTGGGCTCAATTGTAGATTGAATCTGTTTTTTGTTTTTTGTTTTTGGGTTTCTATTTTCTGTAATCTATTTTCCTCTGTCTTTCTTCCTGCTATTAGGAGAGGACGCAGCTCGTGTGTCTCCATGGGAAGCTTGTAATTGCGAAAAAAACTCCTTTCGTAGTCACTTGGAATCATATGGTAGGGCCTTGTGTCGGATGGACAATTCAGCTACTGGTAACACTTCTACTTCATTTGCATCTACATAAGGTAATGCAACTTCTGCCTTCCATGTCTCCACTGCCACTAATTCCCCCTGGGTCATTGACTTAGGGGCTTCTAATCACATGACTGGTAAGTCAAACCTATTCCAATCTTATAACCTTTTATTAGGAAGGGATAAGGTGAGACTTGCAGATGAATCATTTTCCTCCATTGTAGGCCAAGGATCAATATCCCTTCCTCATGGACTTAACTTGAATAATGTTTTGCATGTCCATCAACTTCCCATCAACCTTCTTCTATTAGTAATATCACAAACTCATTAAACTACAATGTAACCTTTTTTCCTGATTCATGTATTTTTCAGGATCTAACGTCTGGGAGGACGATTGGTAGAGGAAGCTTATGGATGGTCTCTACACTCTCGACAACAAGATTGGCTTCTCAGTGTCATCCTCAGAGTCGCATAGTCAGTCAAATAAGAGTACACCCAAGTTTGTGGTGTTGACTATGATGAGACATTTGCTCCAGTAGCTAAGATGAATTCAATATGGGTTCTTCTATCATTGGTTGCAAACTTTGGCTGGAAATTGCATCAACTAGATATAAAGAATGTCTTTTTTAAATGGTGATCTGGAGGAGGAGGTGTACATGGTTCAACCCCCAGGTTTCTGTGCCAAAGGAAGTGAAAGTAAGGTGTGCAAACTAAGAAAGTCCCTCTATGGTCTAAAACAATCTCTTAGAGCGTGGTTTAGTAAATTTCATATGGCGGTTCAACAAGTAGGGTTCAAGTAATGTCAATCTGATCACTCTCTCTTTATGAAGAGATGTCAAGAACAAGTGGTTGTTCTGATAGTGTACGTGGATGATATCATCATTACAGGAAACTGGAGCATAGAAATACAAAAGTTGAAATAATTCCTAGTCTCTCAATTTGAAGTGAAAGATCTGAGTCCCCTAACGTACTTTCTTGGAATTGAGGTTGCCTGCTCAAAAAGGGGCATCTTCATTTCTTAGAGGAAGTATATCCTAGATCTGTTACAAGATACAGGCAAGTTAGGTGCAAAACCAGTAGATACCCCTATGGATGTTGACCATGAACTGGGAAATTGTGATGATGAACCACTAAAAGATGTGAAACAATTTCAAATATTAGTTGGAAGGTTGCTTTATTTGTCCATGACACGTCTTGACATTTCTTACTCAGTTGGGGTCCTAAGCCAATTCATGCATTCCCCTAAGAGACCACACATGGATGCAGTAGAGAGAATCCTTAGGTATTTGAAGAAGTATCCAGGAACAAGATTGCTATTCAGCAAACATAATCATCTAAAAGTGGAATTCTACACAGATGCTGGTTGGGCAGGTGTTGTGGATGATAGAAAGTTCACAAGTGGGTACTGTACATTTGTAGGAGGAAATCTAGTGACATGGAGAAGTAAGAAACAAAGTGTAGAGTGGCAAGGTCAAGTGCTGAAGCGGAGTATAGAGCTATGGCACATGGGGTGGCTGAAGTTCTTTGGCTGAAGGACCTTTTAGGGGAACTTGGGGTTACTGTCCACAATCCTATGTCCCTCTACCGTGACAATAAGGCAAACATTAACATTGCTAGTAACCCAGTCCCACATGATAGGACCAAGCACATTGAGGTGGACAAGCACTTCATAAGAGCAAAATTGGAAAAGGGAGAAATTTGTACTCATGTCAAATCCAAAGAGCAATTTGCTGATATTCTCACAAAAGGACTTCCACACTTGTAGAACAATGAGTTATGTGGCAAGTTGGGCATGATAGATATATTCAACCCAACTTGAGGGGGAGTGTTGTTAGATTTAAGTTTTTTACTTCTGCTGTTTGAATTCTGTCAGCCTAGGCTGCTGTCAGCATGTTCTTTTCTTTATTTTTAGGGTGTGCTGCCAGGGACCTACTTGTAGTTTTTTTATATCTTATTTGTTACATCACATTAATATAAAATAGAAGTTGGGCGCTGCCAGCACTCATCTTTTGACTTTCACATATTTTTTTTCTTCCTCTTCTCTTCTCTCTTCTCTCCTCTCTCTTCTTCCTCTTTTCTTGTAAGAGAACAAGACAACCCTAATTCATAATGTTAAGCTTTATGAGAAACTTAAAACTGAAAATTACAAGTAAACCCCTACTATATAAAATAACATATAATCCCTTTATTAAAGAAATACTACAAATTAACCCACTTTACAAATGACCCCAAATCTTACATTAAGCAAAATAAGTTCTAAACTAATGTCATCTGCTCCTAATGTAAGTGCAAAATATGCAAGGCACATCAATCTCAATGTGATCTCCATCGAGAATTGAAGATAAAGTCAACCCATCTATAGCCTTAAAATGAGCCTTCCTAGAAATAGGCACATGTAACCCATCAACCATAGACACCTTATCCCTACCTAAAGATAAATGATATGAATAAAATAAGGTGGAGACACACCTTATAATCAAATGCTCCAGAATCAATGATCCAAGGGTCCTAGAATTACTTGTAGCATAAGCTAAGTTTGTAGTGGCACACATGCCTAAGTTAGCAATTGCAGTAGAACGTGTAGCAAGATTCAAGGTATCGATACTCATGATATGAAAAAATCCCATATGGAAAGTTATCAAACAGTGTTTCAAAATAAAACTAGTAGGAGTGGTTCTAATGTTTAAACCTATAGAAACCCTCTAAGTCATAGTATTTAGCATATTTGTGACCTTGAAAACTGATTTATCATATTATATGATACAATATGTATTGATACTTTGAACCTTGTCTTGTAGAACTAGGTATCACTGAACTGCTAGTAACAGTGTTCTATACTTTTTTTTTTTTTTGATAAATGAGAGTAGTTTTATTAATTCAAATAACAACAATACAATCAGCCTAGGAGGCACGAGGTGTAACCTCCCCCTAAGACTGAACCATAAACACAAGCCTAAAGTACAGTTACAAAGTGGCCCAAAACAAATCTCCCCTTGACACCCCTTGCATGGCCAGAGAATCAGCCATTGCATTTGCTGATCTGCTGACCCACTAAAACCTGACTGACATATTTCTTGTCAGCCATTTAACTTTCTTTAGCAGATCCTTGTAGCCCCAACAAGCTGTTTCTGGACTTGTCAGCCAGCTCACTACTACCTTGGATACCATCAAATTATTCACTCCAAGATGACTGGCCATCTGTATACCTTGTACCGCTGCTAGTATCTCTGCCTAGGGGTGTCGATTGGACTGGATTTGGTCCAATCCGATCCAGTCCAAATGTGAGTCCATTATAAATGGACCGGGTCCAATCCAATCCAATGAATGTTTTGGACCAATTTGAACCGGTCCAATTCAATGTCTGGACCATCCAATCTGTTCAAATTCATTTTGATTTAGATTGTTTTCAACCCAAACCCGGTCCATTGACACATATATTCTTATCTTATATCAATGTGTCAGAATTGGCTTAATCCAACCCAATCCAATATAAATTTGTTACGGACGGACCAGGTCCAATCGAATCTAATAAATATTTTAGACTGGATTGGTCCAATCCAATATGTCTTGTTGGTCCGTCCAATCCATTCAAATTGATTTTGGACTGGACGGGATCCAATCCAAAACTGGTCCATTGACACCCTTATCTCTGCCCTTAACAGAATCACCAACACCCACTGGTCCTGAAAATAAAGACATGTTGCTGTCTTTGTCTCTCAGAATTCCTCCTATTCCTGATGGCCCTTTGTTACCTTGGCAACTACCATCAAAATTCAATTTTATCACTCCATCCAGTGGGGGTTTCCATTCAGCTTGTGATTTGTTCTTTGTGGAGATTGTAGAAGCCACTGCTGCCCAGTTTCTCCTTAAGTCATCAAAGGAGTAATCTGCCAACAAGTGTGAAGATTTCAGCCATGAGACTGTCCTTGTCATTATGCATTCCTTGATTTCAGCAAGACTTCTTTCCATTTTTTTAAATATTCTAGTATTTCTCTCCTCCCATAACGTCCACAAGGTAGCGGCTCTGATACATTTCCACATTAGCTTCCCTCTTTTTGTCAATCTCCTAAAGGCAGCCGGAATGAACAGCAGCTTTACTTCGGAGGGCAAGTTCCACCTGCACCCAAATAGTGAAACAGCCCAGTTCCAAATATTGGCAGCAAAAGAGCACAATATCAGCAAATGGTTACAGTCCTCACCCTTCACTTTACACATAAAGCACCAATTTGGCAGCAAAAGAGCATGATATCAACAGTGTTCTATACTTAGTATGCTTATGTTTCTTATAATAATCACATGCCACTACCTTTTTTTGCATTCCCTATTCCCTCCTACCATCTCCATCAGCCACCTTGTAACTTGTAGGTTTGGGAGCTGATGTTGCCAATGTAGGTCAGATCCCAGTACTTGTAGCATCACATGCCTCTAGTTTCTTCACTATGAACTATGGAATAAATTTGTGATAGTGTAGCACTATCATGACTAGGATCTACTGTTGTGATGTCATATTGAGTTTAGACCAGGCAGAAATTTAAAACTCTGTTCCTTTTTATTACTGTTGGGTGATGTCATATATCTTTAGAACTTTCTCGCTATACTGCTTCAAAAATCTCTTGCCATAATGATTTCAACATGGAGAAATACACTGCTAGACTTATCCCCTGTAAGTTAATCTCACATATGAGTTGATATGCCTTCACCACATCTATCCCAAATTTCTTTGGCAGTTCTCATTCATAAATAATTCCTACTAATATGTGGAACTATAGATCCACATAACCATGACGTAGATATATGGTTCTCTTGAGCACAGCTTACATAACTTGAATCTGTAGCTTTTAATTCCTTTGCTACACTAGTCAAAGACCCAAGATTACCACATCCTTCAAATAATTCATTTCATCTATGTTAGGAACCTGCCTAACTCAGGGCTCTTCGAGGGGCCAACCTCCTGAATTCTTGGAAAGAGAGAGAGAGAGAGAGAGAGAGAGAGAGAGAGTTTAATCCTGAAAGAGTCCTCCTCTATTCCTTTTCTGCTCTACTACTTATAGTGTTACAATCTTGACTGTTACAGGCAGTTGTTACAAGTGGATGGCAGTTATTACAAGTGGCTGGTTAGTTGAGCTGATGTGGCCTCCTCTTGTAAAACTGAGTAACTGCCTTCTGTTGGTCTGTTCCAACAGTCTTGACAATCCCCCCTTCCTTTAGAGTGACCTTGCCCTCAAGGTCTAATGTAGGAAAATTTGATTGCAGATCTAAGTAGGAAAATTTGAGTCCACGTGCATGAATATGGGCTGATCTGGGTCTCCTCTTTGCTTTGTTAGTGTTGCAAGACTGATGGGCCTTGGGCCCTTGCATGTCTGCCCTTGTAGATGGACTGTAGAGTTTCCTGATGTGAAGTCCATGGTGAGACGGGCCTAGTCACAGACCACGGGTCCTAGCTGTCTTAACCATTGAATGCCTAGTACCACGTCCGCTCCAATGAGATGGAGAGGATATAGGTCCACCGCAAACTGATGACCTTGAATCTTTAGGGGTAGGCTCATGCAAATGCTATTGCAAGAGAGGCTGTTACCGTTGGCCACATGAACCGTAAAGGCTGTTGTTGGCTGAACTGGAAGTCCCATTTTATCTACCAAGACTTGGGTTATGAAGTTAAGGGAGCTGCCACTGTCTATGAGGATTGACACTTGGTGCCCTAGAATCAGCCCTGCAACTCTCATTGTTTGAGGTGACGCAAGTCCCGTAAGGGCTTGTAAGGATATTTCAGGCATGCCATTGGATTGTATTTCCCAACCTGGGTTAGATTCTCCGCAACCGGTGTTGTCGTCTTCCTCTTCAGCATCTGTTTGGAGGAAAAACGCTTGTTGTTTCTTGCAGCGATGGCCTGGCCCAAATTTCTCTTCGCAGTTGTAGCAGAGACCTTTGTCTCTGCGGGCTTGCATCTCTGCCCAGCTCAGTCGCTTGAAGGGAACCAGTGGGCCTGGGCCCGGAACTCCTTCCTCTTTGTCTGGTGCTGTCGTCCTTTCTTGCTCCTTTCTTGCTCCTGGACCCCATGGTTGCTGCACCTTTCTTGCTCGGCTGAACTTGTCCTCATACAGTCTTGCTAGTGCTGCTGCATTGATGACGGAAGTGGGCTGCATCGCCTTCACTTCCAGTCGCAATTCTTCCTTTAGGCCGCCGACAAAGCTTCCCACCAGCGCCTTCTCAGTCCATCCTTGGACTCTCACGGCCAACCTTTCGAACTCCATCTGGTATTCTTTTACTGATCCCACCTGTCGCAGTTTTGCCAAGTCTTCATCAAGATCTTTGAACCCAGATGATCCAAAACGGACAGTCATGGCGTCCGTGAAGTCTACCCAGGTTTGAGGGGGGTGCCCCCTTCGGTACCATTGAAACCAGAGGCTAGCTTCCCCTTCAAGATGCGTAGAAGCCAGAGCTACCCTATCCTGTCCCGGTGTTTCATGGTAATTGAAATACCTTTCTGCTCTGAAAATCCATGGGGTTGGGTCGCCGCCTGAGAATATGGGGAAGTCGATTTTGGCTATTCGTGTTGTCACCCCTGTTCTGCGATTGTTTTCATGGCTGCGCTCTTCGGGGCTTCCTCTGTCAATGTTTGTTGCCCCCTGCTCCAGTCGAAGGAGGAGAGCAGTGAAGCTTTCCTTCATTTCCTTGAGATCTGAAGACATTCGATGGATCTCGACCTCCATCTGATCCACTCGGGTGTCTACTGATGTGTTTCTTGTGTTGGTCATGCTGGCTCTGATACCAAATTGTTAGGAACCTGCCTAACTCAGGGCTCTTCGAGGGGCCAACCTCCTGAATTCTTGGAAGGAGAGAGAGAGAGAGAGAGAATTTAATCCTGAAAGAATCCTCCTCTATTCATTTTCTGCTCTACTACTTATAGTGTTACAATCTTGATTGTTACAGCTGTTACAAGTGGCTGGTTAGTTGAGCTGATGTGGCCTCCTCTTGTAAACTGACTAACTGCCTTCTGTTGGTCTGTTCCAACAGTCTTGACAATCTAATTGGATGGCAGTTGTTACAAGTGGATGGCAGTTATTACAAGTGTGGTTAGTTGAGCTGATGTGGCATCCTCTTGTAAAACTGACTAACTGCCTTCTGTTGGTCTGTTCCAACAGTCTTGACAATCTAGCCCCATAGTAGTAATCTATAGACTAGTGTTCTCATGAACCTTATTGGGAAGTCTCCAGGGATCTGCACCAGCCTTAATCTCTCCTCTTATAGAGTCCATACTCCACACCAAGCAGCAAATAAACTACTAAGAATATTATAGGTGACAAATGGTTGTCTATGAGCCAGGGAAGATTCAACCTTAATTGTATCTCCAGGGAAATGCCTCCATAAGCACATTAGGAGAAAAAGGAGAAACTGGAGGCATTCACTCTAGGGATCCTGGATGATTGCAAAAAATAAAAAGATAAATACACACACACAACTGCACCCTACAAATATTCTGTAGAAAACTCAGAAAGGCTAATCACCACTCCAAAAGCTCCTAGAAACTATTTCCAAAGATAGATATTTCTTGAATTTCTGCCACTTCAATAATTTTCCTTGAGCAATCAATCTCTGATTAACCGATCTCCAAATATCCATCTTAAATCTGACAAAAACACTAGAATGAGCAGCCTTCAAATCACTCCATGTAGTTTCCTGATCCTAATTGGTTGGAGTATGATGCTATGGTTTGTTCTCTTAGTGTCAAAGTATTGTCCTCACTATTTTTCTTGTTATTAAAACCGAGAAAAAAATGTGGGATGGCTGAAGGAAGATTTAACTGGTTTTTGGAATTACAGTAATGAGAAGAGGAAATTTAAGTGGCTGACAAAGGAAATCAAAGTAAAACACTAAAACTGAATTGGGTAGAAAGAAGTGTCAACTCCTTTGCTAATGGGTTAGCTAAACAAAGGGTGCCCATAGGTTCTTTGTTTTGGGCTAATTTGTAATCTTGTTTTTTTTTTTTTTTTTGACTTTTGGTGGGTGAGTTAAGAGAGTTTGTCTCCCCCTTTTCTGTACTTAATATTCATTTTGTTATCAGCAATGCAGGAAATATTAATTCATTAGAATTTAGAAATAAAAAAAAAAAGAAGATACAACAAGAACTTGTGAGAAACCATAGAACCAAAGAAAACACAAAAAATGCCCAAAGATATTACAACTGTGCCCAATACATAATCTGTCTTTAAACCCCTTGCTTTGGCTAAGCCATCATCCAAACAATTGCAGAGTACTATTCATTGTTTTTTAATGAAAGTTACATGTTATTGATAAATAAAAGCAAGAAAAAATGTTCTTTTCCTTGGATGAATAAACTGATTCATTGAAGAGGCAACATGTTAAGAGAATCACATTGAAAATAGACCAAAATTAAGATCAATTTATCAAAAAAAAAAGACCAAAATCAAACTAGAAGAAAACACCTCCAGCCAAACACACACACACACACACACACACACAAAACTATGATTTTCTGTAGGGCTGCAAACGAATCAAATTGAATCGGATATGGGTAGATCCAAATTTGATTCATTTATTTTGAATTCGAATCAGATCGTATCCAGATGTCTAGCGGATTTGGATTATAATCAGATATTAAATTGTATGAATGAATTAAGACTAAAAATAATCAAAATGTTATATTTTAATAAAATGAGTTAAAGATGACTTTAATAGTATATTTTATGAACAAAATGAATTAAATATTACTTGTATGAAACTTGAACCTATGACAATTTAGTGAAAATACAAAATCCAAACCAACTTTACTAATAATTATAATATAAATTTTTAAGTATATATAAGCACATATATTTTAATTGAAGTGAATCTGATTATTACCAGATTGAATATTGGATAGGGGTTGATCCATATTTGATCCAATTATAAACAGATCGAATTTGGATCAGCCTTCATAGGATCAATGTCAAATTTGAATTCGGAGGATCAGATGCCATTTGCAGCCCCAGTTTGCTGATTTCACTGGTTGAACATTTTAGTGGCACCTAACAGTTGAAAAAAGATACAAGTTGGATGACATGCCCAAACTCATCCATGTCCTAAATGTTGGACTACCTTGTGACCACAAGTCCAGAAATTGTTGGCATGCTGATGTAGGACCAGCCCAGTTCTAGACCTTAGAGAATATTGAATGGTTTTCTTTGATCAGAATCTTATGGATGTTGATGGCTGTAATGGCTTCTTGAAGGAATAAGAGAGAAAATACCTGGAATCACTCACAAGGTGCCTAGAATCACTCTAGGGCATAGGAATCACTCACCATAGTTAGCATAAGCTGAATATTTCATTGCCCTTTGTGTAAAACATCCATACATAATTATACACTCTAAACTCATAATAATCCTAGGAGTCAAACTGTTAGACTCGTAATAGTCCTAGGAATCAAACTGTTAAGACTCAATAACCCTAGTAGGACTCAAACTAAGCTATCATATCATATTTCAATTCAAAGACTCAATAACTCTAATCCTACTTACGCAATGACTCTGAAATTTTAAACATAAAAAAACTATAAATAGACATTCAAACGCTATTATTGGACCCTACAGAAAAATACAAAATGGCAAAAATACCCTTGGTGTTCAATTCAGTCCAAATCCCAAGTACCATCACTATGCCATATCAGGACCTGTTGTAAGGCCTTCTTTCTAGAACAAGTCTTCAAGGGTGCTGGTCGATTTCTATCACATGCATTCTTGATCTAATGATGCCTACTAATCTGAGAAGCTAGCCCTCTTTGCCTAGCATTTACCTAGAACTGTGTCACATCATCCAGGACATAAAATGGTATACATTCAAGAAGAATGGTTTAGTTTGGACATTGATGGTTTCAACTTATCTCAATCAATTATCAATCGTAGATGGAATCTATGTTACCCAGATATAGCAATGACATGGTGCCAAATTTAAAATCTAGACTAAAATTGAACTCAGCATGATGCCACACCCTTGTACAGGTATCTTTGTATCATAGGATGGAACAACCTCATCAAGGTGTTCAATGAATTTTGGCTAGAATATGCCACCACCATGGCTAGAAAGATGTTTGCAAGGGCATTGATATCATTAGAGATCAGTGTAACTATTATTTCTAATGGAATTTTTTTCCTCATTGATCTCTGTTTCCACACACACATGCTTTGGTGCACACACTACCCATTTAATACTATTTGTTGTTTCTCCCCTTTTACCAGGGAACGGAAGAAGTTCAGGGTCTCAGCCTACGAAACTTGCCTAGATCAAGTAGGGTATGCTGTAGTGCTGAAGCATTAAGAAAGATGCACAAGCTGAGACTTCTCCAACTCCATTTTGTAGACATCACAGGGGACTTCAGACATTGTTCTAGAGAGCTAAGGTGGCTCTGTTGGCATGGGTTCCCTCTTAAATTCATACCAAGCAAATTTTATTTGGAGAACCTTGTTGTTCTTGACATGCAACGTAGCAAACTGGAAAAAGTCTGGAAGGAACTCAAGGTTCAGCAAATTTCTTATGCTTTTATTTCTTAGATGTTAATTATATGTTTCATGGTGCTAGATTTCTTATTTTTCCTCTCTCTATCTCAATACAGGTTCTTAAAAACTTGAAAGTCCTTAATCTTAGTCATTCCATTTGCTTAACTAGTACCCCAGACTTCATTGGACTGCCCAATCTTGAGAAACTGTTCCTTGAAGGTTGTACAAGTTTAGTTGAGGTTCACCATTCTATTGGAAATCTGCAGGGACTGGTTGTTTTGAATCTGAAAGACTGCAGAAACCTTAGGAGTCTCCCAAGCAGCATTTGTAAGTTGAAATTTCTTGAAGATCTTAATCTTTCTGGCTGCTCAGGACTTGAGAGACCATTGTCTAAATCACGGCGTTCATTGCTTGGGCCTTGGAGATTTCGAAAAAAAAATCCTGATTCTATCACTTTGCTGCCACCTTCCTTCCTAGGTTTATGCTCCATAAGAAGAATAGATCTTAGTAATTGCGATCTGTCAGAAGGTGCAATTCCAAGTAACCTTGGGAGCTTATCTTCTTTGCAGGAGTTAGATCTAAGCAATAACAATTTCTGTACCATACCTGATAACATTAGTTACCTTTCTCAGCTCAAGTTGCTTGCATTGAATGGTTGCACAAGGCTTCATTTTCTTCCACCACTTCCACAAAATTTAAAAATCTTATGTGCAAAGGGTTGCACATCAATGGAAAGCTTACCAAATCTTGATAACTTATCCTCGTTGCAGAAATTGGATATAAGATGCAACAATTTTTCCAGTTTGCCATCCAGCGTCGGTTGCCTTACTCAGCTCAAATTCCTTGATTTGGACAAATGCACCAGGCTTCAAACACTCCCAGAGCTCCCATCAAGTTTAAAGTACTTGTTTGCAAAAGATTGCTCATCGATGGAAAAATTGCCAGATCTTCGAAATTTATCCTCCTTGGAAGAATTGGATCTAGAAGGAAGCAAGATTTGTAGCCTATCACCCAGCATTAGTTGCCTTTCTCAGCTCGAGGCTCTTTGGATAAGTAATAATGAAAGGATCCAATCACTTCCGGAGCTTCCTCCTACTTTAACCAACCTTTATGTAGATGGTTGCACATCGCTTGCAGTTACTAATAGCAACAATTTGATTGAGATTCAGAACACAGAGAAGCTAGAATCTTTACAAACAGGGATACATATGGAAGGGTGCAATAGTCTGGAAAATACATTCAGAAAATATCTCCTTCAGGTTCTCTCTCTCTCTCTCTCTCTCTCTCTCTCACACACACACACATACACATTTATTGTTGAACCTCTTTATTTCCATGGAGCAGGGTCCATCTGGCAACTTTGATGTCTTTCTTCCTGGAAGTGAGGTGCCAGAGTGGTTCGGTCATCAAAATGTGGGGTCTTCAGTATCTTTTGAGGTGCCTTCAATTTTGGACCATAAAATTCAAGGATTGTCTGTATGTGCTGTTTATGCATCTGATGAAGCTGATACGAGCCTCATTACAAGTCCTTGTACCATCATTACTAATAAAACCACTGGTTTCCAGTGGGACTACCGTCCAGGAGCTACAGTTCCAGTAACCCATCAGGATCACATGTGGCTGGGCCTTATACCACACAATGAATTTGGTGATCAGTTGGACTGTGGGGATCAAATGGAGATTGAAGTAGAAATGAGTCAACCGCTCCGTGTAAAGAAGTGTGGGGTCCAACTAGTATACGAGTCAAATGAAAAGGGTCCACAATCAAAGAACCAACCATTTATCTGATGGCATCTTCGTCATTTTGATATTGTTCTTTATGGAAATGGGAGGCCATAAAGATAACTGGAAAGAAATTGTGACTGGTCTAATGAGGTTGAAGGACATGAAGACCAGGACTCAAATAGTAGAGCAAGTAACAGAGCCTCGCAAGAAAGAAGTGAGGAAGTTGTTAATTTACTTGAACTCCTCGTTTAAAGCTTTAATGATTGAATCCTTTGCTCCTTGCAATATGAGTTTGAAATTTGAAGAAGATAATGTGGCCAAAGTAACTGACCGCTTTGCCAAATCAATTCAATTGAAGGGGTTCATCTTTATTGACCATGGGGTGTGATTGGTTATGTGCACGCTGTGCAATCCACCCCATGGATCCAATCTGAGTGTACAGTCCATGCAGATGAAGGTGATATCTGCATAACAATGGATATTTAAAGTGTGGGTACAGTGTAGTTTCTAAAATAAATGCTACTTTATGGTGTTTTCTGTGGCTTGTTGTATGGGTGCATGTAAAATGGCTGTGGAAGATGAAGGCTTTCTGGACATGAGTCAAGGAAAATTGCATTGCCTCTGAATTTCTTGATGTCATTTTCCAATCGGGGATCATTGATCCTCTCAACATACACTTTGCAAAGCTCGTATATTTGTCAAACATTCATTTTAGTGATGAATTAAATAGCTTGTAACACTTGGTATATTTTCCTTTTCCTTGATGTTACTTGAAACCAACGACATCTGAAGGTATCAATTTTTAGTATTTGATGATTGGTTCTGAAACTTTAATCGTTGATTTTTCTCTGGCCTTTCATCCCAGTTTGTTAAATATTTTATATTATACTGGCACCACTGCATGGGCATCATCTTGAAGGAATTTTGTTTGGAAATTAAAGAAAAACCATGCTAATTAACATGAAATCTAAATTTTGATAGGTAATACGTACTATAAAGTTGGGACATGTTTATGTTATTTGACTGTTATTCAGATTATAACAAAGACAATTTCAAAGATTGGGGCCACATCTTAAGTCAAATTAATAGAAATTCAAGAAGGATTAGAAAATACCTTTGATTTTCTTTTTTTACATATTATGTGAAAGTAAACAGAATGTGTGCCATGAGAGAGCTTGAAGCATTGCATAGTAGCAACAAAGAGAACATGGATTCTGCTTTGATAGCTCCTCAATCATGCATGCTATGACATTCAACTCATTGGGTTACTTAATATCTCCAATGAAGGTACTTAATATCCCTTGGAAATTTTATGCTTGTGCTAATGTCGCGTACATATGATTGCCAAGACACCTGAAATGGAATTTCCATGATTAAATGATATTTTGATTCTGGTTTTTGCAACCAAGTATCCTGCTCCTATTAAGCTCAGCCTTGGCTGTTGCAACCAAGTATTACCAGCCATTATGGAGGAGCAACAGATTTAGCAATTTTTAGGTGCTGTTTAAATGAACTTTAATAAAAATTACTGGGTAAATTACAGATAGATACCCTGTACTTTGGGTGTAGTGACACTTAGGACCTGAACTTTGAAGTGAGGCATTTTAGTTCTTTGAACTTTTAGAAATTTACACTCAAGTCCAGCTATGTTAAAAGTGACATTACAATGAGGATAAAATTACAAAAATGGCCATGTTTAATTCTTCTCTGAAATTTTCACCTTCAAATGATGTACCTAATTTGAATTATATATGTTGAATTTGAAAGCAGAACTAAAATCTTTTCTCATTTTATCATCCGTTTATTTTACTCTTTTTTCACATGAAATCATTTTTTTTTATAATTATATCCGTGGGTGTATGATTGCCACGCCTAAGGCCCAGTTCGCTTTTCGGTAAGTTATTTATCGGGGTAAATGTAGTTACTTGGATAAGTTTTTCCTGGGAAACACTTACCCAGATAAGTGTATTTACCCATGTTCTTTTATTTGTCATGTAAATAATGCAATGGCCATTTTAGTCATAAAAATCCATTATTAAAAAGGGCATTTTTGTCCAATTCAAATGTTGGCAATTTTCCCCCTAGGTGGAAAAGTTATTTACCCCCAAGTAAGTGATACCGCAGGAAAATAAACTTTCTCTGGTCCCCACATAAATCTGAAAAAAGAACATGAAATTCTTGGTCAATGGGAACCAAAATCCCATTGACCAACTTTCCCCCCTCTCAAAATCCTGAAAAAGAACGCCCCCTAAAAACTAAGGTGGCTGTCTAAAAGCCAAACCCGAACCACCAGCTTAGAGCATTTTTCTTGTAGTGACTCCAGGTGCCATCAAGCCTGGAATGTCTTTCATGGCCATGAACACGAATGCCTTTCAAAGCTAATCGCAACAGCAGTCTTAAAAGCCAGGAACAATCACTGCTCTAATATTGTGAGTTGGTATCGAGAATGGAAAAGAATACATTCACGTAATTTATTACCCTCAAGGCATGTATTTATACTTACGTGAATAATAAACTTAACTAACTACCACAAAGTGTGCCAAGTGGCTAAGTGCCCCAAGAATTCTAGAATATTCAATTCTGCTATGTTCTATTAATGTATCATAGGTAGAGGGTGATGACGTCAAACATCAAGAAGGCAGGCACCTCTCAAATTTCAAATTAGTGGGTTTCTCTTTGGACTTTAAAACTCCTCAAATGAGGAAGAAAATAATCGATGGTTTTATTAGCAGTGATAGAGGAAACATGTGGGAAGATTAAGTATAAATCAGGAAGTGCTGGGATGGCATGACACGACTTTGCGGAATATCCGTGCTTTGACCGGGCTGTGTTATACTGTACTTGTCTCTTCTGGGATACTTCAGATGTCAGGCCCAGAAAGGCCCATGGCACGAGACCAGTCTGGGCTGCGGGTCAAACTGGGCCATGGGAGTGGGAGGCATGCTTTTAAAAAAAAAATAAAAAAAATGAAAATTTTAAAATAAATTATCATAATAGATAAAAATTGATGTATACAATTGTTTATATATGAAATAATGAAATAAATTAAAAATTACAATACAATTGGAATAAAATTACGAAAAGCTAAGTCTGACACCCTCAGGTTGTGCCACAGCATGGCCCACGTGCTACAATAATGGGCCTAGCACAGCCCAATTTAAGTGGGTTAACTTTGGCCTTTGCTGTTGAGAGAATTTCTGGGTTGAATACGTTCACGGCAGTTCACCAATTCATGGGCATGCTTTTGATTTTATTTAAAATAAATCAATGAATAATTACTAATTTGCCCACTCTCATGCTAACGTGTCCAACACAGAAATTCTCTCAACAGGAATGGCTGTTGACCCCAACAGCCAAGGTTTTTCCAATTTAAGTTAAGTTTTGGAATATTGAAAGAGCCATGTGACAAACAGGATGTGACAGAGTCATATTATGTTGTGCTTT
Organism: Nelumbo nucifera; assembly: GCF_055504915.1. Taxonomy (NCBI): domain Eukaryota; kingdom Viridiplantae; phylum Streptophyta; class Magnoliopsida; order Proteales; family Nelumbonaceae; genus Nelumbo; species Nelumbo nucifera. The sequence goes on along the minus strand of NC_142656.1, from coordinate 53,844,731 downwards.
AAGGGTTTTAAGTAAGTTCTCAAACTTAGGGGCACTTTTAAGTAATTATTAGAGATACTTTAGGGGTGCTTTTAAGTAATTAACCCTTCATAATCATTTGTAGGGCTGTCAATGGGTCGGGTTGGACCCGATGATGGACCTGAACCAATTGGTTTAGTTTCAATTCCAAGAACTGGGTCCCAATTCTTATTGATTGGGAATCAGTTCCACCCAGTCCCAAACTGATTCAAATCCGACTTAACTTAATATAATATTTTCAGTAGGTTTATTATAATTGGGACCATCGGGCTAGACCCAATTATCCCAAGAACCAATCAGTTCGGTTCTGGGTCCTTGATATTACTTGTCAGGTCGGTTCTAGTTCTACCTGTACCTGACCCATTGACAGCAGATCAAATAAGTTAACCTATGATGACATAAATAAAATAAAAGCTATAGAGAAATATATAAAATATACAAAAATAATAAACAATATGTAAAAAAAAATGTTCACCTCTCAAATATTACATATTCATCATATTAAGAATAGACAATTGGGTTCCAAGTGAACAGTTCAACAATATAGGTCAACCTAGAATATTTTTTTTGTTAGACAAAGATCATAGAATGTCATAAATAAGGTAAAATTACAAAATTTAATAGAATATATAGAAAATACAAAAAAAGGAAAATATATAGAAAATTTAAGAACCAAACGGGTTGCAAGTCATAGGTTCAACCATTTAGGTAAAAGACAACAAATATTATGTATTCATCATACTAAGCAGAAAGATGGATTATGGGTCAACAGTTCAACCATATGGGTCAAATAGGTGTGTTCGTGATCCATAATTAAAATGGAAATTATAGATAAATGTAGTCAAAAAATAAAGGCACATATCCTCACCTTCACCAAATGGTAAAAATTGTACCTTTCTGAATTCTGATTTTTAAATGGATGAAAAAGGTTAAATCTCCATTACAAAAGATAGTAAGATATCAAACGCAGACTAAATATAGAACCCAAAGTTTAAATTTTATATATAGGAATTTAAAATTTCAGTTAGCTGGGTTGTATTGGTTCAGTGCATGCTTCAATCAATACATGGCAACAGGGTCATGTTTACAAATGGCATTAATTAATGCATTAGGACTGAAGAAATTCAACTGATGTAGGCCTCTGTGACCCAACCCAAATGAAGGCTGTCAATGGGTCAGGTCTGTTCTGAGATTGGGTGAAGCTAGGCAACCCAATTATAATCAGAACACAAAACTCAACCAGAACCGAACCACTTATTTGTATACCCCTTTCAAACTGAACCATAGTAAAACAAATATTGATTTAGAAGTATTTGTATCTTAAATGTCTTGTATACCAAACAATCGTTCAAACCATTTGAGTTAAACTGAGACCCAGAAAACTCACATTAGAGTGAAATGATTGGGATCATGAAACCCCTTTTCTTCGTGGTACACAGGACCAAAAGAATGAGAGCCATGGTTCAGTTTGTAACGCGTCAGGTTTTGAGGAGCCAGGAAGAACAAGATCCTGAAGAGCTTTCAACTTATAAATGCTGCTTGGGAGTTCCCTGAGCTTTCTGCAGTCCTTCAGATTCAAATAAACAAGATTATCAAGATCTTCAATGCTACTGTGAACTTCAACCAAACTTGTGCAACCTTCAAGGATCAATTTCTCAAGATTAAGGAGCCCCCAGAAATTTGGAGTTTTGACTAGGTGACTGCAATGGCTAAGATTAAGTATTTTCAAATTTTGTAGCGACTGTACAGCAAGAAAAAGAGGAAGAAGAAGAAAAAATAGTAAGAGATCCTTTTACGTAAAGATAAATAATTGGGAAAAAAATAAGATATATACTACAACAAACCTTGTATTCCTTCCAAACTTGTCTGATTCTGCTGTGTTGCAAATCGAGAGAAACTAGTTTGTCCAAATTAAAATTGGTTGGTATAAATTTTGAAGGAAATCCATGCCAACAAAGCCATCTCAAGTCCTGTGGAAATTTTTCGTAGCTCCCTGTAACGTGTACATTCTTGAGCTGGAGCAATCTTAATTTATTCATTCTTGAAAATGCTTCAACACTCAAATGTAGTGTTCTTGACCTTGGCAAGTCTAGGATGAGACCTTCAATTGCTTCTGTTCCCTGACAATAAAGAGCCTTATTGGATGAGTTTGCATACAAAGGACACGAGCAGAATTAGTTACTTTATTTAATCGATATACACAGTACAAATTACAGAACTTGGGGATGGGGACAGAAGCAGGGTGCATGCTTAGCTAAGCCCACTAGCTAGGATGGCAATTTTCCCCATTCCCTGATCCCTATGGGGATCCGCTCTGAATGGGGCGGGGACGGGGATGTATTCCCCCATGGGAACGGGGATGGGGAAATTCTCATCCCCATTAGCGGAGACGGGGCAGGGACGGAGAGATCACTCCCTGCCCCGTGGAGACGGGGATGGGGAGAGGCTCCCCGTCCCCGCCCTGCCCCATTTTCATTCCTATTTGATACCACACCTTTTTTTTCGACGGAAACCTTAAGCACAGACAGAAGGTTTTGATTTCTTCTCTGAGTTCCATGACATATACGGGGGATCATTTATAACCTGGCTCAAAAGCATGGCCTGGCTTGACCCAATCCACACACATTTCTATGCAATATATAGATACACAAGGCTGCAACTTGGGCTGAATTAGCCCAGACCCAACCCAAAAAAGTCAGGTTGGATTGGATTAGGGTTAAGGCACAATCTATAAACCCAACTTCAGGTTGGGTTAGGGTTGACCCCTCAGACAACCCAACCCAACACTATTGTGTACACATCTTATATAAAAATATGACATGATTGATATATATGATACATGTTAGTTTGGCTAATATAAGATTTCTTTTATCAGCATGTGGATAATATAAGATTCATTGAATATTCAATTTAATTGTTTGATTTTATTAGTTGTCATTAATGATTCTCTTTTCATAATTTTATGTTTCATTATTGTTGATTTTACAGGACAAATGGGCCCTAGTGCTTATTTTCCCTTTTTATATGTTTGTCAGGGGCCTGCTAATCTCTTTTTGTTTTTTTAAGTATATTGATGAACTAGCCGCCCACTTAAGGGCAGATTTGTAATTAGACTTAGTTAAGATAGATTAATAAAAGAATTAGAGAGATAAGAGAGAAGATCATCGAACTCTCTTCTCCTTTATCTTCTTCTTCTCTGCTTTCTTTCATTGCTATAATCAGAGATTACTTTACAGATTTTTAGTGGACTGAATCACATCTTATTTACTTTTTCTCTTTTGTAATAAAAACATCAAGCAAACAAATACTGAAAGTTGAGTCTAGATCTGAACTTGAGAGATTGTATGAGATTTTAAGAGATTGGGATAGGATTAGGGTTGAGGGTTTAGAACTTCGGGTTGGGCTATGATCGACTATATATATATATATATATATATATATATGTGCAGTGTTATTTATGTTATATTTTACATTATATATAAATATTATAGTGTGATAACTATAATACATATTATATAATATTTTAAATTCTGTAATGTATAGCATAAATTATATACATATAAAGTCATATAACATAAAATACTATATATTTAATATTTTATATTTAAAATGACAGGCCAGAACTTGGCCTGGGTGGCTGGGCCCCAGCCCATTCCATGACCATCCCTAATGACAAATGTAGGAATGAAATCAAATCTCTAACTGGATCTCTTTGTTCTTTCTTATTCCTTCTGACATAACATTACGGTGAAAAGAATTTGGATTCGCTCCATTCTCCACTTCTCATTCGAACTGAGAATAGGATAAGTGGCAAAGAATTCCGATCTTAGCCCATAACTGGATCGCCAGTGTCAAATTTTGGTAGTATCCCAGCAATAATTTCTAGCCTGGCCCACAAATTTCCAGCCCTAAGTTCAGTCCAGGCCAGGTTTGGAATATATGTATGTGTGTGATGCAAGTGCTCAAGGGGATGTTTGGAACCGTGGCCGTTTTTCAAAAAAATGGTGCCACGTTGGATCCACATAGGTGTTTCAACAAATGCCCATGTATCTCATTGTTTGGTTCAGCCAATTATTAAAAAATCAGGCATGCCTCGAAAATCAAGACCCCACCGATTGGCGTTTCATGCATCGGTAAACCATTTCCCCCAACGGTTAACTGATGTATATCCTATGTGGTGCTTACCTGTCAGCACATACATGAAAAACGGTGCTTGCCAAACAGCATAGTGTTTCTCACTACCTATTTGGTAGAAGCATTTTTTTGTGAAAAACGGGTTTTGAAAGCATGGGCGTTTTTTCTTGAAAATCGGTCCCAAAAGCGCCCACGCTTCCAAACACCATGTATAATAATAACATTTTAAGCAAGTCTCAACGAAAGAAATTGAAGAAAAATAGTATACTTGCAAAATGCATCATCAACTGGAAAGGTGACTGTTTGTCCAGTCAAATGTTGTTTGATTTGGCTGAAATTTGGTGGCATTAAACTACACTTACAGAACTCCAATACTATAGAATTTCAGCTCAATCCAACATTTGAAAGTGCCCCAACTAAAGACTTTTAAGTTCACTGGATTTTGTGTTCTGCAAGTCATAATCAAAGTCCTAGTCAACAAGTTGACTAGCATTTATAGTAATTTTCGTCATGACTATTTATAGTAAAAGATGGCTTGCTATTTTTAGTAATTTTGGGTTTCTTATGTTTAGTGGAATTAGGGAATTATAGTGTGTCCTAGTTTGAAAAGGAAGTTTTTAATTTTTATTTGAAGTATGAATACACATAAGAATTAAAAGTAGGAATTAGAAGTTAGAATCCAAATGAGAGTTGGGAGTGTTACTTTGGGTCTATAAAAGGATGTCAAGAGATCTTGTAAAAAATAATCTATTCCATTAAATTGAGTAAAAAAAATTCTTTTGTTTTCTAGTTCTACCATAGCCAACAGCTATAGCAGAATTAATTCTTGCTTCCTCTTCTATTTTATCTTCTTTATTTGCTAATTTATACTTGTGGTGAAGCCTAATGTTGAGTGTTGAGAATTTTGATTCAGTGTGTATGTGTTTATTAATATTCTAGGCCTCCCCTGATCACCCCTTAATTGATTTGGAACCTCAACAGCCAAGAAAAAAAGCTACTGAGGAACCTCAACAGTCATGAAGTTTGTTATCGATTCACTTCATTTCTTAAAAACCAGCCAAATGATCCTTTAGGTGCAACAAAAGATTAACAAATCTCTTACCAAGTTTTTCGTCAAGACATCATAAGCATCCTTGTAAAACCACAATCTGCTGCGTTTCCCAGGCTCCTCGGGAGATTCTTCGTAAACAACTTGCCTTCCCATGTCTCGTAGCATATCATGCATCCACAGCTCATTCTTTTCATTGATGGTTATAAGACACCTGCGCAAAAGAAAACTTGTTCCAATTTCTGGAAAGAAATCACAACCTCCAAGTATTGTGATTGCACTGTCCTTGTCCATTCCATTAAAGAAGCATGCGATATCTAGGAAAATATCCTTCTCTACATCATCTAGTTCATCAAAAACTATCCTAAGTTTTTGCTGAATTTGATTATGAGGAATTCTTTCTAGTTTCTTTAGGGAATTTTTCCATTCAGAGATGCCCTTCTCAAATAGAAAAGAACCCTGAACCTCAAGAGCAAGAGGAAGCCCTCCAACATAATTGATGACATCACTTGAGAGCTCCTTGTAATCTTCCATGGGATGGTTTCTTCTAAAGGCATGCCGACTAAGGAGTTGAAGAGATTCTTCACTATTCAATTCCTTAACCTGGTATATCTCATCTGCTTCAATCTCACATAACAAATGTTCATTTCGTGTTGTTACAATTATTCTACTTCCCAAACCAAACCAATTACAGCTTCCAACTAATGCAATTAATTGGCTTTTTTGATCCACATCATCAAGGACAATGAGAACCCTTTTCCTGAACAATCTTTCTTTGATCATCTTGGTTCCTTCACCGACTTCATTTATCCTGGGTCTTTCTTCCCTTAGGATATCAGAAAGTAGTAACTCTTGCAAATGAACCAAACCATTAGGTTGTTCCAAAACTTCCCTGATATTTGCAAGGAAGCAGCCACCTTCAAATCTGCAAGAAATTAGGTTGTAGACAGCCTTGGCAATGGTTGTTTTACCTACTCCCCCCATGCCACAAATCCCTACAATGCGAACATCATCTGACTGAATGCTTAACAAAGAATTTATTTCTTCCACACGTAAATCTATGCCAACTGGATAGGTTGCAACGTCAAAATTCAACTTCTTGGAAAACTCTTCAACAATCACTTGGATAAACTTTGATACATTCCTGTCGATTGTCATCCAGATTAAGTTATATAAGCAGAATAGACATGAATTGAAATAAAGCACAAAAACAGGATCCCCATCTGAAAAAAATTTAGATTTGCTCTAAACTTCATTTCAACTTTTGTGAAATGGATTCTCCTTTTGTTAGAAAATGTTAACTTTCATTAATTAGATTAAAGGATTACAACTGTCATCATCCAAAGAAAGATGGTGAACCCTCAAAACACAGCAATCTTACAAACTAGCCCAAAACACTTTGCTAAAGTGTCAGCCATTCCATTTGCTGATCTTCTAGTCCATCTAACTGCACCCAAAGATCCCTTGTTAGACACATAATTTCCCTTACAGGTTATCTAAAGGATTATGTTCCCAATCTACTCACTTGCATCCATCCTATTACCAACTTGGAACCCCCTCCACTTCTAGCTGCTGAACTCCTGACTGTTACCAATTTGAAACCCTTGAGTAAAGTCATCACTTCTACTCTCAATGAATCACCTACCACAATAGGGCCTGAATAAAAGGCCAGCATTCTTCCTTCCGAATCTCTAAAAACACCCCTAACTCCAGAGGACATGAGTTACCTATAGATCTTCCATCAAAATTCAATTCCACCCTATGTTGTAGAGATGGGGACCAACTTCCTTGAAGGGTGGGAGATGAGGATGAGGAAACAGTTGTTGTCCTCTACCTCTAATCAAATCATCTGAAGAGAAAACCTTGAAGATTCAGAGTTTTCAGCTAGTGCATGACCTTGATGGTAATACCTTATATAAGTTCTTTTGATTTTTCTTGCCCTTGGAAGATCCTTTTATTTCCTTCTTCCCAAAACGACCACAAAATATCTGTTCTTGTTGTTCTCCACATCACCCCACCCGTCTTCTTTGGTTTTTAGAAGAAGCTAGAGTCAAAAAGGTTCACCCTACCCAAGAGAGGATTCCACCTACAAGAAATGAGAGAGAGAACCAATCCCAAATATAAGAAAAAATAGGACAAGAGATTAATAGATAAGTCATCACCATCTCACCACTCAAACAAATGCTACATACATGTGGGGAAATGCACCAATTTGGCCTTTTCTTTGTAGAACATCCACAGTATTGATTCTCCTATGACATTAGGATTCCTATATTTAAAGCTGATAAATACTTAAAAAGGATTTCCAAATTTGACAATTCAAAGTATATATAACAAGAATGATGCAACTATGTTTGAAAATGAGATACCAAGAACCAGATATTTTGTTCTCCTCTCTCTTTGGTTGCAGGTGGATTCCCCCCTCGAGTATGGTGGACCTTTTTGACTTTAGATTCTTCCAACAACCAAAGAAAAGGAGAAGGGTGATATGGAGGATAACAGGAGCAGACATTATCTAGGAAATTTGGGAAGAGAGGAACAATAGGATCTTCCAAGAGAAAGAAAAATCAAAAGGTGAACTTATCACAGGAATTACCATCAAGATCATACATTGGTTGAAAACTTTGGATCTCATCAAGGTTTTTTCTGTAGACAATTGTTTAGAGGTTGGAGTGCAGTAGTGGGTTCCTCATCATTTCCTACCATTCAAGATATTTAGTCCCTTTCTTTACAGTATAGGGTGAAACTGAACTTTAATGGTAGTTCTATTGGTAACCCCAAACCCTCTAGAGTAGGGAGTGTTTTTAAAGATGTGGAAGGAAGAGTCTTAGCCCTTTTCTCTAACCCAATTGGAATTGGTGACTCAATTAAAGCATAAGTGTCGGCGCTACTTCAAGGGCTCAGATTGGATAAATAGCTAGGCTTTCAATATTTGGAAGTAGAAGGTGGATTCAAAGTTGGTCATAGGATGGATGCAAACAAACAACTTGGGCGTTTGGTCCCTTAGACAATCTGTAAGGGAAATAATGAACCTAAAAAGGGATCTTGGAGCACAATTTAAATGGACTAGGGGGTCAGCAAATGGTTTAGCTAATGCTTTAGCAAAGCAAGGAGTTAATAGGGAGGCATTATTCTAGGCATGGTTTTAAGTTGTTTGTGATTTGAGGAGTCACCTTATTTTTGGAGCATGACAATTGTACTTCTCTTCTTTAAAGTTGATGAAAGTTACTGTTTCCTATCAAGAAAATAAGAACAAGATATTTGGAGGTATAGGTTAGGCACCTAACCCCAATGAAGAGAAAGCCCCTGAAGTCCATACACCTAATGACAAAAGTTTACAAAATTCCAAGTACATAAGTAGGTGAAAATCAAGTTAAGGCATGAATAGTATGAGTTCATTGAAGAAATAAACACAAATTACCCAACAAATATGCAATGGATGAAAAAAAAATCATATAAAGAAAGTATGCATGCCAAACATTCAACAATTAAATGCAAAACAATAACAACATCTGAATCCAGAATGGCCAACATAAGTCAGAGACGATTAACAAAGATAAGTGAAAGTGTCATTTCTTAATCAAGCTATTAAAGATGTATGAAGAGAAATACACTGACTCTATGTGCTTTGATGATAACAAACACATTGAAGGTACTAATATGTTTGAGATACAAGTGTTGAAACCCTTTTATTTTCCCTTAGATAGACCGTGTATTGATTAAGAAGAAAGGATTCTCTCATAAAAACATGAAGAAATCAAGTTCAAAGGATCCTATCATGAAGAATTTGATGAAATCAAGTTCCAAGAGCTTAATTGTTTCTTTAATTTTGTAGGACTAGATCCCCTACAAATACCCAACAAATGTTAAGAAAGTGAATGAAAGTGTAGGGCAAGTGTTAAGAAAAAAAAATGCAGGAAAACTGGAATCTCAAAAGTGTATTTACACTTTTATTTAAATTTATTTTTCATGTGCATCTCTCAATCTATATGACCATATCTTCTGCTCAGCCAGAGCTTACCTCTCTTATAGGAAGTGGTGACCAACCAATCTAACCTCACTAATTGATTTTTCCACGTTTTCTTAAGGGAAAAGAAGACAAGAGGAACACTGGAATCTCAAAAACTAAATGATAGTTTCTTGGAGATGGAAGTTAATAAGACTTTGGTACTCCCATCTTTAAAGAAGTAAGGGAGGACAAATTGAATTTTACGGTTGCTATGTCTAGTAAGTGTCCTGTTGCATAGTTTTGTTGGAAAGAATGGTCTGCTTTGAGTATTACACTTCCTACTCAGTTACAAATGTAAATTAGCAAGGTTTGGAAATTGAAAATTCTCCCAAAGTTTAAGTTTTTTGGTAGCAAATTTGAAGGGGTTTTTTAGGCACCAAGGATGTTTTATGTAGTAAAGGTATATATGAAACTAGCTTATGTTCTGTTTCCAAAGTTAAGGCTGAGTAGATTTTTTCATCTCTTTTGTCAATTATTTTTACCCAGAGCAGTTTTGTTTGCTAGCCCTTAGGTGCACTGTAAAAGAAAACCAATTTGGGTTTTCTTTGGATTCCGTTCTCTTTTTCTTTACTAGTTTGGATGCGCAAAATGAAGGAGTTAAGTTCCTGGCTTCCATTGCTGTTGTATTTTATTATATATAGGATGCAAGAAAGTATTTAGTTTTCAGTAACAGGTGAAGATCTGATGTATTGGTTTTGAGTTGTACTTTGCAAATTCTAAATGGTTCTGTGTGTTTGTTTGCAACTTTGGATCCCATCAAATTCTCTAATCAGTGCAGCCATAAAAAATCTGTGATCAAATGCAGGTGTGGAGGATCAGATTTATCATGTAAAATGTTATGGGTGTCTTAAGGGATATTAAAGGTTCACAAGGATTTGCTCTTTAGGCTGCAGTTAGATGCAATGCAAACGCAAATATGTACACTGCATATTTACCCTTTTTTGGTTCATGAGAATGCAAACATGGTTCACATTTTAAATCATTTTTGCACTCATCTTGTTTGTTTGAAATCGGTGCAAAGTGTGGGCCCATCATTAAATGCTCCAACCATCTTATGCTAACTTTGGTCAAAAAGTTAATTATCAAAAGAACACAAAATTGTATCCAAAAATTAGGTACAGTAATGCTCTCTTCTCAGAGTACAAAAGTGTCAGAAAATACATTTTTGATCTTTTTTTACATATGAAACAAATTCTTGCAAACACGAACCGGGGTACATAATACAAATTCTTGCAAGTGTCAGAAAATACCCCGGTTCAGCATTTATATCTCAAACAAACGGAGCCTTAGGATTGGGTTGTACAGTACAAATACAAATATGTAAAAATACAATCAAACCAGGGTACTCCTTCCGGCTCAGTTTGGAAGGAGTGCAAATACAAATATGTACAGTACAAATACATATAAAACAATACAAAATACAGGATTTTACACTTTATCAATAATTGTTGTATTGTAGCTGCAGGTGGACAAGTGGAGTTTGTTCAGAGGTGCATTAAATCAAAATTATGGGCGGTCTATCAAGCTGTGCGTTTTGTTTGTAATTGTGGATAAATGATGATAAAAGTTGAATCAGACTCTCTTATACCTATTTTCACTTTAAGGGGTTCTGAAAATGCAACCCTGGTCCTACTGGTCTACTTTGGACTATATAAAAAGTAGTTTGATACGTTTTGATAAAGTCGCGTATCATATTTCAAGGATTAATGGGGCTGCTCATGTCATAGCCTAATATGCAAAGCCTGTTCAACATCAGATTATCTGGTGGAAGCATATGTTTGTTTGGCTATCAAAAAAAAGGGGTTAAGCAAAAGGTAAGCTTGCCAGAAATCCAACATCAAAACATGTTGTAATTAAAACAAAGCACAGTTCAATGATCATGCTGTCGTTAAACTTAAAAACCAAAAGATTAGAGAGAAGATTTAATATAATTAAGGAAAGAAATGAATCCAACCCGTCGGCAATATCTTGCAGATTCCACCCGGGCAAGTCGGCAGCTTCGGCGAGAGATTCCTTCCATTTCTGCACCTTGTCCAACATCTCCGTCCCCTTGAAGCGCTCTTCATGTCTGACGAACGCCTCAGCGAAAGTCCCAGTCTGCTCCCGGACATCTGACTGATCGACGTCATAAAATACAGGCAGAACCAACAGCCCCATCGTTTTCTTGCACTCCACAATTTTGGCGAGCTCATCGAGGCACCATTTGGAAGAAGCGTAATTTCTGGAGAAAACGACAATAGAGCTTTTTGACTCTTCGATTGCTTTCAGAAGTTCAGATGAGATTTCTTCTCCCCTCCTGAGTTTCTCGTCATCTTTGAAGGCGAGGATTCTTCCATCGACCAAAGCGCTGTAGAGGGGATCGATAAAGCTTCTACGGGTGTCTTCACCTCTGAAACTCAAGAAGACGTCGTAGTTCCATCGTGGGGTGGAGGAGGGAGGTGGAGGTGAATAGCCCTCTGGGATCGTCTCGCAAGAATTCATTGAAATATAAGAAACAGCAAGGAATGATTGACAAGATGATGGATTTACCTATCGAGAAAAGGAAGACAATGGATGAGGAGTTAACAAAAGGGAAACCGACCAGGGAGGCGAAGGTCCCAAAATTGCACTTTGATCAAGACATGTCACTGTGGAGACATGAGAGAGCACCTGCTACGCGGGTCTCATGCGTATCGAGAGAAGTAAAGCTCCAATAGTCTCAACAATCACTTGTTGGTGACCACCTTCCATCATCCATGAAGCACTTCTGAGTTGCGCAAACCATACTTCTTATATATGGGAGGTCTTCTCAGTGCACAGTTGCAATGTCTTCTGGGACTGAAACTGGTTTATGTGTATTTAAAGTTTGATTTGATTGACTTTTGTTGTGGCCGTAGGGGTGAAACTGGTTTGGTTTGCAGTTTGCTTTGGTGTAAGATCCGGTTAAAACTGTGAGATGGGGGCAGTTTAAAAAGATGAAGGTCGGAATTAAAACCAGAAAACTGTCCCTTGAAGCTAGCAAGGGACAGTTTTGAAGCTCTGTTTTCGAAGCTTAGCTGAGAAAGGTGAACAGCTAAAGCGGGCCCATGGAATTGTTGAAACTGGCTTTATTTATGGGAATCGGATGCTATATGTTGAAACCGGATCTGCTCCTCACTCCTAGCGCCTCACTGGCGCCTCACAATCACATCCAATCATGCATGTGGAACATCTCCTATACTAATTAATTATTATTCACGGGAGATGTTCCCAATGCACGGTGGATGTGCCTGTGAGGCGCTCACTTGTGAGAAACAGATTCCATCACCTACATATTACAACGCCCCACCAGTTGCAAACGTGACGGGATCTGCTCCTCACAAATAGGCGCCTCACATCCACATCCACTATGCATTGGGAACATCTCCCGTTTATAATAACTAATAAGTACGGGAGGTGATCCCAATACATGATAGGATGTGCGTGTGAGGTGCCTCACACTACTCACAAATGGGTGTCTCATATCCACATCCACCATGGAACATCTCCCGTGAATAATAACTAAAAGTATGAGAGATGTTTCCGATACATGATAGGATGTGTGTGTGAGGTGCCAGGTGTGAGGAGCAGATCCGGTCTCATTGCAGACTTGCAGTTTAATATTGGGTCCGAATGTAGTAGGTACGTTAGGTAAGCACCATGAGTGAGCACGTAATAACTATGTAAAACATGTCCCACTTAGGGTTCTCATCTGCCCCCCAAAAACGTCTCACACAATCGAAATGTGACGCATGTCATGAAACACACGCACTAAGCGAGATGCATGCAAAATCACTTTGATGTCGTTTCAAGCTCCCCCGTTAACTCCTCTCTCGCCCAAAGGATTTCTTCTCCCAGTCTTCTCCATTCACTTCGAACCGAAACCCTTGCCCTTTTGTAACCCACCCACCGAAGATTAACCCGTTGCATTCTGCCAACCGATGCCGGTGACCATACCGGTAGGCGGTAAGTAGTCTGTAATGTAAATTTTTCTCATTTCTTTTTCTTTTTTTTTTCTCATTTGTTTTCTAACATTCACAGATCTGAACCCGCTGGAATGGGAGCCCCATTAACAAAACACATTCCAGCCCTCTATCAATATCATCTCACACCACACATCTCATACATGGCTTCTATGATCATTTCCCGTCTCAAGTTAAGATGAAAGAAGCATATAATATTCATATCCAAAGGGAGGGGTGGCACATATGAGTTGAGCTCTTTTACCAACAAAATAACTTTCAACCCTCTACTAACTTGATCTAACACTCCACATCTCATTATTAGACTGGGGGCCATCATAAAACTTGGACCTGTCATGTATGAGATGTATGGTGTGAGATATGTTGGTAGAGGGTCGGAATATGTTTTGTTGGCCTGAACACATATGGCACCGGTGAATTGAACATATTTATGGAAATTCCACTCATGCTGGCATGGTATCAACCTTATCATAATATATTGTGATGTATCAAAGTATAGTAGTGGATATGCATTGATATAATGCACAAGTTGATGAAATCTCCACTTTTTAATTTTTTTGATCAATTTTTTCAAATTTTCAAAAGTTATGTTGCTTGTTCTACGCACAGAAGGATCATTTCTTCACTCCCAACATGCAAAAACAAAGAAATAAATGTTTTTGTTATTTGAAATCCCTTCTGAAAATCTTTTTGAATTACCAACAATCATTGTTGGTAATTGTAATTAATTGTACTCCAAGTGGCAAAGTAAATTTTCCCATTTTAACCTTCTTGTAAATAGACCTAAGAAACAAAAATGCTGGTGGGTACAACCTGAGAACCTCTTAAAATATCATTGTAACCTGCAATAGAGTTTTCAGGAACTTAAGAAACCAAATCTAGAATGCCTAATTAGATTCTTCAAAGCTAAAAAAAAAAAAGAAAAGAAAAAAGAAAATACTTACAATTTTGAGGTGGTTTAACCCACCATGGTTTGGTTCATTGCTACCAATGATGAATTGCAAGACCTCTTCCCATGCACAATTCTTACACACGTTGTTTCCTGCCTTGAAAAGTAGAATAGCTTGCACTCCTTTATCACTTCCTCAATATTCATCCCAGCATTATTTTTGTTGCAATGCTCTTGGATTTCACTTTGGTTTGATTCTAGCTATTAGCAAGCTTAGTAAGTCATCCTTGCAATCTGAAGAAGCTATGAGCCTACAACAATAATTTGAAGGGTAAAAAATAGAATTTATGTCGCAAAGCACAAGGGTGCAACATCCAATGGTTCCTCTGAAGGGGAGGTTGTAAAAAAGAAAGGAAAAAGGGCGGGGGAAAAAGAAGGCCTCTAAGTCCAAAACTCCAAATCGGCAAATCGGGACAGAAGGTAGTAACCCCCTGATGAAGAAAAAGGCACCGAGGAAGAAGAAAGATTTTGTTACAGAAACTTTTGGTGCAAATGTATCCGAGCATCCCCAGTGACAAAGACAACAAAAGAGGCTAAGGATGATACTATTTCAGATGCAAGGTGTTAGACACACGAGAGAGTAAGGGTGTGAAAGGATCGAATTTGAATTGGATCAAGCAGTATCCGAATTCGAATTCGATTAAATATTCAAATATTTGATTCGAATTCGATTAATTAATTATTTTAGGTAATTAATAAATATTTTATTTATATAAAGTATATAAATATATAAATTATTCATATAAGTTAATTATTATATATATAAATGATATTAGACATTTAAATATTTTATATATTATATATAAGAATTAAATAATCGGTCGATCAAATTCAAATATTTATCGAATCGAATTAAGTTGTATCCGAATTCAAATCTAATTAACTATTCGGTATGAATAGGATATCCAAACTTATTCGATTAGATATTCAAATTATTCAAATCCAATTCGATTATGTTTAATCTCGAATTTGAAATCAAATTTTCGAATATCGTTGACACCCCTACGAGAGAGGAGGTTAAGGCTGCGACATAAAGCACTAAAGAGTTCCCTGTACCTATAGTTGAGGAAAGTGATTGAATGTGACGGACAATTAACAAATGGGTTGTATATGTCATGTCATATGTAAATGGAATTTGACCAATAATTAACGAATGGGTAGTATGTGTGATATCTATAAATCTTTTAGGGGTACTTTAAGTAGGGTTTGACACTTCAAGAACACTTTAAGTAATTGTGAGATAGTTCGAGAATACTTTAAGTAGGGTTTGAACAGTTGGGGTATTTGAAAGGCATGTAACTCAATCAAGTAATTAGTGTATCAATTGTAATAAAGATCATAGGTTCCCAATGCTTTAGATCATGATAGTATAGTGTGTAGAGTCTCTAAATGATATCAAATATAAGAAGTAAATAAAAGAAGCTTTATTGGGCTTGCACTTCAATGTGTCTAAGTTGTAGCTTACATAATTACATTGAATTCATTTTTTCTATGCAACTACCAGTTTCATTTGGAAAGAAAGGAATATGCAGGTACACTGAAACAAGTTTTGTGTGACATTGAAGTATGGCCAACTAAAAGATTTCAATTCTTAACTATAGCACCTAAAATCTTCATCTCCCAACCATGCTCAGAATTTAACAACAAATACATAAGAGTTGAAATTCTTCCATGAAATTCATATACCATGCAATAGTGTCACAATTGGATTCTTCGATGCACCATCAAGTGTCATCCACTATGCTTATGGCATGCCATCTGAATGTCTTTGAGTGTGTCTTGGGTGGGGTAATATATGTATTTTTTATGGGAGAAAGTCAATGCCATTATTGTAATTATAAGTATGATTTTTCACTATTGTTGATGTTTATTTCTATCACTCCCCCAAAAGCTTGAGTTACTCTTTAAGGGAAGGTAGACAAGTGAGTGGTGCCAAGACCGTGTAAAGGTTAAGCATGAGGTCCTCTCAACACAAAGTGTTGTCTTTATTGCTTGTTGCTTCATTTTGTAGGCTTTCTCGACACAATCGAGTATTTCATAGGGTTCGAGGATTAGCCCCATAACAATTACTATCAAAGCAAGAGCTCATCGGTAGCCATTTGACCTGTGTCGCAAGTAACACCATGAAAACCCATCCCACGAGATCGACAATGCACCTGCTAATGACACAGTCAAAGACGAGGGCATTGAAGCCCTAGACATCAAAAGCAAGCAGACATGAAAAGTCCACCAACAAGATTTCAAACTTTAACACATGCATGCTACATTGTGAATTCACCATAGGTAAAACGTGTAACCGAGTTGATGAACTCCAACAAAATATAGAGACCATTAAGAGCATAGTGGGAGAGGTGGAACACCGCCTAAGTGGGGTCATGGACGAGGTCCGTGACGTCTTGAATGGAACCCTCAAGGAAGTCTACAGCACCCCAAATCAACAATGAGATAGCTCATCCCGCTTTGCCATACAAAGCACGTTTGACAACTTCCAAGCCCAACTTGATAAGATGAAAACAAAGTGGGCAACATGAAGAAGAACCATTTCCACACCAATGGCCATCCAGGATGAGTTAAATGAGATGAAAGCTGAATGGGCATCCCTGAAGTCCGCCCTAAATGCCTCATCTAGTCTCCAAGCTAAATTGGATGAAATCAAGGGGGAGTGTGCCATCATGAAAAGAGCAATGACCAACCCAGCCAGCACCTTGACCAAGCTCACCTCCTCGGGCATTAATATTAGGGTGTTAACTCCCTATTCAGACACTCATGATATGTTAGAGCTCAACAACTTCATGTGGCAAATGGAGAAGTATCTTGCTACAACTAATGTGAATGATGAAATAACTCAGGTACGTATGGCTACTATTTATTTGACTAATGTCACTATGTTGTGGTGGCACAGAAGATGTGTAGACATAAAACGTGATATGTGTGTTATTAATTCATTGGCTGACTTTAAGCAAGAGTTAAAGAAACAATTCTATCCAGAGAACATAGAGTACATCGCTCGTCACAAGATGAAAACACTCAAGCACAACGACTAGTTGCACGAGTATGTCAAAGAATTCTTAACTCTCACATTGGAGGTCACCAACATGTCAAACAAAGACCAATATTTGAATTTCATGGACGGGCTAAATCCTTGGGCTGAGTTAGAGTTCCAAGAATGGAATGTTCAGGACCTTGCCTCATCCATAGCCATGGCTAAACAACTTGGCAAAATGAAATTGTCAAATGATAAAGGGAAGCATTCTAGCCAACTAATGTGCCTCAAATTTGAGTGGGGGAGATAAATCACCAAGTCCCCCAAAGGAGAAACCACTCTATCATAACAAGCCAACCGAGTACTAGAAAGAGAGGCAACCACAAGGAGATCAAAGCTCCTAGAACTCCAACATGCCCACCTTCTTGCTTCATTTGCAAGGAGGAACATCTAATGAAGTATTGCCCGAAGAGAGAGAAGTTGAATGCCCTCATTGCCAAGCTAAGTGATGATGAACAGAGTATATAGGTTCCACGAGTGGGATCTCTACAACTATTCAATGCCTTGCAGAAGAAATGAGCTACATCCAAACAACCCACCTCAACCAAGAGAGGATTGAGCTACGTTGACATAAGCCTTGGGGGGAATGCCAACCCGAGCCCTTGTCGACATAGGGACCACTCATTATTTCATATCCATTGTCAAGCCCAAAAGATTGAACTTGGTCATCTCAAAGGAGCCAAGCTAGATCAAAGCCGTCAATGCAGGTGCCAAACTCTTTGAAGGCATGGCTCATCAAAGTAAGACTCAAGATCAGCACCTAGGACAAGGAGATTGACCACTCTGTCATACACATGGATGACTTCAATGTGGTCCTAGGCATGGACTTCACGACATAGGCGAAAGTAGCACCAACCCCTCACCTTGACACTTTATTGATCCTCGATGAGCAATCACCTTGCATGGTCAACATGATTGCATCAATCAACGCAAAGAAGAAGCAAGTCTCGACCCTACAACTCCAACATCCAACTCTACATCAAGGGACATCAAAGAGCTCTATGGCAACAACCATAGTTACCACAATCAGAAGTGGTCATGAAATCTCCAAGAAGAAGATAGTTCCAGCACCACCACAACCACAACAAAAAGCCACAGCAACAACAAAAGCCGCATGTGCCCTCAAATGATGAGCCCAAGAGAAGACCCAAGACCAATTCCAACACCAGCCTTACCTATCACCATGGGAAGAGAGTGCCACACACATACAATAGGAATTATTCCAACACCCGAAATCCATCCAACACATCCAATATAAATTTATCTTTTTATTTTTTTGAAACCTATCTATAACTATTTTATATTATATAGTAAAATATAATATATGATATGATATGATATTATAATATAACATACATTAATAGTTATATATAATATATAAGGTCGGGTGAGGTGGACAAATACCATCCCTACCCTGTCCTTGATCCCTAGAGTTTCGGGTTTCCTTGAACCCTGATCAGTAGTCAAAAAACCCACCCTGACCGGAGCGGGGTAAAGCAAGGCCCCACGGGGACAGGTCAAATTACCATCTCTAGAGAGAGCCTTGGGGAACACCCCTCAATGTCCAATAAACTTTTAATCCAAATTCAAATTTTGCACCAACTCTTAACTTAGCTAACAGTGCAAGCCAACCTAGGCCACGCTTGATTTACCTTCAAGTCACTAGAAAAGGACTTAACTTAGGACCCCGGCCATAAGTCTCCCCAACAAACAAGCACCTTCAAACCTACCATCCAAGCTTATGCCCGGGGGCCTTGGAAGAGATAAAGTTCATGAAACAACTTAAGAATCCTTCATCATCAACAACAGAAGCCAATCTTCAAGGACGATGACTAAATTGAATGGGGGAGATTGTCACAAGTGAGCTCTTCTCCATGCCATCAATAAGTGCCATCCACTATGACCACAGTATTCCATTCGAGTGTCTTTAAGTGTTTCTTGAGTGAGGCAATATATGTATTTTGTATGGGGGAATCTCAATGGCATTATTATAATTATCAGTATGATTTTTCACCACTATTAATGTTTCCTTCTATCACTCCCCCAAAAGCTTAAGTTACTCTTTGAGGGGAAGTAGGTAGCTGAATGGTGCCAAAACCATGTAAAAGTTAAGCATGTGGTCCCCTTGACACAAACTTGTATACTTGGGTTTGTCATCTATTGCAATATAAAGTGCATTTTTTACTAACTTGTGTGTCATCATTGTTGTCTTTATTGCTTGTTGGTTTGTTTCGTAAACTTTCTCAACACAATCGAGTGTTGCTTGGGGCGTCAACGATTAGCCCCGTTGCAATAGGGTCTCATCCTTTGCTTGCTTTTGTATAAGATACAAGGCATATCTTGTCCTTTATGAAAAAATGGTCCTTGACAAATGTTACTTAAATCTAGGGATATGTTTGGATAAACATTTTTTCATATGTAGTTTGAGGTATAAGTTGGAACAACATGCCTTGTTCCATATTTCCATGCACAAAACTCAACTTATTTGAAAAATAGGTTCTATTAAGTGCTGAGTGAAGTAGGATTGCCTTTTGAATTTCCACCAATATCAAACAAAATTACATTGAGAACCACACATACAGAGAATATACGCACTCTGAGAAAGAGAGATCAATTATCTACTAGATGAGTTCATAAATTTAAGAATTCAATGATTACTCACTATGCTGTCAGTGCTCCGAGAATGTCGACGGAGCAAAATTGTCGATGGTTGCCCTGCATTGCAAAGACAAGGGAGAGAGAGGAGGGGTGAAATAGGAGGATCTCCGGTCACTATTGTTGTTGGTGATAGTAAATAATAGGTTTCCAAATTTTTTTACATTTTTTGTATTTTCTTTATTATTATGTGTTTTTTTTTGAATTATTATTTAACTATGACATCAAAAGTTTACAAAAAAGGTTGAATTGTTGACTCGCCACTAAATAGAAAAAACAACATTTTCTATGTTGGTTTTAAATTTGTATTTTATTTCTATTATCAATAAAATCAATTATTCTTTAACACATTTTTCTTTGACATGGTAAATTCATATATGATTCAATGAAAGAATGAGAGTTAATACCCTTAATAAGAGGAAATTGAATGATGAGAAATGTAGCAATTCAAATTACATTTTGTGACCTTATAATTAGAGGGAGCAAATTCAAAAAATAGAGGGTATTCTAGTCAAAATAGGATTCAATGAATATTAGTGCATGTTGATACTTTAACTATAAAACTTAATGAGAGAGATTTAAATGAGGAGAAAAGTCTTCACTAGTTGTCAACATTCTTTCTTCCAAAGTTATACTAAACAGGTCAATCCTCCCCTCCCGTTTGTTTTAGCAACTTATCCTAAACCAAGAGCTCCCCGGCGATAACAGAGGAACCAACCTGCCTTTTGTGGTGGAGTGGATTTTTTGTTTCACAATAAGACGTAGATGACTATTCCTACCCTCTGTAGCTTATGAGTTTACGTCCATCCCTGGTCAAGTACAGTTTCCATTCGATTTCTCCCTTGTAGTCATTACCCTAATTCACGCAAGTGTGTCTACATACACCCCTTAAACTAACTTGTTGAGGAATTCATTCTTGCGAACAAGCACACCCCGTACACATACCTAGGAGCACCCCTTCCTGCATATCTATACAAGACCCGACTAGGCGGGTCAAGGTCCTACAAGGTACCCATTACTCAAAGTGCTCCCCCCAAAAGAAAAAGATGTGTCTATCATGTTGGGTTCTTCTTAGTTGGTTTGAGCGGGTTCAACCAAAAATGCTATGCTTACACACAAGACTACCCCTCTTCCCAAAAGCTTCGCGAGGACTACTTTACGACGATCGACGACTGCCCGCAAGGGGTTTACTATACAAGGCCCCTATAGAGTAGGGGGTGGCAATTTTTCCTGTCCCCAATGGGTACCCGGGTTCCCCGACCTGATGGAGTTGGGTATGGGGTGTACTTTGGCGGAGTTGGGGTCGGAGATGGAGCTATCACTGAATCCCCGATCAGGTTTGGGGACGGGGATGGGGAATGCAATTCCCGCCCCGAGCCATCTTCGATTAATATTATATTATTTATATTATATATTATATTATTATTCATTTATTTAATTATTTTAAAGATTAAAACTTAAAAAACAAAAACAGTCGACACTTAGAGGTTAGAGTCTTTGACAGACACATATAGAGAACTCTGAACCGTGAACCCTAGTCAGTCTTCTTCTTTAGTCTTCATCACCGATTCAACGACCGTCATCGTTGTCGCCACTCACCTGTTGGACATCGGATGTCGTCAAACGTCTATCGTTGCCGAATACTGGTCTACCACTCGAGTCTCAACAGATGATAGAGATATATACTCAGAAGAAAGAACAGAAACTCAATCTCAATATCTCAGACTACCAGTCTATCATCGCCAACCGCCATCGTCGTCGCTCATCGGACTCTCTCTCTCTCTTGTCGCCAGCTTCAACTCGCAATGGTCCTCTCTCTTTCTCTCTCTCTCAGTCTCAGTCTCTCAGACTCTCAATCTCTCTTTCTCTTCCTCTCAATTTTCTCTCAGTCTCTCTTTTCGGAGATTGGAAAATTCATCCCTATCGGGGTTGAAGATGAAAGGAAATTTCTTTCCTCAACAGAGATCGAAAACAGAGATGGGGTGATTTGAGAATCGGGGTCAGGGATGGGGAATGTAATCCCCGCCCCAAACACGACGATCATTAGAAATTCACGAATTAGAGATGTTGTAATATACTTTTTCCCAAAACTTCACATACCGTACCAACCCACTGAAATATGCAAATAGGGATTAAAAATGTAGTCAATATCATGAAGAATAAAGAGATATTGTTTATACCCATATACAAATTTAAGTTTTCATAAGGAATCCATCGAAGGCTTTCCACAATTTGAGATTTGGTCATAGAAGGACCGAATTGTATCTGAGGAGCAAGGGGGATACAAAAATGGAATAAGAGATGCGCACAAATGACAAACCAATCAATCGTATCGGTTATATTCTTGAATTTGGAATGGAAACTGGAGTAATTCTTCCTAGCACGGGACACGGAATAGGACCACTTAGATTGTAAAATCATTCACAAAAATGTTCTGACATAGAGGAGAATCAAAATTGAAGAGATTAGTTGACAAGAATCAAAAGATGGGCTCCTAATTATCAGTGCAAGTCAGCAAAGCACCATGATTAATGAGTGGGTAGGTGGGTTAGATGCCCCACCACCCCACCTAAATGAAGAACTAGTGGGACCTCCTTCCCGTGTATGTGCCTTTATTTAGATTCTTTCTATCTTTGAATTATTTATTTAGGCTCAGTTTGGAAAGAGTATAAATATAGATTTGTAGAGTGCAAAAGGTTGTATTTTATATTATTTTATATGTTTTTATATAGTACATATTTGCATTTGTACTCCTACCAAACTGAGCCTTAATGGAAAATCTTTTTAAAAAAAATCTCTGGAAAAACGCAATTCATCGATTTCAATTCAAGGTGCACTTTGCCTTTTTTTTCAGTAGATTTGTTACACCAATTCAATAAGACTAGACTTCTTCCCCTTTTTACTTTTCCTCTCTCCTTTTGTTTGTGTTTCCACCTGGGATTTTCATTCTATTTTATAGACATCCAAAGAAATTTGTCTAATAATTTATTAATGTATGAAGGTGAGGCCACCATACGGAATCAAAAAAATACAGGATGATTTCTGCATCGAGGAGGGGGAAGCTCTCGAAACCAAACGAAATTAGAAGGAACATGGGAATTAGCACCATTCCTATTGAGTGTCTTTGTCTCAAATAGCCAATGAAGGGGCAGCCCTCTCTCTTCCTCAATCTTGGTTTAGCATCATATATCGATTTGGAAAATTTTTGGATTGGTTGTAGTGTGGATTAAGGAGTTGCTCCTCCGTGTTGTAGTCTCCCTTGGTTTTGTTTGGTAAGGATCTCTATTTTTATCAAGGTTTTAAAAACTGACCTGGAAACAAAACCACTTGGACCATCGTTTTTTAAATAAGGTTCGATTGTTTGGCTTTTAGTCGAAGGTTCGACCGTTTGGTTCAAATGAATGACCCATTTTGACAATCAACGATTCAATCGTCTGGTTCGAACGAACGGCCTGTTCTGACAACAAAAATTGCAAGCAAAAAATTATGAAACCGTTCTGGCCACTGATTTTTAGTTTGACAGTTTGATCATCTGGTTCAAATGGATAATTCGTTCTGACAACAAAAATTACAGGTAAAAAATTGAGTATGTGAGGTCCATTAAGCAGTATCATACATGTTATGTCATTCAAGCGTATGACCCATACGACCCAAAAACGGAACCGTTCTAGCCATCGGTTTTCGGGTCAACGGTTCAAACGGACGACCCATTCTAACAACAAAAAATTATGGAACCGTTATCGCCACCGGTTTTTGGGTCAATAGTTTGACCATCTGGTTCGAACAAACGGCCCATTCTGACAACAAAAAACAAAAAAAAAAATAAAAACGGCCAAAAACCATTGAATGGGTCAACACGTCGATGATTCAACCACTTGGGTCAATGGGTTGTTGGTCGATTCAATAGTTTTTAGCCAAGGACCGGGATTGGGGTAAAACAAAACCGATTGCCTATATGGTTCCCAATTAAAAAAAAAAATAGACAGTCCATCTTGACAACAAAAATTACAAACAAAAAATTGAATGTTTGATGTCCATTAAACAATATCATGTGTGTTATGTCATTCAAGTGTGAGACTCATACGATCCAAAAACGGAATCGGCTTCCAAGACGGTTCCCGAGCTGAATGGTCTTACTGTCTAGGTCAACTGGGAATTGTTGATGTGAAGCAAATGACAGCTATGAAGTAGAACTTAGAACTATCACTATATGATCATATTCTTTTATATGAGATGCTTTGTTAAAGCAATATTTAAAAAATGAGCACAATATGATCTCTTTTAAGTCTTTATATGAGTTTCAAGACTTGAGTACTTATAATTGCAAATTTCTTATTAAGAAACCATTATCTTTTTTTGATATAGCAAATAGCAATGTTACAATTCCAATTAGCCCATGCAAAGCAAGGGCCCCTCCACTAGTGTTTAAAATAATATGAAAGAAAAAATAAAGAAAATAAAAAGGACATTTTAGTCCAATATATCATCAATGGTTTTACTTTCAGGGTTTACCCTTTAATGAATGAGGCTGAGGCTTTCTCAAGAGTCAAGACCGAAGAGAGAGAGATGCAACAACAACTAGGGCTTGGTTGGGCGAGATACCCTATTCGGTGTGTATATATCTCAATAAGGTGGCTTTTTTGCTTAAAGGACAGATTTTCCAATAGAAATGGGTTTTGGGATTCTACAATTTGTATGGATAGGATATGATATTAGGCTAAATCCAACCCTTCTCTACCCTCATATTATTGGAAGGCATATTAATTTTATGTATTAGGTATTAAATTTAATGTGAAAAATAATGCATTTTTTTACACGTCTTAATCAAATAATTGGAAATTTTGTTGTATGTTCATGTTATTTTACTTATTTATTACTTATATACTAAAAAATAATAGGAAATTAGACACTGGTTCTAAACCAGACCCGCCCTACCCTTGCATGCAAGAAGGGTAAGCTAAGAGAGGGCTTTGCATTTTCATGTGTGAAGAGGGTTTGGATTTTCAAAATCCAACCCCACTATAGGTTTTGGGACAAGCATGGCAGCTATCTCGTAACTATTATTTCCTTGCAGTGGCAACACAAGAATTGTAGTGGTGACCAACTCTCTCTCTCTCTCTATTTGTGGCACCACCATTTGCAATAGCAGGCCTGGCAGCGTTTAGGATTGTATAATCGATCAGTTCGATTTAAACTGAGGACCTAACCAACTATTTGGTTTTACCATTTTCTCTGACCAAATTTAGTTTCCGGTTCAGTTGGACCCTAATTCCACATAAATGACAAGCATTTAATAAGTTTTATTAATGAAAAGTTAAAATGGCCTAGAACCCAATGATTTTAATTAATTAATTATTAACTATTATTAATTAAAAGTTAGAATGACTCCAAAGCCCAATGATTTTAATTAATTAGCTATTATTAATTAAAAACTAAAATAGGCCCAAAGCCCTATGCCAATGCGGAATTGGCGAATTGGAAATTTCCAAAAGTAATTAATGATTAATGAGCAATTAATGGCTAATAAACAATTAATAATGAGTCTAGGTTTTAACTAACTATTATTAATTGTTTACTGGAAAATATAATAATTAATTAGCATAAAGTAATAAATAAAATATTAATGTTTAATATACTTAACTAAATAACAACATTAATTTGGTTTTTGGCTCGATTCGGTTGAAAATTTCAGTCAAACCGAAAATTGATTTTTTTAAAAATAATACTGAACCAAATCAATAGCCAAATTAGCTTATTCAATTTGGTCTGGTTCGATTTTCGGCTTATCAACCGAATTTAAACACCCCTAGTGGTAATAGCGACCAAGGATTAGAGTGGCAACTAGGGATTACCTTTTAAGTATGTAATGCAACTTAGTGCTTTTATGTTTTTTATGATTATATTTATGATAACCTCTGCTAAAACCGTTTGACCCGGATAGTTAAACCATTGACCCACAAAACTGGTGGCTAAAGCAGCTTCTTTTCTAAGTCATTTTTAAAAACCTTGGGATGGATGTTTAGAAATGGAGTGAAAAGTTGTGCCTCATCCAAGTTAAAAGACGAAAGAAAGCTCATCAATCGCTGTCATGGTATGAATTAGAAATGAAAAAGAAGATATAATGTTAGGTTTTTTCTAACCTCAATCGCTGTCATGGTATGATGGTTCATCCGTCCAGGCTAGTTATATTGTAATAGAATCAATTACTTTATATTACGTTCAATCTGTCTATCAAAAATTGTTTCTTCATATCCATATCAAATTACATGTTTGTCGTGTTTTCATACATTATTCATAATTATTTAAACCTTAGATTTAGTATTATTGGCCCTTCAATATAATATTTTATTACTATCCATGTGCATACAAATAATAAGGTAATATGCGTTCATTTTGAAATGTATGGATAAGGTATGTACGACGGATATTATTAAATTTTTTCTCTATTACACTTGTTTTCAAAATACAACTTTTTTAATATTAGAAACCATGTTTTTCAAAACCGGACTGGACCAGACGATTGAATAGGAAAAACCGGTAACCGATCAGCCCCCGAGTCCAGTTATACTAGAAACAAGAAATTTGAAAAAACGTTGAAACGTCAAAAAAACTGCTGACCCGAGCGGTCAGACCACTAAACCGTTCGACTCGGGTAGCGGTTTGCAGGTTATCCTTTTTTATTTTCACAGTTTTATTTAAAAAATAAAAAAATAAAATGACTTGAATCCCCAAATCATAATCGAATGCTTAAGGCCCTTTAGGGTTAGAACCCATTTTCGTTCTAACCAACCAACCACCTACGGCGGCCAGTACCTCCGGCGTCCAACGACAAATAACGGCTACCGACAACGGCGATTTTGCAGCACTTCAAGAGTTCCAAGCTCCAGCAGTAAGAGTTGCGGCAAGCGAGTTTGCAACGGTGGCCACCTTGCAATGGACGGCGAATTTGCAGCGGCTGTCCAGCAAGTTTGCAGCGGACAAACATCTCTCACAAGTCACAACCCAAACTTGCGAGTTTGCAACGAGTTTGTCTCTTTTCTTTTTCTTTTGGAAAAACACCAGACCAAGCTGGATGAGTTCCGGTTTAAGTGCCTTGCTAAGAAAAAAGACGATGAAGAATAGTGAGTTTGTCTTCTTTCACTTGTCTTCTTTAGCTTGATTCGGTTTGTCTCTTCAGGCTACTTGTCTTGCTGCTCAATCTTTGTTCTCAATAAATCAATTTCCCCCTCAAAGGGGTCTTTCATTTCACGAATGAAGAATCTTCAACCAAACATCTCTCACAACCCAAAATCATGGTTTTTTTAAACTGGTTTTTACATATAGATTTAAGGGTTTATTTCAAGCTATTTTTTCTGTATTTTTTGAATTTTTTTGTGTTTTTTCTGTATTTTTTAGAATTTTCCTGTATTTTATGTTTATATTTTCTATGTATTTTATACTGTATTATTTTTTATTTAGATAGTTTTATTTTCTGTACTTTTTCTGTTTTCTATTTAATTTTATGTTATTTTTATTATTTATAAATATATTTTTATTTTTAATTTATTTATGACATCATGGGTCGAACCATTCAACCCAGACGGTTGAACCACTTAACCAGAACCGGTCCCCTGACCAGTTCTGTTTCCGATTCGTTTTTAAAAACCATGTTAGAAACCATTGCCTACCAAAGCACCAGCCTTTTTTCCTTTTATCCCCCAGGACCCCCACACCGGCACACCAAGTCCTAACAACCGATCACAATAGCCTTTGCAGCCGTGCATTGGGAACATCTCCCTTGTCCTCCATGGCGAGATGTTCCCAATGCACCCCCATCAGTTGGTGACTTGCTGTTGTGGGACCTGATCCGAACTCACACGTCAGTTGGTGAGTACCAGCCAAGTGGGGGCCTTGCCCAGCCTCAACTTACTGCCTCAGCAACCATATTATGAGCAAGTGACTAGTGAAACAGCTTTAGGATTTACTATTTTGGCCCAGTTAAATTGACCATCAGAAAATGGTCGAGGTTGGAGCACATGCATTTGCAAGGCCAATTTATATACAATAGTATGCCAATTTATAACCATTGTTTCACCAATTTGTGTTGATCAACCCAAAACGTTTCAAGTAGAAACAGCAATGGTACAAAACAACCGAAAACAGCAATGATGTGCCAATACAAGGAAGAATCTTTTTGCAAGACCAGGCCTTCTCAAGGGGCCATACAGAAACAACTTTTGAATGGATAACGATGCAACATTTTCTCTATTTCTACAAGGAAAAAAAATCACTATTTTGGGTAAAATGGAAAAAAAAAATGAATCCATCCATGGAAACAGGATAAACAGAATATCGATCTTCCCAACCGCAATCTATTGGGGACTCAACGCATAACCCTTCCCATTCTAGTTTCATTCAAGCAAATATTTATCTTTATTTCTCTTGGTGGAGCCAACATTTTCAAGTATAATTTGTTTCTTCAGTAGATCAGGTAAATGTACAATGTATACCTGTTCTCCAGCTGAAATTTCTAACCTATTCAGAAAATGTTATGATCAAACGCTATTCAGAGCCCACATCAATCCCACTTTGCTTCAAGAATTTTTTGGCCTCTGCAATATCCTGCAAAAAAAAAAAAGTTTATTGTTTAAATTTCAATATATATATATATAACAGGTGATGGCAGGATATCATTACCTAACAATTCTAGATCCAATATGGGTTCATAAAAAATATAGCATTGCATGTTTACATGATATCATTACCTAAAAACAAATATAACCCACCAACTTAACAATATTAGCCTACAATTCTATTGTATTGTTTGGGATGGTCAGGGTAAGTTTGAAACATTGTATTAAAAAAACTTTAAAATGTGTTGATTACCCCCGAGGGAACATATAAACTAGATACTGTATTTGTAATGCTTGAAAGGAATATACCTATGACATTTCTAGAGCATAATTAAAAACTAGCCTAAAATAGTTGTGGTGGGTGATTGCTTCTTCAACATTCTGATAAATCATGAGAGATGCCTAGCTAGAGATGCAAAGTAATCAAGCAGAATGCACAAAGTAATGACAGATTCTTTTTTTTTATATATTCATGATACATCAATCATGTTGCTACCATGCTTTAACTTGTCAATTTCATTGAAATTTTAAAAGTGTATAGATTAGAGTAAGTGATATATTCAATATATGGATTTCCATTGATAAAACAAATTAAACAGCAAAATATGCAATGAGAATTCACATTGTAAAAGTATCATACATCAGTGTTTTCAACCCACCATTGACCCGGACAGTCAAACCGTCACCCGGTCACAATTCCGGTTCCAGGTCTCATAAAACCTAGAAATCCTTCAAAACTGTTGACAGGGTCAAAAAACATTCGACCTGGGTGGTCGAACCATCGACCCATTTGACCCAGTTACTGGGTCACGAATTGCATACTAAACGTGTATGCAAACTTTCGGGGGCTATAACTTTGCACTCCAATGTCCAATTAGGGTGATCTTTTTCTTTGATCTTGGGTAACTTTTCATTGTCCCACTATTTTTGCCAATAAAAACTCCTTTTTGGCCTCAAATCATATTTTTTAGTATTTTTTAACAAATAAAATTTAAA
This sequence comes from Nelumbo nucifera, assembly GCF_055504915.1. NCBI lineage: Eukaryota > Viridiplantae > Streptophyta > Magnoliopsida > Proteales > Nelumbonaceae > Nelumbo > Nelumbo nucifera. The sequence goes on along the minus strand of NC_142656.1, from coordinate 53,815,287 downwards.
AACTGAATTAAAAAATATAAATTAAACATAAAATAATACTTGTATACAAGGTTTAAAATATCGATACAGGCAGATATGCCAGTAGGGGCATAATGTATCGAAATTTTGAACATTGCTTGTATATACATATATCACATGTACAATATACTTAACATTATTTTATTAATATAATACATGTTTATACCGAAATACGCATGGGTTAACCTGTGTATACAAATATATACATTTAATTTTATGTCTACATTTAATTTTATGTCTCATGGGTTGACCTGTTCGACCGAATGGTCAAACCAATGACCTGCAACCCAGAGGCAAAAATAATTCGGCCTCAAGGTTGGTTTTTTAAACATTGTCATGCATTACCCAGTACCAGAACAGGTCTTATTCCTTTTTTCTTTCTTTTTTTTAATTCTTGTAAACAGATATAATAACATGTAATAAGAAAAAACAAAGGGGTGCACCCAAGTCTTATGTGATAGGCAAATACCACTTAGGCTAAGAGGAACAGGGCTTTGTTGGGGAAATAGTTATGGAGGTTTCCGTTGGAAAGATACAAGTTGTGGGCAAAGATTGTGGCTAGCATACATGGGTTGGAAAACAATGGTTGGGAACCTGGGATCTTGGCAAGGACTACAACCGCCTCTCCTTGGTCAGACATACACAATCTACTTCCAGTTTTTCCCCCTTGTATCAGGTATGGTCTTAACTCCGGTAATAAAATAAAATTTTGGGAACAACTTTGGGTCGGAGACTTACCTCTGATGGACCAATTTCCCTCTTTGTATGCTCTTTCCAATTTGAAAAATGAATCCATTTGTTCCTTCTTAAGCCCCTCAAGCTCTCCTTCAGGGTTTGGATGGAACCTAGGTCTGAGAAGGGCAATTAGGGATGCAAACTTGGACCACTTTGTGTCTTTGTTAAATATCCTTGAAAATGTTTTCTTGGATCCCAATAAGGAGGACACTAGATTTTGGGTTCCCTCCTCTTCAAGTGTTTTCTCTTGTGCCTCATATTTTGAGACTTTAACTCAGCCTTCTGATCCCATCGGATTGTCTTTCCCGGTTAAAGAAATTTGGAGTAGACCCATTCCTCCTCGGATTGGTAGTTTTTGCTGGGAAACTTTTCTGGAAAGAATTAACACAAATGACCTACTTCAGAAGAAGAGACCCAACTCTTGTTTACTTCCTAATAGATGTACTCTGTGTAAAGCTGATGGGGAAATTGGTTACCACCTTATGGTTACTTGTTCGGTTGCTAAATCAGTTTGGGAGTGGGTCTTTTCCCTTTTTGGGTGTGTTTGGATACGCCCTAGGAGTGTCCAAAGCTTGTTCTCTCCCTCCTTTTTCAGATGGCCGAAGAAGAGAGGGATGACTATGTGGAGAAGCATCAGGGCTGCAGTGTGTTGGACTCTATGGGAAGAAAAAAGCTCACGAATATTTTCAGATAAGGAAAGAACCATCGAAAACTTATTGGATCTAATTCTGTTAAGGGTGGCACATTGGTTGAAAACTATGGAACTGTTCTCATATTATTCTGTGGCTGATTTGGTGAGAAATTGGAAGGAGATAGCTTCCTCTGCCCTCAGTAAGAGAAGCTGTAGTCCTTTGTGGTCCCCTCCTTCTAGGTTCATAAAACTGAATTTTGATGGCAGATGTTTAAGGAACCCAAGGCCTTCTGGGATTGAGGAAGTATTCAGGAATGAGGTGGGGGCTATTATTGCTATGTTTTCAGGCCCAATTGAGGAAGCAGACTCTCTTAGGGCGGAGATCCTCGCAGCCCTGGAAGGCATCCAAAGAGCAAGGGAGCTGAACATCAGATGTTTGGTCCTTGAAGGTGACTCAGAGGTGGTGATTAGGTGGCTAAAAGGGAGAGACAGTGACTTATGGAGTTGTAACAATGAGAAGAATAAATTTAAATGGCTGAGTAGGGATATATAGTGGTTCATTACAACTGGGTGAAGAGGACTACTAATTCCTTTGCTGATGGGTTAGCAAAGCAAGGGGTGAATAGGGATTCGATTTTTTGGGCTAATTTTTTATTTTTCCTTGTACTCTTTGATGGGGAGTTAAGTCTTTTTACCTCCCCTTTGTACCTAAACTTCACATAGTTTCATATCTTTAATAAAGTTTCTTGTTATTGATCAAAAAAAAAAAATTATAAAATGGTTGTAAGACTAGCAATGTTTGTATAGAGCAAAGTCTTGAACAATCAAGAAAAGTGTCCAAAAAATGAGTGGCTATGTGAATGTTGAATGGATTTGTGGAAAAATCAGAAAGGACGGTCAGAAATTGACACAGTTGAAGAAACCTAGGAGTAACTCTACTAGGTGACAAAATGAGATAGAATAGATTAAGATGGTTTTGTTGCTGATCAAAAAAAAGAGGATTAGGATGGTTTTGGTCACATGCAGAGAAGACCATCAAGACTACCTGTAAGAAATGACCTATTACAAGTTGAAGGGTTAAAAGAGATAGGGTAGACCAAAAAGGAAATGGATTGAGATGGTAAGAAACAATTTAAGGGTTCATAATTTAAGAACAGATAGGGTAATAGACAGAATGGAATGGCAACTTCATTCAAATTAAGAAGACAGGCCAAAGCCTTCTTTCAAAAAAATAGATGGTCAAAACCCAAGATATAATAGGGGCAAGAATACAAGAAGATCCTTGTGATAAACAATGGATTGCATGCAGTGACAATAATGAAGAATAGTCTGAAGATGATACATGTATAAGGAGAGTGAGGTATGAAGAAAAAAGGATTCTGAAGTGAGGAGTCCAAAGGCAATCTATTTTCTGGGCTATGTTGTAGCTAGTGGGATATCCCTTGGGTCCTTTTGGGGCTTGTTTGTAACTAATGAATTTCTTTGTTGGGTAAGCTTGGGTCTGTATTGTAATTAGTGGGGTTTAGGTGGACTTTATGTCTACCCACAACTTTTTGTGCACATTCTGATAATCTAATGAATCTTTTCATGTTGTTGATCCAAAAAAAAAGGATTATGAAGTGAGAGGACTGTAATACAGGAACAATCATCATAGAAGATGAGAAGTTAGAGTCCAGTAACACAAGTAGGAGGCTAGGAGCAACCCCCAATTAAACTTCAAAACAACATGCCTACATTCAAGGAGGATCATTGGGAAGATGCAAAGGGAGTAAAACCAGAACCAAAGATAATTGAGAGTTAGCCCCTGCTCTGTGCAAATCAAAGAAACCGCACAAGAGTAAGTAGTTCCAATTTCTAGAAATCACAGTGGAGATGGTATCAAAGAACAAACCCTTCTATCAAGCCTAATGCCGAGTTTGGTGTACGAAAGAATTTTGGAGCTGGATATGGTTAAGCAATACCTTAACTATGAACCTGTTCCACCTCACTCCCTATCCCTTGAGGTAACCCCGATTCTAACTGAGTTCCTTTTTCTGCTACCAGCTTGCTCATGACATGGTGTAGATCCTTTAGCCATACCAGAGATAATAACCAAGATTGCACAAATACACAAGGGACAGAGATTTGGAGTATTATAAATAGTACAATTCAATGAGCTGGTTAGAATGGATTTGGGGAACATGGACTAGATCGGGAGGAAGGTGATACTCCTAACCCCATACCTTTGCAGCTAAAAGAGACCAAAAGCAAGGAACAGGAAAAAGAGATAAAACTTAGGCCGCCCTATCAAGGAGTTTGCAAAGTCAATGGGGCTAAAGATACCCCCACCCCCAAAAGGAAACAAAGGTACACCAGGAAGTGTTGAAGCAGTTGAGTAAGAAAAGAAGAGGGGGAAAAAAGAACAGGGCAAGACTTAAATGTGATAACAGCAAGTGGAGTGTATGGGGGAGATCACTGGGAAGATAAACAGTACTATTGAAAGTAAAAAACGTGGAGAGATGGATTTGAGTAGGTGATGACAAATGTATATGATCCTAATGAGTACAGGGAAAGAGGACAATTGGGGAGGAGTTATATGCAATCAGAGGCTTATGGGAGGGCACATGATGCACTTAGGGACTTCGGTGTAATTAGATTCATCCACAAAACAAATAACCCAAACCAGAACATCACCACCAGTATGTGGAGTTGTAACTAATTTATTAATTCTGGTGAATTCAAGAAGTTACCCTTTTGGACAAAGTCGAGAAACATCCACTCGCTTTTAAGTTGGATACATTCATATCCTATGAAGCCCCACCCTTTTTTGCTTTGAAAACATGTGGGTAACACACCCATATCTAACATTTATCAAAAAGAAACACATACACACACACACACACATATTCAACCATGTCCTTGCATCTGGGTGACATGATAGGGAACAAATGGAAAACTTGGAATTAAAATTTAAACTCGAGGAGATTAAATGGCCAGCTTTTTCTATGAGTAGAGACAAGGCACCAGGCCCAGATGGTTATCCAATGACCTTTTTTCCAAGACTGTTGGGAGAGTGAAATACAATTTGCTAGAAGTGATTGATAAGTTTTTTGAGAGAGGAATCATCATTCTAGGCACCAATGCTACCATCATAGCCCTTAATCCCTAAAAGCAAGTAACCTTAAAGATTTTATATCAATTAGCCTAATGGAAAGCCTGAATAAGATAGTAGAAAATGTTCTATCTCTGAGGCTTAAGAGCACACCTCTATTCATCACTACACAATTCAAAGGAACCTCTGAGTATTTTGAGGAAGTAAGAAGAAGAGGATGTGGATTTGTTTGTAAGTTGGACAAGAGAAGATTTACGAACCTGTGGGTTGGGGTTTCCTGGAAGAGGCAACAGAGAGGAATGAGCTTAGGGCTAGATGAAGATGATAATGGGGTGCTTGAAATCCCATATTCAGTTTTGTTTAATAGAGTGGTCAAAGTCTTAATTCTGACAAAAGGATTAAAAGTTGATAGAATTGGGCTAATAAAAAAGGTTGATAAATAGGGATAGATGTAGTGGTGATAAAGTTTTGAAGGTGATATCATCCTATTTTGTGACCAAGCATCCTTTTGGTTGCTGAGAAAATTGGTTTGAGAAAGGATGGGACAAGAAAGGATAGTGTGAGAAAGAAAATTCATTTTCTCAGCTGGCCATATTGTGTTTAGTTGGTGATCCCTAATCTATAAGAAAATCTATTTTTCAATGCTTGTTTTCTGAGAAAATAGAAGCAATTTACAATTTTATTTGCCATGTGTCCTCTTGAATTTTCCGCATAGCATACGAAAACCTACTACAAAAATCAATACGAGTTTTTCGTTTTAAGGTTCTAACTGCAACCTGCATATCAATGGGGTTTATTACATCTAGTGAAGTACAACCTCAAATCCAAATAAAGCTTTTTGGATACTAAATTTTTTATTTTTATTTTTGGGTTCTAAATCAATACAACCTGTAACTTTTCTCTCTGGGTTCTAAATACACTGAGTTTGTATTTTCAAACAAGTTTAATGAAGATCAATCTCAAAAAAAAAGCACAGTAAGAAAAGATAAAATAAAGCTTCATTGCTGTATAGATTTATTAAGATTTCATTGTTTTTAGAACCAGTGGTTAAAAAAGGAGGTTCTTTCATCTCAACACAGAAATATAGTGACAGATTAGTTCAAACAGTCCTTTCAAGTTTCAAGGACAACAAAGAAATCAAAAATCCTCAGATGCGAAATAGAAAATCCTAAGCGATTCATCAATGGGCAAATAAATTCAGGCAATTTGGTCAGTGATGTTTTCTTACTGGCCAAAAATGGAGTTCAAGAGAAAATAAAATAAGCACAGCTTAACATGGTTGAGCTGCGAGGAATGACACCAGAGATCTGAACATTGAACACAACTGAATGATGTCGGAATCCGACAATTGAAAATGACAAAATGATGCCAGAGATTTGACCATTGAGGCACAAGAAATGACACTGGAGATCTGACTATTGAACTATTGAACACAATGGAATGACCCCACAGCAAGCCACAAGGTTTAAAATGTCGGTGTCAGTGGAAATGCTGGCATCCAAATATAAGAAATATGTCGGAAATGTTAGAAATATCATATGGAAATATTGTAAAAATTATAAACATGGTGGAAACATTGTAAAATATGCAAAATATAGAATGGTATTTTATAAAATGATAAATGAAGCATAGGCAGACCTTTTTTAAACTATTGTCTTGTTTCAAGTCATTAAACAAACCTAAGAAACTAAGGTTATAGGCAAAAGAATTGTTTTGAAGCTGCCCAGTAAACCTTAATATTCAAAGCTTCATGATAGAATGAGTTTAAACAAAATTTAAACTCAAAAAATGTAAGTGGTTGTAATAGATCAACCAAATAATCTATTACACAAACAAAAACCAATATTTGACTTCATGTTTGAAATGAAAATTGAGCTAGCTCAAAGTGGTAATCATGTAAGTTAGGTGGGCAATAACATTCTTACACTACATATCTACAATATTGTCACCAACTTATGTTGTAATACTATCTCTTGTACTCTACATAGTGCTGAAAGTATTCACTAGGAATATGTCGATTCCAGTAAAATTTCAGGTTGCTACCCACAGAAGTGGAAATGGAAATATGTTGTGGAAACTATCTCTTATACTGCTGATCAAAAAAAAAAAGAAAAACCATCTCTTGTACTCTACATAGTGCTGGTAGTGTTCATTGGGAAATACATTGATTTCAGTAAAATTTTCCCACTAATTTTGTTTCTCACCGGGGCCCCATGGTTTTGGTGAGACCTTGCATTCCCGATTTTGAGAATCCACAACCCCGGGTCTCTCGTCTCATGACTCAAAATAAACACATGAAAAATGAATCAGAAAGGAATATTCCCCTTTTCTCAGCAACCAAACAAACTGTAAGTGAAGAAGAGGTAAGAAATCTTTTTTTATCAGCAAGAAGAACTGAAAAATTTTATCAAGTGATGCTAAATCTAGATAATACAAAGGATCAGTTCCCACAAGTTACATATGTTACAATTGCACCCAAAACAATTGTTGCCTATACACCCCTTTCCTTTGCTAGAGTATTGGCCATCCCATTTGCAGTCCTTACCCAATTGAATGTAATGTTCAGCCCTTGTGTGTGCTTTCTTTTTTTTTTTTTTTGATCAATATGATGCTTTCAATTTCCCTAAACTCATGTCTATAGATCCATGGCATGAGCTGTTTTTTTTTGGATCAATAACAACAGATTTCATTAAATAGGAATAAGCTTACAAAGTAGAAGAGCTAAAGTATCTTAACTCCCCAAGAAAGTGGACAAGCACCCAAAAGGAAAAGAACAATACAACTGAGCCCAGAAACCAGAATCCCTATGGTCTCACCCCTTGCCTAGTCCATCAGCAAAGGAGTTTGCATTTCTCTTTACCCAAGTACACTGAACTTCCATGTTCTTGATCAGTCATTTGAATTTTATCTTTTCATTGCTGTAGCTCCAAAGCTTAGAGGTGTCTTCTTTTAGCCAGTTCACTACAATCTCATAATCCCCTTCTATAATCAGTTTCTTGACATTTAGGTGTTTAGCCCTGTATACCCCTTCCAAAGCTGCTAACACCCCAGCCCTCAAAGAGTCTCCCACTCCAATTGGACCAGAGAACATAGCTATTACATTCCCTTTCTCATCTCTTAGCACCCCCCCCCCAATGCCCAAAGGCCCTGGATTCCCCTTTCTCATCCGTTGAATTTATTCTTATACCAAGAAATTATCAGCTTTGAATCTCCCTCTACTTCCAAGTACTGAAAGTTTGATTGTTTAGCAAGTCTTAAGCCTTGCAACAGTGCCATCAGTTCTGCCTTTAGTGAGTCTCCCAACCTCAAGGGACCTGAAAACATAGCCAACACTTTTCCTGTGCAATCTCTAAAAACTCCTCCAATACTTTCCATTCCAATGCTTCCCATGGAGCTCCCATCAAAGTTCAATTTTACTTTATTAGCTACCGGGGGTAACCACTCCATAACCATCTTTTCATGTTCTCTTGAGGAAACTGCCACTTCAAACCATGCCCTTATTATGTCATTCACTGAGAAAGTGAGAAGTCTTTGAATGTATCAAATGTCTTTATCTAGTGTGCTGCTCTGATTTTTATAATTTCACATAATTCCTCTTTTGATCTAATTTTCTCATTGAAAGTCCTTCCATTTCTTTCCTCCCAAACAGTACACACTATTGCAGACCAAATTGCTTTCCACATTCCTCTCCTTCCTGGTTGTCTTAAAAAATTTGGGCTAAATAAGCTCACTAAATCCTGCGGAGATATCCATCTGCAACCAAAAAGAGAACAATAGAATTCCCAAATACCAAGTACAAAAAAAAAAAAGACAGAAACAAATGAAATATGGATTCACCACTTTCACGGCAAAGGAAGCATATATGGAGAGAGCGGCATTTATTTGGCCTCCTTTTCTAAAGCAAATCACAAGTGTTTATCTTTCCAAGACAGACTTCCCAACACAATGCCTGGATTTTAGGTGGGATAGGCTTGCTTCTAATTTCTTTCACAGGGAAGTTCCATACCAAAGTACTGAAATGCAAAAGAGCATTAAGAAAGGAAGCACAAATAAAAACCCCATTAGGAGTACAAGACCATACTCTAGTGTCCTCCATTGATTGAACAAGGAAAGTTAGGTGGAGTTTACCCAGTTATTGCATAAGTGCCACACACTCATTGTCCCTCAAACCCCTTCTAAACCCAAAGTCCTAATTTATCCCTAAAGGAGAAAAGGCAACAAATCTCGAGATAGGTTGTTGTTTATAGTTAGACAAGGAGTAGAGACTAGGAAAGGCAAAATAAAGGGGAGTTTCAACTAGCCAAAGGTCTTCCCAAAACAATACTCAAGTCCCACTTCCCACATCATATCTAGTGGAATTGATAAAAGTTGCACATACCACCTGAATTGATTTCCAAGGAGAATGAAGTTGATGAAGAGGCTATTTTTGCATCCCATCCATTATTCAGTGTCCCGTGAATGCTTGCAAATACCTTATGCCAAAGTTTGTCATTTTCCAAAGGAAACCTCCATAACCTTTTTTTTTTCATAATTGAAAAGTTACTTCATTACCAATATGTAAGCAAGTTACAGTACCCCAAAGAGAGGCACGAAGTGCGACCTCTGTTGAAAGTAAAAGAGTGTAAGAAACCATAGTACACTATAATCAAATCATTACAAGGCTGTTAGTACAGATATTCCCACAAGACCCCCTATTTAGTGAGACTATCAGCGATAGCATTTGCCAACCTTCTCACCCAATGTGAACAAACACTCATGTTGCTTGTTAACCAGCTTGCCTTCTTTAGGAAATCTTTGCAGCACCAAATTACTGAGCTCGGGTCTGTTAACCAGCCCACAACCACCTTAGAATCTCCTTCAATTAGGATATGCTCCACTCCTATTTGATTTGCTATCTGAATACCTTGTAGATGTGCCAATAGTTCAGCCTTGACTGAGTCTCCTATTCGCAATAAACCAGAGTATAAGGCTAAGATGTTGCTGTCCTTATCTCTCAAAACCCCTCATATGCCTGAGGGGATAAGATATCCTTGACTATTATCATCAAAATTCAGTTTAACCCAATCTTCAGGTGGCGGAGTACAACCTAAAATGACATTTTCTTTCCTAGAGGAGCTACTTGCCACTGCTAACCAGTTTCTCCAAAAGTCATCAAAGGAGCAGAAAGAATCCAAAGTTTTCAACCAGTTAATTGACCTTGTTAGGATGCATTCCTTGACAAGTAAGAGACTTTGTTCCTTTTGTTGAAAAATTCTTGCATTTCTTTCTTCCCAAATTGTCCAAAGTGCAGCAGCTCTAATACATTTCCACATGGTCCTCCCTCTTCTAGTGGGCCATACAAAGGTAGACGGGTCAAAAAGCAAACTTACATCTAAAGGCCAGTCCGGTTCCACCTACATCCCGACAAGGCAAATATCCAATCCCAAATAGCAACAGCAAAAGAGCATGAAATTAGTAAGTGGAAGCAATCCTCACCATTGGCTTTGCAAAGAATACACCAGTTAGGGGATAAGCACATGAAAAGTTTTTTCTTCTGCAAACAGTCTAAAGTATTGATCTTCCAATGAAACACTATCCAAAAGAACAAAATAACTTTAGGGGGAATAGGTCTAGACCAAAACTCCTTGGCTAGACAGACACCTTGAACAAGGGAAGAACAAAGGGCCTTGAAGAATGAAGCACAAGTAAAGAAGCCTTTGGGGTAGGAAGACCAAATCCTCTTATCTAGCTTTAGAGGATCCAAACAAACACTATCTAGGACATGAAAAAGTTCCAAAACAACATCAAGTTCAGTAGGTCCTTGAGGGCTGAATTACCTACCCAAATAACACAAAGTTCCCTAAACAAGCATCATACCTGGCAAAGTTCAAAAAAAGGGCCAGGATACTGTGAATTACTTTCCAAGGAGTGGTCAAAGTAGCCTAACAAGAAACTTCAGCATCCCAACCATTCTCAAAACAACCATGAATACTAGCTATCACCTCATGCCATAACCTCTCTCTTTCCAAAGGCCATCTCCACAACCACTTACCTAACAAAGCTACATTCTTTAGAGCCAAGTTCCCTATCCCCAGCCCACCCTCTTCTTTACTCTTACAAACTATCTCCCATCTTATTAAGTGATCATTTTTCTCTTCCCCAGGCTCCCAAAGGAAATCCCTCATTAATTTCTCCAATTTCTTTGCCTCCCTAGAGGGTATCCTAAACATAGACAGATAATAAACCGACAAAATTAGCTAGAGTGGCTTTAAGCAAAGTTACTCTACCTCCTAGAGATATATAGCTCTTTCTCCAAGCTGCTAACCATTTTTCAAATTTCTCTAGGATTGGAGTCCCAAAACAGCTCTCTTTCAAGTTAGCCCCTAGGGGAAGCCCAAGATAAGACAAGGGCCAAGAAGCTACATGACAACTTAAGCACTCTGCCACAGACTCAATAAACTCTTCATCTAGGTTTATCCATACCACACAGCTCTTGTCTAGGTTTATTTTCATGTTAGAAATCCTTTCAAAGTAACTTATTAGAGCTTTGGGTCAACCCCCTCACTAAAAATAATAATAACATCAGCAAATTGGAGATAGATCACTGGGACTCTATTTCTTCCTATGCTCCATAACCATTTCCCTAACAATGTTGTATTTCTAGAGATTAGGTACCCTATTCCAAGCCCACCCTGCTCCTTAGGTTTAATAACTTGCTCCCACTTCACTAGATAATCCCTCTTCTCATCCCCTGGTTTCCAAAGGAAGTCTCTCATGATCTTCTCTAGTTGACCTGCAACTCTAGCTGGAACCTAAAGGTGGAAAAGGTAATAGATAGGTAAATTAGCTACAGTTGCCTTAATCAAGGTTATTCTTCCACCCACTGAGAAGTAATTTCTTTTCCAAAGTGCTAGTCGTTTAGTGAATCTCTTTACTACCAGCTTCCAAAAGACTTCTGACCTCGGGTTTCCTCCTAACAGGAGACCAAGATAATCCAATGGAAAATTCCTTACCTCACACCCTAGAATCTCTGCCAACATTCTTAATTCTTCCTCCTCCATATTAATCCTTGCTACACAACTCTTTTCCAAGTTCACTCTCAAATTAGAAACTAGCTCACAAGTAACAATGATTTCCTTTAAACTCCTCAAGCCTTCTAAGTTGCCTTCTTCATAGAATATGATATCATCTGCAAACTGCAAGTGCATGACTGTTACATCATTTCTGTCTACCATTAATCCTCTAAGTGCATGACTCCTGGTCTACCTTAACAATCGTCTTGGTATGTTGACAACTCTGTTTAAGAAGATGTCCAAAAATCTACCTTGAAAATTGTTATTTAACCAGTACTAATATGGCGGAGGGCATATTGGAAAGATATTTTACAATCTTAGGATGCTCTATCTTAGCTTGGCCCATCAAATGTTGTCTCCCTTTAGGAGATATCGAAGGACTAGTTTTGGAGTCCAAGACAAGTTTGCCAAAAAGTTGACCACTTGGAAAAAGAGATATGTATCATTGGAGGGTTGAATAACACATTTTTTTTATGAATGAAGATAATTTTATTAAACCAGAAAATTAAGGCATTGCAGGAAACCCGTGGAGAGACACGAGCTGTTACCTCTCCTAACAAAGTATTACATCAAGTTAAAACAGGAATAAAACTCACCTAATTCCTCCAAAGGTCATCAAAGAAGAACTAAGAGAATAAATCCAAAGTTTTCACCCAATGTATCACCCTAGCCAAAATGCAGTCTTTCACAGCTCCTACATCCTTTCCTTCTCTAGAAAGAGCATTGCATTTTGTTCTTCCCAAACAACGAGACAAGAATAAAACTCCAAATCAGTTTTGTGCTTGTGAAGATGATGAGAGTATAAATTTAGATAAAAGGTTATGCTATTGAGTTTGTCATTTTTCCTTCACTTGCCCTTGAAAAAAAAATCTCCAAATAGATTCAAAGAATCATAGCAAGGCAAAAGGGCACAAGGTTTAATTGGGTAGATAGATCTGCTAATTTTCTACCCAACGCCTTGGCTATACTCTAAAAATGTAAAGATAAAGGGGGAAAATAGGTTAGATAATTAGTTCCTGCCTTAGTAAATCAGCCATACTATACAGTTCAAAGTTGCTGATATATTGAAATTTCTTTTGACCATAAAAGTGTTATCAACGTGATCTAGGTGCTAACTATGGTCAGTAATAAAGAAAATATATACTTTGAATTTAAGATATCGATGCAATCTCATAAACAATTTAACATAGATTACAAACATGGGAGAAAAGAATGAAATTGAACATTTAGTTTATAGTCTCTGTTTTGCAAATAAAGAAAAAAAAATAAGATGGATATGCTAGGATAGGGAAATCATAAAGAGTGCAACCTATACCACTAGATGTGTCCTTTGTTTGTGGCAACTCCATATCAACACAACCTAGCCTTTGTTTGCCATCTCAGGCTGACCAGCACGAGAACAGGAATCTGATCCTGAAAGTAGCCACTTTGTGCAAAAAATAATGTCAAAGGTTAAATCTGTAACCAATTCCTGCCTCCGGATAACCTAGATAGCCACAAAGTAGCCACTTTGTGCAAAAACAAATGGCCTTTTGTTTTACATTTTCAGCCTGCATTAACTTGATAGATTCATACTTTCTTGTGGGATTTCATCAATCTTGATAGCTATAAAAGAAAATGGGCCACACTGAATGGGCTTTGCTTGAGAATTGAACATATCCATGGAAGTGGATAAATGGTTAATGGAAATTAACATTTGAATTATAAACTAAAATTTAGGGACTTCATCCATGAAACATACTCCTACCCCTTCTAATCCTGAACCCTACAAATGAAACAACATTAGGTAATGGTCTTTCGTTTTACATTTTCATCCTGCATTAACTTGATAGTTTCATACTTTCTTGTGGGATTTCATCAATCTTAATAGCTAATTAGGTATAAAAGAAAATGGGCCACACTGAATGGGCTTTGCTTGAGAACTGAACATATCCATGGAAGTGAATAAATGGTTAGTGGAAATTAACGTTTGAATTATAAACTAAAATTTGGGGACTTCATCCATGAAACATGCTCCTACCCCCCTCTAATCCTGAACCCTACAAATGAAACAAGTTGATTAAATTGTTGGTGCACTGTCATCCATGAAACATGCCCCTACCCCCTCTAACCCTGAACCCTACAAATGAAACAAGTTGATTAAATTGTTGGTGCACCGTCATTCAGATAAATATCAGAGTTTCTATAGATTTGATTAGAACAGTATTTGGATAAAAAAAATCATTTATACAAACTTTTAAAGTATGAGTTAAAGCTTCAAGGTGGATTATAACTCCAAAGTAAAACCAAAAGGTCTTTTAGGCTTGCACAAAATTGATTAAGTCTAGATTAAACCTTTCTCACTTTTAAAAACTAGAAAGCCAGCATAAAGGTTTAATGGACGCTTTGCATAGTGTACAGCTGAAAAGACAAGGACTTACTCATTCCAAAGCTGCAATTCTTAATCAAGAGAACAAACATCAAATAAATCAATATGCATACATTGTGGGCAACATTTGTTGGCATGTATTATTATGTTATCTTCAACCAATCTGAAAGTAAAATTTAACTTATGGATGGTATAATCCAATTTTCTCCAGTTTACAACTTTCCTTGGCTGGTCAGAAAAATAAAAAATAGTAGAAGGGTCAGGATTCAGAAACAAATATTATTGTTATCATCCAGTCAAGTTTATTCATTGTTTCTTACCATGCATATCTTGTTACCTTTTTTTCATAAATGGATGCATATCGTGATATTTAACTGACAGGTGGTCCAATTCAAATCTTATCCATTTTCCTAATGCTTGATCTATAAATGGAAATCACCCCCTTTGTTTTCCCTGTAAGATACGCTATTCATAGAAGCAGCTAACAGAACATATTTACCTCTTATTTAAAATCAAAAGATTAAATCGTGTGAAAGGAATAACAAATAAAGTGAGAGAGGCAAAAAGTAAAAACCTGTTGCAGTAACCCTGCTTCTTGAGGACAGGTTGGAAACCGCATCAAACCAACCCCAACCATTAAAAGACCATAGCATCCTAGTGATACAATAAAGTAGACAGGTAGCTGGCAAGAAATGACAAGAACCAAAGGTAAAAACTCATGCAAACCAATAAAAAGATAAATAATAAAACCCACTTAAGCCATATAATGAATGAAGATCAATAAACTCACCAACCAAGTATAACTGCGTGGGACTAAAGCTGTCTCCAAAAGGCCGATCCAGAAGGCAGTGATTGCCACTAACAATGTAATGATCTTTACGATATGCTTCATTTGATCTTGCAATTATGAACCTGTCAAATAACTAATCAAGAGAATCACACTGAGAAAAAAAAAAGCAGTGGAAAAAACAGAATGACGAGGAATGCACTAGAGTCGTTAGACCAACAGCTAAACTGTAATAAGTTCTAATCCCAAGGGTAGGACTGCAAACGGATCTAATCGAACTCTGATCGGGGTATAAAGGTTGCCGGATATCCAATTCGAATTCCATTCGATTGGATTATGAAATAGGATAAGATTGATCAATATTATCTACACTGAATAATCATAAGAAGATTGATCGACAAAGAATAAGGGAAAAAATATGAACTTTTCAAAGAATAAGGAAATACAAAAATCAGTATTATCTATAATAAGATTGATCAGTATTCTACAAAAATACAGGCTTTTCAATTCATTCGGGAGCAAAAATAAGCGAAAATACAAAGCAAAAAAGAAAACCCAGTAGGCACTGTTATGTTGGTACCTTTTAAGTTCTACTCTTTAGCTGGAACAGTTGCAGCGGTGAGCAATCGGCGATGGCTGCCGGTAGTGACCTAGAAACGGTTCGTTAATTCGTTTGGATGCTATTACTGGTCGCTTGTCGACAGCGGTTGATGGAAGTAGATGGTCAGTGATGGTAAGCGGTTGTCATCCCCTCTACTGTCGCAACAACGGCAATGGATTAAATCTTTAGGTTAGGGTTTCACCTCAGAGAAACGGAAAGGATGACTGCGTTGAGATGGTGACAGTCTGATTAAAGTCAGCGACTCAGCGTCTTTGGTTGGATGTTTCTATTTGGGTAAATTACCAATGACCCCCCTTAAACTTTTAGGCTATGTCTGGTTTCCCTTCTTTTCTGTACCTTTTCCTTCAAACCAAACACCGCCTTAGATTCCAACTTCCAACATAACCCATAGTTACCAACTTAGCATTCGTCGGTTTAATTTGAAATTCTCATGTGATAGTTTAAACTTTTCAAAAACCCCCAACTTCCAACGATTCAATTTAGTAGTTTTTCTTTTGTAATTTTACTTGTACATTATGTGTTGCCATTTCGATTTTCAAGATGCTCAAACAATATAGGTTCAACTAGAAATTCACAAAAGTAAATAAGTCAAAAAGGTTAATCATTTCTTCTCATTATAACTAATTTAGCACAAATATCTCTTATTTCTCAAAGACTATTGCTTACAACAGTGCTTTGTTTACTTAGTTGGTTTTTACTAATTTAATTCATGTTCTTTTCAAACTAAAACCACTGAGAGCATTTGGCCATTAGAAAGCCATTGAGAATGATTAATCCATATTAGGAAATGTTTAGATTGAGTTTCCAATAAGATAAAATGCATACCATAATAGGAAATAGTTACCAAGGCTACGTTTGTTTGAGGTGTAAAAGTAAATTTACACTCCTGGAAAAATGTAAACCGGTTCAGTGATACATGTAAATTGGAACCGGTTGAAATTAAATATTTACTCCGATTGTGTTTGGTTGTCGATGTGTGAAATTTGATGAAATTTTTTATTGGTGTTTGGAATACACATTGGTGTAAATTTTACATGGATAACTTCTCTTGTGTTAATTTGGACTGGAGTACAATATTTCATAGCCCCTACCCACGTGGGATAAGCAGACCACAGGTGCATCCCTCCAACATCTTCACCATGGTGCTCATAAGAGGCCTGGTTTCAGGGGAGCTTTGAACACGCCATAATGCCACCATAGACATCGTCTCTGCCTTGAACACGCCATAGCAAAGGCTAAAAATTTAGATGCTATTGCATCCAACAGAAAGCTTAGCTCTGCTCATCTTGCAGCCATAATGCAATTCCAACAAGAGCTTCTAAACTGGATTTCAAATTTTTCCAGGTGGATTAGTGAATATAAGGGTTTTGTTAATTCCTTGAATGGTTGGCTCCTGAAATGTCTTTTCTATGAACCGGAAGTGACCCCCGATGGAATAGTTCCATTTTCTCCTGGTAGAATCGGTGCACCCCCTGTTTTTGAAATTTGTTATCAGTGGTCTCAAGCTTTGGAGAGAATCTCAGAGAGAGAGGTGATTGAAGCCATGTGTACTTTTGCCATGAACTGCTCTTCAACCCTCTTGTCAGAAATTCTGTGTGCAATGGTTTGAAGTTAGGTCTGCAATCCTCTGTAATGTAAACAAATTGGCACCCAAATAAATGAATGTACTAATGTAGTCAAAGAAGTGATCAATGGAACCAGTCGTAGGATCGTACCCAACTGGCCAAGAGCATCTCACTTTACTTAGAATAACTAATGAGTAGGTACAAAACCAAACATTTCAACTACGCAAGGAATCTGAGTTCCATCAATAGCATCTATGCAATCCTACATTTCAACTAGATCCATGTCATATGGGTAATGGATTAAATTTATATGTTCAATTGTTAGCAATACATATTATTAGGCATACCTTGAAGTATGGCATGAATCAGGCATCATATCTGATTTCTAGCGGTACATGATCTCCTGTAGGTTGTGCAACCAACAAAGGATACAATCATACAACTTCAGCACAGCACAAAGGACTTTATGAAAGTATCGGCTAACAGTCTCCTAAGATTGGCCAAATCTAACATGGATTGTACTATTCCAGACATTTGAATGGAAGGTTAGTGTGAGTTGACCATGTAGTCTATCTAAGTAAATCACACAGTGAATCAAAGCATCTTCTCATCCTAATCTACAAAAGGCATGACTTCTCGCTATTAAATATGCTCTTCATGAATTTCCCTTTTTCTATGCTCCTAACTTCCCTTGCTCCCGGATGCTCACAAAGTGTGTATTAGCCCGCCATAATAAGGGTAATGATGACACCTAGGATTGCAGAGAAGGCCCCTACAATTTGCCTGTCTTTCAATGTATGAAGGTGCCCTCATGTCTGGTAGTCAAAGACAAACACATAGTCAAATAAATAATTTATCATAGTGAGCATAGGCTAGATAAACACTAAATTGAACTCAAGAAAGAAAAGGGTATATCAAGCAGATAGACCTATTGTTTTAGGTTCTAGGTTAGAGTCAAACTACCATTGAATTCCATTGCTACGACAAAAGGTTTTTGGTTTCTAATAATCTAATCCTACAATTTCATATCTGAAATCTAATCCTGCAATTTCAGAACTGGTAATCTTACCCTACAATTTCATATCTGAATTTTAGTTTGAAATCTAATCCTAATCTGAAATTCAGTTCTGAGTTTCAATTCTGAATTTCAGATTGGTTTCCAGCTCCATATCTCTGTGTTTAGAATTGTTTATTTATTGCATATTATTTTGTCTTGAGTCCTGATTACATTATGAATATGATGATTAGAACTATATATTTAAGTCTCAGTTGGATTGGTGTAATGAGAATGAACCTTGAAGTTCTTCTTCCACTTTGTGGCACAACTGCTGGTCTATTTCATTTTTGGCTTCAAGTATCAAAAAAAAAAATAGAAAGAAAAGATGAGATTGGTGTCCTATTGCATTTCTTTTTTTTTTCAAATTATTGGACAGGGCACAGGAGTTCAAGTTATTGCATAAGAAAAAAAATAAATAAGTTACTGTTGTCAGTTTAGAAGGTGCATCTTATGAATTTCTTGATGTTGGTATTTCTTGTTTGTCAATAGATTATTCTAACTTGCACTTAAATCATAGGTTCGGGCAAGAACTTTTGGGGAATTAAAGTCCTATGATTTCAACACCTTGCTCTCTAGATTGATCTCAGGTCTATCTGGTGGTTTCTCTAAGTTTTTACTATGAATGGTGCATCATCTGTAATTGGTGTCACAACTGCTATTTGTTTAATCCTACTTCATGTCATCTAAAGCCCAAGGCTAGTCAGTGGAATTCCTCAAAGTCAACCAAACTGGTTCTAGTTTCAAGGTTGTTGAAGATCTTTTTGAGGTTTAGTACCCCTCTTTTTGTCATCAGATTTGGAGCCCAAGTTTATACCAGCCCTGTACACTTCCCTCTTTTGGGATTTGATTTCAAATCAGCATTGCAACACTAGGTTTCTATTAGAAGCTGACTCACTCTCATAGGGAATCAATTGAGTTTCCAGGATGGCAGAATAGCCCATGTATCTTTCCTCTCTCGAGGGGCTCATGTCAATCTAAAAGTCTCCTACAAAAAACATAAGCCCAATTTCTACACTAGCCGTAGGAGGACCAATCCGTCCTTAGAATTAAGCCGGATGGCAGAGGTTTTCTCTTTTCTTTCTTTTCCTGAGCTATTTGAAGCCGAAATGATCTCAGTTTGGATCTCCTATTATGAGTTGTTGGCTTTCAGCTTGGCTGAACTTGACCACTGTTAAGGGATGATTAATACATGACAGTCAGAGGATAGTTGTTTATAGTAGCAAAATCCTAACCTTGGGACTCAATATATCACTGAGGCTTGCTGAAACATGACAAGCCCACTCTGAATTGGACTCAATATAGCTAGGCACTTAAGCAAGGCAACCAACCATGGCCACCTTGTTGCCTTGACAACTATTTTTCTTGGCTAAGAACACTAGAATTCCTAGTGTCCAAAGAACCCTTATCTATGGTCCTAGAATAATGAGATTTGTGGTTCCAAATTCATAAACCCATGTCAAATAATTCCAAATTGTGGCTTCACGTTCCAAAGCCAAACAGAAAAAGAAGCCAACCACCAACCAAATGAACCATGCGTCTTAACCTAAATCAAAATAATAATTTTAATTGAAATTTTCACCAATAACATTGGCTTTATTTGCAAACACAATCTATATATTTCAAGATTCCTACAATTACTTGATGCCCCATTTCAATTCACATTTTGACCAGAAGGTGGTGAAGATTGGCATTAAGTTGATGATTTAAATAGCACCTATCCAACATTCAATTAATCTAGCCAAAAGGCAAGTCAATCTCCTTCAAAAGGGAGGGCAAACAGCCCTATATTCAAACATCCAATTCAATCCATTAACATGCATTGTGTAAACCTACAACGAACTAAGAAATATATATACTTCAAAAAGCTGTAGAAACAATATTTGATGATGTGATGTAAATCATTTGTTTAAAGGCTGACTCTTCTATTCTCTATGTATATAATGAATCCATAGTGCTATAAATAGCTAAAAATGATATGATTGAGTAGAAAACGAAAAAATGCAAAGCAACAAGAAACAAGAGTTTCACATGCCACTAATTGACTTCACCAACCAAGAATAAAAAGCACTCCAGCCCCTAAGTGTTTATTATTAGGTTTTAATCTCTGTTAAGTGGATTTACATATTTAGTGAAACAATTGCATCGATGGGCTATTTTGTAAGTGGGCTAAATCAAGTGATTCATTTATGCAAAACCCGTAGATTTCAACAAGAAGGTATGGGGCTTAATGAGTGGATACCACATTTTGGCCCATATAGGCTTAATGGGATCCTATTAGGTAAAAATATAAAGGCTCCTAGGTTATGTTAAATCATCTAGCCGCCCTCATTGCTCTACCCCATTAGAGTCAAAGAGATGAGAAAACCTAAGGAATATTTAACTGAGGAAAACCACACCAGTCGACCAAGCACTGATTCATCACTCATTCCGCAAGGGTTTGTCTGCTACAATGGATACAGGTATTTATATTCAACCTCCTTGATAACTGCAGCATGATATACTTTGGGGTGCAACATGGCTTCTTGTTCTTCGTGTATTGTATTGGTATGCTAATGCAAGATTAGAATTTGATTACTCCTCTTTACTATTATAACAAGATTAGAATTTGGATGAAAGGAACTTCTTATTTGATTAGGAAGGTTGATCTTTATCTGCAAATAAGATAAGTGATTATCCCTATCACTTAAAGAGTTCAGATCTAAATAAAATATTTGGATTAGGAAACTCCTAATGGGATTATGAGATTTTCTCTATAAGGCTATAAATAAGAGAGCAGGGCAGACCTCCAGATACATTGACAGTTCGCTGAATACAAAGAGAAGACAACACAGTTTGATTGTTCTTGTCTTCTGCTCTTTTTCTTCCCTGTTCTTGCCGACCCTACCTATTTCGATTTCCACTTGTGGGAGTGATCAATAATTGTTCTTGATATTGCTTCTTGGTAGAAGAAGCAATATGAAGTCGTGCTCACCAACCCTCTACTACATTCTTGCTGAAAATTCAGTTATTGCTAAAAAGTCGTCCTGTTGATCTGCTTCACCACACATTATGTCATTTTCAGTGTAGCAGGCTTTGGTTTTCTCCTTGGGCGTGAACACCTTCATTGGGAGTTACTGCTACTCTGTATAAGGTATATCCATTTCCTCCCTTTTGGTTTCAGATCTGATCCGGTTTGGTTCAAGATTGATCATTGAAAATGCACGTTTTAAAATAGGGAATGCGATTCATAGATTGGAGAGAGAATTTTTTTGAAATTTCACCCAACCTTCCTACATAGTTCGGCCATCCATATGATGGATCTCTCATCTCCCTTCACCATGAACCCAGCAATGGTAGCATGTGAGAAGGAAAATATACCATTTTTGTAGAGTTTACATCGTTTGCGTCGTAGTTGCAGAAAAAACTCTACAACCACCAATGCAATTTTAACACGTCATTGGCTCATAACAAAGGTGTGAAAGGCTAAAACTAACAGTCGTTTTTATTTTATTTTATTATTTTTACTATGTTTTGAAAAAAACCCGCCAGTCTTTTTCTTTCTTGCGGTGCTTCCTCTTTGCCCCCCTCCTTCTTTCTCTCGCCCTCCCTTCTACTCAGGAGTTCACATCGTCTACTCAGCACTCATTTCTCTCACCCTCCATGTTCTACACCGACCACGAGCAACAGTTGCACCATTGGACATCAATCGCCAACAACGATTACTCTTCTCTCTCTCACACACTCTTTCCCAGTTTTCTTGTTCCCTCTTCTTCCGTCTTCCTCCGAATTGGAAACATAGTACTTAGTCCGAACCACCGCTACAATCACCGATGCTGCTGCAAATATCGGGCATCAGATAAAGCATGAACAACATGTTAAATTGTTAACCTCTAATATTTTGACCCCTAAAACCCTAACCTCTAATATTTTGAACCCTAAAACCCTAGCTATTGTCTATTGTTTCCAGAGTTAGTTATTTTGCTACAAATGATTTTCTAATAGTACTTTGCTTCTCTAAATTGAACCATTATACCTAAACCATATCTATTTTTTTGCTTCACTATATGCATACCTAATTTTAGTTGTTCGTTCATCCCAAACATCTTCCCACTGCTATGCTACATCAAACCCTTATTCCTTCTTATGCCACTCTGTTATATATACCAATAATATTTCTTTGTGATTTTTACAAGAATTCCAAAAAAGAAGTTGGGTGAATGTTGGGGTTTGGGAGGGCTGTTTCATGAAAAACCTCACTGAAATTTCCTTGTTGCTTAGTCTCTGAGGTCTTGCCATTGATGGACAATTTAAGCACTTAACCCATATGTAATAGTATATTTTTTCTATGAAAATATCATATAGTTTTATTTGTTCCATATCATTTAATTGCTACCAACACCTGAGTGGCCAATCGTGCCAAACATGTGGGTAGTGAGTCTTTAGAAGAATTGTGCCAAACATGCAAAGAGTACTTTGATCCTTAGTAATGTGAAATGATTACTTATTTTATTATTCAAGTATTATTTGATGATTTGTGAATTTAGACAAACAAATGTTATTTGATGTTTTAAAATAGGGATGAGTATTTATTTTATTATTCAACTTATTATTTGATGTTTTGATGTGTTTATTGACACAGAGATGACTACACAGCAATCTACATCTAAGTATACATCTTATAAAAATCAAAAGTATGAAGCAAAATATTGTTATTGTGGAAGAAAATGTGTGATTTGGGTTTTATAAACATTTTTCAACCCAAATAAACTATTTTACTCGTGTCCCAACAATATTGTATGTATTATAATAATTTTGTGTTATAGGTGTACATTGATTAAAACGACTCTTAGATGTGTTATAGATGTATTATAATAACTTTGTAACACTACAGGGGAACCTACAACAAAAGAAATGCACATTTTTTCAGTGGACGGTCATTGCAAATTTGTTTGATGAAAATAGTTTTCCAGTGAATCATATTTGAACTAAAAAAACCTGTATAGAGGAATTGAGGGCTTTATATAGATGCTTGTTATCATTGCAAGGTTTAAGGTCCTCTCAACATTCACTTGTTAAGGAGTTGAATAACATGCGGGCAATAATCATAGTATTCATGGTTATGTTTCTTTTGGTATATATGTATAAGAATTAGTGTATAAGAATTAGTGTATAATTAGTGTATAAGAATTACTATTCCTGTTTAATGATACTATTTATGATATTGATATGAATTCAGGGTACTATTACTATAATTGTCAAATTAAATACATAATCTACCAAATTCCTTAATTATTAACCATTTCAGAAATGACTCAAACTTATATAACATGTTATATACTACTCTAATCAAAATTGTAAATTCATTTTTTGTTGAATTCTTTATAGAGGTAGTTGAATTCAAGGGAAATAATAATCTTTAATTTGTTTTTTTCTTAAAGTTTCTTTGTCTTTCAATTTATACCTGATTTCGGTGTACAAATTATAAACCAATATATTAATATCTATGGAGAAAGATCTCAATATACACTGAAGCATCATGATTATTTTATGCATCCATGCATCTATGGGATTCTTGTAAATACACGTGGGAATGAAAGATTATTAAATATCTCATTTGGTTGAATCTAATACCCACATTTATTTAACGAATGTTTATTCTTGTTGACCAGATTAGTTAACTTTGCTGTTGTTGAATCATGTTTGTAATGCTTCTAAATAAATCGCTAACTGTTATCATTGAATGTTGTCAATTACATAATTAATTACTTATTTTATGTACTCAAAAAAAACTTTACATTTAAAGATCCAAAAAATCAAATTATAACCCTTCACCATCTAATGGGGCCAATTAAAATAATTGGTGGAAATGAATACTTAGTAGTCAAATGGAGTCTCACTCTATATGTATGGGCTTCAATACTTCACCAAAGTTGTTATCCAATTGCAACCAGAAAAAAATTAAGTACAGTACACTACTATCAATGATTTTTTCTACCAAAGCTTTATTAATCTTTTATTGGTAACATGTATATTGAATAGTGGAAAAGTGGAGAATTTATATATATATATATATATATATATATGAATCATCCCATCCTTATATTGGTTTAATCATCATGTAAAGTAATCCAAATAAATAAAAAAAAAATAATAACAAAAACACATTAGTCATAGGAAGCAACAACACGTGCAATCCTAAGTCATTTTAAAGAATACATTGTGTATATTCTCATAAATTGTAGAGCAAGTTTTTTCACACTTTCAAGACCAAATAACACAACAAAATTCCATTCAGATACCTGAATTGCAAAAAAAAATGAATCACATAATTATATTAGTACTAGTTAAAAAATAAACTACATTTAATAAAACTTTAAAATAACCAAAGTGATGCTTAGTCATCTTATATAACCTATTACGATCACTATTGATTGTGATATGACAAAAAAAAGTAGTGTGATACATTCATATAAGATCCATGATTCATGACTATCACCATCAATTGCTCCCATACTTGAATCTATTGCAGCCTGCAATTAAACATGATTCTTGAATCATAAATGAAGTTTGATTGAAATATAAAGAAATACATCAAAATTGTGAAAAATATACATATAACAACCCTGTTGTAGTTGAAATTCCCATATGAGGTGTGTTAATATTCGTACTATGTAATGGATATATGGTTGAGAGCTGATTAAGATCAAGAAAATGGCTCACATTTGCATAAACACCATGTAATCCTTATTAAACAGGATTGTAAGAAAAAATAAAAAAATAACTAAAATATAAGACAACCCTAACAAAAATAACATAAATAGAGCATGATATAATAACTAAACATGTTGAGATTCAATGATTGTTGTACATGTGATTTGTGGATGAAGCTGAGATGATGGTTAACCTTCCTGGCCATAGTAACTGGTATTTGTGACTAGGATTGAGAGTTTTTCTTTTTTTCAAAAGGTTGTTTGATTCTACCACCACCACCACTAGTTTACCACCATTGTTCTTCCTATCAACCATTTTCACCATATTTATTATATCATTAAATGATTGCATTCTGCTCTTCCACATTATTTTCCCCAATTTGTAAATTATCAACCATATGACATGATCCAAGTTGACTAACTTGTTGAAATACATCTTCAAAGTTGTTAAAAACAATAAATTGTGCATTGTTATAAACTTTCTCTTTTATCGTCATTTACATTCCAATATGAATCTTTTGAAAACTATTTACTACATACAAATAATTTTCTTTATCTTATGCAGTCCAATTTGATATATCTCGTAAAATTCTCGCTAATTCAGTAGCCTTTATAATATATCCACATTTGAGATCAATGTTAATTGCACAACCATGATAATCTATTGCACTTCCATCTTTTGCAACTCTTGTCCAATTTTTTATTATATATTGTGATTGAAATTTCAATATCCTATTATCAAATAACATCCTTAACCCATGAACATAAAATAACCCCGCAAACTACAAAAATCTACAACTGCATAAAATTAAAGTATTTAATGTTAAAAATGTCACATCATGCACATGATTATTATATTGCATTGTTACACTATACCATACCTGCAGCATCATTTCAACTATACCATTTATAACACAACGTAAATAAGTTAAATATTTCTTTTCAAACTCCCTAAATACCATAAGAGTATAAACATCATTAATATGTTGTAAAATTTCCACTGGTAAGCATAAATGGGGCTTATTTTGAATAATTTTGAAATCCATCTCTAAGTTAAATATTTCCTTTCAAACTCCCTAAATACCATATGAGTATAAACCTCAATAGTATGTTATAGAATTTCCACAACTAAGTTTAAATGGGGCTTATTTTGAATTATCTTGAAATCCAACTCTATTTTTTTTTTTTA
This sequence comes from Nelumbo nucifera, assembly GCF_055504915.1. Taxonomy (NCBI): domain Eukaryota; kingdom Viridiplantae; phylum Streptophyta; class Magnoliopsida; order Proteales; family Nelumbonaceae; genus Nelumbo; species Nelumbo nucifera. The sequence goes on along the minus strand of NC_142656.1, from coordinate 53,789,483 downwards.
CGTCTATGTTTAACAATTCTTTCAAAATGATCAAAAAATTGCGATAAATTCAATGATGATTTCAAATAACCTCTAAAGACACTATTCATGTTCTCGCTCCATAAACTAATATCCATTTCTCTTTCACCTCAAACAATCATTTCAACCATTTATTTTCTTTCAGATCATATTTACAAAGCATCTCTTCTCATGCTGTGAGAAATTCACCTCCATCTTCAAAGTCATATATCAAGTTATTAAAATCTTTTCCAAAAGTCTTAAAACCACAAAAAAATATGAGATAAATGTTTGCATGCATTCTAATAAATGTGCCAAATACAAAGATTGTGGTTAACTTTTGGGAAATATAATATATTGCTTTTGTCATTGTTACATATTGATCTATCGAGATTATTTTTGGCATTTTTCCAAACATTGCATTGAAAAAAGATTTGAATACCCACTTAAAAGATTTTGCAGTCTCATTATAAAGTAATGCAACTCCAAACATCACAATTTGTCTATACTGATTAAGACCAACAAATGGTGTAAATGGTTGTTAATCCCGATTTATTCTGAATGTTGTGTCAAAACAAACAAAATCCCCAAAATAAAGGTAGTCAACAACCATTATTGTATTTGCACAAAAGGCATTTGTTGTTTGATCTGCAGCATCAAGTTCTATCAAGTGAAATGATGATGAGTTCTCTAATTACAACTTCTGAAAAAGTTTTAAAATAACTCTAGCTCCTCCCATTTTCATATATTTCTCTCCCTTTGTACATAAATATTTACAATAGTCAACAAGAATGAATCCGAGATTCCCTATTCCAACTTGATTGGTCATATATTCCATCATTTCTTTTGGGGTATCCCTGATTTATCTACAAAATATATTTGAGAAATTTGGGCCATTGTCATCCTTCTGTGTGATCTTAAAATGAGTATCTCTTAATTGAATTTATAACCTCATGATTGTGTTCATTTACAAATCTAGTTATTCCATATTAACCATTTTCTTGCAATACAACCAACATGTGTGCCTTACAACTACTTCTTGTGTTGTCACGATGTTTTGCATTAATTGATCATTTATCTTTTTAACGAAAACCCTCAATAGAACAATAGAATAACTTATCTTTTAGTAACCCACTTTTTGTTTAATGGCCCATTATCTTTCTAATACTAAATCCTTTACTTCTAGCATATTCGTTGTAAAAATAAAATGCATCATCTAGTGTTTCAAAGAGTATTTTCACGTGGATTTTCTTTTTTATCATTTATCTCATCGTTAAACTTCAATTTACGTGTAACTTGGCACCCATCATTTATAAAACCATCATCTTTGTTTCATGGTTGAGTGCAATCTCCAACTTGGGTACTCATGTTAAGGTTCTATAATTATAAACAATAAACAAGTAAAGAATAAAATAATCAAACAGTCATCATATTTATAATTATGAACAATGAACAACTAAAATCAGGTATGCATATACAAGGACATATTTGGATAGTTTTAATAAAAACATATTCGGAGAGTGGAACTATTAATGATATGAAACCAATGAAAATATATGAGCTTTTTTTAGGAAAACTATACTAGTACTTATGGATTAAGTGTTTAAATTGTCCATCAATGACAAGACCTCAAAGACAAAGCAACAAGGAAATATCAGTGGGTCTTTCATGTAACATATCGGTAGGAAGACGATTGGGATGAACACTGAACAACTAAAATCATGTATGCATATAGTGAAGCAAAAAAATAGATACGGTTTAGATATAATGGTTCAATCTAAAAAAGCAAAATACTGTTAGAAAATCTTTTCCAACAAAATAAATAACACAAAAAATTATAAACAATAGCTAGGGTTTTAGGGTTCGAAATATTGGAGGTTAGGGTTTTAGGGGTCAAAATATTAGAGGTTAACAATTTAACATATTTTTCGTGCTTTGTTCGATGCCCGGTGTTTGCAACAACATCGGTGATTGTAACGACAGCCCAGACGAAGTACTGGGTTACCGATTCGTAGGAAGAGGGAAGAAGAGTAAACAAGAAAATTGGGAGAGAGAGAGAGTGTGTGTGTGAGAGAGAGAGAAAGGAGTAATCATCGTCGGCGGTCTGTGTCCAATGGTGCAACTGTCACCAATGGTCGGTGTAGAATAAGGTAGGTGAGAGAAAGAAGTGCTGAGCAGACAATGTTAACTCTTGAGCATTAGGGAAGGCGAGAGAAAGAAAGAGGGGGCAGAGAGGAAGCGCTGAAAGAAAGAAAAAGATTGACGGGTTTTTTCAAAACATGGTAAAAATAGTAAAATAAAAAATGGTCGTTAGTTTCAGCCTTTCACACCTCCGTTACAAGCCAATGATGTGTTAAAATTGCATTGGTGGTTGTAGAGTTTTTTCTGCAATCCCATTGTGGATGTTGTGAACTCGTTTTTGCATAATCGTCTTCCATTTTTGCATTCTGAATGAAGGTTTACATGTCTTTTTAGAAGTTAAAAAACAAAAAAATATAAAACCTAACAGATTCTCATCTAATATCCAATGAAAATGCCACTATAATAGTGATTATACCTAAATTAAACCTGATAGGTAAATCCACATAACTACCATTTTTCTCCCTTCGAAATTAACATAGGTGGATCAAGACCAAAAGATCCTCCAAAACTAATGTGAAATAGAATGCAATTTTGATTGTTTTTTATTAAAGGATTTCCTTTTAATTTCCTTCAGTTATTTTCTCTGTAAGAATGAACTTTAGAACATTGGATTTGAATCTAATCGAGCCTAGCCTATCCAACTTCAATGTACTCAAATTCACAATAATCACTTTTTTACTATAAGCCTGAAAAGTGTAGACAATCATATTCCGGTGAGGGTAATGAATGGCAACAAGAGGAGTCCGGTGAGCTGCAATGATAGAGGTAGCAAGGGGTGGAACCAGATGTGATCAGGGAAAGAAAAATGGAGAGAGAAACACACTCAAGATGGAATGAATTTGTCTCGAGAGTTTGGATGGGCAAGATTTTAAAACAAATTATATTTAACTTTTTTGAATTCCAGATTGACGTTAAAGTCTCGATTCATTAACACTTGGCTTCAAGAGAACGATGGACATGTTCAAATTTTATTGGGTGAGACAAAAAATTTTTGTCCCCTAAGAATAGACAATGTGAGCTTTTTAAGTAAGGCAAAGGAAGGAAAGAGAGAATGAATGAAACAGTTGGAAAAGGGAAAAAGCAAGGGGGGAGGTTTAAGGAGAAAAGATAGAAGGGGGAATGGGCGAAGGGGGGATGTGGGACCTAATTGGTTTATAAAAATATACTTCAGTAGCGGGTACCCACACAATGCACAGGATTTGATAAGAAAAAGTAAAATAAAATAATATAGCAAAGAGATAGGCTTCCCTAATGTATTAGTGTAATTAATGTAACAAAATAATAGACCTCATTAATATACTTTCTATGCAAAAAAAAAAAAAATAAAATAAACTACTTTAAACTCCACATTTTATGATAATGTTGAACTATATTGACAATTTTTCATTGTCAACAAACATGTAATGTAAATAAATAAATATTAAATTAACTCATATGAGTAGTTCAACAATATCAATTATTATTAAATTTGATTTACTATAATCGAAGTAATTCTTCATTCGTAGTGAACGAATTGAAAGACAATCTTGTATTCTTTACAATCGTTATAGTTCGTCCCATTGTCAATTTCTTTAACGTAAGAGAAAATTATACTATTTTTACTTTAAATCTGTCAAAATATAAAGCTACTTCTATAATACACCACATTTATGCAATTTCAATAACAATTGTAAATTCTTCTTTTATTTCTGCAACACGTGATTCAATAACATCAACAAATCTATCCATAAAATGAATCTCATTAGAACCAATCTATCAAAAAAACAAATAATCATTATTAAAATGATGTTTAAATTAAATAATACTTATAATTATGCATGAGCATTATACATCAATTTATTGTTGGTCTAATAAAAGAATTTCATTTTTTTCAAATTTGGATATACGAAGGAAATGTTGCCCATATAAATAATTACTCTAATAACATATATTATAAATGAAAAAATTATAACAATGACAATACATATATTAAAATAAATTTATCAAAGATAAATTCAAAACAAAACATACATATAAAAACATTTTTTGCCAACGTATTCTGTAATATGAACAAATGTAACAAAGTTATATTTATATAGAAAAAATCTAGGCAATTTTTCAAACTTTATATAATCTTTGTGTGCCGAGTAAAAATCATTTTTTTATTAATTTGACTTAGAGCATAGTTAGAATTATCATAATCAATTGCCAACTTTGAAATGCAATATATTATTCCCTCATTTAATTCATCCCAAAACTTTTCTATTTTTTACACCAAACACCCTACAAATTGCAAAATGATTTAATCTATTATTATTGTTCATGAAAATAAAATAAAACACTAACATTTATTTGTATAAAAAATTTACTTATGAATCAACAAATATCAATTTGCACATTTTTGAATATTATTGCCCTCTCCAAATAAATGAACATCAAATTTCTTGATCAGGTGAAATGCCATTATGTTAAGAAAGCCAAATAAATAAGATAATTTCAAATTGTAAAAACAGTCAAATTGAAATTACATGAGAAGAAAACTAATGTTATAATCCATTAAGACAAAAATCTGTCATGAGGATATATATAATTTGTAATCCATTCAAAAAACAATATTGCTAATTTAACAAAACAATATTGTTTAATAATGCATTGTCCATTAAAAAAACAAAATGATACAATATTTGCTAAGCATCTTCATTATTATAACGAATTAAATTGTGTTCAACTTTTTCACTCGTAGTCGTAGTGATCATCATGGTACATCATCAAAATCCATCAAAAATCCAATAAATTCTAAAAATCATATGGTATTTGCACCAATTTCAAATAAATAAACCAACACATTTGAATTACAATATTTTAATAAATACATATAATTATTTTAAAATACTATAATTAATTAATAAGTAGTATAGTAGTTAGAAAATACCGTAATTATTGAAATATTATATTTTTTTTGAAAATATGGTTAATTATTACTCTTAATTAATACTACTAATTAATAAATATAGTAACTAATTAAATATTGTAATTAATACTATTAATTAATAAATATATTATTTTTAATAAAATACTATTGATCAATTTTGATAATTAATAAATATTGTATTTATTAAAATAGTATAAATTATTAAAAATACTATAATTGTTTAAATGTAATTAAATATAACTTTTGATTAATTATAGTTTAAAAATAATTATTGTTAATTATAAATAAAATAACCATAGGTTGATTTTTTTAATTATAAAATAATTATGATTAATTATAAAAAATAATTACTACTAATTATAGTTGATTTTTGTTTATCCTATTTTCAGAAATATAGTTATTTCCTTTTTGGTTATTTTTTGATATTTATAGCTTAAATTATAATTATTGTTAATTACTATTAATTAATTGTATTGTATGATGCACGGTAGGTACGAATCGTGCACAACACGGTTCAGGTTTGAATGAACCCGTTATAATGGGTTTCGCAAAACCTATTTTCATCGTCTTCTTTGCTCGAGCATTAAAATAGGTTCTGCAATGACACAGTTATTTATTTTTCATTTTTATTGCTTTTTTTGTTGTTTTCTCTACTTTTTTTGTTATTCGTGAGTCGATTTTACTTGTTTTTGGTTATTTTTCATCATTTTATAAAAAAAAGTAGAGAAAAAAAGTATAAATGAATTCTGTTATTGTTTAACATTTTAGCATTGTGCTCCATTTTTTAAACCCCCCCAAAAAAAAACTAATAATGCACCTAATATTGCAAAAATCAAATCTATCTATCACAAAAAAAAAGAAAAATTAAAACTAATACATACCTGGTCTAAGCAAGCAATTTGAAAATGCAAAATAATATTGTGATGCTTCTTCCAAGCTAAATCACGTCTTCTAAAAAGTCAAACCTAAAGAAAAACGTTGAAGATATGAGAAAAAAAATTTTTAAGAAAAAAAATGAAACAAACCTAATAAAAGATGTTCCTAGAGGAGGCTGTAGAATTCAAATATTTGAACACAAAGGAAAGGAAGAAAGAGAAGACATGTATGGGAGTCCAAGGGTTTCAAACTTTTGTAGAAAAGCTTTTTTGAAGGCTTTCTATAAGATTTAATGGCATATGTGGGCAGGAGACACATTGGAAGTCCAAACATTACTACATCCACTTTATTTCACACTTGTTTGATTCTTTGTTGGGATAATTACGTGGATTTAAAAAAGAATAAAAAATTTAGAAAATTAGAATGGGGGTTTCCTACAAGGAGAAACGTGTTGACATGGCATGTCCCATCTTATTATATAGATATAGATAGATAACTAGATTTTAAATAGTTAAACTAACGAAATCATGTAAGAAATTTAAGAAAAAAATCTAAAAAAATAATTATAACAAAATATTCAAATGAATAATAATATTGTAAATAACTAATTTCACTTATATGAAGTAATAATTTCAGAAAATAACTTTCAAAAAATTCATATTTATTAATAATAATTTTAAAATATTAATCTATATTTATTATATATTTATCTATACCAAAATTAATATTTATTGTATTTCAAATAATTATTTATTGTTTATTGTGATAAATATATTTTCAATAATTATGTATAAATTATTTTTTGTTTTGTTAGTTAATAAAAAAATTTCAATAATTATTAGAGATTAAACTACTACTATTTAACCTTTAAATTTATTTTATTGTACTTATTATATTTTTGTTATAATTTATTGATTAATATTTAGTAGAGATTAAACTATTTATTGACTAATTTAATATACATTTTTAGTATTTATTGTATTTTTATTATCAATGTATTTTCAATAATTGTGTATTTTTCGATAATTTTTCAATAATTATTGGAGATTAAACCATTGTTATTTATTAAAGATTAGACTATTAATTTAGTTGAAATTAGGATTGTCCACAGGTTGGTTCAACTTGTTTATAGGATGTTTGGCCAACCAAATTGACTAATTAAGTTGGGGAATTGGTCACCTGAAACCAACTAGCCATTAGTGACAACCGACCAAATGGGGTTGTATCAGTTTGGGTCAATTTTCGGTTTGGTTAGTCAGTTCAAAAGACTTAAACTTAGAAATTTAAATTTAAATTTAAAAGTTATAGTGGTATATTAAAAATAGTTTTTAAAAATTAAATTTATGATATAAAATATCTTAGACTAAACAATATGGGAATTTTACTACTTTTCCATATTAAAAATTATATTGAAAAATATAAAATATTAATATACATCTATAGTTAAGTCATTTGATTTTGGTTGATTTACAAACAGCCAAAGCGAAACTAATCTAAGATGATCAAATTAAGAAATTGTTGAACCAAAGCCGACTGGAAATTTTAGAAAACTGACCAACTCAGGTTGAGTTGGTTGGGTTGGTTAGTTTCATCAATTTGATGAACAACCCTAGCTGAAATTAATTGTTTTTATTTTTGTATTATTAAATATTATTAAAAATAGTATATAAAACATAAATAATCATTAGTTATTTAAAAAAATAAAAATATAAAACAATTGTATATATTTATATTATTTAACAAAGCACATACATCATTGTCTAAGTATACCCCTTTTGTTTGATTATTGTCTAATCCTTTTCAGCTTGTACACAAATAACGTTTGTAACAGTGCCCTTCAAGTCCACACAACCATTGTTACTCGGCTTTTGAGTCAAAACCAGTGGATAATGCCCAAGAATCCTTGCCCAAATCTCCTCATTTCTCTCCACAAAGAACATAATCACAACAATGACAACGAAACACCTTAGGGAAGAAGCAGAGGCACCTTCTTCTCCAATGGAATCTCCGAATTAGGGAGAAGCACCGGCGACCCTTGGGGAAAGCACTAGCATCCTCTGCTTTGATGGAATCTCCAAATTGGGGATAAGTACCGATGTCCTCTACTCTAGATTGGAATCTCGATGGCTTGCTTGCTTTCTCTTGGACCAGTGACACTACGATCTGCAAGGTACAATTTCAATCACTTTCTCACTCTCTCCCACTACTGCCCACTCGTTAGCTATGCTCGAGACCTCGTATCCCCTTTGGCTAGAGCTTTCCGCCGAGATCTAACAAAGTTCATCACCCTGACCTTAAGCTTCCATGTGAATATCGTAATGCTCCTTTGGCTAGAGCTTATCCTTACTTCGCATACAAAGCAAACCCAGAGCAAGTTCCACTTGAACCTCCATTATGACAACATGCTCTTCATTAAAATCAATGTTGTATACCCAGCACTCACTTCGATGGGTTACAAGAGTTTGTCGTTGTAGATATCTAAGACAGGTTGGCCTTTTAAAGGGGACAAAGATGAGTCTAGAGCGACGCCAAAGAATGCATAAAGTATTATGGAGAATCTAATGAAGTTAATTTCACGGAAATTATAGCCATGCCTTGCTTGAATATTCTTTCAGTTCAAGTTTTAGTGTTTGGATCTTAGCCGTTAGTGTTTATGGGCAAAGATCTAATCAGTTTAGACATACTTTTTCCTAATCTATTACAGACATTTGAATTCGTAGGGAGCTGGGTGGCGAAGACCAAACCATGGAAGACGAGCTTCCAATTTGATTTAAAGGTTAAAATGGACATTTCATCCCTTTCGTTAGTATTTTAACGGTAATAGTAAATTTTCAGAACAATAGGGATAACATTAGGCAATAATCAAACAATAAGGGTATATTTAGTTAATTATCTAAACCATAAGGGTAGTTTAAGAAATTTACCCTTTATTTAATTTATATTCAATTTAAATTACATTCAAAATACAAAAATAATAAAAGACCATTATTTTTTTAATCATCAACTAGTGAATGACCCCATACTAAGTATGGGGAATCAATAATGTTAAATTTACGTTATGAAATCAATACTATTAAATTTATATTTATTAATATTTTAAATAATTATTAAAATTTCAAAAAAAATATTTATTTCAAAAAATAGTTTTTCAATAATTATTAGAATATGGATAGTTTTCTTTTGTTATGATACGTAGAGGGTTAATGATTGAGTGAAATTGATAGAATGCAGATATAAGTGATTATCCACTTCTGCATTTTCTGCATTTTTTTTAGGAATGGAGTGAAAATAGTGGTAGTGTGTTATGGGCTTTACTAGCAACTTCTCAGAAAATGCCACATGCTTTATAGAAAAATAAGAAGGCCATGTATTTGAATGGTGGGGAGTTGTAGCCTGGTAGTGAATTATACGTTTTAGCAAGAATCTCTTAAAAATTGCTACTTGTCTGAATGGTGGAGGTTGTAGACTGAAAGCCTTCCTTTATATATATAGATTGAAGATGTCACATCCTTTTGCTTTAATTTGGATTAAGAAAGTCTTGTTGCACATAGTATAGTGACAAAAAACTGTTTTAGCTCCAAAGGCCCATACCAATTTTCTGCATGGATCTACTCCAGAAGTTTACAACCCACATTGGGAATATCTTCCATGTCATCCATGATTACATGTTCCCAGTTGTGGCTGTAATATTTGTTGGGAGGCTAGTTTGGAAGCGTTGGATGATAGATCTGGTTTCCTACTCCCCAAGTTAACAACCCACATTGGGAATATCTTCCTTGTCATCCATGATGACATGTTCCCAACTGTGGCTGTAATATTTGTTGGGAGGCTAGTTGGAACCGTTGGGTGATAGATCTGGTTTCCTAGATGCCCCATAGACAGAAAGTAATTTCTAGTCCAAAAACTAGGGGTGATTATTTCAGCCTGTCCTGGCTTAGACCACATACATTTAAATATGTGTTTTATAATGTATACATATATGTATATGCTATTTTATGTTATATTATATGTTATATATAAATATTATAATACTACACTTAGAATATATACTATAATAATATTTTATATAATGTATAAAAACTATATACATAGCATATGGCATTTAATATATGATATTATACATGTAATAGTTTATATACAAGGTGTAGGCCCAAACGGGCTGCGACATAACTGTAGCTGCAAAACCCAGCCCGACCCGGCCCAGCCCATGATCTCCCCAGCTAAAAATAATCCTCAACATTAATAAATTCTGCAAACCACCCATGGGACTGCGATTTGCTACAAAACAGAAGCATCAAAATTACCTAATCAATCAAGAATGAATATGTACAGGCCTTTCAACCTCTGGATTTGCTACAAAACAGAAGCATCTAAAATCACCTAATCAATCAATAATGAATATGTCAATGATCCGTATACACCTTGATTGATTACATAGTCTATGGTGCGTTCACTCTTGATTGGTTATATAGCTGATGTACGGGCCTTTCAACCTCCGACATAGGGATGGCAATTTCTATCCTATCCAGTGGGCACTTGCCCCAACAGGAAGTTTTTTTTTTTTTTTTCTTTAAAAAACGCCTACCTGCTACAGGTTTTGGGGAGGATACAGGTTGGAAAGTCTAAAATTTACAAAACTATCCGTGAAACCTGCCCTATTGCCATCCCTACCAGCAAGAACGATAAAAGATTGGTTGTTTGAAAAAAAAAGCCCATGCTGTTTAGAATCATACAACGCATTGCTGGCCACATTCACACAACTGTACATCAGGAACATCAGTAATATTAAGTGCAAAAGATATCCCCAATGTGTGGCTGTCTAAACGTGGCCAGCAATGTGGTCTGGTCAGCAGGTTAGAACTTACCAAGTACTGCCAAGACTTACACAAGGGCATATTGCTCTTGTGATTTTGGACAGTTTGGGCTCTTCAAAAGCTTTGTAATGCAACAAAAAATATAAGGGTCCATTTGGTTTGTAAAAAACAGGGGTCTAAAATCAGAATTGGAATATGGGCCGCCAACTAATTGATTGGATAGAATTGAATCTAATTTCCATTCCATGTGGAATGACATTCCTCCATTCGAGGGAATGGTCATTCCCTCTCCCTCGTACATGAGAATCCCATTCTAGCTGATTCTGATTATAATTCCATCTGAACCAAACAAGCAGGGGAAATAATCCATTTTGATTCCTATTCTGATGGATTTCAATTCTGATTCCGATTCCAATTCTGAGTGTGAACCAAACAGATCCTAAATACCCTCAACTTTTAGAGAATTGGCACCTCTAACTCTTCACCCAATTAAAAAAAATGCTGTCAGGAAGAGATCAACTGATCCTCCTCCTTTTGTACAACCTCATAGCTTTTCTTAAATTACCAGGCTTGCTAACTTGAATATGCCTTGAGTTGCATGCTCGAGTAGATTCACCCTTAACACGGACTGACACAACACTTGCCTTCAACCTCACATTATGATGATGACTATGACTCCTGTACCCATCTCTCAACCCCTGCCTCACAGGATAAAAAGACATTTGCATTTGATCCTTCCTTCTCCCTTTAATTGATTTCCACTTTCTTTTGGTACTTAAACTTCCATATGTCTCTGAACAATCACCATCATCAGTTGAACCACATCCTTCTTCAATATCTTGGAAGTGCCGGCAACGGTGCACTCGCTTGGTGTTCTTTAGCTTGTGCCACAGAAAACAGGTGATATGTTGTAATGCACGCCAATATGCCTCGCATGCAGCCCACCTCATTTTACAGAGGCTTCTTCCCACACATTGGATTATTCCAATTTTAAAGAGGAGGTAGATGAACATTATACCTGAATCAAGAAAGTAAAAGAATGATTGGAATTTTTCAAATAGTGCGCTTAATTATCAATAAATAAATAATTGCATGTCACAGTAGATTAAGCTGTCAAACTTAAAATAAAAGTAAATGAACAGTTGGAGCATTTCAAAGGCATATAACTCACATAAGCTGTAATAGAAAGCATAGGTTCCCCAGATGCTTTAGACCATCTATTTCCTGTTTCTTTTATTTTGTTTTTGAGTTCGACTATGTTGCTGGAAAGACATCTGGAAACTTATAACTGATCAACCAACATCATAAAAGTGATAACCAATCAGGTGGGTTTTTTAATCAAAATTCATGGGTGGTTTTGATTGGTCAAATTCTGGCATCATAAGTTCCCCTTTCTTTTTTACTCATAAAAGAAGAGGCCATAATATTTGGCATAGTGTTGTTGAGTGTCTCTAAGAGACATAAAAAAGTTATGCCAACAAAGCTGCCAACTTTTTTGCAGATTTTCTGTCATTATATAAATGAAATAATGTATGCTTATAGTTTCTTCATAGAGTACTCTAGCACACTGAAATAGGAATGCTAGGAAACATATATACGCAGATTGTCAATCTCTTTGATTCAAAACCTGGTCAAGGTTTGTTTAACCCCCAACCCTCCAATAAAAAAATTAAACAAAGAGAAACTAATTGACTGTTGAAGATAAAGTTTTCCATTTCAAAAAGCTTGAAAAAGTACTTGGTATGTATGCTTGTTAATAGGGGAAAATTTCTCTCTTGTGTGAGAAAATGGGTTCAAATATAGTACATCTGTATTCAGTGCATCCCTCCCAAGACCCCAGATATCTTGACCATTAGGCCCTTATGCTTTTTAATATATAGCAGGGACTAGAGGATGCCCAAGAAAAGCTAATAAGACATGGACAAAAGTAAATAGAAAAGAAACTTACTTATATAGGCAAGGCCCAAAACCATCAACAGTTTGACCAGATTGGAGACACAGAAATGCTCAATAAAACAGATAATATCCCATGTTCCCAAGCAAATGCCCCTGCAGAATCAACCAGATCAAAAGTTCATGCCCTCTACTAAAATGAAAGCAACAGTTTGATAAAACAAGGATTATTGAATCTATACACAATAAATTATGACATTATTCAACAATGTAAATATTTATAGGAATCAGCTTGTTAACAAATTTCTGCAAATCAGAAGACAAAAAGATTTACTTAGAAAAGAATAATGTATAGTGGGGAGAAGTTTCAACAACCAAAGAACCCTACTCGATCCAAACAGAAGTCCTGATAATTGATAACCCTTTATCTGTCAGAATGGTTTTCCACTGCCCAAAGTTCAAACCTAATGATCTTAACCTGCTAATTTAGAGGTAAATCTGGATGGCTACTTAGGGATAAAAAGTCGGTAACAAGCTTCAGAATCCATTGACTGCTTAGTAGTTTCAACTGATGAATGCACATCAAAGAGCTTAATATACCAAATCAAGCATATAAATGGAAAAGTTCTGTAAGATGTATGATACGGGGCTTCAGGATCATTTAAGACTAGACACTGCATATGAAACAAACAATTAAAGGGATGATACCATTTATAGTTTTTTTATACTCCATGTTATTTTGGGTTTGACTATGATACCAGAAATACATGATATCCAAAAAAATTGTGACCAATCAATTGGTATCATAAATGTATTAACGAATCAGGTGAAATTTATCTAAATTCACGGATGAGTTTTGATTGGTCAAAACTCTTCTGGTACCATGTCTTTCTGGCATCATATATTTGGGTGAGTTTTGATTGATCAAAACTGTTCTGGTACCATGTCTTTCCAGCATCATTGATTTTCCCTTTTGTTTTTCAATTTAAACCTGAATTATATTTATGTACAGTTTCACAACAATGAAATATGCATGAGAAAGATGTGTCCTTACTCGCATGATCCACCAAAAACTGTTTTAATTGGAGCCACAAAAGCATTTCCAAGAATTCCACCAATGCCTGTGGCAGTCTTACTAATAACAGTTCCCATTCCAAAATGTCCACATTAACACTCCATTTAAACGTCTAGATATATTGGCACTGAATTCACCCTGTTCATTTTGAGAAAAGGACAAAAAATCAAAATTTTCATGAAAAATAAACATAGTATTTTCAAAGAACATAAAAGATGATATCAGAAACTTAAAAGTGCAACAAAAGATGATATCATCAAAAATAAAATTGCAACCGCAGTCACAATGTTCATATTCTGATAAAACTAATCATATAATCTAGTATGTAGCATGTCAAGTCAACACCATGTTGGATTTGAAAATATCACATATTCCAGAATTTGTTTTTTTTTTTAATTAGTAATTAATTTACCAGTTTGAGAATTTAAATCTGTATATCCTGAAAATAGTCAAAGTTTAAATACTTGAATGTTTCCGCAATAGAACCAGTTATGATGCAATAAAGCATATGTATCCCCATTTTTGTGCACCAAAGGTTCTGGAAATAGTCAAAAGTCTCTCGTAGATATTATTGAACCCAAAATTAATTTGTAACATGACCTCAGAAACCCAATTACTGATTAACCCAGATAACATATCGTGGTTTTCCCTTGATTCTCTGGCTCTAGGATATTATGTCAAGGGAAAATTACAGATAGGTACCCTGTACTTTGGAGGTTGTGACACTTAAGGACCTTAACTTTCAAATGCAACAACCGAGTACTCTGAACTTTCAAAAACTAATAAGTCCAGCACCTTTGACCAATGTTACAGTGAATGGTGAAATTACCAAACTGCCCATTTTAAATTCCTTTTATGTAGCCCTGATGGTGAATTTGTTGAACTGGTTTGGGAGAATGGTCAGATTATGATGCAAGGTCAGTCTCAAAAAAACCTCTTGTGAAGGGTAGTTTTGAGATTTTGAAATGTTTCAAGGTACATATGATATCACATGCTGCAGATAATTGATGGAAAGCCAATGGGTGGACTTGAGTGTTGATTTTTAAAAGTTCAGGGTACTTAATTGTTGCACTTGAAAGTTGAGGCCCTGAAGTGTCACTACCCCTGAAGTACAGAGTTCTATAATTTTCTTGCTACACCAGATACATATCATGCTGAGTGCACTGCTATGTTATTCTTGATTAGGAAAAGGAATTGATCTAACCAAGCCCAATGTAAAACTTCAGAAGTTATAACAACTGTATACTTATTGTTTTGAATCTTCAAATGATTGTAGCTCTTATAAGAGTAAATATGTATTTTTATTCAGGTTAAAAAACATACTTTCATTTTGGGGGTAGTGTTCTGAGCCAATCTGCTTACACTTTTTAGTGGGTGAGATAGGATAAATACCTATGTACTGATGTACATGAAATGGATATTCAAAGGATTTTACCAAATTCTAATCTATAGAAGAAAGTACAGATAGATTCTTATATCATTCATGGGTCAAGTTGCTCTTACTCAGTTTGGTAAGAGTACAAAGACAAATATGTACAGTGCAAATACAAGGCTTATGAATACAAAATAATACATAATACAAGGTTTTGCAGTGTAATATTTGTATTTGTACTCTTCCCAAACTGAGCCGGCCCTATCTCTAAATGCAAAAGTCTATCATTCCTTGTTAAGATATCACCATTAAACCATGGGCCTCCAACAGTCTACAAAACCATGGAGTTCAAACAAGTGAAGAAACTTCCTTTCCACAAGGCAGAAGAAAAAAATGGTTGTCTTCATGAATGAAACACAGTTATTAGTATTTTTTTTTAGAGTCCAACAACTATCACGTAGGAGAATAACAACTTTATAGATAGGAAGCATTTTTTTCCCTATAACTCGACCCACCAGAAATGGAATCAGCGCCATTTTTAGGGAGAATTGCTTTTCATCCATAAACATGTTCCTGCGTAATTTAAATCGTTCAGAATGGTGGCTATTAGTCTGGGAAGAAACTTTTGATGTAAATAAATTGAAAATCATGAATGAAGTCTGCACTTCTATCAGCGTCGAGTTACATAGACTATCTGTTCAAAGGAATACATCACCCACTTAACATAAATAACTACAATGATTTCAATTACGGTTCTTGACACAAACCGATAATGTCTATTTTTCTTGAAGACATTATATCGAACTGGTTCATTAGCAATATATCTTCTAGAGTTCAATTGTTATGCATTTTTTAAGTGGTTCCTTAAAAATCTCACTTCAGTCAATCTGCTAAGAACACATACAAAAATAAGATGCGGAGAAGAAAAGGGGTGCCAGCAAAATCTAGAACCGAAATGAAACCCTAAATTAACCAAGAGTTAAAATGACAAATCTGTTAACGAACCTGGGCCCTGTTAAAATGAGAAATCTGTTAACGCCTGGCTGCAGGTTTGAAGTCACAAAAGGTTTTCCATTTTATCTTACATACAAGGAGATTTCCAGTTACGTGAAAACGGTTTTTAACGGTCGAAATTCTCCAAGTCTCAAACCGGACGGGTGCTTTCTTCACCAACGGCTCTGAAAGTATGGCATTTAGGCCCTGTTTGGATGCACCAGAGACAGCTTTCCTTGATCTTTTGGGCTCTAGAGAACCTTCCCTGTACAACAGCTTTAAAGAAGTCGGGGTACGACACCAAATTGATGAATTGATGCTATTTGGGAGTAGGGGT
The DNA here is from genome assembly GCF_055504915.1 of Nelumbo nucifera. Lineage (NCBI taxonomy): Eukaryota > Viridiplantae > Streptophyta > Magnoliopsida > Proteales > Nelumbonaceae > Nelumbo > Nelumbo nucifera. The sequence goes on along the minus strand of NC_142656.1, from coordinate 53,773,073 downwards.
GAGAAAAAAAAAAACAAAAAACCGAATTGACCGAAACCGAACCAAAAAATTGGTAAATTGAACTGATCGGTTTGGTGTTAACCGAACTGATTGGTATACATATAGTATATATATATATTAATATTTTTTATATTTTATAAATTAATAAATATGTATTATATATTTATATATATTTATAACAAATGATATACTATTTATTAATTACAATATAATATTTTATATATATTTATATTTTTTGTATATTTATATAATATATATTATAAAAATCAAAAACCAAAAAACTAACGAACTGAATTGATGGTTAATTGAACCGGTCAACCAATTAACCAACTTATTTCAATTCAATTTTGATTACTGATTTTCCAAAAATCGGTAGTACCGGATCGGTCCTAAAAAAAGCCCACTGAACCATGAGCAACCCCTATTTGGGAGGGCTCTCATGCAAAAGCCTCTGACTTTGCAAGTGCGCTCCACACGGAAAAGCCTAGAAGCAATTTGATGAAAAATCAGAAAAAGCTGGAATACATTTTAATTCAATTAATAAAACAACTTTCAGGTGAATTTATCTTCCCAAACCGGCTTTCAGAGAGTTGGGTCAAAGGTTAGGGAAGATTATTTGATTATCACCTTGTTATAGGTGATAAACCCAGCCTAGCCCATGATCTATAATATAGCTGTCAATAGACTCTGAAAGTGTAAAACCCAATACTACATTTGATCCAATTATTTCATATGTAAATATTAAAACCTACATCTGATTAATAATTAGATCAAATGCGAATTTAATCTCATTAATCCAACTAAAAATGGATATATATATATATATATATATATATATAAAGATATATATACACACACACACATTCATAAATACATATATATTTATATCATTTTATAATCAATAAATTCAACATTTGTATTTAGGGGAAACTATAGTCAAAGCGGGATAAACATTTAAAATTAGGCTGCAAGTTGGTATAGAAACCAACAAAACTCTGATAACCAATTCTATATTTCAAATTATAAAACCCTGCCTTGTCATCAGAGGTTTATGTGACTATTACCAACATAGAACTCTTAATCCCTTTTGGACACAATAAAAATCTTATACTGAAATTATCTTTCATGTTGGGTGATTTGAAAATAAACAAGAAGGGTTTTCAATTTCTCTCCCGCTCCCTCTGTCTCTCCCACTCTCTTAGCTTTAGTCTGCAGAAAAAATTAATAAATAAATAAAACCTTTGTTTCTTTCCTGCTCTATGTGTGTGTGTGTGTTTCTGTGTTAATCTATCATTTTCCTTCAATCTCTCTCATTCTCTTTTTGAGTCGATCTCTCATTCTCCCTTAATCTTTGTCATCTTCCCTCAGTCTTTCCCCGCTCCCTCTTGCATTCATTTTTTTTTTAATTTTTCTTACAAATTTATACGGTATTTGATGATGCATGATCTGGTAGCTCCCTCCTAGAGGGCAACTTTGATGCCAAACTAGCTAGTTCGCTGGGTCGAGCTGCAAATACACAGTGTCAGAGTGCTTGGACTGCTTTACCTGGGATAGGCACTCTGATGCTTAAGTCAGCGAATTGAAGATTTTTGAGAGAGCTAAAAGTGAGAGTGCTAGAGAGCTGCAAGAGATAAATCGTGCGTACCTTTTGAGGTTAGAAATGAGGCCTTTATATAGGCATACGAAACCGGGAGCTTCCTGTAATGCGTCTAAGATTCTTTGGAAACTACTTCAACCATGTTCAAAGGAGAGGGATAGAGTCTGTTAACGGTCAATCATCGTGGTCCTGGAGAAGTCAGAAACAATAACTTGCTTTAGGAAGAGGTCGGCGAGCACGTCCCGTAGGTCGCCACATGGACCTCAACCAGGTCAGCAAGTCCTCGAGGAGGTCACTCTTCACGTTGTGGTCCCTTGGAACGGTAATAAGGAGGTACTATAGGTTGGCCCTGGACGAGGTGTTGCTACTGCCCTGCCGAGTTGTGTATGAGGTCGCTAGCTGGGTCTCTATTAGGTTAGCAGAGGTAGGTCGCTAGGTCGGCGAAGGTAGGATGCCAGGTCAGCGGAGGTAGGTCATCAGCTCAACGGTGTTAGGTCTAGGGATGCCAAATTTTCCTATTTCCTTGATCCCCGCCCCAAATAGGGTAGGGATGGGGGTCATTTTCTCTCGTGGGAATGGGGATGGGGAAATTTTCATCCCCGTTAGCGGGGATTGGAAGAGCACTCCCCGCCTCGTGGGATCCCCACTAATATATATGTATATATGTACACATATGTTATATATGTATATATCTACACATACATCTATATATTAATATTTTTAAACATATGGTTGAATATGTTTTAATCTTTTCTAATAGGATTGTAAATTTTAATTATGTTTATTTTTATTTCTTTTAATAAATCAAAAAACAAAAACAAAAATATTTAACATTATTAAAAATCACGGGGATGGGGAAGGGGATAACCTTGTCCTCATTAGTGGGGACGGGGATGGGGATGGGGAGAAGCTCCCATCCCCGCCCCTCCCCGTTGTCGTTCCAAGATAGGTCGCTAAATGGCTCTCCGTTAGGTCATCAGAGGTAGGTTTCCAGCTGGGTCTCTAGTAGGTTGGCAGAGGTAGGTCGCTAGGTAGGTTTCCATCAGGTCGCCAAAGGTCAGTCTCTAGGTTGGCGGAGGTAGGTTGCCAAGTCTTCCTTATTTTGGCTAAAGCAAGTTATCGCCAAGGTGGTCTCAGGGTGTCATCCATTTGTTCTAAGATGCCACGTGTCATGATGTTAGTGGAGGGCCAAATCTACCCTCATCAATATTAATCAGACAGTATAAATGAACATAAGACCAGTTTAGTATGGTTCTAAAACGTTGTTGTCAAAATAATAAATAGAAGGCATAATAGAACTTATCGCTTTCACTTTCCAAAACCAAACGCAATAGTGTTGTAAAACTATTCTTAAGAAATTGAGAAGTCAGTAAGCGGGCTGAGTTGTGCCACTTGGTCAGTATCCTTAAAACCGCATTTACCCCTATAGTGCAACTAGGTGAATACAAATCGGTTGCAAAGACAAAATAGCCCACAATCTTTTGGAAGGAGTGCACTTGCTTATGAGACCTTCGTAAACCAAAATGAATGATGATCAGGGGAATACAACCACAAAGAACAAATAAGAGACTGTGTTGTGTGTGTTCTGGTATGTGTCACTGGGTTGACCAACACTCTAATTATAGAGTGCTCTCAATCACTCAAATGGACACAAATGTGACAATTCAGAGAGATGCCTCTCCAGAATAGTGCACCTGTTCGAAGAGACACTGAGAGAGACACAAGAGCGAAAATCCACCAAGATGAAACATTTAAAAATTAAAACAATAATCAACCTGACGGTTAAGAGATCAAATGGTTAAATAGTTAAACGTTAAGGCGTGGTGTGCGTGCACACATGCATGCTCGTGCCCATGCTTGACCTAGCTTAGCATGACTATACTCAGATTGGCATGGATGTGTGCGAAAAGCACCCACAATGCCTCCCCTTAAATGCATGTAGTGGTATATAGTACTTTCCTCTTGTGGGACCTTACCCATAGAGGAAGCAAGTATACTAATATACTCAAGTCCATCTCTTTCCCAAGCACTGGGTCTTTACCTACATGCAAGAGGAAGAGGAAAGAAAGAAAAGACAAAAGGCAAAAGTAAAGGGGAGGGATATGAGATTCTTGAAATTTTGAATCTCCCTCCTACAATCATTTCACCAAGTTGGTCAAGAGTTTTTTTTTCTAAATATTGTCAAATTTGTATAACGATTTGTGAATTTTATCAAGTTGGTCCTATGTTTATTTATACGGTTTGATTAATATCATAAATTTTATTAAGTTAGTAAAGGGACCAACCACTTGTACAATCAAGTTAAATTTCTATCAAGTTTGTGTAAATTTCCTAATCAAGAGTTTCTTGTGAATTTTATTAAATTGGTGCAATAATTTTAGAACCATACAAAGTTGGTCTCATGTTCTTTTATACAGTCTAATTAATACCGTACAAGTGTGTGAGAAAAATAAAAAGTAGAGAGAGAGAGAGAGAGCGAGAGAGACTGAGGGAAAACGATAGAGATTCAGGAAAAGGGAGAGATTGATCGTGAAAGAGAATAGGAGAGATTGAAGGAGAATGATAAATTGACACACACACACACATAGAGGGGGAGGGAGAGAGAGAGAGAGAGAGAGAGATTGGAAATCCTTTATTTTTATTTTTAAATCACAACATTAAGGGAAATTTCAATATAAACTTTTTGTTGTGTCCAACATGGATTAAGAGTCCCATGTTGGCAACAACCATATAAACCTCCAATGACATGGCAGGGTTTTTTATAATTTGAAATGTAGAGTCAATTGTTAGAGTTCTATTGGTTTCTGAACCACCTTGCAGCTAATTTTAAATGTACAACCGACTTTGACTATAATTTTCCCTTATATTAATATAATTTATATAAATAGAATTTGATTGTTTATTTATTTTAAAACTTTTTTTTTATTTTAAAATAGGATAAAGCATATTTGTATTAGTAGTAAAAAAAACTACCCTAATCAAGGTGGGGAGAGAGGAGCCTTGACAGGGTGGATCAAATTGTCATCTAGTCAAAATTCTAGTTAGAGTATCCTAACTAACTAGTAGGAAAATTTGGTTTGGTGCTAGGGGTGGATTCAAGCTGAGCCGAGGTGAGGTCTAGTAGCTTGTGCCAAAGCTTGGCTCATGGCCACCCCTACTTGCTGCATGGGTTTTCTTAATTCAATTGGGATTGTTCTAAGGTATTTTTAAGCCCAAATAGAAGTAAAAAAGAAGGCGGGGGCATCCAACTCTATTGCCCTCACCACTTCTTCCTTAAGGCTACGTTTGGAAAAGAAGCAATTAAGTGTGAACACAAATATGTATAGTGTAAAACAGTTCATATAAATTGCAAAATTGGGTTGGTTTTGCACTGGCAAATTTACCTTCTTCCCAAACACTTTAGACTTTTAGCTATAATGGATGCAATTTTTTTTATCAAAAGCCCACTTAAATGTAAATTTACTTCTTTTTTATTGATGTACTTTTACATCTTATTATATCAATGTAAATATCAAGGTTTTAAAAAATGACTTGGAAAAGGAACCGTTATGGCCACTGATTTCTGGGTTGACAGTTCGACCACCTGGTTTGAACGAACAACCTATTCTGACAAACAAATTAAAAAAAATAAAAAATATTGGGTGATTTGAAAATTATATTTGAAATTATAGCTAACTCTATTTTTCAAATTATAAAACTCCGCCATGTCATCAGAGGTTTATGTGACTATTACCAACATAGAATTCTTAATCCCTGTTGGACACAATAAAAAGCTTATACTAAAATTATCCTTAATGTTGGGTGATTTGAAAATAAACAAGAAGGGTTTTCAATTTCTCTCCCACTCCCTCAGTCTCTCCCACTCTCTTAGCTTTATTCTGCAGAAAAAAAATTAATAAATAAATAAAACCTTTGTTTCTTTCCTACTTTGTGTGCGTGTGTGTGTGTCTGTGTTAATCTATCATTTTCCCTCAATCTCTCTCATTCTCTTTCTTAGTTGATCTCTCATTCTCTCTCTCAGTCGATCTCTCCTTCTCCCTTAATCTTTGTCATTCTCCCTCAGTCTTTCCTCCGCTCCCTCTCGCATTCCTTTTTTTTTTTTTAATTTTCTTACAAATTTATACGGTATTTGATGATGCGTGATCTTGTAGCTCCCTGCTGGAGGATAGCTCTTATGCCAAACTGGCTAATTTGCTGGGTTAACCTACAAAGAGACAGTGTTAGGGTGCTTGGACTACTGTACCTGGGGTAGGCACTTTGATGCTTAACTCAGTGAATTGGAGATTTTTGAGAGAGCTCTAAGTGAGAGTGCTAAAGAGCTGCAAAAGATAAATTGTGCATACCTTCTGAGGTTAGAAATGAGGCCTTTATATAAGCGTAGGAAACCAGGGTCTTCCTGTAACGCGTATGAGATTCTTGAGAAACTACGCCAACCATGTTCGAAGGAGAGGGATAGAGTCTCTTCAATCAACTTTGATGCAAACAATATGGAAAAATGAGTATAATGGTCTAGCATCATGGGGATGTGGATGGGGATAACATTGTCTCTGTTAGTGGGGATGGGGATTTTCACGGGGATGGGGATGGGGTACCTCCGGTGACTTAATGGAGATCCATTTAGCAACCTAAGTAGGAATGGCAACGGTAGGTCTCTAGTAGGTTGGTGGAGGTAGGTCGCCAGGTAGGTTTCTATCAGGTCGCCAAGGGTAGGTCTCTAGGTCGGCGGAGGTAGGTCGCCAAGTCTCCATTATTATGGCTAAGGCAAGTCACCTAGGTGGTCTTGGGGTGTCATCTAGTTGTTCTGAGATGACACGTGTCATGATGTTATTGGAGGGCCAAATCTACCCTCATCAGTATTAATCAGACTGTATAAAAGAACATAAGAACAATTTAGTATGGCTCTAAAATTGTTGTTGTGAAATAATAAATAGAAAGCATAATGGAAGTTATCGCTTTCACTTTCCAAAACCAAACGCAACAGTGTTGTAGAACTATTGTTAAGAAATTGAGAAGTCTGTAAGAGGGCTAAGTCATGCCACTTGCTCATTATCCTTAAAACCGCATTTACCCCCTATAGTGCAACTAGGTGAATACAAATCAGTCGCCAAGATAAAATAGCCCACAAGCTTTTTGTAGGAGTGCACTTGCTTATGAGACCTTCGTGAACCAAAATGAATGATGCTTAGGGGAATACAACCACAAAGAACAAAGAAGAGACTGTGTTGTGTGTGTTATGGTATGTGTCACTGGGTTGATCCACACTCTAGTTATAGAGTGCTCTCAATCACTCAAATGGACACAGATGTGTCATTTTAGAGAGATGTTTCTCTAAAACAATGCACCTATTCGAAGAGACACAAAGAGAGACACAAGAGCTACCAAGATAAAACATTTAAAAATAAAAACAATAATCAACCTGACGGTTAAGAGATCAAATGGTTATATAGTTAAACGTTAAGGCATGGTGTGCGTGTAGACATGCACGCTCATGCCCATGCCTTGACCTAGCTTGGCTTGGCTCGGCTCAGATTAGTATGCATGTGTGTCAAAAGCACCCCCAACGCCTCCCCTTACATGCATGTAGTGGTTTATACTCAAGTCCATCTCTTTCCCAAGCACTGGGTCTTTACCTACATGCAAGAGGAAGAGGAAAGAAAGAAAAGACAAAAGGCAAAAGTAAAGGGGAGGGATATGAGATTCTTGAAATTTTGAATCTCCCTCCTACAATCATTTCACCAAGTTGGTCAAGAGTTTTTTTTCTAAATATTATCAAATTTGTTTAATGATTTGTGAATTTTATAAAGTTGGTCCTATGTTTATTTGTACGGTTTGATTAATATCATAAAATTTATTAAGTTAGTAAAGGGACCAACCACTTGTACAATCAAGTTAAATTTCTATCAAGTTGGTGTAAATTTCATATTCAAGAGTTTCTTGTGAATTTTATTAAATTGGTGCAATAATTTTAGAACCATACCAAGTTGGTTTCATTTTCTTTTGTACAACCTAATTAATACCGTATAAGTGTGTGAGAAAAATAAAAAAGCAGAGAGAGAGAGAGAGAGAGAGAGAGAGAGACTGAGGGAGAACGACAAAGATTGAGGAAAAGGGAGAGATCGATCACGAAAGAGAATGAGAGAGATTGAAGGAGAACGAGAAATTGACACACACACACACACACAGATTGAAAATCCTTTATTTTTATTTTTAAATCACAACATTAAGGGCAATTTCAATATAAGCCTTTTGTTGTGTCCAACATGTATTAAGAGTCCTATGTTGGCAACAACCACATAAACCTCCAATAACATGGCAAGGTTTTTTATAATTTGAAATGTAGAACTGGTTGTTAGAGTTTTGTTGGTTTTTGAACCAACTTGTAGCTAATTTTAAATGTACAGCCGACTTTGACTATGATTTTCCCTTATATTTATATAATTTGTGTATATAGAATTCGATTGTTTATTTATTTTAAAACTCTTTATTTTTATTTTAAAATAGGATAAAGCATATTTTGATTAGTAGTAAAAAAACTACCCTAATCAAGGTGGGGAGAGAGGAGCCTAGACAGGGGTGGGTCAAATTGTCATCTCTAGTCAAAATTCTAGTTTGACTATCCTAATTAACTAGTAGGAAAGTTTGGTTAATAAACTTGGTGCAAGGGGTGGATTCAAGCCGAGTCGAGGTGAGCTCGAGTAGCTTGTGCCTTTGTGCATGGGTTTTGTTAATTCAATTGGGATTGTTCTAAGTTTTTTTTGAAGCACAAATAGAAGTAAAAAAGAAGGCGGGGACGTCCAACTCTGTTGCCCTCACCTTTTCTTCCCTAAGGCTATGTTTGGAATAGTCGCAATTAAGTGTGAATACAAATATGTAGAGTGTAAAATGGTTCATATATATTGCAAAATTGGGTTGGTTTTGCACTGAAAAATTTACCTTCTTACCAAACACTTTAGACTTTTAGCTATAATGGATGCAAATTTTTTTTTTTTTTATCAAAAGCCCACTTAAATGTAAATTTACTTCTTTTTTATTGATGTACTTTTATATCTTATTATACCAATATAAATATCAAGGTTTTAAAAGATGACCTAGAAAAGAAACCGTTATGGCCACCGGTTTCCGGGCTAATAGTTCGACCACCCGGTTCGAACGGATGACCTATTCTGACAATAAAATAAAAAAAAGATAAAAAATATTGTTTGTTTAAAAATCAAACCAGCTAAAAACCATCTTTCATTGGGACATAAGACACCTTGGAAGACGTGCAAGTTTGTTGCATATTCTTCTTTCACAGTAGAGAACCAATTGGAGCTGCAAGAACATAGGTATGCTACTTACACCATCTTCCTAGGTTGTATGGAGACGGTGATAGCTTGGGTGTGAACACCGTGCAATCAATTGCCCTTGTGGTTGAATTTCTTATTTAAGTAATATTTTTGCTAATTGAGTTTCATATGATGTTGTAAACATCCCAATTTTATTTGGAGAGAGAAATAGTTTCTCTAGGAGAAAAATTGTATTTTGTAGTTTTATTAGGTTAAAATGTTCGAAATTTCCCTACTGCAATTTACATATTTTTACTCCAAATGTTTTAAACTCTAATGACACAAGTACATTGAGGACTTATTGTACGGAACCAGTAACGATGCATGATGCTAAGTCATCTTCAATTCCAATGATCTCTTCTGCTCAATACTCTCTTACTAAGAGGGAATGGCTCTCCAACATCATTCAGTAGTGTAGTGTTATGGAGATTCATGGTATATGATGTTGAATAAGATTGAAAGCTCCTTTGGAGTCAACAAGGCCTTGCAATTTCTCAATGCCCCAACAATTGAAAGATGACCATACAACATCTTATCTCCGATGCCCCAAAACAAGCCGTTTTGATGCTAATCATCTAAGGATGGGTTTCTTCTAATGCAACCCCAATGGTTAATAGCATTGTATCATGACCTTATAGTACATGGATATGGTAATGCGTTACATGAAAAGCATTGCTTGTTTGCCAATGGAGGATTGTGCTAATAATGGTGATGATAGGCAACTGCTTGAATGAGAAACACCTAAACACTTGGGCAAGAGATAGTTCGATATATCTAAAAGAGGAATTGACATAAGGATATGGCAAAGACATAACCAACCCGCATGTTAAGCCTCCCCTTCCAATATGAATCATGGTACCAATCACGCACTATCCCCATGAGCAAGTGTGTGCTCACCATTTGATATTAGCCAAGGTAGTCCCTATGTTGGTATTAGGAGTGCTAAAGATAGGCACCCAAGGAGGTTGGCCATCCCTTTTAAAGGGGACGTTAAGCCTTTTGAAGGTCTATCTAAAGAATACATCAACATAGTCCAAGAGTACCAAACATATCAAGTCTATTTAGATTGTTCTCTTGTTAAATGAATATTAAGTTTCTCGGAGAGTGCTATCACCCATGACCTTGTTATTGAAGATGTTGCCTCATTACTCTTGTAGCCTTCTCAAATGTTGATTGGGCAAGGTTATCACATAGTGATTTTTGTATATTTTTGGGCCTCAACTTAAATTCTTGGCATTTACATAAACAAAATATTGTTTTCTCATGGAGTACTGAATCTAAGTACTATAGACACTGCTACAACTAAACTTATAAGGGCTCAATTTATTCTTTGTGAACTTAAATACTGTCGAACTACACCATTCATTCTTTGGTGTGACAATTTGGGTGCTACTTTTCTCACTTCTAATCCAAATTTTTTATGCTTTCACAAAGCACATATGGACTAAATTAAAATGGGTTCAAGCCAAATCATTACGTGTTCTTTTCATTCACTCTCAAGATCAAATCGTGTGCATTTTAATGAAGCCACTCTCAGCCACTAGCTTTTGCTTCCAAAGTTACAAGCTCACTATGGCTATGTTTGGTTTTAAGGAAAAAATAGGAAAAGGAAGGGAAAAGTAGAAAAACCTTTACAAACCTCTTATGGGTTGTCCTACCTTTCATTTCCTTTTCCTACTTTTTTCCTTCAAACCAAACACAGCCTATGGGTCTAACCCCATCGGTGGGGTGTTGAAGGATATGTTGGCCAAGCTTCACATGGCTAGATCGTTTCATGATGAGTTTCAATAAAAGATGTGTAATAGTGAACCATTGTGTATACTCATTTTATAATAATAGTCAGTTCTATAGTATAACCCATATTCAAATGTATACTTAAAATATACTGATAATATAATACGACACTCAGACTTATTGATTATCTTCTCAGATTATTCTCTTATTCTCTCTCAGTCTTTTTACACAATCCTTGTTGAAATATCAACTTTAAGTGTTGTCTCCTATTCTTCTTCCTTTTTCAATAATGAATCATTTCATAGTATAGTTCATTAGTTGACATTTTGTCAAATACTAATAGCTAAGAGAGAGAATTTGAATAAATTTGTGGATATGTATGCATAAGAATTATGTAGGCTGTATGCATGAGGACTGTGTAGGTTGAATTTAGCTTTGACAAACTCCAATGGATAGAGATATGCACCACATATAAAATATATTGTCCACAATAATCCAAAACTTAAAACCTTTGGGGCAAAAAGACGAAAAAAGTTAGGAGGGCTTTTTAGTGGAGTTCTAGTTGGCTCCATATAGACTCGTCCTACATGTGCCCCACACCACGTACATCTCACCATGCATTTGGAACATCTCTTGTATTTTCAAGTGGAGGTGTTCCCAATGCATGATTGGGATGTGTGGGGCACATATGGGGCATTTTGTGGGAAGCCAATGCATATTCTTTTATGTTGTGTAGGGGTGGATTCGAGCCGAGCCGAGCCGAATAGTACCAGGCTCGAGCTCAGCTTGAGATTATTCTATAAGGCTCGAGCTCGAGCTCGGCTTGAGTCAAAAGTTTATAAGTTCGAGCTCGGCTCGACTCAGTTCGTTTTATATTTTATAAAAATATTTATTACATATTTTATTATAAAAATAAAAAGTATATGTAAAAAAATTATTTTATATTTAAAAATTAAGAATTATAATAATTAATAATTATAATATTTTTATTATATATATATATATATTATTTTCTATAATTTTATTATATATATTATATATATTCGAGTCGGCTCGCGAGCCTCACAAGCCGAGCTCTAGTAGGCTCGAGCTCGACTCGTTTATTAATCGAGCCATTGAATTGGGCTCGAGCTCGGCTGAAACCAAGCCGAGCCGAGACAAGCTCGAGCAACTCGTGAAAATCTCGGCTCGTTGCCACCCCTAATGTTGTGTCACAAATGCTTTTGACAATAAATCAACAAAATTTATAATTATCCTATTTAATTACAAGGTTGAAGCGGTCCCAAAATTAGGAGCTATTTTGTGAAAAACTTTTAGTTTATTTTCTGTCAAATCAAACACAATCTTAGGTTAAAAATAAACACAACCATCATTTCTCCAAGGGAATATTTATTAAAAGATTTTCTATATAAGTAAATAGTTGTCTTTTTGAAAATGTTCTTGTACGTAGTAAGCTTGGCTTCAAATTTATTAGTAATTTTAGAGCAAACAATTTCAAACCATCAACTTATTCACCACTTTATTTGTTTCCTTTTAACCATGAGATATGATTTTGATGATATCAAGTATGAGTTGTAAGTTTTCTTTAATTTTTCTCCTTTAAAAACTAGCACTTTGATATCAGCCATTACATTAATTCTCGGGTTGGATTTAGATTGTATATGTTTGGTAGAGCTTTCACTTATTAACTACACATTTGTACTTGATTCGTCTTCAAAACCAAGAAAAATAATAATGTCAACTGTTCATGACAAGTAGGCGCCATTAGCGCCACATCAGCAGAACATTGTTAAAATGAAACTTTCCCCAACGGTAGCCGTACACATAAATCAATGCCAAATTTTGTGAGTATCTATGCATATGGATCACCATGATGGGCTAAATGTTGATTTGACAATGTCATGACAGTGTTTTGATAAACACCTATTACAAAATGTCTATGGAACAAAGCGCACACATTAAAAGGTGGAATTGGAAACAACAATTCCTGGAATCTCTTTATTCCATAGTTTGAGCGTGTTTTCTATTAACATGAATTGGGATGGATTCAATGCACATTTCCTATTTTCAAATGAAAAAACAAATATTTCATAGTGAAAAGGTCATTTAAGTAAATAGGCTGCAAACTATAAGAGTGTTTCAATAAAATTAAAATGATAAGTTTAAGTAAATCAATAAAACTATAGAGGGTGTTCTAATAAATGACCCTTATTTTTATTTCAAAATTTATCTTTTTGTTTGATTGCAGTACAAACCAAATAAATATAAGACCTGGAATAGAATAAAGTAAAACTCAAAACAAAATTTAACCAGAATTTGCATTATTTTGATTTGCACTCCCCTACGTTTGTACCAACACAAATAAAATTGCACTGCAACCAAACATAGATGTTTGTAACTATGATTTGTATTTGTACATGATATAAAATTTGTACTCTTTCTTGTCTAATTGCATTCATTGAAGGTGCAAATTCGCACTTTACTCTTACCTCAACTTTTCTCTCTCACACACACACACATACCTACACATGCATCATATAAATGGGAACCATATCATCCACCACACGTTATCACATTCAGTCCCTTGTTATCTTTTTGACTATCGGAATATTGATTGTGGATATTCTTTTACCCACATCCATGGCCACGTTATCACATTCAGTCCCTTGCTTATCTTTTTGACTAACGGAATATTGATTGTGGATATTCTTTTACCCACACCCATGGCCATGGTAACATCTCAAGTACATATAGAGAAAGCTCAAAAACAGCTTGGGCACATTTTTTCAAATTCCAAACAGTTAATGTTTTCCCCTCGTATTTCCATTTTCTTTCCAATTAAGGAGGGACCACTTTCATCTTATTTCTCATAAACAAATTAAATGAAAACAAAATCTAAAGCAAAACTAAACCACAATTTACGTTTAGCCTATTCACACTCTCATACATTTACACCTGTGCAAATAAAATTCATATGTTTTTAATTAATTCTAAAAATAACCTAAAACAAACCAAAATTTACACTAAATTTAAACGTAAAAAAAGCAAATTTTAGTATAATCGTGCCCTTAGTGTCTCTTTCATTTGATGCGAAAAGGTTGAGAAATGAAGGAAAATATAAGAAAACCTATACAAAATTTATAAAGATTTGCCTACATTTTCCTTCAAACCTAACAGCCTAGGGTAATTAGCCATCATCGGGCTCCATATAAATCCGCCGACAGCTGAAAGTCAATCCACGATCAAATGCCAAATAAGGTTTCCATCTTGTTATTCATGGATTGGCATCAACAATCTTAAAGGTGGGCCCCCGGTCCCACCCCGATTATTTCATGAAACAGGTGTCCATCAATCACGATGCTTTCCCTTATCATCTTGATCATTTGACTGTTGGTAAGGAAATCTTTTAATGGGTCCCACGATCCCATTAATCAACCGTTCTGGTTGACAAAAATAATCTAAACTATTGAAAACTTCTCTACTCTTATAACGGCCAGATTTGCTCCACCTCACATACTCTGAAATCATTGGATATCGAAATCTGACACTGCACGTCAGCGACAAATACGTGGCTAATTTCAGAAAAGCATTTAAAGTTTCTGCACGGACGGGGTAAAGCAGAGAGGGATTGGGAAGCAAAAGCAAACCCAAATCCACCTTTCCCTGCACGAGTCCGTTCAGTGTTCTCAGTCTTTCAGCGTTAGAGGGGGTGTGCTTCTAAGCTCGCAGCGCGCATCAGGAACACGTTAGAGATAACTGATGACTATTCAAGAGAGAAATTTGTTCATTGGCACACTAATCAAACTTTAGGCCCACCAATTTACCAAACTCCACTACTGAGAAAGTTCCCAAATGGTGTTAGAGATAGACGCGTCTGACCAAGTGACCGGTAGCGTAATGTGCACGGATACGCGCTATGTGCACTCTAGTAATGTGATGCTTTTCTTGCTATCTTACGCTGAAAACTGAATTTAGATTTTGCGATGGCCATTTTTTTTTGATTAAAATAGGAATGAAGAAGAATATTCTCTTTTCTCCTTAGTCTCTGCAAATTTACAGCGATATATTAGAACTTGAAAGCCCTAGAGGGCGAGCTTGAGCTTCTGTTAATGGCGGTTACAGAAGTTCTGCCCTGTCATTGAATGGTAAGTAGTCGAAGTAAAATTTTCTAGTTTGATGTTTTTTTTTTTTAATTATTAGTTTATTTAATTCTTGGATAGTCCGTTTTAAAGTCAGCTTTTCCTTAGTCTCTTTTTCTGTCACTCTCTTGGCCTCTCTCCCGAGATCTGGTTTCGATCGAAGAGAAGGATGAAAGTGTGGTTTATGTATTGCTGTAGGAGAGAGTAGGTAATTTGATGAATGTGAACTCTTTCTGATTAGTTCTTTTTTTTTTTTTTGCATTAATTTCTGGATGAACGCACTGAATCTATGACCTCGCATTTAGATCTTAGCATTTGCATGAATCTAATCATGTGAATTTTAGTGAATTTTACGGTTCTGTGTCACTTGGAACCTTGGGATGAGAATTATTTTGTGATACGAATGCATTTCTTTTGATTTTAGTTGGATTTAGAAATTTCGCGCTTTCGTGTTTGGGTTATTTAAGGAGAGGTACATGAGATTCTCTTTCTCTCTCTCTCTCTCTCTCTCTCTCTCTCTCGGCAAAAGAACTTAAGTATAAACAAAATGGAAAAATGATTGAGCTGCCGCAGAACGGATCATAACTTATTTTCTTATATCATGAATAGGATGCCTCCGAAGGTTAAGTGAAGTAGAAAGTAGAGGCTTGATGGGTGTCTATCAGTGCTCAATAGTCTGCATCCTCGTTTGCTTTCCCAGAAAATTAAAGAGATTCAATACATACCATGGATGGTTTTGAAATGAGTGGGAGGGTTTGATATATAGACCAAAGAGTTCTTCATTTTGATTAAATGAGATCAGAAGCTTTGGGTTTGCTTTAGATATCCACTTATCGAAAGTTTTTGTGATGGGAGGACTAGAGGAGCTCAGTATCTTTCTTTCCTAGTTGATTGAATTTAGAGTTATGCTGCAGTCCAGTTTTTATAGATGTAGATTCAAAGCTTTAACTTTTAATCCTTGATTCATTTCTTAGGTTTGTATGTTTAACCTTATCTGATAGGAAAATTTGTTCGTTTTCATTTTCTATTATTAGTTTTAGAATGTTTAATATGGAGGGAGATTTGATGGTTAAACTCATTTTCATTTATGGTAGGCACTAAAAGGGTTACTGGAGTTTCTAAAGTTTAGCCTCCTTCAACTCTAGGCCTGGTAGATTCATTAATAACATTCTACTTAATAAATGTGTTACTGTTTGAGTCCACCATGGAGAAAGGAAAAAATTTGGAAAGAAAATATAACTAGGAATTAAGTTAATGATTAAAAACTCTTGGGAGTTAAGGAGTCCATTTAATATGTATGTCAATTATCATTAATTTGCACCAATGCAGTTAACACTACAAATGAAAAAGTATAATTAATTTTGTTATTCTTTATGGTTATGAAAGGTCAATGCATGATTTTTATGATGGCAATGGCATTTTCAGGAAAGATGATCAGCACAATCTGAAACCAGAAAATTTACAACAATTGGAGGACATTTGATCTGGAAATAACACTTGATATCTCATATAGTTGCATGGGATTAACTTCCGCACTTCATTGTTCATAATAAGATCATACAAAATTCAACGACCAGGTTCAGGGGGTGACTTGCCCCAGGGCGGCGAGTATAACCCTTTCTCTGTAGCCCGAAGAGTGAATTCCTCTAATGCTGTTGCGATGGAGGGAGACTTGGAAGATGGCTCCATGCTTTCTTATCAAGATAGACCTAGGACCTTCCCTACAATGCGTAGTAAACCTTATAATCCATTGGTAAGATTTTGTCATTTGTTCTTCTGTACTTGTGATGTTTCTTATTTTATTGCAAAGGTTGCAAATAAAGAGTACATTTTCTTATTTGTTTTTAGCAAATTAGTTTTCTTTTTTTTCCCTTTATATACATCTATTGTGGAAAAGGACCTTTCCTTGATAATATGTCTTTGAAAAAGAACAAATTTAAACAAAATTGGGGTGGCTAATGTGTCAGGATTCATGTAGCCAACCCCATATAGTTGGGACAAGGCTTGGGTCATGATGGTACTTCCTCTGATTGCTTGCTTGCATCACTTTTGGGTCTCTTTTGAGATTTGATCTAAAGAAAGTTCATTAACAAAATAATTATCTAAGATGGTTGGTAGAAGTTGATTGATCTTAAGAGATTAATGAAACATTCATCACAACGACCTGAATTTGATGCTATGCTATCCGGATACAGCAAGGATATGAGTGGATGTGGTAGTGGATATGAAATTTACACTAAGATTTGAAGGATCTAATATGACATGATACCCTAGTACAGGTATCCAGGTAAGTAGGTAACATAGATTTGATGATTTGGACTTTTAAGTAGGGTGTTGACTAGGGCAGATCAAGGAAGAAAATATTGATATGCCTGATACCAACAATTGGGTAATGGTGTGTATCGATAAAACCATTAGTCTTGACCTTTATTTTTTATTTGTTTTAATTTTATCAGCATGGGGGGGGGGATGCCTTCTATCATCCCAAAGTTTGAAAAACCCCCAACCCTGTGTATATATTGGTCTATTCATTTGTCTCCATGACCACCAGTATGGATATGATATGCTTGATATGAGGCATATTGTCTCGATATTTGATCCTTGGGGCAGATGGGGGGGTCTTTCTAGAAGTTTTAGAATGGGGAGGGTTGATAGGGTGGTTACCACTGAAATTTGCAGATGGTACTTTTTTTTTTGAAGGTAAAAGTTATTATTATATTAAAGATAAAAACTAAAAGTATATAGAGCTGCACCTCTAAGGTAAAGAAGGCAAGCTCAAAAAATGAGACATTGAGAACATGCTCTACGATTCTATGAAGCCTGGCAGGGATAAACTAGGAACTGGGGGAGGGGTGGGGGCATAGCAGAGTGTGCACGAATTTTTGGGATGTCAAGTGGCTACAAGACTGCTTAGGTATTTTGGACTTCCATTGGGTGGGAGTTGTCTTTTTGGGATGCGGTAGTTGAGATTTTTTTTTTTCAAAAAGTTGGCTGCTTGGAAGAAGAATTGCATATTGGTAGGGTGGGAGTTGTCTTTTTTGGGGGTATAACTCTGCTAAATCTGTCTTCTGCTATCCTGTATATTTTCTTTCTGAAAAGATACACAACAGCATTCTACAAAAGCCTTTACAATTTTGTAGAGAGACTAGGCTGAATGGGCCTAGTGCACTATTGTCTTGTTATTAGTGTTCCCTAGTTGTTTTGTTTGATAATGGGCCTGTTAATCTTTTTTTTTTGTGTCTTTTAAGTATGTTGATGAGCCGGTCACCCACTTAAGGGTAGACTTGTAATTTGTTCAGTTTTAGTAAGATTAATAAAAGATATTAGGATGCCATGGAGGGAGGTGTTGAAGGTAGAAAAAATCATGAGGGATTTCTTATGGGAGCTTGGGGAAGGAACGAAGGATCATTTGATTAAATGGGAAGTTGTTTGTAAGAGTAAGGAACAAGGGGGATTGGGAATAGGTAACTTAGGAAAGAAGAATATAGCTTTGCTGGGTAAGTGGCTGTGGAGGTGGCCATTGGAGAGGGAGAGACTTTGGCATGAGGGATGGTGGAAAGCATTTATGGGTGAGCTGACAATGGTTGGGATTTAGGTGTATCTCACGGTAGGGCTGCAAGTCGGGCCGGGTTAGGTCGGATTGAGGCCAACCCTAGCTCAACCCTAAGTTCTAAACCCCCAATCTTAACCCTAACCCTAACCCAACCCGACTTTCAACCCGACCTACCCAACCCTAGCCCTAACCCTAACCCTAACTAAATACCTCCAACCCTAACCCAACCCAACCCAAGTTGGGCTCAGGTTGGGCCCAACCCAACCTTCTTCCCATTCCTTAAAATCTTGTAGAACTTCTTAATCTAAGATCTTAACTCAACTTTCACCACATATATTAATCCTATGTTTTATTAGTATTTGTTTGTTGATATTTTTATTGGTTCTCTAAGTGCAAAATTTAGAAAAAAAAAGTGTTTGAAATGACTATAGTTTATTGTGAGTTATGACTTATGATAGATCTTTTATAGGTAGCAAGCTATGGGTGGCAAGCAACAGAGAGGAAAAAAGAATAAAATATTCAAAAAACATAAAATATGTTATTAAGGTTTTAGTATTTCCAATTAGGATTAAGTGAAGTGATTATCTTAAAAGAAATAAATGATAGTATGTGGTGGGGGCTATACAACTATCATGCATCTAAACAAATCAATGTATGATATATATATATATATTTATTTATTTATCTATGATATGTACTATAGAGTCGGGTTCGGGTTAGGTCGGGTTACCCGAGGGGTCAACCCTAACCCAACCTGAAGTAAAGTCGGGTTCATAAATTTCAACCCCAACCCGAGCGTCAACCCATCCCAACCTAACCCGACCTTTTTGGGTTGGGTTCGGGCCAACTTGGCCCAAGTTGCAGTCTTATCTCACAGGCTACTTTGGCTTCTCCCTGAAAGCCATGCATGGTATTCTCCCCCAGTTCTTAAGCCTAATAAGGTATGACACTTGTATTTGAGATAGTTTTGTTTTGGAAGATCTTCGGTTGGCAACTGTACTCTCAAGGATCTATTTCCCTTTTTATACTCTATTTTAAAAATATATAATGCTTTGCTTCTTTCTCCCCCTCGATTGGTGTTAGTTGGGATTTAGGCTTGAGAAGAGGATTGAGGGACAATGAGTTTGATCAGGTTGCCTTACTCCTAAAAGTCTTTGATTCTTTTTCTTTTGGAGCCACCCATTCAGAAGATAGGTTTGGACCCCTAACCCTAAGGGCCTCTTCTCTTGTGCTTCTTTTTGTTCCTCCTTGTTCTTGGATACATCTTCCCCTGTCTTCTCCTATAATAAGTTTGGTTAAATCCTATTCCTCTCAAGGTTCAAAATATCAACACGTATCGGGAGCTTCCCAATACGCCTCTACAGAGTGTTTCGGGGTTTTGACCGGTTCAGGGGGTGGATGGACCTTAAACCGGCCCCTCTGAACTGGATTTGAAAAAAAAACTAAAAAAAAAACCACCAATATTGCTTGATATGTCTCTACTGGCGTATTGATATTTTGAACCTTGATTCCATCCAAGGTCGGACTTCGGAGCTCTTTGTTGGGAAGCTTGTCATGGAAAGTTAAACATTTTGGACAACCTACAAAAAAGAATACCCTTCCTTTGTCTTTCCCTTGGTGTATTATTTGCAAAGCTAATGGTGAGAGTTGCTTCCATTTGCTAATCTCTTGCCCTGTTTTTGCTGGTTTGTGGGAAAGGTTATTTGCCCTATTTGGTTGTAGGTGGTCTCTGCCTTTGTCAATCAGTAGTCTATTTGACCCTACAACCTTCAGATGGCCTAAAAGAAGGGATGGGATCTTGTGAAGATGTGCTAGGGCTTCTTTGGCGTGGACAATGTGGGAGGAGAGAAATGTTAGAATTTTCAATGATAAGGAGAGGAATGGGGAGGCTATCTGGTACTGCATTTTAAGTAGGGCTCTCCATTGGGCTAAAACTTTGGACATTTTCCCCTTTTTTCCTATGATGATATTTGGAGGAATTGGGGAGTTGCATCTAGGAGCTTGGGGAATTTGGGACCCTCAGGATCAGGGATTGGTGTTTTAAGAAATGCGGATGGGAGTATAGCTGCTTTATTTTCAGGTCCTATAGGTGTAGGGGACTGTATTCAAGTTGAGTGTCAAGCTGTTGTGCAAGGGGCACAACTTGATAGAGAGTTGAACATTGATAGACTGCTAATTGAAGTGGACTTGAAGCTGATAACTGGGTGACTAAGGAATCAGGATACTGTTGTTTAGATCTACAGGGAAGCTATGAAAAGATTTAAATGATTGACATCCAATATGATAGTAAGAATTCAGTGGGAAAGGAGATCGACTAATGGGATAGCTGATTGTTTAGCTAAGCAAGGGGTGCATAGGGATCATCTTTTCTGGGCTCACTTCTGCAATCCCGCTTCCTTATGGGAAGCTCATTGTATAAGTTGTTTCTGCTGAATTATTAATAATTTCTTTTCTATTCTTATAAAAAAACGAAATTGACCCAAGACAAACTCAACTACTTTAGGACTAAGATGAACTCATAGGTGACCCATATAAAAATTCAAATATAGATTCTAACTTCTAAAATAAATTGAATAACCAATTAATAATCCTATTAAAACTAACATATTTTAAAGACATTTGAAATTACTAAAAATGATAAATCACTATTTTACTTGCTATAAATGATAATTATGGAAGAGACAGGACGCGCTCAGAGGATAGGTGTGACTTGGAATGTCCAGTTTCTTCATGTTTGGAAGAGACTGTTCCTTCTAAAGTGGAGAAATTGGAAAGGGGGGAGACAATGCCCCGGAAAGAGATTGCTAGTATCGGTGCTGAGCCAGGAACTGAAGGCAATGATGGAGGAAAGGAAGACTTAGCTGATAATGATTCTTCTGGTGGACAGGTTGAAAGTCAGGACGAAGATGGCTTATCTTATGAGGAGGTTGAGATTGGAAGACTGGGTGTAGATCTGGGTTGAGGGAGCAAAATGGAAGAGAAGGAAAATTAGAATGATGGGATAATCAACAAGAAATTACACAATATGAGAAATCACATAGTTCATGTGACACAGAATTTTTCTAGACTGAAACTCAGCTCGGCAGGGGCAGGACCTACTAAAAAATATAAATGTGTGTACAGAAGGAAAAGAGTGAGGGTTAATGGGACATCTGGTGCTGATCATGGGGGGCAATAGTGCAAGATCAACTGCTGTCCCCCCTATTGTTGAAGGAACAACTGGTCAATAAGGTTTTTGATGCCAAATCTGAATCTGGTGCAACATGGTTACTACAGGAGAATGAAATTGCTGATGGAGTTACGGTGAGGTGACTATCCAAAAATTAGTTGATAGGGAGGCCACAGTCGGGAAAAGCTTGGTTTTATTTTTCTGGGGTGATGAGGAATTTGCTAGGAGGGCTTTTGAAGAATTTGGAAGAAAAATAAGAGGAAGAGAGAGCGAAGACCAAAGCGCATTTGAAAGGGAGCAAGGAATGGGACGAGGAATTCTCAAATCAAGAGGATGTTGTTGAAAGCTTGTATTTTCCTAAGTATAGTACCGCAGGGGTTCTATTGTCCTTTTTACACTTTTATTTTTTAGTTGCTGTCACCCTAGTATATATAACAAAATAGCTGGTTTTGACTCTCAATCTTTTCTCCTCTCTTCTGCTCTCTTTCTTCTCTCTAGATCCTAAAGAAGAAATTGAGCACAGCTTCCCTGTCTTCTCCATTCGCCAGATCCAGATCGGACTGAAGTACCCTCTCTCCCTTCTTTTTTGTTTTTTTATTTTTTTCTGGTCGTGTGCCAGAACAGAACCTGTAATAGGTTCAGACAGTTAATGTGAGGTGAGCAGTCCCTTTTTCTTTCCTTTTTTGTGGAGTTGGCTGATCCCTGTAAAACTGTAGGTCGTGAGGACCTTTTGTGGGCTGCAACAGCAGCTTTTATGGTGAACTGGAGGTCAGAAAGTGACCTGTACTTGCTGTAACAGATTTTTTGTGCTGCAACAGCAGCTTTTATGGTGAACTAGAGGTCAGAGTGTGACCTGTACTTGCTGTATTTGCCTTCCTGTTGATGCGTAGATTAAGAGATGACCTGTATGCATTGTGGCAACACTTGTGTTAATTCTGTAGGTCGAAGGATGATCTGTTAGTGCTGTTACAACACCTGTGGCAACACTTGTGTTAATTCTGTAGGTCAAAGGATGACCTGTTAGTGCTGTTACAACACCTGTATTTTACAGAAAAGAGGTGTCTTCTGAAAAAAAATGGTTCTCCTTGGTACCCTATGTTGGGATTTTATTTTTAAGGCTGTGTACCCTTCTAAGAGTGTTTTATTGAATATGAAATCATGCGTGGTGAAGATTCTGCTACATCTAGTGTTTCCTCAATGCCGAATGGAATGAGTGGGGGTGTGGACCTATCCTTTCCCATGGCTGTTATTCCTCTCGACGGTTTAAATTATTTGGAATGGTCAAGAGGGATCAAGTTATACATTACTGCAAGGGGGAAGATAGGTTATATAAATGGGAGAATCAAAGAACCCAATTCTGTGAGTGCTGAATACGACAGATGGAACTAGGAGAGCAGCATGGTTATGTCCTGGCTTTTAGTGTCTATGCAACTCCAAATAAGAAGGAACTTTATGTGGGCTGAAACGGCAAATGAAATTTGGGAACAGGCAAAATCAACCTATTCTGAGCTGCGTCACTATGCAAAGATTTATCAGTTACAAGCAGAATTGTCCCCTTGTAAACAGGGGAGAGGTGTCTTTCTGTGTACTATTCCGACTTGACCTCTGTCTGGAAGGAGCTAGATCATTATCAGAGTGTTGACTGGAAGTGTGATGAAGATGCAAAATTATACAAAAAGCTTGTATCTCAGCAGAGAGTGTTTGCTTTTCTACATGGCTTGAATCCAGCATATGAATCCATTAGAGTTCAGATCCTAGGTAGGAAGGATCTTCCCTCCGTCAAGGAAGTTTATGCTCTTGTACAATCAAAAGAAAGTAGAAGGAACTTGATGAACAGTTCTGGAGGAAATGCAGTTGGGTTGGCAGCAAAAGGAAGTGTGATTACAGGTGGTGGGAACACTTTTAAGAGAGGGGACTCAAAAAAGGGCGGATGACAAAGACAAACTGTAGTGTACTCATTGCCAGAAACCCCGACACACCCGAGATACATGCTGGGATCTCCATGGGAAGCCAAAATGGGCTCAAGATTTGAATAGGAAGCAAGGTTCAGATCTAAATAAAAAGTTAGGACAGCAAAGTACAAGAAAGAACACTATGGCAAACATGGCCTCTCAAGAAAATCAGCCCCCCATTACTACTATGATACCGACTCATGTCTCTGGATCCGATCCAAAGGAGGATATTATTAATTCCTTTCATGACCATTTAGAGCTCTATGGTAGAGGAATTCATCAGACGGATGCTCCTCCCTTAACGTCATTTGCGTTTACATCAGGTAACTCTGCCACAACCTTCCATGTTGCATCTCATACCCCTGATACTCCCTGGATCATTGATTCTAGAGCGTCTAAACACATAATTGGTACGCCCTTTTACTTTCACACCTATCACCTCCTTTTTGGAAGAGACAAGGTGAGACTAGCTGATGGATTATATACTATCATAGCTGGTCAATGAACCATTTCTCATCCTTTTGGCCTTACACTCTCTAATGTTTTACATGTCCTGAAATTTCCCATTAGTTTGTTCTCCGTTAGTAGTATTACAAATTCCTTAAATTGCTTAGTTACCTTTTTCCCTTCTTACTGTGTGATTCAGGATTTGGTCTCGGGGAAGACGATTGGTAGAGGATGTATGGTGGATGGACTTTACATACTGGAGAATAAGGCTGGTCTTCCATGTTGCCACAACCTTCCATTGTCGTCTTGGTCATTTATCTTTTGAGTCTTTAAAAGTGGTGTTTCTAGAATTGTTTAAGTTAGTGTCAGTTTCAGATTTTTCTTGTCAAACTTGTCGATTGAGTAAGCAGTGTAGAACTCATTTTTCTTCAAAGAATAATAAATCTGAATTTCCTTTTCACATTGTTCATTCTGATGTGTGAGGCCCTGTTACTTTACCATCTGAGAGTGGCTACAAGTATTTTATTACCATTATTGATGATTATTCTAGATATACATGGGTATATCCCATGCGGACAAGGGATGAAGTACCAAAAATTATCCAAGACTTTCTGCGGATGATTTTCACCTAATTTCAAACTGAAATCCAAATTTTTCAATCAGATAATGCCAGAGTTTTTTCATAGTGATTTCACTGAATTTTTTTCTTCATGTGGTTCACTTCACCGTAGCTCTTGTGCTCGAACACCACAACAAAATGGTGTTGCCGAAAGAAAAAACCGACACTTCCTTGAAGTGGCTCGGGGTTTACTAATCCATATGAATGTCCCAAAACGATTTTGGCTTGAGGCTGTCCTTTGTGCTACCTATCTCATTAACCGTATGCCCTCTCGTTGGTTAGAGTGCAAAGCCCCACATCAGCTTCTTTTTCCTAAGGCTCCCCTTCTTTCCATTCCTCCTCGTGTGTTTGGTTGTCGTTGTTTTGTCCAAAATCTGTCACCCACTTGTGGAAAATTACACCCTCATGCTATTCCTTGCATCTTCCTAGGGTATTCTTTCACTCAGAAGGGATACTGTTGTTTTGATCCTGTTTCTCGGAAATTTTATGTTTCCATTGACGTCTCTTTCTTTGAGAGAGAGCTTTTTTTCCCTGTTTCTCCTCAGGGGGAGTGTAGGAATGAGGAGAAACTGGTTCAGCTCCCTCCTCTTCCTTTTTGTGTCTTCTTTCGTCGTCACAAAGGCCAACCAAGTTCAAGAGCTGTGGAGAACCTAGAAGCCGTACCTCCAATGCCATCAAACTCCCTGGGAGCGGGTCATACTCATTCAGGTATCTTGGTTCCTATCGATGTCTCTAACCCTATTGCTATTGATACCTCTGTTGCTAATGACCTTGACCTTCCTATTGCTCACAGGAAATGTGTTAGATCTTGCACCACTAAACACCCCATTTCTCACTTTGTTTCTTATGAAAACATTTTACCCTCTTTTCGGGCTTTTCTCACTTCCATTGACAGTGTTCCTATCCCTAAGAATGTGGCAGAAACTCTTTCAGTACTTGAATGGACAAATGCTATGAAGTAAGAAATTAATGCTCTACATAAAAATGGCACATGGGAACTAGTAGATCTTCCTAAGGGAAAGGATCCGGTTGGATGTAAATGGGTGTTCACAGTCAAACATAGGGCTGATGGCATTATGGAAAGGTATAAAGCTCGTTTAGTGGCAAAGGTGTTTACACAAGTGTATGGAGTTGATTATGCAGAGACTTTTGCACCCGTTGCCAAGATGAACTCCATTAGAGTCTTGTTCTCCCTTGCTGCTAATCTTGACTAGGATCTACATCAGCTTGATATCAAGAATGCATTTCTGAATGGTGACCTTGAAGAAGAAGTTTACATGGTACAATTCCCTGGTTTTCGGGCTCAAGGCAATGAACAAAAAGTGTGCAGGTTGAAGAAGTCTTTATACGGGTTGAAACAATCATTGAGTGCCTGGTTCAGCAGAAAAGATACAAGCAATGCCAATCTGATCACACATTGTTTGTGAAAAGAGGGGAAGGGAAAATTGCTGCTTTGATAGTATATGTTGATGATATAATTATCACTGGCGATTGGAAGGATGAAATCCAAAAGTTGAAGATTTTTCTTACTACACAGTTTGAGGTAAAGGATCTAGGTCCTCTAAGATACTTTCTTGGAATTGAAGTTACCTGCTCGCAAAAGGGTATCTTCATTTCCCAAAGGAAGTATGTCCTAGATCTACTCCGGATACAGGAAAATTGGGAGTGAAGCCAGTTGATTCCCCTATTGATCCTAACCACAAATTAGGTGACTGTCAAGGTGAACCTATCAAGGATGTGAAACAGTTTCAGAGACTTATAGGAAGATTGTTATATCTTTCTATGACTTGCCCCGACATTGCTTATGCAGTTGGTGTTCTTAGCCAGTTCATGCATGCTCCCAAGACCACTCACCTTGAAGTAGCAGAAAGAGTTCTCAGATATCTTAAGAAGTTCCCAGTCACTGGTTTGTTGTTTCAAAAGCACGGACATTTGAAAGTTGAAGTGTACATTGATGCAGATTGGGCAGGATCCCTAAATGACAGAAAGTCAACTAGTGGCTACTATGCTTTCATTAGGAGTGGCTGGGCAATGGCTCATGGAGTGGCTGAAATTATGTGGCTAAAGAATCTGTTGAGTGAGTTGGGTTTTCCAGTGAACAGACCTATGACCCTATTCTGTGATAACAAAGCAGGCATAAACATTGTTGCTAATCCAATGCTGCATGATAGAACTAAACACATCGAAGTCGACAAACACTTTATCAGAGAGAAAGTTATCACAGGGGAAGTGTGTACTCCTTATGTCAGCTTTGAGGATCAACTTGCAAAATCTTTACAAAAGGGCTACACCATTCTCGACATCATGACTTATGTGACAAGTTGGGCATGATTGACATCTATGTCCCAACTTGAGGGGGAGTGTTGAAAGCTCGTATTTTCCGAAGTATAGTACCACAGGGGTATTATTGTCCTTTTACCTTTTTATTTTTTAGTTTCTGTCGCCCTAGTATATATAACAAAATAGCTGGCGCTGCCAGCATGCTTTTTGACTCTCAATCTTTTCTCCTCTCTTCTGCTCTCTCTCTTCTCTCTCTCCTCTCTCTTCTCCTCTTCTCCTCCATCACTGCATTGATAATTTACAGATGAAGACCGATGTTGGCAGCTAGAAAGGTTTTGCTTTTGTTTTAGAGTTAGGTGGCGGTTTCTGCTTTAAGGGTGTTTGTATTGGGTTCCTTTTTTTTTTTTTTGGAGTTCGTTTTGGTTTTTAGCTTGTGAGGTGTAGTATGCTTAGGCCTGTTTGGGTTTCCCGTGGGTGCTTCTTGCTCTAGGTGATTTTTTATCACCTTCTGCTGTAATCTTTTTTCTCTTCAATAAAATTTCCTTTTATTCTTCAAAAAAATATGAAAATGACTATAAATAGTAAGTTACCATAAATAGTATTCCTATGACATCAACAAACTCAAAACATCAAAATCTAAAATGTTCAATAATTATTGCCATTTGAAAAGGAATTTGGAGAATGACTTCTTTCTCCACGGATATCTGTTGGTTCTTTCCTTGCTTCCATGCTTAATTCCTTCCTGGTTCAGAAAACTCGTCCTTGAGTTTTGAAGCGTGGAATGATAAGGATCGTATCAAGAACTCTTGAAGAAACTACATAGCACTATCAACAGGATCAAGTTTGATTTTGAAAAATTTTCAAGAGCAATTGAGATTTCAGCAACAGGAACAACCATCTCAATTTGTTGAACTTCTTTTTGAACTTGTTGAATATCCATATTTGGCTTGCGAACTTCCAAGCCACAGTTTAGATCTGGCAGGAGCCCGCATAGGCCACAGTTTAGATCTGAAATCTGTACACTGTGCCTATCCAAGTTAATTCTCGACAAGCACTTATTTAGTGCCATCACCCAAACCAGAATGTTTGACTCAGAAGGGGCTACAGTTTGGATCTGATATCTGTACACCACACCTATCCAAGTTAACTCTTGACAAGCACCTATTTAGTGCCATCACCCAAACCAGAAAGTTTGACTTAGAAGGGCTGACTGAGTTCCACAGTTGCTTACTTGGGAAACCAGAGATATTTGTTTTACTCAGATTTGATGCCAAGGAGGTCCAGTAGCTAGTCCATCTCCCAATCAAAAAGATTTTATCTGAAGAGGGGGCACCAGGAGATTGAGTTCCCAACCACGTCATAGGAATCAACAACAGAAGCCTCAGGACTAAGAGCAGATTGAAAGAGAAGAGGAAAGGCTTTAGCAAGAGGAATGTTTGAACACCAGGGGTCCTCCTCCTTGCAAAACTTCAATCTATTCCCCTACCAATCCTGAGAGCTAGACCACCAGAAGTAACAGGAAAGGATTTCATAATTCCTTTCCACAGGGAGCATCCCCAACTCTGAAATGGATATAAGGATTTCTAGTTACCCCAATCCACCCCATATTTAGAGGCTATTAAGGTCCTCCATCAAGCATTCCTTTCAACACCAAACCTCCAAAGCCACTTACTGAGAAGAGCAGTGTTAAAGATCTTTAACTTATTCCCAAACCTCCTTCCTCCACAGGTAAACAAACCTGATCCCATTTGACAAGATGGATTTTTCTTTCTTTTTTCCTGTACCTCTACAGAAAATTTCTCTGAAGGGACTCTCCAGCTTCTTTGCTACTTTGGATGGATTGGGAAAGAGAGAGAGGAAGTCGGTAGAGAGATTTGGGAGAGTACTTTTTAAGATGGTAACTCTGCCCCTCGAGGAAAGATACTTAGCCTTCCAAGAAGCTAATTTCTTTTCCATCCTCTCCACCACTGGGTCCCAGATAGCACTAGAAGTACATTTGGCCCCAAGAGGGAGCCCAAGTATCTCCTGGGGAGATGATCCACTTGGTAGGCCAGAACCTTGGTGGCCAAATCTTTCAGACAGTCAACCTGGCCCACTAGAAAAAGAACACTTTTCCCCAAATTCACTTTGAGCTTAGAAACAACTTCAAACCAGCAAAGGATGCCAAGCATAATCTCCAACTGATCTCGAGATGCATCAATAAAATACAAAGTATTATCTGCAAACTATAGCATGTGCACTTTTTCCCCCTTGGATTGAATTCAAAACCCTTCCACTAGCCTTCAGATACGACCAACCTACTGGATTGAAAGAGTACTTCCATAAGACAGATAAAGAGCAAGGGGGAAAGAGGCTCCCCTTGTCTAATACCTCTCGAGCTCTGAAAGAAGCTTGCAACTTGTCCATTAACCAAAACAGAGAACTTAGGGGAAGTAACACAAACTTTCATCCAGTTCCTCCACTTTTGCCCCAAGTTCATTCTTACAAGCACAAAATCCAAGCATCTCCAATTTACATGGTCATAAGATTTCTCTAATCCAATTTGCAAATCATGCCTAGTGTCCCAACTCTTCTCCTAGAATCATTGGGCTCATTTGCTATAAGTACACTGTCCAACATCTGTCTCCCTGGAAAAAAGTACTTTGATTTTTAGAAATCACACTAGACAAGACTTTTTTCATCCTTTCAGCCAGAACCTTTGCCAAAATTTTATAAAAACTGTCGAGAAGGCTTATCGGCCTAAAGTCTTTGATATTAACAGCCCCAGCAACTTTAGGAATAAGGGGAACAAAGGTGGCATTCTTCCAATGAATGTTGGACATCTTTCCAATTCATCTCTAGGTTTTGTTCTAATAGCTCTTGATTTGTCTTTGAAATCAATTTGATGTAGGATTGGAAGGAGAAAGTCCTACTGGGTTTAAAATGATAGGAAGAAGAGAGATAGAGAGACAAAATAAAAAGAAGATCACTCCGTTACCTGTGGTCAATTTCAAAATGAACTTTTCATTCCATTAATTCCACTCAAAAATTCCCAGTTACAAGGACTTTATTTATAGACTCAAAATATGAATTTAGATGTCCTTTTACCCATAGCTAACCCATATGGATACACAAATAAGGGCTCTAACTCCCAAAACAACTCTAATAACCAATAACTAATCCCCTTAAAACTAGCATATTATAAAGACACTAAAATTACTGAATCACAACTTTACTATAATAGTAATTATGGGAATTACTATAGATAATAAGTCTGAAGTTCACCATAAGTAGTAATTTTGATTTTTACTGATGATAGGCAATTTGTAGAAAACTGATACTTTATTCCTAAGATATCAACAAACTAAAAATACCAAAATGCAAGAACATCCAACAATTTTGAAAATTACAATTTCATAAGGAATTGGGAGAAAACTGACTTCTTTCTCAATGGAATATTCCTTGCTTCCATGCCTGCATCAAGTTGCAAATCAGTGTTTTAAGGATCAATTTGTGAGAATGATATTGTGGCTTCTATGAAATTACAATTTTCCCACCTGGTTTGCTGCTATATTTTGTGATCAATGAATCATTGTGGGTGGTTGGCAATTGTACTTCTTAATCTAATGTTTTAATGAAATTACTGTTTCCAATAAAAAATAATATTTTGATCAATGATCCAAGGTTCAAAGTATCGATACACCCCAATATGGTGGAAGAGATGTATTGGTACTATGAACTTTCCGTTTTTTAGTTGTTTCTTTTTCCAAAATTTCAGAAGTGTGTCATAAAAATGTTATTTAACTATTAAAACAAAGCTTTTCTTAAAATCTGTTAAAATAGGTGTGTCAACCACCTGGTTAATGATACACCCGATTTGGGGCGTTTTGTGTCAAAATTTTGAACCTTGCAATGAACCATGAAGTTCATGTTTGAAAAGCTAATTTACTATGTTATATGTCGTAGCTATGATTTTTAAACTTTATATTGTAGGACTTGAACCTACAAGGCATGAAGGCAATAACCTTCATGTTAATAGCATAATGCTCTAACCAGTGTTGCATGGAATCTCACAAATGGATGACATCTATGTTGTGCACACAATGGAGTCTGACACTCAATGAATTTTTTATGACACTTCTATGTAACATTTCCTTTTCATCTCCTAGATTATTTGATATTATATATTAGTGAACAGTGAACAGCTAATGTATAGGATTGCCATTTTTCATATAAAACATCACTTAGTAAGGGAGGCAACATTTTTGGCAGGTACATAATGCTAGAATTTTGAAAAAAATATGAACTTTTTTAATTACATACTTTTCCATGGATGTGTTTGCAAGTCCATGTTTTCTCATCTTGCTGAGTCAGACTCTTGGACATGCATCAGATTTTGACCCCTGTGCCCATGTCCATGCAACATTGGCTCTAATTAATTGAACAAACAGGGTTTCACTTCTTCCAGAATTTAGATTGCGTATTATTATATATATTGGTGAACATATTGTTATATATTAAGTTTCTTGTTTTTACATTTTTTTTTTCCATAAGTGACCCTTCATTTTGTACCTAACCATGGATTTCATGCCTCAGGATCTAGGGATACCTTGCATTCTAGTTGCACATCTTACTTTTAAACACTGGTGGCAGCATACTACCCAATTAGTTTTTGGTGTTCGTTTTGCTTTACTATACATGCTATTATGTACATGTTGCTTTTTGATATATGATACAGTACTGTCAGGAAAAAGAAAGGAGTGTTTGACAGAAAGCATTATTGTTTATTCTTTTGCATGCTTTGAAGTTCTTTCTCTTCATCCTAATAAGAAGGCATGTATATTTGAGAATTTTGTGGCTTCTATAATTTTTAATGGCAATACTGGTGCTAGCTTTACAGGTCTCATCTGTCACAGAGCCCATAAACCACAGAAGGAAAAACTTAAATGTTTTTCTTTTTTTTTTTCAAACATTTTTTTTTTGGTGATTTAAGGTTTCCGTGGTGGAAACTATTGTGACAGTGGCATTGGTATAATTGGCAACCATCTGCTATATGGAAACTGAAATCGAGAACATTGATGTCTTGGCCCTTTTACATTACTAATTTTTCCCCTCCCTTTTTCAATATGAGGCTTTATTATGGTGATGTTCTTAATGTGTTCTGTCGTGACTTACTATTACCTTTGATGATATTTTTATGCTAACTATTGCTTTATCTGGTATTTTTTTGATTCCTTTGTTTATGCAGATTTTTCGGATTTTTATGGGTTTGAATGTCCGTGTCCTTTTTGTTCTTCTGCTCTTGGGCTTCGGAGCTGTCTTTTATATTGGAGTGAGTACTTCTCCAATTATTGTTTTTGTCTTCTCCATATGCATCATCAGCTTCATTTTTTCCATTTATCTTGCTAAGTGGGTGCTTGCAAAGGATGAGGGGCCTCCTGAGATGGCTCAGGTACATTTCATTTCCTTTATAACCTTGTTTTATTTATTTTTGATAAGATGGTAACCTTGTTTTATCAATTGACAAACCAATATGCCAAATATTAAAAGTTCATAAAATTGATAAAATAGTAGCTTTTTTAATCAACTTCTTGAATTTTTAGTATTTGGCATACTGTTGTTATAGTAACTCCTTTGGACGGTTATCTCTATTGGGATTTTGTTTATTATTTGTTGTATAATTGAGCAGTTGAATATAATATGATATATTGACCTGGTTTATACTTATAATACATCCATATCGACTAGAAAGTAAAGGAAAAATGTGGACATTTCTTGTCCATAAGTCATTATTTCAGTGTTTTAAAAGTGTGCAATGAGCTTAGGTGCATTTATTTTTGATAAGATGGTAACCTTGTTTTATCAATTGACAAACCAATATGCCAAATATTAAAAGTTCATAAAATTGATAAAATAGTAACTTTTTTAATCAATTTTTTGAATTTTTTAGTATTTGGCATACTGTTGTTATAGTAACTCCTTTGGACGGATTGGGATTTTATTTATTATTTGTTGTATAATTGAGCAGTTGAATATAATATGATATATTGACCTGGTTTATACTTATAATACATCCATATCGATTAGAAAGTAAAGGAAAAACGTGGACATTTCTTGTCCATAAGTCATTATTTCAGTATTTTAAAAGTGTGCAATGAGCTTAGGTGCATTTTAACTTTTTAAGGTATACACCTCACTTGAACCCAGGTGGCATCACTTTCAAAAGGCATGTGCCTAGGCATGAATGCACACACTTAATATGTTTGTTTTTAGTTATTTTGGGTGTATTCTTATGTGTTTAAAACTTTGTATTGATCTATTAACTTCGAAGTGGACCTCTTATTGTTGCTTGTGTACTAGTAATGGTATACTAACATTTAAAAGAAGATCTTTTGAATACCCAAAATCCTAGTTGTTATGAGGGCTGTGAGAGTTGATGTGAGTGAGGTGGGGAAGCTGGAACTTTGGAAGAAAGGATGTGGGTTCTCTGAGCGAGCTTGGTGGGAAGGTTTGTGGGGATGGAGCTGGATGTGGAGAAAGTCGAGGCTTAGGTGGCGCTCGAATGGGGAATGGAGAGGGTGGTGGGAGTGCAGAAGCTGTACGGTGGCCTGTTATTGTTTATGTTTCATAGCAAACAAGCTGCAGAATGGGTGCTTGGTTGGGAGTCATCGAAGAAAAGAGAAGTTGATCTCAGGTTGGATTGGTGGTTCCTGGTGGCAAGGGAAATCAAAGAAGAGATGCTTAGTGTGGATAGGAGTCTTGGGCATACCTATGCACACGTGGAGCATACTAACATTTGAAGAAATCTGTTGAATGTGTGGTAAGTTCTTAAGCTTTGACCAAAAAAACAGAACTTGGGAGAGGGTAGATATGGCTCGAATCCTGGTCGAGGTTTCTGATTTGTCTTCCATTCCAAGTGGTCAGGAGTTGCAGTATGCAGGGCAAAGTTACAATCTGAGGATTGTGATTGAAGGGGCAGACAATACAAACTCTCAACCTTGAGGGTGGGGTCTAGGAGTTGCCTAGAGAGAGAAGATCATTGGCAGATGGGGGATTTGGAGAGAAGGTGATGTGGGCGCCGGCAGCAGCAGTAATTTAGTGTTCTCAGCAGCAACAATTTAGTGTTCTCATCCTATCTTATCTATTCAGTATTCTTACCTTATCTGCTTTCAGTAGCAGGGATTAGTAGGAGTCTTATCTATTCAGTTATCTTATCTTATCAGTTCAGTAGGATAGATTAAGGGAATATTATCTTATCTAATTACAGTTCTTATCTTATCTTATCAGTTCAGTAGGATAGATTAAGGAAGTCTTATCTTATCTTATCAGTTCAGTCTTATCTTATCAGTTTAATAGGAGAGAGTAGTCGATTAGCAAGGAGTCTTCCTAAAAGTAGGATTCTACCTCTTGTAATCTCCTATTTAAGGGGCTGATATTATTCAATAAACATATCAAAAATTTCAGTCAAGAAAGAGAGCAAGGAGAGTTAGGTGATCTCTTGGACAAATCACCATTAGGGCGCCAAGATAGGTTCATCAAGAGCAGGGAGGAACAAGGGAAAACAGGAGGTTTTCCCCATGGACCGACCCGTGACGAGATCCTATTCCCGGGCCCATAACAACTTGGTATCAGAGCAAGGCGTCATGGGTGACCTTGAGCGATTGACGTCTAGGGTTCATGATCTGGAGCACAGACTCGTGGAAAACAGCAAGGAGGTGCGTGAGATCAAGGACGGCGTCTGAGAATTAAGGCGCTTGATGGAGCTGTACTTTTCCAGCAAGGAAAGGAACCCGGAAGGGGCTGCAACCACAACCGGCCGCCGACCAGACATGGCAGAATCGTCCAACGAGCAGCAGGTCGTTGCCCTAGTGCAAGTTAGCAACACCCAGAATGTTCCGATTAAGTAGGAATCCGGTGTCATCGAGGATTCCATCGATGAGAGTTCAAAGAAGAATAAGAGCAACTACTCCAAGGTCGTCATCGCTGGTGAAGGAGCTTGTATGCCTCATGTTGTGGCTGCAAATGTTGCAAAAGAGTGTTTGTTAGCTGCAATCAGATCAGATCCTAGGGCTGCACATATCTGGGTGAATCTTGCTAATGCATACTATTTGGCTGGTGATCATAGAAGTGCTGGAAAGTGCCTGGAGAAGGCAGCAAAATTGGAGCCTAATTGCATATCAACTTGATATGCTGTTGCGCTTCATCGTATCAAGAATGCAGAAAGGTCTCAGGATCCCACTGAACAACTTTCATGGGCTGCGAATGAAATGGCTTCAATACTCAGAGAAGGGACTCTACAACAATTGAGCTTCAGATAGCATGGGCAGGACTTGCCATGGTTCACAAGGCTTAGCGAGCTCTGTACGCACTAAAGCAGGCAATAGAAGAGGATCCAGATGACGCTGTTTAGTGGCACCAGCTTGGCCTTCACAATCTTTGTACTCTACAGTTCAAGACATCTCAGAAGTACCTTAAAGCTGCAGTTGCCCGCGGCAAAGAATGCAGCTATGCATGGTCAAATCTTGGTATCTCACTGCAGCTGTCTGAGGATGAACCCTCTTCATTGGAACCCGATCCAGGAGGGCAAAATCATTCCACCTATCCGGGATTCCTTTGACTGTGTTTCAAGACACCCATCCTGAATTTGAGCTTGAGGACAAGCTCGTAGTCTAGGAGGGGAGTAATGATGTGGGCGCCGGCAGCAGCAGCAGTAGTTTAGTGCAGCAGCAGCAGTAATTTAGTGTTCTCAGCAGCAACAATTTAGTGTTCTCATCCTATCTTATCTATTCAGTATTCTTACCTTATTTGCTTTCAGTAGCAGGGATTAGTAGGAGTCTTATCTATTCAGTTATCTTATCTTATCAGTTCAGTAGGATAGATTAAGGGAGTCTTATCTTATCTAATTACAGTTCTTATCTTATCTTATCTTATCAGTTCAGTCTTATCTTATCAGTTTAATAGGATAGAGTAGTAGATTAGCAAGGAGTCTTCCTAAAAGTAGTATTCTACCTCTTGTAATCTCCTATTTAAGGAGCTGATATTATTCAATAAACATATCGAAAATTTCAGTCAAGAAAGAGAGCAAGGAGAGTTAGGTGTTCTCTTGGACAAATCACCATTAGGGCGCCAAGATAGGTTCATCAAGAGCAGGGAGGAACAAGGGAAAATAGGAGGTTTTCCCTGTGGACCGACCTGTGACGAGATCCTATTCCCGGGCCCATAACAGAAGGGAGGAAGGAGACAATGAGGGGAAAGGTGAAAAGCTTTCTAGCTGTCCCCTCAGTTATCTTTATACTTAGTTTTGTAGTACAAAGACTAAACAGCCTTTCATAGGGTGTCTGGAACTAAAGGGGTCACAAGCTGCTTAAAAAATAAAAGAACAAGTGTGCTTAACCCCAACAACTAAAAGAACATAATAGGTAATAAAAACATAAAAGATAATTGGGCCCATATAGCTATCCGGCCACTAGCTGAACTGTCAACACCTTTCACCTTAGTTCTTTGTCTATCAAAACCCTCAAACTTCTATTCTAATGAGCTTCTTTTCGATTACTTTTTCTTTCTTCAAATGAACTGTTGACGTGGCTTGTATCTTGAGTGAAACATGGGCTAGCCCCCTTCTCATTTTTAGTGGGCTTTAAAATATTAGCACCCAACCCAACAACCAATTTTGATTAAAATTCAAAATTCCACTGCCATCCTTTAATCTTCGGGAAATTACTTTTTTTACCCCTGCTAATCCCTGTCCTTTCAACTTTCTCCTTCCCTTTCATCCTTGACTTTTCACTTCCCTTGTTGTCCTGTGAAACCCTAACCATCTCCTTCAGTTCTCTTTTCTCTCTATCCCTTTCAAACAAGTTATCAATTGAGACAAAAGTTAGATTTGCGGCTTCCTACCATTATCTGCAATTCGTAGGCTTCCCCGGCATGGACCAGATTTGAATTTTCTGTTTCAATTAGAATCTTTGCAGATTGCACTTGTTCTCAAAGTCTGTTATGGAAGTCATAACGCTTGAACCTCTCACAAGCATTCCCTATTTCCTTAAGAGTCTGAGTGCTCCATGCACGTAGAGGTATTCTAAAAACCTCTAACCATACAAATGTTTTCTGCTCTGTGATTTGCGCAACATGCAGAGACCACTCATCCAATCTCAGTTCAGGTATCTTGAGGACCCCTCCCTTTCTAAGCATGGGCCAACTTTGTCTTTTTTTTTGGTTATTTGGACCAATTTGGTCGACATTTCTGAAATATAGGAAATGTCGACTGGAATAATGTAATTTTTATATTACCATCCATTTTCATGTTGGTGAGCCTTGACATTGACATATGTTGGGCGACATTAGCGAAATGTCACGACATTTGAAACCATGGTAATCATCCTTTTTTATTTTAATGAAAATTTCTTTTTACTATAAAAAGTCTTATTTCTTCATGACATTCACATTGGTCATGTGTGTGTGTGTGTGTAATAAACTTCATTAAAGAGGGATTAATATACACATTTAGATTATGAATAGGTATTAAAATATATTTTCTTAAATAGTTTATTTCAATTTATCTCAATTTATTGTGATAAATTGATACTTAAGTTGTTTTTCTTGGTGCTCTGTCTTAATAGACCTTTTTCAGTCAACTTTTTTCAATCCACAAGGAAGAGATGGAAACTAACGTGGAGATGTTCTGGAGCATCTGTTTTGTGGTCTATTTGAAAAGAAAGGAATAGGAGATTGTTCAGAGACAAGATCCAAGATAAAAATACGATCATGGACATATCAACATAAAAATTGTCCCTCGGCTCAGAACAGTGGGGTTTTTGAAAGAGTTTCGCCACTGATATCACCCATGGCTGACATTTGGATGGCCAACTCCTCTGTATCTAGGGTTGCTGTCATCTCTCAACTGAACCTCAGAACAGTGGATCAAACTTAACTTTGATAGTTGCAGCAAGGGTAACCTAGGCCAATCAGGGATAGGAGGAGCATTCAGAAACCATATTGGAAACATTCTCTCTTTTCTCTGGAACAATTAGGCTTCGGAAACCCAACAGGGGCTGAGATACTAACTGTTTTACAAGGTCTAAGGTTGGCTAAAGATCTGAACTATACTGATTTGAAAATTGAAGGGGACTCCAAAGTGGTAGTGGACTGGTTGCAGAATGAGGATAAGGTTTCTTGACAGTATAGAAATGTAATCAAGGAAATAAAGGAACTCAAAAAAACAGAAATACTATTGTAGCATGGGTCCTTAAATTGGCTAATGGGTTGGCAGATGCATTGGCAAAACAAGGGGTGAATAGAGAGAATTTATTTGGGGTGGGGAAGGGAGTTTTTGATGTATACTATTTCTTATCTGACCATCCTAATCTATGGGATGTAGCCAGTTGTATATTATTCTTCTCCACTTCTGTTTTAATGTAGTTATGTTACTCTAAAAAAACCTTGTCTGTAGTTTCTGTTTTAAAGTTCAAAAAATGAAAATTTGAAACTGTGAACTTTAGCTGAGTTTACCATTCTCCTTTTAGATATCAGATGCCATACGGGATGGTGCAGAAGGCTTCTTCAGGACACAGTACGGGACAATTTCCAGGATGGCATTATTGCTAGGACTGGTTATTCTTAGCATATATCTTTTTCGCAGTACAACTCCTCAACAAGAATCATCTGGCATTGGGAGGTACTGTACCTAATTTCTCTCTATTAGGTTTTATTATTAGTTTCTGACATTTATGTTCCATCATTAGGATATTACGTTTTTGTTTCATGTTTTTATAACAATTTTCTTTTGGGCTTTTCTTTTTCTTTTTTTTTTTTTCTGTTTCAGGTCAGCATCTGCATACATTACAGTTGCTTCTTTTCTTCTTGGTGCTCTATGTTCGGGTATTGCTGGGTATGTTGGAATGTGGGTCTCAGTACGTGCAAATGTTAGAGTGTCTAGTGCTGCAAGACGTTCTGCTAGAGAAGCATTACAGGTATTTGCTCTACTTACTCCTTTATCTGTGCTCAACTGAAAACACATTATAGATTTTGATCATATTTTGTGCACAGGTGGCTGTCCGTGCCGGTGGTTTTTCAGCCATTGTTGTTGTTTGTATGACTGTGGTAGGAGTGTCCATCCTTTATGCCACATTTTATGTTTGGTTAGGAGTGGGTTCACCAGGTTCAATGAAGGTCACAGACTGTAAGTGTTGACTTAACCACCACATTGATATTTATTTGTTGTCTGTTATGATGAGGGCTACTTGCTAGAAATGGTTATCTTTTTCTTTGTTACAATTCATGTTCTATCAAAATTGAGGTACCCTTGACAAGTATATCTTTTTGATCACGCTAGTGGTGTTTTGTCCAATGCAAGCCACTAGACTACCCTTTCTTTAACAGTTACAAACTTACAATCAAGGAGATTCTTATAATAATGGTATATAAAAAAAGGACAGAGTATAATATTAGAACTTGGACATTGATAAAAAACTAATGGTCTGTTCTTTTATATAGGAGTGGTGAGAGCACCCTGTTTCTAGTGAAGGGTGGGTTAATGGGCTACAGAGATGGTTAAAAAACGTGTCTGTTTGATAGATTAAAATAGGACTTGGAGCTAGTATGATAACAAAATGTTCATTTTGGAAAGCAGTTTACAAAAGGTGAGATTTGGGCTTTAGAAGAGATGCAGGAAAATAGTTGATTGAGTAGAATACGATTGG
This sequence comes from Nelumbo nucifera, assembly GCF_055504915.1. Lineage (NCBI taxonomy): Eukaryota > Viridiplantae > Streptophyta > Magnoliopsida > Proteales > Nelumbonaceae > Nelumbo > Nelumbo nucifera. The sequence goes on along the minus strand of NC_142656.1, from coordinate 53,733,581 downwards.
CTGTAGATGTGAGATAGGTAGGTAGGTCTCCAGATGAATTGGATACTGTTCCAATTCAAATTTGCATCTGATCCGCTTAATCTGGATTTGTATATCCATTTTTTTTTAAATAATCGAACGATGGAATCAAATCCAGATATTACATGATTCGATCTGCTAAAAATGGGTTCTTTGGGTGTTTTGATTTTGATGATGTTTGGTTTGGTGGTTGGATACTTGGATCTGCCATTGCACAGGCTCCTGCAAGTGCTGCACCGAATAAAAAAGAGCTCAATCCATATTCTCTGAACCCAGAAAAAATTTCAGTTCTGATGATATTTCTTTGAATTTTTGTATTACCGGTGGCTGGTTGTTTCACTTGTTCACTGTTCTTCACTCACTCACCAATTATCATCCTCACAAATTTGGTGAATCTGCTAATCAGGTATATTTGACTCTGAACTGATGACCCTCAACTCCCCCAACAACTCTAGAGCTCTCCCTCTTAAGTCTGTCTCACCAACAGCCAGCCGCCTCACCACTCTTCGCTTGCCATTCCTTATAGAGTCGCAAGCAGTTTCACCCATTTACGACTCTTCACTCACTAGCCAACCACTATCATCACAAAGCTGATACTAATGTCTCTATTAGTCTTTTTTTTGTGTTGGTATTTTCCATTTTTCTTCCCTTAAGGCATAGCCAAGAAGATGACCAAATTTCAAAACCCTACACCTCTTTCACTGTTTTCAGATTTGCATAATATATTTGTCTGGAGCGCATACCATTATGGAGCACTGGATCTGTACATTTTCTACAAAACTTGCAAATTTTAGAGCATGAGTATTTAGTATTTTTAGAGCACTGAAATTTCATATCTTCTTCTCCTTGTGATCATTTTGTAGTTGGGTGTAGTTTAAAGAATTGCTAGAAAGGGCAACCCAGTGCATGAGGCATTGCTATGACATTCAAATCAACTTAGATTGGAATTGGATATCTAATTATTAAATTGAATCAAATTCAAATCAGGAGATCTGTATATCCATTGGATGTGAATCAAATTATGATATCATGATTTTCTTATTGAGTTGAATTCAGATATACCCCTATCTGCATTTGATTCAATATATTTGCAGATCATGTAGGATTTGGTCATGGTTAGATAGGCTGTTTTAAGCTCAAAGTGGAAATGAAAGAGATCTGGACAGTATATCAAAGATGCTGAATTGCAATTTCAACAACAGGAAGTATAGAAATGATATAAGTGAGGAGGAAAGAGAAATATCTTGCCATGTTAGAACTTAAGCAGAAAATAGAGAACAAAGAGACTTGGGGAATAGGACTAAAAAGTTCTTTGATTTTTCCCTGAAATTCAATGTTTCTCTTCAGCATCTGCAAGCATTTCCTTGAACAGTATCAATAAAAACGATTGGATCTATGGTATGTAGAAATTACAAAATAATAATACATATGATGAAATTATAAAACATGAGTCCATTGCAAGCTGTAGATGCAGCTATACAAGATTTCCATGACAAAGAAGAAATTCAGGATTTGCATCTGTTGTGTTTCTTCCAAACCTTTTCACCATCCAATAGCATTTGAGGAACCTTTCCAATTAACAGAAAGAGTTTTGTGTTTTTGTTATAGGTGCCTGTTTATGGGCATTTTTGTTTGTTTGTGTTCTATACTAATTGAGGTTGTTTGTGTAATCTTGTACATTAGTATATAACCTAATGAAGTAAGCCACGATTGATTTTGAGTGACCTTCTAACAAGCTGCTTCTTCTAAACATTGTTCTATCACTATCTAGGAAAAATGTGGGATTGGAGAGAGAGAGATGAATTTTAGGGCACATCTAAGTGTGCCACTACTCGGTTCTAGTTAATGGGGTTGTTAGGGAATATTCCCTTATGCATAAAAAATGGATTTTTCCCTGCTAAAAGGAGTATTAGATAAGGAGACTCTTTATTCTTTTTTCTGTTTACTCTGATAGCAGCTGTGCTGAGCTGGTTAATTTCTAGGCTGACAGTTGTGGTTTCAACAAAGGATACACAGGTGATGTCATTTTGTGTTGCAAGGATAGGGAGAGCCAAGAAATTAGAAATCTTAAGATGTTGATCAACTGGTATGAGAGGCTATCTAATCAAAGGGTCAACGTGGGGAAGAGTTGCATAGCAAGAATGTCAGGGAAGAGGTATTGCAAGAATATACTTCAATAATGGTGTGTGTTGTGTCCACTTGCCATTTAAATACCTAGGTCTCCTCTTGTGTGGCAATCCAAAAGCTAACCTTTTGGGAGTTGATAGTGGAGAAATTCTCTAAGAAGTTGGCAACCTGGAAGGAAAACTATCTATCCTTGGAATGAAGGATCATCCATATAAAATCCACTTTGGCTAACCTCCTACTTACTAATCGTTTTTAAGATCCTTGTTAGGGTGGTGTTGAGGTTAGAACAAGTAATGAAAAACTTCCTTTGGGAGCTTGGGGATGAAAATAAAATTCACCATGGCAATTGGGGTTTGGTTTCTAAAAGTAAGATGGAGGAGGGGGTATGTTTAGGGAAGTTGGTTTAGAAGAATATTGCTCTACTAGGTAAGTGTAATTGCTAGCATACATAGGAGGGGGTATGTTTTAATTCTATTGGAGTGGGGGATTCTGTTAATGCAAAGTCCAAGCAATTCTACAGGAGCAGAAATTACTAAAGAGTTGTGCTTTGAATAGTTGCTAATTGGAGGGGACTCAAAACTGGTAATCAGGTGGTTGCAAGAACCAGAGCCCGCACCTTGGTCCTATAGGGGGGGCTTTGAGAAGATTCAAATGGCTAACCACAAATACAACAGTCAGAATTCAATCGGAAACGAGATCTGCAAATGGGTTGGCAGATTTTCTAGCTAAGAAAGGGGTGCATAAGAATCAGTTATTTTTGGCTTGTAATTTTTGTCAAGGTTTAAAATGTCTGTCGATGGAAGTGTCGCTTACCAAAATATAGGACATATGTCGGAAATGTTGAGGGGAAATATTGTAAAAATTAGAGGCATTGTGGAAATATTATGAAATATGCAATGATAATTTGTAAAATGATAAAAGAAACATTAATACATATTTCTAGACTATTATCTTATTCCCAACCATTATATAAAGCTAAGAAACTAAGATCAATAACAAATTAGTAAATGACGATTTACTGATTTATTATGCATTTTGATGTTTCTTCAAGGTTATCCGATATTTTCTTTTCTTATTTTTAATTCTGATTTATTATAAATTCTAATATATTTATTTCACACTAGTAAATAGAAATACATTTATTCTGATTTTTTAAATATTAAAGTTATAATGCATTATGTTTTATTATAAATTTAATAAACTGATTCTCCTTTTTGTAGTATTAAGATTATGATAAATTCTGATTTCTTATAAAACTTAATGAATTTATTATGATTTTTAATACTAAATTTATAATAAATTATGATTTAGTATAAAATTTAATAAATTTGTTCTGATTTTTATATTAAATTTAGAATATAATTTATTATAAAATTTAATCAACATTTTCTGATTTTAATAAATATTTTAAAAATACTAACTAGTTAGTATTTTATTACTTGAAAAATATTTTATGTTTTATATTATAAAGTAATTAATTTATTCTTTTATTTTTATTTTTTGTTAATTATTTTTTATAAATATTTTATTTGTATTAAATAGAAATTATTAATAGAATAGTTTATATTAATATACTGTATTATATTAATATAATATATTAATGTACATTAGTTGACATCCTGTTGACATAATAGGAAAAAAACCATCTTTTTTTTTGGTTATTTGGACCAATTTGGTCCACTCCGAAATATAGGAAATGTTGACCGAAATAATGTAATTTTTATATTACCATCTATTTTCATGTCGGTGAGCCTTGACATCAACATATGTTGGGCGACATTAGCGAAATGTCGCAACATTTGAAACCATGATTTTTGCTTTGTTTTGAGCCTGCATCTTGTGCCTCTTTGTGGGAAGCGGTCATGTTGTATCTTTCTTATTGATCTTTAGTAAAACTTCTATTGCTTGTCAAAAAAAATCCTGTTCAGCATAATCATATGGAGCATATAGAAATAGATAGGCACTTGTACATTAGGAGGTTTCTAGTGCAGAGGTTTGCCAATTGTTTTGAAGGTCAGGTGGTTGACTAGTTGATTTAACCAAAGGAGTCCCTCAGTTGAAGTTAGAATGAAATTTGCACAAGCTAGGGATGTACAACATTTTCACCTAGCTTGAGGGGTGGTGTTGAGAGATGCTTGTTTATGGGCTCTTTTGTTTCTTTGTGTCTTACACTAATCAGGGTTTTTTTTGTAACCTTTTACATTAGTATAAAACCCAATGAAGTAAGCCATGACTGATTTTTTTTTTTCTTTTTGAAAGAAGTTTAAAGTATTTCATTAATATGAAAAATGAATACAGTAACACAACTGCATAAGGCACTGTGCAGAAGCATTATATCTCCTATATAGATCACCCTATAAGATTAGATACAAAAGTGCATTAGAATCAAACATGGAATTGTAAGGAACATCCTTGAAATAAACTTTCTTCTCTAAATATTGTTTTATCTCCATCTACACTCACAAGTATTCTTGAGCATCAAATTATTATTGCTTATTGGAACTCATGTTGGTAACTGTTAAGTTTTATTGCTTTTTTTTTTGTGAATGATTAGGCAATTTTGTTAAAAAGATAAAAAGGGAAGTACAAGCAGCCTTTGAGGCACGAGATGCTACCTCCCCAAAGGAATGAGTACAGACCCAAAGCACTATAAGACTATAAATTAGCCCAATACAAAGATGCCCAAGAAACCCCTTGCTTAGCCAAAGAGTCTGACAAAGCATTAGCTGATCTGCTGACCCATTGGAAATTGACTGCCATGTTGTAATCCATTTTACTTTCCTCAGAAGATCTCTGTAGCCCCAATTGACAGTCCCAATTCTGCAGCCAGCTAACTATTACCTTGGAATCTCCTTCAACTACCAGATCTGTTAAGTTTTATTGCTTGAGCATGAATAATAAAATATGTACGATGTGCTAGGCATCCCGTGTTGTGGGCTGGAAAATGCTAAGCAGCCATCATTTTTGTTGTCAGGATTACAGACTTCCCCCATGGGAAGTAATTCCCCAAAACAATCTTTTCCTGTTTGTTTCTTGTTTTGCTATGCCATTGTCTGATCTATGTGTCCATTGAAATCTTTCTCCCAGCTCTTCAGATAATCTTTTTACTTCCCTATCTTTTGCCTATATATCCATGGGCTTGTTGATTGAATCATTGAATTAGTGCACTATACCTTAGAGTTGCCTTCTTCCACTGTGTTGTAGTTCAAGGTTTTTTCAATCCTCAATTCCCGCAAAAACAACAATTCAGCCCTTTTAGAGTTCCCAATGCCTATAGGTCCAGAGTATAAAGCTAATGCAATGCTATTCTTGTCTCTAGACAACCTATCAGCGCCTAAAATTCTGGGGCTTCCCAAACTGCACTCATCAAATTTAAGTTTCTTGAGGCTTAGTTCTGGTGGGATTTAGTAGTTTATCATGATCACCTGTCAATGATGAATGTGCAACAGTATGTCATTTCTGAATAGTGTCATTTGTGGAGAGAGGCCGGAAAGCTTCCATTGTTTTCACCAAATGAGTTACCTTAACTGAGATTTAAAAAGTAAATTTTAGCTGAAATGACATTGAACATTTAAGAACATTAGGAATTCTCAAGATCCCCTTCCAAACTGGGGCTGTTCTATCTGGAAAGGAATTATGAAGAACCTTACTGTTATCTCTGGAGGTTTGGTTTCAAGGTGAGTAGAGGTGACAGGCTGAGATTTTGGAAGGACCCTTGGTGTATGGATAGTCCCTTGGTCGAGGCCTTCCCTCTCCTCTTTCAGTGCGCTGCTAACCAATATTGTCTCGGTGGCTGACTCATATGCCTCTGATAATTCTGTGATTTGGACTCCTTAGTTTAGAAGAAACCTGTTTGACTGGGAGTTGGGTGAGGTGTTGGAGTTGCTGGAACTTTTTACATGGGCAGGGTATTGATGTCAATTGGGAGGATGAATGGATTTGGAAATGGAGCGAAGATGGCTATTTCTCAGTCAAATCCCTGGCTAAACTCAGCAGCTCAGGCTCTACTGATTTCCCTAGCAAGCAGATTTGGAATCCAATCTCTCCTTCGAAGTCTAACTTCCTTGTTTGGTTTATGGTTTTAAACAAATGCCTTTTCTAGAATCAGCTTGGAAAGGAGAGGTCTGCAGCTTTTGGATTTATCTTGTGTGGTCTTTGTGGACTCAATGCCCGAATCTACTGACCACCTTAGCATCCATTGTTCTGTTTCTTCCAAGGTGTGGGAACACTTCCTCAATGCTGTTGGGATCTGCTGGGTCATGCCAAGTTCTGTCAAAGATCTACTGTTTTGTTGGAAGATCCTAGGCTTGAAGAAAAAAGGAAAGCTGGTTTGGAAAACCATTCCTCCAGCTGTCCTATGGTCAATTTGGTCTGAAAGAAACAATCGAATTTTCTGTGACAAAATGAAAAGTCCAGATGAATTAGTACAGTTCGTGGTTTGTAAACTAGTGTCTTGGGTGTATATAAATCTTGAGTTTAAGCACCTGAATGTGCCTGAGTTGTTTCGGTCCCAGGCCCTATGGAGTCTGTAATCTGTGTTGATTCCTGGCTAGTCTCCTTGTGGCAAGGAATCTGTTGCATCTTTTGCTCCTCTTATTAATAAGTTTTTTACCTTTCAAAAAAAAAAAAAAAACATTAGGAATTTGTAAGAGCACTACCTAGTATTTTTCTTAATAACCTAGAGTGGAAAGAGTCTGCATGGTTGAGTCTTTGTAAATTTTAGTTGTAGGTAGGGTAAGGCTTGGTTGGGGGATGGTCTCTTTGAAAGACAGAGAAAGACCGAGAATTTGGAGCGAGAGTCAATTTCAGGCTAGGGTGCTGGTTTGAATGGTAGAGTTGGGAGTCCAAGGCTAAGAGTGCTTGAGTGCTGAATGACTTCCAATACGAGGAGGATCTCTATTTATGGGGGAGATCCCGAGATCCTAAAAGGTAGGAGATAAAGGTGCTTGTCACTTATCGGGAAAGGGAATATTGGATTTGCTGTCAATCATTAAGTGCACCACTGGGGTTTTGCCACATGTCTCGTGAGGATCTTGCTGAGGATCGACTTTCCTTTCACTCAGGAGCCCTCATTACTCACGTGTGCTACCACCTCTTGTGTGCCTTACTTAATTGACGTGGCATTAGTGACGTCACTGCTTGGCGGGCAATGCCTTGTTAGCCCTACGTGGTGTCTTGATGCATTCCTTAACGGGTAGAGGGTTTATCGCAGTTCTGAGCATGTGCGGGTCTCGTCGCGTGTTTGGCCCAGGTTTTCCTTGGCTCGGGCTGCGAGTGGGCTCGTCGAGAGCGCGCGATGAACCGTGGGTTTATCGCGGTTCTGCAATGTGCGATGTGGGTTCATAGCAGGCCTATGGTGCGTCGTGGGTTCATCGCAGGAGGAAAGTTGACTGTGGGCTGTTCGCATGCGTCCATGTGGTGTCAATACAGTGTTTTAATGTTCTCGGAGGGTTTGGATGAACACTATATACCTACAGTAATAATCTTTTATCTTGTTCTTTTCTTTTTCCCTCCTTTTCATGCACAAAAGTGTATAATAACTTCCGCTGATAAAAAAAAGTGTATAATTACTTCCAAGTTGTATGTAAGAAACTGCAAAATTGCTCTTTCAAACTCACTGTACTCTGGTTCAACTTATAGTTTTACAAAAGTATCCAATACTAATGGCAAACTGGTTTTTTGCTTTTTCTAACCAGTTGGTTTTGTTATTTTCTTTGATCTGTTGTTTGACATGTATATAATTTTGTTGTAGTGCCTCTTCTCCTAGTGGGCTATGGTTTTGGAGCTTCATTTGTTGCTCTTTTTGCTCAGTTGGGTGGTGGAATATACACTAAAGCAGCTGATGTTGGAGCTGACCTTGTTGGAAAAGTTGAACAGGGAATACCTGAAGATGATCCACGAAATCCTGCTGTCATTGCAGATTTGGTATTTGAATTTTTGGCTGAAGTTTATCTTTATTGGAAAATTTGTTGCTTCAGTGCATTATTTGCTGTTGTTCATAATCCATGATAACTAAATATTTTGAAATAAAAAAGATTACAAAATTGAAGAAACTACAATGCAAAACAAAGAATGTAGCAACAGAATAAGTACTACACCAAGACTAGATGGCTCTGGCCAGCTATGCTTGCAAGAAAATAATGCACTTCTAATTACCACCAATTGGGGTTATAAGAGATAAGGAAGGTATTGTAATGACACAATACTTGGGACCTTTGGGAGTTGGGGATGCTGTTAAGGCTGAACTTTATGCTGTTCTACAAGGAGCTCAGATTGCAGAAGATTTGAACTTAGAGAGTTTAGTAATTGAAGGTGATTCAAAGGTGGTATTGGGCTGGCTCGCTGAACCAGAAGCGATTACCTGGCATTATAGGGATGAAATAAAGAAACTTAAATTTGAGATGGTTCAACCTCAACCAACATTTTATTTAGCTCTGGTCGGTGGGTGTGATATTTGATACTCTATAGCCACCTGAAACATCATTTTTTATGTATCCTTCGCATTTTTTTAATTTTTTTATGAGTGCATTTGTAGGTTCTAGTGGAATGACTTCTAAGTATCTTCATTGTCATGATCAAGGTTGGAGACAATGTGGGTGACTGTGCAGCTCGGGGTGCTGATCTTTTTGAAAGTATCGCAGCAGAAATAATTAGTGCTATGATACTTGGGGGAACAATGGCTCAACGTTGCAAGATTGAAGGCAAGAACTTGCTTCATTTTATTTTTTTTTAAGTTTTAGTGATTTCTATTGCTTCCAACATTAGTTCAAATTTGGAAGTGCTCACCTTTATTGTCTTTTGTTGATTCCCCTGTGAGATAAACAGTCAGATCTTGTCATATACTTGAACATAGCTAGCCTTATTGCTAAAAATGTCTCTTTGGGTTGACATGATGCTCATGGTGGGTAAGGTGTGTGACTTGTGAACAAGTGTGGCATTACAATAACATCTGCTATAGTTGTTTTTCCTTCCTTCTCCTCAGAGTTTTGGTCATATCATGAAGTTTTATTTCATTATAGGATGGTTTAAACTCACTTTTTTACTGATTTTTCATTCATATGTATTTATTTGTTTCTTGTGAAAGTAGAAGCAACATCCTTATGAGTTGCCAGTTTATCCCCAGGTCCCTGGAACCATTTCTGTTTTATTTTTTGGGGAAGTTTGTAGTGCACCAATAAATGTTATATACGTAAAGAGCAGCCATTTTGTGGGTATTGGGGTGAGAAAAATGTTAGGGTACTTGAAGATCAAGAAGTTGACATTGATTCCTTCATTGATCTTACCATGATTAGAATTTCCCATTGGGCGTTGACTGTGATGAATTCAAAGGAATATCAACAAACAGCCTATGGAAAGGATGGCAAATGGTTGCAGCCTATCAAGTTAGGAATCAAGAAAGACGACAAAAGGTGTGCAACTGAAGCAGGGAAGCTAAAATTAAATTTCAATAACTGTAGTTTAGGTAGACCAGGGGCTTCTGGAATTGGTGGTGTGATCACAGACTATGGTAATATCCTCCTCAGAGATTCAGGGCCAGTGGGCCAATGTAGCTTGCTTGAGACAGAAATCATAGCTCTCTTAGAAGGCCTAAAGTTGGTATCAATGTATGGACGCAGACCTAATCATTGAAGGGGACTGTCAAGTTATCTTCAGTTTGATGAGAAAAAGGTGATGACATTCCTTGGAGGTACAGTGTCCTAGCTAGAAAGGTGCAGGGTCTAGGTCACAATCTGAATAACTCGTTCAGACGGGTGAATGGGTCCCTAGATCTACAAATGCTTTGGCAGCTTGTTACCTAGATACAGCAAGGGCATGGCTGAATATAGTCTCAGGTATGAAATTTACACTTAAGAAGTATCTGAAATGGTACAACATCCTTGTACAAGTATCCAGATACCATATTGTATGGGTAACCAAGGAAAATCTTGTATGGCAAATGCCTAGACCAGGAAGTAACTTGTAGTACTTATCTCACAGGTTTCTGCTGCCTTTGGGTTTCTTCTATCCAGATTTTTGGGTAGTATGGTGATGTTATGAATGGAATCTACACTGTTATTTACTTATAGAAATAATATATACTGTTATTTATCAAAAATGTATCTATTTCTTTTTTAGAAAGCAACTATTTTATTAGAATGATTTTTTTTTTCTGGATAAGCACCATTTTCATTTATTCATTAATTATAAACAGAATGTACAATGGATTATAAAGCAATGGAGAGCGTAGAGTGCATTTCTCCCCCAGTTTATCACATGGCAAAACAGCCCAGAAAAATTAATTTCCATGTCCCCTTGCTTCACAAATATCATGCTTTGCCTTAATATTCCTGTTGGTGATTCATCAAAAAAAAAAAAAAAATCTGTTGGTGATAATGTTTCCCCCTTGCAGATCCATCTGGATTTATCCTGTTTCCTCTTGTTGTTCATTCTTTTGACCTGGTGGTATCATCAATTGGAATACTATCAATCAGGGGTACACGTGAATCTGGAGTGAAGTCTCCTATAGAGGATCCTATGACAATTCTTCAGAAGGGCTATTCAATCACAATATTTTTGGCTGTTATTACGTTTGGAGTGGTAATCTCTCATCTACTGCCATTGATTTATAAGTATATTCATGCAGTTGGTGTTATACAAGTGCTTCTGTTCTTCACTTAAATTTATGTATATGAATGCATTTTTTTGAAGACAAAATTTTAACTTAATGTTGCACATGTAAACTTTTTACCTGTATTTGCTTGATGTTATCTGATTTTCTCTTGGGTGTTTTACTTCACTTTGCAGTCCACTCGTTGGTTACTTTATACTGAACAAGCACCTTCTGCATGGCTGAGCTTTGCCTTGTGTGGCTTGGTTGGAATCATCACAGCCTATGTTTTTGTTTGGATCACCAAGTATTACACTGATTACAAGCATGAGCCTGTACGCTTACTAGCTATGTCAAGTTCTACAGGGCATGGAACTAACATTATTGCTGGCATTAGCTTGGGTCTGGAGTCAACTGCTCTTCCCGTTCTTGTTATAAGCATATCTATTGTCTCAGCTTTCTGGTTGGGTCACACTTCAGGCTTGTTAGATGAAAATGGAAATCCAACTGGTGGTCTGTTTGGTACAGCGGTAGCAACTATGGGTATGCTTAGCACTGCTGCATATGTTCTGACCATGGATATGTTTGGTCCAATTGCTGATAATGCAGGTGGAATTGTAGAGATGAGTCAACAGGTACCATCTTCTGAAAATTGGTTCAACCTAGAAACAGTACTGTGTTATATTCGGGTTCTGAGCTTTTGACCTTTTATCATTTTAATTTACTTTAACGTAAGGTCCATCCTTTACAGCCTGAAAGTGTTCGTGAGATCACTGATGTTCTTGATGCTGTTGGAAACACTACTAAAGCTACCACCAAAGGATTTGCCATTGGATCTGCTGCACTTGCATCTTTCCTCCTTTTTAGTGCTTATATGGATGAAGTAGCTTCATTTGCCCATACACCTTTCAAACAGGTATGGTGTTTTTTTAATGATGAAATTATTTCTTAAATTCCAATGCTTTTACATTATTTCTCATTTTCCAAGTGTCAATAATTTACAGGTTGACATTGCAATTCCTGAAGTTTTCGTTGGTGGCTTGTTGGGTTCAATGCTTATTTTCATCTTTAGTGCATGGGCTTGTGCTGCAGTTGGTAGAACTGCTCAGGAGGTTGTTAAAGAAGTAAGAAGACAATTTATTGAGAGGCCAGGTATAATGGTAAGTATATAGTTCTGTAATTATATGTAAAATATTATGAACGTGGATTGTAGCTCTTACAAATGCCACATGAATCCCAGGACTATAAGGAGAAACCAGATTACGGTCGCTGTGTTGCTATCGTGGCATCGGCATCTCTGCGGGAGATGATAAAGCCTGGTGCTTTGGCAATCATATCACCCATAGTTGTTGGTCAGTTATCTGCTATCTTGTTTTGGTTGGTTTGTCCATGCATAGACATTGTTATTGTTACTTTGTTCTCAGTCCTTTTTCGTATACTTCTGTTGTTGCTTTTTCTGATAAAAGGTTTATTACTGTTGTGGAAATTTCAACCAAAAGGATAATGATCTTAAATCTGGACCATTGACATTGATAACTTTTTAAGCACTAAATCATGAAACTTGGTCTTTAAAGCTTCAAATCTTTGGTTGCTTTGGTACCTTTTCAAGTTACAGTGAACTGTGAAATTTGGAGACTGGATCCTGATATTCCCAAGTTGCTTCAATTTAATCTATATTTGCATTATACCCATTCCAGATCCTTTCTGGGTCTGGGTATCATAGTTGGAATCTGAATAGACTGTTTTGGCTGAGTTATATATATGACTTTGTATACTTACTGCCATATTAAACTTCATATGCAAGGATTTGGACTTTTCCTGAATACTCTATGGGATTTGCCTTGCAGGTTTTCTGTTCCGGATATTGGGGCACTTCACAGGACATCCTCTACTGGGAGCTAAAGTTGTAGCTTCCATGCTCATGTTTGCTACTGTATCTGGTATTCTTATGGCCCTCTTTCTTAACACAGCTGGTGGTGCTTGGGATAATGCAAAGAAGTATATAGAGACTGGTGCTTTAGGAGGCAAGGGGAGTGATAGTCACAAGGCAGCAGTTACTGGAGATACGTAAGTTTTGTTTCATCGTCATCACCATCATTGTTATTCTTATTGTTGTTGAAAACTAGATTACAAACTATCTGCATTTTAAACAACCATTTTGGCACTGCAAGCATGCATATGTTGATATGCTTACGGTGGCCATGTGCATGCCTTGTGTACAATAATGCATGTCGCCATGTCCCTTGCATATGCATATCTTGATGGGTAGGAGCTTGTAAATATAATGGTTTTTTCTTACATGGAGAGCTGATGCGGCCAATGCAAGCCATAGATTTGATTAGCAGCATTCCGGATTATCCCTTTTGAAGTTTTCCTCACCCATGCCATCCCTATTCCAACAAATGTTTTTGATGCCTGACTAGGGCATTTAAGATTAATATGAGGCCATAAGTAGACTGATAAAATAGTAAGAAAATGGAAAAAACCAGGACCTGGATGAATGTTTCATGGCTATAGCTGTGCAATTCATGTTTGGGAACATGAAAGGAACTTGGTTCAGGTTGAATATGATTCAACCAGATGGTCATGCCTGGTTTTCAAGACATTGTCCCCTACTGTACATTGGTACCTATTATACATTGCTGGTCAGTTGAATGAGGAATAATATCATTAAGTCAACCATTTGTCAATTGATAAAAAAGTCCATTCCTAGTCAGCATTCCTTGGTTATTGGATGGCTGATATTAATCAAGTTTAGTTGTAACTCAGCTTATGAAAGCATGTTCTCATCTTTTAGTAATAAGAAAAAAAGGCTTTCTTTTCACCACATGGTGCAATACCAGACTCTTTTAGGCTGAGGTAAGGTGACAGCGCACATGGACCTCACTGAACCTGCTATGTCTGCTTCCTTGGGCAAAAGTAGTGAGGAAATCTGAATGCTGTTGACTAAAGAAATCATCATCGTTTATTTATCAAAAAAAAAAAAAAAAAATCATCATCATCATCAATGCCTTATCCCAACAATATGGTTATATGGGTTTGACTGTTGACCAAAGAAAACAAATTTAATTTCTTTTTCATGCAAGTGTGATGTGCTATTGATGTTAGCCTACCTCTTTACCATGACAAATTTAGATTATTGGCTTTTTGTTCTTTTGTCATTATCAAAATTTGCAGTAGGGGTGCAGAATTACCATGGTTGATCCACGTAAATCAATGTCCATCTTGGGTTTGCTTTGCTTTACTATATTCTGTATCCATCCTACTGACAGGATTGCACAAGGATTTATTATGGTTTTTTCATCCCTGATTTTATTTATTATTTATTAAGTTGTACCCGCAATCATGTTAGAAAATTGGTGGTCTTTTTCCCATTTATTGCATAGTAAAATAAGAAATAAATACAACCTTGGTTGCTAATTGTATCTCGGTACATCTAATTTTCTTCAGTCAGTCTATTTGGCAATGTTGTAGTGCCATCTAGGGCTGCTTTTTTTTTTTTTTTTGGTTTAATAGATGTTTTCTCTATCAGACTATGACCCCAGTGTAGATGTCCTAATAGGACCCTTTTACTTTTGCAGGGTTGGAGATCCATTCAAAGACACAGCTGGGCCTTCACTTCATGTCCTTATCAAGATGCTCGCAACCATTACACTGGTCATGGCACCTGTCTTTTTGTGAGGAATTTTTTTTTATACATTCTCTCTTTTATCTAACCTTTAGTGTATGATGCTCACTCCCAATCAAGAGTTGCTGTTTTGAGAATGAAGCGTGCCAGACCCCCCTTGATCCATATTGATGGTGTCCAATTTACAAGTTAACATATAGTACTCCTTTTCTTTTCCTTTCTTTTAAAATAAGTTTGTTAGGACTACCCATTTTGGTCGTGACACTTCTTAATCGAGGAGTATAGCTCATATATTCTTTGCTTAAACACTCTTTACATGGCTGTAGATTGTAGTTGTATGCGGTTATCAAGAATATATAGAGGGCCAGATGAGCATTTCATATGTACGTGTTTTAAGCGACTTGTGTTGAGTTGTGACTTGTCTTGTTTCCCCTGGAAACGGGAGTGGGGATTTGTAAATTAGCTCTCTGTGGATTAATGTCTCCAATCCCTTGCAGTTGCTCTCTAGGTTTTGGGCCTCGTGGCATTTTGAACGAAGTTACGACTTACGAGTTCTTTCAGAGAACTCAAAACAAAATTTAATTTTAGATTTGAAGGTCTTATGAACTCGGCTGTAATGTTGTTTCCCTTTGTTGATGGCCACCGTCCCATGCGGACAAATAATGACTTAATGAGCTTAATTTGGAATAGAAATGTGTCTACCCCATATATATGAAATATTCGTGTACAATTTGGGATAATTCGGAATTGCTAATGAAATATATTGGAAAAAGTGAAGTCATTAAATATAACACGGTAAAAGTTTGGCCAAATATGTATGTATGTTTGATACTTGTGTAAAAGTTGGAAAGGAAAATACTATTCCAAGATGCCCCTGTTCTTCTACATGGCTCAAAGTAGTGACATTTACAGTCCACATTCCTTTTGTGCTGTTTTTCTTTTCAATTCCACAAATATAGCACTGATATTAATGTTTAAACTAGAACTGAAAGGTATCATCCAATATCGGTACAGCCTCTGGAGGCATTTTCTTTTCTTTGCACAAGTTGGGGTAAGCTAGAAGCGATTTCCTATAGTCATAACTCATAACCAGATCAATGGAACCGTACTAGATGAAACAAGGAAGATCTCTAGAGTCTAGACTTCGAACATTAAGACCTTTCTGACAATGCCATTGTTAGAAACTTTCCCGCTAATTTCTCTTAACATCTCATCTCCTCCCTCGTTCTCTTAAACTTTGAGGGTAACGTAATTTTGAAAAAAAAAATGTTCATTTCTTAGTGGCATATTTCTGATACCATGGGGTTTGGCGTGACTGCAAATGTGCGAACCTGGCTAAGTAACCAATTACGAGAGTGAATATGCCAGTCATGGTAAGGGGATCTCTGGAGTGGTTTTGAAATTTAAGGGTAAAGTGAAAATGCGAGTTTTAGATAAAAACTATATACACATATCTGCACACATGCATCCGTACATAGGTGCTTGCATAAAAATAGGGGAGTGAATGCATTTACGGAGTGTTCAACAATTTGAATTGTTTTTCTTGTTGTTGGTTCTAAAATCAAATCAAAATCATCTTTTATGAAAATAGATTGTTTCTTAAAACAAAAACACAAGAAACATGTTCTTGGTTGTATATGTGTTTTTTATTTTCAAAACTGAAACAAAAAAGGTGACTTCAAAAACATGTTTTCATTTGATTATTCAACATGATGTTCTATAAAATCATATAATTTCTATAGTAGAAAATTTATTTTTGTTTTAAAACCCAATGCTTTGTTGGTTCCAAAACATGTATTGTTTTTGAAACAAAATTAACGTGTTTTTTTACTTTGTTAACAAAAACAGAGTTAAGAACATGTTTTGGCCTTTTTGCTGATGTAACAATTCCAACAAATGAAAACAAAAACATTCATGTTGTAAAACACTCCCTTAGTTTCCAAATAAAAAATAAACTGAAATAGTTGTGGATGAATTCAAGTAGACCTATGTTTGATTTTTTTTTCTTAGAAATTCATAAAACCAGAAAATTCTAGAGTTGAAACTTGGGAAGCAATACAAGAAGAGAGAATAATAGGCTAATACATGGTGGGGGTGGGGATATGCTGTGGGACGTTGTAGGGGGCTGATTTGAACTTCAGATATGAAGTTGAATTGGGTCTGGGTTGGGTTAATGTTGCAGATTAGATATGTGTAGCCAAGGCCTCAACCCTATCCCAACCTCAAGTTAAGTTGAATTCATACTTTTAACATAACCCAAGTTTTAATCCAATTTTTTTTTGTTGGGTTCGGGCTAGTCTAGCCCAAGTTGCAACTAACAACTTAATGCAAAAAACCTCAAAAAGCTCAAATTCGCTTTCGTTCACTCAGAAAATTGGCTTTCTGGTGAAGTTTGTTTTAAGAGTTCGTATCGTCCATAGTTATTATTGAGAGATATTTCCGATACACGGTTGGGATGTGATGTGGGGAGCAGATGCTAATTTTTGTTTTAATAGTTTCTTCAAAGCAGCTCAATCAAAACAGCCCTCAGGGGCATTTTTGAGAGTTTTCAGGTGCTTAACTTTGCAAGGTGGGCTCCACCCGGACAGCTCATAAAGAATGTTCAGTGAAAATTTTGAAACTAGTAACTCCTTCAAAGCGGCTCTGCGAAAGCAGCTCAATGAAAGCTTCAGCCCTCCCAAACATAGTTGAAGTGGTTCAAATTCCTTAACGCTAATACCCTGCTCTGTCATTCGACGCTGAGCTGCTGAGGGTTTGGACACCCTTCACCTCGAGAGTGGCTCCGGATCTGCTACAATTTAACTTCTGTTTATTGGTGGCAAAAGATGGGAAGCAGAGGAGTTATTGGGGATAAATGGTCAATGAGGATCCTGTGGTTATGTGCAATCGGAAGTGCCATAGGTTTGTATTGATGCTCCGCAACTGCATTTGGCACCAATTTGATATTCTACCCCCAACATCTTGATTTCTTTGTTTTCTACTATTACTGTTTTTAGGGTTGTGGATGGTCGGTGTAGAAAGACAGACCCAGAACAGGGAACGGATGATGGCTGAAAGATTGAGGGCCATAGACTCAGGCGCAGACAGCCAATCTAGTGGCGAGGAGGTTTGAGAGCTGGGATATTCCTTTTTCAGTGTTTACTATTATATTTTTAACTGGAAACCTTCTTTTAGCTGTGGATTACTTGTTCTTGATACAGCAATTTCCAGTCAGAAACATCTTGTCTGAGTTTTTGTTAATTTTTTTTTTCGGCTTATGAATAAGCAAAGTTAGCTTATGAGAAAGATCACATCCTTGTTTTTGTTTTTAACATCAAATGTAGATCTTTGATGAAATAATCTTCCAACATCACTTCCACAGGCTTATTTTACCTCTTTTTATATAATTTTCACTTTATTGGATGTTCAAGAAGGCAACTGCATCCATATTCATGCTTCTAAACTGGGAATGGTGCAATGGTGGGCATCTATGCCAAGTTTGGCTGCATTGAAGCAACTGTGTTGGAACTGCATGTGAGAAGAATCTTGTGATGGAAATGTTGGAGCTGCCAGCGAAACGTTTGACAATATAACTCAAAGGGATTTTAGTTTGGTGGGCCACCATGACCCCATGTTATACTAATCATGGAAATTTGCAAGCTGCACAGGAACTTTTTGATTGGATGTATCTGAGGGATGTGTCTTCTTGAAATGCATTGCTTATGGCTTACTCTCACAGTGGAGAGTATAAAAAAGTTCTGGTACTTTTCAATTATATGAAAGTGGAGAATGTAGGGCCCAATCAAGTAACCATGGCTGTTGCCATTTCAGTCTGTGGATGCATTGGAGCTCTGAGAAGAGAAAAAGAAATACACGAGTGCTTTAAAAATCATAGTGGCATGGAAATGAATACCCACATCTTCAACTCTTTGGTTGACATGTATGCTAGATGTTGGACAATGATGCTTATCAAGTGTTTGGCAAGATGCCTTCAAGGACATAGTGTGTTATAATGCAATAATTGTAGGTTTTGCTAACCATGGGCGTGCAGAAGATGCCCTCAAACTTGGAGTTGTTAGTTGGTCTTTTGCAGCCAGATGCAGTCACATTCGGGGTGTTTTTACTGCATGGAGCCATGCTAGCCTGCTAGATACGGGTAATTAATGTCTTAGTTGCATGACTGGAGGCTTGAAAATAAAGCCTTTGGTTGATCACTATGCTTGATGGTTGATCTTGTAGACCATGCAAGATTTGTTGAGGAAGCTTATTGGTTTGGTAAAACAATGAAGGTAGAACCTCATGCTAGCATATGGGGGTCGTTGTTTATGTGAAACTTAGTGCGATGCTGAAATTGGTGAAGTTTCTGCAGGAAAGCTTCTCAATAATGGGGCCAGAGGATCCTGCTAAATATGTGCTGTTTTCTAAGATTTATGCTTTGGGCCAATAGGTTGGATATTGTTGCAAAGGTTGATGTTGGATGAGGAGAATCCGAAACATAAGGGGATTGCCCAAAACAGAAAGTTGCAGTTGGATAGAGGCAGATGGGCTTGTCTACAAACTTTAGCAGGTGACAAAAGCATTCCACACCAGAAGCATATCCATGCGACATTGAGAAATCTGTCTTTGAAATTATGTTGAGTATTAGGTATTGATTTTAGTTAGTTTTATATGAGCAGGAGTATTGAACCTGGATAAGGGGATTTTTTTTTTTTTTTTTGTTTTAGATGCCTATATGGGTAAGTTTAGGCTGCCTATCTCCAGAAATGGATGGTCTTTTAGAATTGTGATTAGAAGGATTATTTTGGAGATTGTAGACACTGATTTGTGAGGATACACCTTTGGCTCTGTTTGGGAATAGTGCAAATGACGGTTCAGTGGATATATGTACTCTGGCTCAGTTTTGCTGGTGTTTGGCAAGAATGCATTTGTGTCTTGACAATGACAAAAAAGACAGATTCCAGTACATGTTTGCATTCAAATGAGAGCAAAGATTGCATCCAAAAAATGGATGTAAACTTTGCACTCAAAGTTGATCGATGTTAAAAAGGTGTATTCCAGTTTTGGGATTTGTGTTTTGCACCTATCACAACTAAAAATTGTTTGGCAAGAAAATAACTTTATCAATGCAAAACTAAACCAACATGTACTGGAATGCATGGACCAGAATGCACTCTATATATTTGTATTTGCACTCTTCCCAAATAGAGCCTTTTAGTGTTTCTCTGTTCTCTTTTTCTTATCTTGATTAAATGTCAAGTGCTTCGTAATTATCCATGTTTGTGGAAAAAGTAATTCTTTCTTCTTCATCAACACTAATGGCTGAGGATTTAAAAACCCAACATGATTATGCTCAGGTATATATGATTCTCATTTACAACAAGAAAAGGTAAATCTGATTCTACATTTGTCTGAATGTTGAACAGTTTTGAGTTTTGGGGTCACTCCAGCTGTAAATGATACCCGTGTTCTCTAGGTTATATATGTCTCCCAAGTCTTAAGAATTGAAATCATTTTGGACTTGTTGCGTAGTACTTGCTTATATTTTTTTAATCTTTTGATCCTTAAAGAGTTAATTAATCATATAATTTGAGCACCTAGCCCTTTTTTTTTGGGTTTAAAGAAACTAAATTAGTCCCCTCTAATCTGAATGTTTAAGCATATGTCGATCTGCTGGGACTCTAGATGCAACTCAACAGGCTTTTAATAATTGCAAGCATCTGTTTTCAGACACCAAAGTTTTCATTGTTGGACACCTGTAATTGTCAATTGCTTTGTTAAACAGATGCAGAATTGTAGATAAATGTTCATATGCTATATTTTATATAGTTACATTATATGTTTTAAAAATCATAATTGTATTGTAAATCATAGAGAAAGTTGAATCAAATCAAATCATGAATTATATTGTAAATCATAAAATTGTTTCCATTTTTTACAAATTGTCAAAAAATGAAATATAGATAAGCAAAAAAGGCTAAGTACACATAGAACAGCCTTTTTTTAGGGCTTGGGCTGTTATTGTTGGTTCATCTTCTAGAAGACAGAAACCTGCTGAGATGTGGTCACCCCCATTATGTGACTGGAAGAAACTGAATTTTGATGGGAGTTGTTTGGGTAACCCAGGCCCCTCAGGCATGGGGAGGGCGGGGGGTAATGATAGCCTTTATACTCAGGGCCTGCTGAACGGGGTGGTGTGGCAAGAGCATAACTGTTAACTACAGTATACGGGGTTGAGAAGGCAAAGGAGCTGGGCATCAATAGCCTAGTCATTGAGGGTGATTCGAGAAATGGCTGAAGGAGAGGAGGTGACATGGGGTGGTGGGAATGACTTCAGGCGTTTTAATTGGTTAGCAAAGGATTTGATTATCAAAGTTGAGTAAGAAGAACTGCCAACAGCTTGGCAGATGGTCTAGCTAAGCAAGGGCTACGCAGAACTCAATTGCATTGGGCTCAATTGTAATATCTGGGTGAGGTCAGCTTTTCCATAGCTGTGCTTTTCTCCTCTTTTCACAACCTCTTGTTGTACTCATGCCTATTTTTTATTAATGAAATCATTTCTGTGTTGCTGATTAAAAAAAAAAAAAAACAGTGACTCTACCAATTTTTAATCCGTATCTACTTATATACCTAAAACAATAGTAGTTATCATTTATACAATAGAAGTATAATCAAGTTTGACTTGAAACTCAAATAACTCACATACAATGGCATTTTATCCAACATATGATGGAAAATAAACTTAGGCTTCATTTGGCTTGCAGGTAGGGGGTATGGAATCAGAATCTCCAACTGTTTGATTTGGTAGAACTGGAATGGCATTACGCCATTTGAGTGAATGGTCATTCCCTACCCATCCCTTGGGAATGAGAATCCATTCCAACTTATTCTGATTCTGATATTGAATTGCTTTAAAATGTAGGAATCTTATAAATTATAAGATTTATGAATCAAATTGTAGGATTCAAACAAAATTTGTTTGATTTTTGTATAAAACGATTCAAACATATGATTCAAATCAAAATCTTTGGGGTTCATGATTCAAATCTTGAAGCATATTGTAAATTATAAGATTTTGACAATATTGGTTACATTAAATTTGTCAAATGCATCTAGTTTTGTATTCTAGTAGATTTTGTTATGTATTTTGCAAATTCATTATAAAATTTGTGTTTTCTCTTTCTTCACTTAGAATAATCAATATTGAGATCAGGACATATGGATATTTCCAAAATGATTATTTTGATGATGAATTAGAAGTAATAAGTTTGAAGTTAAGGTTGTTTTTGGAATTGGAGGTGGAATTAGATTTGTTAATTATGCAATAAAAAAAATGCAAATCTTGTAATTCTAATTCTAAGGTTTTTTTCCATGTTTGTGCCTAAAAAGAAGCCTCAATGATATAACCAAGTTTGCTAAAGGTCAAATAATTTATATACAATGGCTCCTTAACTTAAAATGATGGAAAATAAACTCAATATTTTTTTACTAAAATATCTTAAATAACATGAATTAATCATTTTCCAATAACGATTTTAAAACAAGTCTCATTGAGCAAAACCAAAGATTAAAATATCGACACGATATGTCTAATATGGAGTGTATCATTTTGGTATCAGACCATACCAGTACGAGATATGTTGGAGGCATATCCTTCCAATCATGCATATTGATCTGATTCGTCGTCGTATTGGTGCATATCACATAGTATCGGTCGATATGGTTCGATATACACTGATATGGAAGCGTATCGAATGTAAATTTAACAAGTGTGAATTCACTATAAAAAAGGCTCTAACATGATTCGAACTTAGGAACAAAGATCGTCTAGCGCCCAAGGAGTCCATGCACCTTAACTACCCAGCCAAACCTTATTTCATGATAATAAACGAAATAAGATAATATATGAAATCCTAACAAGCAATACATACTTATCTTCAACAATTTTAATTACAAATTAAAAGAATAATATTCAAAATTAGTATTTTACAAACCAATGGAATAAATAATCTATCAAGCCCACATTTATATCAAAAAGTTATTTTTAGTTTTAATAATTTTAAAATATTAATAATAGAATAATTATTTCAATACTTAAAATTTATACAATTATGCATGATGTGTATTTTAACATTTTTTATAATTTATTAGTTAATATTTTAATTTGCATTAAATAACAATGTATTTATTATTTATAAAAATAAAAACATTATTTACAAAATATTTAAAAATATAATATAATTTGAATCTATCAAATCCACTAATCTACATTTATATCAAAAAATAATTTTTAATTTAAAAAAAATTATAAAAATAAATTTTCATATATGTATCTTTAAAACTTTAATAGATTTGATCTATTTTAAGTTAGGATTATATATTTTTATAAATTATTAATTAATGCTTTAGCTTAGATTTCATAATAGCATATTTATTGTTTACAAAAATGAAAATGCTGTTTACTAAAAATTTGAGAATTGTAGAGAATAGTGATGTGGACCCCATTGTGCCTGTACACAGTTAGTTATGTTAGTTGTTTATTATATTATTGATTTGTTTTATTCTTTTTGCCATGTTAGCAATAAGGGTAGTTTAGCCCTTTTGCATCTATTTAGATATGAATATAAATACTAGTAAAGGGGGCGGCAATAGCTTTTGTCTCCTTTTTTGAAACCTATCTTCGAATTTTTCTTCTCCTTTTCTTCTCTTCTCTTCTCTCCCTCTTTCTTTTATCTTTATTTGACTTTTCATTAAATATTTAAAATATATTGTAGTCTTGTTCGACTACTAGAATTAATTTTTTAGTTGACATTTTTGCTAATGATAAAAATTATAACTAGTAAAATAGAAAAAAAAATTGATATAATAATTCAAATATTATAGTTGCATATGTTTTGTGCCTTGGATTTTAGTAAAAAATAAAATAGTGACTTTGTGTATGTATTAATTTATAAAAATCTATATAATATGTATTTTGGACTTTTGATTGATGCATTATCAATAAAATTATAAAATATTTATGCATCCCAATATATTAATTGTAATATGCTCCTTCATATGTACCATTAAAATATACAATTCCTATATTTTTATGTATTATTTGTAGCTATTTTGGTTTTAAATTTAATATTATTAATATATTTATAGAATTTATATTCATTTTTCTTTGTGTATCCAAGCGTTTCCATATTTTTCGTCTTTATCCATGTTTCAAAGCATATCTGTATTTGTATCTGTATTCAGGTTGTCCAATTCACTACTTGATACTGATACTTTAATCCTTGGGCAAAACTTAAAAAAAAACAATGAAATGACAAATTATAGAACTAATTATTAATTGAACTGCTTTGAATTGCATGAATCGAATGGACCGTGAGATTCATGAATCAAATGGTAGGATTTAAACAAGAATTGCAGTATTTTTGAAGAAAAGGACAAAGACATAAGTTTCAAATTGAAACCATTTGTATTTTACCAAAATAAAATTGAAACCATTTATAGAATTGGGTTAGTGATTCTAATAATGAATCATATTGTAAATTGTAGGATTAGAGAGAGAGAGAGCGAGCGAGCGAGCCAGCAATGCTTCAAGGGTCCCTATTTTTTAGAAAAAAAAAAAAACCAATTATCAAATGTCTATATTATACAGAGTCGAATTTGATGCCATTTCATGAACATGACTGATATGCCAACTTAAATCCAAACCCTTCAATGGATGAATATCTTTTGGTCTTAGGTTAAAAATAACGAGTACTGAGGTATTTATCATGTAGTCACGTGTTCAAGTATTACTAGTATAAGAACAAATGCTATGTATATATTCAACTTTGATAAATTGCACAGAACTCAACGCAAGTAAATGTTTATTAAAACCAAAATCAAAAAGAAAAGTACAGATATATTGATTTTGATGGAAGCCACAATGGCTCTCAATCACATGCAAATCTACAATCTCTGCACAAAAAACCTTAAAAGAAACAAATGAACTTACTCCAAATTCCAACAAAATCCCACTTTACTGTCATCCAAGGTTCAAAATATCGATATGCCAATAGGGGTATATCGGTTGAATCGATACACATTTTGGAGATTTTTTTTTTTTCGCAACTAGTTCATGGGGGCTGGTTTAGGTCTCCTCTACCCCCTGAACTGGTCAGACCTCCGATACACCCATTGTAGGGTATATCGTAGAGGTCTCAAAACGATACGTATCGGCCGATACGTGTTGATACTTTGAACCTTGCTGTCATCTAAAGTCTGAAAGAATCCAGCCACCCAACTTCATGACTTGAATGCCCCTTCAACATCAAATTTACCATGTCAAGTCACTTGCTTCTTTCCCCATCCCCTCCTCTACCTTCAGTGTTCGTTTTTTGGGAAATAAGGGTGGGTAAATTGGTAGATTCCATGAAAAAAATAGGGGAACCCATGTTTGTTTTTGAAATTAGTGGGTTTTATGGAAAATAACAATTCTTGAGCAGCTCATTTACTTAGAGAAGCAATACCCTCTTCAGATTTGGATAAATTATTTATCCATGCATTGAAAATTGCTAATATGTGATGGAACAATATTTTTTTTGGATAAATCAGTTATCATACACTTTAATATGGGGAATAAAAGAACACTGATAAGTGCTCTTATCTGGATAAATATATTCTAAAAAACACTTGCCCGGATAAATGTATTTATCGGGATAAACCATTTATTGAAATGCAAACAAGGCCTTAAAACTTCAAATTCTAAGGTTTGGGAGTCTTTCTTTGGCAAAAGCACGACCAACATGAAAAAAACTAGTTCAAATTCCTCCCTATGAGCCAGCCATTTGATATTGGCAAACGGAATTCAGATCCATTATGTTCCAGCAATCCAAACGCAGCCATTAGAAGCTTGCGAAGTCCAACGGCTTAACTTAGAACGACACTGCAAGCAACTTACCACACAACTGTATTACAAAGGAAATTTTACTTGAAGAGAAGATGTTCTAACAAATCCCGAGGCTATTTATTTAACCAGAATTCATAGAATTCGTGTAAAATATTCTGTGGTCATACAACAAATCATATTGACCGCTCACTGGCATGTGCAGTGCACGTAAAAGCTTTGGAATTATCATTGTTTAAACATTTCTCTATCTAATTAAGCTTAGATGTAATTGGTATGGTTTTGCTTTACGTGTATAGAGAGATCACTGCATTCACAGACTTTTCAAATTGGTTAGTGACCTTGACCTGGTGGCCAAACCCTCAACCCATTTGACTCAAACAAGGATAGTTTTTTATTTTAATTATTATTATTTTTTTATTTTAGATAATCATGAACCGATCCATTCAGATCAGACCATTGAACCACTGACCCAAAATCAGGTGGCCAAAGCGTTTTCAGTTCTGGGTTGATTTTTGAAACATTGATGCTATATATGTTTTCGTGGAGTGAGAGATGTATCTCCATTATTGTGGACTGTGAAACTTGTACTATCAAGGTTATTCCATCATATTGAGGATTGGCATAGCAAACCTGGGGCCATTCATTTGATGGGTGGTTGTCTGGTTTAGTCACATATCTCCATAATTTATTGGTCTTATTTTAGGGACTTTTGTATCTATGCTTCTATTTTTAGGCTGTGTTTGGTTGCGATGCAAATTTATTTGTATTAATATAAATGCATGCGAGTGTAAATCCAAAAAAAATATAAATTCTTGTTTAATTTTGTTTGGATTTTACTTTATTCTATTTTATGTCTTAATTTATTTTATTTGTACTATAATAAAATAAAATAAACTAAAGTAAGTCAGAATTTACACTCAAATCATTTGCACTGTCATAGATTTGCATCAGTGCAAATTTATTTGCATTGCAACCAAACACAGCTTTAGCAATTTTGTATATTTTCCCTTGTGAGTTTTTTCTTTCAACTTTTGCATTGACCCTCGTGTGTTACAGATTGATCATAAACATGGCCATGCCGTCATCGCTACTTCAAATTTTGGTGTGATAAAATCACCCTTAAATCTCAAAGTCAAAAGGGAATATGGTCCATAATATTTGTTTATACCGATGTTGGTCCCAGGCTCGTAGCTATATGGGGTCTCGGGTAGGGCTGTAAATGGATCAAATCTAGCAAAAATCCAAATCTGATCTGATTATTGAAAATTGTATTAGAATCTGATCCAAAATTTGATCTGATTTAAGGACCTTGGATTTAACAGATTTGGATTAGATTCAGATTTAATTCAATTCAGTTTTATATTTTTTTAAAAAATAAAAAATTATTTACTTTTCAACTTTTATATATACTAAATTAATGTAAGTAGAACATACTGAATTTATTATATATATAAATTCATATATAATATAATATATAAAAATATATTTTTATAAAATTTATATATTAAAATCAATAAATATTATAATAGTTCAATTTGGATTTTAATCAGATTGATGGAGCTTAATCTGAATCTGATCTTATTATTAGTTGGATGCAAATTGTAAAATCTGAATCCAATTCAAATACATAAACACATTATTTGAATTCGAGATAATCAAATTTTCGGGTATCATTAACAGGCCTAATAGTCATGGGAGGAATAAACTGTATAGCATTTTTTCACACAAAGAGGCTGGCCTCAAATTCAAACCCACATCGGCATGCTTGACAGCTCGAGATTTTACCTTATTTCCTTATGGATCATCAATATTTCTGAATTTTAAACTAAAACATAACCTTTGAAGATTTCGGAGACTAAAATGGATTGATTTGATTTAACTATGAGTTGGTTCAAAGATTCAAATTAGATTTTGCTAAATATGGGAATATATAGGAGGAAATATACAAAATTGCTGAAACAGGGAGGCATGCAATGAAAAAGCCTTATTAAGCAATTGTCTTGGCTCTGGGATGGATGAGTGTTAGTTGTGGTATGATCCCACTTAAGAGAGTACCTAGACCAAAAATCAACCTTGATGAGATGCCTCTGAACCAGCTATCATGATTCATTTTTAAAACCTTCAACTTTTATTCACTATGTCTAAATATTTGCTTTAAACAAAAATCTCTTGGCTAAGAAATTAAGATGATTTTTGGCCTAGTTAATTTCCATGGTTAGACTCATTGAATGGTGGGTCCTGATCATCTCTAGGGCATGCAAATGCTAACCTATGGGGCCCCAAACAGCTGGTACATCTTGTGTGGGGATCTCAGCTTTTGTCCATTATTAATTAATAATTAAGGTATTGGATACTAGCTTTCGTACCTTTATATCAAAAATCACTATTTGTTAAATGTTAATGGTGATCAGTTAACCTAAGAGTATGCACGACATCTGGTGGCACTCGCACATATAGAATATCTCTCCATGAATTTAGTATATAAGCATGGGAGATATTCTCCATGTGAGGATGAATGCCCATTTTAACAGTTGTAAAAAAGTCTTAGGCATAAGACGTGAGGCTGATAGAAGAGGTTCCATGAAGATTGTAGAAGAATTCCCAAAGTCTTAAGAGAATTCTTGAGACTTAAAACAGATTCCTAGAGTATTCTGGAAGACTATTGAACCTTGTAGATACTTATATTCTACAATGTTTTAAAAATCGGTTCAGAGGCTGAATCGCTTCTGCCTCCGGGTCATGGGTTATTGGTTCGACCATTTGGAGCAAATGGGTCAGACTGTGCCACATCAATAAGTGTGTGTGTAGATATGTATAAACATGTATTTTATCAATAAAAATGTATAATGTATAATTATTTTTATTTTTTAGTTGCAATATATGTATATATAAATATTATTTTATATTTAATTTATATTTTTAATTCAGATTTAAAATTTTTATTTATAAAAATGCTAAAAATTGCTATTCGAGGCCCAAAAAAGGGTTTTTTTGGGAAAATTAGCAGGTGGCGCCTTGGGACACATAAATCTCGAGAAATTATCCAAAAAAAAAATCTCCCCAATTAGACATTTGCAAATACATTGAATGTGCAACCCATGAATCAAATGATTGAGTTTCAGCAGAACCGGATCCAAGTCAACATTCTTTGAATTCCCTATTCACTTTGCCTTTGTGTGTTCACTGTCTCTATTTTGCCCAAGGAGAGTACCTAGTTTGTGTGGGCTGAAGTGGTGCAAGACTTGTTACTTAGAGCCAAAGGTAGCTCAAGCAAGAAGGCCGACTTATAGAGTGGAGAAGCGTACACCATGCTCTCAAGGTGTTCACACTGTTTTCACTTTTAGGAGATCTAGGCTTATCAAAGCATAATGTTATTTAGGGATGGCAATTTTCCCCATCTCTGACGGGTACCCGACCCCATTGGGTTGAGAATTGCTTTGGTGGAAGGGATAGGACGGGAATGGGGATTAATAAGGATCTCCAACCGGGATCGGGGTTAGGGATGAGGAATGAGGTCCCTGCCTCCTCAACCCAACCCCATATATATATATATATATATATATATATTAAATATATTATATATGATATTATTTATATTCTAAAATTTATATTTATTTTTCAAAAATACTATTAATTAAAAATTTTCAAAAATTCAAATCCCTACAGGAAATCCGTCCCCATCAGAAATCCGTTGTCATTCCTAGTATTACAAATCTTCATTGTGCAACCTGAATAGCCAAACATTATTTTTCGAAACCCGTGTTAGAAATAACTATTAAACAACATAAAATTTATGTTTATTAATTCATCTAATAGAATACTGCATGATTCCTCTTTGGATACAAACCTAGTCTTCCAGCTTTTTTTTTTCTTTCTTTCTCACAAAGTCACAGCCCTCAGATTCTCGTTGGGTTGCTTTGTAAGATGGCAAGTACAAGAATTCATCTTTTAATTGTAAGATCTATAAAAACCAACCATTTTTCTTTTTAATTGTAGATGCATGTGTAATACATGTGCCTCTTCAATGGTCAAACTAAGGGCATTCTCCAATAGCTCATCATTTTATGATTTTAATTTGTACATATTGAAGATGCAAGCATATTTTCATTTGGTATGACTTGAAGAAACCTAGTGCCTACCAAGTCGAGACCATGTTTATTTATTTAAGTGAGTGCATAGACCTTGTAAATTACAAAACAGCAGGTCGCAACATCTTTTAAACTAGTGTATTTGTACAAAAAAATTGTCCTCTTGTTATAATTATAATATATTATATTATACCAGGAAAGGAAACAGTGAAGTACACTGCACTTCATTGAGAAATCTGAAATTACACCCCATAGTCTACTAGTAGCCCTCCCTAGAAACCGCATCCTGGCCGTAGATTTGACATCGATTCATGGTGGGGCTAAGAATTTTGGAGTGGGCTGAACAATCATTCTCCCAATAATGAAACACTTGGCATGCTATCCGAGTTTTCTTAAGCATCTATCTATCTATCTATCTATCTATCTATATATATATATAACTTAAAAAATTTGTTGCTATGACATTGGAAGGAGTGCAAATTCAAATATGTAGGGTGTAAAACCTTATGTTTTGTGTTATTTCTTACGTATTTGTACTATGCATATTGAGCTTATAGTTCTTTATTATTATTATTATTTTTTGCTATACCGATGGCTTAAGCGCCATGGCTATAGGGTTTTATTGATGAATTTTGACTCCATCAGCTGATGTCTATGAGGTTAATAGCAACAACAAAAAGTGTCAGTAAAGAGGGGGAAAACCTACTCCAAGATATTTAGTGATGGAAAACCCACCAGTCTATGCATCTATATATCCATTGATAAAGAATCCATTGATCTTTTTTGTCATGGTTTTAGGCTTAGTTTGAAAGGAGTACAAATACAAATATGTAGAGTGCAAAACCTTGTATTTTGTATTATTTTTTTATGTATTTATACTGTACATATTTGTATTTGTTATCTTTTCAAACTGATCCTTAGGCTCAGTTTGGAAGGAGTACAAATGCAAATATGTAGAGCACAAAACCTTATATTTTTGTATTATTTTATATGTATTTGCACTGTACATATTTATATTTGTACTCCTTCCAAACTGAGCCTTAGTGACAGATTCTTTACAAATTATCAATGAGTATTCATGTTGGTAGATGAAAATATTGGGAGATAGTCAATCTGAATTTGTGAGGTGGTGAAGGGCTTTTTGAGTCCAATCACCTCCTTAAGGATCCAAATGTAGATCTTATTCCTAAAGTTAAAAGTGTTCAGAGGTTCCTACTCATTACAAGTCAATCAGTCTATGCAACATTAGCTATAAGTCATAGACTATAGAAAAGATTTGGTTAATAGGTTCCATCTATTAATTTAGATGTTGATCAGTAAAAATGCCTTCATTCTGATTTCCTATAAAATCATTCATCACTTGAAATCAAGTAGAAGTCTTTTTCTGATGAAAGACATTTTGACTATGGCTTATTCGATCTCTTGCTTCTTCTCTTTTATCCCTTGAAATGGCAAAAAGTCTACTCATGCTTTAGCTCAAGCGGGTTTTAATGATCAAGGTTCTTTTGCTGGGTCTTGCCCTTGTTGGCTTCTGCCTTTTATTCAGGCTAATAAGGGATCTTCTTCCTGTCTCTAATCAAATCTTTTGGTGCTTTTTTTGCTTTGGCCTTCTGTTATATTGGTTTGTATTTTTTCTTTTGCTTCTCCTTGTTATTTCTTTGCTTTGTGTTGTAATCGAACTTATGTTGTTATTCCTTTCCAAGTTATGACTTTGTTAATGGAAATTTTCTTTCTCTTCAAAAGAAAAAAAAAATCAAGTAGAAGTAAGTATAGACATATGACAATAAAAATTGATATGAATAAGGCCTATAATAAAGTGGAGTGGAGTTTCTTAAAAGTAGTGCTTGGAAATATGGGCTTTGGCACTAAATAGATAGGATGGACTATGGAATGTGTAACCACTGCATCCTACCAAGTCCTTATGAATGACTCCCCCAATTTTACAATTAAAGCCTACAAGTGGGCTTAGGCAAGGAGACCCCTTGTCTCCTTACCTTTTTCTACTCTGCTCTAAAATTTTCTAAAAAAAGATTTATAATCTAGTTACAAATGGTCTTCTCTTTGGTATCAAACTTACACACCAATGGCCTTCTATCTCTCACTTTTTTTTTTTTGCAAATGACAATTAATTCTTTACAAAAAGCTTATCTCAAGAAGGGGCAATTTCAATGGGAGTAATCTAAGAGTATGGGAAGGCTTCAAGATAGTAGGTTAATTTTTCTAAATCAGAAATTTTATTAGTAGTAAGATTCGCCCAAGACTAAAGAATGTAGTTTCAAGAGGACTTCAGTTTAAGGGAGTATACAGTCCTTCACAATATCTAGGTATCCCTACTGAACTTAATCATTCTAAGGGGACATCTTTTTTAAATGTCTTAGAAAGGACCTAATCAAAACAAGTTCTTGGTATAGCACATTGCTCTCTCAAGTTGGGAAAGAAGTTCTTCTCAGTGATTACTGCCAATCCATCATATGTAATGTCATGTTTCCTTCTCCCAAAAAGTATATGTAATGACAAGCTCACTTGCATGGGCAATTTTAGTGGAGAAGGATACAAAATTGTCATAGTAAAGCTCATTAGCTAAAGTGGGATCAAGTTTATAGAAACAAACTCAATGGTGGTCTTTGGCTTTAGAGATTTTCATTGTTATAACCTTGCCCTCCTCACAAAACTTGAATGGAGATTAGCTTCAAATGAATACTTTTTGTGGGCCCAAGTCATGAGATAAAAATATTTTTTTAAAGGATGATTTTAAGAAATTGGCTTCTTGGGGTGGAGAACTATTCTTGCTGGAAGGGAGATAGTTGTAAGAGGTTATTATTGGGGTATCAATGGGGGTCTCAATACAACTTGGATAACCTAAAATCCATTCAGTTGAGGGGTGATCTTATTGATCAAGATAGAGGGGATTGGAGAGAAGATATTTTTAGAAGTCTATTCTTAGATTACTATGCAAATCACATTCTCAATATTTCCCTGGTTGAAGGCAATTAGGAAGATAGATTATTGTGGACTCTTCATAGTTGTGGTCATCATGTTTTAGTTAGATCGACATACTTTATAGCAAAATCATTATTTGCTAAGGATCACACTATTTGTGTGTTAGGATCAACAGGAAAAACTTAATGGGATCTGATTTGGACCATTAAAATGGAGCCAAAAATTGAAACTTTTTATGGAAGTGTGTTAATGATGCAATATTTTATTTGATGATATTCTCTATTTGAACAGGATGGTGAAAACTTTGTTAAAGATCTTGTAGCTACAACAAAGCTCCCCTTCGATCCATAGTTCTGGAAGTCTTGGCCTATCTTTTTAGTTTCTTCCTCATTTTGGCATTATTAATTTAAAGGGTCATTTTCTAGAACACCCCCTATAGTTTCATATATTTACATAAACCAACCCCATAGTTTTTATTTTACCAAAACACCCCTTATAGTTTGCAACC
The DNA here is from genome assembly GCF_055504915.1 of Nelumbo nucifera. Lineage (NCBI taxonomy): Eukaryota > Viridiplantae > Streptophyta > Magnoliopsida > Proteales > Nelumbonaceae > Nelumbo > Nelumbo nucifera. The sequence continues at coordinate 53,700,824 of NC_142656.1, read as the reverse complement.
TATTTACTTAATTGACCTTTCATTAAGAATTATTTTTTTGCCATATGAAAATAGTAACATGATAAAATAAAGTAACTAGAAAATGTTCAAGGATATGGATCCATGGTTATCTTTGCATGCCTTTGGGGGGGGGGGGGAATCCGAGAGCAAATAGCTTTTGGAAACCAATAATAGAAAGATTTGCAAGGAAGTTAGCCATGTGGAAAAGGAGCTACATTTCTTAGGGGGGGAGGGGGGGAAGTTAGCCATGTGGATCACCTTGATAAGATCCACATAGCCAACTTGCCCACCTATTACTAGGGGTGTCAACGGTATTCAAAAGTTCGATTTCGAATTCTCATAGCTTAGTGAGTTGTTAGCCTGTCACTTCTCTCCCTACCTCTATTTCCAAAATCTTCATCTTCTTCCATTGTAGTTCTAGCCAAGTTCCATGCAAGCTTTGGGATTTTTTTCTTCATTTTGTAGTGCAAATCTACAGTTCATTTGGATTTTTTTTGGTAGGCGAAGGAGATAAGTGCAACTATGAGCCCATGACTCTGAAATCATCAGATGATCAAGTTTAGAGCAAAGGTTTCCCAAAACGATACATGGTCGAAAGAAGAAGAAGAGGAGGCTAGAGGGTTTTATGAACTATGATGTTTGAAGATTTGGCATATGTGTAATAGACTCAAAAATCTACGAGATTGTTTTTTGGGCTTTGCTTTAGTTTTTGAACATGTTGCCTTTTTTACATGTAATTTTTAACAAATCTTTGCATAGAACGGTGATGTTTCCGATTACTCATTCTACTCTGTAATATTTGTTTTTCACTTTTTTTTTGTTTTCAAGTTAAGAATGCATTCTATCGATCAAATTCGAATAGAACCGAATATTCGATTTTTTAATCGAATTCAAATTCATTTTTTTATTTTTAAATATCCATTGAATTTTGAATCGAATTCAAATCATCATACCTCTAACTGAAATTGAATTCGAATATTGGATTATTCGCTTTGAATTCGATCCGTTTACACCCCTACCTATTATGTGTCCACCTTTAGAGTCCTAGTAAAAATTGCAAGGCAACTGGAAAAAATGAGAGTCTTTTTGTGGGAATTAGGAGATAAAAAGAAAAACCACCTGGTAAAATGGGAACAAGTGTGGAAAACCAAGGATCAAGGAGGACTAGGTCTAGGGAATCTGATTAAGAGAAATACAACTCTCCTAGGAAAATGGCTTTGGAGGTTTCCCCTAGAAGGCAACAGATTATGGCACAAGGTCATTGGTAGCATCCATGGTGTAGTAGACAACCGTTGTGATGCAAAACTAGCACTTCAGGCAGCTTCAAACTCCCCTTAGGAAGCAATTTTTGAAGTACTTCCTTCTTTTCTTAATTTTACCCGTTGTGATGTGGGATTTAGAATCAAGGTCCTTTTTTGGGAGACCTTTGGATGGGGGGATTCACCCCTAAAACAATAGTTCCCTATAGTCTATGCTTTATCAGACTATAAGGCTAAACCTATTGTGAAGTTTGGCTCACCTTTAGAACTTGGCTTAAATTGGGACTTTGTGATGTGGGATTTAGAATCAAGGTCCTTTTTTGGGAGACCTTTGGATGGGGGGATTCACCCCTAAAACAATAGTTCCCTATAGTCTATGCTTTATCAGACTATAAGGCTAAACCTATTGTGAAGTTTGGCTCACCTTTAGAACTTGGCTTAAATTGGGACTTTGGGTTCAGAAGGGGTTTGAAGGATAATGAGTGTGATTCCTTTGTTCTTCTGCTTTCAAAGCTGGATAAGGTCTTCTTGGTCCAAAATTCCTTGGACAACAAAGTTTGGTCTCCTTCTTCGAATAGTTTGTTCTCTTGTGCCTCTTTCTTCAATATCTCACCCTTTTAGAGACCACGGGAGAGAACTTCCCGGTGAAAGAAATTTGTTGCAAGCCAATTCTGCCCAAAGTGCAGACTCTTTGTTAGGAAGTGTTCCTTTGAAAGATTAACACCTGTGACTTGATACAAAAAAGATGGCTAGCAAAGTGCCTTTCTCCTCATATTTGTATCCTCTATTTGGCTAGTAGTGAGACCCTTCATCATTTACTGATTTCCTACACTTTTCTAACTTGTATTTGGGATTACTTTTCCTCACTTTTTGGATGCAAATGGAATCCAGCACAAGATGTGGTGAGTCTTTTAGATCCAATGTACTATGGAAATAGAAAAAAGGGCAAAATGCTTATGAAGGGCAACAAGAGCAGTTGTAGTTTGGACCATATGGAAAGAAAGAAATCAAAGGATTTTCTCTAAGAAGCACAGATCTAAAGAGGAGGTAATTGAAACTATAAAAATCAGAGATGCACACTGGGTAAAGACATTAGACATCTCCAAAGATGTTTCAAAAAATGATATAATAAGAAAATGAAAGGAGGTGTCACAAACGGAATTGCATAATGAAAGAACCAAGGTGGATTGGAAACTGATAGAGCTAGATAAGTAGAAGCTAGACTTTAATGGCAGCTCCTTTGGGAACCCAAGGAGTGCTGGAATAGGGGGAGTTTATGGAAATCATCTTGGAGAGATTGTACCTTCACTTTTTGGATCAATTAGGTATGGGGACTTGGTTCAAGCAAATACCATAGAACTCTTGCAAGATTAGAAATTAGCAGTGCATTTAGAAGCAAGAGAATTGGAAGTAGAAGGGGACTCAATGTTAGTCATTTCTTGGGCTAATCAAGTGAGCTTAGATCCATGGAAGTATAGATTTGCATTCAATGAGATTGAACTACTAGACAAGAATTTTAACTCTACATTTGAGTGGACCAAAATGACAACAAATGGACTGGCAGATACTCTGGAAAAATAGGGAGTTGATAGGCCTTCTCTTTTTGTGGCAAAACTTTAGTTGAATGTGTTAAAATAGAGGATAGATGATCTTTGCATTCTGGGGACTTTCTAAACTGTACTACTTTAGAAAGTACTTGTAATCTATTTTTAAAATAATAAAATAATCTTTCACTAATAAAAAAAGGGTATGAATCCATGGTTGTTTATTCCAAAAGTACTCGTAACATTTTTTGTATAGAAAACAAAATTGACCAAATAAAGAAAAATTGAGCAGTTGTCCATGTTTTACTAGGGGCAAAAATGACATTTTTGTTTTTATTTTCTTTTGGTTAAATTTATTTGAATGGATATTAGGGTTAAAACTATCATTTTCTATTTTCATCTAATGGAAGGTCGATTAAGTAAATTGATTGCAAACTGTAAGAGATGTTTTAGTAAAACACAAACTATAGGGTATGTTTTAGTAAACTAATGAAGCTATAGGGGGTATTTTAGTAAATGACCCTAATTTAAATACAAATTGAGGGTTTGTTTCATTGATCAAAGCTAATTTGGCACTATAATAAGAGAGTTTGGGAAAGTTTTTGTAGCTTGATTTTGCCCTTGCAAGGTGCCTCGACCCCCACCTTCAAGTAGAGGTTTTGGCAATAAAGTGTGGGTGTAAGTTGGACATCTCATGCAACTTCTCCTTCATTAAAGCTGAATCAGATTGTTTGAGTTTGGTGAAATGCTAATGTCGATCGTCTTGATGTAGGTGCAGGGGCTTTCTTTTTGTTCAAAGATATCTTCGCTTTAATTGAGAATCTCTCTATTTCTTTCTCCTACTTGAGAAAGTCCTGTGCTGTAGTCATGCACACTCTTGCTCAAAGAGGCTTCAATGATCAAGGTGTCTTTGTCTGTGACTACCTTGATTAGTTAAATTCGTTGATGCAAGCTGGTATGGTTTAGTCTTAGATTTTTTTTTTTTTTTGTTCTCAAGCTTTGTTTCTAGTTATTATGTGTTGTGTCATTTTGTTTGTTTTTGCTTTTATTCAATTTAATTGTAACTCTTATCATATCCTTTCCTTGGCTAGGCTAGTTAATTTCAATGGAAAGTCTCTATCATTCAAAAATATTTATATTACATATAAAAGAGCAATTATTACCCTTCCTAGGGGAAAAGTAGTATTGTGATAAAGAAAACTTAGTTGAGACTATTTAATAGTCATTACTCATCAATCACTAAATCACTAGTGTAAGTGATTTGCATGTAATCCTAGCAAATATATGTTTAGTTTTTATGATCTGCACATAATCCTAGGCAAGTATCGTATCAAACAACTCAGATTTGCATATGCTTTAGATACGCATGGATATGGACGAAAGATATGAAAATGCTTGGATACATTAGGAAAATGTATACAAATCACATAAATATGTTAATAACACTAAATCTAAGTCTAAATTAGCTATGTACATGAGAAATGCACACTTTAATAGTTTATATGAAGAGAAACACCACAATCAACAATATTGGGACTCTAGATTCTACAAGATGCACCTATCATACAATAATTATCACTTATTTCAGTTTTTATAATAATAATTTTCAATTTTTATTAATTTTTTGTGAAAAAAATTTTAGTATTTTTATATAAATAATCTTTATTATTTTTAACATCTAGTTGTTTATTTTACATATAATTTTAAAATAAAACATATAAATCATCTAAGGTAGATAAAACAAAATAATTTTATAATTACAATTTGCAATTTTTATTAAATTTTTATGGGAAATTTTATTTAATTATTTAGTATTTTATATAAATAATAACTCTATTTTTTCAAATAATAAATATGTTTTAATTTTTAATATATAATTTATATGTAAAATAAAATATATAAATCATTAAAGATAAATAAAATAAATTGATTTTATAATTTTTAGTTCTTATTAAATTTTTGGGGAAAATTAAATCTTAAATCAAGATTTGAATATGTCATCAAATTAGGGTCCAATTGCCTCTATATCGGTGAGTACCAAGTTGTGTCCACCGATGCAGTGTGATATACATCGATATAGTGGTGTATCATGTTGATATGCATGACTAGCAGGATATGCATAAAGTTGTAGCGTATCCTATGCAATTGAGCATGGATATGGTTACAAAAAGCCTCGTATTGGATGTATCATATCGATACTTTAAACCTTGTATAATATATATGTATCTCATGTTCTCATTAAAGTCTATCCAACCAAAAACCCCTCTCTTCATCTTGTCTATTTTCAGTTTTAAGTTCGGATTTGCTCCTTACACCAACCACACAACACCTCCAACTTGCACATCGGGAACATCTCCCATACTTTGTGTTGTTATTCATAGGGAGATGCGCTTTTTGAGGAGCAAATCACAATTCTTCAGTTTCCAAATTTCTTGGCTTCTACTTTGTTGTTGTTTAATTTCCATATGATAAACTAGAGGGGACCCTTGTGATGCACAAACCTTGTTAAGTGAAAGTTAATAATAAAAGTACATAAGATTAGACAATTATTTTATAATTTAATTTATAAATAATTAATTATTTATTTTTTTATTTTTTTAATAATTTTTTTGCAATACAAAATAACAATAATTAATTTCATCTAGGGATGTTAATCAAATTGATGAAACTAACCAAACTAACCCAACTTAACCCGAGTTGGTCACTTTCTAGTATTTTCGGCCAGCTTCGGTTCAACAATTTCCCAACTAGATCAAGTTATGTAGTTTCAGTATGGCCATTTGTAAACCGACCAAAATTGATCCAACCCAATTATAAATAAATATATATATATATATATATATATATATTAGTATTTTATATTTTAAATATATTTTTTAATACAGAGAAAGTGGGATTTTCCCATATTTCTTAGTTTAAACTATTTTATATTGTAAACTTAAATTTTTAAATTTATTCTTTTAATAATTCATTGCATTTTTTTCAATGTAACTTAACTTTTTAAGTTAAAATTTTTTGAATCAACCAACCAAACTGAAAACCAACCCAAACCGATACCAATCTTTTCAACCCACCATTGATCCAACTAGTTGAACCGTTTGAACCATCACCTAACCTTTATTATGGGTCTAGTTCAATTGAAACCCACCCTTCGGTCAAAACACGTTCACTTGGAAAAAAACCACCCAACTTGGAGGGTTCGATTGTTGACTTGTTAGACCTGGTCACTGGGTTACAAGTTGCATATTTAATGCATATGCAAACTTTTAGAGGCCATAGCTTTGCACTCCGATTTCTAATTGAGGTGATGTTTTTCTTTTACTTTTTTTTTTATTTTGGCTGACTTTTCAAGATCTGTGTCCTATGGTTCCGTGGGCACCTTTTCTCGCTTTTTTTTTTACGAAAAAAACCTTTTTTCCTCAAATCACAATTTTTAACATTTTTATAAACAAAAAATAAAACTAGATTAAAAAATAGAAATAAAATATAAAATAATATATATATTATATGTAAAACATAATTATACACTATTTATTGATAAAATATGTATTTTCACATATATAGATATATTCACATTTATACATGTATGTAAATATATATTTATTTAAATGTATAGAGTGTTAACATGGAACGACTTAACTTGTTCAACTAGGACGATTGAACTTGTGACCGCAACCCAGATGCAAAATCGGGTTGGTCTCCGAGTTGGTTTTTAAAACATGGGTAAATTTCTTAAACTACCCTTATGGTTTAGCTAATTGACAAAGTGTACCCTTACTGTTTGAAAATTGACCGACACTACCCCTAGTGTTTCTGACAATTGTCTAAACGTTACCGGAATCGTTAAACATGGACGACAGAAAATATAAAATGACTGCACTACCCTTAAACTCAAACACTCGACCAATCTATCCCTCATTTTAAGTTTTAACTCAAAATATTTGACCTCTCTCTCTCTCTCCTTCTTCCAAACCCCGATGAGAGCCACCTAATGTTTTTGTTTGAATCTGAGTGGAGAACGAACACCATTGGCTGCGTGGGTTATTGCTGCAACTCCCAGCGGTGCGACGACATTTTTGTCTAGGAGAACTCAGTCTAAACCTAAGTGGAGAATGAATACCATCGGGTGTGTGGGTTACCGCGAACAGGATTCCTCTTTTGGTTTTGCTTACACCAAGAATCTCTGATAACTCTTACATGGGAATCTATGATTTCGGCAAGTTTGAGTAATTTATCAATCGGTTATCGAGGATCTCCGATAACTCTTACATGGGGATTCGTTTTGGTTGCTTCTTGTTTCTACTCCCTCTATTGGTGGTAGAATGGAGGAAGTGAAAGAGGAGGGGAGAAAGAAAGAGAGAGATAGTGTTTGAAAATGGAGCAGAGTTGTGGTGTTGGGAACAATGGAAGGAGAAGTACCAAACCCGTCGTTGCAAGTTGTAGTGGCGATCATAGAATGGAGGAAGCGGAAGAGGAGGGAAGAGAGAAAGAGAGAGAAGGAGAGAGAGAGAGAGAGAGAGAGAGAGAGAGAGAGAGAGAGATAATGTCTAAAAATTGCATGGAGTAGTGGTGTTGGAAGCAGTGGAAGGAGAAGTACCAAATCCGTTGCTGCAACTTGCAGTAGTAGTGGTAGAATGGAGGAAGTGAAAGAGGAGGAGAGAGAGAGAAAGAGAGAAAAGGAGAGAGATAATGTCTAAAAACGATACAGAGCGGGTGGTGTTGGAAGTGGTGGAAGGAGAAGTACCAAATCCGCCATTGCAACTTGCAGTGATGGTAATGGAGGAAGTGAAAGAGGAGGGGAGAGAGAAAGAGAGACAAGGAGAGAGAGAGAGAGAGAGAGAGATGACTTGTTTGCCCTCTGTCGAAGATGACTCGTCTTCGACACTCGCTTGCTCTCTGTCGAAGATGACTCGTCTTGCCCCTGTTCCCCCCTCCCCTTGAAGAAATTTTCTCCCGATGAGGCATGGATTTAGTGCCAGAAAAGTGCTAGACAGCAAATCAAGTTCGACTTTGTCTTTCTTGTATCCAATGTCTTTCTTGTATCCGAGTAAGACCTATCATCCTGTTGCCGGGGAGAACACTACCACTGTTGGAGTTGTAGCGACAACTATAGATGAGAAAAATGAGAAAACTGAGAGCGGGAGAGGAGATTGTAGAAAATTAAAGACTTAAAAAAATAAAAAGAAGAGAATGGAAATAGGCCAAAACAAATATTACTAGGAACTCAATCGTTCTCGCCGTCAACCATCAAAATCCAAATTTGCTCCTCCAGTCTAAGGAAGGTTTTGCTGGTCAGAAGAAGGGGACGAGGGAGGATTGGATTTCAAAAGAATTTTAAATGTTACATGGTCTCACACGTATTCAGGTTTTGACAGAATATTAAAGGATGTTAACGATAAGGGTAGAGTTAGTCAATTGTTAGAAACAATAGTAGGGTAGCGTCGGTCAATTTTCAAACAGTAAGGGTATACTTAGTCAATTAGCTAAACCATAAGGGTAGTTTAAGAAATCTACCCTTAAAACATTAATCGAAACTACTCAAATTGGTTTGTTTTCACAAATGGTTGGTTAGTTTTGACCGACCAACTCTCTGACTTGACTAGATCAGTTTTTTTGGGCAAACAATCTACACTCGAACTGAACCGTCTAGAGAACAATCCTAATTTTAGATAAATTGATTGTTTAATCTCTAACAAATAACAATAGTTTAATCTCTAATAATTATTGAAACTTTTTACTAAAAATATGATAAATAACAAATAAAACATTAATACCTCTAAGTTATTTAATCTACTTTCATAATTTCAATAATATTTAATTTTTTTCAATTATTTATATTTTATATTCTTATTATTGTATATTATTAAATCTCTTATAAATAATTTCATGTCTTTCAAAAATTTTTAAAGTTACTACATAATTTCAATATTTAATCTATTTTTTCGTTTCTAAATAATGTTTAAAATATGATTTAGTATTAATTTTTTTATATTTAAAACACTTAGAATTTAGTTATTCATAATAGCATTTAGTTACTTTTTAAATTATTTATATTTTATATTATTATTACCAATTATTATTAAATATATTATAACTTTTTTTGTGTTTTTGATCAGCTCTTCAAGTATTTAATCTATTTTTTGTATTTCAAATGATATATAAAATAATATTTAGTTATTAAATTTTTGATATTTAAAGTATTTAGAAATTAGTTATTTACAATATTATTTAATTATTTGAATAATACTATTATTTAAATTTAAACTATTAATTATTTATTAAATTTTATAATTCGTAAAATAATAATTTATACTATTATTACATAATTTAGTTATTTATTTTGTATAATATAAAATTATTATTAATTCAGATATTCTGAAATCTATTATAATTATTCTTCTACTCTTAATAAATTTTTAAAATTTATTACATAATTTTGTTATTTTAACTATTTAAAATTTAGTTATGTTAAATATTTGAATAATATGTAAAAGTTAATTTTTGTTTGTTATTTAAGTTTTATTTATTTTAAATTTATTATGTAATATTAAATATTTTGTGGTGCAATCATTTCAATATTTTCAATATTTTGTTATATAAAATATTTATTTATTGAAATATTTAAATGGTATATTATTTTCTATTTTTAACTTTTATTATGTAAATAATATTTAAATAATTTTTACTTATATTTTTAGAATATTATTTAGTTATTATATTGAATCATCCATAAAATTATAATTTATGTTGTTATTACATAATTTCATTTTGATTTTCGTAAAAATATAAAATTATTAATAATATGTATATTATTAAATGTATTATAATTATTTTTTGTGTTTTAATAAATATTTAAAATTTATTACATAATTTTGCCATAATATTTAAATAATTGTTATATTTTTTAATTAAATTTTTCTTTAGATAGATATAGATGAAAAGTGGGGAAGAGGATAAATATGAATTATAGATAATTTAGGAGAAATAGGAATGAAAGATAGGTAGGTATAATTTAGGAGAAAGTGGGGGATAGTTAGTTTTCTAATAAAAAGGAGAGGTAAAAGGGAGATAAATCATGTTGAGGTGGCAACTGCATGGGCTTCTAAAGGCAATTTTGAACCTCCTCTAGAATTGCTCCATTGAGGTAATGGAGGAAGGAGAGGTCATCTGCGTGGAATGTTCTACTTTGGTATATACTAGTGGGGACCCGTGTTTTGCACGAACTTTGTTAAAGGAGCCTAAGGCAAAAGGAGTTAGGGGGTGCAACTTGAGTAGGCCTAACCCTGAGCCCAACCCAACTCAACCAAAGATTTTGTATGGGTTGGGCTTGAGTTTTTGAACTTCAAGTTGGGCTTAGGCCAAAAAACTCAAGCCAAACTTAAATTCAGATTAGGCTTGGGTTGAGGCCTTAGGTAGCCCGAGCCCGATTCAATCAATTTGAGCACACCCAAAAACTTATGATACGCATATCTACATATTATCAATATATTCTACCTAGAAATTGGGCTTTGAAGCTCAACATGTCCAATCCCAAGCCCAACCCAAGATGTTGGATTAAACCTCAAGTTAGGGCTAGGTTGGTAAAGAAAAACTACTGGAAATTTTCAATAATTAATGATAATGTACTAATATATAACAAAAATAGAATGAAAATAATTACTTATAATTTACTAATCTAGGCCTAAGTTTACCCACCCAAAGTTAAGCCCGAGTTTACCAACTCAATCCCAACTCGAGATTAACATAACATTTTGGGCTAGATTTGGGCTTAGGCATACTGAACTTTATAGCCCATTTTCTAGGTATAACATATTGACAATATGTAAATATGTATATCATAAAATGTTGGCATGGGCTCTAGTTGGGTTGGGTTAAGCTCAAATTACTCGAGGCCTTAACCCAAACACAACCTAAGTTTATGTTAGCCTTAAGTTTTTTGGCCTAAACCTAGCTTGAAGTTCAAAAACTCAAGCCTACATTGTGCAAAAGATTGGGTTCAGCTGGGTCAGGCTTGACTTAGACCAACCCAACCCTAGGCACACCCCTAGCTCAATTTTCCTCAAATTATTTTAAAAAAACCCGTGCATCGCAGGTCCCACTAATAATTAATAGCACTAGTTTTAATTTATAGTTATTAATAGTGATATTAATTACTAAAATGGTAATATTTTATCATACTTTTTAATTATTCACAAAAGTAGTTAATTTTTTTAATTTTATAATTAATATTTAAAAATAATAATAATAATTTTATGATTACAGTTAATAATTCTTAATTATGAATTAATAAATTTTATAATTCTTGATTTATAAAAACTATTCCTGTTATTAACAGTAATAATAGTTAATTTAATAATCAATTTTAATTATTCATAAAACATATTTTATATTTTAATATTAATAAAATAATTAAATATTATGGGAAAGTAATTAATATCACTAATATTAATTACTAAAAGCAGTACTAAATTTTGGTAATTTGTAATAAATCATGGATATAAATAATAGATTTTAACTAAATTTTGGTATTTTTTAATCCTAAGAATAATTAATTAATTTTGGTAAATTATTAGTAAAATATCAACAATATTAGTAATTTATCCAAAAATATTAATATAATGAAAATTATTAATTATTAAGAATAGTAATATTCTTTATGAATTTTCAATTAATCATGAAAATGATTAATTTATTTTGGTATGAGTTATAATAAAATAAAGGAAAAATTCCTGAATAGTACCCTGAACTTTGGAGTTATGTCAAGTCATTCCCTAAACATCAAGACATGTCTCTACTAATACCCTAAACTTTCAAATTGTCCCCAATAGTCCCTACTATTAGTTGATCATTAGTCAACACCATCAAATGACATCAAGTGCACATTAAATAATTTTAAAATGGCAAAACTACCCTTTATGATATTTTTGATTATTTTATCCTTTTCGTTTGAGTGTTGAAAGAAGGAAAGGGGAAGAAAGGTTATGAAATTGGATACTGATCAACTATTGAAGCTATCGCTCCCCTTTTCAAGCTCCCTCATTCAACGATCAACTATAATTAGACAATCACATGTCTGGTTTCATAACTCTTCTTCCCCTTTCCTTCTTTTAACACAAATGAAATGGGTAAAATGGTCAAAAAAATCATAAAGGGTAATTTTACCATTTTGAAATTATTTAATGTGCACCATGATGTCATATGACGGTGTTGACTGATAGTCAACTAATGATAAGGACCTATTAGACACAATTTGAAAGTTCTAGGTACTAAAAAGATAGGTAAAGGTAAAAAAATATTAAATAATGGATTGTTTATTAATTTTTGGTAGATTATTAAATTATTTAATATTTGTTAAATAATGGATTGTTTCTGAAATAATTATTTCATAATTTATGATAGAATATTTTCTAGAAATTTTTAATAATTTTCATATCTAATGGATTATTTAACATTATATTGTTATTTAAGAATAGATTATTTAACACTAATGGGAGATGCCATGAATATATAGGAAACATTGAATTCCTCTTATTCCCCTCTTTTTGAAATCATGTCTATAGACACAAATATTGTTTGATTTGGAAAACCAAATCTTAATAAATTATGGTCCTATTTTTATGGAAAAATGGTGAGAATAGAGGGGAATTAGAAATATAAGTAAATGAGAGGATAAAACATATATTGAGCTAATTAAGGAGAGAAGTTAAATTGTTATAGAAAGTGAGAGACAATGAGTTGTGGGGGGAGAGAGAACCCAATGGAAAGGGAGGGAAATGAAGAGAGAGGGTGCTGAGATGGCAAATTGAGAGTGGTGGGAGGGGGAGGGGGAGGGGGAGAGGGGAGAGGAGAGAGAATCAAGGAGATTGCAGGGTTAGAATAATAAAGCAAGGTATATATCTATATATATGTGTGTTGATAGATAGATAGATCTGATGCCTCCAACATATCCTCAGACGATATAATGGGATTGTAGAGTTGGAATTGAACTTAAACTTGTGGTAGTTAAGTTAAAATTAATTATAGAGTTCAGGTTAATTGGTTGTGGGACCTAGCTATATGAACCAACCACCAAAGCAAAGTCTCAACCTTCGCCATTACTTGTTACCAAACTCTTTCTTTGTTGAGATAGAAGTCACAATTACCAGAAAAAAAAAATCAGAAAATAGCCAAACAATCAGTGTTGGCATTAATGGTGGAAACACATAAAATTACAATAACAAGTCAAAAAAAAAATAATGTTATACACATATCCCAATAACCAAATCAAATAGAATAACATGCTCAAAAAATCTTCCTAAAGAAATAAGTATTCTCCATAAAAAAGAAAGAGAACCACTCCGTGTACAATAAATAATCACTATTGCTACAATTATAAAATATCTTTCGTTACAAACCAACTGTTTTATCGCCATCACTTGAAATGAGGACTTTTTTGGTAGAAACTATAAATGAGGTTATACTTTTAAAATTGAAGCCCAAGTTTTTGTGTCATATATAATGATAGATGTTAAGTACTATTATTTTACATTTCTAATTTACAAATATCATATTATAATTATATTTATCATAATAATAATAATAATAATAATAATAATAATAATAATAATAATAATAATAATGATGATGATGATGATGATACAATAGTATAATCCGTATTATGACACTTTAGTTATACATGTGACAGGACCTCACTTGAATGCATCTCAATAAATCAGTTTATAGAGCCCAAACAAACTCCGACCTTGCTTAAACGCACATTGACAGGTCAGCCTACAAACCCGGAGCACATGACTACTAGACCTGTTCATGGGTCGGGTAGCCCGACGGCCCAACTCGGCCTGGCCTGCACCCCGGTCGGGCTTGGACATATAGTTAGGCCTATGGGCCTGACCTCGGGCCCAAAACACCAAGCTCGATTGTGTTTCAGGCTGGGCTTGGAATTTGTCAAAAAAGCCTGGCCCGACTTGATTAATCTATATAATATTTATTATAATATACATATATATTAATAATTTAATATATATATATATATATAATTTTTATTTTTTTTCTTTATACTCTCTCTCTCTCTCTATTTAGCCGCTTCAGCAATAGCAGCGGCATAAACTTTAGATTTTGGGCTCGGGCCCAGGCCTGGGCTTCAGGCTTTTTATGAGGGTTGGGCTTGGGCCCAAGTTGTAGGCCCTATGGTCAAACTGAGCTCGGGCCTTAAAAAAATCTATTAATTAAGAATGAAACCCCGGTTTGCCCGACCTATGAATAGGTCTAGTGACTACTTCGGCTTCCCTACACTCCCGACCTATGTAACCAACCTCGAAAACCCGCAATCTAAGGGACCTTTCCTACTTCAACATGTCTCCGCACCCTATGTAGCATGTTTCTTCTTATTCATTCAAACTAGTTAGCACCCCCAAGATGTACGCAGATACAATTTCCACCTTATAGTGATAAGCCTGGTTTCCTCCACTTCGCAGAGAATCAGATAAGGGCAATCGTGTTGTCATGTGAGTGAATTGTATAAGCAACAGACAAATGAGCATCAACATCCCAAACGTGTCTGTCGAACACACTACAATTGAACCTCAAGGTTTATATAAGGATGACTATGAAACCAGAGCTTGGCTGGTTGATCCTTTTTTTTCTGTCTTATTCATTGAGAAAACTCAAATATATATACATGGCTACAACCATCAGTCTCCTAAGTTTATGGCAACTAGATCTCCTAAGTTTATGGCGACTATAGCATATCTTTCCTATCTGAACTATACAAGAAAGGAGATATACACGGGAAAGGAGATAAGAATCAGCATAATCATAACATACTCCTAACACCCCCCCCCCCCTCAAGTTTGAGCATGCAGATTGTGAATGCCCAACTTGCGGAGAAAGTACTCAAATTCTCTGCGACCCAATGCCTTTGTAAAAATGTCAGCCAGCTGAACGGTAGTCAACACATAAGCAGGACGAATGCAACCATTTTGAATCTCATTACGTACAAAATGGCAATCAACTTCAATATGTTTCGTACACTCATGAAACACTGGGTTTGCTGCAATATGCAAGGCTGCCTGACTATCACAATATAATCGCATTGGGTTTGGATGCGTAACTCCAAGAGCCAATAACAATCCTTTTAGCCATTTTAATTCACACATGGCAGTGGCCATAGCACGATACTCTGCTTCTGCTGAAGAACAAGCCATAGTGTGTTGTTTCTTAGTTTTCCAGGAAATAGGTGAGTTCCCAAGCAGAATAAACCATACAGACAGAGAATGTCGGGACAAAGGACAGCTTGCCCAGTCTGAATCACACCATGCATATAACTGCAAGTCACAGTCTGAATGTAAGAGAATTCCTTGACCAGGATTTCCTTTCAAGTAACGCACCACTCGCAATGCGGCCTCCTAATGTCTTTCCTGTGGTTGCTGCATAAATTGTGACAGAACATGCACACAATAAGACAACTCTGGACGAGTTGCTGAGAGATAAATAAGCCTGCCCACCAAGCGCCTGTATCGCTCAGGATTAGATAAGAGAGGCCCATCTGTCAAGGCTAGATTGTGATTCTGCTCCAGAGGAAAAGGAGCAGGTTTTGCACCAAGTAGTCCAACTTCAGAGATAATATCCAAAGCATATTTACGTTGAGAGAGAAAAATTCATGTTGAGTTTTGGACAACTTCAATGCCCAAAAAATATTTCAATGGTCCCAAGTCTTTCATATGAAAGCAGTCACTCAAATATTTCTTGAAGACTTGAATTGCCATACGATCATTACCTGACACGACAATGTCGTCTACATATACGAGAACAAGCACATGCACCTTGTCTCGACGAAAGGTGAAGAGGGAGTAATCTGAACATGATTGCTAAAATCCATATGTCTTCAAGGCTACGGCTAATTTAGCAAACCAACATCTCGGTGCTTGTTTCAAGCCATTACAGAGATTTTAGCAACCGACACACCATACCTAGTTTATCTGACTAAAAACTAGGAGGCATTCGCATGTAGACTTCCTCATGAAGGTCACCATGCAAGAATGCGTTATGCACGTCCATTTGATGAAGCTCCCAATTTCTAGCTGTTGCGACTACAAGAAAGGTGCGGACAATAACCATTTTTGCAATTGGGGCAAATGTTTCATTATAATCAATTCCCTCAACCTGCTTGTTCCCAAAAATCATGAGACGGGCTTTGTATCTTTCCATTGTTCCATCAGCATTATACTTGATCTGATACACCCATTTGCATCCTATGGCTCATTTTCCGAATGGCAAAGGCTCCACATTCCATGTTTGATTATTTTCAAGTGCCTGTATATTTCTTTCTGCATTGCATCTCTTAATTTTTCATCCTTTACGGCCTCAGTAAAAGAAGTAGGTTCAACTCCTACAGTAATAGCTGCCAAGAAAGCACGATGTCGACAAGAAAAATTGTTACAGTTCACATAGTTATGTATGGGATAAGGACTACCTGTAGAATGTGATTGGCCGATTGAGCTCGGAGAGGGACTCAATCGTTGTGCAGTGTGAAGCACATAATCTCTCAACCTTGTGGACTGTTGTTTCTGTCGATGCCCATGCCCCAAATGAAATTCAGATTGTTGTTGTTGCTCAATATCGCCACCCCCCTTATGTCAAGACTGTCTTCGCTTGCATTTTCTGTGGTGGCGTCAGAATGATGCATGAGTTCACCAGCATTTGCATTCGGGTCTACGCGGGTTCCTTCTTCTACACGGATTCCTTCTTCAGCAAATTCACCTCGCTGGTCAATCTCCATCTCGCCATTTGCTTGTCCAGGTAAATAAGTGGATAGCACCAACACCTCATCTGTCCCACCTATTCCATAATTAAATTGGCCTTGTGCTTTGTTTGGCTGTGCATCCTCCTTACGTGCATAAGGGAATTCATGCTCTAAAAAAGTGACATCTCTTGATGCAAATAACATGCCAGACTCTAAATCATACAAGCTCCATCATTTCTTTCCAAAAGGATACCCAACAAAAACACACCATCTGCTTCGACTGACAAATTTATCCCCTCCATGTCCTTGATTGTGCGCATATGCTAAGCAACCAAAAACTTGCATATTATCATAAGAAGGAGGTCGCCCAAATAAAACTTCATAGGAAATCTTTCCCTTCAACAGAATGGACGGTGTCTGATTAATCAAATAACATGCGGTCAAGACTCATTCCCCCAAAAAATCAATAGGCAAACTAGTTCGAAAGCGCAAGGCTCGGGCAACATTGAGTATGTGGCGATACTTGCATTCAACCCTCCCGTTTTGTTGAGAGGTCCCGACACAAGTGGTTTGATGAATAATACAATTTTTAGCAAAATAACTAGCCAAGCAGACAAACTCAGTCTCATTATCAGTACAAATCACCTTTGAACCATAGCAAAAAAATTTCGAAGAACTCGTCCCACTTCCGTCTTATTGACCAGAAGATAAATCCAAACGCCTCTAGAAAAGTCGTCTACTATGGTCTAGAAATAATGAGCACCACAAGAAGTTGCAGTTCTATAAGGACCCCATAAATCACAATGAATTAGCTCAAAAATATCGGATGCTTTATTATCACTAGAAACAAACTCTTCTCGACATTGTTTAGCTCGGAAGTATGCATCACAACCCTTAATACTGTCATCATTATTATTCTTAGTACTAATAAAATGTAGCAACTTAACAATTCTATGAGAAGGATGCCCCAACCTTTGATGCCAAATATCACATGTCCTGTTCTTTGTAGCTTTCATTTCTCTTGCTGATGCAATGCTCTGGAAATAATAGTCCCTCTTGCTGCTCACCCGCTCCAATCAGCATCCTCGTAGTGCGGTCCTGTATCACACAGAATTTATTAGTGAACTGAACAATACAACTCAACTCCTCAATCAATTGCGATACAGAAATTAAATTGCAATTCAAATTAGGCACATATAAAACATTAGTCAGTTTGAGATGATTGTCCAGTGCAACTGTGCCTTCTTTCTCTGCTATTGTCGCTTTCCCATCTGGTAGCCCGACAGAGCATGGAATGACATTTTTTATGTTTCTCATCGACTCGAGGCTTCCTGTCATATGATGAGAGGCCCCTGTGTCTATTATCCACTCTGACAATTTTTGCTTACCACTTAGTCGTTGATTCCCCTCTTTCTATGTGTTCAAAAGGTTGAGTAACATGGTCCTCACTACTTAGTCCATTTAACCCAGTCTTGGCTGCATCAATTGATTCTCCTTGAGACGCATTGCCTTGCGTAGAGACTTTGGCTGTATTGGCCCTGACTTGGCCGCCATGACCTTTTTCTCTGTTTTCATCCATACCGACTACTGTGTCTAAAAACCTACAATCGACGGCATAATCGCCACAAAAGATAGAGAATCGATCTCCGAATCTCCCTAAAACCTGTCGCAGAACTTTGACTTACCAGAAACCTGTTAAAAATTAGAACATTATGATCAAGAATGAACCCTCGAGTTCTCTGCTTATTACTCGCACTCTCCGGAGTATAACAAGAAGAATCGTCCAAGAGAAAGAAGACCCCAACCTTGAGCCCTTGTTAGGATGGTTGCCTCCGCCTCTGCTGGATGTCCAAAAATAGAAGGCGATCAACAGTTTCAGCCGAACGGAACTCAGAATGAAACCTCTGTAGAAGAAGAAGACGACCAAAGAACTCTACAGAGTTCTTGTCTGATCGGCCTAGACTTAATCGATGCTGCAGGCGGGGTTCGGCTAGATCTTGGTTGAGTTTTACTTGACTTGAAGAGAGAAATGCCTCAGGTGATGGCTACCACTTGGCTCTGCATAATCGGCGAAGTGGACTGATCACTGCAACACTAGAACCAAACTTGAACCGAACTTTTAAGGACGAAATGTGTTTCGCTGGGTGTCTGCGGAGTGACAAGATAGCTGTATTGATCTTGAGCCATTGAAGAATTAAAGGAAAGAAGAATTTGAGGTACCTTGTCGCTTCTTTCCAATTAGCGAATTTCGATTCTTTGTCTCAATGAGAGGTCTGCGAAACCTTGGCACCCTCAGCAACAACTTGACCGGCATGTTGGACAACGAAGTCGGCTTAGCCTCTGACGGTACATGTAAGCTTATTCTTGTCGCCGGCCTTGACAACTTTGCTCACTGCGGGTTCAATTTTTCCATCGAACCATGAGAAGAGAATCCACCGAACGCACGACCGCCCAAACCCATCTGGACCTACACACCATTCGTCTGTATATTGCTAATTAGCCCTGGGTTAATTGTCGAACTGAATCTGGAGTGCAAAGTCTGTCATTTGCTAGCGCCGAGCAACGTCGCTGCCGCCACTGATCTCCAGAGGTCTTGGAACACAGACCTCTCGCTCCCGTTTCTGGCTCTGATACCATGTGAAACCAGAGCTTGGCTGGTTGATCATTTTTTTTCTGTCTTATTCATTGAGAAAACTCAATATATATACATGGCTACAACCATCAGTCTCCTAAGTTTATGGCAACTAGATCTCCTAAGTTTATGGCGACTACAACATATCTTTCCTATCTGAACTATACATGAAAGGAGGTAGACACGGGAAAGGAGATAAGAATCAGCATAATCCTAACATACTATTGCTCTGACCCTTCATCCTCAGAAGGTATGTTCACATGCTATTGCTCTGATTTTCCGCTCGATTGTTCTCTATCACCTCGTCAACTCGGTGCTCGATTGTTCTCTATCACCTCGTCAACTCGGTACTCACTTAACTATGAGAGTTCCTTGCCCGGGTCATCCCGTAGGCCCTCTGACATAATCTGTCTTGTAGATTCAATTGCCGACCTCACTCACCAAGATCCGAGCTGTCATTTGGCTCATTGCTAGCAGGGACTCTGTGCGTCTCAACCATCAATGATTATTATTATTATTGTGACAACCACCACGTGCAATGCACGTACACAATCACTAGTAATTACATAAAGAAATGAATAGAAAGTTTCTTTCAAGAGGGAAGAACAAAAGATAGATATCAGCAACCAACCGAGTGGTGGCTCGTAACTGGGTAAGCCCCAGACGCAATGCAGTTGCAGTTTTGAATCCTGCTACTAATGGCTCTAAATTCATCTATGAGAAGAGTGTAATGTTGCTAGATAAAATTTGAGGCACTATGGCCTGGCATGAAAGGCGAGTAATCAATACCAACATAATTTTTAGGGGAAACGATTCTAAACTCAAGATTGGTGGCTTTGACAATGTAGGCGGGATAGATGAGAGATATAGAGAAGAACCAAAGAGAGAAAGATGGAACGGTTTCCAACTAACTATGTAAGAAGACAAATAGTTGCTCTTGCGAGAGTAGGACTGTAGGAAATCGATACCTGCTTATGTTTTTGGTAATAGTATTTTATGTCTCCAACGAATTATAATCCAAACCGTTGATTGTTGATATCAACAGTCCAAATGTAATCTTAAATGTTATTATTATTTATTAAACCAAAAATAAAATAGTTATTAGTGTTTTTAACCCATCATTGACTCAATTGGTCAAACCGTTTAACTCGCCATTTAGTTTGAATTAACCTAAATGTTGGGAACTCTTCAAAAACCATTCACTTGATAAAAAAACACTGACTTGAGCAATTGAACCATGGATCCGACCAATGTCACAAGTTGCAAATTATAATCCATTAACTTTGTACTTAGTTGTTCATTGGGGTGATTCTTTTTTATTTTCGATAATTTTTTATGATTTATGCATTTCAAGGCACCTTGGCCCACTATTTTTGCTAATAAATGCTGGCCTCAAATTTTAAATTTTAATATTAAAAAAAAATTAAATTTAAAACACACATACATATACAAATAATTGAAAATTTATCTGATAAATGTTTATACATACATACATATATGCATACATACATACGGTTCATTGCCTGGGATGAATTTTGATTAGCATTGCCAAATACGGTAGAGTCTACATTGTCAGTTTAAATCCCAGCCTTTTGAGAAGGCATGGGTTCAAAGGGGCAGGCTCCCCACATGGTGTATGCCAGTAGGCTCCATGTGTCTCCTGCTATCTTAACCCCACTAAACCATTGACCAAGGTCTAGTGTACAAGTACCTTACCCCCATAAAGGGGCTAAAACCGCATAAGTTTCTTAGAGATAATAAAACCACTCCTAATTGCCTGTTTGAGACTGAAAATTTAATTAAGCTGGTTCAGCTGCTTTGAGCACTCCCGACAAACTTACATAAAGAGGTTATTGTGCTAGCGGACTGCCCGAACGCTTACTATAGCTGATCTGGATTTTTCATCAAACATAGATTAAAGGCTGTCCATGTAGAATCCACCTTAGGTGATTGAGTCTGGATCTGCTCTTTACACAATGCACCTCATACCGACCTTACAGGCATATCTCACCATGTATTGGAAACACCTCCTGTACTTATGTGTAACATTTTATCTTTGTTAAAAACCCAATAATACCCTTATTTAATTTGACCTTAAATTAGGAGATAAAAAAATACCCATTATTTTTGGGCTTTAGTCTGCTCCTACCATGATTGGACAAAAGTGTCTAATCAACTCTTGATTTTTATATTTAAATCCTAAAATTTAAACCCTAACACTAAATCTTAAACCTGGAGCTTTAAAACCTAAGTTCTAAATCCCTAAACTCTTAAACCCCTAAAATTTGTGTAAAATGCATTTGGTCAGAGTAGGAGTCAATATTTTCTCACTATGCTTTACTTTTAAAATAAGGTTTTACCAAATTTTTGTTCTCTTCAGGTACCAATCTGTTTTCTTCTTTAAGTCAAAGGAAAATGAGTGTGCCAACCACCACATTTAAACCATGCATAACAATAAATTCTACTGTTGCAAATATATTTTAGGGTTTAAAAACTCTATTAGGAGGTTAGTGGTAAATAATGATCTCTCTCAGGGAATTTTTTATTTAATTCAAGTTAATTTCTATGATACCTGAAAAATTTTATGCAAATAGATATCACATTAATTTGAATGAATACCAAAACTAAAATCCCATAAGGGTGCACTCCTTTGAAAGGGGACATTTAAAGATTAAGTATGAAGCCAAAGGGTGAAACATTAAGGGAGGTTTAAATATCCAGAAAAAAAAAAAAAAGACTTGGCATAATTGGAATCATCAGTCTGCTAATTATTCTTTAGATTTTGCAGTTTAGGGACTCATGATAGATTTTTTGAAATTCGAATTTCAGTCCCACTTTAGGCTCGCAAATTGTATTGTTTCCTAATTCAGGTTAAAAAGTTAGTCTAATAGCAATCAAATTTAATTTTAGTTTATTAATTCAAATAAAAATGAAACCTAATTCAATGGATCATATATAGTTACAAATTAAACCTGATTCAGTGGTCATTCATTAGTCCATGACTGAAGCGGGAACATCACTAAAATCCAAATTTGCTCCAATCATTCAAACACAAGATCAAAGATCGTTTTGGATACGTATGGATACGAACAAAAAATTAAGATGTGCATGGAAATGCTATAAATACTCTAATAAATCATAAATAAATATCAATATCACTAAATATACGACATAAATGAGCTATTTATGCATAAAAATATCACATTTTAGTGGGTTTTATGAAAAACAAATATATTATAATCAATAAACGAGAAGTCGGGAACAGAAACATACTATCTAGTTATGGACATAAAAGATCAAGTAGTTATTTTGCATGTTTTATTCTAATTTTCTAAAAACTAAATAATTATTTATTTTTATTCAAATAATTATTTTGCATGTTTTATTCTAAAAATTAAATTAAAATTAAGAAAAGTAAATATGTAACAAAAGATTGAATGGATTTATGGACATAATAGATGAAATAATTATTTTTCATATTTTATTCTAAAAGTAAACTAAAATTAAAAAAAATAAATATCAATGATTCAATGTTTTAAAACACAAAGGTGTTCCACTACCTAGAGGCGTGAAGCATAGTTCAGAACACAAGAGGCGTAAGCTTCCTTAAGAGGAGGAAGGAGGAAGGAGGAAGGAGGAAGGAGGAAGGGGGGGTTTTATTTTTTTCTTTATCTTTAATAAAAACATTTTATATTAAAAAAATAAAAATGCATAACATTTGTTAAAAGGGGATGTTGTCGAAGCGAAGCAGAGCAAGACCCCCCTAACTCTAAAAAATAAAATTGGGCTACATCGAAAAGGGGGACAGGGGGTCTGGGGGGCGAATCCCCCCAGTCGAAGGGGCAGGGGGCAAACTACTTTCTTTCCCCTTATCTTTTCTAACATTGGCTGAAAATGTAAAAAAAAAATTGAAAAAACATATTTATTTTCACTCCTTTTTACACAACCTTGAAAAATTTATTGAATCTTGGCATCTTACAAATTTATAAATGTTTTTGGCAAATTTTTACAATATTTGAGTCTTTAAAAAGGTTAAAAGGCTTTTTGGAGGGTTTGGAAAAGAAAGAGGGCTTCTGAAATGGGTTTAGAAGCCCTCTTTCGAAATCACTTCTATTTGTGTTTTAACAACAGTAAAATCATTGTGTATCGGTCGATACACTACCGTATCGGTTGCGTATCGGCCAATACATGACCGAAACTCATCGATACGATGTCGATACACCTTCGGCACGACGAAAAGGAACGGTACGATTGATTTCAAACCGTTCCCCATGTCGAAAGCCTTAAGATATGGTACGTATCGACTAATACGGGCTGATACGTGATGGAATTTTGAACCTTGGATCCATCCATGGATTATCCAACATGCTTCTTTTTTCATTTTGTTGGGTAAGGGTGCAAGTTGGGGCTGGGTTAGGTCGGGCTAAGGCCACAGCCCGGTCCTAACCCAAGTTGAAACCCCGACCCTACTTCTAACCCAATTGGCCAATTCTTGAATTTATTTTTTTCTTTAAAAAATACTTGTGCATGTGACAATTTTTTATAATGATAATGATGATGATGATGATAGTAAATAGTGTTTTAAAATTTTTTTACAATTTTTTTATATTGTTATGTCTATAAAAATTATTCTTATTTGTCATACTTATTTTTTTAATATAGTGAACATACGGTATTAGAGATGTGCTAAAATGTTTTCTCCATATTTTTGTATTTTTATACTTTTATGTTATTATTATTATTATTATTATTATTTAATTATAACATCTAGGGTTGACATATTTGAGACAAAATGTTGAATTGTTGACTTACCACCAAATAGAAAAACAACTCTATGAATGGGTATTAATACCTTAAATATAAGACTTAATGAGAGGGATTTAAATGAAAAGAAAAATTATTGTTCAAATTACATTTATGTCCTTACAATTAGAGAGGGACCAGAAATTGAGTATTTTAGCCAAACAAAAGTTATGCATTATCATTCACACTTTTAATAATAGTATATGTTCCCACTTAGACTTTGGACTAGGTAATTAAGGTTAGCTTCAGCATTTGTATATGGAAGGATGAAGTTATGATGCTTTAGGAGTATTGTGAATTTGCTTTACAATGCAGGTCTTAAATACAGATAAAGCAAGGTTGCGCTAAGTTGGCAACCAACACTAAAGCTTGCTAAACTCTCATGACATGGATCCTAACGTGGCAAAACAAGATTCATGTAGCTGATCCCATATAATTAGGATAAGGCTTGGATGATGATGATGATATGTATAGATGTATATACATACATACATACATACATGTTTATGTGATATTTATGTATGCAAATATGAAACACATATTGGGTTTGTGTTGGGCACTTGGGCTTGATTGATTAATACCTTAACCCTAGTCCAACTTGAACATAAGCCAAATTCATATTTTCCAACCCTAACTGTAACCCACAAGACTTTCAACCCAAACACTTCAACAAAGTTGCACCCTAGACATGGGTAAACATGACTACATGGCACTTAGGTATTTGTTGGTTTGAAGTCTAATGCTTGAAAAAGTAGGGGTGTAAGTTAGTCGAACTAGGCTGGGTTTTAGCTCAACCTAGGCCTAGTGGTGTTCATTCAGCCAGTTCGGTTCAGAAATAGAACATAATTGATATTTCAGTTAGGTTATTTTCATGAACTAAATCGAACAA
The DNA here is from genome assembly GCF_055504915.1 of Nelumbo nucifera. NCBI lineage: Eukaryota > Viridiplantae > Streptophyta > Magnoliopsida > Proteales > Nelumbonaceae > Nelumbo > Nelumbo nucifera. The sequence goes on along the minus strand of NC_142656.1, from coordinate 53,675,956 downwards.
AATATAACATGGAATCAAACCAAGTTTCAATCAATTTAGTTCAATTTTAATTCGGTTAATTTGGTTAGCTAAAATATATAATTAAAATAATATTATATTTTATTATTATTATAAATATAATGTTAATATCAATATGAATATTTATAATTAAAATATGAATATATGTATTGTATTTTGGTTACTTCGATTTTCAATTCGGTTCAATTGTTTTTTTTTTCTCAAAATGAACTGAAATGAAAACCAAATTAACAAAATCAAAGTAGCTTATTCAGTTCAATTTTTGGTTTGATAACCGAATTCGAATGCCCCCTACCTAGGTTCAACCCTAAAAATTAAGCATAAGGTCTAAGTTCAAGGTCAAGCTTAAATTTTCCAACCCTGACTCAACCCACATTGAAATTTGATGCACTCTAATTGGGCTCAAGTCTGGACTGAGCACAGGTTAGTCAGTCAACCCAAACTAAAATTTGAAATGAATGTATATATGTAAGCACTTATATGATTTACCCAAAAATATGAGTATATGCATGTATGCATACAAATGTGTGTCTATATATGCAAAAATCTATAAGTACATAGTTGGAATGAGATCAAACTGGGTTTAGGCTATCTAAAGGCTAAGCCCAAACCTAACCCGAAAAAAATCCTAAACTTAAGCTAAGCCAGCTTGATCTAGGCTTAGGTTGTGCCTGCCCAGTTACACCTTTATAGAAATGTAAAAAGACTTTAAAAGAAAGTACTTTGAAAATTGATGCCTTTTATTATTTTATTTAATATTTGAATGTGAAATATTGTTCCATAATCAAAATTTTCCCTTGTAGTTGAAGTGTCCAAACCTGATTGACAAATAGGAGGAAGTAAAAGCACCTTGAAATGTTTTATGATGTAAAGGTAGCAAATCAATGGAGGGGCTTGAAAGGTAATAGGAATGTGAGAAGTGTAAGAGGAAGACTTAGGCGAGGTAGAGGAATCTCTGTAGCCTTATCTTAGATTTCCTATGTAAATGTGGAACCCATCCTTTTCTCCTCTTGCATCGAGTTAGTTCAGTTTGTAGTTGGGAGTTTTTAATCTAGAGGGTGTTTGGTTTCGTGGGTGCTTATTCAATAAACGTTGCCACATAGGTGTCACTTCAGCAGTTCCCCTTTCTTGCTCTTCCGTATATATTGGGAATGACAAAAGTAGACTTCGGTTTTTGTGCACGTCTACTGTTTAGGGAAGTTATTTTTTAAAGATTCCACAAATAATTAGGCATTTTTTCATTGTTATGCTGATATGGTGCCGAGTGGCGCCTAGTTGTTATAAACAATTGTAATTATTACCTTTCTCAGTTTTACAAGCAAATAAAGTACAAGCATTGAATGAAAAAAACATAAATGGAAGCAAACACATACCTAGTTAGGTTGCTTTTCTCTTTTGTGTGTGCTACTTGGTGTTTGTCTTTGTATAGGCTTGAAGAGGCCTCCAAAGGTCTCTTATGTCTTGGAGTTTGAGTTTGTAGAGGCTTATTGTGGCCCCCGTTGTATACAACTTGTATACTTTTGTTGTGCTTTTAATAAAATTTTTACCTTACATTCTAAAAAAAAGATAATATTGATTAGAATAACAAAAGTAAAAATGAAATAACAACATAATATTAAATTAAAATAATAGGAAAACAATAATTTAGTACTATTTTATTTTTAATATTATTCTATCAAAATAAATAATATTTAATAATAAAATAATAATTCCTAATATTATTATTATTAAAATCATAGCAATAATATTAAAATAATACTTTAATATTATTAATTATACAATTTGAAGAGTATAGTAAGAATGGGTTAATATTATAAATAACGAACAAAATGTGTGAAAAGCATTTTAGGGGCATGTTTGAAAATAAGAGATATTAAGGCTATGTTTGGTTTAAAGGAAAAAATAGGGAAATAGATACTATGTTTGGTTTGAAGGAAAAGGAAGGGAAATGTAGGGAAACTTACGTCTTTCCTTCTTTTCCTTACTTTTTCCTTCAAACCAAACACAACCAAAGAAAAAGGTAAAGGAACCTTCCCAAACCTTGTATGGATTTTCCTGCCTTTCCGTACTTTTTCCTTCAAACCAAACACAACCTAAAATAACAATCTAAGATCCCAAAAGTTTTGCTTTTTAACACATGAGACATTCAAAGCAGAATAAAAGAATAAAACCTTATAAGAATAGGGGCGGCTGACAATTAACTTTGATTAGATTTGCTTAACTTGCTATCACTGGATCCTGCTTCCTTCAACTTTAATATCATCCAAGATTTGCTTAAATTATTCCACCTCGGAATCGGATGTTGTCTGTGGAACATCAAGTCAGAATAATTTAGCATTTCTTATGTAAGCTTTTGTTAGAATGGTATCCTATTCTCCCCATGACTTTTACTTAATCCAGTTTACCTTCCCGATATTTATATTTTGTTGCTTTTATATGACAAAACTAACATGCAAATGTTTATATTTTAAAGTAGATTTTAGACAACTTTAGGCAGTGGAGGAGGCTGGCCATATTTATGTATATTTAATTAATAAACCATGCACAAAATTTGAGAAAACCTTTTTGTTTGGAGGTTTCTGGCTGTTGAATACTTCCAAACAAGTATACTATTCCAGGTCTAGAAGGTCTATGAAAATAAAATATTTTGGGAATAAAATGTAATTCCTCATTGGGGAGTTGTGACTTGTGATCTTTATTTGACTGGTTTTGGTACATGATCTTGGTTTGGAGGTTTCAACCTAGAGAGACAGGAGGGGTTTGCTAATGTGGTATATATTATATTATATATACGATGAGCTAATGGGTCCATCTATATATCCATTGTATTGGCCCACATCATCTGTCCAAGTGGCAAAAATAAGTGGGGCCATCTAAAGAAGCCTAATTGTAATTGGTCTCATAATGAGCCATCATCCTTCACCATTTTCAAAACTCTAGTTGCAAGCAGACATCAAATTTTATTGTTTTTTAATATATTATTTTGGGGGGAGGATTCACAGATGTGAATTACAGGTCATGATTTGACAAGAAACAGATTGTTTTTTTGTTGGAAAATAAGGATGTCACAAAAATAATAATTTTGAGACCCCATACACAATGATTTGGGCACATCCAATTTTTAATAAAAAAAGTGTTATCACACAACAAGAGGAAAATATCCTCTAGTCAGTCTTGGCGCAAAGTCGTCCTACGGGTAAGGTCAGGTCACAGGTCATAACCGGGTTACCTCTTTTCAAACCAGCATTTTCAAGCCAGTGTTGATTTGAGATGGTTGAACCATTCAAACTGTTCAAATCGGATGGTTAAGCCCGTATTTTTGATAAAAACAATTAACTTGGTTAAAAGGCTAGCTGACCTGGGTGATTGAAATTGTGTTGACCCATCCATAGAGATGGCAATTTTCTTTGTAAATCCGGGGTCTTTTCCCACCCCGTCCCAAATGGGGTGGGCTTTTCTCGATTTTAAATTGAGATGGGGAAAATATTTTTGCTCAAGGAACATGACAGGAATGAGATTTGCATATAATTCTTCTAACCTGTTCCAAATCCAATAATAAACTATTAAAATATTTGTAAGTTTAATATTAATTTTTAAAATACCCGACTTATTTTCAAATTTTAAAAAACCTAGGATCCATAATCACATATTTAAAGTACCTTCAATTTCCTATAGTTCTATTTCTAAAATATTCCTACATTTTTATGTATTTTTAGGTAATTTTCTCAAGGTGAAGAAATTTTAGGAATTTCCAATTTCCAACTAAAACAGGGTGTCTCAACCCAAACCTGCCTCGCCACCAGGGGCAGGGTAGGGATGGGGTAAGGGACTTTGAGGACGAGGTGGGGATGGAGAAGAGGTGCTTGGCCTTGAACCCGCCTTATCGCCATTCTTAGTTTCTTACCCATCTGACCAGTGAGTCAATCCTAACTTGAATATTTTATGATTAGGGTCTAGCATTTTGTTGATCCAACCTGAAACTTGACCCGGCCAGGAATGATCCGAAATTACATTTGCACAAATCGAACTCGATCCCGACCCGGCCGACTCAGTTGTCGGTTCTACCTGTATTATCATTTCGAACATGGTTTCACCATTGATAAAGTTGTTTGTAAAATGCTTGTCTGTGTAAAATGCGTGTGCCCAGATCACTTTCGTATAGCACAAGTAAAAGGAAGGAGAAAAATGCAGAAATAGAAAGTATAAAAGAGGGAATTCTATATTTTTCAAAGCTCTCACACACCAGGGGACTCCTTGCAATCAAGGCGGGCGTGTGAAGCCGAGGGACACACCCACGAGGAGGTGAGATTCATTTGACAAACCCTTTTTCCGTTGCGGTTAATCTGGTTATAGGGGCGACAAATTCAATGATAGATCATGGAATCAGAAGTCCAGCTCATTGTTTTCAAAGTTTTCTTTTCCATCTTGAAGAGATAGGTATTCATTTTCTGTTTTGTATACATTTTTATTCCGAAATTCAAATGGTTTGCTGCGTTTGATTCGGAGTTTGGGACTTGTGTTTTGTAAAAAAAAAAAAAAAAAAAAAAGAGATTGTATCTGGAAAAGGTGTTGTTTCTACATCTCTCTCCATCCCAGAACAACAAGCCAGCGTTGTTGGTCTGGATTTCAGATGGGTTTTTGGTGTTGGGATTTTTCTACTGTGCATTGTTTTTCCCCGAATTTCGTAATTTTTCCAAATGACACCTAATTTTCTAGAGCATGTTCTTGATGGCGGTGATATTTCAGGTGCATACAATGCCCTTATTTCTGCCGGATTTCTCCGTTTTCTCGAGCATATCGACTTGATGGAGTGATTCATTTCTTAAATTTCGATTAGCAATTTTTCATGATCTAACCGGGATAAACTTAGTACTGTGCTTCATCAATTTTTTTATGCTATTTATTTATTTTTGTTTCCTTCGGCAGTGTCATCGATTGCAAGAGTTGGGCCTCCTTGGTGAGGGCAAAGGGAGCTGAAAAAATCTGAGAAGGGGAGGGAATGGGATCAATGGACTTTGAAAGCAACAATTGGATCTGGGATGGGGTCGGCTACTACTCGCATCTTTTCGGAGGGATAATGCTCACGGCTGCTGTTCTTGGGATATCATCGAGCTATTTTGGTAAAATTGGCGTTCCTTCTTTGCCTTACCTTTGGCCACATATGGAGGTCTTCCATAAGAAGAAATACAGGAAGAAACCCATAAGAGTTTACATGGATGGTTGTTTCGATCTCATGCACTATGGTCACGCCAACGCGTTGAGGCAGGCGAAGGCTTTGGGGGACATATTGGTGGTAGGAGTTGTGAGTGATGAGGAGATCATAGCCAACAAGGGTCCTCCTGTTTTGTCCATGGAAGAGAGGTATCCAAACGTTTGTCTTTTTATGCATTTATTCCAGTTTTTTTTTTCCTTTTTAATTGAAAGAAACTTATATTTAATTTTTTGATAGATATTTAAATTTCTTTTTTATTTGGGGTGGTGGTGGTTGAGGTTCTTACTGTTCAGTGAATTTATTTTGCCTTTCTAAATATTTTTTTCCTTAAATAATTTGTATTTCCAGTAAGAACATGTCTCAAAATGTCATTAACTCTAAATCTTGTTCCAGTTAGAGGTTTGGGGTCATAGGTTGAACTTTTAGAATTTATATCTTTCTCTTTCCTCTTTCAGGGAAGAACTGGAACTATATTTACCAACAGATGCAGAGCAAACGAACATGAAAACATTATGTCAATTCTCCTTAATCATCATAAAACCATACAGAGAAAAGAAAATGATTGTTTGGATAGTCACCCAGTATTTTCTGATTGGGTTTAATAAATGCAGCTCCTTCAAAATTTGTGGATTTTTTTTTTTGGTAAAGATGATAAGTTAACAAGCGAGGGGTTCGTTTATGTAGCTGGGTTACCCATTCTCTTTTTGGTTAGTCCTGCATCGCTGCATTTTGTGCCACCTCTATTCCATGGGTAGGGATGGTGGTCGTTTGTCATCTAAATTTTTACCTTTTCAGCTAAGGAGTGTAGCTCTGGTGATCACTAAAAGCTGGGCTAAGTAAATTTCTACTATAGGACCTTATTAATTGGATATTACTGTAATAGGAGAGATGATTATACTACTATTTCTGATCTAATTTAATATTATTTCTAGGCTCACACTTGTTAGTGGATTGAAGTGGGTGGATGAAGTCATTACCAATGCTCCTTATGCAATTACCGAGAAATTCATGGATAAACTGTTCAATGAACATAAGATTGACTACATTATACATGGTGATGATCCTTGCCTGCTTCCAGATGGAACTGATGCTTATGCTCTGGCAAAGAAAGCAGGCCGTTACAAGCAGATCAAGCGTACTGAAGGTGTCTCAAGCACTGATATTGTAGGTACTATAATAATTCTTCTACTTTTGCCTCTTTTGCTGTCTATAATTATTAGGAAGTGTTATATGTTACTGTTTATATACATCCCAAATTAACTGATGCGGGATCTACTGAGCCAAATCTGGGATTTTCTGAATTTTTATGTAATTTGTAAATAGTAGGCCTATTTCTATAATTCTTTAGAAGATCTTTTTGAGTAAGTAGTAGTTTTCCTAATTGCATTAGGATTTGGTTTTCCTAGTTATGTCAGGAGTTTGTTTTCCTAATTAGATTAAAAGTTACTTTAGAAGTCATTGTCATAGTTATAAAGCAAGTTGTGTTTGCCTTATTTATGGTCCTAAGGAGCCATTTAGTAGCAGCTGAACTTAAAGAATTATTGCTTTGTGTTGTTATGGGCTCCTTAATGGCTGTAGTGAAGATAGGTTGCTACCTATACCCTCAAATAATTTATTAGTGTGAAATTACAGATAAGCACTCTGTACTTAGGAGGTAGTAACACTTGTCCCCCTGAGCTCTGTTTTGTGACAACCCCCCTCCCCCCGAACTTCTAGATTCCACAGTTAGCTCCCTTACCACTAAAGGGGTTGATGGTGAAAGTAAAATTACTAAATAGCCCATTTGAGATTCTAGGGCAGCAACAAATAAATATCAAAATGATGAAAATAACCATTCTAAAGCACAAGTTGTTCTCAAGATGATCTTTGTTGAAACAAAGTTGAGAGAAACATGTGAGTGTTTGGATTTTAGAAAAACTAAGTTAAAAGGGCAAAATGGTGAAGTTAACTCACAGTATGCAAATGGTGAGAGCAATGTGCTGGAATCCAAGAGTTCAGGGGGGGTCTTTGTTGCAAGACAAAGTTCAGGGGGCTAAGTGTCACTACTCAGTACTCACTACCCCCAAAGTATAAGGTGGCTGTCTGTAATTTATCCAATTTAATATTTAATTATTTTATCCACTAAAATACAAATCAATAATTCAGTTCAGCTACTTCAGCTGTTACCAAATGGCCCTTAAGTCAACTAGGATTTGCCTCAAGTCAAAAGTCCTAGTCTCAACTAGGATGTTTCAAATTCCAAGTTATTATGTTCATAGTGCTTCTTAATAAGTTTTAGAATAGAAAACAAAGGAAAAGGGGTGACCAACCATCCCCTCTATGCTTATAAATATATAAATATATAAATATATAAATACTTCTCTTTTTTGACATCAAATAAGGAAGTTTTGAGTTTTCTACTTCTAATGTTGAAGTGGTTCCTATTAGTTCTTTTAAGTGCTGATTTGTAGAGAAGCTTAAGTTCTGATTCTAGGTTATTTTTATTCTTTTTTCCCCAAACCTGAAGGTCCATCCTGCATCACCATCCTATTCCTGTTATTGCAATTAAGTCTCTGAATGTTTTGTATTAGGGAGGATACTTTCTTCTGCGAAGGATATAAAAGCTGGTAATGAATGTTTCGACAATACTCTGTCTGAACATGCCAATAACATGAATAACACTAAAGCTGAAGAAAGGCAATCTGGTGGAGCCCAAATATCTCATTTTCTACCTACGTCTAGGAGGATTGTGCAATTCTCAAATGGAAAGGTATCTATGTATAACTTCAAGTGCAATGGTAGAAACACTAATAATTTGTTTCATGTATTCATTAGATTGTGTCTATAGTTCTTTGTATACACATTATACATGCATTTGCACTAGATGCTAATGCTGTCCATGCCTTTTTCTTGTGGAGTATTGTGGGAAGTAGAAATACACAATTTTTGTAATCTCAAAAATTTCAGTGGTGATTGGTGAAGCGGTGATATATTCTTGAGCTGTCTCATGAAATTTAAATTCTGACCTCTCAAAGCAACCTTTGAGTTGTTTATGTTACTCAATCCTTTAGAAGGACATCAGTTTGATGGGGTACATAATATGGGTATGGACCCAAGTCAAACTTCCTTTCAGACTAGCTTGATAGCTTCTTCATCATCATCATCAACAATTACCCTTCTTCATGGCCATAATGAGGACATTTCTTTTATTACCAATAACTACCATAAAAGCCAAATTTAGAATCAGTTAGAGCTTTTGAGGGGACTCTTCTCTATCATATCTGTAATATGTGAAAAAGGAACATTAAACTAGAGTAACATTTATAGATAGATGGTAAATTTATAATACTTGACAATTTAGTATAATCTATCTTTGCTTTTTTTAGTGTTATTTGAACTGTACATTTAATCTTTTTTTTTCTTCTCTTTCAACAATTATCCCATTATTTAAGCTTGATTTGAGCTTGCCGAGTCTGATACCTTGTAAGTATCCATGTAATGTAGTTTCTCAAAGTAAATTCTAGATCTCCAATGTAGGCAAAAGCTTGATATTTGATCATGTGCAACAGTATTTGGAATTTTGGATGGTGTGTCTATTGGAGTTGTCAGAATTGTTAGAAGTAGTTAATAGGGATAGTATTGTCTTTTTCATGTTATTCTTTCTCTCTTATATCTGCTGTAATTTTCCTAAGGGTATTGTAGTCATTTCAGTATTAGTAGAATTTTAATACAACTTGGGTTGACAGTAAGGAGAGGTGAACAAATTTCTTCTTTCTCGTCTTCTTTCTTTTCTTCTCCTTTTCTTCTCTTTCCCTTCCCTTTTCTCTTCCTATCTTCTTCTATCCTTTTCTTCACCTTTTCTTACTTTATTAAAGTTGGAATATGGTATCAGAGCCTTAAGGTCGACTGTACTGTTTGCGGCACTGTTCACGTCTTAACTTTTTGTGCCCTAGGAATAGAGAATATTCTCTATTCTTTGTTGGAAAGGAAAAGGACTTAAGAGGACTGATCGCCCACTTGGAAAAGAGGCTTTAATGCCTCAAGTTGCAGTGTTGTGTGAGTTGGTGGTGTTTTTCTAAAAGCCCTCTATTCGATAGTTCGAAGAGAGCAGCTTTGTGATGTTTCGAGTTGTGAGGTAGGTGCTCCTCAATGTGTGGTGATCTTGTGGTGGTTTGTGTTGTAGTGACACCTCTTGTGGTAAGTATGCAATCTTTTCCAAGTGTTTCTAAGGTAGAGGGCTGATGATTCTTGGTGTTTTTCCTAAAGAAAAAGGTGTGTTACAGTAGTTTCATACCAGCTGTTTGATAGTTTGCCTAGGTGACAAATCAGTGATCTACTCTCACTCATGGCTTCATCAAATGGTAGCACTAAACCTACAGTAGTTGTGCAATCAGATTTCATGACTTCTCAATTAACTACGGTGAAACTCAATGGTACTAATTATATCCCATGGGCCAAGTTGGTTGAGGTCTCTCTCTTTGCAAGAGGCAAGTTGAAGTACATCAAGGAGGGTCCATTGAAAAGTGAATCAGAAGAGTACAATGAATGGGTACAAGAGAATGCCCAAATTATGACATCACTTCGGTATAGTATGGAGAATCACATTAGTGTAAACCTTATGTTTCTAGATACGACCTAGGAGATTTGGGACCATGCCAAGCAATTGTACTCTGGACAAGACAATGCCACAAGAATTTACCAGTTGTACCAAGACTATTTTTCTCTTCAACAAGGGGACAAAAGTGCTGAAGAATACTATGCTTCTCTAAAAAGCTTAAGGAATGAGCTCAATGTTTGTCAACCCCTATCCATTGATTTGAAGACTCAACAAGAACAACAAGAACAACAAGATGTAGTAAGATTTTTATCTGGGTTGAGGTCTGAATTTGAACTAGTGCAGGCTCAAATATTAGGGAGCAGTGATCTTCCATCATTGTCTGAGGTCTTCTCTCGCATAAGGAGAGCCTCAAATCCACATAGTGATCATCTCCCACCTTTAGAGAGATCAGCCATGGTGGTTTCCAGAGGAGGTTTTCCTGGTAGACATATGTGTGGTAGAGGTGAAGGAAATGTGAGGGGTTTTGGCCGTGGGCCTAGAGGTGTACGGGAAGGTGGTAGAGAGTTTGGTGGTGGTTGTAGTGGTAGTGGCTGTGATTCAGCCCGTGAGTTCTCACATTGTGGACGAGAAGGTCACACAGTCAACTTTTGTTATGATCTTCATGGCCTTCCATCTTCTTGGGCTAACCAAGTAATGGTGGAAGGTGATTTTGGGAGTCTTAGTGTGACTGAAGATACTCCTTCCAAAGTTGGTAAGGATAAAGACACAATTTCTAGCTCATGCGAGGAGTATGAAAAGATTCGCCAGTTTGCCTCTTCTAGTTCTACCATTGCTACACTTGTGAAGTCAGGTACTGCTTGTCTTGCTTCTAGTTCTTCACCTTCACCTTGGGTAATTGATTCTGGAGCTTCAGACCATATGATTGGCTCCTCAAATATGTTTGTATCCTTGTCACCACCTTCTACTTCTCAAACCGTTACCTTAGCTAATGGTACTGACCTTAGTTTACGCTCGGTTTTTTATGTTCTTATATGTTCTTAAGTTTTCCTTTAGTCTCTTGTTTGTAAGTAAGCTTACTCAAACCCGTCATTGTTCAGTAACATTTTATCCTTCGTATTGCGTCTTCAGGATCTCAAGACGAGGAAGACGATTGGTGGCAATCGTAAGGTTGGAAGACTGTACTACTTGGATGACCATGGTCCTTAGAAGGCTCTTCATTCATCTCTTACACCACATCAGTGGCATTGTCTTCTTGGTCATCTTTCTCTATGTGTTTTGAAAAAGCAAGTCCCAACCTTGGAGTTCGTAACTCAGTTAGATTGTGAGTCATGTTAGTTGAGTATACATCATAGAGTGTCTTTTGTTCCTAGAGATGATAAGAGAGTCTTGAGTCCTTTTACTTTAGTCCACTCAGATGTTTGGGGTCCTAGTCATGTGTCATCTTATAATGGATTCATATATTTTGTAACATTTATTGATGACTTTTCAAGAATGACATGGATTTACTTAATGAAGGATCATTTAGAATTGTTCTCTATTTTTCTATCTTTTCATGTTGAGATAAGGAATCAGTTTGGTGTATGCATTAAAGTGTTCCGTTCAGATAATGCCAAGGAATACTTTCATAATAATTTTCGGTCTTATTTTAACTCGCATGGTATTGTACATCAATCCTCATGTTCACACACTCCTTAGCAAAATGGTGTGGCTGAGAGAAAAAATCGCCATGTGATTGAAACTGGTCGGGCCTTGTTGATTCAAATGTCAGTTCCTAAAATCTATTGGAGTGATGCAGTTCTCACCTCTTGTTTTCTCATAAACTGTATGCCTTGTTCAGTCCTAGATGGCGCATCACCTTTCTCTATCTTGTTTCCTTCCACCTCGCCTTTCTCTCTTCCTTCTCGTGTGTTTGGTTGTGTGTGTTTTGTTCACAAATTGGGTCCAGGGCCTCCAGGCCATGATAAACTTGACTCCAAAGCTATTAGATGAGTTTTTCATGGTTACTCTCGTACTCAAAAAGGTTATAACTGCTATGATCCTGTTTTACAAAAAGCTTTTGTTACTCCAGATGTTACCTTCTTTGAGAGTTTACCCTATTTCTCTGGACGTGAACCTTCTCCTTCTATTCCTCTTCCCTCTGAATCTGGTGATGTCTTTATTCCCTTGCCTACTTTGGAGGAGCCTATTCGACCATCTATTCACAGAGTGTACTCTAGACATGATAGACAACCAAAATTGTTGCCAGTAGTTGATCCAACTCTAGCTTCTAACATGCCACCAAAGTCTTTGCCATTGACAAATCCACCATCCTCAAACCTTGATCTTCCTATTGCCCTTCGTAAAGGTAAGCGTACTTGCACAGATCACCCCTTTGCTCGGTATGCCTCCTTTGCTCAATTGTCTCCTTCACATCAATGTTTCATTTCCCTTCTATCCTTTGTTTCTCTACCGTGTTCTCTACAGGAGGCCCTCTCATCTCCTAACTGGAAGAAGGCGATGGATGAAGAATTTCATGCACTTTAGTCCAATAATACATGGGATCTCACTTCCTTACCACTTGGGAAGTAGGCCGTTGGTTGTCGATGGGTATATACAGTTAAACACTGTCAAGATGACAATATTGAGCGGTTCAAAGCTTGACTTGTTGCAAATGGGTATATTTAGACCTATGGTGTGGACTATTCAGAAACCTTCTCTTCTGTGGCTAAAATAGGTTCTGTACGAGTGCTCATTTCTTTAGTTGCCCACTTTGGTTAGCTCCTATTTCAGCTTGATGTAAAAAAAAATGTTTTTCTCCATGGTGATCTTCAAGAAGAGGTATATATGGAGCAACCTCCTAGGTATGTTGCTCAAGGGGAGTCAGGAAAGGTGTCAATTGAAGAAGGCTATCTATGGGTTGAAGCAATCATCGTAGGCATGGTTTGGTCGTTTTAGTAGTGTGGTGCAAGATTTTGGCTTGAAACAATGTAGTGTTGATTACTCTCTATTTAGTAGAGACTCGTCATCTAGGAAGATCATTCTAGCAGTGTATGTTGATGATATTGTTCTCACTGGCAATGATACACATGGAATTGATGAGTTGAAACAGTTCCTACAGCAACACTTTCAAACTAAAGATCTAGGAACCTTGAAGTACTTTCTTGGATTTGAGGTAGCTCGATCGAATTGGGGAGTCTTTCTATCCGAAAGTATGTTTTAGATATGTTGGATGAAACCGAGTTGTTAGGATCCCAACTAGTTGAAACTCCCATGGATCCCAATGTGAAGATGACTGATTGTCAGGGGGAGCCATTAGAAGACCTTACAAAGTATTGGAGACTAGTAGGCAAGTTGATCTATCTTACCATCACTAGGCCTGACATATCCTTTAGTGTTAGGGTCCTCAGTCAATTCATGCAGAATCCAACAACTGTTCATTGGGATGGTGTTATGAGGGGTGCTGAAGTATCTAAAGGGTGCTCTTGGTCGAGGGATTTTGTATAAGAAAAGGGGGAGATGTGTCTCTGGTAGGATACTCAGATGCAGATTGGGCAGGGTCTTCGATGGACAGGAAGTCTACTACAGGTTATTGTACTTTCTTGTGCGAAAATCTCATTACTTGGAAGAGCAAGAAGCAGGATGTAGTTGCTAGGGGTAGCACTAAGATGAATACATGGCAATGGTCTGTGCTACCTGTGAGCTAGTCTGGTTGAAGCATCTTCTTTGGGAGATGAATATCACAATTTGTCAATCCATTAAATTGTTTTGTGACAACCAAGCTGCAACACATATTGCATCTAATCTAGTGTTTCATGAAAGGACTAAACACATTGAAGTTGATTGCCATTTCGTGAGAGAGAAAGTGACAAGTGGAGAGGTTGTTACTCCCTATGTTAAATCTGAAGACCAAGTAGCTGATATTTTTACTAAAAGTGTGGGTCGCTCAAGGGTGGACTATATTTGTAACAAGTTGGAACTTTATGATATATGCTCCAGCTTGAGGGGGAGTGTCAGAATTGTTAGAAGTAGTTAACAGGAGCAATATTGTCTTTTTCATGTTATTCTTTCTCTCTTGTATCTGCTGTAATTTTCCTGAGAGTATTGTAGTCATTTCAACATTAGTAGAATGTTATTACAACCTGGGTTGACAGTAAGGAGAGGTGAACAGATTTCTCCTTTCTCGTCTTCCCTCTTTTCTTCTCTTTCCCTTCCCTTTCCCTTCCTATCTTCTTCTCTTTCTTTCTCCTATCCTTTTCTTCACCTTTTCTTACTTTATTAAAGTTGGAACAGGAGTGATTTTAGAATTCTCTGTGGTTGCTTCTGAGAATATAGTTGTAGAAGAACTGGGAAAAGACTTTGAAGAAGTTACTGAGATGCAAAAGGAAGATTTAGAGGTGATTGTTGACCAAGTTGGACAGCTATAGAAGAAGATTGACTTGGAAAAGGTAATTGATAGGGGAATTCAATTGAGTCAAACATTTGGTCCTTTTATCTTAGTTGGTGATGAATTTGCAAGAAAATCTTGTATAGTCTTTTTTGTTGATGGACAAAAGCTTTTATATATTTGGAGAAGATGGATGGAGATGCTGCTAACTAACTGTATTTTTAGCCTGATGATGCAGCAGAAGAGGAGTGAATTCTAAATGATCTTGTGATAGTGGTGTGGAATCCATGGGGGGGGGGGATTAGGCTGGTTTTGTGTGTTGTTGGGCGCTACAAGTCCTTGCTGTATGAGATTTATATTTTGGTATATGATTGAGGGGTGTTTAATTTGTTTTATTTTGGCTGTTCCTATTTCGGGTGACTACTTATTACCTTTTCTTGTGCCTTTTTCTTTTAATGAAAATTTTCTTTACTATAAAATCCTAGACCTTGTCTAAGAGAGACAGGGTATCTTGGATTTAATCCAGCTAATACTCCAATTGAGTGGAATTGTAGGTAGGGTGATGACAATGTGCGGTATTTATTGATGCATGTTGGTTCCAGTGCTTAGTTGGTTATTTGATTTATTTGTCCCTTACACAATTTGGTTTTGCATGTGTTATGAGTATTCTCAACTACAGTTTTTCTCTCCTTGTACCACCTAAACAGAGGCAAGTTGGATGATATTCTCAAGGCTCAAGGATCTTTCCTTTCTTAATAAGTTTTCTAATGTACCATTGTTTGCTGGTTTCCAAGGAGACCTTTTGAGCAAACTAGAAATGTCAAGAAAATGTGCCCATAGTTCTGTGGTTAATGTGCAATCTTATCCTTAATCATACATTTGCTTGGCCTTACTGTCCAAGCTGTAAGGACCATCTTAGGAGGGACATGGGAATCTGAAATTTAAATATGAGGGAAATCCCCTTATGAAGCCACCTTAAAGATGCAGAATCTAATCTATTTCTATGATTGCAATAGGACTAAAACCATTTTATTTTATGGTAGTGCTTCAATGACTTATATTGTTGCTTAATTATTTCACCATGTGTGATTCTTGATGAAATGACACTTTTTTTTTCTTGGATATAATTTTAGGGTCCAGGACCAAATGCTCGTGTTGTGTACATCGATGGTGCATTCGATCTGTTTCATGCGGGACATGTGGAGGTGCAACAAATTTAGTCACTTTTACATACTTCATAATTTTGTTTCATGTGGGATGTGTGTGTGTGCATTGATTGATTGTTCATTTGACTTTTTTTCTACATTCCTTTTGATTATTTTAAGATAAATCCAAATACTTTACTGAAGATGTTGTGCCGGTTCTGTTTTTGATCCATGATCATCCTTGTATTTTTCAATACAAGTTTAGTAATTTTGATTGTAGCTAGAGTACATTTTGAACATGATTTGAAGCATTGGTTTGTAGCAACTAGCAAATGATACTTGTTTTGTGTCGAATATCTTTTTTTTGATAGATATTTTGTATCTAACATCTTCTTCACTCCATGTCTTGCTTATTGTCCATATTGGATTATACAAGGGGTAAAAGAGATACAGAGCCTACAAATTCAAACAAAACAACAAATATGGGGTTTTCCCAAGTCCCAAAGAAGAAATCAAGAGATGCCACCTTACAAAAATTCAGAGATACTAAGGAGACTCTTTGCTGGCAAGATAGAAGACAGAGAAAGGAGATAAAGTTTAAGGAAGCAATTGAAGGATCTTTTGATTAAGGAGGAAATAAGTTGGAGGCAGAAATCTAGGTGCAAATGGTTGAAGGAGGGGGATAGAAACACTGGGTTTTTTCACTCAGTGGCAAACGGTAGAAGAAGGAAGAATTTCATTTCAAAGTTGGAAGTAGAAGGAACAGTTATTTCCCACTTGATAGAAATAGCAAAAACCCTTGTTGGCCATTTCAAATCTATTTTCAGAAGACCTTTAAATGAAAGGATCTAGTTGGAGTGTTTAGATTGTCCGATTCTTAAGTCCAGAAAGCAGAGAGTGGTTAGAAAGGAGATTTGATTTGGAGGAGATAAAGGAAGCAATCTTTTCAAAGGATAGAACAAAAGCTCCAGGTTCGGACGGGTTCACAATGGCTTTTTATCAAGATTGTTGGGGTATTGTGGAGGAAGATATTGGGTCAGTGTTTGAGGAGTTTCACAGAAAGGGAATAATCAACCCGGGCTTGAACTTCACTTTTATTGCTCTGGTTCCTAAGAAGAAAGATGCTTCACAACCAAGGGACTTCAGACCTATTAATTTGGTGAACAGTTTGTACAAAATAATCGCAAAAGTGTTGTCTCTATGGTTAAAGAAGGTTCTTCCTTCTATAATTGCACCTAACCAAGGTGATTTTGTGATGGGAAGACAAATTACCGGTCAAATCTTAATTGCAAATGAGAGTCTGGAGAGCTTTAGGAAATCCAAGAGGAAAGTGGTGTGTAAATTGGACTTGGAGAAGGCTTATGACTTGGTTGATTGGTCCTTTTTGTTGGAGGTGTTGAAAAGTTTTGGCTTTGGAGACAGCTGGTGTAAATGGATTTGGGGTTATATTAGAAGTTGCCACTACTCTATCTTGGTGAATGGAACTGTGGTGGATTTCTTCCTTGCCTCGAGAGGAATAAGACAAGGTGATCCACTATCCCCTTTCCTATTCACTCCGATTGCTGATGTATTTGGGAGATTGATTCAGAGAGCGGATTCAAGGAATTTAATAAAATGATGGAGAGTAGGAAGGGAGGAGATACCTCTTACTCATCTACAGTTCGCAGATGACACTATCCTTTTCTGTGAAGGTGGGGGACATTGAGTGGATCCGGAACCTAAAGTTGGCAATACAACTCTTTGAGCGGGTATCCAATCTCAAGGTGAATTTGGATAAAAGTAGTTTGGCGGGTGTGAATCTGGAGGAGAGGGAGCTTAGAGAGTATGCAGATGTGTTAGGGTGTGTAACCTAGGAATGGCTGATGGCTTACTTAGGCCTCCCCCCGGGGGATAACCCTAAGAAGGTAAGCTTTTGGAACCCGGTGGTGGAGAGATTTGGGAAAAGGCTTGCCTCTTGGAGGAAAAATTATCTTTCCTTGGGGGGGAGAATCACTTTGATTAGATCAACCCTAGCTAATCTTCCTATGTACTTCCTATCAGTGTTTAAGATCCCTACAAAGGTCTCTAACACTTTGGAAAAGCTTATGAGGGATTTCTTGTGGGAGCCTGGAGAAGAGAAGCGGGACCATAGTGTGAGTTGGGAGGTGGTAAAAAGCTAGGAGGTCTTGGGATTGGGAATCTTAGGAAGAGGAACATGGCATTGTTGGGGAAATGGTTATGGAGGTTTTCGTTGGAAAGAGACAAGTTGTGGACAAAGATTGTGGCTAGCATACATGGGTTGGAAGACAATGGTTGGGAACCTGGAATCTTGGCAAGGACTACAACCACTTCTCCTTGGTTAGCCATACACGAATTGCTTCCAGTATTCTCCCCTTGTATTAGGTATGGTCTTAACTCCGGTAATAAAATAAAATTTTGGGAACAACTTTGGGTCAGGGACTCACCTCTAATGGACCAATTCCCCTCTTTGTATGCTCTTTCTGATTTGAAAACTGAACCCATTTCTTCCTTAACCCCCTCGGACTCTCGTTTAGGGTTTGGGTGGAACCTAGGGCTGAGAAGGGCAATTAGGGACACAGACTTGGACCACATTTTGTCTTTATTAGCCATCATTGAAAATGTCTTCTTGGATCCCTCTAAGGAGGACACCAGATTTTGGGTTCCCTCCTCTTTAGGTGTTTTCTCTTGTGCCTCATTTTTCGAGACTTTAACTCAGCCTTTTGATCCCATTGGGTTGTCTTTCCCGGTTAAAGAAATTTGGAGTAGGCCCATTCCTCCTCGGGTTCGTAGTTTTTGTTGGGAAACTTTCCTGGAAAGAATTAACACAAATGACCTACTTCAGAAGAAGAGACCCAACTCTTGTTTACTTCCCAATAGATGTACTCTCTGTAAAGCTGATGGGTAAACTGGTTACCACCTTATGGTCACTTGTTCGGTTCTTAAATCAGTTTGGGAGTGGGTCTTCTCCCTTTTTGGGTGTGTTTGGATACCCTCTAGGAGTGTCTAAAGCTTGTTCTTTCCCTCTTTTTTCAGATGGCTGAAGAAGAGAGGGAAGACTATGTGGAGAAGCATTAGGGCTGCAATGTGTTGGTCTCTATGGGAAGAAAGAAACTCATGAATATTTTCAAAGGAAAGAACCATTGGAAACTTATTAGATCTAATCCTATTAAGGGTGGCACATTGGTTGAAAACTATGGAATTGTTCTCAGATTATTCTGTGGCTGCTGTGGTGAGAAATTGGAAGGAGATAGCCTCCTCTGCCCTCTGTAAGAGGATCTGTAGTCCTTCGTGGTCCCCTCCTCCTTCTGGGTTCATAAAATTGAATTTTGATGGTAGCTGTATAAGGAACCCAGGGCCTTCTGGGATTGGGGGAATATTCAGGAATGAGGTGGGGGCTATTATTGCTATGTTCTCAAGCCCAATTGGGGAAGGAGACTCTCAGGGCTGAGATCCTCGCAGCCCTGGAAGGTATCCAAAGAGCAAGGGAGTTGAACATCAGATGTTTGGTTCTTGAAGGTGACTTGGAGGTGGTGATTAGGTGGCTAAAGGGGGGAGGCAGCGGATTATGGAGTTATAACAATGAGAAGAATAAATTTAACTGGCTGAGTAGGGATATTGTGGTTCATTACAACTGGGTGAAGAGGACTGTTAATTTTTTATTTTTCCTTGTATTCTTTGGTGGGGTGTTAAGTCTTTTTACCTCTCCTTTGTACCTAAGCTTCACATAGTTTCATATCTTTAATAAAGTTTCTTGTTATATTGATAAAAAAAAGTCAATGCTCCATGCACCTTTAGCAGGATGATCAATTGTGAAGTTGTCAGATCTTGGATTCCAATAGAACAAGAGGTTCAAGGCCCTAAAGTGAGAATACCCCCAAGGTGCTAGTGGAGTAAAAGAGATGGAGATGAAGGGAGAAGAAGCAAGGTTTCCTGCCATCCATGGGATAGAGACAAGAGATGGATTTTGAAGCAAAGAGATTTCTTCTTGAGGATTGCAGAAACAGTGGTTAGTGCTCATTGAAGGTTAGGGAAGAGAAGAAAGCCACTATCTTTCTAGTTGGAGAAGCCATGCTATGGTTGAAAGACTTTATTGATGGAGCAACTTTGATATAGGATCAGCTCAGTTCTAGTCCTTAGAGAATGTTGAATGGTCTTCTTTGATCAGAATTTTATGGCTATTGATGGCTGTAATGGCTTCTTGAAGGAATAAGAGAGAAAATAGGGATAGAAAGAAGAGAGAAAATACCTGGAATCACTCACAGGGTGCTTAAAATCACTCTAGGGCATGGGAATCACTCGCCCTAGTTAGCATAAGCTGAAAAAAACTCATATTTCATTGCCTTTGTGTAAAACGTCCATCTCTCTCTCTCTCTATATATATATTTATATAGACTCTAGACTCGTAATAATCCTAGGAGTCAAACTTTTAGACTCATAATAGTCTTATAGTCCTAGGAGTCAAACTGTTGGACTCAATAATCCTAGTAGGACTTAAACTAAGTTGTCATATCCTATTTCAATTCAAAGAAGACTTAATAACTCCAATCCTATTTATGCAATGACTGAAATTTTAAACATAAACAAACCATAACTAGAAAAATTAAACCCCATCATTGGACCCCACAAAAATTGCAAAATGACAAAAATACCCCTACTATCCAAAAATATAGAAAAACATAAAATTTCATAAAAGTCCATTTTTGACTCTTCAGCTCCTGCATCATTCTCCCCCGGTTCAAAAGAACTCGTCCTTGAGTTTTGAAGAACTTGAGGATGAAAAGTTGATATGCCCCAATTACAAAAGGAGTAGGACTTCCCACAGCTATATGCTTGGACTGTAGAGTAGAGGCCACACACAGAACTAGAAAAGGATCTTGAAAGAAATGTACTTTTGAAACACTGCCTTCCATAACCATCTTTGTTAAATCATCAATAACATTAGTGTTGGTTCGGCTGGTTTAGTGTTTATGTTAGTCATATTTGTGTCTTAAGTTCTTAGTTATTGGGCCTAAACTTGTTTTATTTTTTTTGTCTAGGTGTCCCATCACTAGTTAGGGGCATTCTAGTCCATTCATGTAACATTACTTTGTAAACATCTATATAAGATTGTAGGGCCGGCTGAAGTGTAGAAGCCACCATTCTCAAATCTTCTTCTCTTCTTCTTCTTCTTCTTTTCCTTCTTCTTCTTCTTTGGCTGTTGTTTTCCAGCAAACATGGTATCAGAGCACTAATCGGTCTGACTGGTTACAACCGCCTCTTTTCTCCTCTTCTCTATTCCTTCTTTTTTTTTCTCTCTCTCTCTCTCTCCTATCTTGTTCACTGTGAAGAAACCCTAGGGCTGACCGTAGAACATAGCAAGGTCTGTATCTAGGGTTTCCCTTGGTTGTAGGGCCCAAGGGGAGTTTGTTACAGAAGTTGATGCTCTACTAGACACCCTGCAGCAGGTAGTAGCCATTCGGCTGCTAAGAGAGATCTATGTGGAACAGATCTAGGTGGAAGGACTGAATTAGACAGTCCTAGTACAGATCGTAAGGGTGGTCACAGTCTACGATAGCAGAAGTCAAAGCCCAACCTAGTCCAGAAGAGTTCAGCACAGTACAAAGGTGGATTGTTCTTGGTTTCAGACCTGTTACGAGGGGTTCTCAAACTTGTAACAGCTTCGGTAAGTCTGGAATCGTGTTCTTTGTACTGAGTTTTCAATTGTCATTACTGTAAGAGGAAGGAGATGTCTTCAATATCGGGAGAAGTGTCTTCTAGGGATAATAGAACTGGTGGGAGGTCTTCTAATCTGGAAAACCCAAATCTGCACAACTTGCAGATCACCAGTGTATTGTTGGATGAATATAACTTCAGAGAATGGTCTGTTTCAGCCATGCTCTTCATTACTTCCTAGGAACTTACGGGTTATTTAGATGGACAGAAGAAGGAACCTGAAGTGGGCAGTGTGGAGTACGCAATATGGCGTAAGGAAAATGCTACTGTTATGTCCTGGCTGCTTGCTTCGATGACTCCAAGAGTGGCCAGGACTGTTCAACACTTTCCCACTGCTGGGAGAAAGTGTCTAAAACTTATGGACAGAGAAAGAACAATGCAAGAATTTATAGGCTAAACCAAGACATTGCTGCATTGAGACAAGGAGATATGACAGTTGCAACGTATTTTGCAACCCTAGAAGGACTATGGGAAGAACTTGATCATCATCTTATTCTTGGTTAGGAGAATGTAAGAGACAAGGAGAGGCATGATAAACAAACTGAAGAGGGTAGAGCCTTTAAGTTCTTGGCAGGTTTAGACCCAATGTATGAGAGCATAAGGTCTCAAATTTTGGGAAGGGATGAAATGTCAGATTTACACCATGTCTACTATCTAATAGGAATGAAGAGGTTAGGAGGAAAGAGATGCAAGTTGACACTCAAATGCAGCCTGTTGAACATTCAACGTCCTGATTTCTTCAAACCAAAAAGGGAGCAAGCATTCAGACAAGAGGCATCTTAAGTGCACTCATTGTGGAGGTGAAAGGCATGTAAAAGAGGCTTGTTGGGTTCTTTATCCTCATCTGAAACCAGCTGCGTTAAGGAAATACAAGAAGCCCTAGAGGAATCAAACAGCAAGTGGGAACCTTGTTACTAGTCACAGTGGTGATAGCTCGAAGGACACATCTATAGTTACACCTCCTCCCATGGGACAGACTGCTAATTCCACACATCCGGGTTCTTGGATTTCACTGTTGATGAGGTAGAGGTCCTTAGCCGGGCCTTAACCCGTCTAAGGACTAATTCCCTTACTTCCACCTCTCTTGCCAGATCAGGTATTGTCTCTGCTTATAGTGCAACTAGTTCTATAGAGTCTACTTCTTGAATTATTGATTCCGGTGCAACTGACCACATGACACACATGCCCGCTTTATTTTCTTCTTATCATTTGATGTCTGGCCAAGATAAGATGAGAGTTGCTGACAGTTCTCTCTCCACCATCTCTGGGAAGGGGGGAGTTGACTTAAGCAAGGACCTCTCTCTTAAATCTGTTCTACATGTTCCCAATCTTCCAATCTCTTATCTGTTTCGAAGCTTACAAAGAATTTAAATTGTAGCATAACTTTCTTTCCTACTCATCGTGTCTTTCAGGACAGACTGACGAAGAGAACGATTGGGAGTGGTCATGAGTGTGGAGGTCTCTACTATTTTGATGCAGACATCAGTTCGGCCTTACAATCATCTGCTGCCAGTAGTCAAAATAATGAGGAGTCAATAGCTAGGTTACACTTGTGGCATGCAAGGCTAGGTCATTTACCTTTTTCATCATTGCAAGGGTTGTTTCCTGAATTACTCAAGGGTATTTCAAGTCAAAGTTTAGTTTGTGAAGTGTGTCAGTTGTCAAAACAATTTAGAACTCTTTTTCCAATTTATAGTAATGAAATTCAAGCTCTTTTTGATTTGGTCCATTCTGATGTTTGGGGCCCTTCATCTCTTGTTTCTGTAGATGGCTTTCATTACTTTATCAGTTTTATTGATCACTATTCACGATGCACATGGATCTACTTGTTAAAAGGATGTGATGAAGTGCCACGGATAACCATGGCATTTTGTTTAGACAATGATTGAAACTCAATTTGACAAGAAGATAAAGCAATTCCGTTCAGACAATGTTGCTGAATATTTTGAAAGATCCTTGAACCTGGTCATGGAGCATGCAAGCATGCTACACCAGTCATCTTGTGCTAGTACCCCTCAATAGAATGGGGATGTTGAGCGCAAAAATAAACACTTATTGGAGACTGCTCGAGCTTTACTATTTCAGCACAAGGTTTCCAAGCACTAATGGTCTCAAGCAGTCCTTACCGCATCATATCTGATAAATCGGATGCCATCCAAGTTGTTGGGTATGAAAATTCCTTTCTCTGTCCTTTGTCCTAATCTTCCAGACTTTCCTCTTCCACGTAGAGTCTTTGGTTGTGTATGTTTTATTCATGTAAAGGATCCAAAGAAGACCAAGTTGGATCCTAGGGCTACGAAAGGAATCTTTCTAGGGTACTCTCCTACACAGAAGGGTTACAAGTGTTATGATCCCATTACCAAGAAGAAATACGTCACAAAAGATGTGGTATTTTTTTAGTCTCAATCCTATTTTCATTCTTCCCATAATCCTCTTTAGGGGGAGACTAGTGGGATGGAAGAGGATTCTTCTTCCCCCTCCTTTTTTGTTTCTCTTTCTACCTCAGGCCTTCCATCTTCTCCTCCTGATCCTCCTAGTTGTAGCATCCCAGGTGAATCTAGTGAGGCTCATTGAACCTGTTACCACTCTTTATGCTGCTGATGTAACTGAGGACACTAGTAGGCAACAAAAAGATATAAGAATCACCTACAACAGAAGGAAAAAAGACCCTCTAACTCATGGTAGCAACCAATCGGACTCGGATCAATCTATCTCAGCAACTCCAGGTGATCTTATCACTCACACTTCTGATTTGGATCTCCCTATTGCTCTTCGTAAGTTTATCCGTTCTTGTACTATCCGACACCCCATTGCTGAATTTGTTTCTTACTCACGTTTATCTCCTCGTTATTATTCCTTTGTGTCTGCTCTCTCTTCCGTGCATGTCCCTACTAGGTACTCAGAGGCAGTGTCTGATCCAAGATGGAGAGAGGCTATGAACGAAGAAATGAAAGCCTTAATGAAAGCAAGGACTTGGGAATTAGTGGATCTACCAGAATGGAAGAGCACTTTGGGATGCAAGTGGGTGTTCACTGTAAAGCATAGGGAGGACGGGTCCATTGAAAGATACAAGGCCAGACTTGTGGCAAAGGGGTTTAATCAAAAGGAAGGGATTGACTACAAAGAGACCTTTGCTCCAGTCGCAAAGCTCAACACAATCCGGGTTCTATTGTCATTAGTTGCAAACTTCTCATGGGAGCTACATCAGTTGGATGTGAAGAACGCTTTCCTAAATGGCGATCTACATGAAGAGTTATTCATGGATCCTCCACCAGGTTATGGCTTTGATGGAAAAGTGTATAAATTGAGGAAAGCATTATATGGTCTTAAGCAGTCTCCTCGGGCTTGGTTTGAGAAGCTTTGTGGGGTCATGAAGAGAGTGGGATACACTCAAAGTGGTGCAGATCATACCTTGTTCATAAGGAAACAGGATAGCAGACTTACGACACTCATCGTCTATGTGGATGATATGGTGATTATAGGGAATGATCTAGAAGAGATAAAAAGATTGAAGGAGTTCTTGGCTTTTGAGTTTGAGATCAAAGACTTGGGCCATCTGAGATACTTCCTTGGAATTGAAGTTGTTAGGTCACAAGAGGGCATCTATATATGTCAACGGAAGTATGTCCTTGATATTCTAGAGGAGACAGGTATGATGGGGAGTAGACCAGCAGATACTCCAATAGAACAGAACCATGGTCTACAGGAAATCAGTAGGAGAGGACTACCTTGATAAAGAGAGATACCAAAAACTGGTAGGTCTACATGTTGTCAGCTATGCACTCTCCAAAGATTCCTCATATGAGAGCAGTGGAAAGGATTCTTAGGTACTTGAAGACTTGCCTAGGAAAAGGAATTCTGTTCAAAAAACACAATAAAATTGAAATTGAAGCGTATACTGATGTTGATTGGGCTGGTTCTGTTGGAGATAGGAAGTTTACTTCTGGGTATTGCACGTTCGTTGGAGGGAACTTGGTTACATGGCGAAGTAAAAAGCAGAATGTAGTTGCTAGATCAAGTGCAGAGGCTGAATATCGAGCTATGGCTCATGGTGTTGCTGAACTATTGCGGCTTAGGACCCTTCTTGGTGAGCTCGGGATAAAGGTCGAGTGTCCTCTCAGGCTGTACTGTGACAACAAGGCTGCCATCAACATTGCAAATAACCCAGTGCAACATGATAGGACGAAGCATATTGAGATTGACCGACACTTCGTTAGAGAAAGGGTAGTCTCACGGGAACTCTGCATTCCTTATACTCCTTCTGAGATGTAGATTGCAGATGTGCTAACAAAAGGACTAGCTTCAATGAAATTCTTAGACTGGCTTGGCAAACTAAACATGACTGACATCCATGCTTAGCTTGAGGGGGAGTGTTGGTTTGGCTGGTTTAGTGTTTATGTTAGTCATATTTGTGTCTTAAGTTCTTAGTTATTGGGCCTAAACTTGTTTTATTTTTTTTTTTGTCTAGGTGTCCCATCACTAATCAAGGGCATTCTAGTCCATTCATGTAACATTACTTTGTAAACATCTATATAAGATTGTAGGGCCGGCTGAAGTGTAGAAGCCGCCATTCTCAAATCTTCTTCTCTTCTTCTTCTTCTTCTTCTTCTCCTTCTTCGGCTGCTGTTTTCCAGCAAACAATTAGTTTCTTGAACACTTAATTTATCAACCAACCATTGTGATGAATCTTCCCCTCACGTATCCAAACCCTTAACTGCAACATTTGGTACTTTTCCTTCAACGTCTAGAATCACCATCTCTATGTGTTATGCTATCCTTAGTTCTTCAACAAACTGAAGGACTCCTTCCATTGTTGATGTTGGTGGAATTTGTGCTATGTTAGGTTGTAATTCTTGAATTAGTTCTAGTTGAACTTGAAAGGTCAAGTCACTTTCTTTCTTATTGGGATCTACTACAATCAGCACATTTGTATCTTGCACTTGAATTTCTTTAACTTGTTCTGCTTCTATTTCTTCTTGATTATTAACCTCAAGCTGATCATGGGTGTTGGAAACTCTAGTAATTTCTATTTTTTTCTTGACCTCTTGATTTTTAATATCTAGAACTTCTATAGCTTGAAATTCTTCTTCTTTAGCTTCATCCTCAACTTCAGCTCTAGGATAGGCATCAACTTGCAAGGAATCATACTTTCTTTTCAACTTTGTACCTTCTTCCCTTGGACTTCAAGTTCTTTGTTGTAACCTACTGCTTCTTCTTTTGCTCGAAATTAGTCAACTCCATATATAGATCATCATGGAAGTCTAGTGAGATGTACTTTTCTTGTAAACACCTTTCATCTCTGCCCATGTATTAATTGGATCATCACCTCTATTTTCTAGTTGTTGCTCAAGAGTTCTCCACCATACTTTAGCATGGCCCGTCAACTTCATGCGTGCAAATCTAATCCTTTGTTTGTCAAATATGTCATGCCAATCAAAATATTCTTCTAGCTCAGCAACCCAATCAAAGAATGCTTGCGGTTCTTGTTTTGTTCCAATGAATCATAATACATAAAGTTTCATAAAATTCCAATTTTGACTCTTCAGCTCCTGCATCAGGACCCTTTCTGATATTTGAAGTCATCAATAAATTTTCTTTGATCATGCTTTTGATAAAAATTTCCTTATTCGTTTTACCATAGAAAATCAGTAAAGACCTCAAAGCAAGATGTGGTCTAGCTATTCTTATTAACCTAATTGTATGCCCAAATATTCTTTCAACCGGCTTGTTGAAGTCAAAGGCTGATGCACAATTGAGCCCTAAATAAATGCTAGACTTCAGCCCCACATGAATCACCCATCTTTAGAAACAAGATGTTTTAAAATTAGTAGCACTAAAACAGAGCATATGACATGTAAATTTAGTAATAATAGGAGTGTAAATCAAGATACACTTTGGATTGGGGACAAAGAGATAACTCATCGTGACCATTTTTGGTACCTTAGTTCAATAATTTATAACAAGGGAAAGATTGAGGAGGATGTCACCCGAAGAATTAGAGTGGGATGGGCAAAATGGAGGGGGGTGCGTCTAGACTTTTATGTGATAGGTGAACACCACTTAGATTAAAAGGAAAATTCTATAAAACAATTGTAAGGCCATCTATGTTGTGTGGAGAAGAGTGTTGGGCAGTCAAGAGACGACATACTGATCCATCCATTTATATTTGGGTTTTTGTCTTCTCCCCCAATCATGTCTATTTGTCAAGGATGTCATATATTTGTGAGATAGTTTTTCCTTCTTTCCTGCTCAAATTTTCAGTGTTTTTTTTTTATTGGGTAGAGTGTTAAATCTATTATTTTAGTGGTTATACAGAGGAACCCCTCTATATGGAAGATAGGCACATGCTAATAATATTCTAGTGAATACATCTGATGTTATAGGCTCAAATACGAATTTAAGAGTTTTACACGGTCCTGTACTGATTTTTTGGAAATATGGATATAGACATCCTGTCCCAAATTTTACTGAATACATGGAAGTAACATTGTCAAAGGAAAAACCTGCATAAGTTATTGTGGATACAGAGATTGGTTTAAGTGTCCTAGTATCAGTGTGTAACATTCATGACTTTTCTTTACTTTAACCATAATGATTCATTAGATACTGTCATAATTTCCCCCATCTATTATTTGATTCTTTTTATGGGCTGAGCTGCTCTTTCTTGTCATGTTCAGATATTAAAGAGTGCTAGGCAGTTTGGAGATTTTCTCCTTGTTGGTATTCACAGCGACGAAACTGTCAGGTTGGTTTTTTGTTCATTATCATATTTGGTGTCTGCCATTCTTCATGGATCAGAAGGAAATATTATTTCCAAATTATTTCCAATACCAGTCAGCAATCTTTGGTTTGGTCTGGATGCTGCTGTATGGAGGTTATATTTCATAACTTGTGGAAGAAAGAAGAATTCTTAGTATTGTTTTCCACTGCAGTGAGCATAGAGGAACTCAGTATCCAATCATGGACCTTCATGAACGTAGTCTTAGTGTGCTGGCATGCCGATATGTTGATGAAGTTATCATAGGCTCCCCTTGGGAAGTTACAAAGGACATGGTATGTAGATTTCTATACCATTATATGTCTTGGATTTGTGGCTCTCGAGAAAACTGAAGCCACCCATCATTTAACCTTTTTCATTTGCCCAAATCAATTCCTCTCATCATAACTAACTTAAGCCTCAAGTTCTGTAAAAAGCGAGGCTCTTTTTCTTTTATTGATATATCCTATAGGATAGACCTTTTCCTCTAAAACCCTTTTCTGTTGACATGCTCCCTTGGTAGCTTCTTATACATGTGCTAAGAACATGATTTATCATTAATCATTCTAAAGTGAGGTTGGTGCTGATGTTAATTTTCTGGGCTTGAGCAGATAATTACATTCAATATCTCCTTGGTTGTGCATGGGACAGTTGCTGAAAGCACCAACTTTTTAAATGTAAGTAAATACTTTAGTTTGTTTAGTGTGGACCAATTTCTTTTCTCCAGTTTATAAATTTAGCAGTGATGTTGATTTTGTATATAGGATGATGCTGATCCATATGCAGCTCCCAAGAGCATGGGAATTTTTCGTATGATTGAAAGCCCTAAAGATATTACTACTTCTTCTGTTGCCAAAAGGATAATTGCTAATCATGAAGTTTACAAGGTATTGACCAAGATCATGATCTTACTTACAATAGTGCATCATTCTTATTATTAAAAAAATGCTTTACCCAATGCTGGTTCCAGCTATCTGGAAAAACCTTGGCTGTTGGCCCCCTACAGCCAAGACTGTTGAGAATGTTCCTGGGCATGACACATTTCTGTAGGTGTTGGGTAAAAGTAGGGGTGAGCATTCGGTTTATTCGGTTAAAAACTGAACCAAATAAACCAAAATTTTAAAAACCGAGTTAAAAAATTAAAACCAAACCGAAACCGAATTATAAAAAAACCTTGGCTGTTGGCCCCCCCTACAGCCAAGACTGTTGAGAATGTTCCTGGGCATGACACATTTCTGTAGGTGTTGGGTAAAAGTAGGGGTGAGCATTCGGTTTATTCGGTTAAAAACTGAACCAAATAAACCAAAATTTTAAAAACCGAGTTAAAAAATTAAAACCAAACCGAAACCGAATTATAAAAAAACCAAAATTTTTAGTTTGGTTTTCGGTTATTTTGGTTAAAACTGAATTTTAATAATATATACTTTATTATATATATTATAACATATATTATGAAATCAACTTTTATTATATTATATATAAATATATAATATATTATATATTATATGTTACATATTATATAATATATCTTACATATTATATATTACGTATAATAATAGAAAGTTTGGTTAATTCGGTTAACTGAATTTCTAATTCTAAAAACCGAAAACCGAATTAGTCAAAAACTGAATTAACCGAACTGATTTAACCAAAAACAAAAAAACGAATCGAACAAACCGAAACCAAAATTTTTGGTTCAGTTTTTTGGTTTTAACCGAATAGTGCTCACCCCTAGGTAAAAGAGTAACTGCACTCAATATTCTTTTGGCCAAAAAGACAAGCAAGGGACTGAAAGGGTTGATGTGTCATGCCCAAAAATGTCCCCAACAGCCCGGCTGTTGGCCCCAAGTTTTCTCCAGCCATCCAGGGTCTTGGGAGTAGACTGGATATGGACCTAACCTCCCAAAAATGTCCCCAACAGCCCGGCTGTTGGCCCCAAGTTTTCTCCAGCCATCCAGGGTCTTGGGAGTAGACTGGATATGGACCTAACCTCCAGCAGTTTTTAGCACAAAGTGGCTACTCCAAGACTCGAATAGGCATTCTTGTGCTTGTTAGCTTGAGATTTTACCACTGCATCAAGAAATGGACAATCCCTTGAAAATTCAATTGAATCCTTGATGATAAAGAATGTTTAATCAAATCATGAATTTAGGGCTGCAAACAGATCGAATTGGATCAGATATAGGTAGATCCAAATTTGATTCGTTTTATCCATCAGTTTATGTCAGATACAGATCGAATTGAGATTGCAATTGGATATTGAATAGTAAAAATAAATTAAACCAAAAATTGGAAATTGAGAAAGCTGTGAATTGTTATCAAGTTAGGCTAGCCCAATTGGAGGCATTTTCAAGCTGTTCTTTTTCTTGTTCTTCTGCTCTTTCCCTTATTTTCTCTTTGTTTCCGTATAACTTTCATTGCAAATCCTATATTCACACTCATGTTTCTTGTAGAAGAATTTCACCTCACTGTTAAGAAATCCAAAGAAGACAATCATTACACCATAACTGTTATTTTCTTGTGTACTTTTGTCTTAATGATTAGCTTGTCATGCAGAAACGCAATGCCAAAAAGGTAGAGAGTGAAAAGAGATACTATGCTGAGAAGAAATATGTATCCGGAGACTAAGAGTTATGTAAATGTTTTTATGTGGCTGCTGAACCAACTAAATAACCTTTCTGCAACAGTGGCTTGGTTGACAATTCCACTGCACTTCTCCCCATTACCATCGTGAAGATTACTGCTATTGATGAAGATGATGGTGTATTGTATTTTTTTTTTTTTTGGTTTTGTGAAGATAGAAAACGAGTACCATGGAGAGTTTGTTTTCCAGAACATTAGAAGCCTCCAGGAGTGCCATTTCTTTTCCCCTACCCACCCTAATTTTGTTGTAATTCTTCCCTACAAGAGTAGAATAGGTGTTTCATCGGACAAAACAAAACTAATCTTGTGCTGCTGTTTGTGATCGTTGCACCCCTTTCATACTTGCAAGCAAGGAGGAAATCTGATTCTCTAGGGACATGCATTTGTTTTTGTGGTTTAGAGAGAAGGGAGTTCATTGAAGTTTGTAGCACTCTGCTCTATAGAAACACTTGATATTGTTGTAGCCTTTTTGAGATTCAAGGTGATTTTTTTAGATATTCATATTGTTGGCTTGTTACTACTCTTCCAATTCTAGCAATTGGCGCAGCGATGTTACAATTCCATTAATTTATTTTTCTGATCTTATTCTTTTTTTCCTCTCATTTTTAGAGAGATTGTTATTTCAGTCATAAATCATAACGCAAGGGATAAAGCTCCAAAAGCCTTGACTGATTAAGTGACTATCTCTATCTGTGTGGTTTAAACCTTAGGCTAGTTTGGTTTGAAGGAAAAAGTAGGAAAAGAAAGGGAAAGGTAGGGAAACCTTTACAATCAAACATAGCCTTAATAACTTCTTTTTCTATTTAATAAGCAAATCTTGTAGACGTCTATGACCGGTCCCGCTTATTGATTACTCTTAGCTCCGATTCGAATAGGTTTTATGGTGCAGTTTCTGCATTGTAAAGTGATTTTTGTTTGTTTTTTACCATTGTGAATACCTTGTGAAACGTAAAGCAATGAAAATTTAGTTACTCAAAGTATATAAATATTTGTTGTGTAGTTTTTTGTACTGCATTTGGACTCAAGTATATAGACATAATGGCCATTGGCAAAAAGCCAAAAATCACAATAATTTGCACTTTATTTCAATTTTCAACGCAATTTAGGCTATATTTGTTTTAGTGCAAAAACCACAATAGTTCATGGACATTTAAAAATCTCTTGACTGGTTCATCAATACAAACTGGTTTATTTTTACAATTACACTGACAAATTTTGCATCCCAACCAAACGGTTTCTAATTCTAACGAGTTCACAGGTTTCAATATTGAAATCTACAATTTTTTACATTGAACAACTATGACACAAATGATGCTCTCAATCCTCTCATTTTGAGGGCAAACATGCTCCAGGCAAGGTTTTGAATTTCGTAACGTATCGGCCGATATGGTTTTGTATTTTTTCGTCCGTATCGAATCAATACAGGTCCATACCGGCCTTGTATCGACCGATACAATACAAAACGTGGCCGATACAATACAAAACGTGGCCGATACATACCCGAAACGGGCCGATATGCATTATGTATCAATCGAATTTAATTTTCCTCTCCTTTTTAAATTTAAATTTAATTTGTATCTTCTCTCTCATTAATATCAATTTTAATTAAGTCTTAAAGTCTGAAATGTCACTAAATGCTAATATAATTTAATTAAATGCTCATTTAAATTACCTTTAATTATAATATTTAATATCATTAAATGTTATTTTAAGTCAAATAACCTGTTAAAAATCACAAACCAAAGGTAAAAGGTTTTAAACCCAAATCATTTGCTTGCAACACTAATTAATTAACCATTATACCAACCTAAATTAGTTATTAAAATAACATGTTTTTTTATACTTATAGTAATATTTCTTGCCTTAGTGGATGTTTTTCAACAAATGCAATAAATTTAATTATTAATATTTATATAATAATAAGATGAATACAAGTTAAATTTATTTATTAAAAATTAAGAAATATATTAACTTGTATACATAATAAATATCATATAAATCATTAAAGAATGATTTTTATGTTTAAATAAATTAATTATAATCACATAAAACTCATTTTTATTATTGTTCATATTTTTTTAAAATTTTTAGTGTATCCATGCTTATCTTTATTTTTCGTCATACACCTTCCATTTATAATCTACTGTCGCTGCCTCCCGAATTCTTACTAATCTACTGCTTTGGCAACGCTAGCATCGGTTCCGCCATGGCTAAGAACTGAAGGGTTACCATCAAAGATGCAAATTGTAAAATAAGATTCCAATTCCTGATATGATAAGAAAGTTAGGAGTAAAACCTTTTTATACCTATTTTTCTTTTTTCTTTTTTTACAAAAAGCTGCCTGAAGAGGCCGGATACAATATCAACATTCACTAAACGACTTTATGAATGAGATCACGGCAACAAAAATCTAACAAGGGCATTGTGCCATTCTTGGTTCCTTCTCATCCAATTTCTCCCCTGTTATCTCTCACCTTCCTCTTCTATCTGCTTAGCTCCCAGTTGGGAGCAAAAAAGGTATTACAGAGCCAAAAACACTGATATTATAAGCTCCCTAGTCAGTACATACAAAACTTACTACCACTACCACATAACAGGAGTTGATGTGTTTTGTGGGAATTCTGGTGTCATACAGTGTTGTTGCTGCCATTGTTGTAAACTTTCGCCTCCTCCTACAATTGCATCAGTCCCCCACGCTTGCCCTCCATCCTCATCTTCAATTTCCATCATTGTAGCATCTCCTTCTGCTTCCATCATCTCTGACAGTCCCGGTGCTGGCACCTCCGTTCCAGAGAATGTAGGATGCTGATATGGAACCCAGGGAACAACTGCTAAGCTATCATTTGTCACTGATTTGTTTTTGTCTGCGGATGCTGCTTCATCCTCTGTAGTTTTTACTGATTTTGTATGGTTGGACCAGAAAATATGATCTAAATGGAAAAATGTTACCACAAAGTTAGTTTGGGATCAGATCCGTGGGAACTCAATATGCAGTCTGAAGGCATAAATAAAAAAAACAGAAGAAACTAGTGACACAACATGAATTTGCATATACTGTCACTAGTTGGTTGATAACGATCTACATGTGCATAGAATACTAATTCAGACATGGGGAACTCTTGTTCTCCGTAGTAGGTGGCCACTAAATTCTAATGCGTATAGTGCACTGTGTACACTTTCCCAGGCTCCTAGCCAATAAATCTTTTATATCATCAACCAATGCAGAATTGCAACCGAATCCTAGGTGGGTTCATGTGGCAAATCTAAGTTATCAAGATTTATTGGTACCTCTCAAGTCTCAAATGCATCAATAAGATAAGAACCATTTCAATAAGGAAACAGACAATCAAGTTGCCAATAATTTTTTTTATATCAATCAATGCAGAATTGCAACTAAATCCTAGAAGGTTCATGTAGCAATTATAAATTTCCCAAAATATACTGGTTAAGTATCTTTCAAATACATCAACAAGATAAAAAACCATTTCAAAAAGCAAAGACAATTAAATTGCAAAAAAGAATTCCATGTGTCCTTGTTGGAACTTCAAAGTAATCTTGTTTTACAGTTCCAGTTGCATTTCAATGTTAAGGAAAAATATATAAATTGGTGGATTTAGAAATTTAAAATTGGATCACTTACAAAATCAAGCTCAACGGTTTTGTAATTGCATCAAACAATGATTAATCCCTTCCCTTCAAATATTAAGGAATTATATTTCTACTTGATTGAATGTAAGCTTTTCTAAACTATACATTCCCATACAAAAAAATTCCTAACAATATATCGATAACAAAAGCTCTATTTGACTTCTGCATCGGGTGCATTCTAGTAGTGCCAACACCTAAGGAGCATTTCCATAAATTACAATGTCAGTTCAAAACAATGCCAACATCCAATTGATCAATCTTGTCACAAAGCTCAAGCATTTGATACTCACCTTTCAAACCAGGAATCAAATCGGAATTCACGGTGATAGAAAAGCCGGGTGAACTGGGAGTTTTCAACATGGGTGTGTTAGCTGGGTTGTAAAGTACGAGAGCCCTTTCTTCATTCAGAGGAACAGAGGGAACTGCCTCCGTCGTCACAGCTCCTAGTTGCTGTCGAGTGATATCGGGTTGTTCGCTCACTATCTGCTCAAAACCCATAGCAATCTCTGGGGCTTCTTCTTCTTCCATGATCGGTGGCAACTCTGCATCCTTGAAAACGCAAAAAAGAACATATACTCTTTAATAAGTCCCGGATGGAAAATAAGATCTTCTACACTGACTAACAAACACCACCATTGAGTGGTGAGTGTGTTGGTGACAACTATTATCATCTAGAGAGATTCAAGGGTTTTTCCGTTTTTGAGAAACAACTGCCAACAATTCGAGGAAATGAAGAGAGATGAAATAATTTTCTTCAGGTTTCCCTAAACTCTTACACACAAAAATAAGCAATTATTCCTTGAAAAAAGAAAGATGGAATGGAACCAGTACCAGCCTCCTGATCTTTCTCGCGGGAGAAGACAGAGAAAAATCAGAGAACTCATCGTATACTTCCTCCAAGTCCTTACGCTTCATCTTCATCGGCAGATATCCCGCCATATAGCTTCTAAGAACTACAACCGACCGAAACCCTAATTCGAACCGATCAGATCGCCGACACCACGAAGCACCACAAGGAAGGGATCAATCTGTAGACATAAGAAATCTAAGGAAGAGTCGACAAATTCTGCAGAAATTGAACTATGGAAACTCTTCACGGATCCAGAAGCTTCCAACCCAGATGTTTTCTCTAGGGTTTTTCTACTAGCTCTCTCTCTCTCTACTCTCTACTGGTTTTTTGCTTTGCGGTGTTGGCTTGCTTATGCTAACTTTGCCCATTGAACCTAGAAAAGAGGGGAGAGAGAGAAGGAAGCTTCCTCTCTCTAGATGTCTCCAGAAAGTGCAGTCCTTTTACTGTTGAATTGTTTGGATAATTTTGTTTCTTATTTGGAAAGAAAAGCTATTGTCCAACACTAACCCATTTGATGTTTGCCACGTGTCTGATTTTGATTGAACAATTATCATATGCAAGATGATCTCAACCGTTTATATATTTGTTGTTGTTAGGCCTGTGAAGGATCAAATCGTCGTAAACAAAAGAAGCTGCTTTGAAAGGTGGACACGTGCGGTTGGTCGTAACTCGTAAACTCGTAATGTTATGTTGTTAGACGGGAAATGTACGTAGTAGAGTCGTAGACAAATGCGGTATTGCTCAGCGTCAACTTTGGTTTGACAGTGCGGTGACAGTTTGATTGTGGACCGGACCGATGAACATGACCATTAATGACACCTTGGACTAATATATGGCACGAATACGAAATACCCTTTATCTTAATAATTATAAGTTAAATACGATTTAATAGAATAAAAGTTTTTAGGTTGAAGGTGATCGATCGATGTTCATGGGTTTGGGTGATTCTACTGTAATTCCTTCAAGAAATAGTGTTAAAGCTGATGAACATATGTTTTAACGATGCATGCTGTGACTCTATAAGATATGGTCGAGTGGTTGAAAAGAACAGTTAGGGACTCCCATCACTCCACTCATTCATGGCTTGATTTGCATGAGCAAAGTGCTTTTGATGCACTTCAAATTTGAAGATGTAATAAAGGGGAGTATTTGATGTGGATGATAACATGAAAAGGAATTTATCATGATCCACTTTGGAAAGGGATAAGAGAAGAAAGTGATTTATATACAAGGAATGATTCATAGCATGACTTAAACTAATGAGTTGTGCATGAGCGGTAATTTGGCCCTTTCGGTGACGTTGATTAATTGTTGTATAATACTTTGGCGTCACGTCGGTGGTGATGTGTTCTTTCCAAATCAACCCTAACTGTTTTGGATCGGATACACTTCAGATGCACCTTGGATTCACCTCGGATGCACCTTGCACGCTTTGAAATCGAGCGCCCGGCATTAGCTCGGTTAGGATCGAGGAGGGCATGGCCTTATGCAGCATGTGCACCTTGGTGGACCGAACTGGCGACCTTGGCAAGAGCAGACCTACGACCTCACTAAGAGGGTTGACTTTCCGCCAAGCACTTATCGACCTGACCAAGGTCGAGGTGGCAACCTTCGTGATGTGGTGACCAACTTCCTCTACGTGCGACTTATAGTCTTTGAGTCCTTCGGGATCACATTACCTGACTGATAAAGTTGACTTTTGCACCACCTGCTTTGGAGATAATCGGATAAGCTTATCGCTATCCACGAAAACCACCTTTTAGGGTGGTGAGCTGATAAATCATGTCCTTCTGAAGATCTTAGACACGCTACATGAGGCCCACGCCTACCCAAGGTTCAAAATATCGATACAGGGTGGTACGCCGGTAGGGCATATCAGTTTGTATCAGTACTATTTTTTTTTTGTGTTTTTCTTATTATTATTATTTTGAAACTAGTTTAGAGGGGCCGGTTTAAGGTCAATCTACCCCCTAAACCGCTCGTCGACCCAAAACTCCCCCTATAGGGGCATGCCGAGAAGGCTCTGATACAATACTTATCGGTCGATACATGACGAAGTTTTGATCCTTGCGCCTATCCATGCCTATATAAAGGCACCTCATTCAACCACAGAAGGTACACTCGATTGTGCGCTCGAGACTCTTTTGCATTCTAGCTCTCTTGCTCTCTTGTTCTCTTTCACTCATTGCTAACTTAAGCATCAGAGTAACCACCTCGGGTACTTCGACATTGTTCTCTTGTAATCAGCCTACCGACCTCATGAGCTTGACGTCTGAGCTGTCCTCCAGCAGGGAGCTACTAGATTGCACACTATCAATTGTCGCCGTTTGTGGGAACCATTATGAAAAGCTAAGGCTCTGTTTGAATAGACTTCTGCTTTTGTACTTTTAAAAATATTTAAGTATAAAGTACATAAAATACTTTTACTTTGGTATTTTTGCTTTGAAAACCATTTGGGTAAAAAAAATTGATAAGTATGCTTTTCAAAACAGAAGTACCATTTTTTGTTTGGCAAAATCACATCCATTTGTACTTCTAGTGATGGTTTTCGGGGTTTGAGATCGGTGATGGCCGTTTGACTCTAGTAGTGGTGAACGGAGGAAGGGTCGAGAGTTTTATCAAACGGTGGTCACACGTGACCACCCGTTCGCATGAAAACAAAAGCATAATTTCGCCTAAAGCACGAAGTATGAAAAGCTAACTTTGTGCTTTTGGGGTTTTTCATACTTTTAAAAGTATTAAAGCAAAATGTATGAAGTACATACTTTTAAAAGTATGAAAGCAAAATGTATGAAGTACATAAAACAAATGCTATGTCGTGTTTTTCATACCTTTATACTTTCAAAAGTATGAAAGTACTTTATAAAAGTTTATCCAAACAGGGCCTAAGTTCTTGCTTACTTTCTACTCAATAAGTAATGGCTTCAATAACAACAACAATGCCGACAATGTCCAAATTGACAACACTTCAATTGGTGGTAGGTAGTAACTAAGTCCACTATCTCCTCACTACTTAGCTTGGTGGGTCCAAACTCTGACTTAGTCCTTAGCTGATGACTAGAGGTCGAGGCCCCCTATTTGGGACCCTTGCCGCTCTTGAGTTGTGGTCCCCCTCGGCTCGAGAAGCCTAGTAATACTCCCTCTCCGATTCACCAGAAGACATAGTTACTAGAAAGAAAAGAGGAAAAGGACTCACCTACGGGACTA
The DNA here is from genome assembly GCF_055504915.1 of Nelumbo nucifera. Classification (NCBI taxonomy): domain Eukaryota; kingdom Viridiplantae; phylum Streptophyta; class Magnoliopsida; order Proteales; family Nelumbonaceae; genus Nelumbo; species Nelumbo nucifera. The sequence continues at coordinate 53,637,864 of NC_142656.1, read as the reverse complement.
TGAAAAAATTGGACCAACCTCCCCGACCTCGTTTGTGTTTTCTGAGTTTTCTGACCTTTCACTTTGCTACTCCAAGAAACTCCAGGAAATTGTACAAATGGGACCCCAGGGGCCCCTTATATATAATTGAATAAGCCTTATCACTATCTGTGGAAACCACTTTTGAGGGTGATAGGCCAATAAGCCATGTCTTTTCAGAGATATTGGACGTGCTACGTGAGGCCCACGCCTATATAAAGGCATCTCCTTCAACCACAGAAGGTACACACTATTGTGCACATAAATCTCTCTTACTTTGTAGTTCTCTTGCCTTCTTTGTTCTCATCATTGACTTAAGCATCGGAGTGCCTACCCCGAGTACTCTGACTATTCTCTTGCAGCTCAATCAACTGACCTTACTAGCCCAACGTCTAAGTTGTCCTCTAGCAGGGAGCTAGCAGATACACACCATCAATAATGTTGTGACCTTTCTTGGTAGATATTAGGATTTTGTTTCTCCTTAAATTTTACATATACCATTATCACAACAATTAGAACCCATACATGAGTTAGGGAATCTTTTTATTGGCAAATACTAGTATGTGCAGAAATGTTTTTTGCACATAATATGGAAAAACAATAAGGGTTCATTTGGTTTGTAGCAAGAATTGGAATCAGAATCAAAATTAGAATCGGATTGGTTTATTCCCATAGTATGTTTGGTTTAGACAGGAATGAGAATGAAAGTTGGAATCAACAGGAATGGAATTTCATTTCCAAGGGAGGGGCAGGGAATGGCCATTCCCTCAAACGGGGGAATACCATTCTAGCAAGAATGGGAATGGGATTCTGATTCCGCTTAACCAAACAGTTGAAATCGGAATAGTCCATTCTGATTCTAGACCCCTATTCCCGCAAACCAAATGGGGCCTAAGCCACACGCCCCTTGTGAAGTGGCATATATCCCATCTTATGACTTGGAATGATCATGGACCAAGCTGGCTTGGGCCTAGATTGCAAGGCTAGGTTGGGCTTATAGGGTTTTCAGGCCTAATGACTTTGGGCCATGGCATCTAATAATAAAAATTTAATTAATTAACTTTTAAATTAAATAACATAATGTCTAATACATGAAAAAAAAATATTGCACAAGCCCAAATTAGTCTTTGGGCCTATCCTATGACGAAAAAAAGGCATGGGCTCCATTTAATTTCTAATTTTGGTTTGGCTTGGCTTGCCTATCTTTTTATTGATGAAGGTAAGGCCTGCCTCCGTTTCCATTTTTTAGCAATGTGGCACTTGGGACAATACTCAATGGTAACATTGCTTGGGTACCACATTGATTGGGAATGAGAATGAAGGCCTTGACTAGGAGGATAATTCTCATACTTGAATTGACTCAAGTGTTGGCACATTTGTTAACATGTGTCAACTCATGAATATTTATTTATATGTTAAAACTTAAAAGTGTTTGCATTTTATATAATATAATAAATATTTAATATAAATTTAAAATATACTTGTGTATGTATATATATAACAATACATAATTATATATTACAATATAAAATGGTATGTACATTATATATTTAAAAATAAATATTTATGGGTTGGGCCAGGCCAGGTTTCTGGCTTGAGCCAAGAATGATCTCCCGTACTTATGATCTCAACTCCCATAAAATGAGAGGTTAAGGTTATCCCTTTTGTATGAAAAATTTTCTTTTTCACATAGTAATAAAACCATATTTTGTTTAATGGGGACAAATATGATGTTGCCCATCCCCCACCCTCCATCCCCCCCCCCCCAACACTAGTGACAATGGAATTTTGATCCCAACTCTCTTCTATAACCATCCCCTTAACCTCCCAACACTAGTGATAATGCAATTTCATAAAAGTACTATTGTAAAAGTTCTTTTGTGTAAAAGTACTTTTGTAAAGTGCTTTCATAAAATTACTTTTTGTAAAGGTGTTTTTAGGCTTTCATAAAAGTGTTCGTAAAAGTATTTTCATAAAGCGCTTTCGTGAAAAAGTGCTTTTGTAAAAGTACTTTCATAAAAGTGCTTTTGTGTAAAAGTACTTATATAAAAGTGCTTTTGTATAAAAGTACTTTTGTAAAAGTCCTTTTCATAAAATTGCTTTTGTAAAAGTGTTTTTGTATAAAATTGCATGTGAACAAGAAAGTTAATAAAATCTATTTTATTTCATTTTTAATCTCAAAATGAAATGTGGCATGGTGGTTCAAAAGTGTAATGAGATGTGGGCAATGCTAGGAGGCTTGAGTTCAAACCATTATAACTTTTATTTTTTGAGATTTGGCGAGTATAGATAGAGTTGACTTTGACCTAACCCATCTTGACCCGTGCAACTCAACCCATCCTGACCTTAATGGGTACCCTCGACCCAACCCACCCTAATGGGTTACTCGACCCATATTGACCCACCAAGAGATTGGGTAGGTTGGGTGGGTCAAATGGGTTGGGGTCAATATTGCTAGCCCACTTGTAGAGAAATTTTTTTTTTTCATTTGTGAGGTTTACTTGATATACAAAATAGAGGGTTACAATTTTAAAGTGTTCAAAATGGGTTTTAAAGAAATTGCATCTAATTCATGGAGGATCATTTATGATAACACTCAAAATGGAGGTGTGCCATAATCACAGATGAGATGGCCATCGCAACTAAGATTGCAAGGTAATCACAAATCACAAATAGAAAATGCAACTGCAATTGCATGTGCAATGGCAATTACAATCATAAGTATGAATCACATCTACCTAGGTTGCGAATGTGAAGAAACTCCCTAATGTACCATTTTTTTGTAGTCCTTATTGTATTGTTTTCTTATTTATTATTATTTTCACTTCAGCCCTACAAGGGCCTCCTTGTAAATTCTCTAAATTGTGTTGCCCTAGAAGGGCCTCTTTGTAATTTTTGTAACTTTCACTTTCTATATAAAGGACCCTTGGGGTAGGGTCGAATTCATCTATTATTCATCATAGAATTTGGCATTCTGCTCTATAATCAGTTCTTGCTTTGTGCTCTCTCTCTCTCTGATATCTCAAAGGATGCTGGCTTCTGGATGCTTAATCTGAAGATAGGGAAATTCTAGTCAACCCTAATCCTTGCCCTCTGTTCTGATTTCTAAGATTTCTGCAAGAGAGGTCTTCTTGGAACTCTCTTGGGACACCTCTGTTTGCAAAGAAACCTAATTGGTTGTGTCGTTCTGGTATGTTCTTCTAACTCAAAAGCTTTCTTCGAGATTGGTCAAGCTTTAGAGGAGTTCTAATCTTCTCACTAGGGTGGCAGCAGTTTTCTTCTTCTTCTGGTCTTCTCTCAAGGGCGGCAGTAGTTTTCCCTTGGACTGGTGTTTTCTTAGGCCTTCTTTAAACTTCGAACATTTTGTTCTTGATTACTAGTGCTTCAGATTGAAGGGTTTCAACAGACCTCTTCATTCCATTTCAAGTCACTTATCTGAATCCTATTGGTGGTTGATTTGAAATGCATACATCATGTTGGTGAATCTCTCTTGCAACCCTAGTTTTCTTTGTGCTATCCTAGGGTTATTGGGTAAGAGTTGTGTTCAGTACTGAGGGCATTCAGTCCTCTCCTTAGTTCAACAGTCTTGGAACCATCAGGTTGGACTGTCAACACATCTGGTTGGAGTTGTTCTGGATAAATTTCTTGGAGGATTTTGATTCCTCTATAGGGTGGCAAATCTGTACTGGAAATATTTGACTATATTTCTCTTCCATACCAGATTTATTGTTATTTGTCCGAACTGCTTGCTGCAACCTTAATTGAGCTGTTGACTTGAACCGTTATTGAATTAAGTGAAGTGGTTAACAATGCTGCTACCTTTCTTCTTGGGTTGCCTTTATTTATTCTTGATGGCTGACAAAGTAGATTTTCTCCCTATAAAATTTGATGGAACTAACTACAATATGTGGAAGTTCCATTTCGATTTCTATGTTGAGGGAAAGGAACTTGAAGGTTACTTGAATGGGACTATAAGTAAACCTAATGAGGATGAGGCTGATAGTAAAGCCTATACACAATGGAAGCTTGACATGGAAAGTTAGTCTCATGGATTTTGAGCTCCATTGCGCCTCACATTAGTGTTCCTATGAGAAGACTAAGGACTACCTATGAGATGTATGCCTATTTGAAAAAGGTGTATCATCAATCCAATATGCCACGGTAATACCAGATTGAATCTGAAATCTTTGCTTATTGCCAGGGGACAAAAAGATTCAAGAATACTATTTAGGCTTTATTGATCTTTGGGCTGAATATGAACTTGTTCATACTGAACCCTCTGATCCCATTGAATGTGTCAAGTATTTGTAGAAAACATTTTGAAAATAGGAAAGTTAACCAATTTCTCATGAGGTTGAGACCTGAGTATGAAATAATCAGGTTAAATATTTTGAGTAGAGGAACTCTTCCAGACTTAGACTCTGTGATGGGAGAATTGTTAAGGGAAGAAACTAAACTCCTAACTTCTACAAACATAGAAGGAAAACATCTTGATTCAGGGATGGATACTATGTTTCTTGCACGAGGGAATAAGAAATATGGTGGAAAGGACCCTTCTAAAATTCAATGCTATGAATGTAAAGGATATGGACATATTGCCTCTCATTGCAGAAAGAAGAATGTCTGCACATATTGTAAACAACATGGACATATCATTCCAGATTGCCCAATTCGTCCATCCAAGGGACCTATGAAGAAGAATCAGTCACACGCTTATCAAGCATTTGAAGGACGAGTATCTGATACCACCATTGCCAAGGGAGAATCCTTTGCTTCAATGAATAAAGAAAAGATACAACAACTGGTATCTTTTGCCATTTCATTTGCCTTTTCTGCTATCGGCCTATCTGGTGAGTTCTCCGGTTATTGCTCTTTTCCCGTTTGAATAATTGATTTTGGTGCTATAAATCATATGACTGGGGCCTATCCTAAACCTCTAAACAGATTGTCTAAAACCACCCATAGGCACATTGTCACTGCTAATGGTGAGAAACTTGACATCATTGGGAGTGATGACTTGTGTATCAAACTTTCTCCCTCAAATTCCTTGTCCCTTGCTAAAACTTCCTTGTTCCTAATCTTACTGCCAACCTTATTTCAATTGGTCAATTAATTGATGAAGGTCATATTCTAACCTTTTCTTCTTATGGTTGTTTAATTGAGGACCCTGCACTAGGAATGTGAAAGGAAAGGGGCGTAGGATGGGCCGCTTGTTTGCATTGAAGTTTGAGAACTCTCCATTAGCATCATCCTCTACTTTTTTGAGCTCTTCTACATTGAGTCCTATTTTGAGTCACCCAAATTCTAATAAACTTAAATACTTGTTTGAGTTCGGTTTTATTAAAACTAAAATTCCTTCTATGAAATCCTTTGATACATCTTGTGTTTCTGGTTATTTGAGTAAGAGCCATATTTTTTCATTCATTCACCGAGCTGAACATGCTACTTCACCTTTTGAAATCATTCATAGTGATGTTTGGAGTTCTTCTGTTGTCTCTCGGATGGAATACAAGTATTTTGTGTTATTTATTGATGATTGTACCAGGTACACTTGGATCTACTTTCTCAAACACAAATCAGAAGTGTTTCCAACCTTTAGGTTGTTTCATAACATGGTTCAATTTCATTTCCAAGTGAATGTGCAAATCTTACGCTCAGACTCAGGGGGAGAATACAGTGGTAGAGATTTTTTTGGCTTACCTAAAACATCATGGCGTACAAGTCCAATGATGCTGCCCAGACACTCCTCAGCAAAATGGTGTGGCGGAGAGAAAGAATGGTCACATTCTCAATGTTTTAAGGACTCTCCTACAAGAATCACATGCACCTCCCACATTCTGGGTTAAGGCCACTAACATTGCAGTATATCTGATCAATCGTATCCCATCATCTGTGCTTGCTAACATTTCTCCTCATCAAAAGATGTTTGGATACCCCCTAGATCTTTCATGTCTTCATGTCTTTGGGTGTCTATGCTTTGTTCATCTTCCTCCTCGTGAACGTTTAAAGCTTTCAGCACAATCTGTCATGTGTGCTTTTGTAGGGTATAGCCTAAATCACAAGGGATTCATTTGTTACGATCCCTCAACATGTCGAATTTGTATCTCTTGAAATGTGATTTTTCTTGAGCATATCTTCTTTTTTTCAGGAATTGCCAAGTTATTTGCTTTCTTTGTTTTAGTTTTGCATGGTTTTGAACAATAGGATTCTCCATCATCCACTACTGAGAAGGAACTTCTCATCTTCTCTCGCAAATGGGTTCGTGGTCCATCTCCTATGCTTACGACCCCTCTTCCTCCTGGTCTGGATCCTTCGCCCATCTTAGACAACCCTGTAAGTGATGTTCCAGCCTTAGATTCCTTAATTATTCCTCCTCTTCCTTTATGTCATTCTGCTCGTATCTCCAAACCACCTGACTGCTATGGGTTTCCTTCAAACCATAGCTTCTTCTCTGTTGTTTTGACCTCTACAAATATTCTCCGCTCTTACCAGCAGGCTAGTAGCAGCCCTTAGTGGCAAGAAGCCATGGATGCAGAGATTCAAGCTTTGCATGAGAATGACACGTGGGACCTTGTCCCAACACCTTCAAATGGGTCTATTCCATCAAGCTAAAATCTGATGGGTCTCGAAACCGTTACAAAGCCAAGCTTATGGCACAAGGATATAAGCAGGAGTATGGCATTGTCTATGAAGATACTTTTGCTCCAGTAGCTAAGATTGCTATAGTCTGTGTTCTTTTAGCTCTTTCTGGTGCTCACTCTTGGACAATCTTTCAACTGGATGTGGAAAATGCCTTTTTATATGGGCATCTAAAGGAAACAGTATATATGAAACTTCCTCCAGGGTACTACCCTCGTTTGTCGACTAAAGAAGTCCCTCTATGGACTCAAACAAGCCTCTTGAGCTTGGTTTGAAAAATTCAGAGATGTTGTCGTGTAAGTCGGATATAGCCAAAGTGCATCAGATTACTTTTTCTTTGTTTGGAAAAGAACCCAGGGCCTTACCATTCTCTTATTGTATGTGGATGGCATACTATTGATTGGAGATGATATAGAAGGAATCCAGGACCTCAAGTCTCTTCTCCATAGTTCCTTCCACATGAAGGATCTTGGCCCTCTTAACTATTTCTTAGGACTTGAAGTACAAAGGAGCTCTCGAGGTTATTTTGTCTGCCAACACAAGTATGCCTCTAATATTGTTAAGTTGGCCAACCTCAGTGATAATAAACAGGTTGATACTCCCTTGGAGTTGAATGTCAAATTATCCAAATCAGAAGGCTCCCTACTTCCTGATGCTTCCCTCTACCGGCAACTTGTAGGTTCTCTCATCTATCTAACCATGACTCGTCTTGACATCTCACATGCAGTTCAGGTTGTTAGTCAGTTTGTCTCTACACCTCGTCAATCTCATTTGACTGTGGTGTATCAAATCATCCGATATATTCGAGGTTCTTTATCATAGGGTCTTTTCTTCTCTCCAATTGAAAGCCTATGCTGATGAAAATTGGGCTAGATGCCCCAACACACGATGCTCCACTACCGGATGGTGTGTCTTCATGGGTGACTCTCTACTATCATGGAAGTGCAAGAAACAACAGACTATTTCCAAGTCCTCTATGGAAGCAGAGTACAGGGAAATGCCATTTGTTTGTAGTGTAGTTGTTTGGCTTCAATCTTTATTTTAGGAGTTGGGACATTCCTCTCCTATGCCCATTCCTTTGTACGTGGATAACACTAGTGCTATTAAAATTGTTTCTAATCCTGTCTTTCATGAAAGGACAAAGCATATTGAGGTGGATTGCCACTTTATCCATGATCTATTTCTTACAAATTCAATCTCTCTCCTTCATATTGCCTCTGATATGCAAGTTGCTGACACTTTCACAAAGGCCATGACGAGATCCAGATACTTATTTCTTGAGAGCAAACTTATGCTCATGCCTCTACATCAGTTTGAGGGGGCAGTGTGAAGAAACTCCCTGATGTATCATTTTATTGTAGTCCTTATTGTATTGTTTTCTTATTTATTATTATTTTCACTTCAGCCCTACAAGGGCCTCCTTGTAAATTCTCTAAATTGTGTTGCTCTAGAAGGGCCTCTTTGTAATTTCTATAACTTTCTCTTTCTATATAAATGACCCTTCGAACTCATCTATTATTCATCCCAGAATTTGGCATTCTGCTCTAGGCCTGTTGTCAACGAATTGTACAAGCTCATATAGAGGTGTGTGGGATATAGCACTCTTGGGAGGCTGAAATTAATGTGACCATTGATTTTTTAAATTAAATCCAATGGTCATGACTTGATCAAGTGTAGTGAAGGGATATCATTTAAATGTTAACGGTCATTAATTGTTAACTAATTAACTAGAAACATTTAATTCAAATTTGTGATGGTATGAAAAACCTCCTCAAATAACCTTGTTCTTTTTCATGGTAACTCTTCAGAATCTATAAAATAAGTGTAAGTCAAGCTATTTTACATAATTCATAAAAGATTTCCTTACAGAGTCTTCAATTTTGTTGGTTGCATTTTCTGATCCAATGCTCTATTGTATCTTAGGCTCAGCTCAATTTGGAAGGAATACAAACACAAATATGTACAATACAAATACAAAATGCAAGGTTTTACATTGTGTTTGTATTTGTACTCCTTTTAAACCGAGCCTTGGAAGGAGTACAAATACAAATATGTAGAGTGCAAAACTATATAGTTTGTATTATTTTGTATGTATTTATACCGTACATATTTGTATTTGTACTCCCTCCATAAGCCTTGGGCTGTGTTTGGTTGCAGTGCAATTTTATTTGCACTAGAACAAATCTATGGAGGTGAAAATGAAAAAAAAATGTAAATTCTCATTTAATTTTGTTTTGGGTTTTACATTATTTTGCTTCAGGTCTTAATTTACTTCATTTGTACTACAATTAAACAAGATAAGCTAATTTTTGAAACAAAAATAGGTCGGAATTTACATTCAAATAATTTGCACTTTCATAGTTTTGCATCAGTGCAAATTTAGTTGCATTGCAACCAAATACAGCCTTAGGTATGAATTTGCTTACAACCCAACCATAGACTCAATCACTGAATGGGGGCAAATAATATTCTAAAGATATGGTATTTTTATTCTCTAATATTTCTGAAACCATATCTCCAACATGATTACACTGACATGAACTATGAATTTAAAATACTTTAGGACTCGGTAGTCTTGGCCCCTAAGAGCTGAGGTTATTAATGAATATTATGCAAAAAAAAAACAAAAAGAGTTCAACTATGAAACATTTAAAAATCACGTTATATGCATTGCAGAAAGGTGTTGAAATGTCAAATAACAAGGAGAGTTGAGGGATGTTTCTTTATTCAAGTTTGCACGAATATCGGGTACGTAGAAGAAGAGCTTCTCCTTCCACGAAGATCGCAAGTATCCTTGTGAGTGAGAGAAATTGATTAATTGAATTCCTTAATTTCAGTGAATTTCCTTGACATAGCAGCAAGGTATAAGCCAAACAAGACTTGGTCCATCTGTAATCTTTATTGGCTGAAATATATGGAAGTACGCGTTTTTGAAAGGTCCTGACTGTTGACACTTGACCCATCGAAGTCCCCTACATTCATAAATCATAACAGCATCTAAGAAGAGAGCATTTCGTGGGTAACGGGCAACGCAAATCCGTGAGCTGAGCTCTCTTGATTCATTATTGTTGTTTCTCTGAACAACCGGAGCGTTTATAAGGTGTTCTCTTCTTGGCGGTACACTCAATTCAAGGCAACTGCACAACCACAAAACCCGTTGGCTCCCTTGCGGTAAGTCACCTGTCGCAAATGGATTCTTTAAAGTTCTGTTTGGAAGGGGTATAAATTCAAATATATATAGTACAGTACAGATGTATATATAATAATATAAAATATAAGATTTTACACTTTACATATTTGTAGTTGCACTCTTTTCAAACTGAGCCTAAGACTGTGTTTTTGTTTTCTGGATTGTAGAAAATAAGAAATAAGATAAAAAAAAAAAAAAATATTGAGGGATCCATCAAATCAAACATAGCCTAGAAGTCTTACCTCTTGAAAAGCCTCTATGATATGACTGAAAAACATAACTAATCAAAAATCCACCTCTGAATTTTGATAAATATCACCTGATTGGCTACCAAATTTATGATACTGGTTCATTGGTCGCAAATTTTTAGGATAATTGAAAAATTTATAAGTTGGAATATGTGGAAAATGTTTCACTCATACCACTAAGGTGTCATTGGTTTTCCAGGAAGTGGAGGCGGGTAAGGCCATGCCTTCATTGTTTTCTGAAGAACTTTGAATTTTATATGAGGTGGCTTTAACATCTAGCTATCAACACAGACGGTGCCAACAATGTCTCAACTAGCCATTGCAACCATACATTGGGAACATTTTTTCATGAATGTTAAGGGAAATGTTCCCAATATGCAGCTGCAATGGCCTGTTGGGAGCGTTGTATATTGGTAGCAGATCCCTACCCCAGAAGGGCAAGATGCTATGCCAGACTTGTAGTTGATTTCCTAGACTGTTCATGTTTGACAGCCTGGCCTGTCTATGGAGCTCCTAGGTGAGCTGTTAATTCATACAGCCAGAGATCCAGCACCCATTACTGCTACAGCTAGTTTGTGTCAGCTAATGGACAAAACTTTGGCATCCCCATTTAACATGTTAGAAAATAAATACCTATATAGGTACACCTAACAGCTTTAAGCTTTTAAGTTGAATACTTCCTTGACATAACAACCTTTAGGCTATATTTGGTTTGAAGGAAAAAGTAGGGAAAGGAAAGGAAAGGTAGGGAAACCTTTACAAACTTTGTATAGAATTTCCTTCCTTTCCCTTCCTTTCCCTACTTTTCCCTTCAAACCAAACACAGCCTTATTGTGTAAAGGATTCTTTCTATTAAGAGTGTCAATGGACCTGTTTTGGGCTGGATCGTGTCCAAATCAAAATCAATTGGATGGATTGGAAAAACTAATAAGACATATTGAATTGAACTAGTCCAGACTTAATGGTCCAAAATATTTATTAGATTGGATTGGACCTAGTCCATCCATAATGGATTTATATTGGATTGGGTCAGACTAAACCAACATCTGTCTATTGATAGAAGATAACAATAAGGTGTTAATGGACCAGGATTAGGTTGGAAACAATCTAAATTAAAATTAATTTGAACAGATTGAATGGTCCAAACATTGAATTGGACTGGTCCAAAATGGTCCAAAGTATTCATCAGATATCCCTATTCTCTACAAGACAACACATTAGCCCATACAGTAATGCCTTCAGACTTCGACACTACTACTGTAACATGAAGTTCATATTAGACTAACTGTTAGACAGGGAAATCTCTATGAACAGCAGAGGATATAGAACATAGCCAAAATTTTCCCAAGCTAATGTGAGGTGGATTCAAATGACACATGTATATACATTAAGGCTATGTTTGGTTTGACAGAAAATAAGGAGAGAAACAGGAAATTGGGATGAAGTTCTCAAGGGGTTTTGTGAAAGTTGTTAAAGAACTTTCCCCCGACGTTCTGTTTCTATATCTTGTTCTCTTTTAAACCAAACACAACTTAAGACGCTTGTGGGTGTTATTATTTAGGCTGAACCAAGAAGTCTTAATGGGGTTACATTTTGGTGCAGCCTGCTGTGCCATGGACCTACCTCATGGTGTCCATCTAAATCAGTCATACATTGTTCCATTCTCATAGAAGTAGAATTTAACAAAACTAAATATTGACTTCATTTTAATTTTTTTCTCCTTAGTTTGTACTTGGACTACAAGAGTAAAATGAGTAGCAGCTGGGATTCACAGAAGAAGCCAAAGAAATGCAAGAAGATGCAAACCAATATCATAGATACCTCAAACTCTTACCTAAACAACCCTAATAGCGATTGGTTGGCCTCAATAATGAATTGTGAGCAAAAAACCACTAGATCTCAAAACAAGCCCAGAATGCAAAAGGTGCCCAAGATAATGCGAGATGTCAAAGACAGCAATAGAATCTATGATCCCATGGTTGTTTCTGTTGGTCCTTATCATCATGGAAAACCTGAGTTGGAGCAAGTGGAGAAGCTTAAGAAAAGAATAGCACAAAAATTAGTTTCACGCAGCAACAAAAGAATTGAATTCTTGTACAATGAAGTTGCAAAGGTAGCACCAAGAGCGAGGGATTTCTATGCAGAGGGTTCAGTTGAAAAGCTTGAGGATGAAAAATTCCTGCGTATAATGTTCTTGGATGGTTGTTTTGTTGCCTACTTCATTTACTGTGTTGTGAAGGACAATCTCAAGGAACTAGAAATAAATAATGATGCAATAGTTTCTATAGGAAGGGACATGTTCTTACTGGAGAACCAACTACCATTTTTAGTCCTTAAAGCTCTGATGAGTGCAATATTCCCTCAAACTGAGTGGAAGAGAATGGTAGAGGAATTTGTCAAGAAAGTTAATGGTATAGTCTCTGAGGTTGATGAATTCAACATGGGTTTCTACCCTGTGTCTCAGAATGAAGAAATGCCCAAAGCTTTTCATCTCCTCGACCTTCTTCGAGCTATACTGCTCAAAAACAATTGTTCTGAACCAGGAAGAGACTATTATTACTTGCCCAAATGGATGTTGTATGTTTGTTTTGCCTCTTTCAGGAGGCTGCTATATGTTTGTTCTGCCTTGCTCAAGTGGCTGTTTTATCTTTGTTCTGGTTTGTTCCATGTTCTGCACTTAACTTATAATAGTTTGCTCATGATCCTGCTTATTGCATGGCCCAAGCTCCCAATACTTCTTTCTTTTCTTCAAGAGCCTTGCAAAAGGAAATTTAGTTTGCTAAAGTGGGCCTACAGAAGGAGCTTTGGCTTTCTCCAGTGGACCCTAAAGAAGATATATTTCAAGGTCATGATTCTTGTGGTACTCCTGTGGTTGCTCTTCATATCTCTATTCCAGTTTCGACGACGACGAAGGCGGGATAAGCTTTGGTATTCTTTTCCTTCAGTAAAGGAGCTCAAAGCAGTGGGAATCAATTTCAAAATGAGTGAATCCTTCAGTTTCAGAAGTGTCCATTTCCAACCTGGCCTCATCTATGGAAATATCTTGCTTCCCCCAATAGTCATTGATAATTCAACCCAGACTAGGTTTCTGAACTTGATAGCCTATGAGAGATGTTGTTGTGATCTTAGTGGTTTCAACATAACATCCTACATCTGTTTCCTGGATTCTCTCATTAATCATCCTGATGATGTAAAGGAGCTAAGAGTAGAGGGAATACTCTTCAATAATCTTCGAAGTGATGAAGAAGCAGCCAATCTCATTAACCAGATGGGGAGGGGCTTGACAGATCCTGATGCATATCAGACCATCAAGAAGGATATCCATAAATACAGCAAGAAGAGAAGGAGAATTTGGATAGTTGAAATATTACGCACACACTTCAATAGTCCTTGGACTACTATTGCTTTTTTTGTTACTGTCTTCAGTGCCACTGAGACCTATTTCACAATTTTCCCTCGTATCAGGAAAATTGTAATAGACTACTTATCTAAATAAAAAGTATTTGATCATCTACCTGAATGTACATAGGTTATAAACTCCTACTAATCTTTTTAAGAGTTAAAATCCCCCGTGAAGGATTTAATAAAAAAGCAATCCCTTGTAAAAAGAGAAATTTTGATGCAGTTTTGAATTGGATTTAATTTTATTAATTATCTCGTTTGCTGTCTGCATTACAGTCTGATTCTTTATTGGGTTTATTCATATTGTAATAAATAAGATACTCAACAAGCACTGTAAGATAACTAGTACATTGGAGAAATGTTTCAGCATGAATCATCATCATCATCAATAGGTTGTGTTTGGTATCATAGCTGTTTCTACCTTAAACATTTTGATTCATCAATACAAATTGGCGTACAATTATTATTTGTGGCTGTTTATAGTTGAAAGAAAAAATTGTGTGTGAAAGGCTGTTTGTATAGTCATCAAATTGATGTTTTAGGTAGAAACAGGGGTATTAGTCATAGTTGAAACGATTCTTATATGTAATGTGAAAATATACTTCTCACCAATTTATATTGTTTAGCCCAAATGGTTTTCAAGTAGGTAAAAACAGTAATGATACCAAACACAACCATAATGTTTTCGGTCAGGTAAATGGTAAACTAGGGTCAGCTTTAATCTGTATTAGATTAGTTGGTTAGGTCATTAGTTTTTCTTTCTTTTCCAAATGCCACCTACAAGATGTTACAGTTGCTGCATATCCAGTAAGGCTGCAACTTGGGCCAGGTTAGATTGATGCTCGGGTTAGGGTTATGGTTGAAATTCATGAACCCGGCTTTACTTTGGATCGGGTTAGGGTTGACCTCTTGGGCAACCTGGCCTAACCCGAACCCAACACTATAATACATTATATATGATATATCAAACATTGATATAATACTATTATGTCTTTCTTTTAAGATGATTGCTTCACTTAATCCCAAATGGAATGACTAAAATTAACCTTAGTAACATATTTTAATGTTTTTTGAATATTTTATTCTTCACCTCCTCTTTGATGTTTTCCGCCCATAGATTGCTGCCCATAAAAGATCTATCATAAGTAATAGCTCATAATAAATTATAGTTACTTCAAACAGTTTTTTTTTCCGAATCTTATACTAAGAACCAATAAAAACATTAAAAAATACAAATACTAATAAAACATAGGATTAATATATATATATATATATATATATATATATATATATATATATATATATATATATATATATTAAAACAAAGCGGTCAAGAAATTTTCTCTTTTTTTTTGAATTTTTTGTTTTTTATTCCATTTCATTTTTTAAAGAACCAATGAGATGCTCTCCTTCCCCAACAATCTCCTATCCTAAAATTTATCCTAAACTACCTCCCCCACTTTCTCCTAAATCATCTCCAATTCCTATTTATCTCCTAACTTATCTCTACTTTATTAGAGAATTTCTCTCCAAATTATCTATAATTCCTATTTATCCTCTTTGCCACTTTTTATCTATATCTATCTAAAGAAAGTTTAAATTAAAATTTTAAAAATTATTTAAATATTTTAACAAATTATATAACAACTTTAAAATATTTATTAAAAACATAAAAATAATTATAATAGATTTACTAATAGTTTTATATTTCTACAAAATTCATCACAAAATTATCTACTAACAATAAAAATTATGATTTTTCAGATTATCAAATTAAATGTTATTCAAATAATAAAAATTTAACATTAAAAAATAAAATATAATTTCAATAATTCAATAACTAAATATCTTAAATTCAAATAATGAGTATTTTTAAATATTTTAAATATTATTTAAATATTTGAATAACTAAATATTTTAAATAACGAAATATTCAACATAAATATATTTTAAATAGTTAAAATAAATAAATTATGCAATAAAATAAAAAAAATCTTAAGATAAAAAAAAATCATAACATAATATTCAAATTAATAACTTTTAATATTTTTACAAAATTAATAATGAAATTATGTAATAATAGTATAAACTTTAAAATAACTATTAAAAACACAAATAATAATTATAATAGATTTAATAATATTCATATTATTAATATTCTTATATTTTTACTAAATTCATCATGAAATTATGTACTAAGAATATAAATTATGATTTTCCAGATTATTCAAATTAAGTGTAATTCAAATAAAAGAATTTTAACATTAAAAAATAAAATATTATTTCAATATTTCAATAACTAAATATCTTCAATAATAAATAAAAATATATCTAAATAATTACATAGAAAAAGGTTTAATTATTTAAATATTGTAATAATTAAATATCTCAAATTCAAATAATGAGTTTATTTAAATATTTTATATATTATTTGAATATTTAAATAACTAAGTATTTTAAATAACGAAATATTTAACATAACTATATTTTAAATAGTTAAAATAATGAAATTATGCATAAAATGAAAAAATCTTAAAATAAAAAAAGTCATAACATAATATTCAAATTAATAATAACTTAATATTTTTACAAAATTAATAAAGAAATTATGTAATTATAGTATAAGCTTCAAATTATTTATTAAAAATACAAAAAAAATAATTATAATAGATATAATAATATTTATATTATCAATAGTTTTATATTTTTACAAAATTCATCACGAAATTATGAACTAACAATATAAATTATGATTTTTCAGACTATTCAAATAATATAAATTTAACATTAAAAAAGTAAAATAATATTTCAATATTTCAATAACTAAATATCTTAAATTCAAACAATGGTATTTTTCAATATTTTATATACTATATAAATAATTAAATAACTAAATATTTTATATAATGAAAGATTTAACATAACTATATTTTAAATAGTTAAAATAACGAAATTATGAAATAAATTATAAAATTAAAAAAAAAATCAAAACATAATATTAATTTTTTTTTACAAAATTAATAACGGAATTATGTAATAATAGAATAAATTATAATTTTATAAGTTATGAAATTCAATTAATAATTAAATTATAAAATGGAAATATGGATATTGTTTAAATAACTAAATAATATTTTAAATAACCAATTTCACTTATATCAATTAATAATTCTAGAAAATAACTTTCAAAAAAATAATATTCCTTAATAATGATTTTAAAATCTTAATCTATATTTATTATATATATAATATACTGAAATTAATATTTATTGTAACTTCAGCAATTATTTATAGTTTTTATAAATATATTTTCAATAATTTTGTATAAATCTATATTTCTTTTGTTATTTAATAGAAAATTTTTAATAATTATTGTATATTAAACTTCTATTATTTAACTTTTTGAATTTAATTTATTATAGTTATTGTATTTTTGTTGTACTTTATTCATTGATATTTATTAGAGATTAAACTATTATATGAGATTACAATATTTATTAACTAACTTAACATATTTTTTAGCATTTTTGTAACAATTATAATTATTTTATTTTATTAGTTATTTATTTTATTTTCATTATCAATATATTCTTAATTATTGTGCATTTTTTATATAAATTTTTAATAATTATTGGAGATTAAACTACTTTTGTTTATTAGAGAGTAAAATATTAATTTAGATGAAATTAGGACTGTGGATCACAATCTGGTTTAGTTCGGTTGTAGGCTATTTGGCCAATCAAATCAACATAGTCGTGTTGTATTTGTTTGGATTGATTTTCAGTTTGCTCAATTGGTTTAAAAGATTACATTGAAAACTTAATTTTAAATTTTAAAAATTACATTAACATTATTAAAAAATAAATTTATAATATAAAAATATTTGAGACTAAGAAATATGAGAATTTCCCCACTTTCACATATTAAAAATTATATTTAAAATATAAAAATATTAATATATATCTATGATTGGGTCATTTAATTTTGGTCAATTTACAAATGGCCACAGCGAAACTGATTTCAATTTCAACCGAAAATATTAGAAGCTGAGCAATTCAGGTCAAGTTGGTCGGGTTGGTTGGTTTTGTTAGTTTGATGAACAAGCTTAGCTGAAATAAATTATTGTTATTTCTGTATTGTAAAAAGTTCTTAAAAGTATTATAAAATATAAATAGTTAATCATTATTTAAAAAATTAGAAATATAAAACAATTGTATACTCCTATGTGTTTTATTGTTTAGCTTTTCTTAAGAAATCCCTTGCATAGCACAGGTCCCCGCTAGTATATATATTAAAACAAGGAGGACAAGAAATTTTCTCCTTTTTTTTGAATTTTTTATTATTTTTATTCCATGTCATTTTCAAGACAACCAATGAGATGCACTTTCCCAATAACCTAAATAATCTCCTCTCCTAAACTACCTCCCCCACTATCCCCTACTTTCTCCAAAATTATCTCTAATTCCTATTTATCTCAAAAGTTATCTCTAATTTAGTAGAGAGTTTCTCCTAAATTATTTCTAATTCCTATTTATCCTCTCCCCTACTTTTTATCTATATCTATCTAAACAAAGTTTAGATTAAAAAAAATTAAGAATTATTTAAATATTCTAACAAAATTATATAGTAACTTTAAAATATTTATTAAAAAACATAAGTAAATTTATAATGAAATTATGTAATAAATTTAAAAAATTTCTTCAAAGTAGAAAAAAATTTCTAACACAATATTGAAATTATTAATAATTTAAAATATTAAAAAATTTATAATGAAATTATGTAATAATAATATAAATTATGATTTTATGGATAATAATTTAATATTTTTAATATTTTTATAGCATAAATTAGAAAAATAATTATAACATAATAATGAAATGAATAATAATTTAATATTTTTACATAATATTATAAATAACTAATTTCACTTATAGCAAGTAATAATTCAAGAAAATAACTTTCAAAAGATAAAATTTATTTATTATAATTTTAAACTCGTAATCTGTATTTATTATATAATTATATATACTAAAATTAATATTTATTGTATTTAATAATTATTTATTGTTTTTGTGATAAATGTATTTTCAATGATTATATATAAATTTATTTTGTTTTGCTATTTAATAGAAAATTTAATTTATTGTACTTATTGTATTTATTATATTTTTGTTATAACTTATTGATTAATTTTTATTAGAGACTAAACTATTATTTGAGATTATACTATTTATTGATTAAGTTAATATATTTTTAGTACTTATTGTATTTTTGCAATTATTGTATTTTTCATTACCAATATATTTTCAATAATTGTGTATTTTCACTATAAATTTTCAATAATTATTGGAGATTAAACTATTCTTATTTATCAGAGATGAGACTTTTAATTTAGGTGAAACTATGAGTGTTCATGAGCTGGTTCGATTCGGTTGTAGGCTATTTGGCCAAACATACATTTGGTGGCGGTTTTTAGAGAACTGTCGGCTAGTTATTGAGTCGGCGGTCGCCCAAACCGCTGGGACAAGCCAGCCTTGACTGCCGGCTTAGATTAATTTGTCACTTCCATAAATTGCCACCTTAGCTAATTAAACCACCAGGTTAGACCAAATTTTCATCTAATTAAACCACCACCATTAATATTTTATTTCGGCATTGGCGGTTTGGATCGCCGGCATAGACATTATATGAACCGCCGGCTTAAGTGTAACGCTTTACCGAAGATGGCGGTTTGTTTGACCGCTGGCTTAGGTTTTTAAATAAGAATTTCAGTTACACTTGCTGAAACCTAAAGCATAAAATTAATAAAATGAATGCATGGTGCATATTGAGTTTTTTAATGAAAAAAGCTTTTCATCACCCAACAATCAATCTCAAAATCATGTAATGCTGTTGCAAACCTGAAATGAACACTATTCAACCAATCACTAAAAAAGGATAATCATAATTGATTTTTCATACTTCTTTAAATATCAGAAACTTGAAAATAATTCAAACTATCTTCAACCAACATGGGATCATAAATTGGGGAAATGTTGAAAGAATACAAATACACTAGTCCATACCCTCCAAACCCAGCCTGCATATCCATCACATTCCGTATCTTTAAGTTCTTCCAATGGAAAGCACGGATATAGCTTTCTATTACTTCGTACCAATATCTTGATTCAGCCTTAAAGAGCTCCTTTCTGGATATATAAGCATCAAATTCTATGCTCCGGAGCCTATTTGGGGGATTATGCAGGCGAGCACGCCATGCAGTAATATTAGCTCCATACCTATTCTCAGTTATATTAGCTCCATACCCATGCAGTTGAGCACGCCATCCAGCTCTTTTTCTTTTTCTCTAACTCTTTGTGGAGAGCGCCTGAAAAAACCACACCAAAACTTCCATTCAACCAAACCAAATGATTTGGGTGAGAAGCAAAAACTCCACCTCTCAATCTCATGACTTAAGGTCCACCTCAGATGAAGGATTGTTTAGTTTCCTCCTCTTTGTATCTGGACTAGTATGAGAAGAATTTGCACCTGACCCAACTATTAAATCATCACTCTTATAGCTCAAGCATGCGGCATCTAGGACCCCAATTGGGCTCTGGGGCACTGATGGAACTGAACTATTCGCAACCTTATCAAATTCAAACCCACTAATCAATGACATATCCCGAATGAGTTCAAGGCATTTGAAGACCCTCTCCTGCAAAACCCATAACAGGCAACCCATTCATAAGCTAACTAACCAAATGGGTTAACAACAAATTATGAATCATGGTTAGACAACGAAATGATCTTTTGGGTGTGCGGTAAGAAGTACCAATTTTACCTTTTTTACATGCTGTATGAAACAAGAAAGAGCACCTTCAATGTCCCCTGTTTTGGCTTCTCTCAATACAGACATTGCCACTGCTGCAGCAATCTCAGAAGGCCTGAAATCCAAAAAGTCAAGCCCTGCATCCCCATTCCAACCCATCATTGGATCAGTCCATGCTCTAAATTAACTTTTTTCGCCCTTGTAGGCAGAAGAAACCGTGGTGTGTGTGTGTGTGTGTGTAGAGACTAGAGAGAGAGAGAGGTCACCCTTTATTGAGCTTCAGATCAGTTGGATGGATCTTGAGATGGACGAACTAGGGGGAGGTTGATCATGGTTAATCTTACGGAGGAAGTAGTCTCTATTGGAGAAAGGAGTCACTGCTTGCATTCTCCATTTCAAGGTACTCAACACAAGAAGCTCCATTCTCTGTGTGGTTCTAGCTTCAAAGACGAATTTGGATTCCCCCACCTGACAATTAACCCAAAGATCAGGACAGTGGTTATAAAAAAGAAATCTTCCTTCAGTTCTATATGACTTTTATAATTGAAATCGCTTAACCTGATTGTTGCTTCACCTGTAAATCTAGAGAGAAAGGCATGTCAGTCTCTTCCACTTTGGCTGCTAGAGACAAACAGGCTACAGATAACAACTGCATCATCCAAGCTTTACCTCTCTACCAATGGCAAATATCAGAATAGAGACAATCAGGAAATGACCTCAATAGAACTATGTCTTAACGAAGAAAGAAACACGTCCTTTTTTGGTCTATTTCCTGAACTTACGGGAAGCTCATAAACTGAAAGGAACCGATCTAAGTAATTTATTGACAAATTGGCACTCAAAGGCCCAAAACTGTAATAGGCATGAACCTGTTAAGAACCAACACAAAAGCATTATTCACCAATAGCCCCATTTCAGAAGAAAAACTAATCATCTTCATTTCAGCATCAATCAGAAAAGAATGTTCATTGTGGAAGCCAAATCCTTGTACCCTCATGAGCTGCTGAACGAAGAGAGTAACATCCTTCCCACAAATAGGAATAGATTTGATGCTGCTCCCAATAATATAACCATCTGCAACAGGCACAACATGAGTAGCTCCATCTCCAACGTCCACCCACTGCAGTGGTGGATTACTATTTTCAGCCTTCTGTAATTTATCATGCCCCAGCGCAATAACCATAACCTGACTAAACACAACAGAAGTGGCATGATGTTAAGTAACCGATGCCAGAAGAGAGGAAATCTACTGCACTTGAAATTCAAACTATATAGAAAACAAGAAGTCCAAGGATTTGATTGGTCCCAACCCAACTTGCACAAAGAATTAACAAATCTGATTTGCTTGAATCACAGTCCGAAAGATACCTTTGTTGCATTAAGAGCATCTTTTGTTCCCAATTTTTTCTCCTTAAGTCTTGTTTCTATTTGTGCTCCAACCTATCCATGTTTATCACAAACATTAATAAACACAAATATTTAAATTTTCACAAATATTTGTGCTCCAACCTATTCAAAAGAACAACTACTGATATTTTATACAAGCGAGAATTCAAGAGTGTAACAAAGTAAATTTTATCTCATAATACAAATTAATATTGTAGACTCTAGTTGAGATTACAAACAATTATGACATATTCTTACATGGTAGATATTTTGGCCAATATCCTTTGGTCCTTTTTGGTTTTAAGAGTATTCCATGTAAAAATTAGATTGCCTCTTGCTTGCCGGTTGTTTGCATTCAGTGTGTTTGACTAATTGACTTATTTTCATATATATCTTTATTAATTCTTACATTAGAATCTCAATAGGCTGGGAAAGCCTTGTGTTTCCCAAACATTAACATCCTTGGGTTTCCAGAGAATATTAGAACCTTAACAAATCCCTTTATTTGGCATATGTACAAAATAACAACCCAGAAGATTGCAGAAACCATTCTTCTTACTTGAGATGAATCCATAATTTTTACTAGATCCATTGAAGAAGGTGTAAAAAATTGACGTTAATATAATAAACCTTAACAATCAGAGCACAATTGGTGTTGTTCCTAAATGGTCTTTGAACTATAGGCAAGCCAAAAGCTAAATGTGAACTAAGCAAATCTCATGATGGGATGATCAGTTCATTTTCTATTTTGTTTTGTTTTAAGTTTCCCGTTTAGTATTAACTTGCAGATACACCCTAACCTATCTGATGGCACAGTATTAACTCCAAACATCATATTTTTTTATTTGGTGAGTGGGGAAATAAAACTTGCACGTGCGATCCAATTTTACAACTATCCAATTTGAGATTCACAATGCTGACCAAATATACCAATACAAGGCAAGTCTCTCTTTTTGCTTTATTGTCTAAATTATTTTATAAAAATATATTAGGTAGAACTGTTTCATAAATGTTGATACATAGTGCTCTTCCATGGATTTTTTAATTATGTTCACAACAAAATGTAGTCCCATTTGAAAGTTAGTTGGGCTGGTCAGGTTGGAAAATAACTGAACCTAATTGTTCTATTAAAATCCAGCTTGAGATGGGCTTGTTGAAGTAAGAAATTAACTACTTATAAAAGAAAAAACACAAGAAATTGGTGGTAACATGCTTGTTAAATTTGTTGACCAGATACTGGAAATGAACAGTGCAGATTTCAGTGGGGTTTCAAGGAGGAGTAGGGTATCTTGGCTATAAGGTGGGGACAGGTTGGTGGTCACTTCTTATTACGGGTGCTGTTGGTGGTTTCTCTCATTTTGTCACCTATTGGAGCTACTCCAAAGTTCTTTCCAATAAGACCCTACCCTTTTTAAGTCTTTCCATTCATCCATCTTAGCATAAGCATTTCTGCCACACTCATTTTTGCCCATGTTGTTTCATTTATCTCCCTTTTGTCTTCTGGTTTCATGGAGTTTGGAGGTGACACCATAACACTTGGATAAAATTCCACTTCTACTTCGGAAAAGTTTGAGCGTATGTATAAAGTTACAAGAAGTTGCTAAACCTAACTTTGAGGAAAATTTCATGCAATAGCAACCACCAAGGCTTAGTATTGAGCACAGCATACAGATATGGGGACAACTTAATGTCCACAAATAATTGTTTCACTTTAGACATATCTTGACTACCTTGCATTCAAATGAAAACTTTCTTTTTTCTCATTGAAGTGGACTGATCTAGCACACTGACAAGAGGCCATCAATGAAAATATCTCAAGTCAGTGAAATTTAAATAGAAATTAAATGAATTTTAAAATTAGTGAAAATATTAACATAAATTTATTCTTACTTTTAAGTGAAATTTAAATGGATTTCAAGTCAGTGTTTTGAACCTTCCACGGTTGGATGGTTGAATTGTTCAAATCATCACTGGCCATGATTTTGGGTATAGTTTTCCTTAAACCGAGGGTTTGATAAAAAATTGTTCAATCTAGGCAGTTGAACCATTGACCCATTCAACCCAATCATTAGGTTACGGGTTGCACACTAAATGTATAAGCAAATTTCTAGAGGTGATAAATTTGCATTCAGTTGCCTAATTAGAGTAATATTTATATGATTTGGGGTAATCTTTCAAGACATGCTCATACGTATAGAAAGTGCCTTGTGTTGCTATTTCTTCCAACCCCCCCCCCCTTTTGGCCTTGATGTAGGCGCTCTTGGTCTGAACCAATGGGAGGCCATCACGCGTTAGGCGGCGACGTCCAGAGCAGACCCAATCAGTGTGCGGGCTTAGTAAAGTTCGGCAGGCTCTCCAGGACCAATGGCATAGGGTCATCTGAAAACCTTGGATGGCCACCCTCCCTGCGTACGGATTGCATCCGGACCATCTGAGCTCGTCCACCTCCTGGCAGCCTCAAGTATAAATAGGAGGTGACCCCCACAAGGTAAGGGATCCTATAACTTAAGACTCTTGAGCAATCCTTGAGAACTCTTGCTCTCCCTTGTGATTTCATCTGAGTCCTCGTACCTTGCACCTTGATTACCTTCTACCGACCACGTACTAACTTGACCATTGGAGTCTCCACCTCAGGTACCAACTTGGGGCCTCTAACGCGTTCTCTTCACTCCTTGCAGGACCGACCTGCCTGCCCTTGGCCACCTCGGATCTCGGGCAGCTCAATCTCACCTTAGTTTAGGAGCAAAATTACTGTGTTGTCCTCGGCCCATTCCGAGCATCAACAATTGGCGCCATCTGTGGGGGCGTCACTAAAACTTCCCTAAATTACTCTTGATACCTAAAAGAACTAACTCCTATGCCTAAGCTTCAGTCGACATGGTGACGACCTCGGCCAGAGCTTGGACAAGCTGGGGCGCCTAGAAAGAGGCTGCCCAAAAGGCGGCCACCTCGCTGGGAGACTAGGGCTTAGTTGGCCCTCGGCCTAGTCAGCTCTAATAGGGCTGACCCCTCAAAGTCTGGCAGCAACAGACATGCAAGTCAGTCACCAAGGACCGCACGACTCCCTAGTCGAAGAGGGAAAGAATCAGCATAGTCTCGCGACCATCATCGAGACCAAGAACACCATCACCATCACTGAAGAGAGCATCCTCGGGTTGATGGTGGGTAGTCCGGCCACCACAGCCCCCTCTTGAGGGCCAAAGGCCGACGCCGCACCTCTTCTTCATGCATCTCAGATCTCCAAGACCTCCTAAACGACATGCGAGCCAAGAAGAACCAATCCGGGCTCGCATTAGAGTATTCGGGGGTCCGGGGCGACCCCCATATGGTCCGAGAGGACCGGGGTGGGGCCTAGGAACCCCTTGACCAGAAGATTGTTGACTTGCAAGCCCAGCTCAAGGCCATCAAGGACAAGCTCCATCAAGTTAGAGAGAGCCGAGCGAAGGCCTCGGCCAGTTAAACCCATCCATCCGGAAGGATGGATGCCTTCACCTCGGGCATCATCTTTGAGCCCCTGCCCCCACATTTCAAGGCACAAGCACTGGAGATGTATGACAGGACCACCGACTCTAACGACTACCTAAAAGTTTCGAGGGTATTCCGATGCCCTAACGTGTCAGACTTTCCAAGCGACCTTCAAGGGAGTAGCTCATCATTGGTTCTCTAGGCTCCCTCCTCGGTCCATCAGCTTGTAAGAGCAATTCACCAACCACTTCCTCGCCCACTTCATCAGTAGTAGGCGATGCCAGAAGAGTGTTGTTTCCCTGATGGCCGCCAAGCATAAGCGCGGCGAGAGTCTATGGTCCTACATTGACTGCTTCAAGAAAGGGGAGCTCGAGGTCCGAAACCTCAACTCCATGGTCTCCATGCACGCCACCATGAAAGGCCTCCTTCCCGGCTCGGTCCCCAAGTGCTCGATAGCCACGACCCCGCCAAAGTCTAAGGTAGAATTTTTGAAAAGGCCCAAAAGTACATTGCTGTCGAGGAGGCCTCAGCCGAAAAGATTCAGGAGGGAGAGGTCGATTGCCCCCACGGAGGCCCAGAGAAGAAGAGAAGGAACGGAGACCACCGTGACAACAACAACAACAACAACAACGGGACCACGAAAAGCCACCAGCCTCAACCCTGGCTTACAATCAATACACGCTGCTTAACTCAACCCGCACTTAGATCCTTATACATGTCGGGAAAGAGGAGTACGTGAAGTGGTCCGAGAAGATGAAGCGGAACCCCAAGAGGGGAAATCCAAAAAAGTACTGCAAGTACCACCGTGGCATCGGCCACGACACAAAGGAATGCTACGAGTTGAAAAATGAGATAGAGTCCCTCATTCGTTGCGGCCACCTCAAGCAGTATGTCAGAGGCGAGGCCGGGGCCTTGTTCTCCCAATAGCAACAGCACTAGCAGTTGACCAGCGTCATAGAAGTCATAGCCAAGGGCACGGCCTCGGGTGAAGCCTCGACCTCGGCCTACAAGGCCTACACCAGGTAGCTAAAGATCCAAGGGCAAGCTCCCAAGAAGTTGAAGTAGGAAGAAGCCCTCACCATCACGGATGAGGACTTGAAGGGGATCACAGTCCCCCATGACGACACGCTTGTGATCTCGGCCATTGTAGCAAACTTCATGGTGAAGAGGATCCTAGTGGACAATGGCTCCTTGGCTGACATCCTCTTCCATGAAACATTTGAGAACATGAAACTGGCACCCAAGCACCTTCAGCCAACCGACATCCCTCTCACCGGCTTCTCTGGCAACGTGGTCAGACTGGAAGGAAGAATCACCCTACCTATAATGGTAGGGATAGAGCCTCGACAGGTGATGAGGATGAATGAGTTCCTGGTCGTGAGGATCGGTTCCCTCCTACAACACCATCATTGGGAGGCTGACCCTCCATTCACTCAAGGCAGCTATCTCCTCCTATCACTTCGCCCTCAAATTCCCCACCGAGCACAACATCAGAGTCATTCGAGAGGATTAGCAAGCAACCCGCCAATTTTATGTGACAGCACTGAAGGATAAGAACAAGAAGCCCTACCACTTGAGGGCCTTGACCTCAAGGAGGAACCAGCAATTCGAGGCCAGCCGACTGAGGACCTCGTCTGGGTCCCCCTAAACGAGGCCAAGCCTGAAAAGATAGTTCACATCGGGTCCAACCTTCCCCCAGAAAGCTTATTCGAATTGGTAAGTTTCCTCAGAACTAATGCCGATGTCTTTGCTTGGTCCGCCGTTAAATGCCCAGAATTGACCCTTCGGTCATTACTCACAGGCTGAGTGTAGACCCGAGCTCTAGGCCAGTTCAGCAAAGAAAGAGAAACTTTGCACCGGAGCGTTGGAAGGCTATAGGGGAGGAAGTTGACAAGCTACTCGACGTTGGCTTCATCCAAGTGGTACATTACCCTAACTGGTTGTCAAATGTGGTTATGGTAAAGAAAGTTAATGGGATATGGCGGATTTGTATTGACGTCATAGACCTCAACCGAGCCTACTCCAAATACAATTTTCCCTTGCCGATGATAGACCACCTCGTCGATGCCACCATAGGGTATGAGCTACTTAGATTTATGGATGCCTTCTCTGGATACAACTAGATCAAGATGCACCCCAAGGATGAGAGAAGACCTCATTCATCATCAAGCATGGCACTTATTGCTATAGAGTCATGCCCTTCGGCCTCAAGAATGTCGGGGTAACCTACCAGTGCCTTGTCAACAAGGTTTTTAAGGACCAAATGGGGAGGAACGTCGAAGCCTACGTGGATGACAAGGTGGTGAAAAACCTGAAGGCTGACCAGCACACCTCAGACCTAGCCGAGACCTTTGACACCTTGTAGAGATTCAGCATGAAGCTTAATCCCAGCAAGTGTGCCTTTGGCATCACCTCGAGCAAGTTCTTAGAATTCATCGTCACACAGCAAGGCGTAGAGGCCAACCCAAAAGATCCAAGCCATTCTAGACATGGCACCACTTCGGTCGGTTAAGGAGACCCAAAGACTCACTAGCTGAGTTGTCGCCCTCAGCCACTTCATGTTGAAGTTGGTCAACCACTACCTTCCTTTCTTCTAGGCCATCAAGAAGCTGAAAAAATTTCAATGGACTGAAGAATGCCAGCTCGCCTTTGAAGAATTGAAGCAGTACCTTGCCTCACCTCCCCTCTTCACTCAGCCACTCCCAGGAGATGTCTTATACTGGTACTTGTCAACTGGGAACAAGGCCTTCAGCTCAGTTCTTATCAAAGAAGATGGAGTGCAGAGGCCGATCTACTACGTCAGCAAGGTTCTCTGCAACACGGAGACCCAATACCTTGAGGTGGAGAAGCCGGCCTTTGCCCTCATGGTCTCATCCAGAAAGCTCAGGTCGTATTTTCAAGCCTACACAATCATGGTCCTGACCAACCAACCCCTCAAATCCGTCCTCACCAAACCTGAGACCTCGGGACGACTAATCAAGTGGGCCATCAAGCTATTTGAGTTCGACCTCCAATACCAGCCAAGGCCAACAATTAAAGCCCATGCCTTGGCGAATTTTGTGACAAAATGCACTTTCAGCCAACCCCTCGGCCGAGCCCCAGAAGAAGAGATAGAAGAAAGACCTTGGCCTATTGAAGCCCGGCCCACCTAGAAGCTATTTGTTGATGGATCATCCAACTCCAAAGCAAGTGGAGCGTTGTCCTCATACTCCTCACCCCATATGAGATTGAAGTGGAATACGCGTTGAGGTTCGACTTCTCGGCTTCCAACAACGAGGCCGAGTACGAAACCCTCCTTTCTGGATTGTAGCTCCCAAAAGACCTCGACTCACAACACATTGATGTCTTCAACGACTGATAACTCTGTATTTTGATGCCTTAGCGGGCATCATTTTAGGGTTACCTAGGCCTTAGAATAATCAAAATATGCCCTTTTCCCAGTTAAATTCAATATTATGACCTCTAAGGGTCCCTATGCAAATCTTGAGGAAAACTGGGGAAGTTTCAGGGCTGAAATGCAGTTTTTGGGAAACTGGTGTGAGTTCCAGCTAAGAGAGGGGGTGTTTCTGTGAAAAACTGAGCACAAGAGGGCACCTCCTATCTGCCAAACCTAGATAGGCGCCCCTCCCACTAAATTAGCAGAACTCTCTCTCCTCATCGAAACCCTAGGTGCCTCCCCCTCATCTTTTTCTGTCTTGGCCGCCCTAGGCTATCAAATCTCCACCCTCCACTCTCTCCTAACCTCTAATCTCAACCATCTAAGCCTTAGCAACCTCTCATACCCTTAGATCTCTCCCTAAATAGCATCCTAGCTTTACACCTCACTCCTTAAACCTCAACCAATCACCTTAGGACGCCACATCACACAGACCAATCACCTTTCTCCAACTATAGGCGCCCAAATCTGTACCCTCCATTCTAGGCACCCAAATCTCAGCCCTACATAATATTGGGCGCCCTCTCCTCATCTTTTCAGCCTTAGAATCTCCTTGGAACAATCCTAACCCTCCATTCTCAAACCCTAGGGCGCCCTTATTTGTGCATAATCCCAAGAGTTGCCCATCTCTTCCTCTCTAATCTCAGTTATGTCCACTCTTCTCTATAAAAAGGACCCAAGGGGCCCTTGAGAAGGGGTTGGTCAATTCACCCAATTCACAAGGCTAAGGTTTCTTGAGGAGTTCAAGGGTTGTAGAAGGGAAATATGCTCGGGTCTTGTCAAGAGGGGTTCCTGCAAACAGTCCAGCCAATCTGCAACTACCGCCATTGGATTTGATCAGTTATTCCTTTCATTTTCTTTATATTCTTTTATGTTATTTTTATTCTGGTTGGATTCTGCCCTAGGTAAGACGGAAGGTTGCTCTTGAGCAGTTCAAGGGTAGAGGAAGAGGAGAACGCCCAGGCAAGAGGAGGGGTTCTTGCTTGCAGTTCGCCTAGCCACTACTGCCACCTTTGGATCTGGATCCCAACTAGTTTCCCGTAGTTCTTGATTTACTTTTTTTTTTACATGTGATTTTATTTTCCGTTCTTTAATTTCTAATTTTTATTTTATTTTTGAAATTTATTTTTATCAATTTAATTTTTCTCTTCCTTTCTATAGATCTGAAATTCGTCCAAGTAAGATGGAAGGCCCAACTCGAGAAGTTCAAGGGTCAAAAGATAGATCCAGAGACTGCTACCTCTAACCGAGTTGTAGAATTTTTATTTAGTTTTTTTTTATTTCTGTTATTTATTTATTTTTCTACAATTTTTACTTTTAGCATTGTTAGAGTTTTATTTTAATGGATTTCAGTTCAGTTAATTAAATTTTGTGTTTTTACAATCTCAAATCTTGTTATTTTGTCCAAATTGAAGTACGTAACAATTTTTCCCTCACTTCCCTGTGGATACGACCCATTTCTCACCACTAATTATGTTTTGTAGTTATTTTGAGAATCAAAAAATTTATAAATATTGAAACTGGTGTTCCAAAGTGGTTAACGACACTTCTCGTTGGTCACTCACAACGAGAAGCAATTCGATGATGCAAGGTTTTGAGAATGGTGTGCCTCCATCGGCATCAAGCAGTAGTACACCTCGGTAGGCTACCCTCAGACCAATGGCCTAGCAGAGGTTACCGATCGAACCATCCTAAAAGGACTGAAGAATAGATCGGATAGAGCCAAAGGCCTATGTGCTAACGAGTTGAACAGCGTCCTATGGCCATACTGCACGACACCTCGGACAGCCACAGGAGAAACTCCATTCAACCTGACTTACGGCACCGAGCATCTCGGCAGCACCAGACCACCTCGGCTCTTCACCTAGAGCACGTCGGCGGCACCAGGCCACCTCGACTCCATGCACTCTACGAAAAAAAGGTCAAGTAACAGCATGGCCCCGAGCACCTCGGTGGCCCACCTCGATCTCACCCAACTCATTCCTAAGGGGACAAGGAGTAAGCCAGGACAACTAACACCCCCTTCTCTCCCTAACAAGGGAAGGAGCCCGAGCACCTCGGCGGCACAGCTTGGCCACGACTGACTCCCTTTAACTTCCTAAGTGAGCGTCTAGCAGGCCACCTCGGACCACAATTTTTGCCAAATTGTGACCTCTCGGAAGGGGGCACCGACCTCCAAGCAAAAAAAGAAAAAGAAAGAAAGAAGAAGAACTGACAAAGGCACAAGATATGCAAAAAGGCGTACCATTAAATATAAGACAATTCAAACTCAACCAACGCACTTCAATTCAAACTCAACCAACGCCTTTGAATCCACCCGCAGGCTGAGCTGCTCGTTCTTCTTTTCGACCTGGCCCAAGCGTTCGAGGAGGAGCTTGACTCGGTTCGCCAGACTGATGAAGTGCCGGAGACCTACAATGAATGCATCTCCATTAGTAAAAATGAAGACAAGATAAACAAGAAAGTGAAAGTGAAGCCAAAACTCGCCTCGGCCAGGTAGTCCAGGCCCTGATCTCGGACGGCGAGGGGATCTGCGTTCATCATATCAAGATGATCCCCATGCGGGATCATACCTTTAACTAAGGCTCTACCAACCCCCTCAGTGTTGATAGAGTCCCCCTCCCGAATGTTCCATCTAGGGCGGAACACCTGCAAAAGGATGTCTCCCTCCTCGGCTGGCTCTGATGCAGATGGTTGAGCCGACGAAGGCCCAGTCGTGGGCCTCTTCGAGTAAGACCCCCTTGGAGCAATAGGAGCCTCCTTCCTCCTCTAACTGCCCTCAGCCGACCTCTTCTTCCTGGCCTCCTTTTTTCCAACCTCCTTCGGCAGGTCTCTTCCCCCAGTCACCCCCACCAGTGGGGGATTAAGACCAATGAGTCCTCTCGGCTACAACATCCGCCACCTCGATTGGCATGGACGTCCTCCCAGCAAAGGCAGGGGTCCCCTCGGCAGGCCTCCTCGGGGTCTACCTCCCCAACGTGCCCTCCATCGGGGCTTTCTTCTTAAACAGAGCACTCTCCAACAACATTCTTTTGGCGTCCAACGACATCTCTGTAAAAAAGATGAGTTGATGTTAGTACCCTCCAACAAAAAACAAAGTAAAACTGACGTGTCAAAAGCCAATAGAAGGGCTTCTCCTACCTAGGGGAGCGAGGTTGAGCCCTGCAAAAACCAAGGGAAGCTCCACCTCCACTAGGGGCTTGGCCCGAAGAGTCCCCAACACATGTAGATGGGTCACCGTGGCAGCTTCATCATCCCGGAGGAAAGGCTTGAACTTCTTAGAAAATAGGCACATCTCCCCCAGCCCAACTTAAATGAGCAACCCTTTGAGCAGGAGACAATGAAGAATTTACTCTTCCAATTATGGACCGATGAGGGGTTGTCTATGGGTCGTCCTCTCCAAGGTTGGAAGTAGTACACACCATTCTCGTGAGGGTGTGACCTTAGCACAAACATGGCATGAAATAGCTTTGGCGTCAAGTCCACGTCCCGAAGTTGAGACAACACCAGCATGGTTACTATGGTCCTAATGGCGTTGGGGGCAAGTTGGCTAAGTGTGATCCCACACCACTTCAACAGCTCGGAGATTAGAGGATGAAGAGGGAATCTAAGGCCGAACTCCAAGAAATGTAGGTAGACACAGATCTTCCCCTCCTCCGGCGTCCATGGCCGATCACCAGTGTCGGGGATCCTAAGTCTATAGGACCGAGGGATGTAGTACCTCCTGGCCAAGGACTTCACCTGATCATAATCCAGGATGTTATCATATTATGAGCACAACAGACGCTCTATGATCACCCCTCGGGCAGCATACTAAGCCACCATCCTTGTGATGTGCTTGGGAACCGGTTCCCCCTCTACCACTAGGGGGACCCCTCGGCCGCCCTTGGCATCGTAGACACAACACTCTCACAGGGAGAATCTTCACCCCCTCAGCTGCACTCGACACCTCCGGGGGTAATCCTCTCCCTCAACACCTTGACCTCTCGCCTCAGGGCTGGGATCTCAGCTACAGAGGAGTCTTGGTTAGAACTGGTAGGAGAAGGGGTCCGATAAGAGCTCTCCCTCGAGAGGTTCGAGAGTTCATAGCACTCATGGCCAGAGTCAGAATAAGACATTGTGGTGTGGCGTTTACCTAAGAACAAGGAAATGAGGGATAGGAAGTTCTAAGGAAAGCAAGTAGCTGAGGGCACTAGAAGCAAGGATCACTCGAAGACAAGGGCTTTGGGAAGCAAACAGTGAGAAAAAATGTTACTAAGGCCTCTATTTAGAGGAAAATGAATGGCCTAGATGGCATCCGATCCAACGGTTGTGCAGCGACCGCCTCTGCGGCCCTATCCGTCGACCAACACATGTCGCTCTTCTCGGAAAGACAAAACGACGCCGAGCGAACTGGCCAGTCCTCTCGCTGCAACTTGTTGGTTTGCCCAACCATGCTGAACCGGAGGATGCGTGACCCAGCTCACATGGCTCCCGTCTCCCCTACGGGCGAGGCTTCGCAACCCATCACATATACAGGCCTGACTCCCAGTCCGAGCGCCCGTGTCGTGCATAGTCCGCACCCGCCATTGAAACCCGCCTCCTTCATGGTTCGAAAACCGACCATGGCAGGCTACACCCCAAAAGGGGCTAAGTCCCAAGCTTGGACTACCCAATCACTCCCTCGGCACCACTAGCCGAGGCTGAGGCCTCCACGGATCCACCTACGCAATGGCCAGAAAGCAAGGCAGGTGGAAAGACTCCCTCTCGCCCATCATGGAAGAGAACGAAGGTCAAGTCGACGCCACCGCAGGCCACATCATGCTCATCCCCAACAAACCGGGGCCTAGATCCTTATCCAGAAGGTCCAATAGTGGCTCCCAGTTCAGTTGACACAATCCCTTTGGCCGAAGCCGAGGTCCTCAACTCAGACCTCCACCCCGGCCTTAGGAGTGGGGGAAAATGATGTAGGCGCTCTTGGTCTAAACTAATGGGAGGCTGGCACGCGTTAGGCGACAGTGTCCAGAGCAGACCCAATCAGTGCATGGGCTCAACTCGCAGCCTTGGATGGCCGCCCTCCCCGCGTACAAATTGCATTCGGATCGTCTGAGCTCGTCCACCTCCATATAGCCTCAAGTATAAATAGGTGGTGACCCCCTCAAGGTAAAGGATCTCAGAACTTAGGACTCTTGAGTTATCCTTGAGAACTCTTGCTTTCTTTTGTGACCTCGTTTGAGTCCTCACACCTTCGGTCACCTCAAACCGACCTCATACTAACTTGACCGTCGGAGTCTCCGCCTCGGGTACCAACCCAGGGCCTCTAACGTATTCTCTTCACTCCTTGCAGGACCAACCTGGCCGCCCTCGGCCACCTCGAACCTCAAGTAGCTCGATCTCACCTCGACTTAGGAGCGAAATTACTGTGTTGTCCTTGACCCATTCCAAACATCAATAGGCCTCAAATCATAATTTTTGACAGTTTATACAAAGAAAAATTAAAACATAAAATAAAAAATATAATCTAAACATAAAGTAATACATATAACATATAAATGGTATACACATTATTTTTATTGATATATTACATATTCATGCATACATACATACATACATAAATGCTGATTTACTATGGTTTCACCTGTTTGACTTAAAGGGTCAAACTAGTGACCCACTACCTGAAGGCAAAAACAGCTCAACCTTAGTAAAATCAATATTATTAAATGTTACTATCTTTTATTATTTTCAATTTTTTAATAGATTATAAGTTATAATATTTATTAGTAATAATGATTAATTGATTATAGGATTTACACAATTAATAAGCCAATCGTGTTTGTCGCACGAAACTAACCTTTCGGTGAAAATTTGTTAGGTAGCTTTTCCTAAACAGATCAGTCAATTCAAACTCAATCAATGCACAATCCCTTCCAAACAGGCTCCCCCGGATTGCAGATCCATTACTCCATATGGCACTACCCTGGGTCACAGCGACTCGACGCTCAAGCCAACCTGGTTCACTTGGTGGGGCCAGGTTCGACATAAGCTGCATTGTCTGGATCATATGATCTGAAATCTATCAATCCCAGATATTAATGGCTTGGAATTCAATGTCTGGATCATAAGCAGCATTGTCTGACTTGTTTGACTCAAATGGTCAAACCAGTGACCCACTATCGAAGGCAAAAACAATTCAACCTTAGCAAAATCAATATTATTAAATGTTACTATCTTTTATTATTTTCAATTTTTGAATAGATTATAAATTATAATATTTATTAGTAATAATAATTAGTAATGATTAATTGATTATAGGATTAATAATTAATAAAATAACTATTTGTAAATGTTAAATTATTTTTACACAATTAATAAACCAACCGTGTTTGTCACACGATTTTAATCTTAGATGGCATATAATAATCTTAGGCGGGCCCTGAGTCCCTAACTAGCGTTTTCAATCTTCTTTGCCTGGTGAGTAAAATAGGTTCTACGATGATATCTTTCTATGGGTAGGTTAGGTATTTTAAGGGACAAGTGTGATAAATTTTTCTAAGTGGGTTGGGTTTTTCTAAGAGTGCAAATAGATTTATGTTCACTGGTGTGGTTAGGTTTAGATGATGGGTTAATGGGAAAGTGTGCATAGGAAATAATTAAGCATGGGAAAGAAAAACTTCATAATTGTTAAGTGCTCTTTGTAATATATAGATATAGGTTCTGGTTTAATATATAGATATAGATCCGAAACACCCTGAGGTCACATCTGATAAAAACCCACAAAACAGAAATAGGCAATGTTTTAAAACCATTTTTAACCAGAACCACTTTGGCCACCAGTTTTTGGGTTAATGGTTTGACCATCCAGTCTAAGCATATGGCATGTTGTAATTTAAAGAAAAATAAAAATAATAAAAAAAAAAGGCAAGAACTGTTGTCCAGATTGAACGGATTGACAGTTCGACCACCTGAGTCAACGGATCATTAACCAAATCAACGGTTTTTTAGCAAAGAAACAATTTAGGGGTGACATAAAACTGGTTGCTTGAATGATTTGCAGGCCAAACAATCTGACCATCCAGATCAATGATGGTTTAAAAACCATGATAATAGGTTTAGAAAAGCCAATAAAATCTGTTGATCAAAACACATTACTAGCCACATTCACTCAGTGCAGTGGCACATTAGGACCATCTATGATACTCACGAAACTAACCTTTCGGTGAAACTATTTCAGGTAGCTTTTCCTAAACGGCTCAGTCAATTCAAACTCAACCAACGCACAATCCCTTCCAAACAGGCTCCCCCGGATTGCAGATTCACTACTCCATATGGCTCTACCCCGGGTCACAGCGACTCGGTGCTCAAGCCAGCCTGGTTCAGGTTCGACATAAGCAGCATTGTCTGGATCATCTGATCCGAATTCTATCAATCCTAGATATTAATGGCTTGGAATTCAATGATTTGACCCTTGCTTTATGTTTTGTAGAACCCAATGGGCTTGAGGATTGTATCAGTGCCGACCGAGTAGTCTCTCAAGTCACAGTGCCTAAGAACTAGAGCTGGTCTAGTGCAATTAGGAATAATCGGATTTGGGTTAAAAAATACCATCCCGATTATCCGGTTTGGTCTGGCATATGATCTATTAGAACAAGTGGATAGGTTGATAATAGTACTTCTAAACGATAGGATCAAATTTAATAAAGGTATATCCAAAATTGATTTATTAATATTTGAATTCAAATCAAATATTATCTGGATTAGACCAGATTAGAGTATTCGATGTCATTAATAAATAAAACAATTCAAACCACTTCTGTTGTTCTACATAAAGTACATATTAATTTTATGCAAATAGTTATAGAAACAGTATGCTTTGTTTGGAGGATAAATAAATGAACAAAACAGAATGTACTGATACTCTAGTTCGTAAAATCTAAAATAAATTAAACAGGAATTTACATTTTTTACATTTGCACTTCTATACATTTATACTAGTGCAAATAAATTTGCGCTACAATCAAACACAGCCTTAGTGAAGTAGCATGTCTTGTTTGGAGGAGAAATTTAGGTGCTTCGTGCGCGTCGGTGCGTAAGGGGGGATGATCTTGCTAGGCAGTGTTGCGGGTCTTATGTTCTGCATCATTTCGAAGATCTTGTTGACTTTTTCTTGCATTGCTCGGAATTGCTCAGGATCGACCGCGGCTGGGGTCTATGGAATCTCTTGATGTGGAGAGCTGCGGTGGTGAGACTCCCGAGATGGGGATCGGCCAGTTGAACGCTTGGACTAGTTCTTGGGCATATTGATCGCTTTCTTGATTGCGTGGTAAGGAAAGATTTTTGGGGTGGCTTTTTGTACGTTCTCACAGACGGCGCCAATCTAATGCTACTCAATCCGAGGTGGTGTATGAACTAAGGAGAGCAACCAGATAGTCCTTGCTGACAGGGCGAGGCCGAGCTGCAAGGACGAGGCCGCGCTTCAAGACCTGTGATCAAGAAAGAAGTCAGAGGCCCAAGGAATTATCCCTGGGTAAGTACTCCGACGCTCAAGTTAGTAAGAGGTGGTGGGTGGTCGGGCCGAGCTATGAGGATGCTTGTCCGAGCTAAGTAGCAGTACATGTCTCAAAAGTTGGATTCCTTACCTCGAGCATGGAGTACCTTTTTATAGTCGAAGATCCCTCAGGCTTCCAGGGTTGTCAAGATGAGGTTAACCGTCGAGGTATTCGGAATAGAGTCTCATTCCCTAGCGAAGTCGTCTTTCCTCATTCCTCCTTATCTGTAGTTGTGCTCATCCATTTGACGTGGTTGGAAGGATAAGATGGGGACTACAGTAGCATAGCTTGTCCGAGCTAAGCCCACATGACAAAGCTATGCCCACGTGGCCGAGCTATGCCGACATGGCCGAATTTTGCCGACGTGGCCAAGCTAGGATGACGTGGCAGAGCGATAGTTGGGAGGCCACGTGTCTCGCAAGGCCAGCTCAGCCATGACCCGAACAACATGCTATAAACAGAGGGACCATGCAACCCTGCTTAATAAAATGTGGATTAGAGAATCATCTTCATAAAATGTTTGAAACTTTGAAAGTTGTTCATGTGCACCTACATCAGTTCGTGAAAAGCATGAGTCTATCTGTTCACAATTTGCATGCATGTAAAATCCATTAGATTACATATCAAAATGCTTAAATGTATAGAACTACAAAACAGAATGGTGGAACAGAATCATGCCGCATGACACAATTTTGGTTCTACTCGGCATAGCCTGAGGCAATGACACGCAGGTCATTCCAGGCTTGGGCTTCTAAGCCAACGGGCCAATATATATATATATAATTTTTTTTTATTTTCAACTTTATTATATATTTTACTCCAATTGTATCATGATTTTTTTAATTTCATTTTATTATTTCATATGTAAACAATTGCATACATCAAGATTCATATAAAATATAATTTTAAGTTTTTTTTTTATTTTTTGTCTTTTTGTTAATTTATTTTAATTTTTTATTATAATTTAAAAAAAAAAAAAAGCTTAACCCAATCCATGGCCCTGCCTAGCCCGAGGCTCAGCCCATGGACCAACCCAGCTTATGGCACAACACAACATCGCCCAGGAGTTGGGCATGTCCATCTTATATAATGTAGACCTATGGTTTAAGAAATTAATGTAGAAAACAACCACCATCGAGCTGCAACAGAGAACATTTTTGTCTTCTTGTACTAGGCTAACTGCAAGTCTGCAACAGAGAGCAAACTCTTTGGTTGTAACTGGTGATGGGACAGTTTACTTCCATTGACATTAATTTCTAAAACATTGACTTTGATTAAAACACTCGTGAGAATAGAAAAGCATTAAGGCCAAATTTTGATGCTCAACATGAAGAACACTAATAAGGAATCTTCCACCTAAAAAGATCATGCAAGTCAAAAATAGATTTGATTGGACATTGATCAACCACCAAACCTTGGATCTTTTCTCCATTTTCCATGTATATTGCCTCTTTTAGGGTTCACAAACAGATTTAAAAAGAAAAAAGAACAAAGAATTTTTTTATTAAAAAACAGAGAGAATTGAGATTATGCCTCCTCCCTTTCAACTAGTGTTGAGAATCTTCATTCTTCTTAATATAAAAAAAAAATTATTAAAAAAAGAAAAATAAAATACTCATCCCCTTTTTTCTTAAGGAGGTTTATGCCTCCTTGTGTTTGGGAGTCTTACGCTTTTTTACATTCTGAACTATACCTTATGCCTCAAGGTAGTGGAATGCCTTGTGTCACACATTCATGTTTTAAAACATTTGGTACATAGAATTTTCTACATGTAGGAATAAGGTTCTTCTAAGAGTAACCATTTCATCATGCTAAAGAAATAGAGGTTAGGTCAAGATCTAGTCCACCCCTCCCAAGACCCTATATAGTGAGAAAATTCCCTTTTTTAGGAAGTAGTTACTTCTAAGCCCATGAGCTAGGTAAGTGCAGAGGTCAACAGAAATGTGCTAAGAGTGGTGAGACCATAATGGATTTCTTAGGTTTCATGAGTTTGTCAGAGTCTGAGACTTTCATTTCTACAAAAGGTGAGATCATTTCTACAAAAGGTGCACAGGAGGATGTTGTGGAGAAGGACAAAGAGATAAGGTTTTTTAGAAGATCTTTCAAAGGAGGTGTTGGTGATCAAAGAGTTTAGAATAAATTTGAAATTGAAGGAGCAAGAAAGCATGGGTGGGGGGGGGGGGGGGGGAGGGGGGAGCACCCCATGCACCTCTCTCCTTTATTACTCTCATATCAACCTTCTAAGAAGACATGACAAAATTAACAATTTCTTTTATTTTCTTTTTCATTAACTCGGTTGAGCAACCTTAACAACGATAGATATGCATGGCAGTAAAGAGAACAAATTGTTTATGTAGCATAGGATGAGGATTGGTGATGATGATAGCAAAAATTTCTTTAAACAAATGTTGCAAAAAAAATCAATTATATTATCTAGCACTACAACATCAACTTTCTTGAGTAGCTCAATTGATTAGAGGGTGTGGCTATTAACCACAAGGTCTAAGTAGGGGTGAGCAAAAAAACCAAAAAACTAAACCGATCAAAAAAACCAACCAAAACCGAAACGAAAAATCAGTTAACCAATGGAAACCAAATCAAAAAATCGGTTAACCGAACTAATCTATTGGATTTCGGTTTAGTGTTTTTGAAAAACCAAAGGTACCAGTTTGATTTTGGTTAACCAATATAAAAAACCAACTGTTAACCAAACCGACCGGTATACATATACCAAAAGAAAATCACAGCCGCATAGGGATGAAAACGGATTGGATTCGAAAACGGATCTGGACTGCCCTATTTCTTTTCTTATACTGTCCTCCATCAGATAATCTAAGTAAAATCTAAAGAGATAAGAGAGTCCATGTCAGATTTCGCTATTCCTCCGATACATAAGCTATTCGTTTTCTTGATACTGTCCTCACTCAGACAATCTATTCAAGTAAACTCTAAAGATTTGACACTTCACATTCACCGCCTTTTCTTTTGTTTATAAATAAGTAATATACGTTCGTTAGGGAGCGTCTCACGTACGATCTTGGATCTTGGATCTTGGAATTGGAATTGGAATTGCAAGCAGTGGAAGTCAAGACATTGATACTACTGGAGTGGAGTACGTACTGCAAAAAAATGGAAGACAAGAATACTTTCATTCCTGTTCCTGTTGGATACCGATTTCAGCCAACCGATGAAGAGCTGATCAATTATTTTCTCAGACTCAAAGTTCTTGGTATTGATATTCCTTCGGTCGACGTTATAGACTTTGATGTCTATCGCTGCGAACCTGAGTTTCTACCTTGTACGTTTTTTTGCTTTCTTATTGCCTTCTTTCTTTGATCACAAGTTTTTCTTGCTTTCTTGCTGCCTTCTTTTTTGATCACTACGTGTTTCTGATTTCTTTTTTCTACGTCGTTGTACTAAGATTAGACCGATTCTTGAATAACAGATCATCATCTTATGTCGGGACCCATATGCGTAGATGATTTAATTTATCTATTCATATATATGTATTTTCTACATGAACTACGCAATCATACATACAAATATTTTAATCTATCTATAGTTGTTGATTTTTTTTCGTGTTTTAATTTAACAGTTAACACCCATATGCATATGTACGTTCTTTAATATTACTTTTTTTTTTTCGCACCCATATGCATATTAGGATCTGTTTGGCACAGGAATCAGAATTGGAATGGTCTACTATACCGTTTGGTTCATGTTAGAATTGGAATTGGAATTGGAATCGGATTCGGATTCGGAATTGGCTGAAATGGATTCTCATTCCTTAAGGGAGGGGAAGGGAATGGCCATTCAGAATGGGAATGGGAATGGGATTCCAATTCCGTCCAACCAAACAATTGGACCCTTAATCTTTTTTCATCTATGTTTTTGTTTTTTATAGGTAAAAAAACTATATTAACAGAGACAAAGAGAATCTATACAATGAGGCGGGCTGTCCAAAATAACTACACTATACCTGAATTCTTCATTAGAGAAGCTATTGAATCGGTAGCCCCATTAAAAGACCTAGGAAAAAAAACTAAACATTTACGAAAGTAGCAGTTAAAGATTTAATAGTATCCACTCAATGAGAGGCCTCCCATGGTAAAGGAGAATAACCGAAGTCCAAAATACCAACCACTGATTTAGCATCTGAAAATATTAGCAACGTTCCAGCCTCGCTCCCTTGCAAAAGACAACCACACCCAAACAGCAAAAAGCTCTGCTGCAATTCATTCTACCTCCTGCAGCAAATAAAAAATTCTTTGTTAGAATTAAACGTACGAATACCCAAGGTTTAAAATATCACTACGTATTGGCCCATATCGGCCGTATGTATCTTATCGTGGCCTTCCCAATATGCCCCTACAGGGGGTGTGTCGGGTCAGACCATGGTTCAGAGGGTAGCCAGGCCTTAAACTGACCCCTCTGAACCAAATTACCCCTCCATCACTGGTACAATTAACACCAAAAGAGCTAATGGAGAATAAAATTGACGGAGGCATAGCTCTAGTGAAAATTGGTTCAGGAGGGGGGTCCATCTGTTGAGGATGTGAGAGACCTAATTCAGAGCACAAATTACTTATTGTTTTTTTTCACCACTCAGTTAAGAAAATGAGCAAGATTATTAAAAATTATATCATTCCGAGCCTTCCAAATGAGAGTAAACAACGGCCAACCTACTCAACATACAATTAGCCAACTCCTCTGAATGGCATTGACATAAAATAAAATGCAGAAATTCATTGACACAACCAAAATGAGACCACATAATTCTCATACCGCAGAAAGAAGCAAACAACACAGCTTTCAAAAACGAACAATGCACAAAAAGCTATAGAACATCTTCTCCTTCCATACAACAGAAAGAACACACATTCCCCACCTGCATACCATTTCTGGTCAGAATGGACTTAGTGGGAATAAATCCTCTAATTATTCTCCACAAAAAGAGTTTGCATTTTGGAGGTATTTTGAGTTTCCAAGCCTTCTGAATTAGCCTTTTCTGATTTTCTTCCATTACCACATTTGAGTCCTGCCAAAGATAGTCATGAAAGAGTTTGATAGAAAATTTACCACTAGGAGCTCCTAACCACAGAAAAATTTCCCTATCCAGAGTTCTAAAGACATGGGTTTCTAAAATGAATTGAATTTCTTCATAAGAAAGCAGCAGATTTAGCTTTGTCACATCCCAATCCCCATTCTCCATGATCAACTCTTTCACAGTTGGAGCTTGATCCCCCTTTAATCCGTGAACCTATTGGACAATTTCACATGTTAATTTCAGCATTCCTGCAAATTTGAACCCATAATTTTGGCAAAAAATACCGAATTGCTTTACAAATTGTTTTCCAGATTAGAGAAGCTTCCTTCAAAAATCTGTAAGGGATTAGCTCATGATTTTTTAAATATCTACACTTTAGGAGCTTGACCCACAAGGCAAGCTCACGTTTCTTATCTACAATTCTACATTGTTGATTTATTGCTGTTCTAATTAATTTATGCATTTACAGTGGTTACTACATATGGTGGTTTGATAAAGGAAAGGTATTACTTCGTTCCAAGAGAGAAGAAATCACAGAATGCATCAAGGCCAAATCGTGTGGTAACTCACCCTATCAAGGAAGGAGGTTGGTGGAAGGCTACGCAAGGCAATAAAAGGATTTTTGATGCAGAAAGGAGGATCGTGGGATACAAGAAGAGTCTTGTATTCTACCGCTACAAGGAGACTAAGAAATCTAGCAAATCCGGTGAAAAAACCAACTGGATTATGCATGAGTTCAGCCTTGCAGAAGATGATGGACAAGTAGGCAACAAGTTCCAACAATGGGTCCTCTGTAGGATTAAAGAGAACAAGAGAAAAGGCGATGATACAGAAGAAAGACAAGG
Organism: Nelumbo nucifera; assembly: GCF_055504915.1. Classification (NCBI taxonomy): domain Eukaryota; kingdom Viridiplantae; phylum Streptophyta; class Magnoliopsida; order Proteales; family Nelumbonaceae; genus Nelumbo; species Nelumbo nucifera. The sequence continues at coordinate 53,594,852 of NC_142656.1, read as the reverse complement.
AGGAGGAATCATGGCCGGGGACTATAGGAATTTCAATGATGCATTTGCATCCTCAATCCCACTTTTAGAACAAGGAAATTATCATCAGGAAGAAACAATATTGCAAGATCAACGGGGTGCCGACAACACTACAAATGCAGTGTTGTGGCCAAAGGGGGATGAGGAAATGAGGGAAGCAGAGGAAATGATCAAACATAGAAATGATGACATTTCGAGGAATAGTGTGGCAACTGTACCGGTGTTCCCAGTGAATGATGAAGAGGCGGAAATGAACGAACTGTTGGAAATGATTGAAACAAATCATAGCTATTCTCCAGAAGTTCATACAGTTCAACCTAGTGGGGACATTAAAGAACAGCAGCAGCAACTACCACAGCCACAACAAGAGGACAGTGCAGTTCTTATGCTGCAGCATACCTACTCTGATGGGATTTTCTACCAGCAGCAACAACCACTACTACCACAACCACAGCCCATGGAGATAACACTGCAGGCAAGTCAGCAAGCAAATAATCATGTGAATCTTCGGTATGATGTGATTCATGTTATGTGATTCTTGGGTATTTGGTGTTGAATAACAACAGCAGCAGCGGCAACAACAGCTACCACAATGTCTACAACCACAGCCAGCAATAAATCAGATATGGGATGACAGATACCTACAAAACTGGAATTTGTACAATGGTCCCATTCCCACATTTTTTACCTCAGTTTCATTGGCCACAGGAGACGCAATTTGGAGTGGTTAAATTAGAAAGCTGGAGAAAGGGAGAGATGAGTAAGAAGAAAGAGGAGGAGGAGGAGGAGGAGGAGAAGAAGATAGTATGTTTGTCTCATCCTACTATTGTGTACTACAATATCTACTTTTCTGAGTAATGAAAGCAACCCTTACACCCTTCCGTGGACGTAGCTTCCTTTTATGGAAGTGAACCACGTAAAAATTTGTGTGCCTTCTTCCTTCATTTTTTTTGCTGACTGTAAGGCTATGTTTAGTTAGATACACGGAGACAGAAAGTTGAGGGGGACGTTCTTAACAAATTTTGCCAAGTTCCTTAAGAACAATTCCATCAATTTTCTGTTTCTGTACTAATCAACAAAAAAAAAAGCATTCTGTTTCTGTGTTTTTCTCAACCAAGACAAGCACACACAACCTAAGGAAGCGTACTTAGATCTAAATTAACCTCGTGTAAAAGCCTCACACAGGATCCAAGTTCAGTTGTCAAAAACAATTTTTATTATAAACAAGAATAGAGAAAACAATGTTGTTAGAAATTTCTATAGGATGAAAGCAATGTATTGGATTCTTACTCGTAGTGGATTATGGGGGAGAACAACAGTTGCACAAGGTTCCAACTATGTTTTACAAATGGCCATGGAAGGAAAATGTGTGAACTTGATTCAATCTTCTCATGCGACTCCAACCCGCTCCCACCCCCACTAAATAGAAATCTTCTCCTTAATCAGAAGGCAAAATCCACTCAAAAAAATTCTAATGTTGGAATTATACATAGTTCAGTTGTTTTCTCCCTAACCAAGCCCCTTACTTAATTCAACTGTTTTATGTCTTGGTTTTCCTATACATATTAATAGTATGTAAAATGAAACTAATTCAGCCTAGGAATGGTGACCGGTTGGGTTAGGTCTAGGTTGTGGTCATACCAACTCCGACACATAAAGCTGAACTCCAAACAAAACCTGGTTCACCCAATGAAAAAGGTGGGGTGCTAACTAATTTGAAAAATAGAATGAAGAGGGGCTTCCTTCGCTCATCATGAATCAATGAGGACAATATATCAATTGTAACTATGAACGTTGTACCTGTCAAACAAGGGGCATCTAACATTAATTGCAGAACAATTGCAAATTGAATGAGGTAAAACCTATGAACTTAAGGTGTGTATGTGTGGGTGGAGGGTGGAGAAGAGCAAAGCAATTTCAAAGCAGACAATAGATTTTGAATGCAAATTATTCTTGCTTCTTAAATGAGATGAAAATAAATGGTGATTGGTAAGTGAAGCTAATTAGTGCTTTGCATTAAGATCTATCATTGTTTCCGCAGATATCTGCACTCATAAGAGAATTTGAAGTCAAAACCAAGAAAAGGAAAACAGGGAGGTTCAAATAAATTCAATAAATACTCAAAATGGGAAGGAGCCTACTATCTTGACACGAGGGAAATCACTGGCAATCAGCTGCTTTATATCTGATTCTGGAACACATTCAGCTATGATAGCTACAACTCTTTTTGTTGGTTGTTTCAGAGTAGCCATGGAAGAGGCAGCAACACTGCAACCACACCAAACTGAAATGACTAAGCATTAAAAGCCAAATGCATTCAGTTGAAATATTAGCACAAAATATGAACCCCTCCCGTGGGACAAAAAGAACTGATTCCAAAACCCATAAAATATGAATCAGTTGATTATGTGTTTCTGTCGTTTGGAAGCTAATGTTGTATTCTTAGGATCTAATCCTTAGATTCCACTTCTATTGTTGGGATGAAAGAATGTATAAACAGAGCATAAGAAGCTGATAGAAAACCTGTTGCTAGTAGCAGCTTTAATGGTCCCAAAGAAGACAAGCACCCATCCCAGCCCATGCTTGGGCCCAATTCCCATTCCCTCTCTTGATAAACCAAAAGCTAAGGAATTGGTAATTTGGATCCAATGGAAATGACATGATCACAAGTAATAAAAAAAACTTGATTTTTTTTAACTGATAACAGAGTTAAGATACAGATAATAAAAGATAAAGAACCACTAGTCAAATGCTGGGAGAAAATCCAAGGCCACATTAACAAGAACAGAAACAAGAAAATCCAAACCCTTGAGAATATATCCAACAGAAGAGGGGTACCATGAACTGTTTTCATCGTTAGCATTACCACTAGAGTTCTCATCATTACAAGGCCTCACAGAAAATCCTTGCACTGAGAATAAACACAGATCCAACCTAACCCACTCCCGCACTCTCTCACCTAATCTTTTCTTCACGCACACAAGAAAAATATAGTGCAAGATAAGAAGTGTGTTATGAGTGAGAATGACCCCTAGGAACATAACATGTCAGGTCAGATCTGTAAGTTGAACTTTTTTTTTTGAAGATAAAAAAGAAATTTCATTAAAAGAAGAAAAGGATACATCTTCATAGGTGATAAGGCATCACCCTCATACAACCAGAATAAAAGCTAAACAGAACAACATACTACAAACCATCCAATTTACAAATTTGATATTCCAAAATCTCCCCTAATCTGTCACTTAAATCTTCTTTAGAGAAAGCTGGAGAGACCAGAACCCAATCTGCAACTGAGTTACTGATAGTTGCCACAATCTTTTCCATATTCCAATGTTCCATCAAATAGTGAAAGGTAAGCAGCTCCAAAGAATTCTTGCTTTTTTATTTCCTCTTAACTTTGGCCAAGAAGAAAATTTGGAAATCCAAACATTGATGTGAAGAAGCTCCACAAGAAACCAGCAACCTTACAATTAATAAGATGTGTAACAGTTTCCTCCTATTATTTGTAGAGAAAGCACATATTGGCCATGCAAAAGCCTCTGGACTTCAGGTGATCCACTGTCAAAATACTGTCCAGACCCCTATTCCTGCAAACCAAACGGGCCTAAATTTGGAATATATTGGTGAAAGTTATAAAGAATGTACACTGCCCATGATCATTATTGGAATTATCATCTCTGCAATCCAATGCAATCACAGCCTGGGCCTTTCTCAGAGCTGTAATAAAGAACCACATACCATTACTGGCAGAAAAAGTGGCAATTAAACTATAGCTCCATAAAACATGAAGGCCAAGGAAAGGGTCACCACACTATTGAAGGCCACTGCATAAGCCAACAAAACCCCAATACCAAGCCAATGCCAGTAACTAGCACTGTTGGACCTCCTTATATCTACACTGAGTTTTGCAGTTCTTGACCCAACATGCCAATCTGCTAAAACCCAAACATTCTTCCACATGCTTGGGTTGAGTACTTGCCTTAGGCCCAACCCAGCCACCTCCCCTGACCCAACCCAACCCAAACATTCTACCCCTTTGCATTCTCCTCAGAAGGATCTAGACATGCTAATTAATGCAGCACGTCCATCGATTGCTCCATCTGCATATCTTGTACAGGCACAAGATATGGAGCTGAACCGACTCCATAAACAAGTCCTAACTGATTCCCATATTAAGTCCTCCATCAAACCTTATTTTTCTAATAACCAGCATAATATATAGTATTCAAAGGAAATAAGCAGTTTACCAATCAAAATAAAAGGTAAAAGCATGAACAAAATCATTTAATGTAAAAAAATATTTATTATAAGCATCTTAAATAAATTATTCAATAAAAAAATCATTCCTAGAAGAGAGGCTATGTACTACGAAGGGTACCTCGGAAGATTAATCCAGCTCCTATCCATTTTATATGACTGATTGCTCCAAAGACAACTAGTGCATTGGAAACATCTCCCATGTCCTTCATGGCAAGATGTTACCAACACTGCAATGGCCATTGGGACAGGTTGTTGGGGCCCTGTTTTGGGACTAGATCTGGTCTCATTGACTCCAACCTGTGCAGGTTGTCACCCCTATAACCTCAGTAGAAGAAGAATATTTCATCCCATCATCTTATCCCGACACAAACTCTTAATTCATTTAAGTATATTGCCATTGGGGTTTCTTCTTTTCACACACAAATTGAGTTGCACAAGGCTGCTTACTTGGAGAGATATCAAAATATTTGCCAGAGATTGGCCATAAGTGTCATGAAAATGAACAGCAAGCCTCTCAATAGGAACAACGGCCATCACGGCTTCGAGCATCGGAACAACAGAACCTGTTTTGAGTGAGAGGAAAGAAAAATAAGTGTATTAGAGCACCATAAAGACTAGATATGCATCCAAAAGTGAATAGCAACAAGAGAATATTCATCACAGCATATAAGATCTTTGAGTACAAAAGTTCCTAATTTAACCGATAATGGTTATTATAAAATCCAAACAGGAAAAGAATTATCAAAAAAAATTTATCACCACCTAGCTATCTGATGTACTCCACTACAATGACAAGGTTGCCCCTGCCCCAATAATACGGTTATGATAAAATCTACTCTAAGTTAACTGAAAGATTTAATAAATAGATCTACAAGCTTGATATTCTGTTTCAGCACTTGATATTATGTCATGGAGTATCAGTACTGCTGACTGGGTTGCACCTTTTAGGGGAGCTAGATGTTCCTGGAGGGTTTCTATATAGCTCATGTAGATTTTAAGTATATCTAAGAGATTCTAAATCCCTGATCAATTAATTTTGCACTTGTTCAATTGTAAACTTCTACTTTTACAGAGCTGAAGGTGACTAGAGTACTGCCTATGCAGCTTATCCATTCTATATGACATAAAAGGAGAAGTCTCTTTACCTTGAATGCTACAACTACTCTTTTTTTATCTAACAAAACCAGATAGAGTTCAAATAAAGCCATAATTGTAAGACCATCCACCACTTGGTTGCCTTCCCAGAGGATATGATTGCAAGTGAAAGAATCAAGTCTCTAAATCGCATTATTTAGTTGTTCATATATACCAACCAAAGGTTCCAAGGGGAGTTGTAACTGAACCCAACAAAGGATATAAGCTAGAATCAACATAACCCTCAATACGAAATAAACCAAGAGCCAAAGCCAAATCAATGCTAGGGGTGAGCAAATGGGTAGGTTCTACCCGGAACTGAATGGAACTGACCTCAAACCACCTTAAACCACCCAACCTGATCTGTTACCATACACAATCACTCATGGTCACAATGACCATGGTCTCAGTTGACCATAGAGTCACTTGAGTCATTTGATCATTTTCCTTCAATTTATTTCTTACTTACCAATTCAGGGTTAAAGACTATGTCAGTGACTTATGTGCCGATTGAAAAGAAGAAATAAGAAAATGGTAAAAAGAAAGTAGTATAAGAATAAAAGTAATACTAATGGTCTAGAGCATGCTTTGGAAAGTCAAAGGGTGAATAGAAATCAATTATTCTGAGGTACTTCCTTGTAGAAAGTAGACTATTTTTTTAAAAGGTAAGGTAATTTTTTAAAACAAAAACCAGTACAAAGGAGCCTAGGCCATTAGAGGCTGCCTGGAGCCACCACAAATTACAGATACATCCAGTTCTGAGATCTAAACAACAGACTCAAATTCTGATTTTTAAGCACCTCCGTTGCTGACACCCAGGACAGAAGTTTACCCACAGCTTTTTGCACTATTTCCTCTGAAGATTTAGCTTTGCCCTGAAAAATTCTGTTATTTCTTTCAATCTAGATAGTCCAAAGCACAGCAGCCGGGATAGTCTTCCAGACCAAGATACCTTTCTTGCTGAGACCCTCAATCTGCCAACACAACAGCAGATCCTTCACAGAATTTAGCATTACCCAGCTGAAGAAAATGCCTCCAAATATAATTCGAGACTGGGCAATGTGGCCAGATGTTCAGTAGATTCTACTACCCCACCACATAAGCCGCATGACATGTCCGAAATCTGTATGCCACATTTCACTAGATTAACTTTGGATAGACATTTATTTAAAGTCATTGTCCAGAGCAAAAACTTCACTTTAGAATGACTGATTGAGCTCCAAATCTGCCTAGCCGGAAAGTTTTCCTGACCTGAACTTATCAACTTACTGAACATAGACTTTACAGAAAACCTGCCATCAGCTTCCCATTTCCATCTCCAAGCATCCTCCATGTTTGGGTCAATCCTCTGGTTCTGGAGCAGGCCCAACAGAATTGCATACTCCTCAATTTCCCAGTCAAAGAGGCGCCTCCTACAAATTAGGTTCCAACTGAAAGAGTTACCATCCACATTGAAATTCTCAGCCACTGAGGAGTCCTGATTTACAGAAATTTGATACAAGAGAGGAAAGGCATCTTTCAGACACACTTCAGAACACCAAGCGTCTTTCCAAAATTTAATTCTTTCCCCATTTCCCAAGTTGTAACCAATTCCTTCCTCAAATAAATTAGCGTTCTTCATTATACCTATCCAAATGGAGCTTATCTCTCTTGAAATAGGAGAATTGAATCTCCAATCACCCCAATCCACTCCATATTTGTCCACAATCAGCTTTCTCCACCAAGCATTTCTTTCATTTGCAAATCTCCAAAGCCATTTACACAGGAGGGCAGAATTGAATTTCTTCAATCCCTCCAACTTCCTTAGGAAGACACACTTGACCCCAGTTCACAACATGGACCTTCTTCTCCTCCTCCCAACCTCTCCAGAGAAAATTTTTCTGTAGTTGCTCCAATCTATTAGCCACTTTGGAAGAAATAGGAAAGAGGGAGAGGAAGTAGGTAGATTAGAAGGAGTACTCTTAATCAAAATAACTCTCCCCCCGAAAGAAAGGTATTTAGCTTTCCAGGAAGCCAATTTCTTCTCCATTCTTTCAACCACTGGATTCCAAATCTGAGAGGAAGTATATTTAGCTCCAAGAGGGAGCCCCAAGTACTTGACCGGAAGATGGGCAGTCTGACAAGCCATAACTTCTGCACAAACTTCTAGGTTTGTAACAAGACCTACAGGGATAATCTAAGATTTATTCAAATTAACCTTGAGGCTAGACACCACCTCAAACCAACTCAAAATTCCAAGCACCACCTCCAGTTGATTAGGAGAAGCATCAACAAAGCATAAGGTGTCATCAGCAAATTGAAGAATATTAACTTTTTCTTTTCTCGGAGCAATTGCGAAGCCCTCCCAAAAGCCCATTCTCAGTAGTCTTCTTGCTAAAGAGAGATAAAATTTCCATGACACAACCAAGGGGCTGAAGGGATGAGAGATCTATCATATGGATGGCCGAACCCTGCAGGTAGGTTGGGCGAAATTTCAAAAATTTCTCTCTCTCCCATCTGGGAATCACATTCCCTGTTTTAAAAAATCTACATTTTCAATGATCAATCTTGAACCTAAACCGAACCAGATCTGAAACCAAAAGGTAGGAGATGGATATACCTGTTACGGAGTAGCAGGAACTCCCAACGAAGGTGTTCACGCTCAAGGACAACTCCAAAGACTGCTCCCACTGAAGATGACACAGTGTAGGGTGGAGCAGAATCAGCAAGTGGTTCTTCCCAAGAACCGAATCCTTCAGCAAGAATTCGATGGAGGCTATGTGAGCACAACTTCATATCAGTTTTTCTCCAAAAACTGATATCAAGAACCCTTCTTGATCGCTCCTACAGTGGAGATCGAACTGGCAATGGCGACAACAGGAGGAGAGCACAAGAGCAGAAGATGGCACAGTCTCACTGTAGCTGTCTTCTCTCTTTCTGTGATCTGAGATCAGATTCAGTTGATGTGTCTGGAGGTTCGCCCCCCTTCATCCTTTTATAGGCTTAAAGAGAGCTCCTAATCTCATTAGGAGTTTCCTAATCCAAATCCTTATTTGGATATGGACTCTCTTTAAGAGATAAGGAAAGCCCTTATCTTATCTGCAGATAGTTAGATAATGTTTCAAATCTAAGTGGAAGAGAAAATAATAGTACCATTGCTGAAAAATAGAAAACCTAGTCATACTAGATGGTAAATGCAAGATGGGTAGAAAATGGATAAGCATACTACAATTGTCAATGATTTTGGATAGCAACTGTCCAAGTAACCAAGCAAGCCCAGTCTCAGGCTTGACACAGCTTCAGACTAGCAATAGAAGTTTATCAACTTCTGGATTATGTACGGAAGACAGATATAATGCAATAATGGCACACTGATTATAGCTGTAATAGAAATTTGTGCTAACACAGATAGACTCTCCAAGGCATACCTAGAAGAGATCATAGAAGTTGGAATATCAAGATTTAGTGGTTTGTGGCCTATGCTATACAGACACCAAAGTGGGAAACACTAAAATTATAACCAAGGGGATCAGGGGACGTTCACTGTCACATATATACCATGTGACTAAAGAACCTCAAACTTTTAGTGTAAAAAGAGTTGGACATGAATGCACAAATCAATAATTGAATTGATAATCTAGTATCATCAAGCTTGGCTTGCTTAGTGTTGCTTTCACTGATATGCATCTAATTTAGTCTATCTTTTATTTTTCACCAATAGTTCCATTATATGATATAAAGGATATAATCTTAAGACTTTAACTTAACATTAAAATTTAGCATCCAAATCAACAACTCCTATTGAGAGGGCATTCAATGTCAGAAGAAAAATTGTCACATAAGTTACATGTGACTAGAGAACATCAAAATTTTTAAAATAAAAATCAGAAGAAAAACCTATACATGAATATGCAAACCAGAACACATATAGGCTAATCAGACGTGAAAGATGAAACACCTCAGTTAAAGATAGGGATGCAAATGGATTGAATCACAAGTATAAAAGGTAAATAATGATTGGGGTAGGGCATCAACCCTTCAGAAAATATCTTGTCTTCTTCTTGTGGAGGCTAGGACTTCCGCTCAAATTAGCCCCTGCAGTTAGCAGTAACTCACCACACAACCTTCTATTCATGGGTCCAACTTCAGCTTAAAACCATTTGTCATATGGCAACCAGAAGCCTTCTTTGGAGGAATCTTTTAAATTGAAATATTGAAACTTTGAGAAGCTCCTACCACTAGGAAGAAGCTCCAGTACAAAAACAGTAATAGAGCTAACATGGACTGTAGAAGTGAACATATAATTCAAAGACTCCACTATTAATGCAGGATGTAACAAGTCAGATCTGGGAATTTTTATTTCTTCTATATCTTTTTTTTCCCTTCCATGTGGTAGAGGGGGTTTTGTGACTTTTGTCATCTTCAGCAGCTATTTTCTGATTATAGGAAGTGTTCCTAGTTAGATTAGGAGTTTGTTTTCCTAATCATAGGAGAAGTTGGTTTCCCTTTAGACTAGTAGTTTGTTGTACTAATTGGAATAAGAGTTATGCTAGCAAGCCAAAATCATGTTAGTCAGGGACATAGTTATAAAGTAGGATTTGTTTTATTCCTAATCCCAAGTCAAAGCCATAGTCCCTAGCCAACTAGTTTCTCACTGTCTAGCTTGTTAGTAGCGTTTGTCAGTTGGTTTTTGAATAGAAAAATAATAGACAAGGGTTGACCAACCTTCCTGTTTTGACCTATAAATATCTGTAAGACCATTTTCTATTTTGACATCAAATAATAAAACGTGAGTATATTCTATTTATAATATGCACTCATTCCAAATTTTTTGGTTGTGTTGATTCCTTCAAGAACATACTAGTGGATAATTTCTAATAATTTATCTAGTAGATGCTTTATAGAGGAGCATAGGTGCTAATTCCTAGTTTTTTTTATAGATAATTTCTATTCTCATTTATATTACCAATGTTCTTGGTTGTGATTGGCTTCAAGAGTAGTAAAAGTCAGTAATGTTGCATTTCCTTTCACTGTATAGTATGGTCTCGTCATCGTCATCATCTAATCCTTGTCCCAAGTCCCAACTATATGGAGTTGGCTACAAGAGTCCTGTTAAAGACAAATCAGGACCCATGACCAAAGTTTTAATGCTGGCTACCAACCTGACACAACCCCCCTCTTGTATCTAGGCATGGGACTGGCGGTGTAAGAGAGGATCACACTGGTGGAGTTACTGTGTGGTGTGGTATATTTACCAAAAAAAAAAAAGAAGTATTAGTGTGATCTTGGGTTCAAACCACACCAATTTGGTGTCAGAGCAAAAAAGTGATCATTTGCTTTGGAAGTTCTATATGAATTGCTTTAGAGTATCCTAAGTTTTATCCGTCTAATGTTCACAAGGCATTAATGCTACCGTCAAACAAGGTTTAATAGTAACAAGAATGCTAGATGCAAGCTACATGTTATCTTTCTTGAAAGAAGTATTGTGAGCTTATTGATTTTCAAATAAAATATTCATGTATGTAGGGGTGGACTCGAGCCGAGCTGAGCTGAATAGTACTAGGCTCGAGCTCAGCTCAAGACTGTTCTACAAGGCTCGAGCTCGAGCTCAAGCTCGATTTGAGCCAGAACCTTAAGCTCGAGCTCGGCTTGAGTCAAAAGTTCATAAGCTCGAGCTCAACCTGGCTTGAGCTCGACTTTGAGAAAAAATATTTTATAAAATAAAAAATTATATATATAAATATTTTTTATTTATAATAATTAATAATTATAATATTTTTATTATATATATTATTTTCTATAAATTTATTATATATATTATTATTATATTCGAGTCGGCTCATGAGCCAAGCTCTAGTATGCTCGAGCTTGGCTCATTTAATAATCGAGCCAATGAATTGGGCTTGAATTTGAGCTCAAGCTCAGTTGAAACCGAGCCGAGCTGAGATTTTCACAAGCCAAGCTCGAGCAGCTCATGAAAAGCTCGACTCGTTGCACCCCTACATGACAGAATCAAGAAGAGGTGATCACTATTTCTGTCAAACCAGTATCCTATTATTGTAGGCCATACACTATTTGCTTTTTTTTTTTGGATGAATAACCTGTTTGTTAATGAACATGTCATAGCAGAATTTCCCAAACTAGTGAACAAGATATTTGAACTGAGAAAAGTATATTTGTTCTATTTTTTTCCCTTTCAACTGTTTTCTTTTTGTGTATATAGCTCATATAATTTCACACGTCTAATTAACTTCTAACACTGAAATAAACTGTTCGAATGTCTCAGCATTTGAGGCCTCTTGCTAGCATGCTTGATGCTTTTTATCTGTTTCTAAAATCAGCCAACATTTTAATCATGTCACACCATTTAGATCTCATTTGAGATCAAAAAAAAAAAAAATCACAGACTTCCATTTTATTCAGACTTATTAGAAATGATGAAAATAGACCTTGGTTGAAATCAATAGACACACCTAGGTTTTCAAGTTTCTTGAAAACCAAAATGAAATCTCAGAATTCTTCAGGTGTTATTGTAGATATATTTGGCACCAATAAGTGTGTCATTCACTCACTATTTCAAACCATTTCTTTTTTCTAACTAAAAGCAACTTCTCGAGTCCTTGTTCCACGAAACAAACATCATATGAAACATTTGGATTGTAAATGTTGTCATCATTCATAGCTTCAGTGTATCCCAGAATTGCATCATACTTTGGAATCCTCTGCCAGTATTGATTGTTAACATCAACAACTGTTACTTGATGGCTTCAATATGCCTCTGGCTTGCATAATACTTCGGATATTTTGCAAACACCTACATGCTCCAACAAAAATAATGCAATGGAGACTACTATTTTGGGTATACCCTTCAAGAGAACATTTGCAGTGTATTCTCTTTAAAAGTTTTACTTGTTTTCCTTACTAAGAGCAAAAATAAACTTATCCATCCAAAAAAAGAGCAAAAACAAAATTGGAAAAGGATGAGATAGAAGCACATGTATGCTCAACTTTGTTACAGGAAGACGTGACAAGAACCAATAATCACCTCAGATACCTTTTCCTGAATCATAGGGCAGGTAAAACTAAGTGTTTTGCATCATTTATGTTTAAAACAAGCTGAATCATAAAATGATGGGCACCAAAAGAAGAGCCTATTTCTCAGAGGTTGCCCATTGATTTTAACCTACAGTTTACCAGCCATTCATGAGGAAGTCTAGAAGAGATGAATTTGATGCAATACCCCTTGCTGACAATGCTATTTAACATTAGTATAAGAGCACATGCTATGTATGTGTTCAAGTATTAACCATATATGATAATATGTTATGTGAATTTAACTTTTATGGTGAGCATGGAACCCAAGGCAAGTATCTGGTTTATATGGTATAGATTCTGTAGGTCCAATTATCAATAAAACGTAGGATGCTCAAGATTAAATATGCCATCAGGAAGAGAGCAGGATAGTAAAACCAGACTGGGGCTCAATCTTGAGAAAATCTTGAAGAAAAGGCTACCAACTCACAACTGTACCACTCTCTGTACTGAATGCAACATGTGAAGGATTTACTAATATTATGGTTGTCCTAATTGATGATTCTGAGACGATGATTTCAGCATACTATTTTGAGCTGGGAAGGATTACTCATTGTGCTTTCTGGCTCTTACCCAAGAAAATATGCATTCTAGGTCCTTGCAGATTATATGGGCTGATGGTACAAAATCGGAAACAAAACTACCCAATAGAGTCCACTATTCAATGGAGTTCCACCACAAAACTCAATAAATTTCTTAGCAGGTTCTTCTCAAACTAGACACCATCAGAGTAAATCCCAATCTGTATTATCAGTACCAGAATTTCATATTAGGGTACAGAGATGGGAGAAGTTCAGAGGTTACACTCTCGATGATATTGTTCAAAGATGATCTGCTGTGTCTCCTCCCTCCAGCATAGATGATGGTTCAGGATTGGATTATTTCTCTCCACAAGGAGATGGATGCTCTTTGGGGAACCTGGAATTCTCAGGAAAGGGGAGGGGGGATTATGGGAATGCAGGAAATATCATACTGGGATTGGGGTATTCAGTTAGAGCTGACTTCAGAAATGAAATCCTCACTTAAGGGCCTTAATCTCCTTTGTTTAATTGGGTGGTTCAGAGACAACACTGATGGCCCGTGGGCATATCATCATCATGCTAGAGAAGCCAAGGATCTAGTTCCAGTTTGGAGATCTTTTTAAAATGGATTAAAAGATCAGCTAACGCAATGGTGATTTTCTAGCTAGAGTAAGAAGGGCAGAGTTGTATTTGGTGGTGGTTTGGGGGGGTGGGTTATTACCTTGTTTACAGGCTATGTGCATTCAGTCAACAAAAGAAAGTCAAAAAGAATAAAATGTATAGGAATTATCTACGGAGAAAAACCAGTGGTTCCACCAAAAAAATTTTGAAAAAAAAAACAGAAAATTCCAAGCATCTACATTACAATAGACAGAATAGCCAAACAGTCCCATCGACCAGCACTATGCAATGGAAATAAAAGGAGAATTCCCAGCCTCAAGACAACTACCCAAAACTCAGCATTAATACAATGATCTCAATGAAAGTCAACACCCTGAGCCCCCTTAAAACAACAGAGACTAAGAAAGGCATGTTATCATATATAAGTGTGCAAGAACCAGAGAGATTCAAAATCATAATATTTAACCAACCAGTAAAACGGAACCCTTCTCCTATCAAGCTTCTGAATCCCCCCTTTCTTCCTTGTTCGTCTGCGTACCAGGAAAGCAGAGTAGCAGATGGTTCTTTCCCTAAGAAGAAAAAAGGGATGATTAGGGTTTTAGAATTTAATGGGAAATATGGGAATAGTATAGTCGATGATCGAACTTGCCTTTATCGACTCTTCAAAATCACTTCTGATCAGCTTCTTGGAACAACTTGGAATGCCTCCTTGACTTCTCGACTTCTTTGTTCAATTGCTCTCAATGGTGATATAATATAAGGTGAGATTGACTGAATCTCTCTCAATTGGTAGCTTTCCATTTTTGGGTGGGAGACGAAGTGGAGAAGAGGAGACGTTCCTCTATCAAAAACGAAGCAGCAGAGAGTGGTGCAAGAACACACCAATGTTTTTGGAGGGAAAGTTTGTTATTCATCCGGTCCAAGAAAAATTCATGACCGGCCGGTTCAATGTTTCAAAACCGCCGCTTAATTGATTGAACCGCTGCCCTATTTTCTATTGATCGGTGGTTTGATCTTATTATGGCGCTTATGCTAAAATCGCCAATATAGATGGGTCTACCCTGGCATTTTGTATAACCACCGGTTTATAAACTTTACATCGGCTTAGTCGGTTTTTCTTGTAGTGCAATCTTATATTCTTTATAGTTTTACATATTTACTTAAATCTACCTTATAGTTTTCATTTTACTAAAACATTTCATATATTTTACAACTTATTTACTTAATCAATCTTTCATTAAGGAGTGTTTGTTTTGCCATTAGACCCATATTTTTATTTCAAAAATACTCTTAACATTTTTTTTCTGTATAGAAAACAAAATTGACCAAATATAACCAATAGAGTGGTTGTCCATGTCTTATTAAGGGTAAAAATAGTATTTTTATTTTCTTTTGATTAAATTTATTTAGATGAACATTAGTGTCAATATTATCATTTTTCACTATCATCTAATGAAAGATTGATTAAATCCATTGTAAATTATAAGTGGTGTTTTAGTAATATGCTAACTATAGGGTAGATTTTAATAAATTCATGAAACTATAAAAAGTATTTTAATAAATAACCCTTTTTAAAATGGATGAATTCTATGAGATTTTAAGGGATGAGAAGATGATTGAGTTGGGCCCAACCTGAAGTTGACTTTGGGTTGGATTAAGGTTAAGGTTGGGGGTTTCAAGCTTAGAATTAGCTTCAATCCAACGTAACCCAATCCGACTTACAGCCTTATATCTAGAACCGTCCTTATCAATGACAACATACAAATATGAAACATATTCCAGAAGTGCACTGCGTTGTGGCATGTTGTGGGTAGTGTAGGTAGCATATAAAGTTATCTGTAATATGACCAATTTACTTAAATTACATACACACAGTGCATAGCCAGAAATTTGTTTTCCAGGTTCAATCAATAACGCGTGTCAAAAATATTTACGACACCCACGTTACAGCTGCTGCATATTCGAGCCCGTTCCCCCTCCCTCTAGAGCTGATACCAGTGATCGGCTCAACCATATAAGGGGGCAGAATCGTCTCTCCCAAATATTAAGGCATTTTTGAATATAAAAAGATAAGTTTAGTATTTTTGAAAGTTATAAGTCACGTGATGGCATATGTGAACAGTTGTTGGCATATGTGAACAGTTGTTAGAAATAATACGGGTAACGTTATACAATTATCAAACAGTAGAGGTATATTTAGCCAATAGTTAAACCATAAAGTAATTTAAGAAATTACCCTAAAAATAATTTAAAATCTTTAAAATACAAATATAGAGAAACAAAGCTTAATCATTAATCACACTACTTCAATAAAGAATAATAAGTGAACTACACAATTGAGTGAACAAAGAATTTAAATATAAGTACAAAAGAAATCAATGAAAATATTTTTCTAGAAGAAAAAATTGTAAGCCTATATAATTATTAAGTGAACTACACAATTATAAATAAGAAAATAAGAGAACTCATACTTTATCTCAATTTTATACTTGTAATACTTGTAATCAATCAATGTGGTAATTGAGTTCTTGATTTAACTTAATAACAAGTTTTGCATAGGGGTGATCATGCCCGGCCTGGGATTTCGGGCCTGAAACATAAGCCCTAGCCCAGGTCCATAAGGGCCTAGGCTGGGCTGGGCTTAATTCCAGGTCAATGTCACTCATATATATATATATATATATATTAAATGACATAACATGCATACATATGCATATATGTAAAATAACATATATGCATATAAATATAAAATATTACATATAAATATAAATTATACATGTTATGTTATAATATTTATATATAAAATATATAATATAATATAAAATAACATGTATACATATGCATACATTATATAAAAAAATGTGTAAGTTTAAATATATGCGGGCCTGGGCCCAGGCCGGGCCTAAACACAAAACCTAGGCCCAAGCTCGGAATTTCTAGGTTGGGCTTGTGCGGGCTGGGCTGAAATGATCACACCTATTTTGCATTACGAAAATAAGAAATTTACGTTAGAAATTCATATGCATAAAATATACGAGAGGGCTATTAAATTGGATTTCTTTTTTTTTTCTTTATTTTCGGTAAATAATGTAACTTTCTTTTCTTTTCAAGCCTTCTTTGTTGTTTTTGTTTTTATTTTCATCCAAGGTTAAATTGCCTTTTTTGTGCTTTCTATTCAAAGTAAACCAATGTTTCTTGTCTCTTGATAGGCGAACCCACTCTTTAATATTGCTAAATTGACCATACCTCTTTAAATTTTCATTCAAGAGTGTGAGGCCAATGTGGAGAATAGCTCAAAATAATACTATACTTTGCATGTTTTTTTCAATTCAATGGGGTTGACTAACACCTAGACCTGTTCATGGGCCGGCCCGGCCCGGCCTGGCCCCCGAACGGGCTTGAACAGGTATATGGGCCCATGGGCTTAACCTCGGGCCAAAAAGCCCGACCCGCAATAAATTCGAGCCGGGCTCGGGATTTTCCAAAATAGCCCGGCCCGGCCCAACCTATAATTAAACCTAAAACCCCTTGTCAAATACCCCTCTTTTTTTCACCTCTTTTCCTTATTTTTCCAACCGAACCCTTCTTCTCCACATCCTCTTTCCCTTCTTTATATTATGTTTTTAATGTAAATAAATTTTGATTTATATTCTTTTTTTAATGTAAATAAATTCTGATTTATATTGATTATTGAATAGGGAAAAATTCTAATTTTTTTTATTAGGTCGGGCTTCAAGCTCGGTCTCGGGCTTCGAGCTTTTTATCAAGGCCAGGCTCGGGCCCAAGTTGTAGGCCCATTGGTCGGGCCGGGCTCGGGCTCGGGCCCAAGTTGTAGGCCCGTTGGTCGGGCCGGGCTCAAGCTTGGGCCTAACATATTTCCATTAATGAAGAGTAAAAGCCCGGCCCGGCCCATGAACAGGTCTACTAACACCTCGTATGGAAGAGATACTAAATGAGTGGTTCATGTTCATCTTCAATGCCTTGAATAGTCGGTTGATCTTCAAATACTATGATTGCAGTTAGCTAGACCTATTCATGGGCCGGGCCGGGCTTTTACTCTTCATTAATGGAAATATGTTAGGCCCAAGCCCGAGCCCGGTCCGACCAACGAGCCTACAACTTGGGCCCGAGCCCCGACCCTGATAAAAAGCTTGAAGCCCGAGCCCGAAGCTCGACCTAATAAAAAATTTAGAATTTTTCCCTATTCGATAATCAATATAAATCAAATTTTATTTACATTAAAATAAGAATATAAATTCAAAATTTATTTACATTAAAAAAAAGAATATAAAGAAGGGAAAGAGGATGTGGAGAAGAAGGGTTCGACTGAAAAATAAGGGAAAGAGGTGAAAAAAAGAGAGGTATTCGACTAGGGTATTTAGGTTTAATTATAGGTCAGGCCAGCCTATTTTGGCAAATCCTGAGCCCGACTCGAATTTATTGCCGGCTGGGCTTTTTGGTCGAGGTTAAGCCCATGGGCCCATATACCTGTTCAAGCCCGTCCGGGGGCCGGGCGGGGCCGGATCGGCTCGGCTCAGCCCGTCAGGCCACTCGGCCCATGAACAAGTCTACTATTAGCCCATAAAATTTTGAAGGGATAATTTGGTAGTTTCACTTTCACAATTAACCTTATTAACTGATGCGATTGGGGGTGTAGGAAAGCAAAGTTTGAAACAGGTGAATGTGTAATTGACCTAAGGCCCTGTTTGTTTTTTGGTAAATTACTTACACAGATAAATACAATTACCTAAATAAGTTTTTCCTGGGTAAGTGCATTTACCCATTCTCAGATGAACAAGGTAATGACCATTTTAATTATAAAAAATCCATTATTAAAAGGGTCATTTTTGTTTCATTCAAATCTTATCAACTTTTCTTTTAGGTAGAAAATTTATTTACCTATGTAGTAGATGGATCATAGACACCTAGACAAATAAACTTTTCCTGATCCCCACATTAATCCGAAAAATGAATTTAGTATTCTTGATAATGGGAAACAAAATCCGATTGACCAACTTTCCCCATCTCAAAATCCAAAAAAATAACACCCCCTAAGAATTATCCTATGATTATTTTTTTTATATTTTTTTTTGTTGATAGTCCTTAACCTTAGCCTTAGACTAATTCCATTCAAATCAACTCAAAAAACAATTACAATTTTTTTTTATTTTGATTTAATGACATGACATTTCCTTACCAAACCCATTTGGCTAGATAATCAAATTAGGGTTTTTGTTACATAATTATTGCAACCATTATACACTTCCTAATCGTTTTTCTTTTGTCATTCAAAGTTCAAACGAGGATTTGTTCATCACAAAACACCAACTTCCCTCCTTTCTCACAGAGCCCCTGTTCACCAACCGAATTAACTGCCTTCCCATAGCTATACCGCAGCGGCATTCTCCCCATAATCCTATGAAACTCTCGTATGCACTCTCCCCTCCTCTTCCTATGCTCCCCTCTCCTGCTGCTCAACCCCACATCCCTCACTCCCCTCCCTTCGTCATCGTTACGCGCGTCCCCCCAGTCCCTCACCTTCCTCGCTCCCACCAAAACCGGCCCCGAACCCGACTCGTCCGCCACCACGAAATTCATCAATATATCCTCGCAGTTCTTCATCCGATCCACCACCTCCCTCATCTCCTTCACGTGGGCCCCACAGCTGTACCTGTAGAGATAGTCCGTGTTCAGCATCATGAACTTGGTCAGCAGGATCGAGTACTTGTCCGGATGGACGGTGTAGATCCACGTACGCGACACCAGATCGAGATCGTGCGATCTCGCGAAGAATCCGACCAGGCGGTTTCGATGAGACCTCCACACGTTGAACGCGAACTCGACCGATTCGGAATCGATCTCCACGTCGTCGTCGCAGATCGCGACGGCGCGCGTTGTGATCCAGGACGGTCTCGGGAGGAATCGCGCGTTGAGACTGTCGGAGGATTGGCGAAGTATGGAGATCGGTGCGCCGCCGAGATAGGAGGAAGTGAGGTTTTCGTTTAGTTGGGTTAAGATTCTGTGTGAGGTGGTGGGGTTGCCCCAGAGAATGAATACGGCGGCGACGGAGGGACTGGAGGAGTACGTGATGGCGATCGAATGGAGGAGATGGAGCCGTGATTCGGAGTAGCCGTTGATCAGGACGGTTACCTGATCCAGTCGGAGGGTTCTTGGGTCCGGCAGGTTTCTAGGGTTGCATGGATCGGAGGAGATAGGCCGCCGAGAGGAGACGACGACGAGTGAGAAAGAGAAGAAAAAGAAGAAGACGGAGATTATGCTTTTCATTAGTAGTGAGTCAGCTTTTTTCGGTCGAGTGTAAGACCCCGACTGTGGGGTGTGTCAGACCGGCGACGACGGGGGTTGTGAGTAGGGAACCATGCGGCGGAGAAGAGGAAAGTGGGTGAGGCAAAAGGTTTAAAATGAGAGAGGTTACAGGTTTCTCATTTTCTGCAAGATCGGATGGTATGAGACTAACGTGCGCCAGGGAGGCTGCTTTCCATGTTGGTGGCTGTAAAACTCCGCCATTGGTGGATATGTAGCCCATGGCCCATGGCCCAGCTAAGAAGTGTTGTGGACGTCCGTGGATGGCATTTTCGTTATTTAAATAAAAAATAGGTGCTGTTTTGGAGGTTTCTTCTCTTAACATATCCACTCGAGAAAATCTTGTGAGGGAGAGTTTGTTTCTCTCTCTGCAATTCTTGAACTATAATGGCGATCTCAATGACATCCACAAGGCTCAATTTTTCACATAAGCTGCCATCATCATTCTCTTCTCCAATAAGAAGGCGTTCGTTAAGGCCAGTGCGCTGCAAACCCCTCCAACAAACACAAGAACAGGTAAAAGTTTCAATAAGTTCGTCAATCCTCAATTGTTCTGACAAGAGACATTGTCTTGGATCCATTTTGGATCAAATGGGAAGATTCCCACAACCTAAATTCACTATTTTTTTACTGTCTAACATTGGGACCTGGTTCAATTTATGAACAAACTCAATTTACACAGCCACGAAGGCTTAGTTGCATTGATACAACTCTGTAGTGCTTATATGGCTTTCTGATATCTGCCATAAGAAGTTATTCATCATTGGGTCTGTCTGAATGTGCATCTTCTGCCTTATTGGTTGAGTATCTGGTTATTGTTATACTATTTTTGTTATCTTAATTAAGAAGGAAGATTCTTTTGTATAGATCATATGTACTTGATAGAATGCAAAGGGAGTGCCTCTTTTTCTGGTTAGCTTCAAGCTTAGCTTTGTAACTGAAGCATACCATTCTGAAATATGGATCTCTGTGCGAGGGACTATTTCCTATCCTGCAGGAAGTTTAGAAATGTCCTGCAAGTTTGGGGTCTTGTGGTCAGCTTCCGGCTTGATAGAGATCATTCCACCCACCACTATTAGTTAATGTTTGGAGTGTTGGATTTAAGCAATTATTACGTGCTTCCTGGCTCATATTTCACAATCTCTTTAATTGTTCATAAACTCTCTAAATCATTGTGGAGCTGGTTAAGATATTTGAAAAGAAGACTAATGTAAACTGAGAATTCATCTAAATTCTTTTACAGTTTTCAGTGCTAATGGTTTTCAAGCTATACTGGACACAAGTTAACTCAATTAAGCCTTGTCTCAATTCCCAACTATACAGGGTTAGCCACGAGTCCTATTCCATCATTCTGCTCTATTCAGTGCTATTCTCCATTGTTAAATTATGGGCCCTTAAATCATTTTTCACTACTTTACTCCATGCCTTTTTTTTAGTTTGCCTCTACCTCTTTTAGACCATTCAACTTGTAACAGATCAATTCTTCCCACTGGTTCGGTAGATGCTCTTCTTTGAATGCAACCATGCTACTTTAGTCTACTTTTCCTCATTTCATCAACATTGGATCTATTCCCATGTTCCTTCAAATGCTTATTTCTGATGACATCTTTTCTACTTTCCTCACTCATCGATCTCAACATTCACAGTTCTGCTACACTCATTTTTTTAGCCTAAGTGGTATTCTCTTATGACAAAGTACTCCAAATGCACCTTCCATTTTTCTCATCCTACTCTAATTCTATGGGTGAAATGGTGAATCTACCTTAATCTCTCTTGTTATGGATTTTTGAACCAAGGTGACAAAAGTTGTTGTATTGAATTATCTCTGGGTCTCCAATCCTACTAGTTTTTGATCTATGATGCTTGAAAATAAAAAATGATATTAAAAACAATATTTGCCCCATTGGTGCACACGAATTTTGATACATGCATCTCATCCAGCATGTTGATCCCCAAACATAATGTTCTAGATTTCTAGGTATGTTTTTGTATTTTCTAGTTTCAAGATAAAGAAGAATAAGTATCTATTTGGTATCCTGTACCCAGTACTTCTTTCACATTTTTGGGTATGAGCGTATGAAACCAAAGTTGTGAATAAATTAAAATAGGAAATATTGGATTGTGAGATAAGATGCCAAATATCTTGGTCTGAACAACTTTAGAGCTTAATGAGATTGCTTTTTGGATTTCATCAGAGGAAACCAAAGTATAGTTGATTAGGAGGGTTATCTTCTGACCTCAATCTGTTGGAAGTCGTTCAATTATTTCTCCCTCAAGTTTCTTTGTGCATAAAATGAAAAAGCATTTTGGAGGTTGTGGTGAGGTCTTCCATCACTGCATAGGTTATCCCTTCTGTGTGGCGCACTTAATTATACATATATTCATAAGCAGTAAATTGCTTATATCTTTATTGATGTTAGACAATGCTGTATAACCTCCTTCAGAAGTTTCTGAGCTTCTAGTGTTCCACTTTTTTCTGTTGGTTCTATATCATTTGCTTTATCTGTTATATTATCCTCCACCTATGCTAACCTAATTATATTAGTTCTGGAAGGAGGACATTGGAATTATATGTGAACCTTGTGGAGGAAAGGGGTGGTTGCTTTGCAGTTTTTGCAATGGACAGAAGACCAACGTCAAAGCAGAAAACAACCGGATCTACCGACGCTGCCCATCTTGTAGAGCTGTAAGTGGTCCCTTTATATGTTTGGAAGTATTAAAACATAAAAATGACAGTTCTGATCATGAGTTATCTCATATAATCTGCTAGTTGAATTGATATTAGGATCTAGAAATGGACCGGATTTGGATTGAACCTGATCTGATCCATACCCAATTCAAACAGACTGGACGGTCCAATGAGTCATAATGGAGTGGACTGGTCCAAACTTAAAAAGGTCCATTCCTTTATCGGATCAGAGTGGACATAAACCAATTGTCCAACGATCTGTCCAACGGACAGACTGTTCAACCAAGGCCAATCCAGGATTTTGGTAAAACACGTCTGCATTCTGCAATTTCCAACAGCAAAACCAAAGTCTATTGGATCAGATCGGGTGGCAATTTTTTCTATATTTTTTTCTCTGTTTTCCTTTAATCCTTGAGTTTCTTTATGTGAAAGCAGTCCAGTTTGGCTCTATCACATTTTCTGTTCTTTTTTTTTTTGAAAGACATCATCTTGTCTCTTTTAGTTTGTGTCTTTGTTATGTTACTGTTTTTCATAATTAATAGAGAACATTTTTTATGGATTGATCTAGTGATTCCAAATAGGTGTCTCAATTGGACCGGATTTGGTCCAATCCAATATGAGTAGGGATGCAAACAGATCGGATTATATTCGAATCAGGGTATATCTGAATCCGATCCGATAGCATATATCTGAGATTTTTTTTTATCAGAAACGATAACTTTCATTAGAGATAAATTAACCTGAAATACAGAATTCAACCCTTATTAGAAAAGGTTGATCCAATAAACATCAAACATTACAGCACTGCCCAAAAAAGACTCTCCCTTACAGTCCCTTGTTTTGCTAGGGTGTCAATAAAACCATTTGCTGATCTCCTTACCCAGTTGAACCAAACACCCACCTCCCTTGTTATGCTAAGAATTTCCCTTATCAGCTGTCTATATTGCCAAATTCCCAGCTGCCCTGATTGCATCCACCCAATTACCAACTTGGAGTCTCCCTCTATCTCAATCTCTTGTAGCCCCAACTGTTTGGCCAGTTTTACACCTTGATGTAGTGCCAAGATTTCTGCTCTTAAGGAATCTCCAACTCCTATTGGACCTGAAAACAAAGCCATTATCTTGCCTTCTGTTATGGACGCATTCCTCGGGAAGACGTACCATCGCCACCGGCAGCAACAGGCACCTAACCCACCGCCAGTAGCAACAGTGATTCAATGATTTTCATCCTACCCAGTTCGACAACAGCAGCCTTATCTAGATTAGATTAGATCATCTTGCTTGTTCTTATCTTATTCTATTGCTTTTATCTTATCTTGTTGGTAGATTATCATATTAGGATTAGCTTATCTTATCCTTAGCAAGATAGAACTGGAAGTCTCCCTATTCAGCAAGGAGACTCCCTAAGATTAAGACTCTTGTAATCTCCTATTTAAGGAGACACCATTATTGAATGAGGATATCGAATATTCAGTTAAAGAAGTGAGTTAAGAGAGTTGGTGATCTCTTGGACAAATCACCAGAGGCGCCAAGATAGGTTCATCAAGAGCAGGAAGGAACAAGGGAAAACAGGAGGTTTTCCTCGTGGACTGACCCGTGATGAGATCCTATTCCTGGACCCTCAACAACTTGGTATCAGAGCAAGGCGTCATGGGAGATCTGGAGCAGCTACCATCTAGGGTCCACGATCTCGAGCACCAACTCGTGGAGACCAGCTCCGAAGTCCGTGAGATCAAAGACGAAGTGAGGGAGCTGTGACGCCTAATGGAGCTATTCCTTTCTAGTAGGGAAGGGAACTCTAAAGGAGGGACAGCCGCTAACGGCCGCCGAGCAGATCTGCCAGAGTCTTCCGGTGAACAACAGTCCATTAGCCAAAGAACCACAGTCATCCCCAAGTACAGCAGGCTGGAATTCCCGTCATACAACGGCAACGGAGACCCCTTAGGCTGGCTGTATCGTTGCGAGCAGTTTTTTCGGAATCAACGGACAGATGACCGGGATAAGGTAAGTCTAGCCGCCTTTCACTTAATAGAGGAAGCACAACTTTGGTTTTATCGGTTAGAGCAAGAAGAACCCGGGCTCAGTTGGCCCCAGTTTAAGTCCTATTGCCTTCTTAGGTTCGGACCCCCACTGACCAGCAACCCCCTGGGCGAGCTGATTAACCTTAATTAGACCGGCACAGTGGCTGAATACCAGCGACAGTTCCAAACCCTCCTCGCGAGGGCATCCTCCGTGCGACCCGACCAACAAGTGGATATGTTCACAGCAGGGCTAACAGAACCCCTGCGGGTGGATGTCGAGATGCATAATCCTCCAAATTTGGTCACAGCCATGAACTTAGCCCGCGCGTTCGAGCGCATGCTGCAGCTCAGCCACAGAATTTTTAATGTGGGTCGTCCACCAAACTCATGGGTACCCCCAAGATCAGCAACAACGACCCCCTCTTCTGCTCCCAGCCGGGAACTGAAATCGCACACAACCACCGCCTCTAGACCAATGACAAGTACAGGTAGTAACATGGCCGCTCCACCCATTAAGCGTCTGACCAGGGCAGAAATGGCAGAACGCCGAGCGAGAGGCCAATGTTTCAACTGTGATGACCTCTACTCGGCAGGACATAGATGCAAGAGGCTTTTTTGCCTCCTCATCGATGAACAAGAGGAGGATGAAGAAGAACCCGTCATATTCGAGCCAGAGATCTCTCTCCATGCGATCACCGGTATTAAAACCTCTCAGACCATGCAGTTACAGGCACAGATAGCAGGTCAACCGGTGCGCATTCTCGTCGATTCAGGGAGCACACACAACTTCATAAGTGAACATGCCGCCCTTCAGTTAAAACTACCAATGGAACTCCGACCGCGACTACAGGTAGCCGTCGCAAATGGTGAGAGAGTTCACAGTCCAAGAATTTGTAAGGACGTGCCGATACAGGTCAATTCTGAATTGTTTCTTGCTGATTTATTTGTACTCTCATTGGATGGGTTCGATATTGTTCTTGGGGTCAAGTGGTTAATTACCCTAGGCCCGATTTTGTGGGACTTCAGCGCACTCACAATGACTTTCCACCTAAATGGAAAGCAAGTTTCATGGCACGGTTGCAGGGTTAAAGAAAAGACACCACAGGTCCATGCACTTCAGACAGAACCGGCAACCATGGAAAAACTTCTCGCTGAGTTTTCAGATCTGTTCCAGGAACCCAAGGGACTCCCTCCTCCTCGAGCTTGCGACCATCATATTCCTTTGGTGGCGGGTTCAGCACCAGTCGTTGTTCGGCCTTATCGCTACCCTCACTTACAGAAGGACGAGATAGAAAAACAGTGTACAGAGATGCTGAACCAAGGAATCATACGCAAAAGTCACTCCCCCTTCTCTTCGCCGGTTCTGTTGGTGGCGAAGCAGGATGGAACGTGGAGGTTCTGTGTTGACTATAGAGAACTCAATGACCGGACGATCAAAGATAAGTTCCCTATTCCCGTTGTGGACGAACTGCTGGACGAGTTGCATGGTGCTTAGTATTTCTCTAAGTTGGACCTCGGGTCCGGGTATTTCCAGGTTCGCATGGCTCCCGACGACGTGAAGAAGACTGCCTTTCCCACCCACCATGGCCACTTCGAATTTTTAGTCATGCCATTCGGACTCTCCAATGCCCCATCCACATTTCAGTCATTAATGAACGAGGTATTTCAGCCCCATCTGCGCAAATTTGTTTTAGTTTTCTTTGATGATATCCTTGTTTACAGCAAATCATGGGTAGAGCATGTACACCATCTGCGGACCGTTTTCAAGCTCCTATGCCAACACAAATTATTCCTCAAACGGTCCAAGTGCTCCTTCGGGGAGCGACAGGTTCTTTATCTCGGCCACGTCATCCATGGGCAGGGTGTGACAGTTGATAGTTCCAAAATTCAGGCTATAAAAGAATGGCCCAAGCCTCACTCAGCCAAGGCCTTACGCGGGTTCCTCGGATTAACGGGTTACTACCGCAAATTTGTACAGAACTATGGATTGTTGGCAGCCCCGTTAACCAACCTGTTAAAGAAAAATTCCTTCCGGTGGGACGATGCAGCCGATGAAGCTTTTTTGACACTGAGAAATGCCCTGTCTTCCACCCTAGTCTTGCAATTACCAAATTTCCCCCTCGAATTTACAGTCGAGTGCGATGCCGCCGGAGTAGGTATCGGGGCCGTATTACAGCAGCAAGGGCACCCGATTGC
This sequence comes from Nelumbo nucifera, assembly GCF_055504915.1. Classification (NCBI taxonomy): domain Eukaryota; kingdom Viridiplantae; phylum Streptophyta; class Magnoliopsida; order Proteales; family Nelumbonaceae; genus Nelumbo; species Nelumbo nucifera. The sequence goes on along the minus strand of NC_142656.1, from coordinate 53,568,001 downwards.
TTTCTTCAGCCACAGACTAACCGATCGACATCTGAAGCTTCCAGCCTATGAGCGCGAACTAATCGGCCTAGCCTGAGCCGTCCAGCACTGGAGGCCATATTTGTGGGGGCGGTCGTTCGTCGTCAAAACTGATCATTACAGCCTCAAATACCTATTAGAGCAACGTCTCACCACTTCCCCTCAGCAGCATTGGGTTAGCAAACTGCTCGGGTTCGACTTCCGGGTGGAACATAAGGCGGGGTCCTCAAATCGCGCAGCTGATGCCTTGTCTAGGCGAGATGAAGACACGATGGCTCTGTATAGCATTTCCCAACCCCGGATCTCTCTGTTTGACGACATTAAGAAGGCAACACCACAGTCCTCAGAGTGGTCGCTCTTGGTCCAGAAGATCTAGTCCGGCACTGCCGACCCCAATTGGTCACTTCAAGACGGGTTGGTACTATATAAGGGACGAGTCCATCTTCTGCCAGACTCCCTGTTGATTCCCACCAGCATCCATAACTCCACCCATGAAGGCGTTCAGAAAACGCTACACTGCGTCCGGGCTGATTTCCATTGGCGAGGTATGAAGACTTCTATTCGAGATTTTGTCCAGAATTGCTCCACGTGCCAACAACATAAATGGGAAAACCTACACCCGACAGGCCTCTTTCAGCCCCTTTCCATTCCGACACAAATCTGGGCCGACATCTCCATGGACTTCATTGAGGGACTACCCAAGGTAGGTGGCAAATCAGTTCTCTTCGTGGTAGTCGATCGCTTCTCTAAATACGCCCACTTCATTCCTCTATCACACCCGTACAGTGCCACTTTAGTTACCCTCGCCTTCTTTACACATGTTTTTCGCTTACATGGATTACTAGAATCCATCGTCAGCGATAGGGACCCAGTCTTCACTGGTGCCTTCTGGAAGGAGTTATTCCGGCTACACGGCACCACCCTGGCCTACTCATCAGCTTATTGGCCATAGACCGACGATCAGATGGAAGTGGTCAACCGCACAATCGAGATGTATCTCCGATGTTTTGTAGGCGATCAACCGCGACAGGGGTGGATTGGCTCCCTTGGGTCGAGTACTGCTACAACACAGCCTACCATTCTTCCCTCGGCATGACTCCCTTTTGCGTCGTTTATGGCCGGGATCCTCCCCGCTTGCTGTCCTACGAGCCCGGTTCTACTCGTTTGGAAGCAATTGATCACTCCTTACAAGAACGCGACGCCCTCCTAGCCGACGTCCACCTTCGCCTACAGCAGGCCCAGCTCTGCATGAAGCTCAACTATGACAAGCACCATCGGGAACTGTCGTTCGATCCAGGACAATTTGTTTGGTTGAAACTCCAGCCCTACCGGCAACGCTCCTTGCGCCACCGGGCTGCCTCGAAGCTGGCCCCTAAGTTCTATGGGCCCTACAAGGTTCTACGACGGATTGGCAGTGTGGTCTACTAGCTGGAATTGCCAGAGACCAGCTAGATTCATAATGTCTTCCACATCTCCTTGCTGAAGCCATTTACGGGTGTTCCCCCAGACCAAGTCCCCTCCCTGCCACCCTTGAAAGATGGCAAGCTGGTTCCCCAACCTAAAGCATGCACCCGCTCTCGTTTCAATCGTGGAATCCTTGAAGTCTTGGTGGAATGGTGTAATTTACCATCGGCCGGAGCCACATGGATCCCATTGGCAGAGTTCCACGCCACATATCCGGAGTTCGAGCTTGAGGACAAGCTCGTAGTCCAGGAGGGGAGTAATGTTATGGACGCATTCCTCGGGAAGACGTACCATCGCCGCCGGCAGCAACAGGCACCTGACCCACCGCCAGCAGCAGCAGTGATTCAATGATTCTCATCCTACCCAGTTCGGCAACAACAACCTTATCTAGATTAGATTAGATCATCTTGCTTGTTCTTATCTTATTGTTCTTATCTTATTCTATTGCTCTTATCTTATCTTGTTGGTAGGTTATCAGATTAGGATTAGCTTATCTTATCCTTAGCAAGATAGAACTGGAAGTCTCCCTATTCAGCAAGGAGACTCCCTAAGATTAGGACTCTTGTAATCTCCTATTTAAGGAAACACCATTATTGAATGATGATATCGAATATTCAGTTAAAGAAGTGAGTTAGGAGAGTTGGTGATCTCTTGGACAAATCACCAGAGGCGCCAAGATAGGTTCATCAAGAGCAGGAAGGAACAAGGGAAAACGGGAGGTTTTCCCCGTGGACCGACCCGTGACGAGATCCTATTCCCGGGCCCTCAACACCTTCATTATCTCTGAAAACACCTCCTATACTAGATGGGCCTGGATTATCTATAGAGCTTCCATCAAAGTTCAGTTTCACCCTTTGTTGTGCCGGTGGGGACCAAACTTCCTGTATCATATCTTTGGAAGTAGTAGTAGATGCCACAATACCCCAACTTCTATAAATGTCTTCAACTGAGAAATCCTTAAAAAGATCACAAGATTTCAACCAATGGATAACCTTAGTAGTTATTCCTTCCACCTCTTCCTTGGATCTACACCTGCCTTTAAAGATCCTATTGTTTCTTTCCTTCCACACTGACCACAATACAACAGCTCTAGTGGCTCTCCACATAATCCTTCCACGAACCGTTGGTTGCCTGTAAAAAGTTGGATCAAAGAGGTTCACCATGCTTGAGGAGGGAGTCCACCTGCAGCCAAAGAGAGAAGAGAACCAAGACCAAATAAAGAACACAAAGGGACATGAGATTAGTAAATGTGAATTGTCTCACCAGAACCCAAACAGAGGCAACAAACATGGGGGGAGAGGCACATATTTGGCCTCTTTTTCTGCAATAAATCCAAGGTGTTGATTTTTTGGAGTACCACTTCCCAACAAAAGGCCTGAATTTTAGGGGGTACAGGGCTACCCCACACCTCCTTCGAAGGAAAGTTCCCTACAAGGTTAGAGGTCTGAAGCAAAATGTTATAGAAAGAAGAACAATTGAAAAAACCAGAAGGGGAAGGTTTCCAAATTCTGCTATCTCTACAGGACTGATCAAGAAAGACTTCCCCTAACTGAGTGATCAAATCATCAACCACCCCCATTTCAGAATCCCTTAAACCTTTTCTCAAGCCCAAATCCCAAGAGTTATCAACAAACATTGAAGAGATCACTTTTCTTTTGTTTTCAGACAAGGAGTAAATAGAAGGAAATCTATCTCTAAGGGAGTTTTCACCAACCCATACATCTTCCCAAATCAAGACTTTATTTGCAACGTAAACATCATATTTGAAATAAGGAAGCATAAGATGCAAAATACCTTGAATAACTTTCCAAAGAGAACACTGAGAAGCCCCAGGGTCGAGTCCTGCATCCCAGCCGTTATCTGCCAATCCATGAATACTAACAATCACTCTAGACCAAAGTCTGTCCTGTTCCATCGGTAGTCTCCAAATCCATTTCCCCAACAAAGCCATGTTTCTTAATCTTATATTTCCTAACCCAAGGCCTCCATCATCCCTACTCCTAGAAACCACCTCCCACTTCACTAAGTGATCATTCTTAGTATCCCCTGGTTCCCATAAGAAATCCCTCATTATCTTCTCTAACTGGTTAGCTACTTTCATTGGTACTATAAAGGCAGACAGGAAATAAACTGGCAGGTTGGCTAAGGTTGACTTGATTAAGGTTATCCTACCCCCTAAAGAGATGTAATTCCTCTTCCAATTTGCTAACCTCTTTGAGAATCTTTCAATTATAGGGTACCAAAAACTCTCAACCATTGGGTTCCCTCCCAGTGGTAGCCCCAAATATTGTAAAGGCCAGTCCCCCACTTCACACCCCAAAATCCTAGCTAGGGAATCCACCTCCTCTCCCCCTAGATTGAGCCTTGCCACACAACTTTTTCCCCAATTCACTTTAAAATTGGACTTCCTTTCAAATTGAAGCACTAGACTCTTTAAGTTCCGTAATTCCCCTTCCTCCCCGTCACAAAACAAGATGATGTCATCTGCAAATTGTAAGTGTGTGACCACCACCTTCTCCCTACCAATCCTCCAACCTCTTATCAAATTGTTAGCATCGGCCCTCAAAATCATGGCACTCAACACATTAGCTACTAGGGTAAAGAGGAATGGGGACAATGGATCTCCTTGCCTAATACCCCTCTTTACAGGAAAGAAACCCCTAGCTACACCATTCACCAATATTGAGAAATGACATGAAGAAATGCATCCCTTTACCCAACTGCACCATCTCTCCCCAAACCCTCTCCGCTTGAGAACCTCTAGTAAAAATATTCCACACCCCTTGGATGATTGACCCGCATTAACTTTCATTCCTCAGCCCATATTTTTCAGCAATTAGATGCCTCCACCAACAACTAAACCTCCATTGCCATATTCCAAGGCTCTGTTAATAGTTATTATTTTGTTAAGACCAAATCACCCATCATTATTGGTTTGCAAATCTTCTCCCAGTCCACCAAATGGCACCTTTTTTACTCTGTCCAGCCTCTCCATTGGAAGGTTCCTTTGCATTTTCTCAAGGTTTTCACAATCTTACATGGTACTGGGAAAAATAATTGAGCAAAGATTATGGCATCAAAAGCAGAAGAATCTCTTTTTTGAGCATTTACACCAAATGATTTTTGACTTCCCCAACATGAAAAGCACAAAAAGCTTGTTGAAGCACTCCTGAACATGGCATGAGATAGATGAGTGGAGAAACTACAATGGATGGGATCAGAAATGGAGGTGTTTGGCAAGTCTTTATATGTGCTCTTTCTGGCTTTTCAAAGCTTGGAAGACCAAAATGTGGTCTTTCTCTGTTTGGCATGAAAGACAGGAAGCCTGAAAGACCTATTAAGCTCATGGAATCTCAAAACGGCCAAAAATATGGAAGCTTCATTTGAAGCTCCCCGTCTTTTTGCACCTAAAATATATCTTTCATTAACAGCTTACATCATGGTAGACTAGGATACTTACCAAACAGTCTGGATCTTTAAAGACAAGACAGCAATAGCTCATTACATCTTTTGGTCATCTAGGCTGTTGGAAGATCTTCCTAAAAAGACTTACCAAACAGCACTGATGTTGTTCGAAGGAACCCCCAGGGGTAGTTCCAATATGTGATAAAGTGAAAGGAAGTAGACTAAGGTAGTTCGCCACATGCATAGAAGTCATCAAAAACACCTGTTAGAAAGAAGTGATTTGTTGCAAGGGGCTAGAAGAGCTAGGGGTAGACCTAAAAGGACATAGGTAAAAGTAATAAGAAATGGTTTAAGTGCCAATAAATTAGCAATGGGTATGACTTTATTCATGTAACCAACCCCATATAGTTGGGATAAGGCTTGGATGATGATAATAATGACATGGTATTGGGAAAATGGATAAGTAAAATAGGTTGGCAAATTGGCTAGAGTGATTTTGATCAATGTTTTTTTTTCCTCTTTTTGAGAGACACCTGGGTTTCTCTACAAAGAGTATTTTCTGGAATTTTTCCACCACTGACATCCCAGTTGAATTAGAGAAGCATCTAGCTCCCAATGGTAGGCAGTAGAGAACAATCTATATTCACCCATAGTTTTCAAGGCGCCAAGGCTAGGCTAGGCGATGGATTTTTTTTTTTCTGTAGAAAACATAGATTGGGTAGTTCCCTAGGTACCATAGCCATATTTCCTTAATAATTATTCATAATTTTCATAAGAAAAGTATAGAGTTCATGTTAAAGTATAGAAGGTCAACATATTCACGAGAAGAAAAAGAAGGAAAGGAAAATTCAAAAAATATAGGGGCTGAACCCTTATTTTTGTTATAGGAAAAGATAAAAAGAAAAAGAAGTAGTAGTACTAGTAGTAGTAGTAGAAAATGTGTTGATTAGACAAAATTTTAAGTTCTTCCTTACTTATTGGTTCAGGTTTTAGAGTCTTTGGGTGTTCAATACAGCATTTAGCAATGTTTATATTGATTAAACCCTAACAAATAAGAAAAATAATAAAAATAAATTAGTATATAAATACACAAAATGAATATTTTAGTTTAATAGTGTATATTTTATAATTATAATGTCAAAAAATAAAGAATAAAAAAGTATTTTATAATACATAGTACAAAACTGCTTGGTGATTAGGCGAGCGAGTCTCAAAGGGTGCCTTGTCGCCTAGGCGTCACCTTGACAACTTTGCATTCACCATAACTAAATGGTAGAACCTATTAGATCTGTCACTTGTTCAATGGCAGATGAGAGGGGCTCTCAGAGCAGAATCAGACATGTAGGGTATTAAAGTATTTAAGCAAGCTTGGATCAGTTTCCTATAACCAAGGGTTTCTCAGACACGATTGTCTCCATTAAGAAACTTATTAACCATGACTTTAATATATAATTAACATTGTCTTATCAGCTAACCTAATCTATTTCATGTCATGTAGCAGTAAACAGAATAATATAATTGCCAACTTTAAGCATCTGGCCGGACCAAGCACCAAGCCCTAGATCTGGATTCAACCAATATCTGGTTCTTGAATTTGATATTTTTCTTTAAGTGGTATTAATTATATGGATGGTCCATATCTGACATGTTTTACAACATATTCAAAATGAAATATATATTATGCTGGAAAGATTCTTTCGAATGTGTAACTGATCTTGAGTCTACGTAGAAAAAGATTTTGATATGAGACTTTGAGAGGTTTCTCTCCTTTGCCTAATTTATTGATGTATCCAATATATTGTTTTAATCGTTTAGGATTTTTTTTTTTTATGTTTTAAATAGTACATTTATTTCCATAAGTTGTTTTACGTAAAACAAAGGGATATCATAAAAAAATTAAGTGAAACTAAATGTCTAAACCCACTGAATTCCAAAATCTTAGACTCATGGAATCTAACACCATGTAATTTTTCAGATTCTTAAAACTACATCAATTTAGAAGGATACGGATTGGTTTGATAACCATCTGACTTGATCAATTTGCTTTTGACATAGTAGTGATTCTATGGCTGTGAATAAATGTCATTGTTAGCATTGAGATCCCTTCCATGGTGAAGGGCATTCATTTTGGTGTTTACTCACTATCAAGCCGCTGTCTCATGTTGCAGATTGGATATGTTTTATGTTCAAAGTGCAAAGTTTTTAAATGCGTTACCTTTCCAAACTACAGTGATGGTGAGCTCTGATTCTTTGTAACAATTGGCTGTTTACAGTTTCAGTTTTGTATTTTTTTCCCGGTTCTAGTTTGAGTGGAGCCAAGGGCAAGTGTGCACTACTAGTAACTAAGTGGTTATGTGATGCCTTATTCTATTATTTGTGGATGTAATCTGAATTATTAACTTAATACCAAATGAATATTCAAATGTTCATCCTATACAATTAAAGGAAAAGCAGAAGAGCAAAAACAAAAAAAAAAGGAAAAAAAGAGAAAGGAAAGAAGAGAAAAAAGGCTTTTCTGAATAAAGATAATCATGGGTTTTTATTTTGTGAACATGGTATGGTTGATTTTCTTTAACTTAAGGCCTTATTCATTTTTCGAGAAGTAGGGGCAGGTAACTTGGTAGGTCCCATGGAAAAGAAATAAACCCACATTCATTATTTGCTATGAATTGGTCATGGAAAAAGAATTATTTTCAAGCGGCTTATTTGCTTTAGGCAAATTACTTATGCGTGTTGAAAATGGTGGTTAGTACATGATGGGATAATATTGTCTCTTCAATAATGTCATTTATTTGCATAAATTGATTATTATACACTATCTGGAAAGTAAAAGAACACCAGTAAATACATTTATGGGACAAGTATTTTCAGGAAACACTTGCCTGGATAAGTGCATTCACCTAGATAAATGATTAACCAAAAAACGAATGAGACCTAAACATCCTATAAGGTATCCTAACTGCTCCTAGGTTTCTCTGCTACAACTTTTGACTATTATAAAACAATTTGGGTACACCATCTTATGTTCTCTATTTTGGATTTTGTTTGTGGGGAAATAAAATGGCACTCCTGACAAGCCACACACTAAGAACATCTCCATCCTATGAATGGCAAGGGAGATGTTTCCTATTGCAGCTGTGAAGGGTTGTAGGGAGAAAGTCTAGACTCTTCAGCGAAGATCTTGTTAGGGGGTTGTGGCTTAATGTATCTCTTTCCTTTTTTGTTTTCCTTTCATAACCAATTACCCAATTAATATGGGTCAGGTTTTCTTAGAACTTGCTTTTTCGTTTAAAGCCATTTGATCTGGGCAGTTGAACCATTAACCTATTTGACTTGGTCGCTGGGTTGTGGGTTATACATTCAGTATATGTGCAAACTTTCGGAGGTCTTACCTTTGTGCTAGATGTTGATTGGGGTGTTTTTTATTTGAGGTAACAATTTGAGATCTCTGTGTCTCTGGCCCAAAAATCATGGAAGTTAGATGTACATGAGTAAAGAGAAGTGAAAACTCATTGGCAGATGGCTTAGCTAGGCAAGGGGTGAAGAGAAACTTTGTTTTTTGGGCTGTTTTATAGTTGGTTTCAGTTGGGTGTACTTTAATGTACTTTGATGTATTGGGGAGTTAAGTTTTTTTAGCTTCTTATTTATGTGTAGTCTCAATTTTTAATAAAATGCACTGTTATTGATAAAAGAACACTTGAACCCAAAAAAAAAAGGGGAAGCCTGTTTTTGAATTGAATGATTTGTGTCCCTCTACAAATGCCTACAAAGCAGAACGTCAATGGTCAGATTCAAATCCCACTGCCGCCGGGGGTGGGAAGAGGTTATGGTAAATCCTGAGTGAGGTAAATCCTGGCATGCCTTGGCTCGATTTGATTAGAATACTCTTATATATTCAAATTCGAATTTATTCGATCCAACTAAATATTTGATAAATTTGAATTCAACAAAAATTAATATTAATTGAGCTAAACTTACAAGAAGCCAAACGTTTTATTATTTGAATTTGAATTTCAAATTCAAATCCACCCCAATTATTCCATCTAAGCTCAATTCGATTGCACTGTTAGGCATGGTTATGAGGATGAGCTACCCAAATTCAATTCACTATTTACCTGGGCCAAAGTAATTGAGTGTATGGAGGAATTTTACTTCTTTTGGGATTCAGCGATGGAGATAATACTTTTTGAGTGTTATACAAATGTACAGCTTCACCAATTTTTTGTCTTTTTTTATTGCTTCAAATGTCCCTATTTCTAATGGCCCAGCATTTGAAATAGAACCGTAGACAATTTGATCTCGTTGGAAAGTTGGACCCAAGCCCCCAATCACCCAGAAACTTTTTTAGGGATAAATAATTAAAAGTACCGTAATTGGATAAAAACCTACCCTACTTCTGAAAAAATTATTTAAGGATTCTCAAGTTTTCTCACAATGGACAAAATCCTTCCCTACCATTTATGCGTGATAATAATTTGTTCTATATGATGTATTTTCTTTCTTTCTTTTTTTTTTAAAGGAACCATTAGAAACATTAAGAATACATGATTAGTCCCTTGTTGCATGAAGCAAAAAGCCAGTGAAGAGATAAAGGGGGTAAAATGCTGAAACAAAAGACCTACGCAATCTAGCTAGTCTAGCCCTGTTATGGGCTTTAATAACTCCAGCCCGTCCAACATATATAAGTTTTATACTAACAAAATATGAGAGAAGTTGTTTATTAGTGAGGCCAAAGGATATCATCCTCCTCAGTTCTCTTGCAATCGCCCAGAATTCTGCTACTGTTGAGGAAGAGGCCATGCATGATTGCCCTTCAGCAAAAGAGTGATTAAGACTTAAGAGTATGAGATACAAGGAATAGGCCTTTTGAACCATAATTTGTGGACTATCACTATCGTGTCTCGCATAATATCCAGTGCAGTGATATCCATGGGAATTTACTTGCCGACTTTCAGAGTTCAATCCCAGCAACAGCAATTTGTAGTATGATGTTATGTGATTTATATAATTTTTTACGTCGATTTTGTCTTTCATTATTTTATAAATTTTCAAAATATAACTCAACGATTTGAAAAGACTTGTATATACAGAAACACTTAGAGAGTCTGGGTAGTTTCATCAAATGACACGTTTATGTGCTGTAACAATCCGTTTGCATGTGATGTTACATGACTGATAATTTTTCTACAATCGATTTTGCCCTTCATTATTTTTAAAAATTTTAAAATAAAACTCAACAGTACAACGAGACTTGTGTAGGTGTGCCAATTTTTGGCAAAACCGACCACTGAACATTGGTCAGTAGTCAAAAGAATACTCTGGTATCTCAAGGCTATCATTACTCATGGACTTCTCATGCAACGATCTAAGGATCTTACACTTGAAGCCTTTTTCTGGTGCAGATTGGGCTGGATGCCCTGAAGATAGACGTTCACATGGAGGTTTTTGCATATTCTTAGGCCCTAACCTTGTCTCATGGAGCTCTAAGAAATAGTCTACAATCTCCCACTCTAGCACTGAGAGTGAATATCAAAGTATTGCCTCTTCTGTAGCTGACCTCTCATGGATTCACATGCTTCTCATCGAATTGGGTTTCCCTCCTAGCTCCCCCTACCCTATGGTGTGACAACTTAGGGGCAACCTACCTATCTTCTAACCCCATTGCTCATGCAAGAACCAAACACATGCTTCTCATCGACTGTTACACGTCAAGTTCCTTCCTACTTCTCAACAGATTGCAGACTTCTTCACTAAACCACTTCCTGGGCCCAGGTTCACTTCCTTGAGAAACAAGCTCACTGTGTATCCCCCGCGTTTCACTTGAGGGGGGCTGATAGAGACTCCACTAATGTTAAGTCAAGAAAAACGCCAAATCTGGAATTCACGTAACAATTGCTAAATTGATGGCAGATCTCGTGCTCGAGAATATTGGTCTTGCACAGTTGTTCAAAATATTTAAAATTCAAAATCTTTGTATATTTATTACAGTCACCTTTTGTATCTATGTATGTACAGAACCATCCATTTGAAAGTATCAAGGAAAAGAATTTTGCTTTCTTTCACTCTATTCTTTCATTGACTATACCTGGGAGCTTAAGTAAATTTTCTAGTGGTTCTGGTAGTTGATTCGCACTTCTGGCAGATACTTTCTGTGAGACAATAGCCTGAAGTGTAGGAAAAAGTATAATGATGGCATCGGCTTTGGTCGGTGATGATTTAGTGAGGTAAGTGAGAGGTCTATTTCGTATAAATGAATCATACCAACTACTCCACCCATCTGCATGAGACGGGAGTGGACATTTTTCTGATTCATCCCATCACTTGTTTCATTAATTTCACTGTGTTTTCACTTGTTCCTGCTCCCATCCGAGCTAGGTCGAGTTGATTTAGTCATGTCATTGCTTCTCCCAGTTTTCTTTGCCTACGAGCTTCCTTCTCTTTCTTGGTTACCACGTTGAATTGAATCTACTTCTTTATTCTAGTCTAGCCTCTGACTTTTCTCATCAAATAATGAGTCATTATCAGATTTTTTATTCTAGGGGAAACCTCATTGGCCGATTAACCATTCTCCACCCTCAACTAGTCTCCTAGGTAGTCAATCTCTCCTTCATCTTCAAAAGCCAAATTCCAACATACTGCCATTGCCTTCTATTGGGGTTCCCTCCTTATGAGGTGGGAGCCACTAATAAAGGTAGAGAAAAGAAAGAAGAAAATGGCAATTCCTTGGCTAACCAATGAATTGGAGAGAACTTCTCTCTACTCTCTCAACTCTAACAACTCTCTAGAAAATATCAGAGAACAGAAAAGGGGTTTAGAGAAGGTCTTTGAGAGAAAAAGAAGATTTACAAGGACTGAAATGAAGAAGACAAATCCGTTTTCAACATCTCTTGCTTCCATTGTTGTGCTTCTACCTTTGATGAGAGATTTCTTGTTTGCTATCCAAGAGCTTTTTTTATGTTCATCATCTAGTTGTAACTAGATAGAAAAACATTATACCCTATTACTATTGCTGATAGTGGATGGTTTGGACTTTGGTCTCATGGTTTTTACCCTCACATTGAGGGGTTTTTCATGTAAATCTTGGTGTCTATTATTGTTACTTGCTCTGTGTTTGGTTATTTGTTTTATTACTGCTGCATGCTCGATATTTGTGGTTAAGATTTCTGTGATTTTTTACAAGGAAATATATAGGGATTATTCCAACACCTTCCACATGTCGAACACTTCTTTCTTTGAATTCCAATATCTCTCCAGCTTCCTAATTTGGAGGTTTGCATTTTACTAGAGAAATAGTAAAAATCAAGTATTGTATCAATTAATTCTCCACCTCTTTTTGAACTTTTTATCAGTTGAGTTTTATTTTGAAAATTTGAGAAATAATAGAGAGCAAATTCAACATTTACTTTTTTTTGTCAATATCTAATAGCAATGTCCATTGTAGATCTAAATAATTTGGTAAAATATAAAAGCCTCCCTTGAGGTTTCTAACAATCATAAAACCTCCCCTGAAGTTTCATTTTAACAAAAACCTCTCGTGTAGTTGCCTCCCTTCCATCATTATCCCAGAACGTTGACCTAATACATTATTTTTTTAAATATCCATTTTACCCTTATGTCTATCAATTTAGATAGAGATTTACTAAAATACTCCAAAATACACTTTTAATTTTTTAACTAAAAAATTCTCTAAGTCAGATTAAAGTATAAAAAATGGATAAATTATAAAGACCCCCCTGTACTATGGGGTTTGTGACAAAGACCCCCCTATACTTTGTTTTGCAACAAAGACCCCTTGTACTATTACCATGAGACAAAGATCCCCTTCCATTAGCCTTCCATCCAGTTATAATATTTTTTAATTCCGAAATTACCCTTGTAATAACTATTCAAACAATTAAGAAGAAAAACACTGTTCATCTTTCCCGACCTGAGGCAACAATGGTGGTTGATGAAGGGTAATTTGGCCCGACCTCATAACAGGGAGACACATGGGCGTGATTCGACGTAAGTGACAACTCAGCATGATCAGTTTGACACGTGGACGTGACTCAACATAAGTGACAGCTCAGCATGATCAGTTCTCTACAAAGCGACCTCGGGTACCCTATTACCACGAACTAAAATTACTTCGAGCCAAGGTCATCCCGAACTGAGATCACCTCGGTACCAGATCGCGACCAGGATAGCGACATCAGGTCCGCTACAGATCGAGCCCGAACAGCTGGACCACCTCGGAAAGAGTTCACCTCAGGACAAGCCTACCTCGGTGCAAGATCACCACGGTACTAAGGCACTTTAGCATTCACAACAGGTCAGGTCAGAAGAACACGAGCTCAGGTGATGTTCACCAACTGCCGCATGGTAATTCCAAGGATCTCACCATCGTACCCCGCATCTTACGGGATCCTACCTTGTAACGGCTATATTAGCTCACCCACTCCCCGATTCAGACAGAAATGGGCAACCTTACCGGTTGGTGGCAGTATCCCCAGCTAACACGGAAATGGATCCCATTACAGCGGGGATCCAGGAACTACTCCACCAAACCCGCGAGGACTCCAGTATATAAAGACCTCACCCCCAGGGGTGAAGGTATGCGTAATCTTTGCTCTCTAGCTCTCTCATAATCTGATATCATCTTCAAGCTCACAACTAAGTGCTAACTTAACCATCGGAGTGACCTCGCCGGGTTAACCACCCCGGGTTCTTTGATCCATTTCTTGCAGGTTCCTCAGTTCCTGTCGTTGTTGGTAGCCAGATCATCTCCACCAAGGAGCAGCCGGATTACGTTACATCATTTGGTTCCGTATGTGGGAAATCGCTACTAAAAGCCTCTGTCTCCATTTCAAAAATCTCAAACTCAGAATCAAATCCATGGCTTATACCAGCAACGCTGTACAAAGCAACGAAGTGAACGTCTCCGGGGGGCAACCTCAGTTCCCGTCTGTCTGCATAGGTCAGTTCACCGTACCACTCTCTGTGGGTGGGATCCCAGCACTGACTGTGCCTCAAGAAACTGTGCCCGTGAACGCCCCACTTCCCACTGTAGTGGGTGCGACTCTTGCTGAACCAGCTGTGGTTCCCCCTGGAGTCGGACAGAACCAACTGGATGACCTGGTACTCTGTGTGCGGGCTATTCAAGCCCAAATGCAACAGGTCCAACAGTTTCAACATTACTAACAGCAAGTTTTGCACCACATCTACCAGCAGCAGCAGAATCAGCACCCAACCCCGCCTCAGTGCCCGATCACACCGAGCAAGCCTCGCCGTCAGAACAGTTGTCCTCCTCGCCGGGGAGAGACTTCCTAGGTCTCATTCCACAACAGGAGGGAAAGGAAAGTTGCTCCTCCCATCTCGCAGCAAGTGAACAGGTCGGGAGATACTCGACCCACCAGAACTAGTCCACCCCGGCCCTCGTTCGACCTAAGTGATCATGTAGACTCTTTTTAGTCCCAGATGCACCTCACTGGGGCTGATGAAGCTTGCATGTGCGTTGCCTTCTCCACGACCTTCAAAGGGGTAGTACGCACATGGTACAAAAACCTCGCACCTGGGACAGTTAAGAGTTGGGCACAACTCATACAAATGTTCACCACGCAATTCATCACCAGCAAGAAGTGTTCGAGGTCGCAAGAAAGCCTCCTCAGCATAGTCCAGAGGGAGGGAGAGTCGATCCGAAGCTACATCAAGCGCATCAACGACACCTGTTTGCTGATCCCAGACTTAGATCCCGCTGTAAGACTTGCGGCAGCAAAGAAGGGTCACCCACAGGGAATTCAAATGGCACGTGGTGGCAAACAAACCTAAAGACATCATCAAATTCCTCAAGCTCGCCGATCAGTTCATCGGGACCGAAGAGGAGATGAATCAAAAGACTAAAGCCCCAGCGGAGAAAAGAAAGAGGGAAGACAACAACTCGAGCAATGGAGGCAGTAAAAGGAGGAAAAGCAAGTCCCCAACTAGGGGAGGGAACATGTCAGATCTACGCTCTCGAACTCCCCCGGTTGAACGAACGAACTTCACACCCTCAACGCGAAGCGGGGAGAAATTCTTATGGCAATCAAGGACGCCTCTTATGTGAAAGTGGCCACCCCGGTTGAGGGGAGATCCCGCCACTAGAAACAAAAATGTATTTTTTCACTTCCATAGAGATCACGGTCAGAGTACCGAAAATTGTAAAAACCGTCGCGACGAGATTGAAGAACTCATCCGTCATGGATACTTGAAAAATTTTGTACAAAAAAGTAATAAAAACCAGATAGATCGGCAGGGGGAGCAGAGGAGAGATGCTCCCGAGTCCAGCAACAGACAGAATGAATAGAGATAGCCGCCCGAAGAAAGACCAGTTCGCGGAGTAATCAACACGATTACTGGCGGGTCCATTGTCGCAGGCTGCACCTCGGCAACGGGGAAGACCTCGATCCGCGAACTAGAATGAGAAGAACAAAACCCTCTAAAGCAACCAAGGCCCAAAGATCCTATATTCTTCACAGAAGACAACGCGCGTGGGATTCAATACCCTCATGATGACGCGCTAGTCATAAAGATGAGGATCAACGATTTCGAAGTTAAGCGCATCCTAGTGGATTCAGGGAGCTTGACTAATATCTTATTCAAGGACACGCTCGACAAGCTCCAGCTTCGGGAAGGCGATCTTAAGCCAACAAGTACTCCTCTAGTAGGCTTCAACGGAGAAGAAGTCAGGCCCCTAGGACAAATTTCAGTACTTGTGGAGGTTGGAACCTAGCCCAATATCGCAAGGTTTGAGCACACCTTCTTGGTGGCCACGACTCCCTCCCCGTACAATGCCATTATAGGTCAGCCCATCACCCACGCATTTCGTGCGGTGGTGTCCACCTACTACCTGGCTATGAAGTTCCCCACGGACTTCGGAGTAGAGGTAGCGCGAGGTGACCAACTCGAGTCTCGCAAGTGCTATGTCGCTGCCCACAAATGAAAAGCCAAGCTGGTGGACGACGTCGAGCTAGAGCGACCCGTGGGGTATTCCGAGGAGCAAGCTACACCAACCGAAGAGATGGTCCATATCCCGACCTCAAAAGAAGATCCAGGCAGGACCCACTAGATCGGGGCGTCGGTCGAGGAGCCTCTCCGTTCTCAACTGGTAAGCTTTTTACTTAAAAATTTAGATATATTCGCATGGTCCACGGCAGAAATGCCCGTTATAGTTGCAAAGATAAAAACTCATAAGCTAAATACTGATCCTGTAGTCAGGCCAGTTAGACAGAAGAAACACAACCTCACCCCGGAGCGTTGGAGGATAGTCGATGAGGAGGTCGGGAAACTCCTCGCAACTGATTTCATCAGGGAGGTCCATTACTCGAGCTGGGTAGCTAACCCCATTCTGGTAAAAAAGGCCAACGATAAATGGCGCATGTGCGTCGATTATACCGACCTGAATCGAGCTTGCTCGAAGGATTGTTTCCCACTCCCTAAAATCGACCGTCTAGTGGATGCAACCTCAGGGCATGAGTTGCTGATTTTTCTGGATGCGTACTCAGGTTATAACCAGATCAAAATGGACCCTGTCGACCAGGAAAAAACAACATTCATAACCAAACTAGGACTATACTGTTACAAGGTCATGCCCTTTGGGCTAAAAAATGTCGGGGTGACCTTCCAAAGATTTGTAAACAGACTGTTTGAGCCGTTGATCGGCAATAAGGTTGAATGCTATGTAGATGACATGGTCGTCAAAACCCAATTTTCAAATTGTTTGATAAATAATTTACATTGTCTTTTTGAAATTCTACGTAAATATAATATGAAGTTGAACCCTAACAAGTGTGCCTTCGGTGTCACCTCGGGTAAATTCCTGGGTTACATAGTTAACCGATGTGGCATCGAAGCAAACCCCGATAAAATAAAGGCTATCCTGGATATGAAGCCACCTCACAAGTTGAAAGAGGTTCAGAGGTTGAATGGCTGTATAGCCGCTCTGAGCCGCTTCATGTCCAAGTCGGCAGATCGTTGCCTGCCTTTTTTCAAGGCAATAAAGAAAAGTAAGGGCTTTGAATGGACTGAAGAATGCCAGCTCGCCTTCAACGAGCTGAAGAATACCTAGTTATTATCCCAGTTCTGACCCAACCCGAGGAGGGTGATGTTTTGAAGTTGTACCTCTCCGCGAGCGATGAGGTGGTCAGCTCGGTACTGATAAAGGAAGTAGATCGGGTCCAACGACTTATCTACTATGTTAGTAAAGTTTTGCAGGATGCAAAAACAAGGTACCCAGAGATTGAGAAGTTAGCGTACACACTGGTCATAGCAGCTCGGAAGCTTTGTCCGTACTTTCAAGCCCACACAGTCGTCGTTCTCACCAACAAACCTCCGAGGCAAGTCTTACTCATGCCCGAGGTATCTGGCAAACTGACAAAGTGGGTCATCGAACTCAGTGAGTACGACATCTGGTACAAGCCTCGGATGGCGATAAAGGCCCAAGCCTTGGCCGACTTCGTTGCAGAATGCACCCTCGGCACCGTAGTCCCCGAATTGATTGAGCTCGAACACAGAGAAGAGGCTTCGACCAATGCGGCACCGGTCCCAGTTAGAGCAAGGCCAACTTGGGACGAGGAGCCCTAGATCCTCCATGTAGACGGCTCATCCAATCAACATGGAAGCGGGGTGAAGCTGGAGTACGCACTTCGGTTCGAGTTCAGCATTTAATAACGAAGCAGAGTACGAAGCACTGATAGCCGGGCTTACGCTAGCGAACGAGGTACAAGCGAAACACGTCGTCATTTAAAGCGACTCCCAGCTCGTGGTCAACCAGGTCATCAGCGATTACGAAGCTCACGACCCCACCATGGCTGCCTATTTAGCCAAAGCCAGGGAAGTTCTACGCAGCTTCCAGTTGTACTTCATCAAGCAGATTCCGAGGTCCGAGAACGCTAAGGCCGATGCCCTATCCCGATTAGCCAGCACAAGCACCAATACCATGAGGACCGTGTATACAGAGAACCTGCCTCGGCCCAACTTTCTCGGGGGGGGGGGGGCAGAAGAGGTCGCTCCTGTTGCACAAGCAGAGCCGAGCTGGATTGACCCACTCGCGAGCTACCTGCTTCACGGCACCCTCCCTGTAGATCGCAACGCGGCCAGAAGGGTAGAGTGCCAGGCAACCAAGTACGTCCAAATAGACGAACGACTGTATAGGAGATCCTACACGCTCCCCTACTTGCGCTGCTCGCGACCCTTAGAGGCCGAGCTCGTTCTCCGTGACACTCATGAAGTTCTGTGTGGCGGACACTTGGGGGGTAGGGCACTCACCCAGAAAGCGCTACGGCAGGGGTACTATTGGCCCACATGAAGGAAGACGCACTCGAGCTTGTCAAAAAGTGTGATAAATGCCAAAGGCACGCCAATATCCACCACCAACCTGCTGTCGACCTGAAGTACCTCACTAGCCCATGGCCCTTCGCACAGTGGGGAATCGACATTCTTGGACCGTTCCTGCCAGCGACAAGACAGAGGAGATTCTTGGTGGTAGCAGTGGATTACTTCACGAAGTGGGTGGAGGCGGAACCCCTAGCAACGATCAAAACACAAAATGTACAAAACTTCTTTTGGAGGAGTATAGTATGCCGCTTCGGACTACCTCAGGTACTTATCTCTGACAACGGTAAGCAGTTCGAAGATATCAAGTTTCAAAATTGGTGTGCCGAGATGGGGATACAACAGAATTTCACTTTGGTGGCACACCCTCAAGCAAACGGGCAAGCAAAAGTCACAAACAGAGCTATACTCCGTGGACTAAAAGCTTGCTTAGCCCGAGCTAAGGGACTATGGGTAGACGAGTTGCCCAATGTACTATGGGCTTACCGAACCACCGTCAAGACCGTCACACATGAAACCCCCTTCAACCTCACCTATGGCACGGAAGCAGTAATCCCAGCCGAGATCAAGGTGCCTACATTACGTCTAGAGGAATATGACGAAGAGGCAAACGATGACGAGCTCCGTACCAACCTCGACCTGGTGGAAGAAGTACGGGACCTCACATATATCCGGACCGCAGCCTACCAGCAAAGAGTGGCCCGGTACTATAACGCCCGGGTCAAGAAGCGGCACTTCCGTGTCGGGGACCTGGTCCTTCGGAAAGTTATGGTGCCCGAGCCCGGTGTAGGTAAGATCGGACCGAACTGGGAAGGTCCCTACCGAGTAAAGCGGGTACTTGGGGAAGGTACGTACGAGCTCGAAACCTTAGAAGGAAAGGAAGTACCTCGGGCATGGAACGTCGTCAACCTAAGGCGATACTACCTATGATTGCCGAACTAGAGAGAGGACTACGAGTCACTCCCAGAAGTCCAAGGACTAAAATGCCGAGCTGATAACAGACCTCGATACTATAACAAAGTCCCAGTCACCTCTTCGGCATGGGCAAAATCCAAAGGAGAGTGGACTGTTTGTCGCTCCCAGAGCCTAAGGGCTAAAGTGCCGAGCTAACAAAAGACCTTGGAACCACATAAGACCCAACCGCCTCTTCGGCATGGGCGAACTACTTCCAGTCGCCTCCTCGGCATGGACGTATAAGACCTAGTCGCCTCTTTGGCATAGGCAAAGTACTTTTAATGCCTAAGGCGTAAGACAGCTCGGGTATGAACCCTACAATGTCTAATCCACCTCGGCATAAAACAATAGGTCGGGCCCGTTAGGGAACCAACATTTAAAATAAGTAGTCCGTGCGCGAACAGATCGGGTATATACCCTACGATGTCGCTCACCAAAGTCGCCCCTACTAAGCCCTAGCAGACAGCTCGGGGTGACAACCACTTGGAAAAATCTCCAATTCGGTTACCCTTACTCGTTATCTAGCTCGATAGCTTGACAGTTCGGGGTAACCCATACATCCGTTGTTTCAGTTAGAAAAGATAATTGCACAGAAAAGTTAATTGCACAATATTTAGCAAAAAGTATATTTTATTAAGAAAGAGTTCATTAAAAAAGGGGGAGACAAAGAAGAGAAAGATATTGAGCATGCAGGCTCAGAATACAATTTGAAAGAAAGAACTACTCCGGGTGCCCATCGCCCTTGCTTGAAGCCTCGGCGGAAGAACCAACATTGTCATTAGCCTCGGCCTCCTCGATATCGGGTAGCTCTTCGTCGCTCTCCACTTTGGAGTCCAGGTCTCCACCTGCTTCAAGGGCCATCTCTTTTGTAATCCGCGAGGTGGTGATGGCACTCAAATCGAGCTGCAGGAACTCGCGCCTGGTCATCCACCTACTGAGCTTGAAGCCTTTGCGATAGCCCTCCGACCTGGCCTCAATTAGCTCTCCTTCGAACTCCTCCGAGCTCTTATACTCTTCAACGGCCTTGACTTTGGCTTCCTCCATGGCCTTAAGGAGAATCTCAGTTCACTCCTTGACAAAGGCCTCGAGGTCCTCCACTTTGTGCTTCAGCTCCGCCTTCTCCGACATCAGCACCGAAATAAGCTCTTTCTGAGCCCGTGCGTCGTTCTCCAACTGATTGATCTTGTTACGAGCTAAATTTAGCTCGATATGGGCCTCGTGGGACGAGCACTCAGCTGCTAGAGCCCACTTCAAGTGCAGCTCGGACTGCTACGTCAGGGCATGCACGGCGGAGTTCACCTGCCAAAAGAACATAAGTTAGTGCCAGCAAAGTTAGAAGTACAAAACTTAAGAAATAAAACAAGACTTACCACCATGCAGTGGGTAGCCGCCTGAGATCCAAGCTGAGCGATAGATAGATCAGCCCAACTTGTAACCTCCTCCGCGTACACTGCACCTTTTCTCTTGAGGAGGCTATATTTCAAAGTCAGGATACTCCGAACCGCCTCCTCACTGCCCGAAGAACCAGCTGTTGCAGGAGCGGGCTCCGAAGATGCCTCAAGCGCGCGAGGCGGGGTCTTCCCCGATTCCTCCTCGATCAAGTCAATTACTGGAGGCATAGCAGAAGGCTGTTCGAGCTCAGGGATGGCGGGCTGCGGAGACTTAGTGCGAGCTCTTTTTGAAGCTCGCTTCTTCTTCCCCTTCATCCACCTAAGAAGTTTGTCTGCACTAAGCTGCATGGGAGCTGCAACAAAAACGTGGCGTTAGTGACATTATCAAGAGTAAAATGCCAAGACTATCAAAAATGAAGTGCTAACTCTAAACCAAGACGACCTACCAGAACTCAAGCCGGCCTGCACGAGCTTATCTTTGGCGATGTAGTCCGCGAAGTTGAGGCCGAGCTCCGCCCAAGACTAGAGCGTCTCCCTTGTCTTCAGGTCCAGGCTAACACTGGAATCCTGAATGGCCGCCCTCCAATGGGTTGGAAAAGGCCACCCCTCAGGACTGCGGACCACGAAGTAACCCCGCTTCCAGGCCGGGATCCTATTGGGTAGTTCGTGTAAAAGCTTGTAGCCCGGACGAGGAGACAGATAGTAGGTCCGCCTATGCTCGAGAAGGACACAAGAAGCGTTCTTCTTGATGGACAGGATTGAAGAAAAGGTATCGAGGTCAAGGGGCAGACAGTAATCATGGAAAAGTGAAATGGTCCCTACTACGTTACGTATGGAGTTCGGGTGTAGCTGGTCTATGGTAATATTGAAAAACTTCAAGACCTCTATTATTAAAGGGTGCAAAGGTAAACGAAGACCAGCTGTGAGTTGCTCTTCAAAAATCACGATCTCTTTGTGATCGTGCTCCCAAGGGAAGTTGCCTACAGGGAGGCTATAGGAAAGCTCGCTCGGGAGGTTGTATTGATACACTAAAGCCCGGAGCCTGTCCAAGGTCATCGTTGAAGGGCCAAAGTTGTCCGGCACCCGACCTTGATGGGAAGTGGATGCTGGGTTACCCGAGGCCTCATGCGCCTCCCGGGGTGACTGCACCTCAGGAGGGCCATGGACTACCTCTGGACCCGAAGTAGCCTCATTTCGGCTATCGACCTGGGCCAAGGTACCTTCCTCGGCCTCATCTAAAAGACTATCAAAACAAAAGGAAGACATGATAACGAACTGAACCAAATTGAAAAGAAAAGCTAAGGAAGACTCACCAAGAAGAAAGACCGAAGTGGAAGGAAGCGACGAACTAGAAAACCCGAGCTAAAGAAGCTAAGCACGACCTCAGATCGAAGGCTAGTAAGCTTTTGGCGAAGAAAATAAGTCTCGGGTCCCCCCTAGTTATAGCCACTATACCAAAGAAGCAACGATCAAGATCAAGGCAATCTAACGACTCCTAAGAAAACCGGTTGCACGACCTTCGAGGTCGAAATCAGTTTAGCGCATTTTTTGGCGTCTGCGGAATTTATAGACCGCGTGACGTCCGCGCGTAAACCACATACAACCTGGGTTATCTTTGATTGAACCGAGCAGCCGAACTGGTCTGACCGACGATCTATCCGACAGTGTTGCAGTTCCGAAGAGTA
The DNA here is from genome assembly GCF_055504915.1 of Nelumbo nucifera. Lineage (NCBI taxonomy): Eukaryota > Viridiplantae > Streptophyta > Magnoliopsida > Proteales > Nelumbonaceae > Nelumbo > Nelumbo nucifera. The sequence goes on along the minus strand of NC_142656.1, from coordinate 53,545,737 downwards.
GGTGGGACCTCGGAGAAATCCCCTATTATGAAGAACCTACATTTAGTGTTAACAAATGTTCAAATCTGTGAAGCAAGCTCCATATCAACTTCTGAGAAGGATTTGGAACAGAAAGATCCTCCCCTTCCTCCAACTTTAAAGGCAAAGGGAGAAAGTGGACATGAAGAAGTCATCATAAGATGCAAACCCCAAGATGGAAAGGACTCTAGAGATCTTTCTATACACCAAACTTCCAATGGCACAGGAGATAAGGATGCAGTAGAAAGTGATGACAAAGAAAATGATTTATCTTCTGATAATAACAGGTTCAGCCGCTGCAACAAGCTGTGGTGGCTATGGCCGAGTGGAACAGAAAACAGAGGAAAGTGGGAAAGAAAGAGGAAGAGAGAAAGGGGAAGGGGAAGAAGAGAAATCGGGGAAGAGAGAGAAATGTGAAAGAATCCGAGGTAAAGGGGATTACTGCTATTGCTGCGGGGAAGATGAATAGTATTTTTCTTCTTAATTGTCTGAATAATTATTACAAAGGTAATATCGGAATTAAAAAATATTATAGCGGCCTTTTTGGACTGAAGGTTAACCGAAGGGGGTAGTACAGGGGGGTCTTTGTTGCAAAACAAAGTAGAAGGGGGGGTCTTTGTCACAGACCCCAATAGTAAGGGGGAGGGTCTTTGTAATTTACCCTAATTTAATTTTGTAAATTCAATATGATTGAATGATGTCTAAAAGGGCAAATATGACATTTTGATTATATTAAAAGATTTTCTAACAAGTAGTAAGAGCAATTTTGTAACTTCAAAGTCTCTATTATGGAGACAATAATGATTTTTGATAATGAACTGAGACAACGATGGAACTTGAAGGGAGATTTTTATATTTTACCCAACAGTTGATAAATTTTTGTTCATTTGCTAAACCATAGGGATACTAAGTATTTAACCCTATTATTGTTTTTTTTTCGCAAGACAAGAAAACACTGATATTGTTGTGACAAGGGAATTGAAATCTTTTGTACCCATGTGTATGAAAATCTGTTGTAAACGATCAAGATCTAGGGTTTTAGTGCTGCTGGCATTTTCCTTGTACATTCCTGACATACAGCCTCTAGAGATGAAGAAAGAAAAGGATTACCACACTGATCAAACCATGAACTTTTTGAGTAAATGAATAATCCCTCCATTCTTTCATGGAACGTTAACAACTCTGACTCTGATATGATATTTGTAGCCCCTAAGATGTTTATTGGACCCCGTTGTTTGAAGAGGTTCTTTTCTGGTCAAAGTATTTAAACATGTCAACCAGTCTTTGCCATGTAGGAACCTTAGAGCCAGCATTTGTGAACATATGGTAATATTCATGGAGGAAAGAACCTAAGAATATGATGAGAGAAGACGTTGATACAACTCCTGCAAGGAGGAAGAGGCCCCGGAATCTGTCAAGTGTTAGACTATATTGGGTGCTGGGTTCGTCCAGGTATTGGCACGAAATATTTTGCTTGAACCATTTGTTCTTCATATCTGTTATTTGGGAAGCTTCTCTTAGTCGTATAATTGCCGTTGATACATCTTTCACAAGAGGAGAACCTTTCTGGAACACCTGCAAAAGTAAGTTTGTAACAAATAAGAAACCGGAATGAAGCTAATGCCCACGAGAGAGAGAGAGAGAGAGAGAGAGACGAACAAAGCTGAATCCTTCACCATCTGCAGTGGGTCCAACAATGGCAAATTTACTACAGTACTTTGCAAGGAGGATTTTAATGTAAGGCAGCTCATCGAAAATGAAATCAACACCTCCATGTTTACTTCCCCTTGATAAGGCCTCTGCATATTCTTTGCTAGTCTTGTAAGACCTCAAATTTGATTTATTCAGACCGAAGTTGTTCTGCAAAGACTGTCCCAGCGAGGAGCCTTCCTGGTATCCAATCTGTCTTCCATTCAAGTTAGGGACAGGTTGAAGTCGTTGAACGGTCAATGTTGACGACAAACTTGCAGAGTAGCTTTGTGTTAGTATGAGCACCACAAATAACCATGTGATGGTCACAATCTTTGACAAATTGTTCACTAATTTCTCTCCTGTAACCAGCATGAGAATTATGAAAGTTCATGGTTAAGTACATTATTGAACCTGTGACACTTACACGGTAGCAATTAAAGCATAAAACAGTTATGAATAAAATGGACAAGATAAAATCACATGCCAGTTTTCGGCGCTTCAATGTACATAGAAAATTCAGGAGCATACTCTGTAAAGTCCTTATAAGTTGATCACATTTTACAATCATCTAAGTGAATATGTAATTGGATTCAGATGGATCTTAACCAACAATCTATGTTATAACACTTGATGCAGAATTTTCTACTTAAATTTCAGAACTCTAATTCCTCTCCATATAATTTATGGGGTTTATTCATGCATCATAAGCATTAAATGAAACTAACCAGCTATATTGTCTTGGTTGTTATCTCTAGTAAATATTGCTATTCCAACAATCAGGTAGACAAATGTGATGTTGAATTAGTATCATGCAAGCAAAAGAGATGATCCAAGTGAATGATGATCATCTAAGTTTAAAGTAATTAGCTTATCACTTCACTTAAATAACATTAATGCTTGTCAAAGCTATTATTCATTTGTATATGTTAGACAGTTTTGTATGCCCTTAGCTTCAATCAGAATAATGTACTTTATGAGTTTATTGTAAATGAATAAAAGTGCATATTTGATTCATGTTCCCTTGGTATGTTTCTGTGTAATACCCTTAAACTGGACACTTAATGAGACTCGTGTTAGTTTAGAATGTTCACAGCCAGTGGGTCGGTCTGGGGAGACCTATCCTGACAAGGCTGACACTGTGGTGCCACCAAGTCGGTTGGGGTGGCATGTCTCAGCTGCCAGGGTGAGACCCTAGGCACATACAATGTAGGATTAATTGAATCTATGAACTGGACCAGATTTCCAGTATTGCCCTGAACCTTGGAGATTGATGGGCAAAACTGGAAAGTTACACCCGACCCCTAGACTCGATTATGATACTGCATTAGGTGTCGGATTGGGCTGTCTTTGATGTACCAATCAGTGAGATCCTTAGCGGGGGTCAAAACCTGGGTATGTTGGAACAATCCGAGAATTCATCTGAGTGGGTAATCATAGTGACAGGATCAGCCCCTTTGTCGGACAAAGGTAATGATCGGGGATGCACTCTCACTGATGGAAACCAAGATTGCCAGCAACCGATTTCAACCGTTGAGATTTGTTTTGCAAAGTATATTTTATATGAGATATAAAAGTATATATATTATGGTTTCTCAAATGTTTGCAAGAAGGTTTTAATTCCCGGGATCCATATAAGTAGAGAGTGCAACACTGTTCTTTGCAGCCGAGGAAGAGGTCCTCTCTTGTCGGGCAGTGTATGATCATTATGGGCTGAGAGGTTAAGTGTAAGACCATTGAGGATAATACCTGATGGGTTAATCTTGCATCTGCCCACAGTCCCTGGGTGTTACAAGGTGGTTTGGCCCAGGGACCACTTAAGGTAAGTGTTGGGCCCATAGAGCCCATTTGATGGGTTTTCAAGGGGTGCACTGTCCTTAACAGTGTATTCGGCCAGGCCTTGTAATAAAGGCTGGGCCGAACCCATGTGGCTGATGTGTAGATCAATGCTTGGGTCCCACGCCATACAAGGAAGCCCAACTGGGCAGCAGTTAGGAAGGTTAAGTGAGCACATAAGCTTAATGGGCCTAAAGCCCATTTCGAACTGGGCTATTTATTTAGTTAATAATGGGGCAAATTCTGAGATGGATTAGCAGATAGGATAGGGTCAAGACCCTATCCACTCAGAGAGTCCATATCTGAATGTGATTCAGATCTAGAAACCTCCTAATGAGATTAGGAGAAAGCTAATCTAATCTGCAGATAAGATAAGGGTTTATCCTTATCACCTGAAGAGAAGGCTGATCCAAATATGATTTGGATAAGCAGCTCCTAAAGAGATTAGGAACTGATCTTTTTAGGTTAACAAAAGGAGGGGGCGGCAACCTTTAGAATACACACATCAGATTTTCTTCACTGCTGAAATCAAGAAGAAAGAATTCTGCACCCTGCGAATACTCTCTTGCCGCCTCCCTGTTCTTGCCGCCCTGTTTGCCAGTTCAATCTCCAATTGTGGGAGAAGTCAAGATTCGATCTTGGCATCAGTTCTTTGAGAAATGATTGATAGGAAGCTGTGCTCACGTGCCATCCTACTGATTCTTGCGAAGGACAGAGTTCTTGGAGAAGAACACTACTGATTCTACTCCATCCTGCACTGCGCCATCTTCAGTGGGAGCAGTCTTTGGATCCTTCCTTGGGCGTGAACACCTTTGTTGGAAGATACTATTTCTCCGTATCAGGTATAATCCTCTCCTACTCCTTTTGGTTCAGATCTGGTTCAGTTTATGGTTCAAGAATGATCCTTGAAAATATGATTTTCTAAAATAGGGAATGCGATTCCTAGTTGAAGGGAGAGAAAAATTTTTGAAATTCGCCCCCTTATTCCGCAATCTTTGGGCGTCCATACGATGGATCTCTCATCCCTTCAGTGGTATCAGAGCCAGGTTCAAATCTTGAACCAGTTTGTTTCAGATCTGAACCTACGCAAATGGGCAGAAGGTGTTCTACCCGATTTGCGCAGATATGGGTTTTGGGAAATTTGTTCCCAAAATTAATGGGCGAATAATCTGAAATTAATTTTACATAAATCAGATTATTATTTAGAATTGTTCTTTATGATTTTCTTGATTTATGGGATGTTCGTACAAGAGGAGATCGAATTCTTGGTTTGCGTAGGGAACCTGCGATTTTGCAGTTCTTGAATTATTTTTGGTCTATAAATAATTTTTTTTATTTTCTAGACTCAATGTATAGGTATTCGATTTGATGTAATTATTAATAGAAATAGGATTTCTATTTATTTTATTTTGGATCGAAGATGGCGGTGCAGAAAAGGAGATTTCGCAGAGAAGGAGATTTCGCAGATGGGAGAATCGCTATCTGCGATTTGCAGTTTGTGAAACTGCATTCTGTGATCTAACCTCTGTTTTGCAGTATGGATTGTGCGAACAGCCCTGATTGACTGATTCTTGTTTTTCTTTTATCAGTATTTAATTTCAGATTATTTTCTTGAATTAAAGATTTAATTAAAGATCAAACCCTAAACCCATTCGAACCAAGATTGGTTCAAATAGTTTGAACTGAATCTAGGGTTTAATCAAGGCTGAAAGTCAGCCCTAATTTTCCCACTAATGGGCCTAAGGATTGGTGTTTAATTAAATGGTTAATTCGGCCCAACCTGTAAAGGCCCAGTTTTAAAAGGTTAAAACTGCTAAAAGCCCACTTAACATTTAAAGCTATATGGGTTGAACCATTCGGCCCATATACCTAGATAATATTAATGGTTAATATTATGGATTTAAAATGGGCTTCAAATGGGCTTTACAGATGGTTAATTGATTGGATCAATTCATCCCTACATGTGATGTATGCATGTGTGTTGTGCTACGTACATGGGCCATAAGTACTTGGCCCATGCTCAATCGACAATGGCTCTTGCACACACCATGGCTGAATGCACATCATTGCCATGGTGTCCCTTTTGGTCATTGGATGACCTCCCTCAGTGGTAGGCCCCATGCCTCATCAAGAGGTTACGTGCGGAACCCTAGCCGTTTTAGGCCCATCGAAATCTGGCTTTATGAAAGTCAGTGAGAGCCATTTTGGTTTGACCTAAAATAAGAACTAGGGCGTAATTAACTGTTCCCTCCAGCTAATATGAGTGCATGTGATAGGGAGATTCATATGATGAACTCTCTAAAGGCCTTCCATCATTAGCATGAGGATGGGTCCTTCAGTAATGAGGAAACACACCAGAAAATGGGCTATCTATTTGCTGTTGGGCTTGTCTGAGTGTTTCATAAGATGATAGGGGCGTCATAGACCGATGTGGGAGAGGCTTCACCAGAAAATGGGAACTCTCTCACGGTACCTTGGCGTTCACGAATATGGCGGGTAAGCACTCACTGGACAGAAAGGTTTACCTGAAAACGGCTCTGAACCTTGTCTGACAGAGGCCAAAGGGAAAACTCATATGATGAGTGGATATGATCCTTTACAGAAAGGTGGTGAGGTTATGCAGCTGAAACAGTTGGCTCCATGCACCCTATGTGATGGGGGCTGTTCTCAGCCCTATAATTTCCTTCATGGGTCGAGGGATTGATGGTTAATTGCAAGACGCAATTCAGCCCATATCTATAAAACCCAATTTTAATCTGTTAAAACTGCTTTAGCCCAGTTCAGCATAAATGCTATATGGGCCAAACTACTCTTTGTAGTTCAGCCCATATACCTAGATAATATTAATTGATAAAGTAGAAATCACTATTTGCTAATTCAGTCAAGCTTCTTGTGAAAGAAAGAGGGGGAAGGTGAAGATTTCAGTAGTAGAGAAGGAAGGAGAAGAAGAAAAGAGTAGGAGGTCAACTAGGATTGCGAGAAAAGTTAACCTTAGTCGCCTACCTCTCATTATATTTATATTTAACTTAAAGATGAGATATTACAAGGATGCCCTTAGTAGGGCGGCTACTAAAACTGAATAGTCACAACTTTAAAAAATATAAACTAATGGGGCTAGGTCCAACAACTTCCTAACTAAATAAAAAAAAACTAAAACAAAACTGGGCCACTCAACACTCCCCCTCAAGTTGGGAGTAAATGTCACACATTCCCAACTTGCGTAGATCATGCTCCAGCTTGTTCTTTGCAACACCTTTTGTGAGAACATCGGCGAGCTGCAGATCAAAAGCAATGTATGGAAGACAAACTTCTCCAGAAGTTACCATTTCTCTAATAAAATGTCTATCCACTTCAATGTGCTTAGTACGGTCATGTTGGACTGGGTTATGGGCAATATTAATTGTTGCCTGGTTATCACAGTATAGCATCATGGGTTCTTCTGCCCGTACACCAATTTCTTCTAACAGAGAACGGATCTAGAGAAGTTCTGAAACTCCATGTGCCATGGCCTTGTATTCGGCTTCAGCACTTGATCTTGCCACCACTGTTTGTTTTACTCTTCCATGAGACTAGGTTACCCCCAACTATGGTGCACACTCCTGAAGTTGATCTCCTGTCATCAAGGCATCCTTCCCAATCTGCATTTGTATAAGCCTCTAGTTTCAACTGTCCATGATCAGTGAACAATATGCCTCTGCCCGGGTGTCCCTTCAGATAAGCAAGAATCCTGTCAACTGCCTCCCAATGCTAGACTCGTGGAGCATGCATGTATTGACTTACTACACTCACTGCATAGGAGATGTCTGGTGTTGTCATACACAAGTATAGCAGACGACCCACAAGTATCTGATATCTCCCAATGTTCTTTATTGGTTCACCTTCTGATGCATTGATTTTATGGTTCTAATCAATAAGGGTGCTAATTGCCTTTGTTCCAAGCTTCCCTGTCTCTTGAAGAAGGTCCAAGACATACTTCCTTTGAGAGATAAAAATTTCATGTTTCGATCTTGCAACTTCAATGCCTAAGAAGTATCTCAGTTCTCCAAGATCCTTAATTTCAAATTCCTTATGTAGGTTCCTTTTCAGACTATCAATCTCACTCAGGTCATTCCCAGTGACAACAATATCATCCACATAAACAATTAGGACTGACACCAAAGATCCCCTGCACTTCACAAACAAAGTGTGATCAGATTGAGTCTAAGTGTATCCAAAAGCAATCAAGGCCTTTCTGAATCTGTCAAACCATGCTCTGGGAGATTGCTTCAAGCCATAGAGTGACTTCTTAAGCTTGCATACCTTTCCCTTTTCAGTATCATTGTAAAAACCAGCAGGAAGATCCATATACACTTCTTCTTGCAGATCCCCATTTAGGAAAGCATTCTTCACATCCAGTTGAAACAAAGGCCAAGAGTATGAGGCAGCAAGAGAAAGAAGTATCCGAACGGAGGTCATCTTTGCAACTGGCGCAAAGGTCTCTAAGTAATCAATTCCATAGGTCTGTGTGTACCCTTTTGCAACAAGTCTTGCCTTGTACCTTTCTATACTTCCATCTGCCTTATATTTTCTGTGTAAACCTATCTGCATCCAACTGTCTCTTTGCCTTCTGGTAGGTCCATAATGTCCCATGTCTGATTTTTAATCAAAGCTTCCATCTCTTCCTGCATAGTTGTCTTCCACTCAGGTTTGGAGAGAGCCTCACTAACACCCTTGGGTATAGACACTGAATCAAGAGAGGAGAAAAAAACACGGTAGGAAGGAGAAAGTCCACTGTAGGATAAGTACTGTGAAATACAATGAGCAGTGCACTTTCTCTTCCCTTTTTTGAGAGAAATAGGAAGATTAAGATTATCTGTAACAGAGTTAGTAGGATCAATGGAAACTGAAATAGTAGCGGGACCAAGAGGAATACCTGAATCCAGTTCAGCCGAATCTGGAGTCTCCAAGGGATCGACAGGAAGTGGTGTGAGTTCTGTTGTAGTGGAATCAACCGCCTTGTGAAGTCTCTGTCGTGAGTAATGCTGAGAAACAAAATGCAAAGGAGGTGGCAAGGTAGGTGCCATAGGGTGGTGGTCAAGCACAGGAGTAGACACAGGGACTGGAACTGGGAGAGGAATAGATTGCTAACTTACTTCCCTAAAACACTCCCCATGAGAAGGATTCTTTGAGAAGAAGTACGTGGATTCAAAAAAGGTGACATCCATGGTAACATATCGGCTCCCAGAGACTGGATATAGCAGTAGTACCCTTTCTGATTCTCTGCATACCAAGGAAGACACACTTCTTTGCCTTGGGATCAAGCTTCGAGCGGTGAGGACCAAGGATATGTGCAAAGCAGACACACCCAAACACCCTGGGAGGAATATGAAACATATCCCCCTGAGGAAAAAGAAGACTGAATGGAGTGCTGCTGTGAGAAACTGCATCACCCCAAAACCGAACCGGAACTATAGATGTGATCATCATGCTTCTTGCGGTCTCAACAATGTGTCTATTCTTCCTTTCTACAACACCATTCTGCTATGGACTATAGGGGCAACTGCTCTGATGGACAACACCATATTCTAACAGATATGAGGCAAGAGGTCTTTCAAAATATTCTCTGGCATTGTCAGATCTGAACACCTTTATTCTTGTTCCAAACTGTGTTAGTACCATCTGATGAAATTGCCTCACCAAGGATGGTACCTCATCGCGGGATTTCATCAGGTAAATCCAAGAGTATCGAGAGAAATCATCCACAAATAAGAGAAAATAGCGATAGTCTCCCATAGAAGGAACATGGTAAGGGCCCCACACATCCGAATGAATAACATCAAAAGAAGAAGAACATCTTTTATTACTAGGTTTAAATGAATGTATACAATGCTTTCCAAGTTGACAACCTTCACACTCCAGACTTTACAGACTAACAGACTCAAAAAGTTTTGGGAACAAAGAACTCAACGAAGAAAAAGGTAAATGACCCAAACGGTTATGCCAAAGCATAATTTGACTCACTATCCCTGCTGACATGATGACTCTGATGAGGAGGAAGTACATCCAGGAGGTAGATTCCATTCACTTCACGACCACTCCCAATCGTCCTCTTTGAATCTAGATCCTACAAAATACAACGTCCAAGAGAAAAAAAATACTGAGCAGTTCAGGTTCTTAGTCAAACTACTAACAAATAACAAATTAGTACTCAATCTAGGAACATGAAGGACAGGGGGTAGACAAATAGAATCACTAATCTTGACAGATCCCTTCCCAGCAATAGGAACATGGGATCCATCAGCTGTGGAGACCCTGTCTCTGCCAGAACAGAGCTGGTAAGAAGAAAAAATAGTGGAGCTATGGGTCATGTGCTCTGAGGCTCCAGAATCTATAATCCAAGGAGGTCCCTCCTTACCTGAAGTGGAAACATAATTTGCAGTGGCGTGTGAACTACCTGTGTGAGCAAAGGAGGTAGAGTGGACTCCACCAGTGCCACCTGTACCTTGCTGTCCGCTTGCGGCTGAACTGGAACTGGCTGTATCCCGCTGGTTCAGAAGTAGCCCATACCTCTCAAGTTCGGTCCTTACTGCAACAGTTGCAACAGACTCCAAAGCAGTTGTAGTAGGAGGGGCCAGAGTGTCACCAATAACTACCATGTGTGCATTGCCCTTCTTATTTTTCAATCTACTCGGCACAAGATGTGGGTGAAGCTTCCAGCAAGTATCTCTTGTATGTTTAGGCTTCTTATAGTAGTCACAGATCATATCTTTTTTGTCTTCTTTCTTGATTTCACTGCCACTTTGTTTAGGTTTCACAACACTTACCATAGCAGACTGATCAGAAATGAGATTTTTCATCATCACATCCCTCCTGCACTCCTCCCCTGACACAAAGGCATATGCTTGGGAGAGAGTGACACTGTCCCTGGAAAGAAGATGCTGTCGTGCAATATCATACTCAGGATTAAGGCCAACAAGGAATTCAAACACCCTATACTTCTCTAGATGTTTCTGATAGGTAGCTGCATCCTTAGTGGTTTCCCAAGCAAATGTCTCTAAATGGTCAATCTCCAGCCACAGGGTTTTAAGGACAGAAAAATAGGCTGCAACAGATCTATCTCCCTGTCTTGTAGCAATAATTTGATTTCTCAGTTGATAAGCCCTAGCAACATTCTCCCTCTATGAATAGGTTTCTACAACCCCATCTCATATCTCCTTAGCTGTATTTGCCCATAAAAAATTTTTACTTATATGTGGCAACATGGAATTACACAACCAAGTCATCACCATATAATTCTCCTGCACCCACCGGGAGTTGCTAGTTTCGGGTTTCACCTCTTCACCAGTGATATACCCTAATTTCCCACGAGCTCCAATGGCCATCTTTGCAGATTGTGACCATTCCAAGTAATTTGCACCATCCAACCTAACTGTAGTAATGGTCCCAGCCCCAAAGGGGTCTCCAACACCTCCTCCCATTGGTCTCATTTCACTCCCGGGCTTATTTTCAACTCTGTGGCCCTCCATTCTTCTCAAAAAAGGTAAAGAAAATAACTAAAATTTGCAGCAAGATCAAACAAAACACCTTTTGGAACCAACAACACTTTCTTGGTGTCCTGGACTTTCTTCCCACAAAAGATTCCTTTTCTGTGGGATGAGAGAAGAGAGAGAAGAGGCAGCCGCCCTCCCTAGAAGCCTCCAAACTAGGCAGGACTTGAACCGCCCCTTACAAAAAACTCCAAGGAACCCTAAAAAATTAGGGCGCCACTTCCTAGGTAAAAAATGAAGAGTTCAACAAAAATAAGACTCTTCCCCTTTCTCCAGTTTTTCCTGATTCTGATGAGAAACCCTAGACCAACTACAGGGCACACAGATCCATCAAGAAAATCCAAAAACTGGGCTTACCTGAGAGCTTCGATCAGCCTCTTAAATCACCATGCAGTCGTCCGATCTAGGGCTGCATGAGAGAACAACTTCAAGAACCTTCAGCCTGCTCTGATACCAAGTAGAAATCACTATTTGCTGATTCAGTCAAAGCTTCTTGTGAAAGAAAGAGGGGGAAGGTGGAGATTTCAGCAGTAGAGAAGGAAGGAGAAGAAAAGAGTAGGAGGTCAACTAGGATTGTGAGAAAAGTTAACCCTAGCCGCCTACCTCTCATTATATTTATATAACTTAAAGATGAGATATTACAAGGATGCCCTTAGTAGGGCGACTACTAAAACTGAATAGTCACAACTTTAAAAAATATAAACTAATGGGCCTAGGCCCAACAACTTCCTAACTAAATAAAAACAAACTAAAACAAAACCAGGCCACTCAACAAAAAATATTATGGAATTAAAAGGACTCTATTTATGGGTTTTACAGATAATTAATTGATTGGATCAATTATGGATTTCATGCATGTGATGTATGGATATGTGATGTGTTACGAACATGGGCCATAAGCACTTGGACCATGCTGATACGATAGTGGCTCTTTCGCACACCATGGTTGAATGCACATCATTGCCACGGTGTCCTTAAGATCATTGGATGATCTCCCTACGTGGTGGGCCCCACACCAGTTTCTTCTCCAAAAGGAACCGTGTGAAATCCTAGCCGTTTAGGGCCAATCTAAATTTGGCTTTATGAAAGTCAATGGGAGCCACTTTGGTTTGACCTAAATAAATCTAGGGCGTAATTATTCGTTCCCTCTTGAAAATATAAGTGCATGTGATAGGGAGATTCATATGATGAACTCTCTAAAGGCGTTCCATCATTAGTATGAAGGTTGGTTGTATTGGTGGGTGGAGATGCACCATAAAATTAGGCTATCCATCTGCTAATGCAATCAGTTGGATTGCTTCATAAGATGATAGGGGCGTCATAGACCGATGTGGGAGGGGCCTATCCTAAAATGGAAGACTCTCTCACGGTACCTTGGCGTTTACAAATATGGTGGGTAAGCACTTACTGGACAGAAAGGTTTAACCTAAAATGGTAATGAACCTTGTCTGACAGAGGACAAAGGGAAAGCTCATTAGATGAGTGGATATGATCCTTCACAGAAGGTAGTGGGGTTATGCAGCTGAAACAGTTGGTTCCATGCACTGTATGTGATTTCCCACATTTCCAGAGACATATTTCTCAGTCTCCGTCACTGAGATAGGAAGGAAATCTCAGAGATGCCCAAAATAGAAATGGAACATAGATTAAAAGCCATATCTATGAGGTACTCATGAATCAATTTAGGTCGCGGACTAATAATCTGCCTTGCCTTTTATCAGAAATGGCAAACGGACAATTCGCCAAGCTGTTGGACAATAACAAACTTAAGGGCCCAAATTATGCTAACTGGTACCGTAACCTCATGCTGGTATTAACGTCCGAGAAATTGGACAAGGTTGCTAAGAACCCTGCTCCGGATCATCCGAGTGATAGGGCTTCTGAGGAACGTAGGAAAGAGTATCAAGAATGGGAAGATAAGAATTCTCTTGCTCGGTGCTACATTATAGCCTCCCTCGACAATCCGATACAGAGACAATTTGTTCAAATCGAAGTGTCCAAGGATATCTTGGATAGTCTGAGGACAATGTATGAGGAGCAGAATTATTCTACTCGGCAGAAGGTCATGAAGTTGTTCATGACCGCAAAAATGACCAAGAGCCAGATGATTCATGACCATTGTCTCAAGATGATGGGTTACATTAATGAACTGGAGGCACTTGGGTCAGGGGTAGATCATGTCACCAAAGTTGATGCCATCCTAAATTCCTTTCCTCCCTCCTTCAATTTTATCATGAACTACAACATGAATAAGTTAAATGTTAGCCTTCAGGAACTCAACAATATGTTGCAGAGGGCTGAAGAACTAATCAAGAAGGATAAACCGATAGCCGTGCTTGTTGAAGGTGGCAACTCGGGTAAGAAGAAGAGGAGGGCAAAGAAAAAGCCTCAGAAAAATACTAGCAAACCGAAAAAGCAAAAGGACAAAGCATCGGATGCCTATCACTTATGCAAACAGACCGGCCACTAGAAGAGGAACTGTCCTCAATATCTGGAGACTAAGAAACAAGGTAATTTTGAATCTTTTATCATAGAGACCAATTTGTTGGTCACTTCTGCTTCCTGGTGTATTGACTCCGGGGCTTCGACTCATGTATGTAACTCACTGCAGGGGTTCAAGATAAGCAGAAGACTGAGTGACGAAGAAGTGACACTCTACTTGGGGACTTCTGCAACAGTTGCAACTACAACCATAGGAATTGTAGAACTAGTTTTCATAGAAGGAACAATTGTACTTAAAGATTGCCTTTTCGTACTTAATTTAAGAAGAAATTTGATTTCTATCTCAAAATTGTGCATGGGTGGTTATTCTATCTTATTTAGTAATGTGATTACTATTAAACGGAATAACAAATTCCTCACATACGAAGAACTTGAGAACGGTCTCTATGTTCTCCATCCTTCTGCGGAAATAAACATTACCGAAACTATGTCGGATATAATCCCCAAGAAGAGGACTCGTAATACAGTTAATCCCACGCGCCTGTGGCATTACCGACTTGGCCACATTAACATAGATCGTATCACAAGGTTGGTAAATGATGGTCCTTTGGATTTTCTAACCGTAGAAGATCTTCCAACCTGTGAACCTTGCCTTCAGGGTAAGATGACAAAGCGGCCATTTACCGGTAAGCCTGAAAGATCTATAGGCACACTTGACCTTATACATACTGATGTATGTGGTCCCCTAAATGTTAGGACATGTAACCAACACATTTATTTTATAACATTTACCGATGATTACTCACGGTATGGTTACGTGTACCTAATGAGACATAAGTCTGAATCTTTTGAAAAGTTCAAAGATTTCAGACAAGAAGTCGAGAAACAGTTAGGGAGAGAAATTAAGACCCTTCAATCAGATCGAGGTGGCGAGTATCTCTCTGACGAATTCAGGGACTACTTAAAGGACAATGGGATAGTATCACAACTAGCTCCTCCTACACCACAATTAAACGGTGTGTCAGAAAGGAGAAACCGAACTCTATTAGATATGGTCCGATCACTTCTCGTCCACTCAAAGTTACCCACATCCTTTTGGGGTTTCGCATTAGAGACTGCGATTTACGTGCTGAACCGGGTTCCAACCAAATCCGTTCCTAAGACTCCATATGAGCTATGGACCGGTAAAAAACCAAGTGTGAGACACTTGAAGATTTGGGGTTGTTTAGAACATGCTAAAAGAACTAGTGCTGACAAATTGGAATCCAAGACCAATCATTGCCTATTTGTAGATTACCCAAAAGGCTCTGTAGGTTACTTGTTCTATGATCCAAAAGAGCAAAAGGTGTTTTGCAGTCAAAATGCCCACTTCCTAGAGGAAGATTACATCCTAGATAATCTTCATCAAGAAGTTGTTCTTGATGAGGAGAGCCCAGGGGTAGTGGGAGATGTCCCACCAGCTCCAAAAAATAACCAACCTAGAAGATCTACCCGGGTTTCTAGGCCTCCAGTTCGTTACGGCTATGACCAAGAAAGTTACTTGGTAGAAGCCACGACCAGTGAGGAGGATCCCGTGACTTATTCAGAAGCTATGTTGGACATAGATCCCTTGAAGTGGGTAGATGCCATGAGAGCTGAGATGGACTCAATGGAGACCAATGGAGTCTAGACTCTAGTAGATTCGCCCTTAGGGTAAAGGCAATTGATTGCAAATGGATCTATAAGAGGAAGAAGAGCCCCGATGGTAAAGTTTAGGCCTACAAGGCTCGTCATGTGGCAAAAGGGTACACTCAAAAAGAGGGAATCGATTATGAGGAAACCTTTTCGCCTGTGGCCATGCTTAAATCCATTAGGATCCTGCTAGCTGTAGCAACGTACCATGACTACGAGATTTGGCAAATGGATGTCAAAACCGCGAAGCTGAATGGAGATCTTACTGAAGATATCTATATGCAGCAACCGCAAGGTTTCATAGCTGCATGTCAGGAACACATGGTATGTAAACTCAACCGATCCATATATGGACTTAAGCAAGCTTCTAGGAGTTGGAACATCCGGTTTGACTCCACTGTCAAAAAGTTTGACTTTGAGTAAAATCCGAATGAGCCCTGTTTTTACAGGAAGACAGTGGGAGATAAGGTTACATTCTTGGTTCTGTATGTAGATGACATTCTACTCATTGGGAATGATGTAGGAATGTTAACTACGGTGAAAGTGTGGCTTTTACAGCAATTCTCCATGAAAGATCTTGAAGAAGCCTCCTACATATTGGGCCTTCGACTCTATAGAGATAGATCAAAGAGGATAATAGTATTATCCCAGTCTACTTACATTGACAAGATTGTCAAAAGATACAGTATGGAGAACTCCAAGAAAGGAAATGTTTCTTTTAGGCACGGAGTCACTCTCTCCAAAGGTACGTCTCCCAAGACTCCCGAGGAGATTGAGGGCGTGAAAGAGATTCTCTATGCCTCAGCTGTAGGGAGCATCATGTATGCCATGCTGTGCACTCATCCTGACATTTCTCAGGCAATGAGTGTGGTAGCAGATACCAATCCAACCTAGGGTAGGAGCATTGGACCGTTATGAAAAACATACTAAAATACCTTCGAAGAACAAAAGAGTTTTGTCTGGTATTCGATGGTAGTTCACTACAAATCCAGGAGTATATTGATGCCGATTTTCAGTCGGATCCAGATGATAGAAAGTCTACATCTGGTTATATCTTCACGATAGAATCGTGCTGTTAGCTGGAAAAGCAGCAAACAGGGGTCTACGGCAGATTCCACAACCGAGGCCAAGTACATTACCGCAAGTGAAGCTGCCAAGGAAGCCGTATGGATGAAGAAGTTCATTCAGGAATTAGGAGTAGTTTCATCCAACACATCACCCATTCCATTGTTGTGTGACAACATTGGAGCCATTGCTCAGGTTAAGGAGCCACGAGCCCACTCGAATTCAAAGCACATCGAGAGGAAGTACCATGTACTACGGGAGATAGTTGGAAGAGGGGACGTCCTGATTCAGAAGGTAGCATCAGCGGAAAATGTAGCAGACCCATTAACTAAGCCACTGACACAGAAAGTGTTTGAGAAACACGTGGAAAGTATGGGACTCTGGCTTATACCCGATTAGACCTAACTGCAAGTGGGAGCTGTTAAACAGTGTATGCCCTTAGCTCCAATCAGATTGATGTACTTGCTGACATTTATTGTAAATGAATAAAAGTACATAATTGATTCATGTGTTTTGGTGTGTTTTTGTGTAATACCCTTAAACTGGACACTTATGAGACTCATGTTAGTTTAGAATCTTCACAGCCGTTGGATAGATCTGGGGAGATTTATCCTGCCAAGGCTGACACTGATGTGCCGCCAAGTTGGTTGGGGTGGCTTGTCTTAGCTGCCAGGGTGAGACTTGAGGTACATGTAGTGCGGGTTTTCTTGAAACCCTGAACCAGACCAAATTCCAGTATTGCCCTAGCTGGACCTTGGAGATAGAAGGGCAAAACTGGAATGTTACACCTGACCCCTACACTTGATTATGGTACTGCACTAGGTATCGGATTGGGCCGTCTTTGATAAACCAATCAGTGATCCTTAGAGGGGGTCAAAACTTGGGTATGTTGGGACAGTCCAAGAATTCATCTGAGTGGGTGATCATAGTGACAGGATCAACCCCTTTGTCGGACAAAGTAAATGATCGGGGAATGCACTCTCTCTGATGGAAACCTAAACTGCATGCAGTTGATTTCAAACGTTGAGATTTGTTTTGCAAAATATATTTATTAGAGATATACATATATATATATATATATATATATATGTTTGCAAAAAGTTTTAATCCCCGAGATCCATGTGAGTAGAGAGTGCAACACTGTTCCTTGCAGCCGAGGGAGAGGTCCTCTCTTGTCGGGAAGTGTTTGTCTCATTATGGGCTGAGAGGTTAAGTGTAAGACCATTAAGGGTAATACCTGGTGGGCTAATCTTGCATCTGCCCACAGTCCTTGGGTTTTCATAAGGTGGTTGGACCCAATGACCATTTAGTGTAAATGTTGGGCCCATTAAGAGCCCATGGTGATGGACTCAGGGGTTCATTGTCTCCTATAGTGAATTCAGCCAGAACTTGTAACAAAGGCTGGGCTAAACCCATGTGGCTGATGTGTAGATCAATGTTTGGGTCCCACGCCATACAAAGAGAGCCAACTGGGCAGCAGGTTAAGAGGTTAAATGAGCACATAAACTTAATGGGCCTAAAGCCCAATTCGAACTGGGCTTAAGTCAGTTAATTAAAAGGAGCCAAGATAGGATTTATAATCTGATTAGGATTAGCTGAAGGATAAGATAAGTCTTATCCATTCAAGAGTCCAGATCCCAATATCAAATTTGCATCAAGGAACTCTCTCCTAATTAGATTAGGAGGCTGATCCTGAGAAGGCTATAAATAAAGGGGGTGAATTCCTCAGTTATATACATCACATCAATCTGCAGAGTTCTTCCCTGTTCTTGCCACCCCTACCTAGTTCGATCTCCACTTGTGGGAGTGATCAAGATTTGTTCTTTATATTGCTTCTTGGTAGAAGAAGCAATCTGAAGTCGTGCTCACGGCCCTCTACTCCATTCTTGCTGAAGAATTCGGTTCTTGCTGAAGAGCCGTCTTACTGATCCTACTTCTCTACACACTGTGTCATCTTCAGTGGAAACGGGTTCTGATTTTCTCCTTGGGCGTGAACACCTTCATTGGGAGTTACTGTTACTTCGTATCAGGTATATCCCTCTCCTCCCTTTTAGTTTCAGATCTGGTCCAATTTGGTTCAAGATTGATCCTTGAAAATGCAGTTTTCTAAAATAGGGAATGAGATTCCCAGATGGGAGAGAGAAATTTTTGAAATTTTTCCCTACCTTCCTACAGGGTTTGGCCATCCATGTGATGGATCTCTCGTCCCTTCAATCAAAACATAGCCTTTGTGAAGATGTTAGCAATTTGCATGTTGGAGGCTACATGAGGAAGAGAAATAGACCCCGCAAGAAACATGTCTCTAATAAAGTGAGAGGCCACCTCAATATGCTTAGTCCTCTCATGAAACACAGGATTTGATGCAATCTTGATAGCACTAGTATTATCCTCATAGAGATGAATAGGTGTAGGAATGGGGGCACCAAGATCCATAAATAGAGATTGTAGCCAAACTACCTCACTAAACACAAAAGACATTGCCCTATACCCTGTTTTAGTGGAGAACTTAGAGACAGTCTGTTGCATCTTGCATTTCCAAGAGAGGAGAAAATCATCCAGAAGCACACACCACCCAGTTGTAGAGAGAGGAGTATTTAGGCAACCAGCCTAATCAGCATTAGCATATGCTCTCAACTTAATGGGTGAAGAGGAGGAGAAGAAGAGACCTTGAGTAATTGTGCCACAAATATAACGGATGATCCAATGCACCATGGTCAAGTGAGGCTGACAAGGAGCATAGGCAAACTGACTTACAACTTGAGCAATATGAGAGCTATTAAGTTGGGTCATAGTGAGATAAATAAGAGACCCCACAAGTTGTTGATATAGAGGGGCATCAGGAAAATGAGCCTTTTGATTTGGACAACTTAACAACTCTAAAGGAGTGTTAACATGTTTATCATTTGTAATGCTAGTTAGTTTGACAATATCAATGGCACATTTTTGCTAGCACATAAAATATCTCCGAGCATTATGACGAACTTCCAAACCCAAGAAACAAGAGGACCTAAATTCTTCATGTGAAAGGAGTAGTTTAGAAGAGACTTTAGCTCACAAATTTCCTCACCATCATTCCCAATCAACAACATATCATCAACATATAATAAGAGGACAGTAATGCCTTAAGGTCGGAGAAAGAGAGAGTAGTTAGAGGAGCTCTGATTGTATCCCGCCACAACAACAACAACCTAGAACCTTTCAAACCATGCTCAGGGAGCTTGCTTCAACCCAAATAAAGACTTTTTTAGCCTGCAAACAAGAGAAGCATCACTACAATATCTAGGAGGATGCTTCATATAAACAATCTCCTTCAATTGACCCTGAAGAAAGGCATTCTTCACATCTAACTGGTGAACTGACCAAGACTGAACAACAAACAGGGCTAAGAGGACACCGATTGTGGTAATTTTAGAAATTAGAGCAAATGTCTCCTGATAATCAACTCCATGTTCCTACTTGTATCCTTGAGCAACCAATCGAGCCTTATACCGGCACAAGATCCTAGGTGTCATTCTCATGTAAAGCATCAATCTCTGCATCCATGGCCTCTTTCTAGTATGGACTACTAACAGCTTGCTGGTATGAATGCGGAATATCTGTGGAAAATAAGATAGTGGAAAAAAAGCTATGGTTTGAAGGAAAACCATAGCGGTCAGGTGGTCGAGAAATATGAGTGGAACGACAAAGAGAAATGGAAGAACTAGTATCTGAGGAGGGAATATCATTTCTATTCGTGTGATTATGTCACTTGCTGCCCATTTCTCTTGGCCTTTAAATTAGATGGATGTGAAGAATGCCTTTCTTAATGGGGATCTACAAGAAGTGTATATGGATTTACCTCCTAGGGTAAGCTTCCCTAACAATGAAGGGAAAATTTTCCGTTTGAAGAAATCTTTGTATGGCCTCAAGCAATCCCCTAGAACCTGGTTCGACAAATTTAGAAATGTTGTTTTGTAGATTGGATTCTCTCAATCTCAGGCTGATCACACCTTGTTCATAAGGTTGATGGTCAATTGACTATGTTGATAGTATATGTTGATGACATTGTTGTGACTGGGGATGACATCTTAGCTATCTCTCAGTTAAAGTCTTTTCTTGCTTTAGAATTTGAGATTAAGGATCTCGATGATTTCAAGTACTTTCTTGGAATTGAAGTTACAAGATCCAAGAAGGGAATCTTCCTCTCTAAAAGAAAGTATGTTCTTGATTTGCTCCATGAAGTTGGGAAATTGGGATGCAAGCCTGTAGAAACTCCAATTGATCCTTATCACAAGTTGAGTACTACTGAAAGATATGCTCTTCTAGACAAAGGGGTCTTTAGAGAGTGGTTGGGCCACCTACTTTATCTATATTTGACTAAACCTGATATATCATATATAGTTGGGGTGGTTAGCTAAAATATGCATGAGCCCAGAACCTTCCACATGAAGGTTGTTAATAGAATCCTAGTCTATTTGAAGGGATGTTTTGGTAAAGGGGCAATCATGGGCATTTAAAGGTTGAGGCCTACACAAATACAGACTGAGTATGGTTTATTAATGATAGAATATCTACATCCGGTTACTATGCTTTATTGCTCAATCTAGTGTTGAGGCAAAATATAGGGAAAAATGGCCCATGGAGTGTCAAAATTACTCTGGTTGAAGATCTTATTGACTGAGATAGGCATCCAAGCTAATACTCCAATGAGACTTTATTGCAACAATCAAGCAACCATAAACATTGCCCACAATCTGGTGCAACATGACCATACAAAACCTATCGAAGTGGATAGACATTTTATTAGAGAGAGGATAGCAAGTGAAGAGATTTGCCAACTGGCTTATTGTCTCACCAAAGGCCTTCGTCATCCAAAGTTTTCCAAGAACTTAGACAAGCCGGCATAATTGACATATATGCTCAACTTGAGGGGGAGTGTTGAGATTGTTTGGGTGCAAGGGTATTCTTGTCCTTTTTGTTCTTTTGTATTTGGGCGCCAATATGAGGGCTTGTAATTTTTCTCAATAGTATAAAATCCCAAGTTTGAGAGAGTCAATAATAACTCTCTTCTTCATTCGAACCTTTTTCTCTTCTTCTCTTCTCTTCCCTTCTCTTCTCCTCTTCTTCTTCTTGTTCTCTTCCTCAATAAAACCTGGATATTGTAAATTTTTCATTATTCAATGGACATCTGACCTTTATTTATTTCTATACAATATCTATCTAAAGAAATGTTAGTGACACTTTTTTTTCTTCTAGGATGTAAAAGTGCATCTTACACCAAATATTTGAACACTTTGTGGGGATCCATATAAATTGAGACATTGGTTCAAATGTGTGAAATATGTTTAATGCACTTATAATTATTACAGAAACAAGACAATAAAAACAAAAGCCTTGTACTGCTTGCCTTTCATCTATCCTATTCTAAATTCTATTACTTACTGGAAATTGATAACTTAAAAAAGTGAAAGAGCACTTACTATGAGCAAACACAATGGTTGAGAAAGAGAACCATAAAATTGTAGAAAATTGTTGGGAAAGTGTACCCCTAAAATCGTCATTTATTCTATGCTCAAGAACCCAGACCACAAAGCCCGTGAAGACAAAAAAGGCTCCGATAGTCAACCAGAGATCTGCTTTTAATGGTTTCAAGAAGATCCACATTGTCTTTCTTTCATTTTCTCCAATTGGTGCGACCATTGCGACACCGGAATCCATATATGGCAATGTAAAGTCCACATACAAAGATCGATTTGCAGTTATTGTTGTATCCCCTATCATAGCATCATATTCCTATTTTTCGCACATCAAATTGTAAAGGAAATATCATGAACTTGTACAAGGTAAAAGACAGAAAATAAGAAACCTAGGAAAATAAAACAAAAATGCATTTTATGTGCTGAAATGATGTAAACCATTACATTGGAATTCACTTAAAACTTAGATCTGGAATAATTAATGTGGTAGCTATTGTTACCCAAACAGGATATTATGGTCTCAGTACTTCTATCGAGAGAGGAAGTAGAAGAGGATGTTGTAAGTTGTAACTTGTGATGCCTATAATTAACTCCCCCTTTACCTCCATGCGCCAATAAACATATGCTTCCTTAGCAGCCATGCACATTCTGAATGGTTTTAGTTGCAAATTCCCTATGATTGTATCTTGTGGAAAGATCAAGTTAAACTATTCTAGAGTTCATTGGCATGTATGAACATATTTCTTGAATAACTCTCCCTTCAAGAGCTTGTTTCCCCAAGTTTAAACTAAAGAATAATCTTAGTCCCATATCTCACCTCAGTATGTTGTTGTTTCCCTTCAAACAGGCCTTAATCTTCAAATTTTTAATATAAAGAAGACAAGAAAATGTTTGTATCTTCCAAATAGAAAATGCCTACTGAAATGAAATGTCCATCCAAGAAATGGCTGATTTTGGGTATTCAGAATCTTATTTCTCATACACACTCAAGTTTATGTTCTTCCTAATTTCTTTTCTTCTCTTTACTACTTTCTTTTCCTGATTCTGATCTTCTTGCCTTTTATTTCTTTGATGCTTTTGTTATTTGTTGAGGATTTTGCGCAGATTTGTTAGTTGTTTTTTTTCATTAGCCGATTTGTTAGTTGTTTTTGTTTGTTTAGATAGAAGCCAGCACCATAACACACTTGTTGGGATCCTTTGGAGTGATGTTTTATGGTTTTTATGTAGTTTTATGTGTTAGCCGTCCTATAAGGGCATATTAATCATTGTACTCTCTTTTTTAATTAAAATATAAAAACTAATGGAAAGGGTGGCCAGATCTGATTTGTTCTCTCTTTCTTTCTCAACTTCTCTTCTCTTTCTCTTCTTCCACAACAAACACTTATTTTCTTTACAGATTTTTGATTTAGCAGATTTCTACTTGGTATTAGAGCAAGACTAGGGTTTCTTGGAGTTCTTTCATGCAGCCCTAGATCAGCCGATTGCATGAGGAGATAAAGGGCTGATTGATCTACTTTAGACTGCCTAATTCTTGGATTTTTTGGTGGGTTTCAATCATCAAGAAGGTGATCTATGTTTTGACATCAAAATCAGGAAGAACTAGAGTGCGGGGAAGAGCCCTAGTCAAGTTGGACTCTTCATTTTTTACCTGGTATTGGGCACTCACACTTTTCTGGACTTCTTTAGTTTTCTACAAAGAGCAGTTTAGTTTCTAGCAGGTTTTGAGCCTTTTGGAAAGATCGATTCACCTTTCTCTCCTATGAGAGAAGGTGGGAGAAGAGAGATTTCTCTCTTTGTAGGTTTTACTTCCTCTTGAAAGGTCTTCTACCCTTGTGGGTGAGATCAATATGATCTTGGAGGCTTTCTACCTGGTTATTTTTTGTTTTTGAACTGATTGAAATTGAAATGGAGGATTGGAGTATTGAACAGAAGTGGACCGATAACCTTAGTCTGGGTGTAGGAAGTACAATGATCCCTTTGGATTTGGGATTATTACCATAGTAAAATTGATTGGAACAAATTATTTAGAATGGACACAATTAGCCAAGATGACTATTGGTGCTCATAGGAAATTGGGTACATGACAAGGGAAGAAAAGAAACCTAATATAAATTCCTCCTAGTGAGTACAAGAGAATTACATGGTGATATCTTGGTTGTGTAATTCTATGTTACCTCACATTGGTAAAACTTTTTTGTGGGCTAATACTACAAAGGAGATTTGGGATGGAGTGACTGAGACCTATTCCCAGAAGCAGATTGTAGTTAGAGCCTATCAGTTGAGGAATCAAGTGATTAATACAAAACAAGGAGATAGACCCCTTGTTATGTATTTCTCCATGCTAAAAGCACCTTGGCAAGAGATAGATCACTTAGAGACTGTGGATGGGGAGAGTATGAAGGATGAAGAAACCTATCAGAAGTTGGTAAAGAAGTATAGGGTCTTTGAGTTCTTGGCTAGACTAAACCTTGAATTTGATATTGCCAAGAAACACAACCTTTCTAGAGAAAGTGTAACTCTCTCAAATTTATGCCTTTATGTGTGGAGAGGAGAGTAGGAGGAATGTCATGTTGAGACAACCTGAGGTTGACCAATCAGCTATGGTTAGTACAGTCAAACCTAAACCAAATGCAGACAGTGGAAGTAGTGAGATCGAGAGGGAGGATAAGGACTTAGTGTGTGACTACTGCAAGAAGCCTAAGCATATCGGAGACACTTGTTGGAAGCTTCATCCACATCCTATACCAGCTCGGGTCAAGAACAAGAAGGTAAATGCAAATGTGGAAATTACAAGAGACTCTTCGGGACCTCTTACCTATGCCGACTTGGAGTCCATTGCAATGGCAGTAATCAGAACTAAATTTGAGAAGTATGGACAGCTTAAGAGTAGGAAGGACTTGGCTAGTTCTAGTTCTTCAGGTGGGCAGCAGAGTGTAAGAAATCTAGGAGCTAGTCACACTACTTCCTTTGCTCATATAGGTAGTTCATATGTGGTTTTAAATTATGCATCCACCTCAGGTAAGAAGGGACCTTACTGGATTATAGACTTAGGAGCATCTCAACATATGACTGATGTCTACCCTTTTCAGTTCTTATTAGTTGTGCTTTGGAAGAGATAGTCTCCACAACAGATGGTTCCCATATTCTCATTGCTGGGAAAGGAACAATTATGACTGATGGCATTACTTTGTCTTTTGTTTACATGTTCCTAGACTTTATACTAATCTTCTTTCTATGAATAGTCTGACAAAAATTTTGAACTATTTAGTGACTTTCCTTCCTGGTGATTGTGTTTTGCTAGATCTGGAGTCAAAGAGGTCGATTGGGAGTAGTCGTGAGGTGAATGGGGTCTGCCTTGTAGATGAGATTCTGAGACATTAGAGCAACCATGTTCCATGTTAATAGCAGTAGTAGTGGATCAGAGATAGTGAGTAAAATTATGCTCTGGCATAATCGTTTGGGTCATCTTTCTTTGAGTTCATTGAGATGTTTGTTTCCAAAGTTGTTTAAGTTTGTTCAATTATCTAGTCTAGAGTATGAAAATTGCCAGTTGGGAAAGCGTTATAAACATTCTTTTCAACTAACTAATAAAAGTTCTTCTGCTTTTGATATTGTTCACACCGATGTATGGGGATCTTATCATTTTTCTTCCATGAGTGGTTATCGTTATTTTCTTTTGTTTGTGGATGATTACACTCAACATTCTTGGATATATTTGATGAGATCGCATGATGAGGTACCTATTTTGGTGCGACAGTTCTACTAGATGGTTATCATACAATTTGGAGTGAGGAATAAGGTTTTCAAATTAGACAATGCTAGAGAATATTTTGAGAAGGATTTGGCCACATATTTTTTTGGAGCATGGGGTGATTCATCACAGTAGTTGTGTTTGTACACCGCAATAGAATGGGTAGCAGAGAGGAGAAATAGACACGTTGTGGAGGTGGCAAAAAGTCTTACGGTGTGTGCTTCAGTTTATATTCGTTATTGGGGGGGATGCAGTTCTCACGGTTGTGTACTTGATTAACTTTGTACCTTCATGCATCATATGGTTTAAGGTGCCATTCAGTCTTCTTTTTTCAGATAGGGAGATATTTCATATACCTTTGAGAGTTTTTGAGTACGTTTTTTTTGTTCACATTCTTCGTCCTCATCGTAGGAAGTTAGGTCCTAAGGCCAAGAAATGTGGTTTTTTCTTGGGTATGCTCAATACTAGAAGAAGTATTATTGTTATGATCCGAGGAGAAAGTTTGTCATTATGGATGTAGCCTTCTTTGAGTCTACATTATTTTTCCTTAGTGGTTCTTAGGGGGAGTGTTTTGGGGAAGAGAGCTCACAATTTGTTACTCTTTTTGTTCCTTCATCTAGTCCATCAGCTCCACCTGTTGGTCCACCATCAGCTCCAACCTCAGTCCCCGACTCACTATAACCTGCTTCACAATTCTTTTAGCACCAACACAAGAGGGTTGACTCCATGCATGCTCTAGTAGAAGAACTTGCACCACTCTCCATTGGTCCATCCGAGATTCCAAGTTTAGCTGATACAGTTCCAAGTATTTCCCTTGAGCCTATTATTGCCTCTGATCCCATTGGTGATGTTTTTGTACCCAATACTAATGTTGCAGATGGTCTTGATCTTCGGTCTTCCCATTGCAATTCACAAGGAAAAGAGAAAGTGTACAGCCCATTGCATTTCACACCATCTCTCCTACAGTGCTCTATCACCTTCCTATAGTTCATTCCTTTCTTCTCTAGATTTTGTGTCTATACCCAGGAATGTCAATGAGGCTCTCTTCAAAGCTAAGTGGAGAACGGATATGAAAGCAGAAATGGAGGCTCATATTAAGAACTAGACGTGGGAGGTAGTTGCTCTTCCTACAAACAATGAGATAGTTGGATGTTCATTGTGAAGTACAAGGCTGACGGCAACATAGAGAGGTACAAGGCAAGGTTGGCTGCAAAAGGGTATACACAAACCTATGGTATAGATTATGTAGAGACCTTTGCACCAATAACTAATATGGGCTCGGTTTAGATTCTCTTGTCTCTATCAACTACTTATTCATGGTTGGTCTTTTAGCTTGATGTTAAAAATGCATTCCTTAATAGTGATTTGCAAGAGGTATATATGGACTTTCCAATCGGTTTCTATGAGAATGTTGGTGAGGGAAAAGCTTGCAGGCTGAAAAATTCATTATAGTGTTTGAAACAGTCACTTAGGGCATGGTTTGACAGGTTTAGGGGGCATTGATCCATTTTGGATACACAGACCCAGTCAGGTCACACTCTCTTTATGAAGAGGAGAGAAGCACTTGTGTCAGTACTGATTGTGTATGTGGATGATATAGTTGTTACAGAGAATAATCTAAGGGAGATTGATGCACTCAAGAAGTCACTGCAATAAGAATTTGAGATAGGTGAAATAAAATATTTTCTGGTGATTGAGGTTATAAGATCCAAGAATAGGATATTCATCTCTCAAAGAAAGTATGTATTGGAACTGATGTGTGGGGGCCATACCATTTACCTTGCATGAGTAGTTATAAATATTTTATTCTGTTTATCGATGATTTTCCTTGTTAAGCCTAGCTTTATCTTATGCATTCTCATGCTGAAGTACCCAAAATTGTAAAACAATTTCATGAATTTATGCTTAGCCAAATTGATATCCACATCAAGATATTCTAATCAGATATTGCTAAAGAATGTTTTGAGAATGATAGTGTTTCATACTTTGAAATGTTTGGGGTTATACATCAAAGTTCTTGTCCTCATACTCCAGAACAGAATGGGGTAGCAAAGAGAGAACCGACATGTTGTTGAAGTAGCCAAGAGCATCTTTTTTGCCTCCTATGTTCCAATGAAATTTTGGTGTGATGCAACGATAACAACTACCTACTTTATTAACCACATGCCTTCTCGATTCTTGGGGTTCAAATCTCCCTTTGTTGTCCTGTTTCCTGAGAATGAATTATTTCCTATTCCCTTGTGTGTCTTTGGGTGCACGTGTTATGTTCATGTCCCAAGCTCTTAGAGACAAAAGTTTGAACCGAAGACCTGGAAGTACATTTTCTTAGGGTATGCCTCTACACAAAAGGGCTATTGCCATTTTGATTCCACTAGTGGAAATTGTTTAGTATCCATGGATGTTACCTTTGTAGAGTCACTTCCATTTTATGGTCATTCTTCTAAAGGGGAGCACTCCAGTGAAGTGTTTTCTTCACCACTTCCTCTGCCTTCTCCTTTTGATCCTGAGGTTGAGTCTCCTGTGGTTCCTTCTGTTCCAATGGCAGAGCTTTTGTCTCCTAGTTCTACCACTCCTATTGCTCCTCCTACTAGTCCTCCAGTTTTTAATACTCATTCTTTTGTTCAAACTTCAAAGGTGGTATTAGAGACAAAGACTACAACATGATTAGATTCTTCCCTCATCTATAATTGAGCCTCAAACACTCTCATTCCCTGAAGAGAGGACAAATCCTTCACCCTGCTCCAGAACCTCCCTTCCTAGACTTGGAGCTACCTATTGCCGTGAAAAAAGGTAAGAGGAAATGTACAACACATTGTATTTTCAAACACCTCCCATACAACCTGTTATCCCTATATTATTATTCTTTATTAGCCTCCATTTCTTCTCAGCCTATACCCAAGTCAATTACAAAGGCCTTGTCTAAGCCAAAATGGAGGTAGGTTATGAGAAATAAAATAGAAGCACTTCATAAAAAACATACTTGGGATATTGTGGATTTGTCTCATGGAAAGGAACCAGTGGGATGTAAGTGGGTGTTCACTATCAATCAAGTATCATATTGATGGCACCATTGAGAGGTATAAGGCTTGGCTAGTAGCCAAGGGTTAAACTCAAATATATAGAGTTGATTATATGGAGACTTTCTCACCAGTTGCAAAAATGACCACAGTGAGAGTTTTGTTATCCTTAGCAATAAGTTATGATTGGCCCTTATATCAATTTGATGTAAAGAATACTTCCTTAAATGGAGACTTGACTAAAGAGGTTTATATGTCACTTCCACCGGGTATGATAAGGAAATAAAGGGCAAGGTATGCAAGTTGAAGAAATCTCTTTATGGCCTCAAGCAATCCCCATGAGCTTGGTTTGATAGATTCAGAGCTGCACTTGTTGAGTTTGGCTATACATGGACATAGTCCAACCATACCTTGCTTGTGAAGAGGAAAGACACTCAAGTTACCTTCCTCATTGTTTATGTTGATGACATTGTCATTACAAGGAGTGATACAGAGGAAGTTCAGGCACTTAAGACATTCCTTAACTCAGAATTTGAAATTAAGGATTTAGGGGAATTGAGATATTTTCTGGGAATCAAAGTTGCTTGGTGTAAAGAAGGCATCTTTATCACCCAACGGAAGTATGTGTTAAATCTTCTCACGGAGATTGAAAAACTTGGTGCCAAACCTATTTCTACACCTATTGATGCTAACCATAAACTCTCAAATGATGATGGTGAGCTTTTGGCAGACAGGGGAGTGTTCCAAAGACTATTAGGGAAGTCACTATACCTTTGCATGACATGACTAGATATCTCATATGTTGTTAGTGTGATTAGCCAATTTATGAATGCCCATAGAGACATACATATGGCTGCTTCTGTGTTACTTGAAGGGAACTCCAAGAAAGGGTATCCTATTCTCTAGGCATTGAAACATGAAGCTAGATGCTTACATAGATGCCGATTGGGAGGAGATCTACATCTAGTTACTATGCCTTGGTTGCAGGGAACATCGTCTCCTGGAAAAGTAAGAAATAGTCAGTAGTAGACAGATCTTCAGCTAAAACAAAGTACAACACAATGGCACACGGAGTTTCAAAGTTGTTAGGCTCAAGTCACTTCTAGAGGAGATGGGTATTACACATGATAAGCCCTTAATGCTTTATTGTGATAATTGTAGAGAACACTGATGTGGGCCCCACGGCTATGGTCCCCACTGTGTTCGTATGACAGCACATCTAATCTTTGTTAGTTCTGTCGGTGTTAGTTGGTAGTTATTTTAGACAGCTTGTTATTTCAGTTTATTATTGTTTTATTTGCCATGTAAGCATTAAGGGCAATTCTGCCCTTTCCTACAATTAGTGAACATAACATATAAATATTGAGAGAGTGGCGGCGGCAGATTCATTCCATCTGTCCCTCCTTTTCAAAACCCTTGTGTACTTTTGTTTTCTTCTTCTTCTTCTCTCTCTTTCCTTCTACTTTTCTCAATCTAAAATCCTTTGGAATCCAAGACCGACTGTAGTCTTGATCGACTACTTGGTATCAGAGCCTATCTAGGGTTTCTCATGTGTGTCTAGTCCAGTCGACCACATGAGAACTGTCTAGGGCTGGAAGCTTACAAAGGATTGTTCGTTGGCTGATTCTTGGAGGTTACCAGAAAGGTTTCGCAGCTGTCCGAAGGCTTGTAGAGGCTTGGAGAGTGTTTTGGTAATCAGGAAGAATCAGAGAAGGTTAGGGTTCGGGCCACGACTGAAGGTAGCGATCAGATTTTTCTGGGTAAGTTTTTATTTTTCCCTTGAGATTGTTGTCAGTCAAGATAAGTTGGACCTATCTGGGAGGAGCGGCCAAACTCTCCTTTATTTTCCTAGAGGCGATCAGTTTTTTTAGGGTTTGTCATTAACCCTACGGCCAGACTTGACTTGACTATTTATGTTCTCACAAAGGTTTCCCTAATCCTACGATTAAAACCCTAATTCTACTTCAGCATTACAGGTTGTTTTCTAAGTGGTTGCTAGACCTGTTTCGGCTTCCGAGCCTGTTTTGGGGGTGAGTACTGTTATCAGACTGATTATATTCTGACTGCCGATTGGTTTCAGATCAGATCTGAACGATTTCATACAGATTTATGACTGTGATCAGTTATTTAACTGTTGTTTTCTATTACAGTAGCCCTAATAGTTCTTAACTACTGATTCTTAACCAAGAATGGAGTTCAAAAATCAGGGGGAAGGTGTCTTTGGGAACAGCAGTTCTGGTAATATGTCTAAGACTGCATTTCAGATTACAACTGTGAGATTTGATGGATCCAATTACTTGGAATGGGCCCAATCAGCCATAATGGCTATTGGGGGAAGGGGAAAACTTAGCTACCTATTGGGAGATGTGAAAGAAACCTTCCAAGGAGGACCCAATGTATACCAAGTGGGTTCAGGAGAACTACTTGGTTATGACATGGCTATGCAACTCTATGCAGCCACATATCAGCCAAAATTACTTGTGGGCAAAGACAGCCAAGGAGATATGGGATGTCATGAAAGAGACCTACTCCCAACCCCTTAATGTTGCTAGAGCCTATGAACTGAAGTGTGAAGTAAATAACCTCAAACAAGGAGAGAAATCAGTCTCTGTTTATTTCTCTACCTTGAAATCTCTATGGCATGAAATTGACCATTTGGAGACTCTTGAGTGGAAAAGTCCAAAAGATGCAAAGACCCATAGAAAGCAAGTCGAGACCAATAGGGTGTTTGAATTTCTGGTTGGTGGCCCAAATTCTGATTATGACATTGTGAGACAACAGATACTGACAAGAGATAGTGTGACCTTATCTCAAGCCTACTCCCTAGTGCATAGTGAAGAGACTAGAAGAAAGGTTATGATGCAGCATCAGCCCTTCCCCCCAGCCCTAGCAGCAGTTAAACCTACGTCTAGGGGTGATATAGAAAGGGACATGAAGAAGGAAGATAAGCAAGATCTAGTATGTGAACATTGTAAGAAACCCAAGCATAAGAAAGATACATGTTGGAAGCTGCACCCTCATTTAGTCCCAGCAAAACTAAGGAATAAAAGGGATAATGCTCATATGGCTATGAATACCGATTCTACATCCTCATCGAGCACAAAAGGCACGCCCCTAGATACCTTAGTTGTTGTTCGGGCTGACCTAATACAGTTGGAAAAGAAGGTTGGGAATTCAGCTCAGTCACCATCAGCCCCTACCACATCAGCATTTGCTCATTCAGGTACTTGGGCCTCAGCTTACCATGCTTCAGCTCCAGGTAACACTGAACATTATTGGGTAATAGACTCAGGTGCATCTTACCATATGACTAGCTTGCCATCACTGTTCACTACTTATCACTTATCTTCTGGTAGAGATAAAGTATCCATTGTTGATGGCTCCCTTGTTCCCATTTCTGGCAAGGGTGACATCAAGTTATCTAATACTATCTCCTTATCCTCAGTCTTGCATGTTCCTAAACTTGATACTAATTTGCTTTCAGTCAGTAGTATTACAAAACATCAGAACTGTTCAGTAACCTTTTTCCCTGACCGATGTGTTTTTTAGGACTTGGAGACGAGGAAGGTGATTGGGATTGGCCGTGAGACGAACGGGATCTATCTTCTTGGGGAGAGTTCTCATTGGAAAGAGCCTGTGGATAAGAAGTCTTTTGTCTCTCAGTCTGTGAGTCCGGTTATGCTCTGGCATAATCGATTAGGTCATTTATCTTTTCAGTCTTTGAAGAGTTTGTTTCCTACTTTATTTGAGTCTGTTGAGATGTCAAATTTGAGATGTGAGAGTTGTGAGCTTGCCAAACATTGTAGAACATCTTATTCCTTGAATAATAAAAGTAGTAATTCTTTTGATATTGTGCACACCGATGTTTGGGGCCCGTATCACATCCCTTCTATGGGGGGGGTATAGATATTTTCTATTGTTTGTTGATGACTATACCCGTTTTTCTTGGGTCTACCTAATGCGTTCTCGAGATGAGGTTCCCGCTCTGACCCAAAACTTTCATCAGATGATTTTAACCCAGTTTGGGGTCAAAATCAAAATCCTCAGATCTGATAATGCAAAAAAATACTTTGCCAAGCCACTGGCCTCTTATCTACTCGATCATGGGGTTATTCACCAGAGCACTTGTCCTCATACACCACAGCAGAATGGGGTTGCCGAGAGGAAGAATAGGCACATTTTGGAGGTGGCTAGAAGCATTATGTTTACCTCCAATGTGCCTATCCGTTTCTGGGGTGATGCTATTCTCACGGCAGTGTATCTCATTAATCGGGTTCCCTCACGGGTTCTTGACATGAAGCCTCTGTTTACCCTTCTCTATCCAGACAAGGAGTTGTTTACTGTTCCTCTTAAAACCTTTGGTTGCACCTGCTTTGTTCAGATTCTTGGACCTCATCATTCCAAATTTAACCCTAAGGCCTCCAAATGCATTTTTCTCAGTTATGCACAATCTCAAAAGAGTTATTGCTGCTATGATCCTGTTTCGGGGAGGAGATTTGTTTCGATGGATGTCACCTTCTTTGAGGAGGTACCCTATTATCCTAGGGCTTCTCCTTAGGGGGAGAGTAGTGAGAATTTAGGTCTTTTTCCTCAGGGGGAGCGCAGTGAGAGTGGGGTTAACTCATCGGAGGTTCCTTTACCCATTCCATTGAGTGATGAGGGCTGTAATGGTGAGGGTTGTCAGAGGGATCAGGAGTTGAAAGTCTATCACAAGCGATGGAGGCAGGTTGATTTCGATCATCAGCAATCCAGGCCAGCCCCAGTTCCTTCTGCGGATCCAGATCCAGGTACTACAGTCCCCTTATCAGGTCCAGGACCCACTGAGATACCTTCCACTGTTGCTACTTCCCTTCCTTCGGATGACCTTAACCTCCCTATTGCGGTCCGTAAAGGGAAACGGCGTTGCACCACATCCACAGCTCACTGCATTTCCCAGTTTCTATCCTATGATCGTCTGTCTCCTTCTTACAGGTCCTTTCTTACTTCCATTGTTGATATTCCTATCCCCAGAACAGTGCAAGAAGCTTTGTCAGTTCCTGAGTGGAAAGATGCAATAAAGTTGAAATGGATGCCCTTTTGAAAAATAATACTTGGAAGCTAGTTGACTTACCCAAAGGAAAGAAACCGGTTGGATGTAGATGGGTATTTACTGTAAAACATAATGTTGATGGCTCCATTGAAAGGTACAAAGCCTGGTTGGTTGCAAAAGGATTTATTCAGAATTATGGTATAGACTACTTGGAGACTTTTGCCCCAGTAGCCAAGATGACCACTATTCGAGTTCTATTAGCCCTTGTAGCAAGTTACTCTTGGCCCTTGTTCCAGATGGACGTTAAAAATGCCTTTCTGAATGGAGACTTACAGGAAGAAGTCTACATGCAGTTGCCCCCTGGATTTTATGATGCAGAGACAGGTAAGAAGGTTTGCCGACTGAATGCATTGTATGGACTAAAGCAGTCCCCTAGAGCTTGGTTTGATAGATTCAGACTAGCCCTTGGAAAATTCGGCTATGTACAGGCCCAGTCAGATCATACATTGTTCGTTAAAAGAGTGAACTCTTCCTTGACCTTGCTTGCTGTACATGTGGATGATATTGTAGTGGCAGGGAATAATAATAGTGAGATTGAGTCCCTCAAACAGCTCCTTCATCAAGAGTTTGAGGTGAAAGATCTTGGTGTACTGCGATATTTTTTGGGTATTGAGGTTGCTAGATCTAAATAGGGAATCTTTATTTCTCAAAGGAAGTATATTCTAGATCTGTTGGCGGAAACTGGAAAGTTAGGTGTCAAGCCTGCAGATACACCCATTGAACAGAACACAAGATCAGTGCAGAGGGTGGAGAGCCTCTTGAAGACAAAGCTATGTTCCAACGGTTGGTTGGAAAGCTCCTATATCTCTGTCTCACACGGCCAGACATCAGTTATGCAGTCAATGTTGTCAGCCAGTACATGCATTCCCCTAGAACTACTCATCTTCTTGCAGTTGAGAGAATATTAGCATACTTGAAGAGATGTCCAGGTAGAGGTATATTGTTCAAGAATAATAATCACATGAAGGTGGAGGTCTATACAGATGTTGATTGGGCTGGGAGTGTTGATGACAGGAGGTCTACCTCTGGATATTGTGCCATTGTAGGAGGTAATCTTGGAGGAGTAAGAAACAAAGTGTTGTTTCTCGCTCTAGTGCCGAAGCTGAATACAGATCAATGGCTAATGGAGTGGCTGAAATCACTACTTGAAGAGTGGGTATTGATTATGAGAAGCCCTTGATGTTGTATTGCGATAATCAGGCGGCTATTAATATAGCTCACAATCCGGTGCAGCATGACAGAAATAAACATATTGAAGTTGATCAACATTTTGTCAAAGAAAAGGTCTCATCACAAGAAGTGTGTCTCCCGTATATCACCTCCAACATGCATCTCGCAGATCTTCTCACCAAGGCTGTTCCAAGGAAGAAGTTAGAGGCAGACCTATGCAAGTTGGGAATGACAAATATCTATTCCCAACTTGAGGAGGAGTGTAGAAAACACTGATGTGAGCCCCATGGCTGTGGTCCCCACTTTGTTCGTATGACAGCACATGTAATCTTTGTTAGTTCTGTCAGTGTTAGTTGGTAGTTATTTTAGACAACTTGTTATTTCAGTTTATTATTGTTTTATTTGCCATGTAATCATTAAGGGCAATTCTGCCCTTTCCTACAATTAGTGAACATAACATATAAATATTGAGAGAGTGGCGGCGACAGATTCATTCGATCTGTCCCTTCTTTTCAAAACCCTTGTGTACTTCTGCTTTCTTCTTCTTCTCTCTCTTTCCTTCTACTTTTCTCAATCTGAAATCCTTTGGAATCCAAGACTAACTGTAGTCTTGATCGACTATTATAATCAAGCTACGATCAACATAGCTCACAACCCAGTTCAGCATGACAGGACAACATATTGAAATTGACTGGCATTTTATAAGAAAAAGGGTAGCTTCCAGAGAAGTTTTCCTTCCTTTAATTGCCTCATAGCAACAGTTAGCATATGCTTTCACCAAGGGTGTCCCCAAGGAAAAGTTACAACATTGTGCAAGCAAGCTGGGCACGATTGATGTCTATGCTCAGCTTGAGGGGGAGTGTAGAGATAATGGATTGAATGGGCCTTAATTTCTTTGTTTTTCTTTAAGTTATGTTCATGACTTGTGTTAGTAGGTAGTAGGCTTAGCTATGGGCCAATTTTCTCTTTTTTTATTGTTGTCTTTAGTGATGGATGCCCTACTAAGGGCATTCTTGTAATTGTCCTTATTTTTTACAACAAAAGAATAAAAGAGATCATTAGGGGCTGAAGAGAGGTTTTGAACTACTCTCTTCTTCTTCCTTTTCTTCCATCTTCTTCCTCCATCACTTCTCTCTCTTCAATCTCTTTTCTTCCATTACTTTTCTTTTAAATCAGATTATTGTAGGTGTGATTTACAACTTGACCAAAACCTTTCTCTTGGATTTGTTCTTCATGTACCTCAATTACATAAAAATTTGTTGTCTGTTAGTTCTTTTACAAAGTCCTATAATTTCTCTTGGATCTACCCATTGTGTTTTCTAGGACCTGAGCACGAGGAAGATGATTGAAAGTGGGCATGAAGTTGATACCTCTTTGGTGGACCTTCAGAGCATGGATATCGAGCCAAATTGAGTTTTGTTCTGATGAGAAAATGAGTCTTTTGAAATTATGGTACTGTCATCTTGGACATATGTCTTTTGGTTCTATAAAAATTTTGTTTCCAGACTTGTTTAATCCGGTGTCAAAAATGAACCCTAAATGTAAAGTTTGCCATTTGTCCAAACAATGTAAAACCACATATTTTGCGATTAGTAAAAGAAGTAATATTGCTTTCCATTTGGTTCATATTGATGTTTAGGGCCCATATGCTATCCCTTGCATGGGTGGGTATAAATACTTTATTCTCTTCATTGATGACTATAGTCGGTATACATGGCTCTACTTAATGAAAAGTCAGGATAAGGTTCATATGATTGTCTAAAATTTCATGAATATGGTAAAGATGCAGCTTGAGAAAAGAATTAACAAGATTTGACAATGCCAAGGAATACTTTGAAAACCATTTGCATGGGTTCCTTAAAGATGGGGAAATTATTCACCAAAGTTCATGCAGTCATACTCCACAAAAAAATGGAGTTATTGGAAGGAAGAACAGGTATGTGGTTGACGTAGCTTGAGGTTTACTATTTCAAATTCATGTTCCCACCTGATTTTAGGGTGATGCTGTTGAGATAGTTGTGTATCTCAATAATAGGCTTCCATCAAGGGTCCTTAACCTTCGGTCTCCTCATCAGCTTCTCTTCCCTGATGAACCCCTCTTTAATCTACCCTTTGGGATCTTCGGTTGTATTTGTTTTGATCATGATACGAATCCTACCCAACATAAGTTTGATCCTAAATCAATTAAATGTGTTTTCCTTGGTTACTCTTCAGTCTAGAAAGGCTATAGATGTTTTAATCCTCTCTCGGACAAGAGATATATTTCTAAGGATGTTACCTTTCTGGAGTCCTCTTTTCTCCAGTCATCTCATCCTTCTCTTCAGGGGGAAAATGCAAGTGAAGATCAAACTCCCTTTTGTCTTCCGATTCCTGTCCTTGTTCCTCCTTTTCCTCCCTCTCTTCCTTATAATGATGGTATTCCTTCCCCTCCTCCTCCTCCTCCTCCTCCTCTTCCTCCTATGTATCAACCTCGGTCCTAGCAGCAGTTTTTCGTCAAGCACAATAAGAGGGTGGCTCTTAAATGATGGTATTCCTTCCCCTCCTCCTCCTCCTCCTCCTCCTCTTCCTCCTATGTATCAACCTCGGTCCTAGCAGCAGTTTTTCGTCAAGCACAATAAGAGGGTGGCTCTTAAAAATGAATGCCCATCACAATCAAATCTCTCAAATTCAGGTACTCTTGAACCTCCTAATAATTCTGTTGTTAATCCTGACCTTGATCATTCTATTGCCAACCAAAAAAGAAAGAGGACATACAGCACATATCCTATTACTAACTATGTATCTTATGATGGTCTTTCACCCTTTTGTTGTGCTTGTATTTCTGCTATTTCTTCTTCTTCCATCCTCCGTAGTGTTACAGAGACAATGCAGCCCCCTCATTGAAAAAAAAAAAAAAACTATGAACCAAGAGATGGAGGCCCTAATAAAGAACCAAACTTGGGAGATTGTTCCTTGTTCCACTGATAAGATTCTTGTCGGGTGTAAGTGGGTTTACACTATTAAGCACAAGGCAAATGGCTCAATCGAGAGCTTATGGCCAAAGGATACACTTAGACTTAGGCATTGATTATTTGGAAACCTTTGCTCTAGTTGCTAAAATGAACTCTATTCGTGTGATCATGTCTCTTGCTGCCTACTACTCACTCTTGGCCTTTATATCAAATGAGTGAAAAGAATGCCTTCCTTTAATGGGGACTTGCAAGAAGAAGTTTATATGGACTTACCACTTAGAGTAAGATTTCCTAATAGTGAAAGAATTGCTTAAAGAAGTCCCTGTATGGGCTCAAGCAATCCCTTAAAGTCTGGTTTGACAAATTTAGAAATGCTATCTTAAAGATTGGATTCTCTTGATCTCAAGAAGATCACAACTTGTTCATAAGAAGAGTTGATGGCAGAGTAACAATGTTGATAGTATATGTTGACAACATTATTGTGGTTGGTGATGACATCTTAGGTATCTCTTAGTTAAAATTCTTCGTTGCTTCAAAATTTAAGATTAAGGATTTTGGTGATTTCAAATACTTTTGGCATTGAAGTTGCAAGATCCAAGAAGGGGATTTTTTTTGTCACAAAGGTAGTATGTTCTTGACTTGCTCCATGAAGTTGGTAAAGTTAGGGTGTAAGCATGTACAAACTCCAATTGATCCCAACCACAAGTTTAGTGCTACTATAGTTGGAGTGGGTCATCTCTTGTGTAGTTGGAGCGATTAGCCAATATATGCATGAACCCAAAACATCCTATATGCAAACAGTCAATAGAATTTTATCTTATCTAAAAGGATGCCCTGATAAAGGGATGTTGTATTCCAATCATGGCCATCTAAACATTGAAGCTTACACAGATGCTAATTGGGCAAGGTTCATTGATGATAGAAGATCTACATTTGGTTATTGTGCCTTGGTTGGAGGCAATATGGTTTCTTGGAGAAGTAAGAAATAATTTGTTGTTGCTTGTTCTAGTGTTGAAGCAAAGTACAGGGTGATGGCTCATGAAGTGTCTAAACTACGCTGGTTGAAGACCTTATTAACTGAGATGGACATCCAAGCAAATACACCAATGAGATTTTATTGTGACAACCAAGTAACCATAAATATTGCTTACAATCCTGTTCAACATGAATGTACAAAGCATATTGAGGTGGACAAACACTTTATTAGAGAAAGAATTTCTAGTAGAGATATTTGCCTTCCATTTGTAAGGTCGAAAGACCAACTAGCTGATTGCCTCACTAAGGGTGTTCACCATCCAAAGTTTGTCAAAAGCCTTGTCAAACTACACATGATTGACATATATGCTCATCTTGAGGGGGAGTGTTGAAAATGCTTGGACAATGGTGTTTTAGTCTTGCCATCATCTTTTGTATTCGGGCACCCAAGTATGGGCTTTCTTGTAATTTTTTCTTCAAAATATAAGTAGCTTTTTGAGGGTGTGAATAGTAACACACACTCCTCTCTTCAATACATCCTTCTTCCTCTCTTTCTCCTTCTTCTTCTTCTCTCTTCTCTACTTCTACAAACCCTAGAACAACTAGTTTTTATGCCAACTAGAGAACAGTGTGGGAAGTCCAATTGGACCTTTATAATCCTCACTATCTGGTATAGGACTTACTACAATTGTGTCCTTACAGTTACTTGAGAAATTGCAAATCTTGCTTCCACATCTGCAATCAATGCATTCCTTGGATGGACCAAATGGCTAGTATCCCTTTTTTATTTCATTCCTATCAATAGTGTTTGGGCAAGAAGAAAGTATCCATTGCTGATAGAGTGATTGATAGGTCTTTGGCTCCTATCTCATGGGAAGGGAAATATTATACTTGATATCCTAACTATTTTCAAGTTCCAAAGCTGTATACCAATTTCTGTATGTTCGTATCCTAACAAAAAGTTCGAATTGCCTAGTAGCCTTTTAACTTGATTGATCTATTTTTTAGGATTTGATATCAAATAGGTTAAGAAATACGCTATTAAGGGTATATGTTACACATATCAGGGGTAAATTTGTTATTGTACAAACCTCTTCGTAATGAACAATAGAAGAGATTAGGCATCTGTGTGCCTCTCAATTTTTCTTTCCCACTCTTTGTTCTTCTCTATTTCTCTTCTTCTTAAAAGCAAATAATAATCTAAATCCAACCAAACAACCATAGTTGTCAAGGCGACGCCTAGATGACGAGGCGCCCTTTGAGGCTCGCCTCGCCTAATCACCAAGCAGTTTTCTACTTCCTACTATAAAATACTTTTTTATTCATTCTTTTTTGAGATTATAATTATAAAATAGACATTTTTAAACAAAAATAATAATTTTGTGTGTTTATATACTAATTTCTTTTTATTATTTTCTTATTTATTAGGGTTTAATCAACACAAACATTGCTAAATTCTTCTACTACTACCAATACTTTTTATTTTCTTATTTTCCTATAACAAAAATAAGGGTTCAGCCCCTATATTTTTTTAATTTTATTTTCCTTCTTCCTTTTCTTTCATGAATATGTTGATTTTTCTATGCTTTAATATGAAATTTATACTTTTCTTATGAAAATCATGAATAATTATTAAAGAAATATGGTTCTGGTACCTACGGAACTACCCTAGGATTTATGTTTTTAACATAAAAAAAATCCATCGCCTAGGCGACAAGGCGCCCCCCAGTCGCCTAGCCTCGCCTTGGCGCCTTAAAAACTATGCAAACAACTTCAACAAATAACTACAACTCTGTTTTTTTTCTGCTTTTTGGGAAGTCAGATCTCTAGGACCCTTTCCTAGGATATAAATAGTTTCTCGAAACATCTCCAATAATCCCTAAAAACCAGGAAAAATCTCTGATCTAAATACAGGTTGCTGACTTTAACCATGAATGTGCTTCAAACTCATGAAAAGTGAGGAAAATGTAGTAGCTTTACTGCTTTGATACTAACTTGTGATTTATATTGATGATAAGAAGAACAAAAACAAAGAAAAATATATAAGATCAGTGTAGAATAGAAGAGAAAAAGAAAAAGGAGAAAAGAGATTATATGGAGGAGTCAATTGATTGGGATTTTAGTTCTATCTACAAGTCTGCAGTAAGTAAAAATATATCATCCAACAGATACATAAATATTCAAGAACATAATTGTCTAAAATAGTAGGATCCTAATAATTATGGTGCCTTGTTAGTGAAACACAAAATGTACTTTTTCCCTTTTTTTTTTCTTTGGGGGGGGAGCTAGCTGTGTTAGATCCACTTAGATATTGGGAACACCTTTCCAAGAATCAAGAGTTCAATGTACCTGAAGATAGACTTGGTAAATAAGATCATCGTAACTCCCAGAAAATGGGACAAACTCAAACGGCAAAGCATATGGTAATTCCTTCACTACTGCTTCGAACAAGTCTATGCAAAAGCCAGAGAATTTTGTAGAATTGTTGTAAACATTCTTTTCCATATTCACAAATTCTTTGAATCCCCAAACTGGAACACCAATCCTCAGCTTCTTCCCACTAGTTGGCATTTCCCAGCCTCTAGGCACCTCTGTTGATTTGCCTGGCCAGACAACAGGAGATTTTAGACTTGCCAGGAAAAAAGCATATGTTTTTGTGCTATTCAGGTTTGGTCCTCCGGAAAGATCATTTGATGGGGACCAACATGCAATTTCCTTTTCCTCTCTTCCATTCACATTGATTATCTGTAAACGAGATGGTTGTAATTGTCCATTTATGAAGTGGAATTCACCACCTAGACCTTTGAACTCAGCTTTTAAGATCTCATTAAGAAGCTTTGGACCGACAGGAGATATTCCCAGAGTCAATAGGTTGGTCAAGCCTTTGTCAATAGATGGCCTTTGGAAGTAAGAATTAACCCTTTCTGTCCTCTCTACAGCCACTGCAAGTGCCCAAGCTGCATCATATGCCCACAATCCAAAGATATTTATCTTACCACTTCCCATGGTTTGTCTATTTTCTACATCATTTGTTTTCCATCTGAATATGAAATCATCAAGTTTCCTTGATCTGGGAATGTAAGATCTTACCCCAAGCACTCCTTGCATTGAATCAAGAACTGAGGAGTCCACTGAATCTATTAAATTTGCAAGCCTACTTGTGATAATCCATGCATACCCTCTGGTGATCATTCCCACCTCTTTTGCCTTGAGAAAAAGGCGTGAGCCAAGTGTAGAGTACATGTGCACAATAAATACTCTTGTCTGCATAGTCATCAACTTATAGAGTTCTTTCAGGATTTGATCATCTGTAGCACTAATAGAAATAACACTCTTATATGAGATGCTAATATCTATTTCTTGGAAGGCATCCGTCAGATAAGGTATAATACCACTTCCATAATCAGTATCCTCATATATTAGAGTGGCTGCCCTCCATCCAAATGCTTGAATCATGGTGGAAATTACTTTTACCTGGGAGACTTCATTCTGCACTGCTTGGATGAAATAAGGACTTGGGATTAAGGATGAAAAGAGGCTATTCACAGAGAAAGATATAATTGGCACATGAGTTCTATCTCCAAGATCAACAATGAAATTAGTCAAGGCTGCTGTTTCTGGTCCTATGATTGCCCGCACTTCCAAATTCTGTAGCAGATCGATAGCTGCATTCCATGCACAAGTTAACAGACTGAAACAAAAAGCATGAGAATAGACAAGCTTGAACCAATGTGTTGTACAAGGAAAAGAGATTTTGATGTAATCCAGTAGCATAAGATGACTAGAGAACTGATAATTTGCCATGGATGATTCTAGGACTAGCAAAGACCATGATGAAACAGGGAATTGGGATCATCATGCAATCAAGACCAAGCACAGACCAGCTTCATGATAACATATGCAGTGCAACTGGGCTTGTGGGCTTAGAGGATTTTTCTTTTTTTCTTTTTTTTTTATTGGAGCCTAAGGGGAAAATTCCACCTTATAAATAAAGGAACTTGTACATTTTAACTATACGTTTTCTATGGGAGAAAAGTTTAGATACAGGAATTTTCCAAAGTTGCCATTGCCACAAATGTGGTCTAATTTCCTGACAAGCAAGGTTAAAGTTGTGTATGTTATATAACCTTACGATTGTTTTCCCAAAGTAATATTGGTAGTTTTGTTGTACCAAAGGGAGGTTTTGCTTCTAGTTTTCACTGGAGCTTTGGAAAATGAATTATAGTAGAATCAAATTCCCATACAACTGTACAGGCTGTTAATGGTAATTTCTATGTTTTTACATTACTGTTTAATTCCCCTTGTTGAGAGCATTTTGTACTTGAATAGATGTTAGATTGTAGAATTTGTATGCCTAGGTAGAAAATATGATAAGGCAACCAACAGTGTTGCAGCTAAAGCTAAAGTTTATAACATAGAATCTTACCTAGTTTTATAGGGCCCCTCCAAAGATGATTTAACTTCCTAAATTTAATTGTTTAATATTATTCGATAATTTGCCTAGTAAAAGAAGGTTACATTTTATATTTATTTTAAAAATTCTGAGAATCAAACAGTTGGTTGGTATTACTCATCTAGAAACATTAAATTAGCATATTTAAAAATCATTCTACTCATATGTGGGACCAATGTATTGGGATGAGTCAACCCTGCCAATTACATCTCTTTGGTAGTTAGAAAGTTGGCCAAAGAAACTTTAAAGTTCTAAATTGCTTGGATTAATTCTTATTTTAAGCATTTAGAAAAGATAAGATAATAGTAGGTACCAGCCGACACTGCTCTAATGGAATCTCCCTTTGAGTCCCGTAGATGGAGTACAAGCCTGGTGCTGTAGTTATGGTGAGCTTCATAGAAATCTGAGAGCGCCATGTAAATGCAGTCATGAACAACCTTTCCAACTGTTGAATTCAAATCAAGAATGACGCCGATATGTACTTTGCTGCTAGTTTGGGCTGTCGCCCAATTGGAGCAGAAGTTTACAGAAAGAGAGAAGAGAACAGAGAGGTGTACTAGATTCTTCATCCGTGAGCAAAGAAATTGTATATTTGTATGGTCGACCTCTAAGCTATCTCAGACTATTTAAAAGGAATACTGGGAAAGAATTCAAGGGTTCTAACCTTGAACCAGAGAGTTCCAGCAAGATACAGGGAATTCATGGTCAACATATTGACTTGAAATTTGAAAGTTTTACACCCCCCCCCCCCCCTCAAAAAAAAAAAAAAAGCAGACAAACAAACAACCAAACTTGAACTGGTGAAGCAGAGAGCTCCACCAATTAATATCAGAGAAGGGACAAAGGGAGTTAATTCAGTCAACGTTTTCACATTCACTATTCCATATTTGCAGTCAACTTCTTCCATTATAAATTCATCAAAAAAACTAATTCCATTATTCCAACCTTTAAAAAAAGGGGAAAATTTTCCACTCATTCCAGGAATCCGACCACACTACCGTCCTTCCTGCAATGAGCAAAGATAAATTCGCATCAGGTTGAACACCAGACTGAGAGAAAAATAAATAAATATATAAATAAGCCTTAGAACGTGTCCATCGGTACAGAGACTCGGAATTTTGAACGAAAGACGCTTGCGTCAAGATCGAAGACGTCAATGTGGGGTTCGGCTTCTATCAGGGCAGAGTCCATTCTCGCACCGTTCGCGCAGCATGAGGACACGCCATGCGTCTTTTGATTCGTGTATTTGCTTAGTGCGTGCGCCGTCAGCTTCTCCTTCGTTCCATTCTACTTTCCGCCCGAGACTCGCCGAACTCTGCCCTCGCCAGTCACTCTCACTCTCTCCCTCTTCAACTGGCGGTTTCTGGGTGTCTGGTAAATGAAAAGGAATCAGGAGAACATTTAGTCAAGAAGTAAAACGAGGAGCGTTGCAAGACATAATTGAAACCGGATCGTACGATCAAAAGAAAGACATACACAGAAGGAGATTCCTCCTCTTCCTCCTTGGGACATGGA
Source organism: Nelumbo nucifera (assembly GCF_055504915.1). Taxonomy (NCBI): domain Eukaryota; kingdom Viridiplantae; phylum Streptophyta; class Magnoliopsida; order Proteales; family Nelumbonaceae; genus Nelumbo; species Nelumbo nucifera. The sequence continues at coordinate 53,501,113 of NC_142656.1, read as the reverse complement.
TTCCTTTTCTTAATCTCTGTCATCACTTTCCTCGACTCATCGAGCACTTGGCACGATCTTTGGCAGTAGGAGTCTTCAATCACGTAAACGAATCTGGTGTTGGGTGAAGAAGATCCTCTAAACACATGACCTAGCACACTCGAATTAAAGCTCAGAAGATTCATGAAAAAAATTAAGAATTCAGAGAGAGACAGAGAGACCTTGCGACGCATGGTGAGGAGGGGGTTGCCTGAGCCGTCCATGAGGAGGATCTCTTCCCTATGACCGTCCATATAATTGTCGACCCTAAAAACCAACTTCCCGTCAGAATCGATCACCGTAAACCCATTACAACTGAGCTAGAGTGAGTTTCTCCACACAGTCAGCGATCTACACACATCCTCCCGTTCATACTTTCCTTGTTTTACTTCTTGACCAAATGTTCTCCTGATTCCTTTTCGTTTACCAGACACCCAGAAAAAAATCAAAAGAATGAATTAGGGGATCATTAGAGAAGTAAATAGACAACATAGGGATTTCTTGGCAGCTCATGCAGGTGACAACCTTGCACTCGAGCGCAAACGTTTTCTTTGGCCCCTTCCAACTCCATTGATGCAGATATCTTGTATACTTTGATGGCACTTTTAAAAATGGGCGTGCAGTGGTGCAGGTATGGCATGTATAGCAATCACTCTACAGGTCCAGTAGTGGGTGATGAACCACTGTTGGCTGAATTGTGGGGGTTGTGGCATGCAGTACAATTAGCTATCAAGCTTCATGTGGCTTCTGCTTCTTTCATCGATGATTGTCTCATTATAATCCAAGGTTTTTGAAACCGAAGCGGAAAACGAAGCGGTCAGGGTATGGTTCCTACGTCGAATGGTTCGATCGTTTGTATCGAATGAACGGCTTGTCATAACAAAAAAAATTAAAAAATAGTCAAACCATTGGATGGCTAGACTGTCCGGATCAACGGTTTGTTGATCAAATCAAGGTTTTTGGTGAAATAACAGTTTTGGGGTAAAACGGAATCGGTCACCTAATCGGTTCCCGATTTTTTGATCCGACCATTCAATCCATTACAGTTTTAAAAACCATGTTATGATCCAATCTATTGTGGATGAGAATGCGGAAGTGCATCGGAAGATTAGGTCCTTACTGGTTGATAACTTGCGCTCTATTGTGCCAACTAATAACCTGTTCTCCTTTTCCTAGTCCTTGTACTCATAATGTTTTAGCTCATTCGCTATGTTCTTACTCGTTGTGTTGGTCGAGTCTAAGTTGTGGTTTGAATCTCCTCCTGATGTAATCTCTCTTTATTTTCTATAGAGAAAATTCTCGATTAGTGTTAGATGCTGCGCGATCCGGGCATTCTTATTTGGCGGAAATCTGGTTCCTAGCTGGTGATGGATGGTACCTGAGACGAAGAGGAAGGTGAAGAATTCCCGGGGAGCTCGATCGGCAGGAACACTCCGATGCTTAAGTTAGAACTCTGAGAGAACTAAAGAATACAAAGAGAGAGAGAGAGAGCTAAGAGTGCAGATGGCGTAGCATCATTTGGCGTCGTCTGTGGGAACCGCTTCAAAAAGCCTTCCTCCAATCTCTGCAACTCTCAGAACTCAGCATCCATGGCTTCCTCCAACAATGCCGGACGAGGTACAAACCAAAACACCTCTGAGGAACAACCCCAGCTTCCCATTGTCTGCATTGGACAGTTCACCATTCCCCTCTCTGCGGACGGAGTTCCCAGTCTGAATGTGCCTCGGACAGTGGCACCCATGAACGTTTCACTTCCCTCTACGATCAGAACAACCTTCGCTGAACCCTCCATCATTCCTCTGATGGCCAGCCAAAGCCAGTTTGAGGACCTGATGCAATGCATGCGAGCTATGCAAGCTCAAATGCAGCAGTTCCAGCAGCTTCAACTTTATCAGCAGCAAGTGTTGCACCAAGTTTCCCAGTATCAGTATCAACAACAGTTTCCCCCACTGCCTCAGGCCCAGCAGCCACTCCCTCCTCAGCATCCGACCACGCGGCAAACCAAACCCTGCCAGAACGAACTTCCTTCTCGCCGGGGAGAGACCTCGACATCGTCTCGCGGTGGGAAAGAGAGACCAGCTACCCCTGCCTCGCAGCCTGCAGTCAGGTCGGGGGCCTCCTAGCCAGTTAGGCCTACGTCACCTCAGCATTCGCAGTTCGAGCTCCCACTTGCTGAAAACCAGTTCGAGGTGCTGGCTGCAGACTTGAGGCAAGGCCCCTCAGTTCGCAGCTACCAACAGCAGTCTGAGCCCCTCCTTGGGCCCATCGAGCTCGGTAATACCAAAGCCAGCAGCACCAACGCCGAGCCAGCAAGGAAGCAGCAGAGGCGCCGCCGAGCTCGCCGAGCTCCCACTCACGATCTGCCCAAGCTCCGGGGTAAGGAAGAGGTAAGCTCGGGCGAGGTAAAAGTTACTCCACTTCTTTCAGTTCCTTCTCCTCTGTCGCTGGAACTTCTTGTTGTTCCTATGCCGAAGGACTTCAAGCTTCCCCCACTGGATAAGTATGACGGATCCTTCGACCCGAACGACCATGTGGATGCCTTCCAGTCCCAGATGCACCTAGCAAGGGCCAGTGAATCCTGTATGTGCGTGGCTTTCTCCACCACCTTCAAAGGGGTAGCCCGCACATGGTACCGAAACCTTGCGCCCGGATCGATAAGAAGCTGGGCACAGTTCATACAAGTCTTTGTTTCCCATTTTGTCACCAGCAAGAGATGCCCAAGAACTCAAGAGAGCCTCATTGGCGTAGTCCAGAAGGAAGGGGAGTCCATCTGAAGCTATACCAAGCGGTTCAATGACGCTTGTTTGCAAATACCCGACCTGGACCCCGCAGTTCGGCTCACTACGGCCAAGCGAGTTATCACCCATAAAGAATTCAAGTGGCACGTAGTTGTTAATCAACCCAAGACTGTGACCGAGTTCCTCAAGCTCGCGGGTCAGTTTATAGGGACGGAGGAGGAGATCAACCAGAAAGGTGAACAGGCCCTTGAGAAAAAAAAAGGGAGACAGAGCCCTCAACTCAGAGCGATAGTAAGAAGAAGGACCAAGTTCGAGGGGCAAGGCCAGGACAGCCTTTCCGAGCTCCAGCAGCAGAAAGGACGGACTACACGCCCCTGAACGCGAAGCGGGCCGAGATCCTTATGGCCATCAAGGGCGCCCCGAATGTGAAGTGGCCACCTCGGTTGAAGGCAGACCCTAAGGTAAGGAATAAAAATTTGTATTATAATTTCCATAAAGACCACGGTCATAGTACCGAAAACTGTAAGAACCTCCGCGATGAGATAGAGGAGCTCATCCGTCACGGATACTTGAGGAATTTTGTACAGAATAATAATAATAATAAAGCAGGTCGGCAGGGGGAGCAGAGTAGAAATGCTCCCGAACCCAGCAGGCAGGCATAGCAACCGCAGAGGCAGCCCCCGGAAGAGAGACCAGTTCGGGGGACTATACATGTGATTGTCGGAGGTTCGATTGTCGCGGGCTGCACTTCGGCCGTAGCTCGGACGTCGGCTCGCGAGGCCGCTAGAGAAGAGCAAAATCCTTCGAAGCGGCCAAGGACGGAAGGCCCGATCTTCTTCACAGAGGACGACGCGCGCAGGGTCCACTACCCCCATGATGACGCGCTCGTCATAAAGATAAAGATTAATGACTTTGAAGTGAGGCGGGTCCTCGTCGACTCGGGCAGCTCTTCCATGGGTCCTGCAATAGAGCTCGGCATTAGTAAACTCGAAAGTACTAGCTATTTAAGCAAGGTACTAAGTAAGACAACCTACCCGGTCTCAAGCCGGCTTGTATGAGCTTGCTCTTGGCGATATAATCCTTGTAATTAAACCCGAGCTCAGCCCATGACTGGAGCGTCTCCCTTGTCTTCTTGTCCAGTATGACGCCGGGGTCCTGAATAGCCGCCCTCCAATGAGTGGGGAAGGGCCACCCCGCAGTATTCTGGACTACAAAGTAGTCCTGCTTTCAAGTAAGCTTGTGTAGTAATTTAAAGCCCGGGTGAGGGGATAGGTAGTAGGCCCGCCTGTGCTCGGGGAGAATGCTTGAAGCGCTCTTCTTTATTGACAAGATTGAGCAAAAAATATCTAAGTCTAGGGAGAGGACGTAGTCAAAGCAGAGGGAGATGGTTCCGACCACGTTACGAATGGAGTTCGGGTGGAGCTGGTCTAGGGCGATGTTGAAATGTTTTAAGACCTCTACGATGAGAGGATGAAGAGGAAGGCGGAGCCCGGCTATGAGCTGCTCTCTAAAGATCACGATCTCGTCAGGACCGTGCTCCCAAGGGAAGTTACCCGCGGGCAAGCTATAAGTGTACTCCTTGGGGAGAATGTACTGCCAGATAAGGTACCGGAGTCTCTCCAGGGTCATGATGGAAGGACCGAACTTATCCGACATTCGACCTCGGTGAGAGGTGGACACCAGGTTACCCGAGGCCTTCTGTGCCTCATGAGAAGACTGGACTTCAGTTGGACCACCCTGAGCCGAGGTACCCACCTCGGGCTCATCCAGTTGACTATCGACACTAGACATGGTAATAGAAAAAAACGAACTAGAAGAAATAAGGAAACTGAAAGAAAAGCTAAGGAGACTCACCATGGAAAAGCAACTAAGCACTAACTTAACCATCGGAGTGACCTCGCCGAGTTAGCCACCCCGGGTTCTCTGATCCATCTCTTATAGGTTCCTCAGTTCCCGACATTGCTAGTAGCGAGATCATCTCCACTAGGGAGCAGCCGGATTGCATCACATCAGTGATAATCCCCACTACCTCATATTCCTTCACATTTCTCTCTCTCTCTCTCCCCTTATCTCTCTTCTTCCCCTTCCCCTTTCACTCCTCTTTATTCTTCCTGCTTTCCTATGTTTTCCGTTCCTCTCGGCCACATCGGCCACAGCTCGTTGCAGCCTCTAATTCCGTTCCTTCTTCTCCACCGAGATTTAGTTCTCGACTTCTCTCCAAAATCCAAATATTACCCAAAAAGTCCCCCCTCCCCTCCAACGGCTAGTTAGAAAATTGGGTATTTAAACCAGTGCGAGTGAGTGAATGAAAGAACGAACACATCTCTTCTTTAACTCAGATCTCATTACCCCTTTCTGACACTCTCCACCTGCGCAACTTCCGAGCGAAGGTCCGAGAAGATGGAGCAACAACCCCTATCAGTGGTCCGCCACAACAACGAAGACGATGACGAATTCTATGAGAACATCGAAGCCCCCAAGTTTGTGGATTTCATTGCACCTGATCTATCACGCCTGGACAATCGTTTCTGGTTTTGTTTGCGCGTTGATGAGTTATAGGTCTATCTCTTTTCGTTTTACTACGAATTCCGCTTGGTTTTTGCTCCAGTTCTGCGGATTTCAATGGTTAGGCAGTTAATTTTGTGTAACCTGACATTTTTATCTCCCCTGTTTGTTACCTAGATCGATTTTGTTTTCTTTTTCACTGTCTAGGTTGTTTATTTGTTTCTATTTCCAGATCTGTCATTTGGTTTGCATGCAACTTAAAATGTCTACAAGTTCCATCATTCACCTTCTCCTCTGACTAAAATCTGCTCCTATGTTGCTTTCACTTTGTCTAATCTAAATTAATTTCAACCTCCTTGTTTTTAACCCAAGCTTCTATTGTTCTTCTTATGCTGGTCTTAAATGTTAAACTAAACCTCAATTACTTCTTCTTTTAGTCTCTTATATTGACAACAAAGTTAAGGCTCGAAATTCTGTTCTCTCTTCCTACAGACTCCGTTTGTACTTCTTTTAGTTTCTTACATTGACAACAGTGTTGCAGTTCCGAAGAGTAGGTGGGACCTCGGAGAAATCCCCTATTATGAAGAACCTACATTTAGTGTTAACAAATGTTCAAATCTGTGAAGCAAGCTCCATATCAACTTCTGAGAAGGATTTGGAACAGAAAGATCCTCCCCTTCCTCCAACTTTAAAGGCAAAGGGAGAAAGTGGACATGAAGAAGTCATCATAAGATGCAAACCCCAAGATGGAAAGGACTCTAGAGATCTTTCTATACACCAAACTTCCAATGGCGCAGGAGATAAGGATGCAGTAGAAAGTGATGACAAAGAAAATGATTTATCTTCTGATAATAACAGGTTCAGCCGCTGCAACAAGCTGTGGTGGCTATGGCCGAGTGGAACAGAAAACAGAGGAAAGTGGGAAAGAAAGAGGAAGAGAGAAAGGGGAAGGGGAAGAAGAGAAATCGGGGGAGAGAGAGAAATGTGAAAGAATCCGAGGTAAAGGGGATTACTGCTATTGCTGCGGGGAAGATGAATAGTATTTTTCTTCTTAATTGTCTGAATAATTATTACAAAGGTAATATCGGAATTAAAAAATATTATAGCGGCCTTTTTGGACCGAAGGTTAACCGAAGGGGGTAGTACAGGGGGGTTTTTGTTGCAAAACAAAGTAGAAGGGGGGTCTTTGTCACAGACCCCAATAGTAAGGGGGGGAGGGTCTTTGTAATTTACCCTAATTTAATTTTGTAAATTCAATATGATTGAATGATGTCTAAAAGGGCAAATATGACATTTTGATTATATTAAAAGATTTTCTAACAAGTAGTAAGAGCAATTTTGTAACTTCAAAGTCTCTATTATGGAGACAATAATGATTTTTGATAATTAACTGAGACAACGATGGAACTTGAAGGGAGATTTTTATATTTTACCCAACAGTTGATAAATTTTTGTTCATTTGCTAAACCATAGGGATACTAAGTATTTAACCCTATTATTGTTTTTTTTTTCGCAAGAAAAGAAAACACTGATATTGTTGTGACAAGGGAATTGAAATCTTTTGTACCCATGTGTATGAAAATCTGTTGTAAACGATCAAGATCTAGGGTTTTAGTGCTGCTGGCATTTTCCTTGTACATTCCTGACATACAGCCTCTAGAGATGAAGAAAGAAAAGGATTACCGCACTGATCAAACCATGAACTTTTTGAGTAAATGAATAATCCCTCCATTCTTTCATGGAACGTTAACAACTCTGACTCTGATATGATATTTGTAGCCCCTAAGATGTTTATTGGACCCCGTTGTTTGAAGAGGTTCTTTTCTGGTCAAAGTATTTAAACATGTCAACCAGTCTTTGCCATGTAGGAACCTTAGAGCCAGCATTTGTGAACATATGGTAATATTCATGGAGGAAAGAACCTAAGAATATGATGAGAGAAGACGTTGATACAACTCCTGCAAGGAGGAAGAGGCCCCGGAATCTGTCAAGTGTTAGACTATATTGGGTGCTGGGTTCGTCCAGGTATTGGCACGAAATATTTTGCTTGAACCATTTGTTCTTCATATCTGTTATTTGGGAAGCTTCTCTTAGTCGTATAATTGCCGTTGATACATCTTTCACAAGAGGAGAACCTTTCTGGAACACCTGCAAAAGTAAGTTTGTAACAAATAAGAAACCGGAACACAAGGGTCTGGCCACTCTGTCATGTACACACAAGTATTAATGTTTAATAAGTGATAAGTAGTAAAATTTTGGTTTATATTATATTAAAACTTTAATGAAATTCTTATAATACAGGATCAAGGTTTTGGAAAAAATATTCAAACTATTACAGATGGAAGTGATCCACGAAGCACCATTCCTTATCTTGTTCATGTAAGTTATCTTTTCCTCAGGTGTGATTTTACAGTAATTCCTAATATGTAAGTAATTTCTTCTGACATAATGGGTTGGCAACAAGTTCACACCATGCCATCACCTATGCAAGTAGTTGTTTCAAATTAACTTAGTCTTAAACAAAGATCAATTTTAGTAGACAACATCTAACATGTTCATTACATATTTTCTGTCATAAGCACCACATTGGCTCATATATAACCATTCTAGATCTTTTGTAAACAATTTCCCATACAAGTTGTGTGTATGGATTTGTTTTTTGAATACTCTATAAAATCATATTGCTTCATAATTTGAAGTTGTCTATGTAGACAGAGGTACCCAGAAGTGTGTCTGGCCAAACCATCTCTAGTGGATCAGAAATGAGCCAGATGAAATTTTATATGTGCAAGTGTTTATTTCCTAAGTTGTGTTTTTTTTTTTTTGCATAATTAAAAAAATAAAAACTATCATGTGTAAATGCAAGAATCATCATGGATTGGATCATGTCAAAACAAACAACTGAAAAAGGGGGGAATATCTTAAGCTAGCTTTGTTTTGTAGGGATGTGGTGTTCATGTGTATTTGTTTGGCCATGCTTAGTTGGAACATCTGATGAATGGAGTTGGATGCTCAGTCCACTAGTTGCTTTTGGCTTATGTAAAACAAGACATTTATTTATTTTACAATCAAAACAACCAAGGACAGCATATCCTGGCTTGACCAGGATGCCCCGAGTGTTTGTACATGAACCTAAAGTGACAAATGTTAAGACTTTTAAACATCTGAAACAACTTGTTTGGATTAACATTCTCGTAGAGTTGCAGATATGCAGTTCAAAAGGTGGCTAAAGGAGGCCTGCCGCTAATAAAAATAACCTATAGCGGCAGTAAATTAAAATTGCCGCTAAAGATAGCACTAACTGCCACTAATCGAGGCACAAAAATCGAATGAGGCTTTTTTCCTCCTCGCATAAACCCTTCCCCAATTCCACTTCTTCCCACTTCTCTCTCTCTCTCTCTCTCTCTCTCTCCTATTTCTTTCACTCCTCGCGGAAGCCATGGAGCGTCTTTCAAATATGCACAAGAATGACACTCTCCAAAATTGTTCGAAGAGTCTTCTACAAAGTTTAAAAACCCTAAACCGCAAATCTGAAAAAACAAAATGTCTTGGATTCTCTAGTCTATTTTTATCTGACTTCAAACAAACCTATTGACACATTCGTGGTCGGAGGCTGGATTGATTAGAGAGGTCTATGGAAGTAAAAGGCCCGAGCACTGCAAATTCAGATGAGAGATCGTTTTTGCATTGTTGTTGACTAGCATAGATACGAGTCGAGGCTGCAGATGGTTATTTCTTGTCATCAGTTCAACGGTGGCTTCTATGACTTCGTAATCTTTGTAGAGATTCGATGTCGGCTCCATCTCCATTCTATCGGAAGTGGGGTAAGTTTTTCAGAACATCAGAACAGAGTTACATTCTCCCAATGTTGGAGTATTATGATCTATGCCTCGGGAAATTATGAAGGCACTTCTTGACAAGGAAGAAGTACAGTGAGAAAAGCTCGCTAATTCTCAACTTGGAGGCTTGTGGAGCATGGAAGGATTTCTTAATACATGGTCTTGGAGCCAGAGCATTGGATATCAATACACATGATACATTTGGTAATCAAAATAGAAAAGCTTGCTAATTCCAATGCTCTGACTTCATGTATCCCTTTCTATTTTGATTACCAATGGTGCTCTGTAATAGAATTTTACTAGAATTGAAGCTTGCACAACTTGCTGCAGTTTGTGGTAGTTTAGTTTCAAAAGGAATCAAAGTTCATCCTTGGAAAAATAACTTCTTTGCCCTTCGAGGATTGAGCTTTGGATGTTTTGCAGGCTTTTGCATGCAAGGGTGTCTTCGCTGGAGATTGCCCAGAGGTCACGACCGAGGCGAGAGGTGGATGGGGAGGGAGGGTGTAACTGCAGCAACACGACCGAGGCGAGAACTGTGTCACGGACCAAAGCACGGCTGCCCAAAGGTCAGTCTGTTGGGAAGGAGACATGTTGCCTAGTAGTGTGATGAGGCTAGGAAGGAGGGCGGGGTAACAGACGCTGCGGTCGGGTTAACTCTGCATCTCTAACAGACGCTACGATCGGGAAACTTCATCTCCAAGATCATTTTGTTTTTTATTAAAAAAAATTAAAAATTCATTTTTAGCATAAGCTTTTGATGGCTCAATGGATTCTATAGATTATTCATAAATCCATCTTATAGCTCTTTCTTACAATTAAAGCCAATGTTCAAAGCATCGGCCGGGCTGATTTGTATCGTTCTGGGAGCTCCCAGACACGCTCCTACAGAGGGTGTATCGGGGTTTTGATCGGTTCAGGGGTGGAGAAGCCTTAAATCGGCATTGGTTTTGAAAAAAAATATAAAAAAAAAGTAAAAAAAGAGTATTGATATCGTCCAATATGCCCTTACCGGTGTATCGGGCATATCGATATTTTGCATAGTTTTTAAAAACGAACCGATGACTGAACCGGTCAGGAGTCCGGTTACCGGTTCAAACGGTCCAAATGTTTTGACAAAAAAAATAAAAAAAAATTTTAAAAATTGAAAAACGGTCAAAACCATTCGAATGGTTAACCAGCCGATTCAGCAGTTTGCTGACCAAAATCAACGGTTTTGGGGGAAAAAGCAGTTTTGAAGGAAAATGGAACTGGTCAGGTGACCAATTCCCGGTTTTTCTGGTCCGACCATCCGGTCTGGTCCGGTTTTGAAAACAGTGATATTTTGAACCCATTTAAAATGAATTTCTATGCATTTTTAGTTTTCTCAATTTTGATGAGAAAAAAAAAATACATGGACCAACTAATACAAGCAAAAACATCAAAAAGCCAACAACAAATCAATATATCCTTATACTTAGACACCGAAATATATAAATCTATTGAACATTGAATGATTAAATAAAAAATGGGAACTCTGTATGGGCTGAAGAAAGAAAGCTTAGAAGTGAGAAAATTTGCCAAAATAGTGGAACTGGTAACCATAAATCATTCCACCAGCACATGATCTTATATCAACTGATACGAGTTGGATACCGCATCATGCCATGAGTCGGCCACTGTGGAAATGGATAGGATTTTATAACATGTTTTGCAAGAATCAATGTTTCTTTTAAAGACAATAATTTTCTACAGCTGTGTATGTTACAATAGCTCAATTGACAATTAAAAAGGGATAGACCATTTGTTAGGTTTACAAAAGAATTTATTGCAAGCTCAGCTTGGTTCTCCACACTTCTCCAATGACTTTTCTTGGTGATGGATCATCAGGTCCTTTATCTCGCTGTCCAGATGTGAAGTACAACCAGCCATCCCAGAAGCCCACCAGAGTGGTTTTCACACGAAAAGGCATCTTTCCAACTACTGACCATTCCTGTGATCAAGGTCGTGATAAAGTTATAACTTAGAAGACAGAAATTTCAATCAGAAGATAAAAATTGTCTTAGTGTAGAGAAACGGTCTACTTCTAAAAGTTTGGATTTCTTATTAGTAGATGATCAGGCATGCACCCGAAGTTAAAAACTAGCTTTTTGGAGCTATGCTGGAGAAAAAAGTAAGGCAACGTAGCATATCGTGGTTGACTGAAAACACACACACACACACATCCCTTGGTAAAAATCCCAGTTGAATTTACGACCATCCAATTTATCAACTTATTTTGAATAGCCATTAATGGATGGTGGACAACTCTAAAGGTATTAGAAGATTGGTCACTAGTGAACAACTCTAATAAGATCTCATAAAATGGCAGATGCAGGAATTCATCAATTTATTGTCCCTCATAATAGATGTATTTTATTTTTGAGCAAAGGTAAAGTATAATAGATGTACAATAGATGTATAATTTTCTGTAGTATCATAGAGAATTTCAATTTGGAATAAGGAAAAATTATTACATTCTTCTACGTCAAATTCAATGAGTCCTGTGTATCTTGTTTCTTGTATTCATATTATTCTATTTTTTCAAATTAAACAAATTGAACGCCAAACAAAATGAAGCTTCAGTATATCCATCAAATGCACTAAACCATTTATCACATTATCCAAGACTGAAAAAAAATCAATATCACTACTTAATCTGACTAAAAGTCTATAATATCTACATAGGAAAGAGCAAATGGTGAAGAGAACATCCAGAAAAAGGTTTCAGTTGAAAACATGCAAATGAAGAGGAGGACAAGTGACTGGGTATCATTCATACTCAAGAAGTTTATGCAACACATGTTTACAATTCCAAGTTATGATTCACTTCCAACATGTATACTTCCAATGTTTCCTTGGAGTTCAAGTTTGGTCACGTTGAACATATGATTACAATTCTAGAATTACAAACCTGAGGTTGATTACCAGGAAGGTCAAAAAACCTTGAATACACAGATTGATATGAGGCCCTCGATACTGAATCAGCAAAACCCTCCATAAACCCTTTTAGTTTTACATGCACTCTGAGTAATCTTGAGATAGAATAGGAAGTTGCTATAGAAGCTACAAATATAACCTGCAATCTGGGAACTAGGCAGCCTTGTAGCAAATAAAAGTCCGTGAATTCTCTGGGTAGCAGCCAAGCGTAGGCAAATGAAGGTGGTGTAACCAAAGGCTTTTTGGCATGGACAGAGCAAAATAAGTTTTTTTCTTTTTCCTTTTTATTCTCCTTTTCTTTGTGGGGAGAGGGGCTCACTAAAAGGTTTAACTATGAATTTGTCTCCACATAACACCACCAGCAGGGAACAAGTGAGGTCGGTGATGATGCATTGTACATTAATAAAAGCAGCAAACAAATATCCTAGTCACAAATCACTGTTTACCCTATAAATAAATAAATAGATAACAATTGTTAAACCAAATGAGCATTTGACTTGAGTGAAGATTATAAATAATGAAAAAGGACCATACCAGCGTATCTAACTTAAACCAGAACACCTCTCCAACCAGAATCATCTTCTTGGTCACAGGGTGCTTCTCTGTTGTGCCTCCAGCAATAACAATGGAGTTATTAACTATAACCCAGGCAAACTCTATATGAGAATCGGGTTTTGGCATTGGAGGCAACGTTTTCCACCTCATCTCATCATCAAGCATATAGACATCACTATATACAACCTGTAATGATAAATTAAAAGTTACAAATGGTAACATAAGCAGAAAGAAAGAAAATTAAAAATGGGAACAGGACAAGGGGGAGAAGCAAGTTGAGACCTGTCTTTATGTCTCTGTTATTGTAATAGAACCCCTCATTTAACTTGAGGAATCCATTCAAGACCTATTTTTTTCTACATCAAAGAAGAGGGATAAAGTACTATGGAGACTTGCAAGTTGCCATGGCTCCCATTCTATACAATGTGGGAGGAAAGTAACAAAGAGAATATTAAAGACAAAAGTCAAACTAAAGAAGCAATGTTCAGAGAACCAGACTGGGCATAGAACAGGAAAAGGGAGAGGTTCACAGGTCAGCATAGTTGTCAAGGCGACGTCTAGGCAGGTGCCCTTGGAGGTTGGCCTTGCCTAATCACCAAGAAGTTTTGTACTTTCTATTATAAAATGCTTCTTTATTCTTTATTTTTTTATATTATAATTATAAAATAAACATGATTAAACTAAAATATTCATTTTGTGTGTTTATATACTAATTTATTTTTATTATTTTCTTATTTTGTTAGGGTTTAATTAACACAAACATTGCTAAATGCTGTCTTGAACCCTCAAAGACTTCAAAACCTGAACCAATAAGGTAGAGCTTAAAATTTGTCTAGTCAACACATCTTCTTCTCATTTTCTTCTTTTCTTTTCTTCTATTTCTTTCTTCCATATCTTCTACTTTTTCTTTCCTTCTTTTCCTACAACAAAAATAAGGGCTCAGCCCCTATATTTTTTTCAATTTTCTTTTCTTCCTTCATTTTCTTCTCATGAATATGTTGATTTTCTATACTTTAACATGAACTTTATACTTTTCTTATGAAAATCATGAATAATCATTAAGGAAATATGGTTATGGTGGATAGAGGTGAAACCGTGATGATGTAACATATATACATATATACTACAGGTCACATAAATACTATATATAAATATATTTTACAAATATTATTACACTTGAATGTGGTGGATAGATGGCTAGTTCCTAAACTTTTAAAACAAATAACTAAGTTCAAGCCTCTCAACTCACATTTTCTTTAAAATACATGTGTATTAACGCAATATATAGATTAAAGAGGCATAAATGGACACAAATAAAGAGGTGGATTAATGGTAATAAGACAATACACATAAATAAGAGGCCTGGGGTTCAAGTCTTGCCATTACCATTTTGAAATTTCTATTCATGTGGTAACCCAAGCTGTTTTATAAAACTGGGACCTGTTCACCGGTTTTCCAGTTAAAGTGGTTTAACCAGTCCAACCGGTTGGTCCAGACCGGTTTTCTAAACAATGTATAGAAGCATTAATGGAAAACAATCTTGGCAAGGGTGGTACGTTGGGTGAAGACTTTGCCCACCTTTGATCGCTATTCTTTTGATGATATTACTAGGAACTGGCAAGCCATTGCTGATTCTTCACAGCTAGAACAAAATATCAAGATGAACTTCACTGCTGCAGTCTAGGAAACCTGAGTAGCTTGGGCATTGGAGGAGTTCTAAGAAGACATGATAGGAGTATTATGGCTTTCTTCTCAAGGGCCACTGGATATGGAGATCCCACTTGGAAAGAACTGTTAGAAGTCCTACATGGGTTAAGGTTGGGAAGGAACCTTAACTAGAGAAAACATTCATGGTGGAGGGGGATTCCCAAAGTAGTGGTGCATTGGTTAAGAAATAATGCTCCAGGAAAATGAAAATTTAGGTATCTTTTGAGGAAAGTCAGATTATTGACAGAAGAGTTGCTACTCAATTTCCACTGGGCTCCTAGAAATGCAAATAGCATGGACAAAATGCACTAGCAAGACAAGTGGTACCTAGATCACATCTCTTTTGGGGGCTGGTTCCAGGGAGAACATAATGTAAAACATGTCAGGTTAGGCAGTGAGTGCTAGCCTACAGTTGAGCTGCTTGCATTGCAAATTTATAAATCATTCTTCTTTACAAAGTAATAAATCTTTGACTGTTACCAATACAAAAAGGGGAAACAAGTTGAGACCTAGAATGTTGCATTTGTTTGATAATCAGTTAAAATGATTTTCATATCCTCCAGGAATCATATGACAATACCTCATGCCTTCGGGAACACTTGAAAATAGGTGATCCAGGTTTGGCCATAAAATCACCTTCCTGACCACCAATAACAAGAAGCCGATCATCCACCACGATGCAGGCTCTGCAATAAATGAAAATCAAAATTAGAAACAATAAAGTTAGTTGTTTCAATCTATCTAAAAGACCATTATTACTACTAGTCATTCATCAACTACTATTTTCCCTTGATCAGCAAGATCAAAAAATGAATTTTTATTAATACAAAAAGAGAAAAAGTCCTATTTTTATAAAAAAAGTCTCATGCCCAAGAGTGACATTCAATTACCACTTTCATATTGATAAATATCAATGGTCTTGTTAGGAAGAGGATTTTCAGTAAATGGTTTAGTGGTCATGTATGGTAGGCCACTTAGATTGTCACATTTTATTTGGGAGGTCCAGTCCTTGGTTGCATCCTTATACTGTTCCAAGAAACTCAGGTACCCAATGATGTTAATGAAAATCTATCTAGCAGAAATAGTGCAGGCACAAGGAATGAATCCATGGAGAATGGAATCGGTTTTCTCCCAATTCCTCATCCAATGGTGATTTCATAATTTTTCAGTGTTTTGGATTTTAATATTTTTCATTCTTCTCAATTTCAAAAGGGAAATGCGGGAAAATGAAATGATTCCCTAAATACCTTTCCTTTGGATCATTCTTGGTGTGATAAAAGAATTTGGTCCCTTTGTAAACCACATATCTTCGCTCGTGCAGTTATGCTTCCATTTTCGTGCGCTCTCCCTCCAATTCTAACACCCTTCCTTCTTTTTCAGTTAGGGCTGTGTGGAGTGAGCCAGTCCCACTCCCACCTAAGATTAGAGCTTTTTACAATGACATTTTTCAAGTGAAAATTAATACTTGTAAGCATCTCCAGAAAAGAGGGCTTAATTAGTGTCCTCCCCATATGTGTGTTCTTTTCAAATGCAAGTGGTGAAACTAATCTTCATGTACTCCTATCAGATTGCCTGTTATCCTTGGTACTCCTATCCATGTCATCTTTCTATTCCATCACCTATAGAAGGGTAAAAATTTATGGAGATGCAATAAGTCAGCAGTACTTTGGTCAGTTTGAGAAGAATGAAATGCAAGAATATCCAAGGATAAGAGACAATCTAAGGAAGCAATAATTGAGAGACTATTATGGTGAGAGTGGCATAGTGGGTAAATTCCCTGCATGTTTTGATCACTTCACAACAATGACATCATAAGATGCTAGCATCTCAACTTCTAGGGGCCCAATACTGATATCATGGCAACCACCTTAAACAAAATATAATCAAGATGAAGTTTAATAATTGTCACTTAGGTAATCCTGGATCTTCAGGAACTGGAGGAGTCTTCAGAAGCTGCAATGGAAATACAATGCAACTTTTTTCAGGACCTATTGGGCATGGAGATTTGACAAAGGCAGAACTACAGATGTCTTGCACGGCTTAAGGTTGGGCACATATCTCCGGTATAAGAATATAGTGGTGAAGGGGAAAAAAGGTAGTGATGAACTGGCTTAAGAACTACACCTTGGGGGCTTTGAAATATAGATATTTGTTTGAGGGCAGATAGGAAACTAGCTACTGAATTAAATGCTACATTCTCTTCAGTTTAAAGATCTACCAACTATATGGAAAATGCCTTGGCAAGATAAGGGGTGAATAGAGAGCAATAGCGAGGAGTGATTTATGAAGGGAATTCATTGGAACAACTAAAGGTACTTGATGTGGAGTAGGGTGATCGTCTCACCCATAGTTTTCAAGGCACCAAGGCGAGGCTAGGCGACCATGGGGCGCCCAGGCGCCTAGCCCTCGCCTAGGCGATGGAATTTAAAACTAATGTTGCCAATGGATTCCTACCCTTCTGAACTAGTTTTTTTTTTTTTTGGATTTATGTATTCTGCACTTACTTTTGTGCTTGGAACTTGAAAGAACTGAAGATTTTAGATCAATAATACATAGGGAACAAATACTAAAATAAAAGAAGAAAATGAAAAAGAAAAGTAGGGGGCGGAGCCCCTGTTCTAGACCCAGAAAATCTGGTGAAAAATATTAAAATAAAAGAAGAAATATGAAGAAGAAAAGAAGGGATGGAGCCCCTGTTTCAGAAACCAATGATGAGAACAAAAAAAAAAGCTGAAAAAGGGAAGAAATTAAGAACAAAAGAAGGGGGCAGAGCCCCTGTTTTAGTCCAATAAAATGATTCAAAAACTTGGAGAAAGATACAAAAAGGAAGAGGAGAAAATGGGGCGTAACCACTGTTTTAAACCAGGAAATAGAGAACAAAACTAAAAAGAAGAAGAAGAAGAAAGAGAAGGATTAACTCACCTTGACTTTAGAGAACTGTGTGGGAACGATGGAGGCTGTTGTTCTCTCATCTTCCTCAGGTTGATACTTCGATTCTATTGTCAATGTGAAATCCTCAAAGATTAACTTTGTTTTTACTTTCCTCAATACAAAAGCATGATAACATGCAATAGGTTCTATTATAATAACTAAAACAACCAATAAAATATTATATATTTTATATTTTTTTTTATTTAATAAATATTTCTATAAGCATGCACCTAACATAGTTGGCGTTTGGGCGAGGCATTCTTTGAAAAGCGCCTAGTCGCCTTGACAACTATGGTCTCATCACAGCTCAAGCAGAGGCTACAGACATGGGGTGAAAAGGCAGCAATTTGGTCTTCTTTTCTGAAGAACAACCAAAGTATTGATTTTTTAGAGCACCATCTCCCAGCAAAAAGCCCTAATTTTCAGAGGTACAGGGTTGCACAAAACTTCCTTTGTTGGAAAGGTTCCTATCAAATTAAAAGACTAAAACAAGACTTGAAAGAAAGAAGAACAAGTGAAAAAACCAGAGCCAGAGGAGGAGACCGATCAAATTCTAGTACCCAAGCAAGGCTAATCCAATAACATTATACTTAGAAGAGAAATGAATTCATCTACCAGCCCCATTTCAAACTCCCTTAAACCTCTCCTCAGCCCCAAATCCAAAGAGTTTCCATTGCCACAAACAAAAGAAATTACTTTTCCCTTATTTAAAGAAAGGGAACAAAGAGACGGGAATCTATCCTTGAAAGAGGTGTCCCCAAACTAGACATCTTCCCAAAAGCACACTTTTATACCTGCACAAGCATCATACCTGAAAAAAGGAAGAAGGGAAGGCAGAATACTGTGGATAGTTTTCCAAGGAGAAAACCTAGAAGCCATAGGGTCAAGGCCAACATCCCATCCATTGTCTACCAATTCATGAATGCTTACAACCACTTTGTGCCACAAGCTATCCTGCTCCAAGGGGAATGAGAAAGTGGAAAGAAATTGCTACCTCGGCTCAGTGCAAAAGGACCTCTAGATCTGCTTGGTCCCCCCCCCCTCTCCTTCAGGATTCATGAAACTGAATTCTGATGGTTGTAGTTTAAGGAATCCTGGACCTTCTGGGATTGGGAGAGTTTTCAGAAATGAGGCTGGGATTATTAATGCTATGTTCTCTGGCCCTATTGGAGAGGGTGACTCTCTTAGGGCAGAGATTTTAGCAGCTCTGGGAGGAATCAAAAGAGCAAGGGAATTAAACATTCAGTGCTTGATCATTGAAGGGGACTCGGAGGTGGTAATTAGGTGGTTGAAGGAAGACAGCAATGGTTTGTGGAGCTACAGAAATGAAAAGAAAATATTTAAATGGCTGAGTAGGGATATTGAGGTGAGGTACAGCTGGGTGAAGAGAAGTGCTAATTCCATGGCTGATGGGTTAGCCAAGCAAGGGGTGGTTAAGGATTCTTTGTTTTGGGCCATTTTTTAGCTTTCTTTCTTGTTCTCTATTGTGGGGGAGTTAAGATATTTTACCTCCCCTTTCTTGTACTTAAAGTTTCACAATTTTTATAATCTAATAAAGCATTCTGTTATTGATCCAAAAAAAAAATCTGCTAGATTCCTTACCCTAATATTTCCTATACCTAACCCCCCCCCCATTTTGACCTAGCCGGTTGAACTGTTCGAACCGTCACCCAACCATGATTCTGGGTCTTGGTTCTAGTAAAACCTGGAGTTCTGTCAAAAAACCATTGACCAGGTTACCATGAAAATGCTCCTCCAATCTCGTATTAGCCACACATTCTCACGACAACCAACATTTGTGGAATCGCCATAACCTACAGCCCCCAAAATACCAGTGATCGAGCCAACCTTTCGAAGAGAAGATTGCACAGTTCTGGAAATTGCCCAATGTCTACTCGTCTTTCTTCCCCCATCGAACTCCAATAACCAAACAAGTATGAACTATGGATTCTTTTTAATTTTTGGTTCATTATAGCTCCATGCTTTATGTAAAAGAAATTTAAATGCCAATTATCACAAGGAAAAGGACACTATTCATAAGCCATCATATCAGCATATAAGCAAAGACCTGTGAGCTAGAAGATGAGGCATGATTATATTTGCCACATCAGTGGAAATTCTAAATTAATGAAGTAAAGAGTTTGCATGATATTTATCCTAGAAAGAAAAGAGGTGTATTCTTGATTAATTCTTGGCTTCTTGATATATATGAAATGAAAGGAATCTCTTTGACTGACTTGCAGAGTTACCTGTTACCTAGTGGAGATTCTGAAGAAAACCTCTTCAGGCCACTGACCTCCTAGTAGGGTCACTCTTCAGTCAGTAGAAGGTTAGATCAGACTTCAATTTAAAGGTGGCACTGAAAGAACCCTTTACAAGTCTGATGGGACTATTATTTGGGCCTACCGTGGTCCAATGGGCAATGGTGATTCCACCAAAGCATAGGTTCCCTCACTCCATACTGGGTTCCAAATTGCTAGAGATTTCACCTCTCAAGATTAGCCATAGATCATGATTCCACCAACATCATTCAAGGAATAAAGGTTGTGGATTGGGCCTTGGGAGAATGCTCATTAAATGAAAAAGATAAAAGACATATACCCAAACTGAATGGATTGCTAGGCATCTCAATTTGATCACTGATAATCTAACAAAAGCATTTTTTTTGGTATAGCAATAGCTCTATGCCTTGATAATTTTTACTGTTGGAAGATAGCAATAGCTCTATGCCTCCAATTTTACTGTCCTTTTTTTGGATTGGTAACCAATCAAACTTTTTTAGTGTAAATTCCATGTCAGATACCTTGAATGAGCCCTGTCCTTGTGATTTCCATGTAATATAGTTCTAACTAACCCATCCTTTTGGAATAGTAAACAAATGCTAAAGAAATTAAAGAAAAAAAGGAACATAAGAACAAGGTTATAATTTTCATATGAATATTAGAATAAGAAAAGGAACATAAGAACAATGTTATAATTTTGATATGAATATTAGAATAAGAAATATTCCTATAAGACTAAATACATCCATCTAAAAGCAAGGCATTGTAAAATTCTTAATGGCATTAAAAATTATCAATTTAAATTTCTGCAAGAAGGGGGTTTTCTACAACATGCATGTTTTGTTTTCATTTGCTTTTGAAGTTGCCACATCAGCCAAAAAAACGAAATACATTCTTGAATTATATTTTTGTTTTGAGAAGAAAAAACATATTGGTTTTGTTTCAGAAAACAATCCATGCTTTGAAACCATCAAAATAACGGATTCTAAAATAAAAACACATTTTGGAGTACAGATATCATATAATCTATGAAAAATGATATCAATCACTAGATGAAAACATGTCCTTTAAACCAGAAAATCAAGAATACTTTTTTATTTTAGTTTTGAAAACAAAAAACATAAATGCAACCAAGAACCTATTTTCCCTATGTTGTGTTAAGAACCAATTTGTTTTCAAACCAGATGGTTTTGATTTTTTTTTTTTTATTTGGAACTCATAGAAAGTAAAACAATTCACATTGGAGAGAACCCCCTAAAAATATCCATATGAAGGCTAGGTGTTGTTAAAATCATCTAAAAATTATATCCACACCAAGGAAATTGGGGAGAAAAAAAAATATAGTCATCCAAAACCATAATAGAATATATTAGATAGAAAAAGATGGAACACAAACCTGTGGGGGCCCCCACGGGGAATGGGTACTTCAGTCTGCCACTCTTTTTCTAATGCTTTCCCATTCTTTACAGCAATACTCCAATGCTCTAATGCAGGCTCATGGCGGTCCTCCTTGCTGCCACCCATTACATGCAATCTACCTCTCCAAAGTTGAGTTGCTGCAGCATACCTACAAATAAACATAAAAATTCCAATGAAAAACCTATCTCTAAACATGAAATTCTTCAAGAACCATGTAATGATTTATAACCAACATGGATCTAACAGCTCACACCAAAGGTGCATCAAACATTATGAATTATTACAAAAATCTCAAAACTAATAATAAGATGTGGACCCCCAAAAGGCTTTAATAGCTACCATATGCTTAAGTATATCTCGACTATGAAGTATACCTAGGTACTGGTAAAGGAGGCAATTCCCCCCACTGTTTGGTCTCTGTGTCCAGAACAAATGAACGAGCTGTAGGCCCTCTGCATTGTGGACCATATTGTCCACTGATTATGTAGATGTATCGCCCATCTGACACCACTCCTAGATGTGAGTGTGCCATTTCTTTTGGCATATCAAACCTTCCACCCCATGTATTATCCGTAAAATTATAGACATCAACATGAGAATGCACCTGTGAGGTAAAAACACAGATAATGAACAGAAAACAGTAAGGCCAACTGGTTATGTAAGAATAAATATCTGTAAAAAAACAAATTTCTTGTTAATTAAGGTAAGGTTTTTTTTTTGAGATAAGGTAAGGTATTTTTCCAATTTTTTATTTGGATGTCTCCAAAGAGACGAAAAGGTAAGGTATTTTATTAATTCCTTTACTGTAATAGGACATGAATACATGTATAGAGCAAGTATATCATGTACAGCCAGAAACTATCAGCTAGGAGAGCCACAA
Organism: Nelumbo nucifera; assembly: GCF_055504915.1. Lineage (NCBI taxonomy): Eukaryota > Viridiplantae > Streptophyta > Magnoliopsida > Proteales > Nelumbonaceae > Nelumbo > Nelumbo nucifera. The sequence goes on along the minus strand of NC_142656.1, from coordinate 53,479,284 downwards.
AAACCTATGCTCTCCAGATCAACAAAACAAAAACTACATACTTTGAAAAGTTCTGTGAATCAACTAAATAGAGTATTATGATCAAAAAACTTGTGGTGTGGGATTCTCCTATACAGGTCCTTGGCTGACAGCCAAGAATGTATAGTAGCCACATCCTGGAGTACCACATCATCCTCACACCTCCTCTTGTTCTCAAACACTCTCTGCTTCCTTTCCTTCCATATGACCCAACTGACCACTAACAGACTCCATAGGGTTTTTCCTTTCTGGTTCAAACCTACCAGCTTCCAAGACTTCAGCAACTCAAATAAGCTTCTTGGCTGACATCAACTGACATTGAAAAGCTTGCAAAAGTGATTATACAAGAGACCGGAAAACCTACAGTCATATAGTGCACAAAAACTGGTTCACCAGCTCCTCATTCCATCCACATCACACACTCCAATGTGCCCAGCAGCATTCCCATCCTTGATAACATGTCCTTGATGAGGCGTTCACATATCTCCTTCTAGGGAAAGTCAAACACCATAGGATCTATGATATTTTTGTAAAAAGACAACTGAAGATTTGCCATCCTTGGACCATTTCCAGGATCTTTCATCTACTTGATTTGAAATCAGTTTATGCTCTTGTAGTTGCTGCAGCAGTCTGGCAAGCTCCAGAATTTCTCAATGATTTAAATGCCTACTGAAAGAAGCACACCATGACCCTTCTCTCTCATTCAAATCATATTGATCTGCCACCACCAAATTTCTGTTTTCTGCTATGAGGTATAGGTATGGATATTCATCCATCAAAGCTGAGTTGTTTGACCAAATGTCTTGCCAAAAACAAAACCTTTGTCCATCACCAATTTTCAGTTTCACCCCCTGCATGAATCTAGGAAAAGATTTCTCTATTCCTTTCCGCATGGAGCAGCCAAAATAAGAGTTGAACCTGCCCAGAACCATTTTCCCAACAGGGCAGTATTCACCTGCCTCACTTTCCTCATGCCAAGTCCACCTACATCCATGGGCTTGCACACTGTCTCCTATTGAACCTGGTAAATTTTCTGCTCCCTGTCCTTGCCATTCCAAAAATGAATCCTTTCCAAATTTTTCCAACCTGTCTGCCACACTTTCCAGGATTAGAAATAAGGATAAAAGTAGGTAGCCCTTTGATAAATACTTTCCAGCCTGCTAGCCTCTTTCTAACCTTTCTATCACACAATCCCAAATGGACTTGGATATACATTTCGCACCAATAGGTAAACCTAGGCACTTCACAGGGAGATGAGCTATTTAGCACCCCAGTTCAGCTGCCAGCTCCTGCATGTTTGACATGCCTCCAACCAGGAAAATTTCATTCTTCTGAAAATTCACCCACAGTCCAGACACCATTTCAAACCTGGCTATCACCATTCAGAGATGATCCATTAGATCTCTATCTGCTTGAAGGGAAAAAAGGGTATCATCTGCATATTGAGGCAGTGGCACTTCAGTTCTCCCACTATTTACCTTAAAACCTTTGATAATACCCCCTCCATTTCTCTCTTAGTCATTCTGGACAGTGCCTCTGGAACACATATGAACAGCAAAGGAAAAAGTGGGTCCCCCTGATGGAAACCCTTGCACATTTGGAGAAACCTGAAGGTAACCCATTTATGAGGATAGAGAATTTTGCCTTGGATATATACATTTTGACCCAATTTCTCCATATATGACCAAAATCCATCTTCTTCAAAACCTTATCAAAGAAAACTCCAGTTTATATTTTTTCGATCAATAAAACTCCAGTTTATGTGATCATATGTCTTTTCCAAGTCGACCTTGCATACTACCCCATTTCTTCCACTCCAGATTCTAGAGTCCATTAATTCATTAGCTGTCAACAGACCTTCCAACATCAACCTCCCAGGAATATAAGCACCCTGTGACTCTGAAATCACTTCACCAAGAACCTGCTTCATCTGCCAGCAAGTGTCTTAGCTAGTATTTTATAAAAACTACCCACCAGACTTATAGGTTTGCATTCTGTGATGCGGATAGGACCACTAACTTTTGGGATTAGTGTTATGACTTATGAATGTGGAATTCAAACTCCACTTAGAAGCTGCTGCTCTCTCATGGAATTCATTCATGGACTTCATAACATCAGCCTTCAAGAAGTCCTAATACTTGTTGTAGAACAAAATGGTAAAACTGTCAGAACCAGGAGTTCGCTCACCTTCTAGCCCCACTTACCTCCTAAACCTCTTCTTCCAAAAATGGCTTCTTGAGATCAACTTTCCGTGCCTCTGAGATAGTGTAAAAATGAATTCAGTCCACCCCTAGCCTCACCTACCCCTCCTCCTACAGCTTTTTGTAGAAATTAACAAAAAGGAGCATAATCAAGTGCATAAATAAAGATATCCGGCAAAGGAGTTGATACTTTTAACATTTTAATTGAAACGGGGAATAGTTTAGACCAGGAGCTTCTGTCCATATAAATTAAAATTAACTTTATCAAAAAGGCCTATTTGATCAGTGGTAGAGAAAGTGTAGTGGTTTAACCCAAAATGGGGGCAAATTTGTGCATATGTATGCTCTGCTCACTAGAAAAAATTTAGTTTATCAAATGCATCATTTTAGCCATGATTTGCATAGACATCACAAGTGGCTCGTGTAAACCAATTAAAACAAACAAGTTTTTCTTATATTAACTAGAACCCTCTTTTGTTAGGTTCCCAACAAGCTGAAAGCCCAAATATGTTCATAGAAGAAATTGAAAAATATAGCACTTCAAATTTTTCAGAAGAAATTGCACATGCATGTGAAGAGCGCGTGCGAGGTCATACAGCTCATTTTGGGTTTTACTTTGGAAAATTAGTTTGAAACAAAAAAAAAAAAGAATGAGCATTAGATGATGATATTTTTTTCCCAAGCTGGAAACACACCAAATCACATTGCATTACCCAAAACCAAAGGTTATAAATTGAAGTGACTTATGACTAATAGTTGTTAGCAGGGAGGAGGAGCAACAGATTCTAAGGAAAAAGTGCTTTAAGTTAATGGATCACCAAACACCATAAACAAAAATAACCAACCGGCTGCAGAAAATGTAAATAATCCTCAAGGGAGCTGAAGGATTCTCACATAGTCGATGGTACCGTATCCAGCAAAAACATAGAGAAGATTCTTAATCTGTATCGCCGACCCATCGAGACGAGGAACAGGTGCCGTCGCCATCTGCTCCCATTTGAGTTCCGGTGCAGGTAAATCAGCGTAGGTCGCTGACAAGACTCTACCGGCACTCTGATCCTTCTTACCTTGAATAGCTCTTTCCTAATGCAAGTGGAAAACCATTAACCATGAGTAGATCGACCGTTTTCAACGAACAATAATTGTCAAAGATACAAAATTCAGAACTCTCTAGCTGATCAAAAAAAAAATATTCAGAACTCTCTAATCGAAAAATTCTCAAGAATAAAGAAAACCCATATTGAATTCATGTCTTGTAGCTTAAGAATCACAATGCGATTCGATCCCGCTCACCTTTTCGACCTTAGGTATGACCACACTCCCAGATTTCTCAAAAGCCCAATTCGAAGCAAGGGACGAGTAAGCAGAAGTCAGAGAAGAAGACGAAGCCCAGAGAAAATCCGCAATGAGAGCAACCCCGAGAAGTCCTACGCATGACAAGAGCAGGAAGAGCTTTGACGAAATGTGCTTCCCGTTCGGCCTCGCCATTTCATTGAATCCCTCGAGAGAGAGATGGAGAAGACTCAGAGAGAGTAGAAGGTGGAAACAGGAAGGTTGAAAAAAATGGAGGAGAAAGCGTCGGTGCTTGGTTGTGCTTTCACCGCCGTGTTTTTTCGACAACAATCAGCCAGCATCAGCAGAGCTCGGATGCGCTCCCCACAGAGCGCGCCCCACTGAACATTCCCCCGTGCATTGGGACGTCTGTTTTTAGTAAAATCAGTAATCACCGCTGTTGTCTTCTTCCTGCGGTTTCTCTCTCTGCAATCTACTACCTAGGGCACTCCTGATCCTCTATGTTTGGACCCGCAGGGATAATCCCTACAAGTCCAACGAAGTCATGCGACGTCTAGCACAACGCACGTGACCTCCTCGTCAAACTCCCATAGGTAATAGGCTTTGCATGGAGCTTATGATCTTTTCGTGTGTAGACCTGTTCATGGGTCGGGTGGCCCGATGGGCCGGCCCGATCTATAATTAAACCTAAAAACCCTAGTCGAATATCCCTCTTCTTTTCACCTCTTTGCCTCTTTCCCTTCTTTTTCCAACCGAACCCTTCTTCTCCACATCCTCTTTCCCTTCTTTATATTCTATTTTTAATGTAAATAAATTCTGATTTATATTGATTATTGAATTCAGAATTTATATTGAATTTATATTCTTTTTTAATGTAAATAAATTCTGATTTATATTGACTATTGAATTCAGAATTTATATTGAATTTATATTCTTTTTTTAATATAAATAAATTCTGATTTATATTGATTATTGAATAGGAAAAATTCTAATTTTTTATTAGATCAGGCTTCGGGCTCGGGCTCGGGCCTAACATATTTCCATTAATGAAGAGTAAAAGCCCGGCCCGGCCCATGAACCTATTCGTGTGGCCTGTGCCATAGGACAGGGTGGTATCAATCCCAAATCAGGACACAATCATACACTTAAAATCATCGCAGTTAGCCCCACTGTTTTCAATCCGTAGTTTACCCAGCTAGTTGAACCTTCACCCGGCCAAGATTCCAGGTCTGATTCAGTCAAGACCCATGGTCAAAAACTGTTGATTCAGTCAAGAACCATTCAACCTAGCCAATTCAACCGTTGACCCATTTGACTCGGTCATTGAGTCACGGGTTGTACACTTAATATATGCAAACTTTCAGAGTCCATAACTTTGTACTCTAATGTCCAATTGGGGTGATTTTTTTTTATTTTGGGTAACTTTTCGAGATCTATGTGTCCCAATGGTCGTAGGCGCCTTGATCCACTCTTTTTGCAAAAAAAAAAAAAAACTTTTTTGACCTCAAATTGCAATTTTAATATTTTTTATAAATAAAAAATTAAAAACTGAGTTAAAATATAAATTAAATATAAAAATGCATATAACATATTTATACATTATTTATTGATAAATTATATATTTATACGCATATATACATATGTATATGTATATGTGTGTGTGTATATATATATATATATATGAAGTGGAACGGCTTGAACCATTTGACTTGGCCGGTCGAACTAGTAGCCCAAAACCCAAAGGCAAAAACGGTTCGGCCTCCGGGTCGGTTTTTAAAATATTGGTTAGACCTTAGATGCACCTAAGTTGGACTTGAATATGAGTTTAGGCCTGCGAGCTTAGGTTTAGGCCCAAAACGCCAAGTCTGACATTATTTCGGCCCAAGCTTGGGTTTCTTAAAAAAACTTAGCCTGAACCCGAATAACATATTGGAAAATTTTCAAATTAGTACCCTATACTTTGGGTCTAGTGCCATTTTAGTCTTCAAACTTTAAAACGCAACAATTTAGTTCCCGAACTTTTAAAATGTGCCAATCTAGTACCTACCAATACCCTTTGAGTGTCATCTAATTCTCTTTATCAGCCATCCAAACATTGACAAAAAATGAACAGTCTCAAATCCTTGCCTCTTTTGTTCAAGAAAGTTGGGTCACCATTAGACCTGTTCATGGGCCGGGCTGGGCCGGGCTTTTTCTCTTTATTAACATAAACTTTTCAGGCCCGAGCCCAAGTCCGGCCCGACCAACGGGCCTAAAACTTGGGCCCGAGCCCGGCCCTCATAAAAAGCCCGAAGCCCAGGCCCGAGCCCGAAGCCCGACTTGGGAGTCTGAGCGTCGGTGCCCTCTGAGGATTGAGAGAATGGTGTTGTTGAGTTCGCCGATTCCTGGGAGTCTGAGAGTGAGAATAGAAAGTGAGAAAATAGAAGATGAAAACAATGCCGGCTAGAGAGAGAGAGAGAGAAAGAGAGCTCACCGCGAGAGAGACGATCTAGATCTGGTGGTGCTAGCCGCCGGTGCCTGAGTTTGTAGAATGAAAATGGTGCGCCTGGGTTCTGGTGGCACCGGTTAGAGAGAGAACTGAGAATGAGAAGAAAGAAGATGAAAACGGTGCCAACTAGAGAGAGAGAGAGAGAGATCACCGCCGCCAAATAGAGAGATGACTAGTTCTAGTGGAGTCGGCCGTCAGTGACTGAGTTCGCAAGTGCAGTTGGGTTCACCAGTTCTGAGAGTTGAGAGGGAGAAATGAGAGCCGCCGCTTCTGAGAGTGAGAGTGAGAAAGGAGAATGAAAAGAAAAATTTTAAATATTTAGGGTTAGGGTTAGGTAGTTTAGGAAAAGTCGGGCCAGGCCGGGCTTTTTTAACAAATCCCGAGCCCAGCCCGTAAAATAGTCGGGCTCGGGCTTTTAGGCCCGCGGGCTAAAATACATGCCCAAGCCCGTTCGGGGCCGGGTCGGGCCGGCCAGCCCGTCGGGCCACCCAGCCCATGAACAGGTCTAGTCACCATAATGCCCACTAAGACGTAACCCCAACTTTATTGAATAGAAGAGGTAAGGATTTGAGACTATTCATTTTTTGTCAATGTTTGGACGGTTGATAAAGAAAATTAGATGACACTCAAAGGGCATCTACGTCTTTTCAAATGTCACTTAACGGCTGATTAACAGATTCGTTAACGATAGGTACTAGATTGACACATTTTTGCAAGTTCGGGTACTGAAGGGATTAAAGTGGCACTAAGCACAAAGTATAGGGTATTAATCGGGATTTTTCCCTAACATATTATATAACAAAAGAAATACATTTTATATAATAAACTAGTGGGGACCCGTGCATTTGAGATTTATCAAGAAAAGTGAAATAACCAAAACTTGTAATTAAGGAAAGAATGTAATGATGTTTTTAAATAATTAAATATTTATTTTAATAATTTGATTAAATCTTTTACTAATTTAGTAATTTGAATTTATTATATTAATATTTTTAATAAAATTTATAAATTATTACTAATTATTTAATAAAATAATTATTTTTCTATATTATTTGTTAGTGTTATATTTTATTTATTATTTTTCCATATTACTTTATTAATGATTAAATGTTTCAATTTTTTTGTAAATATCACTTAAATATTTAAAATACTTAAAGATTAGTAAATATATAAAGTTAGGCTATAGTCATAATTAAATTAATCTATAGTTAACTTTTTTTAGTCATAATTAAATTAATATAAGCCCAAACTTAAGGTTTAAGACTTTGGATTAGGCTTAGATTGATCCTCATCCTGACCTAACCTACCCAAGTTGCATGTATCGTAATATTCGTATTTGGGTTGAACCAAATTGAATGCAATCCATGCATGCATTATTTTTTTGGTTTTTAAACTATTTTTAGATTGAAGCCAAAAAGGAGTTATAAAGGATGGGCTACCCTAGCCCAATGAAAATTTTGATAGTATATTAGTAGCTTTTGAGGTTGATTGGCCTAACTTAGCCCACACCTTAAGTGTAATAATATTTGTCTCGGCCTACAGGATTGCCCGTGTTAATTATAAAACTATGATTTTTTTAAAAAATTAAAGTTTTTATTTAATTCTAGTCTAGTATAAATATAAATATAAATAAATATATATATATATATATACTTTGTTATCTAAATATTATACAGTAATATTTACCATATATGCATATAACATCCCTATCTGCTAGGACCATCATTAGACTTCGAAAGTTCGATACCCAATTAGACTTTGAATCCGATTGTCTTAGATTTGGATGTCAGAACTTGCATCTAGTTAATAATTCAATTGGATGTGAATTTAACCCCATCCAATTTGATTAAAATCCACACCTAATAAAAAGCATTATTTTGTATGTATATAGTATAATTATTGTATACACGGAGATATTATGTATAATTATACATATATGCATTTATACCTTAAAATTCAAAATCCAACATAATAATAATCAAATGTAAATTCAAATCTAGAAATTTCATAATCGGGTATTGATGTGGATGTAGTTGTATTTGATTTAAATCTAATCCGTTTACAACCCTACTACCCACAATATGTGTGGGCTTGGTGTATATTTGATATAGACCTAACTCAAAGAAAATAATTGCTTGAGCATGGAAATTTATAGATCTATTCAGGTTAGGCTAAGTTATAAACGATTTGTTACTAGTTTTACTATTAATTTTAATTATCCCATTAATACTAATTTTTATTAATTTCTTAATTTATAATATTTGCCAGACAAAAGCTGCCAAATTTTAATATTTTTATTAACTTCAGTAATTTTAATTAATTTTACAACCCTAATATTCACATTATGTATGGGCTTGGTGTTGATTTGAGCTAGACCTAACTTAGAAAAAATATTTGCTTGTTATAAATGTGCATCCCTAAGTAGAAGTCTTATCGCATTATTTTAATAAT